>NW_023416313.1:195690679-196890679 GCF_014108235.1 Myotis myotis | reverse complement strand
AAGAGAGCAAGGAATAAACTTCCATTGTGTTAAACTACTAGCTCTTTGGGGGTTTGTTACAGCAGCTAGCATTACCTTAATAGTTGCATCTTAATATTTATGAGGTGACAGTGACAGATTTCCTTAGGTTGTGGTTTCCTTCACCCTTCCAATGACCCATATCTTGACTCTACAAGAACACCTTCTTAGTAAACGGAAATGAGTGCATTGCTTTTGGAAAACAGATAAGATAGTAACAGGGAAGGTTATTCCTTCCAAGAATATATTGAGAGAGAAAAAAACAAGTAGGGGGAAAGAATCTAGAGATTGTAAGCTTCTTAGTTGATAAGTAAGAATGATTTTATAAACCACATCTTCTTTATGGTGCTACCGGTATATTTGGAAGGTGGTGAGTGGTAGTAAGAGACATACCCATGCTTAAAGGAGAAACTGAGGTAGAATGGGTGCTTTGTTGAGAAATCCATCAAACCAGGGCTGCTGCTTTTGTGACTCCCATTCCACTGGCTGCATGAGCTTTTGCAGATAAAGATAGTGATATTACCATATCAAAGGAAGTAGGTACCAGCTCTCCTCTCCTGTGATACACACAAAGAGAAAGCTCCAACTGGAATCACCACTTTTCCTACAATCCTTTCTCAATTTAAATTCTAATTAGATAAACCCAGAAGTAGGGGAGTTAACAGAGGATAGGGCCACAGCTCTTTGCCAGAATAATCAGAGACAAGGTTGTGAAGAAACCGGGTGGAGAGAGTAGAAAACAAGGAACAGCGAACAGAAAGCAGGCTCCTTTTTCTTGCACAGACCATCCCTTATGGATCGCACGAGGTCATGTTATTGGTGGGAGTGAGGTATGCCCTTCCCCACTGGGTGCTGGGGGAAGGGTCCTTAGGATATCTTGAGAAAAAGAATTTTCTGACTCACACGGGAGGATGAGTGATTTTATTTTTGTGGAATTACATCTCTGGGTTTTCAAATTTCCATTTCCCTTAATCCAGTTCTGGAAGATGTGCAGCTGGGGCTTCAGTAGAGCTAAAAGCAAAGCTAGCATCCAAAGTTTCCGATCCAGTTTCTCGTTTGGGTCCGGTACAGCATCAGGCTAGTTGCAGTCCATTAGGCTATTGTGTGGGGTCCACATGGCTGTCAGTTGCCATAGATTACCTACATTACCGTAGTCTAGTCTGTGTCGTTAGGACAGATCCAGCCCTTCACAGCCTTTCACAATGCTGCTCAGGAGTTTGCACTGTGACAACAATGTTCTATATTCTTCGGTAGCCACGACCTACCTGTGACTACTGAACACTTGACATGTGACCTGCACAACTAAGGAATGGAATGTTTAATGTTGCTTGAGTTTAGTTAATTGAAAATTTAAAAAACCACATGTAGCTCATGGCTACCATACGGGACAGCAATGTAGATTAGCGTAAGGTTGCCAATGGCCCCCCGGAGAGCTCTGTGCCCTCTATAGCTCACCAGATAGCAAGCCAAGCTCATCAATGGGCACTAAAAATATCCTTGGTAAAACTCAGCTGAAGCACATTGTTGGAAAACAAAGCAACTCATTCGAAAGTCTACAGACAATTCTTGTATCCCTCTCTGTTTCTCTCTCATTTGCAACATTTTGGATTATTAAGAAAAGATGGGTCTGGAAAAGCATGCAAACATGGAACTTGAGCCCTACATGCTGGCATAAGAGTAAGAGTTATTTAATCTTTACTAGCAACCCTATAAGGTAGCTATTATTCCCCTTTTTCAGATGAGCAAACTGACGCTCAGAGAGTTGAATAATTTGCCTGATACTCAGCTAGTACGTAGCCGGGCAGGAATTTTTACCCAGATCTATTTGATTCCATTATATTCTTCACCATATGCATAAATGTTCCATAATTCAAACCGTAAATGTATTTTTCTTCTCCAGTCTCTTGCACACCAAACATCTGGCCCCCTGATTGTTTTCTTTCATTTCCTCTTCATCACTGGTTTGATTCGAGAGATGCGAAGTAAAAGCAGTGTCTGGAACCACTGAATATTAATACCTAGCATCTGCATAGCACTTCACAGTTTACAAAGCATCCTGACATTTAGTATTTATTTTCTCTTCCCACAAAACATGTGGGAAATTATTGTCATTGCCTTTTCACAGGGATGGAAATTTAGAGAAGCTAAGTAACCCCACAGCTAGACAGAGGTGAACCAGGGCTCAAACTCTAGGCCTACGGACTGGGAAGACTGGGTTCTGTGCTACTCTAAGTGGCTGCCTCGGTCCCTAGGAGGCCTCAGAGAGAGTCTGGGGCAGGCAGAATAATAATGACCCCTTTGCAGAATAATGTTTTTAAATACACACAATCAAACATACAGGATTTCAAAAGAAACATATTCAATGAAAATATAATTTAATCAAATGTGCAATACAGTGTTATACATGTGCTTCTTTATTAACTAAACCAATATTCTAGCAGCTGGTCTAATTACTTTTGCAATTTCAAAGCAGTGACCAGTGAAAATTGTATTTTAAGGTATGTACAACAATGGTAATATCATATGAAAATATCCTTAATTTCTGATGGTAACATAGACACTGCTACTACTCATACTACTGTAGTTTGCTGGCCACATTTGTAACTAAAGAAAATACTTAATTGTCATTAAATTTTAGTAAAAATAAACATGTAATTTTTTCCCATCTAAATTCACAGACCCTTTGAGTCCCATTCATGGGACACCTAGGACCATTCAATTTAAGACTTCTTAATCTGGGAGCTTCAAAATCCTCAGATTAGATTCACCTTTCCAATCAAGCAAATGGTCTACTTGTAAAATGCATCAAATTTTATTTCTAACCTACCTGCTGTAAGACCAGTGAACACCAATGAGGACATTTGAGATTACTGGTTTAGATTAAGCAAAAACTAGAAACATTTTGAAGGCCATGATGGTCAACTGGCAAATTCAACTTCTGATGTGTTCTCACTATAGTGCCTGAGAGTCATTGAGTTTCCTATGTATCCCATAATAATGACCATGAGCACCCCAATCACCCATCTCATATTCATGTACCCATGTGGCACTTTCCTACCCAGGGCTCAGGAAAATATGTCCCAGTACATCCTCAGATAGTTAGAGGCTCATGGTTTCTTTTTAAATATATACTGGAGGCTCGGCACATGAAATTTGTGTGCGGGTATGGTCCCTAGGCCTGGCCTGCAATCAGGGCCACCTTTCCCAGCTGCCTGCAGCTAGTCCTGCCCCCAACAGGCACCCACCCCTGATTCCCTGTTCACCATCAGGTGATTGGTGCTGCAGCAGGGGGAAGGGACCAAGAGGTCGGCTGTTCCCGCCCGCTCACTAGCCTCGCCCCCACCATGGGTGGCCATCAGGTGATCGGAGCCTGCCAGCCAGAGAAAGGGACTAAGAGGTGGTCAGTGCGCCTCATAGTGACTGGTCCAATACTTGTTTTGATCATTCTGCCATTAGGGTCAATTTGCATATTACCTTTATATTATATAGGATACTAGAGGCCCAGTGCATGGATTCATGCACCAGTGGGGTCCCTCAGCTTGGCCTGTGCCCTCTCACAATCCAGGACCCCTCAGGGATATTGGAGAGCTGGTTTCAGCCCAATCCCTGCAGGCCAGGCTGAGGGACCCCATCGGTGCATGAATCTGTGCACTGGGCCTCTAGTATGCATATAAGATCTTTGGTTAATCCCTTCCCTCTGAAATTCATCAGCCTGTTCCATGGTTCCATGCCTGTGGTTTCCGCTCCTGCATTGAGCATCTGCCCCCTGGTGGTCAGTGCATGTTATAGCTACTGGCCGGTCAGCCAGTTGGCCAGTCAGCCAGTCGCTAAGGCTTTTATATATAGACTAGAGGCCTGGTGCACAAAAATTTGTGCACTCAGGGAGCGGGGGTATCCCTCAGCCTGGCCTGTGACCTCTCGCAGTCTGGGACCTCTCAGGAGATAACAACCTGCTGGCTTAGGCCTGCTCCCGGGTGGCAGAGGGAAGGCCCAATCCCTAGGTGCAGCCCCTGGTCGGGCTCAGAGCAGGGCTGATTGGGGAGTTGGGGCGCCACCCCCTGTCACACTGAAGGCAGGGTCGATGGGGAGGTTGCGGTGCCACCCCCTGTCACGCACAGAGCAGGGCCCATCAGGGGGGTTGGGGCTCCATGCCCTGTCACACACAGAGCAGGGTCGATCAGGGGGTTGGGACGCCGCACCCTGACACACTCAGGGCAGGGATGATGGGGAGGTTATGGCTCTACCCCATCACACACAGAGCAGGGCCCGTGGGGGGCGGTTGGGGTGCTGCCCTCTATTACCCACAGAGCAGGGTCGATCAGGGGGTTGGGGAGCTCCCCCCTATCAGGCACAGAGCAGGGCTGATCAGGGGGTTGGGGCACCTTCCCCTGTCACGAACAGAACAGGGCGGATAGGGAGGTTGTGGCTCCGCCCCCTGTCACACACAGAGCTGCAGGGAGATCAGGGGGTTTGGGTGCTGCCCCCGTCACGCTGCTCCAGGGGCGAGGAGGCCTCGTGGCTCCACTGATCCCGGTTCTAGGAGGCATATTACCCTTTTACTATATAGGATAGAGGCCTGGTGCAAGGGTGGAGGCCAGCTAGTTTGCCCTGAAGGGTGTCCTGGATCAGGTTGGGGGTCCCGCTTGGGTGTCTGGCCAGCCTGGATGAGGCGATGATGGCTGTTTGCATCTGGTCACACCCCCTTCAGGGTGGGGGTCCCCACTAGGGTGCCTGGCCAGTGTGGGTGAGGGGCTGAGGGCTGTTTTCAGGCTGGCGGGTGACTGAAGCTCCCAACTGCTCCTTTTTTTCTTTTTTTTTTTTTTATTTTTGGATTTATGGCTGTCACTGGAGCTGAGAGCTGGCTTTAGCTGTGAGACCTCGCTGCTGAAAGCAGGTTTCTGGACTTTGTTTACTTTCTGTATTTGAAACTTTGTTGCAACTACACCTCTGAGATCCCAGCTGACTGAAAACAGGTTTCTCGGGTTTTGTTTAGCTTCTATATTTGTAACAATGTTTCTTAGCAGATCAGAGCCCAGGAGTGGCAGGCGGGGAACGTTGGAGTCCTCCGTCACTGAAGCAAGCAAGCCTCATGTTCACGTCAGTAGCCTGGCTGCCCGCCGCCATCTTTGCTGGCAGTTAATTTGCATATCGCCCTGATTAGCCAATGGGAAGGGTAGCGGATATACGGCTAATTACCATGTTTCTCTTTTATTAGATAGGATAGATAATTGATTTTTAGAGAGAGAATAAGGGAGAGATAGAAACATTGCTATGAGAGTGCAGTGTGGATCACCTGCCTCCTGCACGCCCCCTACCGGGATTGAGCCTGCAACCCAGGCATGTGCCCTAACCAGGAATCCAACTGGTAACCTCTTGATATGCAGGATGACACCCAACCAATTGAACCACACTGGCTAAGACTCATGGTTTCTTCTTTTGTTTTCATTTTAAACCTTCACTTCTGTAACTGATTCTCACAATATTGCATCTAGATAGTTCAGTAAATAGTATGATTATCCTGCTCTATAGGTGGAGAAAATGAGGTGCAAAGTGATTGAGTGACTGCCCCAGGGAAGAGAACTCAGGGCTCCCAACTTTCAAAATCCTATTTACTCTTGAGAAATGTGAGGGGAAGAGGTAGAGAAGGCAGACACCAGGAATGAGGTCAGGTAAATCAGGCTGGCTGGTGCACTTTTAACAAGAATGTGCTCAAAGTTCCCAGAGTAAACACTTGAAAAAGAGAGAAAGGTGACCCTGAAGATTTGTCATCTTAAATTTCAAGGATCACACCGCAGATGGCGGCGTGCCCAGACCTGGCAAGAGGGAGATGTTGGATGTGTCTAAGCTCCTCCAGAGAGATTTATAGTAATTTCTTGATGTACCCAAGCAGAGTGACTGGCTGTCCCAAATCATTCCAAAAATCATATAGGAGAACAAATCAGGGAAATGGCATTTATACCAACTCACCCTTGAGTAAATCACTTTATTATTTTTCTCAAGTATCCTATGATGGGTGAGAAAAATCACTGAAAGCCTGGTTTTCCTTTCATCATTAGTCTTAGCCCATTAACTGAATGATAAACAAGGATTTAATTAAAAGCTACTGTCAGATTTAAAACTCGTGACACATACCAGGAATAAGCTCGGTAGTTGAAAGGGTCACAGTCTAGAGCAGCAGGGGGAATTCTAAGAAAGTTATTAAGCTGGAAATTCATTTGCTCCAGTGGAGAAACCCCAAAGACTTGATTTTAACTTGTCAAGGATCCTTAATTTGCTTTTCATCTAGTGAGGCATTTGGAGGTTCTTGAGTATTTGGAGCCATCTATCACTCCCTGCCCTTTTCCCTCTCTCTGTGGGCATTTAGCAAAGAAAGTCTAGGGCTGAAGTATGAACATATAATTTGTGTGTGATATAAAATAAAAACTAAAATGTCCTTTCTAAGCTTGGTATGCAATTATTACCATAGTATACCATTTTCTTCAGGATTATACTGATAAGAGGGATATTTTGGAATTCAAGAGAAGATACACTCGTTCCCATACTTTCATTATAAGAAGATACCACACATCTACAAGAGGTGGAGGGAGGGAGGATGAAAGGAGTACCAAGGACTTGCCTAGTGTCCTGGGAGGTCCTTGTGATACTACCATGAAGGGACCAATGAGCATGGAAATTCTTCCTCCTGGATCAACGGGAACAGAAATGAACACTTGAGAACTTCACTCTATCATCCTCTTCCTGGGGGAGGGATTTAAGAAAAGGGACTAGGGAAAGCAGAAATGGAATTGGTTATGAAAGTCTGTCTATTGTTTGCACATGTCAAATACATGAGATGACCCCCACCCCCACCTATTACAGATATCACCAATAGAGCCCAGGCACGGCCCCTAGTCCCTCTGCACATGCAGCCTCTACCCGTAGAAACTGGTGTAAGAGAAAGAATCCCACACGCTATTTCAGCCTTTGCACATCTGGCTGTGTTTATTGTTGTTTCTCATTTTCAGTCTCCTGGATGGTGGCTGGTGAAATGTCCACCTTGGATCAGCAGCCCTCACCACCCAGTGGGTGAGGCTCACATACATCATCACATACCTAGTACGGTGGTTACACCTCAGCCATTCTCACTCCTGTGCAGGAAGGCATATCTAATCCAGGGAAATCAGGGACATTATTCTAGGGATAATATGGAAAACATTTTATTTTCTTAAGTAAAGAATCAGCACATTTCAATATAAGTGCTATAAGTAAGACATTGCTTGCCATACACCTTTGAAGCCATGGGTCTTGCTACCTCCATGAACCGCTGCCTTAGACAGTGGGAGGCAGCTTCAGATCCAGGATCTCCAGGCCTCATCCTGCCAAGGCCATGATGGTGGTAGGAGCCATCCTGACATCCAGCTTAGCAATGTTGGTCTGTCCATTTTGACCTGTTGTCTGTTGGCGAACTTTGAGAGCCTGCTGCAAATAGACGGTCCTGGGATTATAATAAAGAGAAGCCAGGGTCTACCAATTTCTCCCATCCTGTATGCTTTCCCGAGACTTCACACCCCGTCCCCCAAATCCCCACGCCCCCACATCCCCACATTCTACTGGCCAGCAGTAGACACATGGAAGGAAGGCTTGAGTGAATGCCAAGGAGACAACAAAAAGAAGTCTGAACTCGGTAAATGGCTTTAGTGCTCAGTATTTAGCCTCAGGATCTCCCAGGTAGGCAACTCTCATTCCCTATTTGCTGTTTACCCTGAGGAATCTGAAATTTAATGAGGTTCACATGAGAAACACTCATAAAACCAGTGAATCTGTCCAGTGAATCTCTCCTGCTGGGGAGGTGGGGAGGGTAGAGAGTTTCATTGTGGGCATCACCAGAGCGAGGGGGAGGCTGGGTAAAATAACACTTCCTCCGTTGTCTTTATTTCCTCTCGATGGTTCCCAGTGGCCTCCGCAGTTGCTTCTGCCAGTGAGTAGAGAAGCTTCCTAAATAATTCAGCACTTTACATGACTCAGCTCATTATCAAACTCAACCAGAGTCGGTTTTAGGATCCCAACATTTCAGGTTAGCATTCCTGGTGAGACAGGCTGCACTCCAACCAGAACTTGGTGGGGTGACATGGAGGAGGACCCCCTGGCAGGTGAGAAGGAATATTAATTGGAAACTCAAAAATAAGATTTTCACTTCCCCAGTGGGCCACACCGGACTGCAGCCAGTAAAGGGCAATTAAAGAAATCCCGTGTCAACAACTCCCTGGGAAAAGGGATTTGGCCTCAGGGAGACACTGGACCTTCAGGTGTCTCCTTCAGCTGGGCAGTGAGAAGAATCAATGCGGGGCACCGAGCCTGTGATTGGGGCACACCTGGGTAGTTTATTTCATGGTGAAGACTAAAGAAAGTAAAAGCGGAGATGCTAAATACAGAGGAGGTTTGGCGGGTTGCGTAGGGATTCAGGCCCTGCTGGCGGGACAGTCCCCAGCTCGGGTAATTCATTTCGTGCTTGTCTGGTAGTCGAGGGCTGTGTTGTTGCTCTTGGGAAGAGGGAGGAGTTGGGGGCAGAGGATATTAAAGGAAAAGAAAGATGAAGGGAAGTCATGCTACCCTTTCCTGCTCAAAGTCTTTGTACTTAGAAGGTGATACAAGCTTGACAGGCCAAGGGATCCGTGAGATTATCAGAGTTATCTATTTTGCAGAAAATAAAAATAAGGAAAGTAGGGGCAGTCAGGATGGGTCCTAGAATGCTGCTGGAGAGGTGGAAGCAGGTGAGGTTGGAAGGCCCAGGTCTCACCACAGAAAGGCTGGGCCTGATGCTTCATCACTCCCTCTCAAAGTCCATTTTCAAGAAAACATTCGTTTTCATAATGCTGACAAAGTCTGTCAGGGACCCAACTGAAAAAGAAACTGTAATTTCTATGACTAACCTTTGATAATGATTGTGATGGGAATATGTATTGAAAGTACATTTAAAGTGAAATACTGGCACGCTATTAAATGCAATGTACTTAAGTGACATCCTTTAAGGAAGCTCGATAGCATCGGTGACCAGCAGTGATAGCCCCTCTCACTGAGGTGGGCATCAGGCTGACTATGGTAAGCTCAGCGGGCCTTCCAGTCCCAGAATCTCTTGAACTCTCACATCGGCCGACACTGGTGGCCACATTCCACCCCAATATAGTCCCCAACAAAGGTCAACCTCATTTTTCCTATTATTCCAAAAATGTTTATGACTGGCTTTAGGAGTGAGTGAAGCACTAAGGCCATAGCAAACCTCCCTCATTGCAGATACCTTTGTCTTGGCATAAACTGGTTTGCATTTGATTTCTGCATGACCTCCCCACCCCGCCCACCAACACCACCTTTTTTTCCAGATCACCAGGACTTTCTGTCTGTTTCCCTTCTCTGTCGCCTGCCACTTCTCTTCTTACTCCCCTAGCTCCAAAAAATAGTCTTCTTTTGGTCACTACCTGGATGAGATTATACCTCGGCAGAGAGAACCTCCTGGCCAGATGTGTTTGTTCCACGGTTCCAGAGCCAAGGAGCGTGGTTTCCTGTGTCTAACATGATGAAGCACCGGTGTCATTGTGGCTAAAATCTAAAAAGTGCTTTGGGCAAAAGGACCACATTGTTCATTTGACAAACTTGGTATTCAAACAAAAGCCACTTGACCCTGGGAGATTCCAGGAACCACAAATGAATGTCATGTCTGAATGGATGCCCTAGTCGCAGGACCCCCTGGCTCTGTCCTCTGGCTTAGAGTAAAACATTAAGGATGAAATTCAGAATGTATCATTTTTTAATACTAATAAGTGCCTGTCCTTGGTCAAGTGCAGAAAGCAGAACTTAGCATAACACTGGCCCCTGGATGTTTAGAGGGCTAATGAGTCAAAAAGATGCACCAGAAGGCTCTTTGCAGAACTGGTGATAACTGTGGGAAAGACTTAACAGAAGGTAACAAGAGATTTGCAGACGAATAATAAGTAAACAGTATTTTTACTGAAAGCATCACAGGAGAAACAAATGGGAGATAGTGAGAAGAAGCAGAGGAGGGGTGGCTGGCTGGCAAAGGAGACCAGTGAGGACTGAGAAAAAAAGTGATTTCATTGGAGTTGGAGGCAAAGGACAGGCAATAGCTTCAGAGAAAAGAGAAGCAGAGTTAAGTTTTAAAAAAGGGGAGGGGGGGTCCATGCTCAAGCCCAGCTCCCCTCCCATTGCTACCCTCCTGCCGGTGCCCACTTTGCCTTAGAACCACTTGGGTTCCCAGATGTGCGATGCTGATTCAGACCTTCAAGCTTTGCTCACATATGCCTCTCTGTCAGCAATGCCCCTTTCTTTGTCATCACTGTGTCACCTCTGAGTAGTTCCATAGTGGGCACACGGTAAGAGCAAGAAAATGTTTAGGGCCTGACAGACAAGCCAAAACACCTTATCAAAAAAAGACACTGGTACCCTTCCCAGCCACCTGTGCGATTGTGTGTAAGGAACTAAGTAGGCTCATGGGTCAGTGAGAAGTCAGACCCACAGCAATTAGTACAGAACACATCAACATAAGGAATTGTTAGCGAGGTAGAAAACAGCCCCTGCCTCACTGGCTGGGATGACTCACGGTCTCCCTGCAGCGCCCTCTGTTGGAAAGCCTAACAAAGGCATCTGGCAAAAGCAGAACGGTGCTTGGCAGAGTTCCATCCAACTCCGGCACCACAAAACATGATGTGGAAGGGTGGCTCAGGAATTAGAGACAATGGCCTACTAGCTGGCACGGCTTGTTGTCGTGGTGGTTAGGACGTGCACACTTTTCACTTTTGCTAAAGCAGTACATTAACTGGAGTGTTTCTTTTAGCCTGTAATGGCTAGTTTATGCTTTTTCTTTCCCTCTCAGCACCTCTTCCCAGCCTGTGACTCAGAAACAACTATTCCATAATGTTTGCCAGGGTGCACCCTACAGAGCCTGGCTGTTTCCACCCATATTTAATGCCAACAATTCCAGGGGCTTCGAAAGAGGAGCCATGGAGCCTGAGTTATGAATAAGCCAATAGCTCACGGACAGAGGTGTAAGCACCCTCCTCCAAGCTGAGGGGCGGTGCTCCCCCGACACCGTCACCCCCTCCAGTAAAACCACTGCATCGGGTGTTTAACGTCTGTGCTACTGGCAACGACGACAAACTATTTGACTCGGCTGCTCATGAGTCTGAACAAGAGCCATGTGTGAGCAGGTGAATCACAGGTAGAACCCACTCGCATCCGGTACCGAGGCTTTACCTACCAGAGGTGGGCAAACTTTTTGACTCGAGGGCCACAATGGGTTCTTAAACTGGACCGGAGGGCCGGAACAAAAGCATGGATGGAGTGTTTGTGTGAACTAATATAAATTCAAAGTAAACATCATTACATAAAAGGGTATGGTCTTTTTTTTTTTTTTTTTTAGTTTTATTCATTTCAAACAGGCCGGATCCGGCCCGTGGGCCGTAGTTTGCCCACGGCTGATAGCCGTTTCTTGAAGCTGAATCCCTGGGTCCAGGCTTTTTTGCAGGTAGATTCTTCATCCTGCTCTCCAAAAGGTGTCTGTTGTTGTCCCTAGTTCATTCCTGCCTTGCTCCTCAATCAAAGCTGGACAGTGAACATCAATGTGTCTTTTCTGTCAGCACCTGCTTTCGTTTGAGAGTAAACGACATCTCCAGCCCTGAACCACACAGCACGCCTGCTGCCTGCCCTTTGCTTCCTCCTATGGATTCTTTTCTTCTGCCCCCAGCATTTTTCGGTGGGGCCATGCCATGTTTTCCACCACAGCCCTCCCTGCCTCTCACTGGGCATGAGCCTGTGCTTTCCTACGTGTTTCGAACGCCATCATTCGCATAGGATACATCAGGGCGAACTCTGTGCAGAGCCAAAAATCCAAACAGAAAATAAACCTTGCAGAGCTTTTTATCACTGAAAGGGAAGCAATGACCCAGGGAAGCCTGGATTCCTCTAGAATAACAAAATGTATGCAAGATGCTGTTTGCATAAGGCATTTTCGAAAAAGTAAAGATGGATTGTGGCAGCTTCCCTTTTTTATAATGCAAAGCCAATTTAAGCAATAAAATATGTGGTGTCATCACAGGGAGGCATACAACATACGTGCCATCATTGATTGCTGTTTACGCTTCCAGGGTCTGATCTGAAAGATTATGAACAGGAGGAAGAATGCTCCCCAAAGGGATGCTGGAAGAACAAAACAATGTTCATGTGCTTTTCAAATAGACAAGGAATTTTTTTCAAAGATGAAACTCAATGCCGATGAGGGTATGATAAGACATATACTCACTTGAACTGCTGATTAGAGTCTAATTTTGAAGTGGTTCTGAAAAACAATTTGGAGCTATGTATCAGGAGACTTAATTAAAAGTGTCTGAAAAGCAATTTCGAATTTTATATCAAAAACCTTAAAACTGTTAGTATACTTTGTCCTAGTGATTCCAACTTCATGGATCTATCCTAGGAAACAACCAGCGATGTTATTAAAGATTTATGTAAACGAATGTTCATGAAAATGTTATTTATAATAGTAAAAAATATTAAAGGCAGCCTAAATATAGAAAATGTCAAACCATGGCAAATTCATATGATGAGATAGTATTTTGTACTTAAAAATATATTAATTTAGTAACATAAAATTAGGAAAATTTAGTTACATAAAAAGGTGTTAGTGATGTAATGATATAAAAAAGGTATAAAAAGCAGCAGAACACTGAGTTACATGTAGTTTGAACCTGATGTTGCAGTAACTAACTATTACATATCAGGTGAATTTTACTCTCTTGCTGAGCCCTACTGTAATTTCCAGGTTATTTTTTAATTGAGAAAGTTTATCTAAAAATTTACCTAAATTATTGTGTAGTAAAAAATGATACTAGCATATTTATTATATTTTTTAAAAATATGATCTTAGTTGAATTCACAAGAATAATTCTCACAGTCTGGTTTCCATTTCTTTCCTTATACATAAAGTCCACTGGTCTATGAACTTTAAAAATGTTCCCATTTTTCTTGCTTTCCTGGGCTGAGAGATTATTACTGGATAAAGTTTCACTCTTCGCTGCTAGAACAGCCAGCTGGGAGTTAGCTATAAGTTGGACAGTCCTCAGGTACACCTCAGAAATGTTTGAAAACTATGCGAAAACACTGATTTAATTTTTAAGAATTTAAGGGTGAAGTGCAATAATGCATGTTTCTTTTGAAGAAAATTACTGAAGTAACATAAAAGCTATTATGTTTTCTCTCAAGTCTTTCAGAGTAAATTGGCTGTTTGGAGCATTAACCAGTTCTCTTTTTTCTTTCTATCCAGCAAACTGAGCTGATGGGGTGAATGGCAAGAAGGAATTATTTTCTAAGGATTTGCTTAAATATATTTGTCACTAAGGTCTGGAGTCCTTTATTTTTTTTTTCAGCGTTCTCCCAAGATCATCTCCTTAGTTCATAAAAACAATCCAATGAGGTACTCAGAACACGTATTATAATCCCAAATTGTGGAAATGAAGTACAAAAGGATGATGACATTAGATGAAGATCCAAAGACCACCTCTGATGAACTTTAACCCATTGTTGCCCAAGGCTTCTGCTCAGTCCCTGCGCCAATAGGAACTAGTATTACGTTCAGAGCCCACTCCCCAGAACGGACTAAGTTTAAGACCTAACATGCCTGAAGTGAGTGTCCAAAGGCAGCCTTCTCCCCTGACCTGCACCATGTGCCACCTCAGTACTAAAGCAACAGGTTCTCAGTTGGGCTGTGGATGCCAACTGAGGTCTGAGCCCTAACTTCCCTCAGAGCTTACCTACCCTAGACTAATCCCCTTTCCTGAAGACTGAACTTCACTCAATGGGTTTGGAGTCCCCCAGCTCTGATACCTCCCTACCCATCATATATATATATATATATATATATATATATATATATATCATCATCATCATCATCACCATCATTATCACCATTGTCCTCAAAATCACTGCCTCCACCATTAGACTTTGGCTAATTTGGAAGCTGAGTCTTGACAGCTTATCACAAAGTCACAAATCTATTTAGGTGCCAGAGCTATAACAGAATCAGAATATGTCTCCAGATCTTTTCAGTCTTGGTCTTCCCTTCCCCCATTTTGTTTTCTTCCTTCCTGCTTTCTTATCTCTTTCCCTCCCTCCTTCCTTCTTCCTTCCTTCTCTCCTTCCTTCCTTCTTTCCTTCCTTCTTTCTTCCTTCCCTCCTTCCTTCCTTTTTTTCACTTGTTATTTTTGTTGTTAAATTCTTCAGTTCATGGCACATTGTCATCATTTGTCCATGAGGCCTCTCTAATTGTCTTATTTATTAATTGATCCATTCTTATTCCCAAAGCCACTCTCTTTGTCCTCCTCGACAAGGCAATTGCAATGTTTGGTGAATATTTTTTGCTTATAATAGCATAATAAGATGCAAATTGTTTATATGTATGCATATATTTTAATTGGCATAAACAGTTTGGCATTATAGATCTCATTCTGTTCACTGCTTTTTTCACAAAATATGTTTTTATGATCTATTCGTGTAGCTAGGTGCTCATCAAACCCAGTGCTTCCAGCTGCTGCACTCATGGGTATAGAACATGACATTTACCAAACTCTTTTATACTCACCACTGTCCAGTTGCCAAGAAAAGCAGGTATGGACAGAACACTTAGGCATTGCTGGTACCACTATGAAGCATGAGGTCTCCTAAAAAATGTGCACTAAAGTATGCCAAGATTCAATCCTAAAATGACCTCCAGACACATTGCCCTAAATTTCCCTGTGTCCTAATCCCTAATAAGACAGCGTTAGTCCTGAGTATGTCTCCATTACAGGGACCTTAGTTGTCTTAATGCCATGTCGTTTGCCTACTGGTGAGAAAATGAGATTATAAAACTCTTACTTGGCATGCTTTCTTTTCCTGTCCTCCTCAAACACTGCTGTATATCTGTGGCGTATAGTGCACTAGTACATTCCACAAAATGCTTGCTGAATGAACAAAGTTGACACATACAAACATGAAAGTTTGGCCTTAAAGGTCACTAGAGACGAGCCCCCACCCCAGCAACCCAGGAGGATTTCAAGCTTATCCTAAGGAAGAAGCAGTTTCCTGGATACTGAGAGACACAGCCCACTCCAGGTGAGGCAGCCCCCTGCAGCAATCCACCAGGGAGCAGCTACCGAAAACGCTCATCTCAGACAAAAGATGGTGTACAATATGTGCTCTTCAAATTGCAATATTTGAATTGAGCCACTTTAATCCCCCCTTAGGCACAAACTTATTAAAAGAAGAAGAGAAGGGATAAAGAGAGAAAAGATTGGGTAGGGGAGGAGGGGAAAAAATCTAAATTTAAACCAAAAAGATAAGTCTGTTCAATGAAATTTTCTAATTCATTCAACAAATATTTATTTTAATTACCATCTTTTACATTGGAAATGTAATACAGTCACAAGCTCAGAAATTTCTTATGCAGGTAAATAATGAAACAGCAGCCTTGCTTCTGACGGAGACCTCAGTTAAACACTGTCCATCCTTCCAGACCGTTGAGAGTTGGCAAGCCTGTAAGAAAATTCTTAAAAGATACACATAGTCCAGCAACCTTGCTTTTATCACTTCACTAGAGGCCCGATATACAAAATTCATGCAAGGGGCTCAGCCCTCGCAGCCACAGTGGCTTGCCTCGGCCCTCGCAGCCCTGGCTTCGTCTGGAAGGTTTTCCGGAAGGACATCCAGGAGGTCATTTGGCTGTTCGGTCGAATTAACATATTATGCTTTTATTATTATAGATTCCCTGAGTTGGATTTAAATCTACCAGTTTTACTGCCTGTTTTCTAGTTGTCCAACTGTTCCATGTACTTTTTTATTTTCTTTTTTGCCCTCTTTAGGATTCAACATTTTTGTTTGTCTTACAATTCCACTGTCTCCTCTTACTTTGTTAATTTTGTAACCTGTTACTCTTTATTATTTTTAGGAAGTTCCTTATAGATACAACATTAATTCCAAGGACACTTGTGATTACCTAGGATTTACCCAGATAACCCAGGATAATCACCCCAACTCCAAGTCCTTCATTTGATGACATCTGTAAAGTCCTTTTGCCATGTAAGATAACATGCTTACAAATTCTGGAGTTAAAGATGTGGACGCCTTTGGGAGGCCATTTTTCTGCTTACCGTACCTAGTAATTCAAGGATGCCTGTATCCATCAATGGTGTAGAATTATTCTGTAAGGAAAAGCTGTTTCTTCTTCCCCTTCTATTTATTTTATTTACCTGAGTATATAGACTCATGGATATTTGTTTCAGTTTACAGCTTCCAAGCCAGTTCTATCATTATTTATTTTGTACTCAAATTGTGCCAACTTTGGCCATTGGATGTACTTCAGTTGGGTTCCTATGTCTTTTTTATGTATCCTACACTTTTTAAAGTATTTCATTTTTTCTTGTAAAGCAAGATGTTCCAAGCTCATTTTGTATTTTCTATGCTCAAATTGTAAAACCTACTATTTTCCCCATGGAACACTGGTTCTTTTTATTAGAGAAACTAAGATCTGGAAATTAGATAGTAAAACATGAAGAAAAGGCTAGATGGGATTACACAAAATCATGCCGGTGTTTGTCTCTGGCAGTGAGGGAGGGGTGCAATCAGATAAGGACACATGGAAGGATTGGGGGCTGCTGACAATATTTATTTTATTACCTGGATAATGGTTCTTGAATGCTTATTTTATAAAAAGCTATTCTTTATTTTTGTTTTGTATGATTTTCAGCGTGTGTGTGTGTGTGTGTGTGTGTGTGTGTGTGTTCACCATTTGAAATAGGTTAATAAAAAAGGAAATAAAATGATTTGCAGAATGACAAGAGGCAGGCAATAACTCAAAAGTGCCAGAAAGAGAGTTATGTCAGTGATAATGGAGAGAAAGGCCTGTGGATTGGAATTATGACCTCCTTTGACTTTCGCCTGGGATTGAGGGAGGAGCCTATCTTCCCTACACACCCTGAGACTTTATGCCTGAAAAAAACGGGGGAGCTGCTCTCAAAAAAGAGATGGCTATTAAGTCAGCAACCAACCATGGCTGCCATACCACCCAATTTAGTTAATCGCATTCCCTCTACACGATCCTTTTGTTACTGAACTTAACTCATTTTCTTGATTGTGTGAAAATATGTATAATTAATTAATGAACTTGATTTTTCTATACCATAATGGATTATAAGTTTCTTGAAGTCTTGCCTTAAATTTTCCTTCTTCTCAATAAACCTCACCACCACCGCCACCCCCATCCCAAGACACACACACACACACACACACACACATATATTCTGAATGCAATGCTAGCATCTACTCAACACCAAGAAGACCTTCATAGATCCTGGGCATTTTTACTTTTGAAGACCCCATTCCATTCTACTCCATTCTACTCCACATCCAATCAAATCAAACGTGTTAGAGTCTGCCTAGAGCCCACATTTAATGTACCTATTTTGCTGCAGAATGTTTTAAAGATTTGTGTGATCATAAGTTTAATACTTTTTAGCTTTGTGAGAGACTTGGAAATGGACCACCCAAAAAGATTATTGTACATCTGCAATGGAAATGTATATATTGTCTACCTTTCATTGCCTTTGAGCTATTTTGCAACTCTGTAAATTATAGAAATTGATAACAATGCAAATCATCCTGGTCTATAAACATGAAAGTATGTTCTGTCTGGTAGAAGTATTATCGTTGTAATTCAAGCTAGTTTGTTAATAATGGAAAGAGAGCAAAGGGGCGGCCAAATAATAAGCATGGTCATCTGGGCAGCTTCACCAGGAAGCTGCAGCTTCACCTTCACACTCCCCAGGGAACCACCGTCCATTCCCTGCAAATCACTGGGGGAAGGAATTGAACAAAGGGGGAGACGGATGCATGCACAATGAAGTCGAGGTGACTAGGGAAGGTGCTTGCCTGTCAGTCTAGCCTGGGAAAAGGGATCATTGACTAGGAGGGTGAAGCCACTGCAGGCACACAAATTCTGAAAGGGTAAAATTCCCAGAGTTCGCTCTCTCTTGCCTCTGGTTCCCCCTTATTCACTCTTGCTTTGTGACCTGCACTTTGCCCACCATGAGGCCTTAAGCAGCTGCATAGTCAACACAATGGACTGCAGCTGGGAACACAAGCTGAGCTAGCCAGATCCTGCGCTGGACTGGACTTTAATATGGAACAGAAACTCTTGGCAGTGGCCTTAATCCTGGCCCTGCTGAAGATAAGATTGGACTTCTTCCATAGCGAGACGGACAAAGATAGGACATCGGAGAGGAACCCCTTTAATTTAACATCATCAATAAAGCTTTCCACAAAACGCCATCCTCCCTTGAGAGCCTGAGGAAATTCTTTTCCCTGCGGCACCCAATGAACTCCACTTCTACTGATAACAGAAGGACCATTGACTTCCCTCCCCCTCTCACTGTGGAAAAAGCCAGTTTTGCATTTATTTGTAAACTCCTGTAAATGCCTATATGTGTCTCTGCTTTGTGAAATCTCTATTGAATCAGTTGTAACATTTTACTGGTTCTTTTATTAATGAATGAGTTTAGATAAAGTTATTGACATGTGTTCATTTTATATTTGCATGAGAGTTATGCTTTTACCTTTTTTAAAAAAAAAAACTTGTTCTTTATCAGTGTTAGAGGTCTTCCACCAAGGTGCCCAGTGAATTCACCTGACAGACCAGTAGAAATTGTTCTGCTGAATGAGTGCATCCCGGGAGCGGCTGAAGCCCAGGTACATCAACTCTTGACTCCCGAGGTGAACCTGAAGTCACAATAGAATTTGTTCACTCTCAGTTTCTCTAGGATTTGTTTTCTCTCTACCAATTTTGTGTTTGTTTTGTTTTGTTTCATTTGTTTGTTTTTTTATGGTTGAGAAATTATTCCCTAGTAGTGATGGCAATGATTGGGAATTTGGTTTTATAGTCCAACCATTTAATGATTTCTGTACATGAATTAATAAATTATAGAAATTTATTTTCTCTTGAGTAAAGAGATGACAGAAAATCTGGTTGGTCAGTCTTATTTGTTTGTAGATTTGCTTACTTTGAGCTCAAAGAATTTTGTGCACACCAGAAGGAAAGCAGCTCTTTAATATCAGGACCACTGAATTTTTGTTTCTGTGCCTCTTCTGTCTTTTAACCAGTGGCTAAAATTGTAGAATTGAAACTCTAGATCTTTTTGTACCTTTATATCTATGTGTCTGTAATTCAGGCCTTTACTTCTTAAAATAATATATTTTTATGGATTTCAGAGAGGAAGGGAGAGAAGAGAGAGAGAGAGAGAGAGAGAGAGAGAGAGAGAGAGAGAGAGAGATCAATGATGAGAGAGAATCATCAATCAGCTGCCTCCTGTAAACACCACACTGGGGATCGAGCCCTTAACCAGGGCATGTGCCCTGACCGAGAATCAAACTGTGACTCCCAGTTCATAGGTTGAGACTCAGCCACTGAGCCACGCCAGCTGAGTAGGCCTTTATTTCTTGTAGTATAAGTGTGAAATGTTCCTCACTTGAGAGGGTATTAATAAATTAGATTGTCAAGTATCTTAAAGAAGCTCTACTCTGACTGCTTAGGTAAATAAATACTTACACAAATAAAATATTTCTAAAATTTTAATAAAATTAAAACATTTAATTTCCAATGCTTTAAATGTGCTTCACTAAAAAATTCTTACAGAAACTAACTCATAAACATTTTAAGAATCTAAGTCCTAGTAACTAAGGTAACTCTTTGGCAAATAAGACTAGTTTAATATGTTTGGTTTAATAGAACAGTTGTGCCTTATCTGATTTATCAGTGTTAAATATAAAAGAAGCATACATTTTATTCTACTTGAGTGTATTTTTCCTATAGTTGTACAGGTTACTGATTAAATTAACTAAACATTACTCTTATGTAATATAAATTTGTGTTCAATAAAATTGAACCATGATTTTCATAACTTTATTTCAAGAATAATTATGTTCTGTAGCATGCCAGCTTGAAGATCATTCCCAAGATTCCTCAGTGGCTTAAAACCTTGAACTAGTATTAAACTGAGTTAATGAATGGATAGCCATTATATATCTAGATAATTTCTAAGCAAGATAGAATACTGAAACATTTAATTAATTAATCATATGCTCTAGCGGGGCTGTATCTATGGGTCATGTTAGTGAGCATGTTCATTTTTGTGACTTTAAGAACATGTAAAAGAGAAGTGTATGGCTATAGCAAAGTATGCTAATGGGCTTTTCTACTCGGCTGCAATGTGGGCGTATTGCAGAAAGTTCTCAGTTACCCCCTCCACACCACTGCTTTCGTTAAGTTATAATGGATATGAGTGGCTGCAACTACACTTAGGAGCAATAGTGAGAGAGAACTCCGACTGCATTTTTCAAAGAAAAAGAATACTTTTATCCTAAAGCAGCAGCCCTCAATTTTGTTGGTCTTAAGACCATTTTACTCTTGGGACTTGTTGAGAACCCCAAAAGGCTTCTGTTGAGGTGAGTTATAACTATCAATATCATATTGAAAATTAAAATTGAGAATTTGAAAAATACTGGCCTATTATTTAATTTCAGGATACCAGGAATGAGGAAATTGCCTGTTTACATAAATAGCATCTCAGAATTGTAAGAACAATTTGTCTGGATCTTGTGGTTCCCCTGAAATCTGTTTTAAAGTGTCAGTTGCTTCAGAATCTGAAAAAGGACAGTGAAAACAAACAAACAAAAAATAATAAAAAATGTAAATTCTATTTGCCTTTGTAGATACACCTAAGTCTGAAAGGATGTTTTGAAAGACGTTAGAACCTTGGCAAAGTTAGCTCTATTTTGATGGGTTTGCTTCCCTGGCTTACTGATGAATGCCTTTCTTTGCAAGATGAATGGTGATTCTTTACTTTCTGTGTAAAGTGCTTAGAAAATATTCCACATCTTACTAGAATAATTTTTGTGTTTTACACTGACTTTGTTATGTCCTTGATTATTTGAGGGGGAAAAAAGACTCATTTATGAAAGGGCTAGCATTCTTTCCAATTGCATTGCCGTTGATGTGTATCTTTAAATATTTTATTGTCACTTTGATTAGATAGGTAATAAATATTGTTTCTCAGGCATTCTAGCTTAATCAATCATCTAAACTCCTCTGACAACTTCTTTAAATTTTGCCTCCCCAAAATGGGACCCTAAATATAGAAAAAACAAAACTGTCAGGATGGTTCTTTTTAATCTAAAAACCGTCTTTGAGATTTCCCAGAGAGCCCCTAGAAAACACAAAGTTACTTTTTCTTTTTTATAAGAAGAGAGGTACTAGAAATAATTAGGTTTGTTTAATATGTGACTACTGTAAGAGTTTCTTGGGAAGAACTATCAGCAGAAACACTGAGCATGTCCCAGCTTAAATTTGTATAAATTAAATGGTATTAAAATAAACACTATAGAAAGGTATGCTTAGCGGAAAGTCCCTGGAAATTTGTCAGTGTTCTTGCTTTCTGTAATATGTTTTAACCTCAGGGGAAACACTGATCAAATTTCTTAAGAAATAGCTCCTTTCAGGTTTTCCTACATTTATTAGTTTCTTGGAGATGCTTTACTTAATGATATTAGTCCATGGCAGTATTGTGTTATCAGTCATATAATTCAGTTATTATTTCAAATACTTACTTAGTCAAAACCTTACTTCTTTAGTTTAATCTAGAGGGGTAGGCCATTGATTCTCAGCCAGAAATATGCATCAGATTTTCCCATGGAATATGGGCATATAAATGAGAACTTACATACTCATTTATGTTTTATCCTATATAATAAAAGCCTAATATGCAAATTGACCGAATGGCAGAATGACTGGTTGCTATGACACACACTAACAACCAGGGGGCAGACGCTTAATGCAGGAGCTGCCCCCAGCCCGCAGGGCCCAGGCCAGCCAAGGCAGGTGCCAGTGGGGGCCCCCCCGATTGCCCTGCCAGTCGCCCCACAGAGGGAGGCGACCTGTGGCAGCAGCAGGGGGCAGGGCTGGCAAGTGGGCGGAGCCAGGCTGGCCAAGGCAGGTGCAAGTGGGGGCTCCCCAATTGCCCCACTAGTCATCCCACCGATTGGCCCTTATCACCAGCCAGGCCTAGGGACCCTATCCATGCACAAATTTCGTGCCCTGGGCCTCTAGTAAAAATATAAAATAAGATCCAGACTTATTGACTGTCTTCATTTGATATTCTTGATATGTTCTTGGTATCCTATATAACAAAACCCAATATGCAAATCGACCGAACGGCAGAATGACCAGTCACTATGACACACACTGACTACCAGGGGCAGCCGCACAATGCAGGAGCTCCCCCCTGGTGGTCAGTGTGCTCCCACAGGGGGAGCGCTGCTCAGCCAGAGCTGGCGAGCACAGCAGTGGTGGCAGGAGCCTCTCCTGCTTCTGCAGCAGTGCTAAGGACCCCTCGGGGGATGTCCTATTGCTGGCTTACCTAAGCTGGCAGGCAGACATCCCCCGAGGGGTCCTGGACTGCGAGAGGGCGCAGGCGAGGCTGAGGGACCCCTCCGCCCCCAGTGCACGAATGTCATGCACTGGGCCTCTAGTATTGTATATAATATGTCTTAGGATTATTGTGTGCTATATCTCAAGATTGTTTTTCCTTTATAAAAATTACATTTATGCATTTTTATAAGCCAAATGTGGCATCCACTGACCTCTTTGGAAATAAGTTTAATTAATATGCTTATAGGTCTTTTGTCTAAATATGTTGAATTACTTTATTATCTTTTTTTTGCCCATCATCAAACCTTTTACAGTTCAAAATTATCAGTAATAAACAAACCACAAATTTCTAAGTCTTTGTTTTCTATAGATGGTTTTGCTTTACTCTAATGCTTCCTTGAGGTGATGCTGTAAGATGCAGGCTACAGTTTATGTCTTCAATAAAGAATGGTCTCAGAGTCTCATTGAAAAAGACTTTACCCAGTGCTTCAAACTACTGACATTTTAAAGAATATACTCCTGGGGACAGTCTTCTGAGATGACATCCCTTAGACAACTGCCAGACTGTACCAATGTGCTGAGTCAAGATTTCCAGAACTCTTCTCAGTTGAGAAGCAGACGGCTTCATGAGACTGCTAACCCAAGATTCAGGGTAACCAGAATTCATTGTAGGACTGAATAAACTGATGAGGGAAATTTTATTATTGTTATCTGGAATATTGTTGATTTTTTTAAAATGTTCTATTTTCTGGATCTATTAAAAATCCATTTCCATTTCCTCTTGCACTTCTATAACCCACAATCATTTAGTGAACTCTGCTTTTGTAAACTGAAATGAAACAGATTTTAAATAATATCTGATTCTCACTGGATGCCTCAACCCAGAAACTCTTAAAGAGCCTCATATTATATAGTCATTAGAAGCCCAGTGCACAACATTTGTGCACTGAGGAGAGCAGGGGACGGGGGTCCCTCAACCTGGCCTGTGCCGTTTAGCAGTCAGGAGCCCTCAGGGGATATCCGACTGATGGCTTAGGCCCAATCCCCCAGGGGAGTGGGCCTAAGCTGCAGTCCGACATTCTTAGCACTGCAGCAGAGGCAGGAGAGGCTCCTGCCACCACTGCTGAGCTCACCAGCCATCAGCCCAGCTTCTGGCTGAGCGGCGCTCCCCCTGTGGAAGCACATTGACCACCAGGGGGCAGCTCCTGCATTGAGCATCTGCCCCCTGGTGGTCAGTGTGCATCATAGTGACTGGTCATTCCTCCAGTTGATTTGCATATTACCCTTTTATTATATAGGATATAATTATTTGCATCGTTTTAATAAGAATTGGTCTTCCTTTTTACCAGGATATAATTAGGCAAATTGTGCCATATAGGTCTTATCTGAAGTGTTATATTTGA
This sequence comes from Myotis myotis, assembly GCF_014108235.1. Taxonomy (NCBI): domain Eukaryota; kingdom Metazoa; phylum Chordata; class Mammalia; order Chiroptera; family Vespertilionidae; genus Myotis; species Myotis myotis. Next base: position 196,866,763 of record NW_023416313.1, on the reverse strand, counting down.
GAGTGTTGCTCATTGAATTAGTTATAACTACCACTTTGTTTTAAGAGACAGAGGTCCACTGTACTTATGGAACTGATTAATATCTACACAAAACCTTCCCAGGAAAGCAGGCCTGGCTCCTGGCTGATAGGGTGCCCACCTTTCAGATGGTTAGGAAGGTCACTTCCTGGCAGACCAGGAACCATAGGATATTTGGGGTCCTTAAGATGAGAGGAATTCACCTAAATTCACAGGTACTGCAGGTGAACTTTGGTAGAAAGAGTTTCTTAGGATTTGTATCCTAGTCTCAAGATAGTAAATAGAAGAAGCTTTTAGATCCATCTGAAAGTCCTTCTGCAAACTCCCAAACAGCAGTTAATTTTGTGACATTACTAGTTGTTTAATACACTATGACTCAAGATTTGCAAAGCAAACTTAAGAAAGCCTAGATGTTAAATGAACACCCTTTCTGAGTTTATCAGACCAGACCTATTGAGGTCAGCCTTATTTTATGGTCAAGAGTAATCTTTCTTTGAGATTCTATCATCATAATGGAAGAGAAAGAGACTGTCAGAAAAATTGTGAAAGACTTTGAAATGTACCCCAAAGTACCCCAAACTATGTATTATCTAGAGCAGTGGTCAGCAAACTCATTAGTCAACAGAGCCAAATATCAACAGTACAACGATTTCTTTTGAGAGCCAAATTTTTTTAACTTAAACTATATAGGTAGGTACATTGTTATTAACTTAATTAGGGTACTCCTAAGCTGGTCTTTGCTAAAAATGTCCTCAATCTGATTGAGGTATGTTCGCTGAGGTCGACCCCTTCCAACTCTCCCATCCACACTCATCTTGTATACTTGTTTCTGTAGGATTTGCAGCTGGTTGGAAAAATACAGGTAATTTTATGCTTTGAGTAGGTACTTTTGTCACTCGTGCACGATTTGCGGATGCGACTAGCACTAACCACTGCACAATGAGACTGCTGTCTGACTGGCTCATTCAACTCCTGCATAAATCTCGCGCTCCTCCCCCGCGCTGTGTATCCCTCGGCCCGCCTGCGCCTCATCTCCCGTCTCCCAACTGACACCCCCCACTTCTTCTAACGCCATTTCTTCAAAATAGACTCTCCCAGACCGAAAACCGACTTCTGCGCATGGGCCACAAAGTTTCCATCGCACTGTACGTGCGCGCCCGCACGTGATATTTTGTGGAAGAGCCACACTCACGGGGCCAAAGGGCCGCGCGTGGCTCGCAAGCCGCAGTTTGCCGACCACTGATCTAGAGCATACCATTTTGGTTTATCAGATTCTATGGTATTAAAACCTTTCATTGTCTTTGAGCTATTTTATAATTCTATAAGTTATTTTTTAAAATGATAGCAATGCAAATAATTATTATCTATACACATCAAATTCTATGGTGGAGGAACAATTGATCCCTTTCTCCCCTTCATTATGGAAAAGAGCCAGTTTTGCATTTATTTGTAAATTTAATTCATGACCTACATATGTCTCTGGTCTTTGAATTCTCCTTTGAACCAGTTATAACATTTCACTGATTTCCTCATTCATTAATAAGTTAAATAAAATACTTAATACATATTCACATAGTATATTTGTATGACTAAGTCATATAAATATATGACTTTTTAACCTCAAATAAAATTATCCTTGGCTAAGGCGACATCTTACTGGAAAGCACTGCGGTACAACCTTAGCCAAGAACTATGTACTCATGAGCAACTTACTCAATCTCTCTGTTAAAATAAGAATAATGCCCTGGCCAGTGTGGCTCAGTCGGTTGAGCAGCATCCCATACACTAAAAGGTCGCTGGTTCTACTACAGATTAGGGCACATGCTGGGGTTGCAGGCTCAATCCCCAGTAGGGGGATGCTTCTGTCTCCTTCTCTCCCTCTCCCCTCTTCTCTTTCTAAAACCAATTTTTAAAAAATATTAAAAATAAGACTATTAATAACCTCTAATCCTAAGAGTTGTTGTGAAGGGAAATTAGATAATGCATATAATGGTCTTGGCACCATTCCTGGCACAGAGTAAGTGCTCAATAAGCGGTAGTCATGGTAACATTCGCCCCAGATTCCTGCTCCTGGGTGACCTCATATATACAGGCTCTAACTCAAGCAGCAGCCTGAAGCAGGGCCTGGATTAGGGAGGAGGAATTGGTAGTGGAAAGACATGATTTGCATAATCATTTACATATTGAGAAAACTCTTTTTATTTCACAATGGAACAAGTCTTTTGAAGCAAGGCTCTACAATCCAGTGACAATTTAAACAAATTCAAATTGGAAAGTTACAAGGAAGATTACAGAGGAAACAGGAGGAATCCAGCCTTAATGGCTCTAAATCCCAGGAGCCCTGAGCCAAGCAGGCTCCACATGGGCCTTAACTCCTGCCTGTGCGGAGTTCTTGCCAGGTGCAGCAGTCATTGGAAAGCGGGAGAAGTAGGGATCTCAGGGCACTAGGGAGCCCAACCTATACCAGGTCAAAAGCTCAGATCCCAGTCCCAATCCTGGAAATTGTTTGCAGGTAAATGGAGTAAAACCTCAGAGGGGATTTTTGTTTGTTTGTTTGTTTTTAAAGCCCATCTTTAGTGCAGACACAGTCCTGAAATAAAACTCAGCAAAAGCAGCCACTGTGATGTCATTTGCTTTTGTCAGTCCCTGCGGTTGCAGCTGCTGTGTTCTGCATCAAGGCAGGGAAGGGGGTTGGGAAGGCTCTGGGTAAGTGCGAACCTTCTAAAGTGGGAAACCAGGCAGGGAAGGGAGGTAGTCTGTGCAGAGAGGGTTTGTAAGAGAGAGAGAAAAGACATACTGCAGGCACAGAATAGGACTATCACACCTCCAGGGAGGTCTTCCAGACACACTAGATACCACACTTGGACTTGACTACGCACCCTGGCAGCTGCCATGTGGCTTAGAGAGGGGGTCCAGCTTCGTTTGCCATCAACAAGACACTGGGTTCAAACCTAGCTCAGTCACCTGCTAGCAGAGCAACTAATTTACTTCACTTCTCTAAACCTCAGTTTCTTCATCTCTAAATGAAGAAGAATGACAAAATCCCATAAGGTTTATGTAAGAAATAAATGGGCTAAGTAAATGGGGATTAAACACATTTGACTCACAAGATGTTTTGAGATTACAAGAGATGAAGTATGAAGACGCTGTGTTAATGGTTCTAATTGGCAGCTGGGTTGCTTCTGGTCTGGAACAGGCTGTGCTCTCTGCAACAAGTACTTGGTACATAACTAAGGCATGGCGGCTTCCCTTGACTTGATACAACCCTAATCAGGATAAGAGCACTCTGAAGAGATCAGTCTTCATCTGTGGCTTCACAGCGGTTAGAGAAGTAAGAATGGTATTGATGTACGTACACCTCCTTGTAGTTCATAACAGAGAGAGAGAGAGAAATGGAGGGAGGGAGAGAGATCCCTGACATTTTTCTCTTAAACAAGACATGTGAGTAGCCAAATGCCATTTGACAAGACAAGTATTTACTGTGCCTGCAAATGGCCCTGAACGTCAGTGCAGAGAACAAGAAGACCAAGCAAAGCTGATCAACGCTCATTGGAGACACCAGGTCCCCAGAGCTGGGGATTAAGGGCATCATTTAACACCAAACCAGCAACATGGCTTGTCTCATTGGCCCTGTGTCCAACAAGGCATTTCCTTTCCATTTCTTGGAGTTTCCGCAGGCTCCTGTTCTTCGGGGCGAGTGGCTGTGAGCCCTTTCCATTCCCCTAAACTCTAATCTCATGGCTGACTTTACACAGAGCAGTCAGCTGGATTATAGGGCTGCCAAGTTCCTGAGAAGATTTGCTAGTTCTCCAAAAAGAAAATTGGACTCCTGAAGACCCACAGGAACATCACGGCTAATGGCAAGCAATGAGATGAGAGACCCGGCTAGAGGCCAGGGCTGGAAAAAGCGCTCACAGGCATTTTTGCAGCAGCATCAGCAGCAAACCACATGGGGGAGGACTGGGGGGGAATTTCCACTAACAAGCTTGACAGCGCCCCTGTAACTTGTAGAGAAGTCAGTCCTGCTTACTTCAGCAGCTGCATTTTTTTTTTCCGACAGAAGTGTCTGATTAACAGCCTCCTACAGCGATGCTGTTTAATTGACACTGGCCACAAAGGCATGGGAGAGGTTTTATCTTCTGTTTTTCCTGTGAGATATTTCAAGTTCCGCTGCTGCAGGCAACATTTGGGAACAACGCTTTCCAGTAAACCTTCTTTCCCAGGAAGGTGGCAGGTGTCTGGAGTCAGGCTGTCTGCCTGGGTTGCTCCCTGGTTTGGGTATACTGAGCAAGCAATAAGCCCGTGCTTCAATATCCTCAACTAGCTAACATTTTTATCTAACTACAGGCCTGGTGCACGACATTCCTGCACTAGGGGGGAGAGGGGAGAGTCCCTCAGCCTAGCCTGTGCCCTCACAGGGAGCGGGCCTAACCCAGCAAGCAGACATCTCCCAAGGGGTCCTTAGCACTGCTGTGGAGGTGGGAGAGGCTCCTGCCACCACTGCTACACTCGCCAGCTGTGAGCCCAGCTTCTGGCTGAGCAGCGCTCCCCCTGTGGGAGCACACTGACCATCAGGGGGCAGCTCCTGCGTTGAGCGTCTGCCCCCAGTGGTAAGTGTGTGTCACAGCGACCAGTCGTTCTACCTTTCCGTCTATTTGCATATTAGGGTCTTATTATATAGGATTTTTTGTGTGTGTGGCAAACACTCATTAAGTTTGCTCTCCTTGTGATCATTCTGACAAATGCCACAGTGAGCTGCCATGGTCAGGATAAAAGGATCTGGGTACCGACTTTCGGCTCTACAAGAGGAAAAGCATTCTGGAGATGGGTGATGGCGATGCTTGCACATGACGAATGTATTTAATACCACTGAGCTGTTCAGAATACTTACAACTAGTTAAGATGGTCAATTTTATGTTATGGCATTTACCACAATAAAAAAATGAAAAAATACATTTTTAAATCCTTTTTTGGACTAAAACAAAGAAACAAAAAAAGGAGCTGGGTATGGCAGACAAACTAATGGCCCCACAAAATGTTCTCTACCTAATCCCCAGAACCTGTGACTATTCCTTTTCAGAACAAAAGGGAGTTTGCAGATGTGATCAATTCAGAGCCCCAGGGACATGGTCATGGGTTACTCAGGTGAGTTCAGTCACTAGGGTCCTGATTAGAGAGAGGCAGGAGGGTCAGAGGCAGGAGAAGAGGATGTGAGGACCGAAGCAGAGTCAGAGAGGAGAAACGCTACTTGCTGGTTTTGAAGATGGAGAAAGGAGTCCAGGAACAGTGAGGCCTCATGACACTGAGAAAGGCAAGGAACCAGCTTCTCTCCTGGGGCCTCTGGAAGGTTCCCAGTTCTGACCTTCAGACCTGTGAGATAATGTGCTATCTTTAGTCACTAGATTTGAGTAATGTTTTTCCAGCTGCCCTAGGACACAAACGCTCCGGGTGATGAAGGAGACCTGTGAGCCCAGGCAGGAGCAGAGGCAAGCACTCAAGAGGAACCTCTGCAGGGGCGGTCTGGCCCAGGCCTCCATCCTGCCACAGGGCACTTCATGGAGGTCGCAGCCCTGCAGGGAAGAGCAGCTGCCTTTCATTCTCACAAAGTCTCCCTATTGATGGAGACACAGCTCCAGGCCAGAGCAAGTTGAAGGGTTGGGGGGCATCCAGAGTGGAAGATGGTGAGTGAGAACTGAAAGTCCTTTGGCAGGCCAGGGCCTCTGTGGATTCTCAGAGGAAGGCCTACCGAGCAGGTGTAACTGTGGGTGGTAGCTCAGAGTTTCCACATCCTGCCTGGAAACTCCTGTGATAATGCGGACACTTTGTTCGTATGCAGCTTAGGAGACTCGGTCTCATCCTTCTGCAGTCTCTGCAATTGTTTCATCTGCCCCACCAGCCAGGCCTCAAAAGTACTTATTGAATGAATGAACAAATGACCAAATGGATAGAGTGGCATAAAGTACCTAAACATTATCACAAGATACTGCTGTTTTGCTCAGCTGAGAGTGAGATGGAGATAGGGTACAGATCTCTTTTTTCTTTTAAATCTCCCTGGGAAGGGCCTGACTGTGCATATAAGCTCCCTGCAGTCAGACAGCTGGCAGGTGTCCTTGGGCCCAGGACGGAGAGATGGCTGGAGCCCTGCTGCTATGGGTAGTTGGTATGCAGGCAACCGCTCCCGGAGCCTTCGAAATCTGAGGGGGTGGATGCTAATAAACCATAATCAATGTCGCATTTGCCAACAGCCAAAAGAAAAATGAACCTTTAATTGAGCAAGATTTGGCATCAATCAAGGATGTGACTTTAGTCAAGCACAACCAACAGCTTACCGAGTCAGACGTCCAACTGTGAGAATTGTTCTCTACTGGGGCAAAGAAGGCAAAATGTGGATAGATGGAACATCTCCCCAGCCCAGGCCATAACTCACTGTGGAAAAAGCTTCTATATCTGTTTTTAAATCTTCTTTAAGTTATGTTCTAGCAGAGCTTCACTTATTTTATTCCGACAAGCTTTCACAGAAGTGTTATGTTTTATTATATGCTGATGGTAGTTTCTAAGAGAACAATCTACACTAATAAAAGACAAACATGCAAATTGACTGTACCTTTGCTATGCCTTAAGCCACGCCCACCAGCCAATCAGAGTGACTATATGCAAATTAACCCAACCAAGATGGTGGCCAGCAGCCATGGAGCTGGAGCAAGCAGGAGGCTTGGTTGCCCCAATGATGGAGGAAGCCAAGCTTCCCAGCTGCCTTGGCGGGCTCTGGCTCTGAGCTCCACTCAAAGCAACAAAGTTTCAATTATAGAAGGTAAATAAACCCCAGATACCGGCTTTCAGCAGGCCGTGGCCACGGAGCTGGAGCGAGCAGGAGGCTTCCCTCCCGCCTGCCCTGGCTGGCTCTGAGCTCCTCTCAATGCTACAAAGTTTCAATTATAGAAGGTAAATAAATCCCAGAATTAAAAAAAAAAAAAGAAAGAACTAACACCATTTCCCCTAAGAACAGGAACAAGACAGGGATGCCCCCTCTCACCACTCCTGTTCAACATAGTACTGGAAGTGTTAGCTATTGCAATTCGGCAAGAAGAAGAAATAAAAGGCATCCAAATTGGAAAAGAGGAAGTAAAACTGTCCTTATTTGCAGACGACATGATATTATACATACAAAACCCTAGAGACTCCATCAAAAAGCTACTGGACTTAATACATGAATTTGGCAATGTAGCAGGATACAAAATTAACCCCAAGAAATCCGAGGCATTTCTATACACCAATAGTGAACTTTCAGAAAGAGAGATTATAAAAACAATCCCGTTTACCATCGCACCAAAAAAATTAAGCTACCTAGGAATAAACTTAACTAAAGAGGTAAAAGACCTCTACTCAGAAAACTACAGGACGTTGAAAAAAGATATAGAGGAAGACATAAACAGATGGAAGAACATACCGTGTTCATGGATTGGTAGAATCAACATCATTAAAATGTCCATACTACCCAAAGCAATCTATAAATTCAACGCACTTCCCATTAAAATACCAACGGCATACTTCAGAGATCTAGAACGAACTCTCCAAAAATTCATCTGGAATAAAAAAAGACCTCGAATAGCTGCAGCAATCCTGAAAAAGACCAAAGTAGGTGGGATCTCAATACCAGTTATCAAGTTGTATTACAAAGCCACTGTTCTCAAAACTGCCTGGTACTGGCACAAGAATAGGCATATAGATCAATGGAATAGAATAGAGAGCCCAGAAATCGGCCCGAACCAATATGCTCAATTAATATTTGACAAAGGAGGCAAGAACATACAATGGAGCCAAGATAGTCTCTTCAATAAATGGTGTTGGGAAAATTGGACAGATATATGCAAGAAAATGAAACTAGACCACCAACTTACACCATACACAAAAATAAACTCAAAATGGATAAAGGACTTAAACGTACGACAGGAAACCATAAAAATTTTAGAAGAATCCAAAGGCAACAAAATCTCAGACATATGCCGAAGCAATTTCTTCACTGATACAGCTCCTAGGGCACTTGAAACTAAAGAGAAAATGAACAAATGGGACTACATCAAAATAAAAAGCTTCTGCACAGCAAAAGAAACCATCAACAAAACAACGAGAAAACCCACTGTGTGGGAAAACATATTTGCCAATGTCATATCTGATAAGGGCCTAATCTCCAAAATTTATAGGGAACTCATACAACTTAACAAAAGGAAGATAAACAATCCAATCAAAAAATGGGCAAAGGACCTAAATAGACACCTTTCAAAAGAGGACATTCAGAAAGCCAAGAGACATATGAAAACATGCTCAAAGTCACTAATCATCCGAGAGATGCAAATCAAAACAACAATGAGGTACCATCTCACACCTGTCAGACTGGCTATCATCAACAAATCAACAAACGACAAGTGCTGGAGAGGATGTGGAGAAAAAGGAACACTTGTGCACTGCTGGTGGGAATGCAGACTGGTGCAGCCACTATGGAAGACAGTATGGAGTTTCCTTAAAAAACTGAAAATGGAACTCCCATTTGACCCTGTGATCCCACTTCTAGGAATATATCCCAAGAAACCAGAAACACCAATCAGAAAGGATATATGCACCCCCATGTTCATAGCAGCACAATTCACCATAGCTAAGATCTGGAAACAGCCTAAGTGCCCATCAGTAGATGAATGGATTAGAAAACTGTGGTACATCTACACGATGGAATACTATGCTGCTCTAAAAAGGAAGGAACTCTTACCATTTGCAACGTCATGGATGGAACTGGAGAACATTATGCTAAGTGAAATAAGCCAGTCAATGAAGGAAAAATACCACATGATCTCACTCACTCATGGATAATAGAGACCATTATAAACTTTTGAACAATAATAGATACAGAGGCAGAGCTGCCTCAAACAGATTGTCAAACTGCAGCAGGAAGGCCGGGGAGGGTTGGGGGGCAGGAGGTAGGGGGGTAAGAGATCAACTAAAGGACTTGTATGCATGCATATAAGCATAACCAGTGGACATAAGACATTGGGGGATAGGGGAGGCTAGGGGACTGTCTAGGGCGGGGGGATAAAATGGACACATATGTAATACCCTTTGTAATACTTTAAGCAATAAAAAAATAAAATAAAATAAAATAAAATAAAATAAAATAAAATAAATTAAAATAAAAAAAAAAAAAAAAAAATAAAAAAGAAGAGCTTCTGTCGCCAGCGGGGTGGGGGGGGGGGGTAGGTTTGTTTGGCCAGCTTGAAAACGGCCCTCAGCCCCTCACCCAGACTGGCTAGGCACCCCAGTGGGGACCCCCCACCCTAAAGGGGGTGTGGCCAGCCTGCAAACAGCCATAAGCCCCTCACCCAGGCTGGCCAAACCTCCATGGGGTGAGGGTCCCCACTCGGGGGGGGGGGGGATTGCCCAGCTGCAAACAGCCATCAGCCCCTCACGCAGGCTGGCCAGGCACCCCAGCAGGATCCCCACCCTGATCCAAAACACCCTTCAGGGCAAACCAGCCGGCCCCCACCCTGTACCAGGCCTCTATGCTATATAATAAAGGGTAATATGCAAATTGACCCTAACAGCAGAACGACTGGGAATGATTGGTCACTATGACACACACTGACCAGCAGGGGCCAGACGCTCAATGCAGAAGCTGCCCCCTGGTGGTCAGTATGCTCCCACAGGGGGAGCTCTGCTCAGCCACAAGCCAGGCTGATGGCTGCCAGTACAGTGGTGGTGATGGGAGCCTCTCCCACCTTCTCAGCAGCGCTAAAGATGTCCGACTGCAGCTTAGGCCTGCTCCCCGCTGGCAAGTGGATATCCCCCGAGAGCTCCCGGGCTGCCAGAGGGATGTCTGATTGCCAGCTTAGGCCCAATCCCCCGGGGAGCGGGCCTAAGTCAGCAGGTGGTTATCCCCCAAGGGGTCCCAGACTGCGAGAGGGCACAAACCTGGCTGCGGGACCCCCCTGAGTGCACAAATTTTTGTGCACCAGGCCTCTAGTAGGAAATAATTGAGTTAGCAGACACCTGGCCAGAAAGCCATGGAGGAGGCACTTGAAGTAACAGCAGTAGGCCAGAGAATCCTGGCATGATGGCGGCCATGCGGCTGCATAGGTTGGATCTTCTTGAGTCTCCACATGGAAACAGACAGAGCTATTAAAATCAACACACCTGGTTATGGACAACATTCACCACAAAACTAACTAATGAGTTACCCTCACGAACCCCAAAAGGAAGTCAGATGGGATAAGCCACCATCAACGGCAAGCCCTGCTCCCGGCACCTGGGAAAAGCAAAGAGAAGCTACAGGCAGCTACAGAACCAGAACAGGAAAACCCAAAAATAGCCACCAAGTGGGAGCACATGCAGGCCTGTCAAGAGCAGCAGCCAGGAGTGTAAGGGTTCTGTGGTCAGCTTTGAACTATGGGCTTTCCAAACTGACCAGCCAGGCTCCCCTCTGGGACAGGACCCCACATCAGGGGACACTGCTTCAAGTGGAATCAAAACTACGTGATGCTTTAGACAGACTTGTCTGCCCACAAATGCAGGCAAAGTCCCAGCTACAGACCTTTGTGCTGATGACCCTTCTCCCCGCCCCCCCCCCCCCCCATCTGCTTAGGTGACCATCTGGCTCTCTGTTGCTCTGAAGCCATTGCTATATTGACCTATCTGGACACAATTCTGCAGCTCAACACGTGTCACTCTTTCAGACACGCTGTTGTCATTACCCTCTGGCTTCATGCATCATTTCAATCAATTAGTCCTTCTTCTGCCCTGTGGATCTATAAAGAAGTCACCTCCATCCTCCTCTGACAGTTTCAAATATTTGATAACAGCTATCACAGAGCCTCTAAAAGTGTCTGCCTTTTAGGCTGAGCATCTTCAGTTTCTTCCAAAGCTCCTCCTTGAATGTGGCATCCAGAATCCTTAGTCCAGACCCCTGCTCTGGGCTTGTAGTTTTGTTCATGGGATCATAGAAAAAAACAACAGTTCTGCATCCAGACAGCTTATATGTAAGTTCTGGAGCCACCTCCTCCTAGCTAGCCTATTACCCCTCTCTGGGCCTCACTTTTTTCATCTGCATTATGGGGCTAATGTTAAATCATAGATTGAGTTTGAGGCCCAGTGAGATAATGTAGCCGTTTTGAGAACTCTAGAGCAGTGATTCCCAAAGTGGGCGCTACCCGCCCCTGGTGGGCGCTGCAGCAATCCAGGGGGGTGGTGATGGCCACAGGTGCATTTGTTTTAACTTTTTTTGTATTACCTTTCTATTCTGAGTTCAATAAATAGTTTCATAATTTCAAACTTCAATGTTTCTAATTTACACCTTTCTTTACTATATTTTACGAAAAAGGTAGAAACATTAATACATATATCTTTCTGTTTAATTGCTATTAACATTTAAAAAGAATTAATTTCCAGGGGGCGCTGAGTAATATTTTTTCTGGAAAGGGGCGGTAGGCCAAATAAGTTTGGGAACCACTGCTCTAGAGTATGAACAAATTATATATAAATGTTTAGGCATTATTTCTCAAAGTGGTAATCTCATTGGTACCCAAGTTGCTTTTCTATAAAGAGATTATTCCAGAAGTGATCTGTTAGAAGAGATGCCATGGGACTATCTTCTCCCTTATTCTAGTCTCCAGGCTTCTTCTAAAGCAGTTTAAGTTACATGAACTTGGCAGGCCTATCACACTGCTGCTCCTCACTGAGCTGGCAGCAAGCTGGGTAAGAGCCACACCACTGACTCTAATTTCTTAATTGTCTTAGACAAGGTATATGTAGAATTACACAGCACCTTAGTGACTGGAGTTGCTGTCAGCTCCATATAAAAGGTGTTCCGTGCCGAATTAGATCAACCCATCATTCTTTCCCTAACTTGACCCCAAGGAATATTGTTTTGGGGGGGAGGAAATGTACAGAGATCTTTGCACCTTTCTCATTTAAAAAACATTGTAGTTATATATGTCCAATCTTCATTTTCCTCAATATCTTTCTATCAATCTTTAACCCAAGAACCAATCTATAACTTTAAGTTATTCTCATTTTTGGCCTATTCTCTCTCTCCTGAATAACAAACTCCACATCCCCACTATAAGATTTATTTATTTATTTATTTATTTATTTATTTATTTATTTATTTGACTTAGATTTGTCTTTCACATTTCACAAGCTATCCCCCTACCAACATGCCCAAATTTGTTTAACAGGTCCTTCATGTAACCCTTAGGTTCTTGATTGTTTCCTTAATTGCTGCTCTAAAATGCATTCATCTTTAAAAGTCGGCAATAAAGCTTTAGGAAATGCATGTGATTAGCCTTTTTAATGAAAGATTGTTTTTTAAAAATAAGAGGCAAAGCATGCTATTTACTTTGGTTCAATAAACGGAACCTCCTGGGAGCCTGGATGCTTGGCCAGAATCAACAGGCCAACGCTCATGTGGTGCCAGTTACCTTGAATTGCCAGCCAAGAACAAAGGGGGAAATAAACAGCCACATGCAGACTAGTGTTAAAGTCAAAGCATTCACATATTATTGGGGTCATTTATCCTATCACATACTGAGAGCACACATTGCTTTCAAATATATACCTTCCCCATTCACAGATATACTCTCATGCACACACACACATATGTCCAGATCTATACGGTTGCCCTTTATACCCAACAAAACCACTACTCTCACATTCTTGGAGAAAGGGTGACAACAACCTATGGATATGTAACAATACAATACCATCCAATCACAGTAAGGCAAGGAATAAAATCCCACCTCCTAAGATTTCAAAGGGAAAAGAGTTGGTGATGAACACTGAGATCTTGATTAATAGTCCCATTGGTGAAAGGACTGTTGATGGAAACATTGGCCAAACCATCATTGACATTTGAACAGCTGAGTAGATCAGAGACCCTCAGGTGATATTTACATCCATGCGGCTAGATCCAGGACTTCAATGGATGTATCTTAACACAGAATGTGTTTATGAAATGTCCCAGATAAGACAGATGAATTTTCACTGTCTCAGTTTTACTCCTCCCTGGTATCCTTTACGCTACTTTGTAGTTTATGGCTTCAGAGAACTCTCTTCAAATTTTTTTTTGACCTGCAGAATATTTCCCAATTCTGTACATATAAACCAGGTCTTCATACTCCTGTCTCTCTCTCCCCTGAGCTCTTAATCCTATGCCTTCCATAAGGCAAACACCCAGTAGACATTATTTGACCCTGATGTGGCCTTGAAGATATGAATGTGATGTCAGTCCTGAATTGCACAGTACTGTGTGAAAAGAACTGTTCAGAGGGGTTGGGGCTTGATCACTTTCCTATAAAACCATCTCTCCCTGTGACTTCTTCATCCTTTGATATGTTTTTGCCTTTGCTGTGTTTTTGCTTTTTTAATCATGCCATTACGATTTTATTATTCATCCAGGTAGTAAGTTAAAGCGATAACCCTTTCTAAATTGCTAGCATTCCAAAGAGTCATGGGTTTGAGGTCAAAAGTAGCTCCTATGCAAAAAAAAAAAAGGTCAATTATGGTTGCTCACCCAAGAAGCAGAGCAGGGCAAGCCACTTGCCCCCGAGCAGAGATGGTCTCATGAAGGGGCAGCGAAGTCTGCTTTTGATCTGTGATAGCCTGAACCTGGCATTGCCTGAGGTCTGAGTCTTGATGTTTTTTCCCCATTTTCCAAGTATGTGCTTATTTAAATTTTATAATCATCTGGTTATAAACTCCCAGGGATTTCAAGGAGGAAAACAACAGGTCAGCTTGAAGTTAGAGAAGATAAATGAACACAGGCCAGGAAAAAAAGATCCAACTCCTGCTGAAGACTCAGCTAGCCTTGTATCATGGGGGCACCAGCTTGACTGCATGAGGAAGCTGGCTCTATTCCAAAGTTGGACACATCTGGAAATGATCATTTTGCAGTTTACTTGGCCTCTTTCCTATGGCCAGACTTCACTGTCTTGTCTTATATAAACCACAAACTCACACATTTCTGGCCAAAGGGGATGATTTACTTGGCCAACACCTCCTTGAAAAATGACATCACTTGCAGCAGGTGGTCAGCAGGCATATAAACAGACTACATACAGGAACATAACCATCACCCACAGTCACTATCCTTCAGTGTGCCCTTAGCCAATACAGTATGACAGCAGAGATATAGCTCACCCCAAGTCCCTCTTAATGCTGGCTAGCCGCTCCCCAATGGTGCATGTCAGGACTATCTCTACATAGCTAACAGACAATGGCCATTCATTAAGTTGATCAGGGCTTGGCCTCAAAGATCCCAAGTCTAGAAGCCTGAGATAAGGGTGTGAGTGATGCTTCTTGCCGGCCTTCTCTTCATATGCAGGGTATTTGGAAGATCACTTTCATCAGAGCCACAGTGCCAACCATTCTTTTATGAAGACAGAGTCTAATGGGTTCCTGGCACACACCCGAGCTGACAGGTTTGTTAAAAATGTGAAAAAACAGTGAGCATAAGCAATTAAACCAGATAAACAAAACCAAAGGACACACCTCTTCTCCAGCTTACTGGGTGTTTCCCAGACCTGCTTCCAGACTCTCTCCTCCACCAAAGGCTGGCCCTGAGCCTGAGCCCAGCTGCTTCCTTGCTGGAGGACTATCCATGTCCCAGCCCACCTCTCTCATGAAAGGCACTACTTCTCTCCGCTCTGAACCACCTTCACATAAAAGCAATAAATTCAAGGGCTACTATTGGTACCCAATCCAATCAGTATGATGATCCAAACACCACTGAGTGTGCTAGCCCAAGCTGAGGAGTGCAGCCTGGGAAAAAGAACACTGGTGTCATGGTTTCAAGACTTGGGCAATGTGAGCTGCACCAGTGGGTTGAGTACAAGTGAAAGGCCTTCAGATAAGGTCCCACTTCTTTCATAATTGAACTGGATTCTGGTTCTGGCTCAGGAATGTTTTGCCCAGTAGAGTGATGGGCATCTGACATTTTAAGGTTTGGGGGACAAAGTTCCAGACAGTGGCGTGGTTTGTGTTTTTCCTTTGGTGAAGGAAACTGAGTAAGGGGATGTACCAGAGAGGAATCATTTGGATGCATAGAAACCATGTGTGCAAATTCAAATAGAGGTAAATTTATTCAAAAGATTCAGATTAAGTAGGATCCTCGGAGAAGGTGGCTAACTAGATTCTGGAGCCAGAACCATTCGGAGGACCTCTGCAAGAGTGCCTAGGCCAGTGATGGCGAACCTTTTGAGCTCGGCGTGTCAGCATTTTGAAAAACCCTAACTTAATTCTGGTGCCGTGCCACATATAGAAATTTTTTGATATTTGCAACCATAGTAAAACAAAGACTTATATTTTTTATATTTATTTTATATATTTAAATGCCATTTAACAAAGAAAAATCAACCAAAAAAATGAGTTCGCGTGTCACCTCTGACACGCGTGTCATAGGTTCGCCATCACTGGCCTAGACATTCACCTGTGCTTTGACACCATTCTGCTTCCTGATCCTTTTCTGTGCATTTTTCAAGAGAAGAAATCTAGTTGGCTTCTGAGAAAGTGAACTGCCATTGGGGTGGGAGGGAGAATACCCAGTAGGAGAACTTGGCTGGCTTGAGGTAACGTAATTCCTCTAAGAGGGGAGTGTGGGGGCAGGAGAGGACTGATGAGCCATGCTGCAGAAGACCCCTTCCATTTCACCTCTTAGAGCTGGGGAAAGATTCTTATTTGTATCACATCAATATGAATCAGAATAGTAGCAATAAATCCCTTCTAACCTGGTCAGCAAAGCAGATTGGAGGGAGATCAGATGCCTTCCAGTTAGTATGTAGAACACTTGAGAATGCTGGAATGGGAATCAGAGAGAAAGGGCAAGAAGACATGCACACTGAAGATTAATTAAATGTCTTGAAAGAGCATACCCCCTTGCCCTTCCTCAGTCCCTGCTTCAACTGTGTCCCCACCCAGAGGAATGGTTAATTAGTGAAAGGTCAGTGCATTTACATAGACTCGCTCCAATTTATCAGCAAGGCAGGAAGAGTAAGGCAGGAGTGGCTGGTTGACTTTATTATACAATCATCTGGTAATCTAATTTGTGGAACCCGTAGCCATCTGTTCCATGGGTAATGTGCCAAGGTACCTGCCAACCACAGAACAAGCTTTCGGCTGTTGGGTAACTAATTGCATCCACGGATTAACACAGCATGAAACTCAAGTCATGGAATGTGATCTTCCACCAAATGACACCTTCTGCTTGGGTTTTTCTCTGAGAGTCAGTTAACAGAGTACAAAGTCTCTGACACAGCAGCTGTATGGAGAGGCCTCCAGATGTGGTAGGTTAGCAGGTCTGAGGGGCATGCACATACCTGGAGTGATGCAAAAGCTTGTGGTTCTGCTGCAGCTCCTTCTTCCCTCCTGAGAATCAGGGAAGCCCGAATCAGTGTGAAGCTGGGAAAGGAGGTTGGGGCCTAGCAGAGCTTAAAAGTTGGCACCAGTGTTTCCTTCCATACTTGCTGATATTTTTTTAGTTCTTAAGTCACCTTGTTTAGAGACTAGAGAAAGTGGAATGTGCTGACAGTAAGAAATCTATGTCTTCATCCCTGTCACCACAGATGACATGGTGGCCAACCGTTTAGATTACAAGCTTCTTTGCTGTAATAAAGTCCTCACAAGAGAAGACCTCTTGTTCTTTGGTGTTACCCACAATAACCAGACCCAGAAGGGAACAAATTGATAGTAAGTGGGTTCTCCACCTTCTTCTGAACCCCTACCCCATGATCCCTGTCCACCCAAGGCTGAGCTGAACCCAAGGAGACCAGACCCTAGGTTTTTGTAATCATAATAATAAAAGGCCAAGAGGCGTCATGACCAAAACAACCAAACGACTGGTCGCCATGAGGTGCATGGACTACTTCTCGGCCCGGCGCCCCGCAGGGAGCCTCCTTGTGCAATGGGAGGTGGGAGGTGGGGCACCTCCTAACAGCAGCAGAAGGAGGGAGGCAGGAGGCAGGGCCCCTCCTCACGTGATTCCAATCACATGCTTGGCCTCTAGTGTTTAATAATTGTTGTGAGATGAATAGATGGATGGATGATATCTATTCTGCCTAAAGAGACTTAACCCCAAGTCCAAGTGACAATAATTTTTTTAATATATTTTTATTGATTTCAGAGAGGAAAGGAGAAGGAGAGACAGAGAGAGAAATATCAATGAGAGAGAATCATTGAACGGCTGCCTCCTGCATGCCCCACACTGGGGATCAAGCCCACAGTCCAGGCATGTGCCCTGACTGGGAATCGAACTGTGACCTCCTCGTTCATAAGTCCATGCTCAACCACTGATCGAGCTCTTTTATTTTAAAGACTAAATGTACCAAGAATTCTGAACTTGCACAGGCCTCTCAGTATCAGCCACTCTGGTCATCCAATGGGACCAGGACAGATCTCTCCTCATATACCTGTCTCCCGGGCCCTTTCTAACCTCTCACTAAATCCAGCTCATGCTGGATTATTTCTGAGCTTTAGTAAAAAAAAAAGTCTTGATTTCCAGATAGACTAGTACCCAGCATACTGCCCATGTGTGATGAATATTTAGTGATGATCTTAGTGCAGCCAAGAGGAAAAAACAAGGGTTTAACCAGCAGAGGGGAGTATGTTTAGCACTAAAGAAGTTAAGCTGCTAATGAAAAGCCTGAATCAAAGTCACTTTGGAGTCTCTGGTCCGCAGGGGTCAGTGAAGGGGTTTCACATCAAAGCTGCTGTAGAAGGAAGCTCCCCAACAGGCAGAATGACCATTAGACTGAGCCCATGGTGAAAGGTAAACAAGGAATATTCGATAGGACTGAACTGGCTTTCCAGAGATGCTTTCATAGCTACGGGAATGAGGTTTCTAATAGTAGGGATAATCCCACAAAACAAAATGTTAAATCTACCAGTCAATTATGGGAATGGATGATATCAGGCTTTTTGTTTGTTTGCTCTTAATTTTTAAACATTTTTTGAAGAAGTGGTTATAGACTACTTTTCTGATTGTATTTTTGCTTGGATGAACAGGTGGCAATAGTGGTGGAAAGAATATTGGCCTAGGATTCACAAGTCACTGTGATGACAAAGTGACATCTTCCCAGGGGTGTGCTGGTAAATGTGTAACAAATGGCTCTCCAATAAAAGCCCTGATTTGTAGTGTTTGCCACTTTTAGTGGTACAAATACTCCCTCCATGGCTGATTCCAAGGTACCAACATAAAATCGCTAAACATGGAGTTGGGAAGAGAGGCAGACCCAACACAACCCTGCATCTACTGGAACAGGCTAAATTCAGGTGACAGAAATCAGAAGACCCACCAACTTTGGTGGGGGCTGAATCTTATATTTTTTTATATCTGGTGTCATAATTACATTCAAAGAAATTTCTTGTACTAACAATTGGTATATTAAAAAAATGATGTCAAGGAACACTGAAAGGATAATTGTATGGCTTTAGTCAAGCATCTTGAAATAAAATATTTGTCAATAAAGATTGGCAGAGCATTGATTTTTAAAGACTTTTAGTAACATCTGACCTGCAGTTGAAATTACAGTGCTGAAATATTGCACTAAAGTGAACTGTCATTAACAGAATTCTAATCATAACTCTAACTTTACTTTATCTTAAAACGTTAAGGAGATTTTAAGAATAATAAGAATTTTTTTTCAGGATCCCTTAACTTATATTGTACTAGTGGCCTGGTGCACAGAATTCATGCACGAGGGGGCAGGGGTGTCCCTCAGCCTGGCCTGCACCTTCTCCAACCTGGGACCCCTTGGGGATGTCCGACTGCCAGCAGTCAAACATCTCTCTCTCAATCCTGGACTGCTGGCTCCTAACTGCTCACCTGCCTGCCTGCCTGCCTGATCACCCCTAATCATTCTGCCTGCCGGCCTGATCAACCCCAACTGTCCCCCCCTTCTGGCCTGAGCACCCCTAACTTCCCGCCCCTGCCAGGCTGATTGCCCCCAACTGCCTCTGCCTCGGCCCCGCCACCATGGCTTTGTCCAGAAGGACGTCCAGAAGATCTCTGGAAGGTCTCCTGGTCTATTTAGCATATTACTTTTTTATTAGTATAGATTCTCTATTTTATTGACTAAACTTTTAAAATACTATGCCTTTTCTTATAGATGCCTCTAAGAGTATCTGATAGCATTTGTTTTTGTGCTAAGGAGGAAGGTGAAGAAGAAGTTTCCTCTCCAGAAGTCAGGTACAAATATAACTGTACACAAGGCAGAATTGCCCAGTTCTTTATATTCTGTATTTTTCATCTGTAAAAGTCTCTTCTAGCTCTAGAACTCTCTGGTCTCCATTTCTATTTGAAGGCCCAGGAAATGTCATTCTGCTGTGGTGCTAAACAAGTTTGCTTTGGAAACCCTTTCCTTCAATGATGACCATTTCCTCTCTCAAGTTCTAGTTCATGCTGTGGCAACGAGCGCACAGAAAGCTCAAAGAATATAAACAGGCCCATCGTGGGTGTTCTTCCTGGGAATCCCACATGATTTCCCCTCTTCCAATCAGACAGTCACCATCAGAGATGAATGACCAGGCTAATGTTTCCTCTGTGTCAGGAAACACATGATGTGCAATCTCCTGGAGCTAATCAGCAGATGCTGGTGATGTGGAGTAAGTCTCCAGGGTTCGTGCCCAAATGATTCATTTCCGCACCCTTTAGCTGGAAGAAACTCTAAGACTTCCTGGGCCATGTGTTCCTAGAAAATTGCAGCATTCTACCATTCAAAGGTGGGGTTCTGTTGCTCCTCCCTCCTTCCTGAGTCTGTCTTTTGTCTCTTCACTCATCACTGTCCAACCCCAACTCCTGGGAAAAGTAAGATGCTCAAGTCCCTAAATCTGGTGCCCCTTTCATTTCCACACATCCACCTTTGTTAGCTTCTGGGAATGGAAACCACTTTAGATCTTTGTTCAGAAGTCATATATTTCAAATACAGTTTTACATGGAAAAATTCTACCTTAAACTGGTATTTATTTAAGTCATTTTTCTAACGGAGTAAGGTCCACTTCAAAAAAGCAGAGTTAGCTGATTTTCATCCAGTGATGGTTGCTAGGAAACCATTGTCTGGCAAATTAGAATCACATGAGCTCTGACTTTCCTATCTGGAGAACTCCTATAGAATGAATGTAGGCATGATTTATTCAATGATGAATCTGCATTATTCAGTGGCATCTTTTCTCACTTACTGTAAAATTGTTGTTTAAATAATTAACCTGTTTAATCTACAGTTTATGCTTTAGCTTCCTAATGGTCTTTAAGCTCTCAGAAAATAAGTCTTTTTGCATGTACACCTTTTAATCCGAGCTCCCCTATACCTAGTCACCAGAGCTTAACCAATATGCACTGATTGTATTTTTTATTGAATTCATTGGGGGTACATGGGTTAATAAAATTATATAGGTTTCAGATGTACAATTCTATCATACATCATCTGTATATTGCATTGTGAGGGTATGAGAGGCTAAATGGTGATGGAAGGAGACTTGACTTGGGTGGTGCACCAATTGTATTTGAAGGGCAGTGGTCTCATGGGAGAAACACCTCCAGATGGGAAAAAGAACAGTCTGAAGCAAGTTCCACTGATAATTAAATGTGTTCTCAAAGCTGTTTCTTTCCTTGATTTATATTTGTTTTCTTCACTTAAATTTGAAGCCACAAAAGGGAAGACTTGCTAAAATATTCAGGAAATGGTTATGGGAATTGGTACAATTTCTTCAGAGAACAATTTTGCAATATCTGTTAAAGCTGAAGATGCGCATTTATTAAGACTCACAAGTCCATTGGTAGATACATCAAATCCTCACATGGCAGGAGAAACTCACCAAAAAAGTTCATTTTAGCGTTATGCATAATAGTTTAAAAAATGAAAACAACTTGCCTTGGCCAGGGGGCTCAGTTGGTTGGAGTGCTGTCCTGTACAAGGTTACACGTTCGATTCCAGTCAGTGCACATACCCAGTCACGACACATAAGGGAGGCAGCTAATCAATGTTTTTTCCTTACTTTGATGTTTCTCCCTTACTTTGATGTTTCTCTCTCTCCCCCCCCATCTCTCTCTCTCTCCCTCTAAAATCAATAAAAACATATCTTGAGTGAGGATTAAAAACAAACAACAACAAACAAATAAAAAAGAAAAGAACTTAAATATCTATCAGCAATAAAATAGATCAAATTGGGTACAAATTAGTAGTTACAGAATAATCATGGAGACGTAAAGTACAGCATCCTATATAATAAAAGCCTAAGTGGTGTCACGCCCTTGCGCGACACCCTCGCGCTATGTCATCACAAGATGGCCACCACAAGATGGCTGCCACAAGATGGCCACCAGAAGATGGCCACCAGAAGATGGCCACAACAAGATAGCCAGCAGGGGAAGGCAGCTGTGGACGATCAGCCCGGCAGGGTAGAGCAGTTGGGGACAAACGGGCCGGCAGGGGAGGGATCCCAAATTGGAGAGGGTGCAAGCCAGGCTGGGGGACACCCCTCCTACCATGCACGAATTTTGTGCACCAGGCCTCTAGTAGGGAATAATGGCAATAATCCTATATAATAAAAGGGTACTATGAAAATTGATACTAACAGCAGAACGACCAGGAATGACTGGTCACTATGACACGCACTGACCACCAGGGGGAAGATGCTCAATGCAGGAGCTGCCCCCTGGTGATCAGTGTGTTCCCACAGCGGGAGCTCTGCTCAGCCACAAGATGGGCTGACGGCAGCATTAAGGATGTCCAACCGTGGCTTAGGCCCACTCCCTAAGCCACAGTTGGACATCACCTGGGGACTCCCGGACTGCGAGAGGGCACAGGTCGGACTGAGGGACCCCCCCGAGTGCACGAATTTTTGTGCACCAGACCTCTAGTATTGTAATAACTGTGTGTGGTGTCAAATGGATACTAGATTTATGGAGATTTATGGGTTGCACACCTGAAACTACTAGTAATATAATATTGTACACCAGCTGTAACTGAAAAATAAAAATTATTTTAAAAAAGAATACAGAAAACTGGTGCTACATTCATTCAACAGCATACTTACTAGTAATACTAAATTATCACTAGTAGCCTGGTGCACAAAATTCATGCATGGGGGTGGTGGGGAAAGGGGGCCCCTCAGTCTGGTCTGCACCCTCTCCAATCTGGAACCCCTCAGGGAATGTCCAACTGCCTGTTTGTGCCAGCACTTTTATTTTTTTATTTTTTATTTTTTAAATATATTTTATTGATTTTTTACAGAGAGGAAGGGAGAGAGATAGAGAGTTAGAAACATCGATGAGAGAGAAACATCGATCAACTGCCTCCTGCACATCTCCTACTGGGGATGTGCCCGCAACCCAGGTACATGCCCTTGACCGGAATCGAACCCGGGACCCTTCAGTCCGCAGGCCGACGCTCTATCCACTGAGCCAAACCGGTCTCGGCTCTGTGCCAGCACTTTTAACAGATGATAGCTCCATTGCTGTTTCTTTCTTTTCATGCTTACACCCATTAGAATTAGTAGGTATTCAAAGTGTGTATACATTTTGAGGGGACACACTGTATATCTCTAGTCAGTGGTGAAAGGAACCAACAGCAGATTTGGAACCCACAGACAGGGAACCTCACTCACTCCCCGCATGTCTCCCACTTCACTTTCCACACCTTCACAGGCAGTGGGAGAATCAATGTTTTCTCTCATTAACTCAGAAAAGCACGACCTGTCACCCGCTGCCCAGCAGGAGTGTGCTAGGCCTCAAGCAAGCAAGGCTCAGTCAGGGCAGCCTTCACTCATGGATGCTGGCATCCAAAGTGCACATTCCTCTTCTGCAGTCACCCCAGCTATCCCACCATTTCACTGAGAGGATGGAACTCCTCGCCTCCTCTGGGTTCCTGATCTTGAACACTGACCAAAGGCACCTCAGCGAGGGCCGCCTACACCCACCAGGTGTGTCTGTCTGCACCTGCTCCTGCCTCAGCACCTGCATTAGCCCCACTGAGGTGATCTCGTTGCTGCACTGGCCTCTGCAGAAACAGGGCATCATCACTCTGCCCTCTCACTGTCATCTCACAGACACCCACCCTCAGCACCCAGAACACCCAGACACTCTCCAAAGGACATGAGCATGTCAGAGGGGACCTGCGCATATCCTGTGGGGGGCGTAGGCATGCTGGGGTTGATGGAAGTGCGGCGGAGGGGCGGGGAAAACTTGCGCACACCTTGGTCCAGGACTGCTGCAGGCATGCGAGGGTGACAGTGTGCTGGTGGACATTCACATGCCAGGGAGGGAGGAGAGGATGTGTGCACCAGGGGCGGGGTAGGGTGGGACGCCTGCCCCCAGCCACTCGGCACCTGTGCAAGTGCACTGCCCACAGGCCTGCCATCTTTGTTGGGTTAATTTGCATACTCACTCCTGATTGGCTGGTGGCTGTAGCAGAGGGACAGTCAATTTACATATTTCTCTTTTATTATATAGGATTCTCTACTACACAACACTGTGTCACGCTGTGCCGTACTATATAATAGTTTAATGAGCTAGAGCTACATATGTCAACATGGTAAATCACTGAGCAAAACAAACATTTGCAGAGAAATGCATGCTATGTGATACCATTTACATAAAGTTTAAACTATGTCACACCAAATTGTATAAAAATACCTTATACAGTAAAAAACAACAACAACAAATATTTATGGGCCTAAAATCACTAAATCTGGTACAGTGGTTACTTTGGGGGAGAGGAGAAGAATGAGTAAGAAAGGGCTACATCATTTTTTACATGATGTTTTATTTATCAAAAAAATAGATTTGGAAAAAGTCTAGCAAAATGTTAGGACTGGATACAGCTGAGTGGTAAGAGTGTGGATGGTTGTTATATTATGCTCTGTGCTTTTTTTATGTTTGATATATCACATTCTGTTCTAGAATGACAACAGACCTAGGATTCTCTTGCCAGGGCAGGTCATCATTGCACAAAGCTGGCACAGGAGAAAGTACCAAAGACATTTTTCAATTCAGGGCGTTTGGTTTCCTCCAATTAGATTGATGGATTCATTTGAGTTCTGTCTACACATTAGGGAGTTCACATAGATTAGTTCTTTTTAAATACTAGCAAGAAGACAAAGATCAGACAATAAGGCATGATCTTTTTAAAATATAGTAAATAAATCTTTGTTTTGCTCTGGGGAAGAGCTCATTATCAAAGCAGTGCACCACGTGGGCAGCTGAAAATGCCTAGAACAATGGTTCTGACATTTTAATGAACATAAAAATCACCTGGGACACTTGTTAAAATGCAGATTCCTTAGTCCCACCCCGACCCACCTCCTCCCCCACCACATAAATATTTGGATTTTTATTTACTGTATATGATATTTTTACACAATGTGGTGTGTCATAGTTTAAACTTTATGTAAGTGGTTTCACATAGCATGCATTTCTCTGCAAATGTTTGTTTTGCTCAGTGATTTACCATGTTGACATATGTAGCTCCAGCTCATTTAACTATTATATAGCATGGCACAGTATGACACAGTGTTGTGTAGTAGAGAGTGATAGTATAGCATTACTAGTAAGTATGCTGTTGAATGAATGTAGCACCAATTTTACATGCTACTTCAGCTCACCAGTGCTGGGTCCCTGTCATTTCCACTCTTAGAAATCACCCAGATAATTTGGTCACAACTAGTAGGTGAACAAAGTGACGGTAGAGTAAACTGGGACTCTCCCAGGCAGGTTGTCCCACTAATGAACCAGAAAACATCAGTGATTCTGATTATGAGAATACACTGCAAGCCTTGTGAGTGTCATAGTAATATTAGCTAAGAAATAACCCCTTGAAAATAAAAATTTATAACGTTATCGCATACCACATACTGCTCAGCATTCATACATTCACCAGGTATTTATCAAAATGTTTATTACATGGCCAGTACTTCTTTTCTCTTCCGTATTTGTACCCTATATTAATTTATTGACACATATCCTATATAATAAAGAGATAATATGCAAATTAATCCTCACTCCCTCACAAGATGGCTGCCTATGACCAGACTGGCAGGGGGGTTAGTGAAGGACGACCAAACGACTGAACAAGCAGGCTGCATGGGGCAACCAGGCCAGCAGGGGGGGCAGTAAGAGGCAATCAGGCTGGCGGGGAAGGGCAGTTAGGGGCCATCAGGCTGGCAGGGGAGCAATTAGGGGGTGATCAGGCTGGCAGGCAGAGTCAGTTAAGTGCATGAGGCCAGCAGGCAGAGGTGGTTAGGGGCAATCAGTCAGGCAGGCAGGCAAGCAGTTAGGAGCCAGCAGTCCCGGATTGTGAGAGGGATATTGGACTTCTGGGATTGGGCCTAAACCAGCAGTCAGACATCCCTGAGGGGTCCCAGATTGGAGAGTGTTCATGCTGGACTGAGGGGAACCCCCCTCTTCCCCCCACCCCACCCCCCGTGCATGATTTTTGTGCACCGGGCCTCTAGTACATATGTAAAATTTCACATAAATGCATAAATGTGGTCTGCTGATTCATCATTTTGGCTCTCTCCCCACCTCCCCCTCCCCCCCACCAAAGTTGAACTGATGTGTCAAGAATGTGTTTTTTTAGGTATAGTCTTTTTTGTCCTTTTCATTTGTTTAACCATCCTCCTATTCTTCTTCTTTTATCCATATTAGCCACCCCTAGCCCAGATAATCCACGTTAACAATTTAATATGTACTTTTCCATATACTTCTTTATGCTCATACTAGTGGCCTGGTGCATGAAATTCATGCACTCGAGGTGGGAGGGGTGCCCCAGCCTAGCCTGTGCCTTGTCACAGTGCAGGAGCCCCGTGATCCATCACCCCAAAGAGGTAGGCCCTGCCCACCCATCCAGGGCTCCTCGATGGATTGCCCCAAAGATGTAGACCGGAGCCGGGGGAGGCCTGTGGACCCCCGGGCTGGGCCGTGGCGGAGGGATGTGGACCTCCATGCACCTGCAGACCCCTGGCTGGGCCCGAGGTGGAGGGGCCTTTCCGTGTGCCTGCGGACCCCCCGGGCTGGTGTAGGGAGGGCGGGGATGTGAGCTTCACATCTGGGGCCCATTGCCCGGGGCGGGGACACAAGCCTCAAGTCTTTGGGCTGGCACAGGGGGCAGGGACACAAGCCTCACGTCCCAGCTGTTTCTGGGGGCGGGGACACAAGCCTCATGTCCTGGGGCCCATTGCCAGAGTTGGGGACATGAGCCTCAAGTCTCTGGGCCGGCGCAGGGGGCGGGATGCAGCCTGCTGATCAGTCGTTACGTGATGGCATCCTGACCAATTTGCATATTATCCTATTATTAGATAGATGATCTTATATAGGCATATGTGCACACACACCTAAGCATAGCATATCCACATGCATAGATGACTCAGCATTGTAAAAGACATAGTCTTTGCCAGAAGCTGTCATCCTTTGGGAGAGAGAACACACATCTGCAAAAATACCAAGACAAAGAAGACAAAGGAGGAAAGCTTACACAAGTGGTATAGTGCTAAGTCATACAATGAAACATACATTAAAAGAGCCTATCATCTCCTATGTTGTAGGCTTATGCAAGGCAAAAAAGTAGAAACTTTAAGGGTCATTGTCATTGTTTCCATGGCAGATCAGGACCACCCAGCTCAGAATTAGCTTAAAACCTGGATTCTGTGCCTGTAAGAGACATATTCTCCCAGAGCAAGAAGGGACCATCTTGCCCTCAGAGGGCAGAGCTGAGGGGAGAGTCCCTCCCCAAGGTGAGCTCCCAGGTGCCAGGAACATCTTGGGGCTGGAGCAAGGTGAAGGCCAGGCAAGCAAAGGCCCGCTATTTAACTCAGCAAATGCCATGGTGATATTTGCAGGTGCAATCACACAAATGGTATTTGCTGTGAGAAATGCATTTCCAAAGCAGATGCTTCTCTCCATCTATCCACTTGGCTGCCTGGAAATGAAGCAATTCCTTCCTCAGCCTCCCAGGAGGGTGTTCGTGTATAGGGGCCTGGAATTAAGATTTGGCAGCCGACCTAAAGGAAGAGCTCAAATCCTCCTCTGGGCTGGTGATGTGGGCTTCTGCCCGGTGGGTGGCAGAGCCGAACACGCGGGCTCCGGAGGTCAATCCAGCCTCCAGGTCAGCCCTGTGTCCTGGCCGAGAAGGGAAATGAGGCTCTGAATAGAAGCTGATCTCCTGCGTGAACCCAGAATTAGAGCTTAAGGTGAGCAGGAAGGGAACAGAAAGTCTAGAAAGTAAGTGGCACAGAGACAAACCAGCAAAACAAAAGCAGCTGGCATCAGTGAGGCAAAAGGAGGTTGCTCTCTAGTTGATGACGCCCAGTTCTCCTGTGTGCTGGCTGCTTTATTTAGCCAGGTGGCTTTATTTTTTTCAATCCTCTTGGCAGACCAGGAATGTAGGGTCATGGGACTCCCCAGTCCTTGGCTGGCCCAGGTAGCAGATGGAAAAATAAAGAAGTCGGCTAAGCAAAGAAACCTACAGCATGGCCTTTCCTGCTGCTATCAGGGTTAGCCTCAGACCCCTCCACGGAGCAATAAGAACTCACCGGAATCCTCTGAGAAACACCTGTTGTGAGGTCCTATCATGTGAGTATATTAACATCTTCCCACTTACCTCCCCTGGTTGATGTGAGGGTTGTGTGTGGCGTTGACTGCTAAAGCATTTTTGAAATAGTAAAGGTTACAAAATGATAAGGTCTTTATGGCCCTGCATCAAATCCTCGGCCACTCGGTGTGATAATGCTGGTTATCTAATGCTAACCTGCAAAGTTGGCTGGCAGGCTTCTATATTTGCAATAAATATTAAGAAAAAAAAGATAATCACATGCACCTGTCACTTACTCCTGCCCTGTTACACAGCAGATTGGAGGTGGCTGGATTACTGCTTGATTTTTTTTTTTTAATTGTAGAATACTTTTGACAACATTGGGCCATTGTAGGAAAAGCCTAGTGAATGAAATATGAGCCTTGGGGGTGGGGGCGGGAGCTCTTTGTGGTTTATTCTCTCATCTCAAAGGTAGGTGGAGCCTGAGAGTCAGCAGAGGCCCCTTAGCCAGGGGGAGACTTGGGTTCAGCTTCATAGATACCCCTCCAACTTGGGGGTGAAGACGATTTTTTTTCCTACTCTCTGATAAAACCATTGTGTGCTTCATGTTTACATAGATTCTTTAGTTATTTAGTAATTCAAATCCTCAAGAACTGGAATCTCCCAACTTCTTTCTAAACCTGTATCTTATAGACCAGAGTCACCACTTGCTTCTCTGGCGATGAAGCTGAACCCGAGTCTCCCCCTTACTAAGGGGCCTCTAGGTGTCCTCTGCTGACCCTCGGCCTCCAACTACTTTTAAGATGAGAGAATAAACCACAAAGAGCCCCCCCCCCCCCAACCCTTTATCCCCTCATACTTCTTTCATTAGGCTTTCCCTACAATAGCCCAATGTTGTGAAGGATTTAAAAAAAAAATCAAGCAGTAATTCAGCCACCTCCAACCTGCTGTGTGACAGGACAGGTGTAAATGGCACATGCATGTGATTATCTTTCCCTACTTAATATTTATTCAAAATACTGATGCCTGCCAACCAACTTCAGATTCGCATTAGATAACCGGTATTCCCATGCCGATCTAATAATATAATTCTAGCCAAAGGCAAAGAAACTTCACATTTTTGTTATCAGATACATTATTATCTGTACAATTTTCAAGAGCTTTTCTGAAATATTGAAAATAGTTCCTCAAGCTCTGATGAGATCTGGAAGCTCAGATCTCCAGGTGGGCAATCACTTTACCAGAAGGTAATCCCCTGGCACGCTCCTTCCTCCCATGCTCTCCATCCAGGGGTCTTCATTGTCTCCCCATCCCAGCCCCACGGGCAGGAGCATATGCTGAGCTTCTTCCAAGCCAAGAAGTAAAATGGATGCGTTAACCCCTCATTGGCTGACTTGTGGGGGGACCTCGTGGCTCACCCAGAGCTGAGCCGACCATGGCATCCAGCTATCCTGCCTCCCAATCCACTCCTCTCTCTGTTTCTTCTTTGGAAGACAGGGATTTTCATGTCTTGCTGTAAAATAAAATTAATCTCAGAAATTCCACCATGGTTTTCTTAAAGCAGCACTGTGATGACAGAAGATTTGGGGGCCTAAGGGGGGGAATATTGGAAAATAAAATTTGGAAGGTAAGATTGTATTGGAACATCACCAATAATGAGCAAGAGAGAAGGTGCCCTGAATTTCAAAGACCAGCACCAATAAGCCAGGCAGGAAGCTCTCTCGAGAAGAGTTACTCACTGGTGTTCACTTGAGCAACATCCCTATCTGCCGGGTGGTCTCCTGAGCAGACTGTCTGCAGGAGGGACTACTGTACAGATGGCTGCTGTGAGTCACCCTGAATGCTAACATCCACATGCCCGTGTCCTGAATCCGGTTTGAGATCAGTAGGAATTCTTTCCCCCAGGCCAGATCCCCCTGAACAGACCTTCCAAATCTGCATCACCAAGACCCAGACCTGGGACTGAGGTCCCCTGAGGTGCAAACTCAGTCCAAAGGTGGGGCCGAAACAGCCTCTCAGCTGCTGCCCTCGGGTCCCCTTACCTGCATTGGGGGATCCTGGCACCACGGACTCAGGAAGAAGGCAGTGCAATGCAGGGGGTGAGCACATGGGGCTTTGGTGTCAGTGCTGGCATTGCTGTGTGACTGGGCAAGTGTTTCAGCCTCTCAACCTGTGTCCCCTTCTACAAAGTGTGGATGGTGATAATAGTAATAAGACTTACTTCAGAGGGTCATTGTGAGGATTAAATGGTGCTTAGCACAGCAGCTGGCACGTTGTAACTGCTCCTTAAATGTTAGCTATTGCTATTAATACCCAGCAGGCTTCCACTGTGTTGCTTGGCAAGGGCACGGCCCTGTGCTCGGCAGGATTCAGACAGTTTTCTCGCTTAACAGTCTGTCCTTCAGCACCCTGGCCAGAGTCCCCATGGTGTCCTTTTCCTGGACTTTACAAAACAGGATCAGAGCTCATCCTGTCTGCATCATGGTCTTAAGCCCACACCACCAGCCCATGGGCTTGCCCGTCTCTCTGGGGGACTGGGAGCTCCGAACTTCAATCGCCTATAAATGGTACCAGATCGGGAAGCGAAACCAACACCCCCTCTGTGACTGTGGTTCTTCCAACAGAAGGAAATCTTTTGATGACCAAGGGGGAGCCCTTGATTCTAACCTCTGTTCTGGTCAAATCCCAGGTGGTGGAGCCCCGTCTGCTCAAGGCAGTGGAGGTACAAGATCAAACCAGAGAAGTGTGATCGAGGCCTGCCCCGGCCTCTCACGTCTCTTCCCTCGCCTCTCCCAGGGGGAATTCAGGTTGAAAAACATCGATTTAGTATCACAGCCTGGTTTAATGAAATCTCTTGGAGACAACTGAGGGAGCTGCGACTCTGCAGCCCTGGGATGGGAAGGGGAGCCCACGAAATGGCCCCAGGGCATTATTGCCAGCTGTTTTCTTGAAGCTTCCAGAGCAGTCAAGCAATTACTTCTGTGCAAAATCCAGGAAAAGCTGGAGAGATAGACTCCTGGGAAAACAGAACTCATTCTGCAAAAAAGCAGGAGTGAGATGAGCAAAGAGCATGAAGATTACCACTGGAAGCGAGCTCCGGACGGTTCGCATTTTACAAATGAGGGAGCAGCTTAGGAAGAGGAGGCGTTTCCTCGGATCACAGTGAGTTGGAGGCAGCGTGAACCAACAATGGAAATAACCCGGCAGCTAGTGTTTACTAGGGCTTACCATGGCCCAGGCACAGTGCTCGAGGTCACGGTATTTAACTCCGTGCCTCAGCTTCTCCGCCTCTGAAATGGATAATAATAGTGCCTACCTCAACCTTATAGGTTACTGTGAGGATAAAGTCAGTTCTGCTTGTAAGGGTCTTAGAACACTGCCTGGCACCCAGTAACTGCCATCTGTGTTAGTTCTTTTTTTTTTTTTTTTTTCAAATTTTGTTTTATTGCTTAAAGTATTACAAAGAGTATTACATTTGTCTCCTTTTATTTTTTTTCCCCCTTGACCTTCCCCTGGCCTCCCCTACCCCCCAGTGTCTTGTGTCCATTGGTTATGCTTATATGCATACAAGTCTTTCGGTTGATTTCCCCCCTCTCCCCCCCCTCCCCCCCGCCCCAATGCTCCCCGGCCTTCCAGGTTGATATCAGGGAGGAGTAAAAATATATTATTTCAGCCCAGCTGGTGTAGCTCCGTGATTGAGCATCGACCTATGAACCAGGAGGTCACGGTTCAATTCCCAGTCAGGGCACATGCCCAGCTTGAGGACTTGATCCCCAGTAGGGGGCGTGCAGGAGGCAGCCGATCAATGATTTTCTCCCATCATTGATGTTTCTATCTCTCTATCTCCTTTCCTCTCTGAAATCAATAATAAAAAAAATATATATATACATATTTTTTAGAATGTTTCAGAAGAAGGGCAAAGCCTGTGGCTAATTCAAAGACAAAGGCAAAATAAGTGTGGTGAACACCTGTGGCAAGAAAGCAGCTGTGACCCTGCACAGGAGGGCAGGAATGTCACCTGCTAAGAAACAGCAGACTCCAGCCAAGCAGTGGCCACCCACAGCCACTCCGGGCAGAGCACAAGCCCCACCTGGCCGAAAGGGGAGCTGCAGCCAAGGAGACATGTGAGCTTAAGGGAGGCCCAGGCAGACCCTGTGAAGAGACCAGCAGGAGAAGGGCGGGGCAGGTATGGCAGGGGCAGAGGGGCAAGATTTCCCTCAGAAAGCTTAGCGCAGAATGGAGGACAGGAGGAGTCTGGATGGTGAGAGGTACGACAGAGATGGCCAAAAAGATGAGCTTTAACGACAATTCAGGCATCGATATGAGTTTACCTTTGTCTCTGAATTTACTTAGTATGACCTCGTTTATAAAAGTGTTTTTCCCAGCATATCTCTGCAGAACGTTCTCGCAATCTGCTTCAGCAGCCTGGTTCTCGAACCACCGAGGTGCTTAAAATGGTTAAATACGGGGTGGGGGTGGGGGTGGAGGTGGGGGGGGGGGGTGTCTCTGAGCATGCGCAGACAGGGCCCACAGCACTCCATGTCTGTGCTCTGGGAGCCGTCAGGTTTCAGGGTGGGGCCTGGCTGGATGCCCCCATTTCAGTCTTTGAGCCAAAGAAGATGCCATGTAATGCTTCAGCAAGTGCCTGTGCAAAAGCTCCCGCCTAGTCGCTCTCTTCCCATCCCACAAAGCCCCCTGCTCGTCTGGCAAGGACTGGGCTGAGCGGCTTCCCTGGCTGGGAGCAGGGGCTGTGTGTTCTTGAAGCCCAGCTAGGTGGCCCTGGGAAACCCCTGCTCTGCATCCAGACTGCAGGGCCCCCGATGGGGCATTTTAAGGCAAAAGGCACCAGGCCCCTGAATCCAGGAGTGTCCTTAGCACCTCTCCATATATGCTTACATGTCAGGCATCTGCACAGCAACAAAAATCCAAGAGTTCCCAGGTACCAGCCGTTGGTATCTATCCACTGGTGTGTGAGCTTCAGATCATTTTCTGAACCCGAGGGATTGGGGATAGTGTCAGGAAGGCTATGTTCGCCAAAGGCTTTTAGTACACGAAAGGGGATGTTTTCATATAGGCTGGAAACAATTAGACTTAGGAGGAGGAAAAAAAAAAAAAAAAAAAAAAAAGCACAACTCATTCTACAATGGCTTCAAGGCACAGGTTGCTATTGTGTTCTGCCTTCTCCCCTTCCCTCCTCTCCTCCTCTTGTTTCCTTTCCATTCTTTCCCTTCAAGATCTCATCTACTCCTCTACCTTCAACCATCATCTGCAGGCATGATTCTCCAATGCACATTTCTAGCTCCTCCTTTCCCTGACCGTGGTTCCACATTTCTGAACTTCTCCTGAACGCCTCTTTCTGAATGTGGAGCCAGCTTCTCAGACTCAATATGCCAGAACTATTCACCCTCCACTCCGCCACAGCCTGCTTCTCCTTCTGAGCGCCTTTCTTCTGCTGGAACTAGCATAGTCTCAGCTACGGGATTGGAGCCCTCTGATCTCCCCGCTCACGGCCCCCAGTATCCATGAGATGAGCCTCCAGTTCTGCCAATTCCACCCTTAAAAGGTCCCTTGCTTCTGTCCTCTCCTTTATGTCCCCATCATCACTGCCACTTCCCTAACTGTGGCTGTTGCAACTTCCTACTGAATTTTGGCAACCACCTCCTCACTGGTCTCCCGGCCTTAACTACTCTTTGCCCCCATCCCAGTCCTTTCCAGGCTCTGTTGTCAAATTAATCATCCAAAGGATCGTGTTTGATTGTATCATCCCTTCAATTGGGGCAAAGGGGAGCTGTTTCCTTCAGTCATTGTCTCCAAAATAAAATGCTGATTCCTTGGGCTTCAAAAGGGCACAGAGGGGTGTGGAGTGAGCCAACGCTAATTGACCAGTGGTAGCTGTGTGGAGTACAGTGTGGGAAAGGACTCTAAGACTGTATGCAGAGTGAATGGAAAAGATTCCCAGGATCAGTTGGTCATGTCTGTCATGAGCACCCCATTTCTAGGCCTGCCATCCTATAACCCGACATCACCATCTCTTTAGCATTAGGGCTCCCCAATCTCTTGCTAAAGAAACAACAGAACACCGCACTGTTCCTAAACCTATTGCACACCCACCTACTTCTGTGGTTTTTTTCATGTTGTCATTCCTCCTCCCCAGGCTGTTAAGCTATGCATCTGTAAATCCAACCTGTTTCCCAAGGCCACACTCAAATTCCATCTCCTCCCTAAAAGGTCCTTATTTCCTCCCACCCCCGCCCCAGCTGAATCACATCTCCCTTAATTTTTTTAATTTGTAGTCCCTCTCCAATATTACACTTTCCTTCCCATAAGTAACTCAACAGCAGAAGCCATATGGCTTGTCCAATACTTCACACATAGTGGACAAATACTTGTCGAATGAATGAATGGATATCTAAATGTGATGTGTGTCCATGATAATGAAGCCATCTATCAGTTATTTTTCAATCAGATTAAAATGCAAGTATCACAATTGAGTTATAGGCTAATTATTAGCAATCAAAGCTATAGAAGAAATGCAAGCTGAGTTCTGACTTACTCTAAACTTGATTATTAAACATTTCAGTCCCTTCCCTTGCTGGGCGCCCTGAGAACACATGCGTGGAGGATAATTGAACCTCTTCAGGGCCTGTGCTCTGCTGAGGCAGACAGCGGAGCCTGGGAGAGTTGTCTTGGCAGCCTGATGCCATTTGGAGAATTTATGCTGATTTTGTTGCAGATGGTGTGTTGTTTCAGTTTGCCTCCTACAAGCTCACGTTCATTGTTCTCCCTCTGGTTTCCAAAAACTCAAAAATTAGTTGGCTCAAAGCCCCACCCACCCACTCCCCACCCCCGCCCCGAATTAAAAATAAAAAAATTCAGATCTTGAGTAAATACACTGAAATAATTGTGATGGACTATGGTCTTTGAACATTGATTTAAAGATAGGTCACCTGTTGGTGTCAACTGTGTGTGACCCAGAGAAGGCAGAGCCCAGTGGTCCCCTCACTTGATTGAGCACCGAAGTCCACATGGAGGTACTTGGGCCCCACCCTCTGAGACCCTTTTTAGCTGGTTAAGGATGGTGGCTTAAAATCAATATTTCAGAAAAATCTTCCTATGCAATTCTGGTGTGCAGGTATGTTTGGAAGCCAATTGTGTAGCGGAGGGAATGTGTGGAGAACAGGGCACTATAAAGACCAAGGGAGTGTCCAGCTGGCGTGGCTCAGTGATTGAGCATTGACCTATAAACCAGGAGGTCACGGTTCAATTCCCAGTCAGGGCACATTCCCAGGCTGTGGGCTCAGTCGCCAATGTGGGGCATGCAGAAGGCAGCCAATCAATGATTCTCTCTCATCATTGATGCTTCTAGTTCTCTTATCCTCTCCCTTCCTCTCTAAAATCAACACAAATATATTTAAAAAATAAAAGACCAAAGGAGCACTGTGCTTGCCTACCTGGCCTTGGAGCCTCCATGCAAGGCTGCCTGCTGCCTGGCAGGGCTGGGTCAGGTCTATTCCAGGCAGCGGTTCTCCAGTTGAGTGTGCTGGCAGCATCTCCAGGAGACTCTGGTAAACAAGGCCCAGCCCCCTTCATTCCGAGGCGGGAGATTTGGGGGATCCAGGGATTTGTGTGTCTAACAAGCCCTCCATGGGAACCTGAGGCAGGCGGGCCGAGAACCACGTGGAGAAATCCCTGCTCCAGGTTTGAGTCCACACCTGGCCCTGGGGTTGCCCCGTCCCAGCACTGCCAGCCTTTGGGGATGGCCCCAATGCCCCTCCCACTGCTTCAGCACACAAGGAGCCTTCCTACCTGGCCCACCGCCATCGGCAGAAATGGCTATGATGTCTCCATTTCTTGGCACCACAGCCACATGGCGAGCCCTCTGTTCTGAACATTTCTTTGAAGGGAGAGAAACTTGTACCAGCAGCGAGTCTCTCACACTCTCGTCCACAGCGCCCTAGCCAGCAGGCCTCTCTACCAGATGGTGGTAGGTTGGTTGCAAGGGATGGATAATGATGCTCTCTTGCTTTCAAGGACCAGACCGAAGCCCCACCTCTACACTGCCTTCTCTCTGTGCTGCCACCCAAAGGGGGTCTCCCCTTACTCTGAACTCCTCGAGAGTGAACTGTCTTCTTCTTAGAGACCTTGCATTATCCTTAAGAGTGGGGGTTACTCAGCTAGCCAGCCAGGCTGGGTGCCATTTTAGGCAAAACCGGACCTACCTTGCCTGACGTGCCAGCCCCTCGGCCAGGCCTCCCCTGACCCAAGCGTGTGGACCCACAGTCAGTGAGTGCCCCCACCATAGGCCCTCATCTCTAGAAGTTCACAGGGCTCTCACAGGAGGCCAGAAAGTCACCAATGGGGTTAGGACATGACACCGAGGAGAATGAGCCGTGCAAGGTGCTGTGGGAGCTGAACAAGAGCACCTGACTGGTGTCCGAACCACCCTGTGCTCCCACCCTGATCCTGAACATTTCAGGGGCCTCATCTCCTTTCACTACGAGGTGACATTGACTTAAACGACTTCGTGTAGCTCTCTGCCCCGCTCCCTCTGGCTGGCTATGGCTCACAGCTGTCCTTTTATACAACGGACCTTCGAAGGCAGCCCCTTCCCTTGATTGTCTGAGCGGTTGTGGCACAGTGGGGGATAGCTGCGCCCTTCAAACCAGGCAACTTGGGTTCAAAGCCCTGTTCTGTCACAGAAAGCAGGACCTCAAGCAGCTTAATCAACGTACCTATCCCGCAATGTCCTCCTCAAAAGTGGGAATAATATCACCAGCCTCACACGGGTGAGAAAAATACAAATGAGATAATGCACGCACTGTAATTATTATAAAAGGCCAACTTGTGACCCTAATGGCGAATTCCAGACCTAGGGGAGAGAAGAGCAGGCTGCAGCAGGGTTTGGAGAAGGCAGGAACCTTGTGGCTCACCTCCCAAATTGTCGGGCCCTGCTTCCTTACTGCCTAGGCCTGTGTTAGAGCACAGTCCAGCAGCAGGAGCCAGAACGAGAGCGCCCCCTCTGTGAGGACAGGGCCAGCCTCTCTTGCGGTACTTTCCTGAGCCCCTTCACCCGCCCTGAGCTGCAATAAGCTCCTATGCAAAAGTAGGAGCCAGCCCACCTGCAGCTCCAAGTCCACTTGGCAGGCCTCATGGTCCTGAAGCACTGGAGACCCAGCTCCTCTCCACAGGGTCTGCAAACCCTGAGTCTTAGGTGGCTCCCTGTGCCATATGAACAGGTCTGCAGACCACAGAGGTGGGCAGTGGGGTGGGGGGAGACGCTGCCAACAGGACGGAAGGTGTGTCTGATGGATGCCTGCCCCCCAAAACAGCAATAGGTGCACAATGAGAGTCCCCTGGTTGTCATAGAAACTCCCCACCCTTCTGGAAGTCTGGCCACTGTTGGAACCAGCCCTGTTGAGGCTATCCAAAGTGGATTGGTTTCTCAGGAATCATGCCACAACTGTCTTTACCTCCCATGGCCTTGGCTGATGAGCATCTTTGAAATTCCTAGTAACAATCAATTCTTCCAGGCTTGGTGGACAGAATCTGCCTTGTCTGCTCATTGCTAAGAATGCATTTGGAATACTTGATGGGAAATGTGGGTCTTGGTTCTATTTGCCAACTGAAGTGTTGATGCATATATAAACTATTCCTGCTGTGTATGTGTGCGTGTCTTAGCAATTGCTGTGTAACAAACCATCCTGAAACCTAGTAGCTTAAAATAGTAAACACTGATTATTGATTCCAAGCCTACAGGTAGGCTGGGAAATCTGGCCTCCACTGGGCTCACACACTGACATGAGCTGTAGGTGGAGCAGGCAGCTCTCCTCCCCTTGACGGGCTCTCACCTAAGTCTGGAGATCAGCAGGCTGGAAGATTATCTAGGATGTCCTCAAGCTGGGGAGCTGGGCTGCATGCAGAGGGCTTCTTGTCACCACCTGGGCTTCTTGTCAAGGTGACAAGGTTTTGAAGAGAGAGCAGAAGTGCTCAAGGCTTCTTGGGGCCCAGGCTCTGGACTGGCATGACCTCATTTCTGCCACCTTCTACTGGTGGAAGCAAGTCACACGACCAGCCCAGATTCTACACAGGAGAGAGAGATTCCTTCTCTCAAGGAGAAAGCTGCAAAGCCACGTTAAAATTATGTATGGTTGGGGGGGGCGGGGGCGGGAGAAGTGGGGTATCTTTGCTAACAATGTATTTCAATGTGGAAAGATTGAGTGCTGTGAAATAATTTTCTTTAAAAGCCACATGAACTTTGCAGTAAATTGCATTTCTAATTATGTTAATGCCTGATGAGGGAGTGAAGGAGTGAATGAATGAATGAATGTTAAAACTTGTCTTAAGCACCATTCCTTCCCCACTCTTGCATAGTGCAGGATTCCAGTCTGAATACCCAAGCTGCTCCATTTCTCCATCAGAACCCTTCACAATGAAGAGCCTGTGAATCGGGCTTTCCCAAGGCCAGCAGGGTGAAGTGAGGTCAGCAGGAATGGGACCCAGGCATTGTAACCCAACTCCAGAGTGATGCTGAAAACTGCCGGGAGCCGGATGCATTAGGACTCCTCTCTGGAGCTTTGTAACGGAGTAGTTGCTGAGTCTAGAGAATAAGTACACAGCTGTGTCCCTTTTAAAAACAAGTGGCACGAATGAGACCAACAAGATAATGTAGGACATCAATATCAATTGTACCTGGGAACATGATCCCAAGCTGTCTGAGTTGCCAAGGCGATGCCAGCAGGTCAGGGATCGGGGAGGCCAGTGTGGAGACTCTGGAAACTTCCACACTCCCTGCCCCTCCCCCTCGGGAACAGAACCAGCGACCCTGTAGCTATGTGGTTCTAATTTGCACTCTTTCATGTCTCACTGATGAATGGTTGCCTCCATATTCCAGTTCAGCTCTTGATGTCCCGTGTTCCCAACGTGGATGTGGTTTTTTATTCCTGGGGACACAGGATGGCTCCATCTAAAAGATAGGACCCCCAGTGTACTAAATGGCAGGCCTCCAGGAGCCTGCAGCCACCAAACCCTCCCATATGCTTGAAAACCTCCTCTTCTCCTCACCCGCTGTGTCCCACGTTGAAGGGAACCTGACAATGGTCCGATCTCTCTTGGGTTGTATTTCATTGGTGCCCTAGAAGCATCCTTGTGATCTGCCCCAGCTCAGAGCCCAGGCAGCTTTCCTTTTTGTTCTAAAAAGCCAGCAGGGGGAGCAGCAAACCCCCCAGAGCCCTGTTTTTATTTTTAACATCTGTCTCCTGCATACATTATACATAATCCCCTCTTCCCCCACAGTACTGTGACCAATTTGTTCTTTCTGGAAACAAGACTGTGGCTAAAAGGAAAAAAAATCCCAAATACTAAATAATTAACTCAAGGACATCTTCCAAGAAATATACAAGAATTCAAAAGAGTAATCTTCCACTTGAATGATTTGGGCCTCTATTAATTATAACTTGCTATTCATTGTGATTAATGATTGCCAGGATGCCATTTAGAACAGAAAGTTGGAAAAGAATATCAAGGGGAACTTGTCTTTGTGATAAGCTCTAGCCATGGAATAGTCTTTCCCAGGGGAAGGGGCAGAACTTCATTTCAGGACCATTTTAACACCAGTCCTAGCACCGCCTCAGAGAACACTCTAGAAGGAGCAATTGTCCTCCAGGGAGAGATCAGGGAGGCCCTGAACGGTTCCTACATCTTGGCTTTCAAAGTGATTGACAGCTGTGACTGAGGATGACAGCAGCAAATATGGGCAATACAAATTCAGAGAAAGTTGACTTTATGTTCTTAAATGAATTATTGCAACCAGCTTAACAACTGGTTGGAAGTTATTGGTAAGCAGTTCATACTCATCAGTTTCATGTTGGGAAGCCTTTCCCCCATGTTTGTATTTAGATCTATTTTCTTTTACTCCCCAGGCTCAATTAACACATGACGTGTATCACCTGCTAAGTCCAATACCAAATGTCCCACATACTTCAGATGACAGCCTGTAATTTAGGAGGAAGCCCCCTGGAGATACAAGCGTCATGAGCTGTTAGAACATGCTACAGTCCCGTGTGCCTTCTCCAGGGTGGTGAGGAGCTATTGATAACTCAGTGACACTGAGAATGTACCAGATCTACTTGGTATTTAAAGGCAACAATTGCAAATAAGCAATTGTATGAGCGTCTCAAAGCCCAGCAGTTTCAACCTCCACACAATTTCCTACAAGGATCCCTAGTCTTTGCCTGGTTTTTTAGAGTCCCTCAGCCTGCCAGGGAGCCACCCCAGAGGGGCCCCTTGAGGCTGCCCCTATCAGCTCTTCCTTGGGGATTCAGTTACTCAGGCACCACCCCTGCCCAGAAAGACAGGGAGGGGCCTGTGGAGACAGGAGCAGTGTTCAAGGTCACACTTACTCAAACAGGGCTCACCCAGCTGCCTAGCTCCAGCCTAGATTCTACCACTGCCTTCAGGCTGCATAAAATACTACTTAAGGCTCAGAGCATAGCTCCTTCCACTCCCACATCTGTGGCCATGTAACCTGTGACACACTCCAGTCGCTGAACAGGGCCACTCCAACCCATCACATGTGGATGGGGTTTTCTTCACCACATGCCAGCTAACGTATTGTGGACCACCTGCTAACCCACCACAGAACGTGCCACAGTTCCCAAGGCTCAGCCAGTAAAGCCTCAACTCCTGCCCTTGACAGATTTCCTCTCAGGGGACCTGTTGTCATTTTCTGGTTGAAGTCAGCCCGTACTCTCAGATCTAGAGATCTAGCTTTCTATCTTTGCACGCGCGCGCGCACGCGTGTGTGTGTGTGTGTGTGTGTGTGTGTGTGTGTTGATAAGGGAATGAGACCAACAACAAGGGCACTCTCAGGACCCTGATCTCTTCTCTCCCAAGTATCTCTGCCTCTGTATGACTAGGTAGATGCAGGTAGAAACCATTCTACCAACCCCAAGTGCATGAAGATAAGTGCAGAATAACCTACTGAGACTTAATTTGCACTGGTTTTGCTTCCGTGGGCGTCAATGAATGAGAGGTATTTACCCCTCTCCCATCCCAAGAGGCTTTTGCGTAGGCCAGCGGGACTGCCTAGTCTCCAGGGAGTTTTCCTGGCATTTGCAGCTCAGGTTGAAAGCCAGAAATCGCAAACGCCCAGGAGATAGCCATGCGTATGCTTGCATGACACATTACCTCCCCTCCACCATCTATGAAACAACCTCCATATGGAAGCTCTTGGGCGTTGCTGTATTTCATACAAATCACACATTGCCATTCTCCATGGGGTCACGGGCCAGGAAATTCGCACAAACTGCTGTCCTGCATACCATCACCCGTTAAACAGAGAAAGGGCCACTTGGCATTCTTCTCCCGATCGGTACTGAACATATACCTTGCCCCTCAGAACAGGTTTCCGTTGCAGCTGATCTTGAACTGGATCACCTTCCCCAAGTTCTGGACCTCGGGGAGCACGTCTTCGAGGGTAGGTCTCCTCCTCTCCGTCCTCCAGGCTGGTGCCTGGGACGCAGTCATCCCTTCAGCACTGCTCCATTTCCATTCAAACACTGAAACATGCTCCTGATAAGGACGGTGGGGTTTGATGTTGGGAAACTGTGTTTACATGAACACCTAGCTCCAAGTCTGCCAGCTCCCATTTTACTGCTGAATGGACCGTTAGCTCCACCTTTCTCCATCACTCATCAGTCTGTGGGTGGTTCTGGGTTTTGCTCTAATTTTCTAGCTTATTTTCAGCCCGCGCCAGCCTTCTCTCTATTCCTTCCTGTAGCTTCGGCTCCTCTTCTTCTCTCTCTTTCTCTACCGTTCTCATTCTCCTTTTAACTTTGCTGTTCTTCCTGCTGTTTTCCAGCTCCTTCTTTCTTTTCCTTCTTTATTCTGTATTCTTCTTGTGCTTCTGCTCCCACAGCCACCACTCCTCATATAATCGTTGCCTCTCTATCTCCCACAGCTTCTCTTGTTGTTGTTCAATAAAAGCTTTCTCCTTCTTCTGTGAGAATCCTGAGTCTCTCCATCGAGCGAGTTCCTGCCGACGTTTCTTTCCTTTCTCCTTCTTCAGGGCAGCCCTGTACTATTTTGGCTCAGTTTGTTCGGAAGCAGCACCATCTGGAGCGCTACTGTGTCGCCAGCCTCTCTTTCCATTTCTAAAACCTAAGCCAAGCCCTGACCAGTGTTCTCAGTGGTTAGAGTGTAAGTTTGCACACCCAAGGCTCACGGGTTTGATTCCCAGTCAAGGGCACGTACTAGGGTTGCAGATTCGATCCCTTGCCCCGGTAGGGGGCGCATGGGGGAAACAACCAATTGATGTGTCTCTCTCACATTGATGTCTCTCTCTCTCTCTTTCTCTCTCTTTCTTTCTCTCTCTCTCTCTCTCTCTCTCTTCCACTTTCCCTCCCTCCCTCCCTCCCTTCCACTCTCTCTAAAAAATCAATTGAAAAAATATCCTGGGATGAGGATAAACAAAACAAAACAAAAACCTAAGTCAACCTCCCACCACCCCATCCCAGAGGCCCAGCCCAGGTGAGCCTACTTCTCTTTCTGGCATCTCCTCTTCCTGCCCTCAGTCCTTCCTGGACTGTCCAGGCCAGTCATTTATAGTCCCTCTTACACCAATTAAAGGAAACACAATTCACCACAGCTAAGATTTGGAAACAGCCTAAGTGGCCATCAGCAGATGAATGGATTAGAAAACTGTGGTACATCTACACAATGGAATACTACGCTGCTGTAAAAAAGAAGGAATTCTTACCATTTGCAACAGCATGGATGGAACTGGAGAGCATTATGCTAAGTGAAATAAGCCAGTCAGTGAAAGAAAAATACCACACGATCTCACTCATTTCTGGATAATAAAGACCATTATAAACTTATGAACAAAAATAGATACAGAGGCAGAGCAGCATCAAACAGACTGTCAAACTACAGCGGGAAGGCCGGGTAGGGTTGGCGGTGGGGGGGGGGGGGAACGGGGGGGGGGCCGGGGGAAGGTCAAGGGGGGAAAAAGGAGACATATGTAATACTCGTTGTAATACTTTAAGCAATAAAATAAAATTTTTTTTAAAAGGAAACATTTCTAGATATTTCTGATATGGTTTGTTGTTGATTTGTTAGTTGACTACATGCTCCAGGAGGGCAAGAACCACGCCTTCTACTCCTCGGACACCCCTAGCTGATGCCAGTTTAAACGCAGGCCTCTATCTGTAAAGCCCCAGGCCACTGGTGTATTCTAGAAACACCCACCCCAAGAGGACACTATCTGGGGCCTGGAAGTAAATCCTCACTGCCTCTCCCCTCGTTCCCTTTGCCTTTCCTACTTAAAGCCAAGGTTACACCACCTCTTCATGCAGGTTTGAGAGGAGTTTGGAAAATCAAAAGTGCCTTAAATCAGTATTTTGTGAACAGAACCAAATTCAAGAGAGGGAGCAGCCAACCAGCATCAGTCTATTAAGGCCCGACTTGCTTGGTTTGGTGCTATAAGTCAACAGTTTGCTCAGCTGGATGGATTGATTGCCCTGCCAAGGGCTTGCACAGTGAACTGGCCGAGCCTTGACATCCCTCTCTGCTTTAGGATTGCCCCAGGGGCCACGCCCTTCATTCGAAGGAGATGAGATTATCTACTTGGCTCCAAAATCGCAGTTCTGGGCACCTTTGCTATAGCACCTTTGCCACAGACAGCGTTGCCACAAGCACTGGCTGTAAAAAAATAAATAAATAAATAAATAAATAAATAAATAAATAAATAAATAAATAAATAAAATAACTGTTGACAGTTTGGGTTTTTCTTTGGTTGGTTGGTTGGTTTCATTTTTCCATTGACAAATTGACTGCCATAAAAAATATAAAATAACTGGTTGGGGTTTTTCTTATTTGCTTTCATTTCTCCATCGATGAATCAATTGCTGTAAAAAAAGATAAAATAACTGGTTGACAGTTTGGTTTCATTTCTCCATTGATGAAGTGCTTCCATTTTTATATGATATAAATCTTAGTCCACATTTCCCAGAGACCTTAGGGTCATTTATCAATGGCCATGTGACAGCACGCCGAAAGCAAACAGTGTAGGGGCTTCCGCAAGCAATCCAAAGCTGTTACAGCCACGCATTTAGCATTTGGGAACCGATCTCTCTCTTAATGAAGGAAGGAATTTTAGCGAAAAAGAAAAGGTGTGATGCTGAACAAGGAAACGCATCAACATGCAAAAACAGCGCATAATACTATGTAACGGGAGACTTCAACCACAAGTGCTTAAGTACAGCCCCCAAATAAAT
This sequence comes from Myotis myotis, assembly GCF_014108235.1. Classification (NCBI taxonomy): domain Eukaryota; kingdom Metazoa; phylum Chordata; class Mammalia; order Chiroptera; family Vespertilionidae; genus Myotis; species Myotis myotis. Next base: position 196,822,917 of record NW_023416313.1, on the reverse strand, counting down.
TCAGTTATTTGAGCAGGATTGCTATGAATCTACACACACTTTAAATGTATTCAAAAGTTTTGTATTTTGCAATAAAGTCATGCTTTTCTCCTTTTTAGGCAAAATTGCCCATGGCCAATTAGTTAGGTGGCGAAACTGCTTGTGGCAAAGTTGTCTACGGCAAAGACGCTTACGGCTAAAATACTGGACCCGCAAAATCACAACATTCCTCTGAACCAGGCATCTCCTGCACAGCAATTCTCAGCCGGGACCTTCTTGCCAACCTGTTTCCTGGAACACTATGTGCTGAGAGGAGTGGAGGGTGAATCTAAAGCCATCCCCAGGCCCCCCCAAAGATATTTTAGGGTCCCTCAGAGGCAGCCCAGGGAGGACACTGGCTGACCAGAGATTTCAGTCATTCAGTATCTTAGGATGGATAGCACAGCCTATGCTGAGCAGCTCAGGGCTTACCCAATGTTTTCTCGGCTCTTCAGCGTCCATGAACAGCCTTCTTTTTACACCTGACCCATCTATGGCAGTAAATCCCAGGTGACACCAGCAGCCACTACCCATCTGTGTCTTTTTAAAAGGCTCCCAGCAAAGGCACCTGCTTCTACCACTAGTTCAGCCCTCCCTCCCTGTCTTCTCGTGTTGGTCAAGGGAGAGAGGAAAGTCCCCACAGGCTGATTTCTCATCCGAGGTGCCCGGACAGATACCCAGCTGAGCCCAGTGTGCGCAGGTCTCCGGCTGGCACTGCCTCATCCTCCGGTGACCCTTTCCGCCCGAGAGCCCCGCTCTGCCCCGCACGGCTCTGCCTGGCTGCCCGCACTAGCTCCGTTTCTGGAGATTGCACTTCCCCAGAACCGTGTGCTGCGTGGGGGTGGTCCGTGCACAGCAGACACTCGGGTGCAGCCTCCCCAGGTGTCCACAGGACTTCTCTGCCAGATTGGGTGGCTGAATGCCATCTCCCTGCCCCATCAGCTGCGACTCCATAGTTTCTGACCCGCATTTCCTGTTCCTTGTACTGTACACTCAGCCTGTTAACAGCTCGATTCCCTCCCTCTGTGCAGTCAGATTTGATCCACCAGAGCGTCACCTGTTCTGTGGCAACAGCCCTGCGTGTGCAGTTGGCCAGCGGTCAGCCCACCCTCCTCCGGGGCCTCCCCGTCAGACCCCGGGCCTGCCTGCCTGCTGGGGTGCCGATGGCAGGAGAGGGGCCCCGGGCCCACTTCTCACCTGCACGCGGCCGATTTGTCACAGGCTGACAGGAGCTGGGCGCATGGCGGGACATAGGCTCTTATTTGTAAACATCACTCAGACTTTTGCATGGACTTTTTTAAAGTCAGGAAATGGGGTCTGGATTTATAGACTTTGTTAGCAACCTACTTGTCTTACTGGATCCAGAGCCTGTAGGCCAGACTACCAAAGAGCTTCCTTCCAGTGAGTTGTGAGCGTTCTTGCCAACATTTCACACACTAACAAGGGGTCAGGTTAGAATACTGAAATCTTGGACAAGCTTCTTTCAAGGAAAAAAGAAAAAGTTATAATGAATGAGGACTGATAGCTCAATTTTGAAAATGAAATGTATTTTTATAGCACTGCCTTTATAATTACTCAAAGGTGTGTATACATTTTGGGACATGTATATATCATAGAGGGGAACATAAGACTAATAAAAAATTATTTACCATTATTGTAATAATTTAGTGAATTAATACATTAATAGCACCAAAATAAAATTTTACTCCCTCAAGTCATTTGCAATAATATTTAGTAATTCTCAGTATTCCAAGTAGTTAAAGTAATAATTAACGCTTTTAATAAATCATGTTATTTTATTTAATTGTCCTTCTACCTTGAAAAATTAGTATTTCCTTATAATTAAAACATTTAAATTAATTATAAATATTTTTATATGATTCAGTCTATTAATAACAATTTAATAACCAAACTTTAAATATGTCCTCATTCTAATCATAAAACTATTTTAAAGACTTTTAAAAATAGTACCCAAGTATTTATATTAGCCAATTATTCCTGTTGATGTAAAAACATTCTAATTTGCTCTTGATAAAAGCTGCTGATATTTAAAAATAGGCCAGATAATTTTAATAAATAATACATAACATTTTGTAATGAGTGTATACAGCCTATTGACATGCCTGCAATAACTAAAAATGGACACTAGAGGGAGGTAGATAGAGAGGGTGAGAAGGAAGGTAAAAGAGGGGATAGATACTGTGCTTGAATGAAGAATGCATTGGTTTGACCTCTCTGATGCTCATTTGCTGGAGGCCATTCCCAGGAACCTATTTAGAAATCTGATGTGTGATTCACGTAACATGAATTTACTTCGTTTGGAAAAAGACCTGAGTTCCTCAGGCCTGTCTCTGAAGAAAGAAACTCATTATCATGCTCCCTCTACCCACCCAATACTTGTATAATGGATTCCAGTTTTCAAAATGATTTCATAGACATTATCTTATTTTGGAGGCAATGTGGTGTAGCAGAAAGAAAATTAGACTTGAGTCAGGAAACCTGAATTGTAGTCTGGTCTCTTCCACCAGATGCCGATGACCTTGGATGAGGTACTTAACCTGTCTGGGCAGAAGCTTGCTCATATGTAACATGCCAGTGTTAGAACAGATTATCTCGAGGTCCTTTCAATTCCAAAACTCTATAATTTTATAATATAGCTTGAGAGAGAGAGAACCTATAGTGTGTGTGTGTGTGTGTGTGTGTGTACCTTAAACAGAATTCTTTAAAATAAAACACTACTCTGCCTTCACTGAAAGCATTTTCTCCTTCTGCCTTGGAGAAATAATGCAAACGCCAGGATCTCCCAGGTAGCAAAACAGCACCTCTGGGATTCAGCAAGTACCAAGATTGGGATACAAAACCTAATGCCTATATGAAATGTTTCCATCAACTTATAAAATAAAAGTCTAATGAAAGCAGTGGCTTTTTATTATTATTTAGATTTAGATCATCCCCTGCAGTGTTGAAAACCCAAAGGCAACCTCCTGAGTTTAGTGGGATCTCAGAATGAAATGAAAACTGAACATGGCGAGGAAAGTAGATGCATTAGATATCATCGGCCTACCTAAAAGCAATTCTTGTTCTTTGTTTTTCGTGTGCTTCTTTAAGCCCAGCAAACAGCACAAATGCTGAAAGCTCATTAGAATTTTAAAGAATTCTGAACTTGCTGATCAATTCTAACTTAGGGAATTTCTGAATTATTTTCTTGTCTTCACTCTGGCCCCTCTGTGTCATTTTCATTAATGTAACTCAAAGCATCTCATCCCCAGCTAGAAGAAATCCTTTAACTCTCTTGTCTAGGAGTGTGTGGCTGCACGCCTTGCTTTTCACCCGCCTCTGCCTCTCAGCTCCCAAACTTATGGCTCAAGAAAAAAAAAAAAAAAAAAAAAAAAAAGACAGATTCTAGGAGAGCTAGAAGTGTGCACTGAGATGCCTATTCAAGGATGGGGGTGGGGAAGGCTGCGGGGGAGGGTGGACTCTGTTTCATGGACTCTCAGGTAGCGACTTGGGCAGGAGGCCAGGAAGCCCAGAGGACGCAGGCTAGGAGAGACCGCTGCAGAGTTCCACAGAGCAGCCGTGTAACCTGGCTAAGGCGAGCTCCAAAGGGTGGCTCACGGGCCAGTGCAACCCAATGGGCAGAGCAGAGCAAGCAGTCAAGGTTATGCAGAGGGCATTTAGAGTCTCAGGTACTGTGGCTGTACGAGGATCAAATTGAAAGCATGCATGCACGTTGAAAGAAGGACCAGCAAGTATGAACATGAGAAGCATCGAAAAGCTTTCAATTTGATTCCTTGAGCCCCTTTCTACAGAGGAATTCCAACTTAAGAGAAGCATTTCATTCAATAATATTGATTAAGCTCCCACTGGCCCTGTTCTAGGCACTACATACATCAGTGAACAAGCCGGACAAAACCTCTGCTTTGATGGACATCGTGTCCCTGGGAGGGGACAGAGACAAATACATCTTCTAATAATATGTTAGAGTTTGCAGGCAGCTGCCATGGGAAAAATGTCAGTAAGATAAGAAGGATAAGAAGGATTAGGGATCAGGGACGGACTGTGTGCTACGTGAAAGAGTGGTCAGTATGCTCCTCCCTAAAAAGGTGAGGGGAGAGCCATGCAAGTACGTAGAGGAAGAGCATTGCAGGTAGAGGAGCAGCCAGTGCAAAGGCCCTGAGGCAGTAGCAATATGTTCAAGGGAGAGGAATGTGGTGGAAGCAGAGTGAATGAGAGGGGATAGTATAAGGACATAAGGTCAGAGAGGTAATCATTGGAAAAAACATGTAGAATATTGGGTGCAATTGTGAGAACTCTATTTTTCACTTTGAGTGAAATAGGGAACCACTGGACAGTTCTGAGCAGAATTATATTTAACTAGAGGCCCGATGCACAAAAATTTGTGCAAGAGTAGGCCTTACTTCCCCCGGTTGCCGGCATCAGCTTCCCTTCAGCACCTGGGACCTGGGCTGGCTTCCCTCCAGCCCTGGCTTCGTCAGGAAGGACATCTAGAATGACATCCGGTCTAATTAGCATATTACCCTTTTATTATTATAGATAGGATCACTCTGGCAACTGTGTTGAGATTAGCCTGAAAGGAGTATATAACTCAATGTTAAATAAGACTTTCCAAGCGAAATGGCCTCCCAACTGGGGCAGCCTCCTAAAACCCCTGAGCCATACCTACGATGCCCCTGTCCCTTAGAGGGGTCCCTGGGCCACAGCAGGATGATAAGTCTCTTGAGAGGTGATCCTGCCGTGAGGTGAAGGGGGCTTGCTCATTCCTTCTTGGCTGGGGCCACTGCAGGACGGCATGGCAGCACCTGTGGCCCCTTCCCAGAATGCTTTCCACGCACTCAACCTTCTCCAGATCAAGCCCAGAGCGGCCAGCCTCAGGAAGCAGAGGCCGGGGGAGAGCAGAGGCTCCTTCAGCTTATAAAGGAGCCTGCACACACCTGATCTTTCATGAAGACCCCTTGCTCCAGACCTCAGTCGCTTCCCTTCTCCATCCCTACCCCCTCCACGCAGCCCCCTCCTTCAGGTCCCCAGCCCGGCCTTCTCCTCCTCCTCTGTACAGTGGAAACTCCACCCCTCCCCACAGGAGGAGGCACTGTCCCCTTGGACCCTAGCATCTCAGCCGTCAGCAAGATGCCCTCTCGTTGGCTCTTAAGCGGGGTTGGGAGGATTGGGACATAGGGAGGGGACACTCATTTCAGCCACAATGACTGGCACACGATGGGCATTTAGTGCCTCGGGGCCAGGGATGCTACATATCCAACAGTAATCAGGACAGTCTTTTTCCATCCCAAATGCCAATAATCCCACTAAGAATCATTCGAGTGCTTGAGAGTGAGAGCAGAGGCAAGAGCCAGACCCCAGGCCATTCCCACCTGGGAGAGGCATGGCTGATTTTCTCACTGGTTTGCCCAAGAAGCAAGCGTGTTTCTCCAACAGGAACTGTAATTTAACATTAATTGTTCTTATAGAAAACATATGAGGAAGGTTAATTCCTCCTGATAGCATGCTTTTGACCTTGCCCCTGGCAATATATTGTATAGCACGGGAAGATGAGCTGCCTAGGGTGAATCCTGACTCTACCACAGATTGATTAGTAGTGTTGCCCTGAGCAGGTTACCTACCTAAGCAGTTTTGTCATCTGTAAAATGGGGAGAAAAACAGCACCCATTTCACGTGGATGTTGTGAGAAAATATGTGTTGGGGCTGAACTCCCTAGTGCTCAGGAAATTTAATTCCCTTCTTGAAAACACATCTGTTCAACCTGTTCCCTGCCTCTCCTCCCCTCAAAGATCATAATATGTAATACAAAACACACCAAAAAATGGAGTGTGTGTGTTTTTCACATTGCCTGGTTAGTGACTGCGGCCCCAAGCCGTAATCCAATGTGAATCTAAACAAGTTACTGTTTTGCCAAAGCTCACAGGGCTTGGCAAGAGCAGATGGCTGTCGGCTGTGACACATCCCAAGGGTTGCTCCATAATCGCACAACATTCAAGGCATTTGGAATATAACACCCCATACAACCTGAAGGTGAGGTTACTCTGAGCGTTCTTATCTCTTCCAGCAAGGCCATCTGAGCAAAACAAGAAGCCAACTGAACTGACCTGTGAAAGAGCAGGCAAATCACCACCCCAGCCCTGGCTGTTTTAGGCAATAGCCTGGGCCTACTGTTCTCCAAGACCTTTTGGGCAGAACTGGAACCGAATAGCAGGTTGGTGGGGTTTTTATTAGGTTTTTGAAACGCTTCCCTGAGTTGTTACTCTGTTCTTTCCCCCATTTACTTCCTTGAACCTTTCAGGTAGAGAAGTAAAACTGCGTCCTTTCTTCTCCCACTGAAGTCAAATGGCCTAGAAGGTGTTCAAATCATAGCACAGTCTCCTTTTTCACCAAGTCAGCTGAGTAGATGGGAAACTGGCCTGGACATGTGTGTATGTGGTGTATGTACATAGGGATAGGGGTATATGTGGGGGGGGGGCCTGTATGTGGGGAATGTGTGTGTATGTATCCCTGTGGTATGCAATGGTGTGTATGTATGTGTTGTGTGTATGAGTATGGTATATGGTATGTATAGTGATGTGTATTGTGTGGTAGGTGTGTGGAAGCAATGTGTGTATGTAAGGAGAAGGGTGTATGTGTGTATATGTGTCTGGGTATGTGGGTATGACATGTATGTGGCATGTGTATATGTATGTGTAGTGTGGGGGGAAGTGTATATATGTGGGGGAGCGGTATGTGTGTCTGCCTGTGTGTGTGTGCCTGTGTGTGTGTCTGTGTTGGGCAGGCAGAGAGCCAGGAATGGAGACTGCTCCAAGTCAGACCTGACCTGGCTTTGCTAAGTGCCTGATCTTTGAGTGGTTTATATACATAATATCTAAACTGCACAATTACACAAGACTTGTTTACAGATGAGGAAACTGAGTTTCAGAGAGGTCAAGGGTAGGTAACTTGCCCAAGGTCATATAGACAGTAGCAGAATAACTGGGATTCAACTAGACCTGGACACCCCTAAAGCATACATGCTTTATGTTCTCAGGTAGTTCTCAGGTAGTTTACCATATAACAGGCTAGGGCAGTGGTCGGCAAACTGCGGCTCGCGAGCCACATGCGGCTCTTTGGTCCCTTGAGTGTGGCCACGAAGTTTCATTCGCACTGTACGTGTTTTGTGGAAGAGCCACACTCAAGGGGCTGCAGTTTGCCGATCACTGGTCTAGGGGAAATGAAAACATTAATGTTTTAGTCCGGATTTCTTTCCCTTTCATGGTTCCTTTTCCCCAAAGTTCTTTCTATCCATTAAGTGTCTTGGTGTCAGGAATTAACTGTGTGAGTGGATTTAGGAGGGGGAAGCAGAGTTGGGTCTTACAATCCTGTCAACAATCACAATTCTTCACTCTGGCCCTTAACAGTGAGCGAGAGATGACAAAAGAGGAAGAGGGAAGAGACAACTCAAACCATCTTCAAGGAATTGGTTGGAGGAGGCGTTGGCCATGGAAAAATGATGTTTGGTCATAGTTATTTGTAAGGTAGTGTCATGGGACATTAGCCCAAAAGAGCATGGCATAGAGCAGTGGTTTTTAACCTTCTGGCCCTTTAAATACAGTTCCTCATGTTGTGACCCAACCATAAAATTATTTTCGCTGCTACTTCATAACTGTAATGTTGCTACTGTTATGAATCGTAATGTAAATATCTGATACGCTGGATGGTCTTAGGCAACCCCTGTGAAAGGGTCCTTTGACCGCCAAAGGGGTCGCGACCCACAGGTTGAGAACCGCTGGCATAGAGAGTCTATAGGAAAGGATGATGAGTGAAATGAATGGGGTCAGAAACAGAATGGCTGGCACCTACCAGGTGCTTGACAGATTCATGGGGGGCCATTTGGCCTCAAGCCTCTCACAAGTGAGAAGCTGAGGATTTCTTGGCTCCATTAACTCATTCAAACACAAGGGCTGAGATCTGGGTCATAGTGGGGCTGTGGAAGAGATGCATAGAGCATCTGTCAACAGCAGCAACTCTCTAGCTCTATTCCTTCCATTTGGCCCAAGATACCCTGGGACCATCTTGGCTGTGGGGAAACAGTCCCAGGGGACAGGCATTGCAGCACATTGAGTAGACATTGGAAGGACTTAAAATATCTGGGAAGAAAGGAAAAGCAGGCATTAGATTCAAGGTCTAAGAGGCATGAGGCATTGTAACCTGTTACTATCGAACAAAAGAACATATGCAAGAGAGTACTAAAAATATTTTGAGCTTGGTAGAAATGCCGGTGGGATTATTTTCCCTAAAGAAATCCATGGTAGGTTGGTTCAGTTCATTTATTCATCCAACAGATATTTATGAGTGCCTACTGTCTAATTGTGATTTCAGGGCCAGACATACAATGAACAAGGACTAGTCCCTGCTCTTTAAGCAACTATGTCTGTTGGAAGAGACAGGATATAAGTAAACATATAAATGAGATCATTCCAGCTTGTGTGAGTGCTATGAAGACAAAAATAAAAGCAAGAGAGCAACCTGTGGTGGGAGGAGACGATCTTCCACCGACGGGCTCTGCAGTTGGTCAATGTTGGATTCGAACCCCAGCTCCACCACTTCCTCTTGGTAAGTTACTCTCCCATGCCCTGGTTTTCTCATCTCTAAAACAGGGCTAATAATACTCTGGCTTTGCAGAGTGCTTGAGAGATGGATGACGACAAGCAGGTGAAGCACTAGCAAGTAGTTAAGAGCTCAAAAAGTGAATGTGACAATGGGATTCTTTATACACTACAGGCCAGTTGCATGAATTCATGCATGGGTGGGGTCCCTAGGCCTGGCTGGCTATCAGGCTAGCCAGGGGGAGGGGCAGCTGGAGGTTGGCTACTGCCCAATCGGGGCAATCAGGGCCCATTGGGCCTGGCTGGTTAAGGGGAGGGACCGCTGGAGGTTGGCTGGCTGTGGGAGGTTGGCTTTGGGAGAGCACTGACCACCATGGGGCAGCTCCTGCATTGAGCATCTGCCCCTGGTGGTAAGTGCGCATCATAGTGACTGGTTGACCAGTCATTCCGGTTGTTCTGGTTATACCAGTAGCTTTGGCTTTTAAATATATACTAGAGGCCCGATGCATGAAATTCGTGCAAGAGTAGGCCTTTGCAGCCATGGCAGCTGCCTTGATCCCTCCCTCGCAGCCACAGAGGCTGCCTCGATCCCGCGGCTGCAGACCTGGCTTCATCTGGAAGGTCATCTGGAAGGAGTCCAGATTGCCATTCAGTCAATTTGCATATTATGCTTTTATTATTATAGATAGATATTTTATTGATTTCAGAGAGGAAGGAAGAGGGAGAGAGAGATAGAAACATCAATGATGAGAGAGAATCATTGATTGGCTGGCCTCCTGCTCTCCCCACACTGGGACCGAGCCTGCAACCTGGACATGTCCCCTGACTGGGAATCAAACTGTGACATCCTGGTTCATAGGTTGAAGATCAAACACTGAGCCATGCAAACCAGGCTGATGATGGGGATCTTAGTTGCAAGTAGTATGTACTTCTGCAAGTTTAAGCAGCAAAGGAATTTAATAAAGGCTACCTCAGGGAATATGTAAGAGGGCCAGAGAATTAGGCTTGCATTCTGGATGAGTGTGCAATTGCCCCTCGACTGTTCCAGTGGAAATCTCATCTCAGCAGTTTCCATGGTTAAGCTTGCCTATAGGGCACTACCATTGGGAGCTCCACCACTGTGGCTTCCAAAACCAGGTTATCTCTATTATTTCACCTGACTAGATTCCACTCAGCACCTCCTTCTTTGAATTCCAAATTTGTATTTATATGGGTACTAGAGGCACAGTACACAAGATTCGTGGACTCAGGGAGAGGAGGGTCCCTCAGCCTGGCCTGTGCCCTCTCACAGTCCAGGAGCCCTTGGGGGATGTCCGACTGATGACTTAGGCCCTCTCCCTGTGGGGAATGGGCCTAAGCCATCAGTTGGAAATTTTTAGCACTGCTGCAGAGGCAGGAGAGGCTCCCATTACCACCACTGCACTCACCAGCCGTGAGCCCGGCTAATGAGCCAGCCATGAGCCTGGCGCTCCCCCTGTGGGAGTGCACTGACCACCAAGGGGCAGCTCCTTCTTTGAGCATCTGTCCCCTGGTGGTCAGTGCACATCATAGCGACCGGTCATTCCACCGTTTGGTCGATTTGCATATTAGCCTTTTATTATATAGGATGTCTGATTGACAGATTGGAAGCCCTGTGTAAAATCTGGTTCCTTGGGAGGATAGTGAATTGGGTTTACAGTTTCATCCTAGAGAGGCAGGACCCATAAAATGGGAAATTCTTCAAGCATAAGAAGGATGATGAGCAGTGATGGGTGCTATGAATCTCAGGTGTCCATGGTACAGAGCAAAAACACCCATGCCCAAAACTACTCCTTCTCTCCTCGAAGAAAACAAATCAGCACAGTCAAAGATCATCTTTGTAAGTGTGGCTTCTCTTCTTCTGAGGTTATTTTAAAAAAAAGAGGAAAGGAAATGGGGAAACAACAAAGGGATAGCATTTTACACCATTATATCAGCAACATGTAAAAGTCCAACAATATCATGCATTGATTAGCAGGTGGAGAAAAGAAAATTCTCATACGTGGCTAGCGGGAGTGTGGATTGACACAGCCATTTTTGGCATGCAATTCAGAAATGATCAATGGAATTAAAGGTGTGCATGCTCTATGACCATGGAACCTATGAAATCCACTCCTAGAGAAATTCTCAAGCGTACACACAAAGAAACATATATAAAATGTTCACTGCAGGACTGTGGGTAGTAGTGGGAAACTAGAAAAAAAACAACAGAATGCACACCAAACAGAAAACATAAATAAACTGTGGCTTATCAAATAATGAAATAGCATTCTGCAGTTATAATAAATGAACTTACAGCATCATGGGTAGATGCCTAACACATGAAAAAGAAAGTTACAGAAGGGGGAAAAAAAAAGCAAACCACAGTCTGATATCAATTAAATAAAACTTGAAAATGTAAAACCCTGCAGTCACACGTTGATGGGTATATTTACATGGCGTGAAAGTGTAAGTAACATGTGAGGGTGATAAATACCACAGTCAGATGGTGCATCTCTCTGGGGAGAGAAGGAAGGAAATTAAAGGAAGGCTTCGATTATGTATAAAATATGATGTCTACATAAACAGGCTCCTGTTTGTGATTAAAATGTTTTATAACTTAAAAAAAAACACCTTAAAGCGGGGGTGGATATAGAATCAATCAACTCTGGGTAGAGACTCTGACTCTTCCACTTACTGGAAAAAAATTGTAAACCACTTTTCATCTGGAAAATGGGACTAATACTACCTGAAATTATCTCTTTTCCAGGACAAAGGTGGTAGTACATCAGGGGTTTCATAGGTTCCATCTAATTTTACCCAGTAGCGCTGTGGTGGGGACCAAAGGGAAGTGCCTGGGTAGAGGGCCACTCCGGTGCTCATGAAAAGCTGAGATGTTTTGCTGGGAGGTGTGGGTGGATCCTGGAAGCACAGAAGGAGCGAGGTGATCTCGGGAGGTTTGCTGTCCCAGGGAGCCAAGGTCCTATCAGGTGGGTCCAGAATTCCCCAGACCATCGCAATAGGGTCTGAGATGTGGGGAAGACACTTGCTGATATCAATTCTTGCTGCACAGAACTTCTAACATCATTTCAAAAAGAGAGTATGGGGTAGGGGATGCCTTTTAAAGACAAACGAAGCCTTCTCGGGCTGGTGTCAGATGGAGAGGCCTGCAGAGACACATCTGTTTGGCTCAAGTGCAGGGCAGCACCAGCCAGGGACCAGACGGTGATTTCAAAGCCAATCAGGTTGGCCAACCTGCCAAAAAGGGCTCTCAGTAAGCCTCCACCAACCTTAAGGAGAACCGACTGGCACCTTCCCCATAGAATCAGCCTTCAAAACATTGCATGCAAATCTTCAGTGGACTCAAGACCAAACAAACTGCCTAGTAAATGTTTGCAGTGGGTTCCAGAAATGGCAGTGTGTGTGGGGGGGGGATGGGCGGAGCGGGAGGGGAGGGGTTAGTTTTGTTGTGCTGTGTTTATTTGAGTGTTGTCTTTTTAGATGGGGACAGCAGGAAAGAGCTGAAGACAATTAATGATCAAAGCCTGGGAAAAAACACTTGAGCCAACTTGTGCTGATTTTCTTCTGCCTGAAAATGGGGGAAACCCATGGATTACTCAAGCTTAATTGATGCTTTTGCAGTAAAGGAAATGAAAGGTGCTTAATTCATATATACACTCTCGGAGGCCCATTACCAAGCTGTCACCCCATAAGCCAAGCCAGTAGGTTTTCCTTGGGTTCTGCTGTCTGTGCTCACACCAATCTGCTCCCAGCCGTATGTCAATCCCCGGGCACCTGGCCGGCCGGTTGTTTACGAGGAAAAAGTAGATTTGAGAACGTGGTGAAAAAAAAACAATCTGGACAGAAAATCAACACCTTGGTCTTTGCAATTAACAATTAAGCAATTTAACGTGTTCTCCTTGAATTGCAATTTTTCTGGCCCTAGCCCTGAAATAGTACTGAAAAATATATCCAAAGTCACAGCAACTGTGGTGACTGAACTCAAACTTCTTGGGCAGGTGCTTAACTCCCTGAGTCCCAGTTTCTTCATGCATCTACCATGGAGACCTATACGATAGGGACGGCACTTTTCTCAGAGTTGCAGTGAGGTTTGAGTCACAGAAGATACGAGTGACACAGACTGAATGTTCCATAAATGTTATTCTCTTCTCCCTGGCATTTATAATCTTCATGTATATGGGCCACAGTGCAGGAGGAGAAAAAGAGTACAGAAAAATGTGTAGCATGCAATAGCAGCTGCGCTTTGTTAGCTAACTAGTTCTTCCTACCCTGACCAAATGAATGTAAGTGTAATAGCCGTACATACTCAAAAACCAAAGAGTGTACCCCAAAAGTCAGCACACGATGAACTATAAAATTATACATAAACTAGAGGCCTGGTGCACGAAATTTGTGCACGGGAGGGGGTTCCTCAGCCTGGTCTGCACCCTCTCCACTCTGGGACCCCTCGGGGGATGTCCGACTGCCGGTTTAGGCCCCAACCCACAGGGTTCTGCTGTTCTCACACCAATTGCAGTTGGACATCCCTCTCGCAATCTGGGACTGCTGGCTCCTAACCACTCTACCTGCCTGCCTGATCGCCCCTAACTGCCTCTGCTTGCTGGCCTGATTGCCCCCTAACCGGTCCCCTGCTGGCCTGGCCACCCCCTAACTGCCCCCCTGCCAGCCTGGCCACCCTCTAATTGCCCCCTGCCATCCTGGTCCCCCCTAACTATCCTCCTGCTGGCCTGGTCACCCCCTAACTGTCCAGAAGGAAGTCGGACATCTGGAAGATGTCCGGTTGACCTGGTCTAATTAGCATATTACCCTTTTATTAGTGTACATGAGGTAGCTCTTCAAATCACATGCAAACTGTCCAAGTGAAGAGCATGAAACAAGTAAGCAGCAAAGCCTCTGCAAGACCATATTTCCTGGTAAGTGAATGCCTTTTCATTCCAGCTCTTGTTGCTAAAAGCATGTCTGAAAGGGAGGGACAATAAAGCAATGATAGAGACAAGATGTTTGCACAATGAGAAAGGTTGTCCAGGCAGCACTGAGCTGTGAACACGTGGTTCACCAGAAGCCCTTTCTCCAGCAAAGGCTGCACAGGGTGCATTTGCATTCAAGGAGATGCCCCTCCAGCATCTCCCAAATAGCCCGGATGGGCATTCCCTGTGAATGCAAACTTAAAATAACAGCTCTAGAAAATCAATTGCATTCTGCAATGAACATGTTATTTCTTTCGTAATCAGAAGACAATAGATCTCACAAAAAAAGAAAATTTAAAACCCAAATTGATTAAGGTGATCCAATTGAGTCAGAAGCCCATGTAAGGTTGTGGCAAAAGTAGGTTTACAGTTGTTCATATGAAAAAATACTACAATAAATAATAAATTATAATATAATAATAAATTGCTTCACGTACTCACAACTGTAAACCTACTTTTGCCCCATCCTGCATGTTGAAGCCTGATCTTTATAAACTAGGGGCCCGGTGCACGAAATTCGTGCACTGGTGGGGGGGGAGTGTCCCTCAGCCCAGCCTGCCCCCTCTCACATACTGGGAGCCCTCAGGCGTTGACCCCCATCACCCTCTGATCGCCTGATCGGCCCCTTGCCCAGGCCTGACGCCTCCGCCAGAGGTGTCTCCCATCTCCCCCCGATCACTGGCTCTGGCCCCCGCCCAGGCCTGAGGCCTCTGGCCCAGGAATCATGCCTGGGCAGGGGACCCCCATCTCCCTCTGATCGCTTGCTCCCCACAATCCCCGGCTCCGCCCCCCACCCAGGCCTGATGCCTCAGCCAGAGGAGTTGACCCTCATCACCCTCCGATCACCAATCACCGGATCGGCCCCTTGACCAGGCCTGAGGCCTCCGGCAGAGGTGTCAGGCCTGGGCAGGGGACCCCCAGCTCCCCGCGGTTGCAGGCTCCGCCCCTGCCCAGGCCTAACACCTCTGGCCTAGGCGTCCGGCCCAGGCAGCGGGGACCTGCCGTGGCAGCGGGGGGTGCCGCGATCGTGGGCTTCGCTTTAGGCCCAGACAAGGGACCCCTAGCTCCTGGGACTGCCAGCTTCGACCGTGCCCAGCTCCCATCGCTGGCTCCACCCCTACTTCCTGCTATCACTGGCCAGGGCAGCAAAGGCGCCTGATTCTCCGATCATGGCTGGGGGGCAGGGCAAAGGCGGCCCCAGGGCCGCCTTTGCCCTGCCCCCCAGCTCTTAGCTCCCCCCTGGGTTTCAGATCACTGTCAGTGGCAGGGGGCTTCTTCCTGCTTTCCCTTTCGCCTCCCTGCATTGTGCCTATATATGCAAATTAGCCGCCATCTTGTTGGCAGTTAACTGCCAATCGTAGTTGGCAGTTAATTTGCATATAGCCCTGATTAGCCAATGAAAACGGTATCGCCGTACGCCAATTACCATTTTTCTCTTTTATTAGTGTAGATAGTTGGGGACAGCGTGAGAGTACACAACAATCTTTGTAGAAGCTTTGATGTAGGGGAGCAATCAATACAGTACTGACCAGCAGGGGCCAGCAAGGGACATGGGTCAGAATGGGACATCAACAAAAAACAGAGCTAAAGAGGAGACAATAAAGAAGAGCTTTGGAACCAGAAAATAACCAGCTTAGCACTACTAATGCCCCTAGAGGACAGAGGAGACTAGTGGTTATCAACAGATCTGCCCTGTAGAGACAACACTTATAAACCAAAAAGTCCCTTAGGCCCTATCCTAGGCAAGGTCACTCTGATAGTTCATAGTATGTCCTCTAGATCAATGTCTACTACCTACCCAGTTGCATGATCTCAGTCTTCTGCTTTCTTTATCTCCTTAAGACTCTCCAAAGGGATGGAAGGCCTTTGAGTTACACTGTTTCCATTGTAATCGGAGTCCTGCTCCAGTCTCTGTCTTGTCCTCTAGCCACTATCTGGTGTTTCTCGTTAGTGACATGTGCTGGTACACCTCATTCTATCAGGCTGCCGACTTCGATGCTCTTCATGGCCATTGCCACTGTCAACTGCCTCCAGAAGGCTGGCCTCTGCTCTGCTCCGTGCTATTGCAGATCACTCACTCATGCTCCTGCCACAATGCCTGGTCCATCCACCCAGAGCCCTGATCTCCCTCGAGTCTACCCCACCAAACACTGGTCCTGAGCTTTCCCCCACCGTTGCACTGCTTGCCTGCATCACCAGCCAGTCAGGAAACTGGTTCAGCACTCTCAGTGGGGTTCCCAAAGGAGAGGTGCTCAGTCCCAGTCATTTGCTTCTTTCCATTTTGTCATACGATCTTCTCCCTGCAGGAATGTCTACCACACAGATTGGGGTAAACAAATATGAGAAAAGCACTCACCTTAAAGAAGCCCACAGTCCAGTGGAAGGAACAGAGACTCAAATAACTGAATGTGCCACAAAATAAGGGTTCACTGTAGCACAAAGTTGGTGCATTGGCACTTAGGCTAAACACAAACATACATGCACACACATACATACATGTATATATGAATACTTACCTACATGCATGCATTCATAAAACAAAACCCCAGGGCTATCCTTCAGTCTTTACTTTGGATCCAGTCTGTCAGCAATCCTGTCTTGGCAGCCTATATTCTTCTTCTGGCCACCACCACCTCCCAACTGGTGTCTTGCTTCTGCCCATAGCCCCTGGAATCCATCCACAACAGGAAATCAGAGGGATCCTGCCCAAATGTGAATCAGATCATGCTGTGTTTTGCTCATAGCCCTCAAATGCCCCCACCTCACACACCCTCACTCTGACTCCACATGCCCCATGCCCTGGGTCTCCTTCTCTTTAACTTCATCCCCTGTAGTTTAGCCCTCACCAGACCTGCCAGGTCAGCTCCTGCCCCAGGACCTCAGCACTGGCTGCTCCCTCTACTGGGAGTTCTTACCTGGTGACTGCTCAGCTCTTGCCTCACTCTCCTTAGGTCTTTGGCCAAGAGTCGCTGCTCTGATCACCCTGTCCAAAACATCTCAGTCCCCCCAAATGTTTATTACTGTTTGTATTGTGTATTTATCTTGTCTGTTGTCTGCCTCCCCTCGCTAGGATATAAGCTGCCTTTGGTCAGTTTTATTCACTAAGTGCACCCAGTGGTTGGTAAATAATCATTGAAGGAATGGGAAAATAGGAGACATGTCAGATGGCTCTTGAAGGACAAGGACGTAAAAGGATTCTGATGTCCATACAGCCACGCATTATTATCAGGTTGTTCTTCAAGGGGAGAGGCCCAGAGCCCACAACTACTACTCTAGTCAGTTTTCCACAGTCCAGAATCTGACTCTTGATCTTTTAAGCCAGAAACCAATTTGTACCTTCTCTAATGACCAAATTATAAAATCAGAAATCCCATTTACTTCCTTACAATAATTTTCAAAACCTCTTATTTAGATGGAAAAAGTCTCAGAACATATGTGATGAGTACATTCACTCTCCCTGGGAAGGTCTACTTGGAAAATCAACAGTAATCAGAAGGCAGCTTGATAATGATGAAATGAAATCAAGGAACCTGAGAAGAAACAAGTGTATAGTTGCTCTCAGGCTCAGATGGCCTGATGTGTACGTGCCATTAGAATTCTTATGGTCGCAAGTGACAGGAACCCAATCCAACTGGCTTAAGCGAAAAGGGATCTACTGGTTCAAACAATTGATAAAGTCAGTTGAGCCGACCTCAGACATGACTTAATGCAGGAGCTTAAAGGGAATCAGTCTCTCTCTTTACATCTCCTGTCCCTGCTTCCTCATGGTTGACTCCATTCCCAGACAAATTCTCTCCACAGGGTGGCAAAGTGGCCGCAGCAGCACCAGCCTCACACTCACAACTCAAAACTAGGTAAGGACCCAGCCTCTTCTCTAGGAGATCTGCGAAGTTCTAAGATTCACACACTGCAATCAGGGGAATGAAGCGTGCTGACTAGCCTAGGCTCATCTCAGGGAGTCTTTTGCCATCACGGCTTCAAGCCTTCCTTACGGCCAAGCTTTGAACCGCCGGGAGAAGAGGAGGAACTAACATGGGTTCTGCACCCACGGGGAGCCGGCTGCATATTAGACACCCCCACGCCTGCCTCGTTTCCTCTGCAGAATGACCTGCAGGGCAGGTGCTGTCCTTACCTCCATTTACAGATGAGGACGCAGGACTCAAAGGACTAGTGAGCGAAGAGCTACACCAGAGAACTTTCGTTTTTCCAGTTTCCAGTAATGACTCTGAGTTGGCAAAGCTCTCCCACTGAGGTGTTTCCTTTTGACTCGGAGACTCACACTGAGAAGTCGCCCCATTTTACAAATGAGAAAACTGAGACCCTGCGAGTTTCAGTGACTTGTCCGCGATCGAGGGTGAGGCCCTCTGGAGTTCAGTGTTCTTCGCACGATTCTTCTGTCCACTCCTGCTCCCCATTCACTCTGAGAGAAAGCCTGGGACAAATGGGCAACTTTCCCAGAACAGACAAATGATTTCCTAAAGCAGAGGGCTCTTTCCTGAAGGGTTCATTAGGAGATGTTAGAATCTGCCAAGTCCCAGAGCGAAGTCTGTGAAGTCACAAGAGGGCGTTGATATGGGGAAATGACTGCTCTGGGTTTAATGAAGCCCCTGCTACCTCCCTTCCTCCTTGCCCAGCCCGGACCTCTGCTTCTGAGGGACCCAGCGAGGTGGCCCATCTTGGCCACTCACTGTGTCTCCTTACACATCCTGCTTCATGGACTTGGCTCCTAACAACACCTCTGTCCCCACCCTCACACACCACTCTCTGTCCCTCATGCACCAGCTAGCCATGCAACGCCCTGTGGATCCTGTGTGCTCTGCACTATATTTTCATCTAACTCACCTTCCTTACTTGCCTCAGGCTCAGATGTCCTGCTTCCCCAGCATTCGAACCAAGGATCTTATCTTACTTCTCTCTGGAACTCTGGGTGGGTCCGCACTTAGAGGCTTTTCTTAGAATCTAGAAAATCAGATTAATTTTTTTACTATAATAATCATTCCAACTTGTCAGGGGGAGATGCTGGCAATTTCCCCACTGATTTTCTTCACTGTGGAGGTCTGCTCATAAGCAGGCTGTCACAACCTCGCTCCACGGAGAAGCATCTGGTCCATCACACATTCCGAGCTGCTTTGCTGCCTTTGCTAAGCATCAGCCAGAGGAGAATAGCAGGCTGTTTGGTACCTTAGTGAAGCCTTGAGTTTACCACTTGGAATAATAACAATTACAATAATAACACCAAGTATTTATATCACAACTTTTCATTTTTCAAAATAGCTATTGGAGTTCAGAGCTGGAAAGGGCCTAGAGATAGAGCCACACTCTTTCATAGACAAATGAAAAAACAGAGGAAGCTCAGAGCACCTACTATCCTGAGTGACCCTGACAACACTCCCCGTGGGTGGTCCAGCTCCCATTTCACAGGTGAAATGGACACAGAAAGGGCCTCAGCCAATTCACAGCAGAGCTGGGCCTAGACTTCCAGGTTCCCAAGGCCCCTGGCCTGGTGCTCTTTCTCCTCAGGGTTTCTCCCCTGAACAAGGGACCATTGAAAGAGGAACCTAAGGAACTGGGTCATCTGTGACATTGGATCTGCCTTGGCCTGTCCCAGTGTGGGCCCTGCTTCCAAAGGCCTCCCTGCCCCGAGGGTGGTCTCTGCACCCCCGCCCAGCCCTTTACCTTCCCAGTCTGCCTTCAGTCAAAGTGTGAAAACCCCGAAGACCCTAATCATCCGTTAGAGACAACTTGGAGCCGAGAGTTTCCTGTCACTTTAATGACAAGTACAGTTCCGCAGCTTTCCATAGCAGCAACTTCCATAAATTGGACGACGGCGTTTGAGCCGTGAGGGGAATCCTCATGCAGCCAGGTGTGACCCGCTCAGCTGAAGCAGCTGATGAGAACCAGGGGCTGATCAGGAAGTGGACCCAGCTAAGCTCCAGGGACAGTGCCCAATCCACAAAGGCAGGGAGGGCGCCCCTGGCGGAAAGGTACAAGGTGCTTGCAGTCCGGTCCTTGGGGCGCCCAGGGAGAGCCAGTGAGAGGACAGAAGAGGTGGGAGACTTCCAGGACAGCTCCCGCCTCTTCTCAGGCAAGCCGGTGTTGACAGGTACCTCCCAAGGTCACACACAGCTGAAGGGCCCAGCGAGTGTTTCTCCTGGGCTCCCACTCGCCATGGAGGAGTCAAGACAACCTGTGATCCAGGTTTCCAGCTCGAGGAATTACATCTTGTTGGAAATTCAACAGGTAAAATCCTGCTATCGTTTTTTGCCTGCCTGGCTGTTGGGGACCAAACCCAGCAGGTCCAGGGGTTCCCCAAGGTGTGGATGGAGTCGGCGAAGAAGGAAGGACTCGGAGGCAGCGTTCAGGTGATCATCATAGCCAGGTTCTTCTTGTCATGGTCTCCAGCCAGGTTCTGTGTTTTATTGTCTTATTACATCTGTATTTATACCAGTTGATTTTAATCCTGTCAATTTCTATTCCAAAGTTTAGGGCGTTTCTTATCTCCATACCAGGGAGTAAAGATTATGTAGCTTAAGGGTGATTGTTCATAGTTAAAGTGATTAACTACCCACCTGGCATTTAGTTAAGGGGTTTTATTCCCTCCCTAACTTCAGGGAAAAATCCCTGCCTGGGGAAACAACCTTTCTCAGAGAGGTGACCTTGGTTAAAACACATAGCGCCAAGAAGGTGAGCAAACATATTAAGGGCAGTATGCCATGTACGCCAGGTCCCTTGAAACATACGCTGTGCAGATGTTTATTTGTGTCAAGCAGCAAGGATAGACCGGCTTCTGGCACCTGTTCCCTGCGTCCCCCCACCCCCCACCCCACACACACATTTTTTTTTTTTTTTTAGTAACAACACCTTGATTTTCCTTAAGGGTCCCTCACTCCCTGACCCACCTTCAGTCCACGTGGTTCACCTCCCACCTGGTCGGCTTGCCAGCCTAGACCCCCTGAGAAGCACTTGCTCGCTGAGTCCTTGGTGACCCAACTAAACAATCCTCCTCTTGGACGCCTTTCTTGACCCTGGAAAGCAGTTTCCCACTTTCTCCTGCGACATCTGAACCTGCGATCATCACTCGGCACCGTGTGTGTGTGTGTGTGTGTGTGTGTGTGTGTGTGTGCGCGCGCGCGCTCGTGTCTTCCCTTCCACACTCTGGCCATGAAGAGCTGGAGCTGTCTTTTAATTGTATTCAGATCAGCAGTTTCTAGCACAGCGCCTGGCACACGATAGCTGCTCAATAAGTGTCGGTGGAAGAATGAAGGATAAGACTCACTCATAAACTACAGGTAATCATGTAAGTACCACCTGGGCAGACCAACCCCTCCAGGCCTGTGGACAGTCTATCAGCCTCCAGTGCTACCAATCGTGACCCGCCAAGGTTTTATTGTGTTTATTAGTGAGGCAAGATAAACCCCATCTGACAGGTCCTCCTACGCATATATCAGACAGACAGTGAAGATTAAACAGTCAGCCCTGGCACACACCCACCATGAACCCGAGGCCAGGCTGCATCTGGTACCCAGGGGCTGAGCGGGAGAGCTGCACCCCCTGAGACCGGAATAGTCCTCAAGGTCTCACCCTGGGTCGGGGCTGGGCCAGGGAAGGGAGCCTGTGGAGGAGGAGGGCTGCACACCTGCCCGAAGTTTTCTTGGTACAATATCTGGTTTAGAAAAACAGGATCCTTGCCCGAGGCAACAGAGGACCACCAGCCTCTGAAGTCTCATGCTCAAAAATAAGATACTCTGCGATACGATAAGAAAGAGTTACACCATAAAAGAGATTCTGGGCAATGGAGGGCACTTCTCCCCTTGTAAAATGCATGAACTCAATCAATACACATTCTTCCTCCGGCTCAGCAGCCCAGGACGACCTGGCCTCAATGGGAGAATTTCACCTTTGGCAGGAAGGGGGTGAACTCAGCCTTGTTCTCAAGATAAGCTAATTCCAACGGAGAGGCTGTTTCTCTTCCCCTCTCCTACCCCCTCCCCCAATTTAGAAGAACGAGTGCATTGCTGCCTCCTCAAGTTAGGATCCAGAGAAAGCTGAAGAGCTATTTCTTCATTGAGGTTTGATATTCCTCTAAATCTACTTTTCGTTGCCCCAAGCCAAGCCAGTTATCTCGTGATGGAAAGAAATTGTTTCGGTGTGATATGATTTGTATCTGGTAAGTCATGCACCCTGCGGATTATCGTCATATTCCTGTCCTTTGGCTGTTTCCAAAATGACAGTCTATTGATCCAGTCATCGCCGCCCAGGTTTTGAAGTTCACAGGAAAGGACGTCTCCCTTGTGCCGTTCATTCGCACTGTTCCTTGCGCTGCAGCGTAGAAGAGCTGCCTTTCGTGCTGTGTGTGCTTCCCCTGCCCCTTCCGACGAGGACAAATCACCCAGGCACTTCTGATGCCCACCAGGCACGAGTCCAGGCGCTGAGCTGGCTCCCAGCGTTTGCTGAGCTGAGTGGAGCTGAGTATAGCTGTCGCTTCCAACCTCTGTGGAGACTCTGCCCTTGACATTAAGAAGTGACAGCATCGTGGTCCTCTCTGGGAAGGCAGCAGGTATAGCAGGACATCGCCTTACGGATGCCCCCTCTGTTTTGCTTGAGCCTTACATCCATGGGCGAGGCTGGGAGAGGGCGGCAGCGGCATTTCACAGGGGCGGGAACCGGGTTTTCCTGAGGGTCTCTGGGAGCCATGGAGCTGGGCTGTGGCCCTGGTGTCCTGGCGCCAGGCACAGAGCTCTTTTCTCTCCCTTACCCCCGAGTCCGTCTCAGTGTGACTCCACGGCAAGCGGCATTGCTTCAACAGCCCCTTGGCGCTGCCGCTCCGGAGCTGCGGGACCTGGAGAAGGTGTATCTTTCCCAGCCTCGGTTTCTTCATGGGCTCACGGAAGCTCAGAGGCCCAGGCAGCATTCCCCGGGGCTGCTGCACAAGGTGAAGGAAGTGACGCAGCTGAGAGCCCCACACAGCGGCTGTCCCTTCCTAGCGACAAACTGCTTAATGGGAGCGATGGAAGCTCTTCCTGCTGCGACCAGCAAACTGCCTTCCGGGCACTGAGGCCAGTCAATAGTAGGACCAGCCATCATTTTTTAGCTCTCACTGTGTGCCAAGATGCCACACTAAGTGCTCCTTAAAGCCCTTCTACCATTGAAGGTAGGGACTGGGGTAGATCAAATTGTTGTTCAACCCATTTCTGCCCTTCCCTGGGGGATCATGCTCTCCTCTCCCATTCACTTGGAGTCATCAGTGGTATATTCATTCTCTCTCTCTCTCTCTCTCTCTCTCTCTCTCTCTCTCTCTCTTTCTCTCTCTCTCTCCTCTTTCCTCCCTCTGTTTCCCCATCTTCTGCCACTGAAATGGCACGGCCTAGATAGGGGCTGCATCTAAGTCTGGGCCACTTTGAACCTGACCTGGATCCGCAGAGCTGAAACCAATCCACAGTGAACATGGAACGTGAAAAAGAAATAAACTTCTGTGGTTTAACACAGCGTAACTTGGTTTAAATGAACCTGATAATAAGGGACATGGAGGCACAGATCAGATCGGCAATTGCCCGAGATGGCACTGCCAGCAGGTGGCAGCGTCCCTCTAAAGGCAAGCCCCCTGCAGCTCATGTTCCTCTCCCCTGCTCTCCCCTGCAGCACCAGATCCTTTGGGCAAAGGCAGCCTCTCCCTTGTCCCTTCCCTGCTTCTCTGCAGCAGGGCACGGGGAGCCACTTTCTCATTCTTCAGACGCTCCTGTGGGACTTCCAGGCCCTGCACCCCTCCCTGCCTGCTCCTCAGCATCCCCCCCGCGCTCCCCCCCCCCCCCCCCCCCACGGCAGCCTGACTCCGCAGTTACAGCACAGACTTGAGAGTCAGACAGACTCCAAAGGTCCAATCCTGCCCCAGCTCTGTGGCCAGAGGCATGTCACTCATCCACTCTGAGCACCAGGTTTTGAGAGGAAGGCTAGGGTAACTGCCTCAGTCACAGGCTGTTGGGAGCATCATTAACCCAGCGGGCATGCATGAGGGGGACATGCCGGCCACTCGTGCCCTCACCTGAGCATCTTTCCTACCTCACTTGACCCTACCCTTCTCCCTCTCTGGTCAGTTCATCCATCAAATTGAACTAAAAAGATCCAGAAACAAATTAGTTAGATCCATTAGCAATTGCTCAACCTTCTAACCCATCCATAATCTCCTCACCTCGCCACCCCTCAGCTTCCAGCCTAGTGCGGTCACCGTCCTCTCATCTGGATCACCACAGTGGCCTCCTAACTGCTCTCCCTGGTCCCACACGGCACCTGCAGCTCGCCTGTTACCATGCAAGTCCCACCACGTCCCTCCTCCACTCCCCACCTCCAGAAGGCTGTGTCTCATGGCTCAAAATGCCTCTAGGCTTTGGGTAAACCGGCACCATGGCCCCTCTCAGAGCTCACCTCCTCTGACGCTCCAGTCACACCAGCCACACTCGTCTCCATGCTCTTCTGCGAACAGCTCAGGCCATGCCCCATGTCAGGTCTTTACCCACATTCTCCCCTCTGCCTCAGACATCCGCAGGGACCACTCGCACACTCACATTCGCGTCTCTGCTCTGATGTTGCTGGACCAGAGGGAGGCCTTCCCAGACAGCAGTCACAAACACAGCACTACACCCGCCTCCCAGAGTCACTTTCCAGACCCTCACTTACCTTCCTCTTCTTCACAGCACCATTGCACCTGGAACCCTGTATTTGCTTACTCTGTCTCCCTGCTAGAATGGATGGAACTGCCCTGAGAGCTGCTGTAACCCCAGTGCCTGAAATCACTGCCTGACATGTGGTGGGTATTCAATATATTTTATTGGAAGAATGATTGGATGGGTAATACTGGATTCTTGAACTAAAAAGCAACAGTAAGGCCACAGAGAAGCAAGGAAGGCACCCAATAGTCAGCAGAGAGCAGCAGGCAAATGGAACAGACACAGAGAGAAAGGCAGAAATTAGATACCTTTTGTCCCAAGAAAGATGGATAAAGGGGCTGCCATTCCTGACGTCTAAGGTCATGTTCCAGGGAGTCCAACTATTTCATACCCTGGGATATAATAACGCTACAGACTGTGTGCGCACACACACCACACACACCACACATGCACATATGCCACATCACACACACACCCATGCATATGCATACACACCATACACACACATAGACACATGCACACCACACCATGCAGACACATGTACGGTGGAGAGCGGCTATAGTGTTTGGACAGGTTCAAGCCTCAGACTAATGAGAGGGCACAGTCCTCTCGTGGCCACGTGCAAGTCCCAGCTTGGAGGGCAGAGCCCTCCCAGCACAATTATAGCCAACAGCTATACTGTAGCTGTAAGCTTGAACCTATGGTCCGAACATGTGGCCCCATGTGTCGGAGTGATGTGGGCTTGATAGAGTTCAGGTGCATGTAGTTGAGTAGGATCAAAACCCATGAGAATGTTGTAAACATCTTGACCACGCCCTTACTTTGCCTAGTGGAATCTGGCTATAAAATAAAGACACGGCTTGTAGTCCATGTTGCTGTCTCTCCATCAGAGAGGCAGCGTCCCACTGAGACCCAGCTTTCGTTCTCTTGTCTGTCTTTTCTCCATCCTTCACCGCCTCCTCTCAGGTTCACCCTTGGCCATGCTGGCGCGGCACAACGCACACCACACATGCACATACACCACATTACACACACATCCATCCATATGTATACACACCATACACACACATAGACACATGCACACCACCACCACACCGTGCAGGCACATGTACCACCCACCACATCACATACCACACAACACACTTCACTGGAATGCCCTTGAGTGAGTTTCTGAGTCTTGCTGCCTAATGATCTGCACAGTGGCAGTGTGTACACAGCCCACACAGAACCAGGCTCACACTAGTGTTCGTTAGTGTGAGTTCCTTTCTCCCATAGAAGCTCCAGCTCTGAGCAGTTCCCAAGGTGAGCACTTGCCCAGTGTTCATGTCCATGTACTCTCTTTCCTTAGAGTCATCACCTCGTCCCCTCACCCCCCATCTTCCCCCTGCCCCCCCTCCGTCCGCCTGCCTTCCCACTTTGTAGCACTTCCAGTCCCTCCATCTGTCCTCTCCACTTGCTTTGTACTCTGCTGTTCCCCCTGCAAAACCGACGCCCCTTCCAACTGCCCCGTCTGGCAAGAGCGCCTTTGACTTGCAGGCATTCTGGTCGGAAACCCAGAAGTCATCTTGAGCAGCCATGTCCATCACCCCTGCATCTGTCCACGCAGCCTGCTGATTTCTCGCAAATACTTCCCGGAGTAGCTTCTCTTTTCCATTTCCACGGCTTCATCCAGGAACCCTTCATTCAGTCCAGAACAAGCCGGGTCCCCTTTACGCTCTAAGAGCCCCTGCACTTCGATTCGCAGCCTTCGCATGCTTTGTCACCGCCTGCCTGTGAGAACGTTGCGTTACTGCCTCTCTCCCCGGCTAGGCTATACACTCCACAAGGACAGTTCTCAATAAATGCTGTTGGATGGCAAATGGAGCTATTTTTTCCTTTTTTTCTCTGTTCTTGTCCCCAGCCATGATGGCAGTTCCTGAAGGACAGAGCTGTGTTTATTGCTGCTTGTTTCGCCCCCAGCCCCAGTGCTGAGCCCAAAACCAAGAGCACACTAGGCGCTCGGCAAATAAGGGCGTACATTACTGTGTCCCTGTCAATCAGGCAGGTGTTGAGTTTGTTTGGGGAAAAGCCAGATCCCACTCCCCAGCGACCAGTCCCGTAACCAGGCCTTCCGGCCCCAGAACCGATAACCTGGGTGTCGGTGTTGCCCAGCGGCCCCCAGGCTGGCGGGGTTTCCTTCTTTTGCCTCCTGACATGGCAGTAATTAGAAACAGCCGTCGCCACCACACTGCGTCCCCCAGAGCGCCCTGCAGGATGCTCGGAACACATGTAGCTGCCAGACCCCCTGCCGGGAAGAGAATAGAGGCATCATTTGCTGAACACGGCCAGGGTGGTGGTGACGGCGAAGGGGATGAGACGCTGCATAGCAAATAGCTGCCCCACCTTCCCTAAAGCCCTAAATAATTTCAATAAAAGAGAGAGAGAGAGAGAAATGCACAATTAATTTTTCATGGAGATCATCCCACTTAGAAGCTGAGGGAAGGGCTGTGCATACTAAGAGCCGGGCTCGGGAGGCCACGGTCGGGGCTTAGACAAAGCCACCGAGAGGGAAGCAAAGCAGGGAACCAGTGGCATTTCCATGGCTCCTGTGGACCTGGGGCGGCAGGACAGAGGCTGCCTGCTTGGTCTCTCTCCTCTCTATGTCCAGCTCTGGGCTCTGACGTGTCGCTTTCACTGCCGTATTTGCCACAACAACCCTGGGGGGCCGGCTTATCCTTTTCTACAGGAGGAAACTGAGGCTCAAGGAAGTCAGGCGCCTCGGCCAAGGTCACCCGGCCAGTGGGAGGCCGAGCAGGACTCCAAGGCCAGAGGGCTCCCCACGCCCCAGGCCCCACAGGCATTGGGGAGGCGCTGGGTGGCCATCTGTCTAGACAGCATGGCAGGCTGGCCTTCACTCCGGCCAGTTGCCCATCCAGGTTTCTCTGCGCATGTTAACCGTTTACACTCTCTGCCCTAGCCCCAGAGTGAAGAGCAGGCAGGAGCAGGTGAAGGCAGCTGACTCTCTGCCTGGCCCTCCGAGTAGGGGTCCCTCCAGCGTGACACCCGGCACTGCTGGGGAGAAGAAGGTAAAAACATCAGCTCAGAGACACCCACCCCTGCCAGCCGTTTCCTCTGCCACCTCACTACTGTGTGACCCGGGCAAATGGCCTAACCTCTCTGTATTTAGACCCCAGGGCTGCTGGAAGAAAGTACTGCAAACTGGGTGCCTTAAAACAACAGACATGTATCCCCTTATAGTTCTGGAGGCTAGAAGTCTGAAATCAGGGTGTCACCGTGGGTTGGTTCCTTCTGAGGGCTCTGAGGGAGAAGGGGGTCCAGGCCGCTCTGCCAGCTTCTGGTGGCTGTGGCCTTCCCCTGGGTTGCGCAACTGGAGGAGGCTTCACTCCAATCTCTGCCCCACCTCCTCCCTGCATGTCCTTCTCTTCCTATAAGGACAGCAGTCCTACTGGACTAGGGGCTGCCTACTCTAGTGTGACTAACGAATGCAACCACCCTATTTTTAAAAGTATTTTTTATAATTTTTATTTATTTCAAAGAGGATGTGTGTGAGAGAGATAGAAACATCAATGATGACAGAGAACCATTGATCAGCTGCCTCCTGCACATCCCCTACTGGGGATATAGCCCCAGCCTGGGTATGCGCCCTGACCTCCTGGTTCATAGGTGGATGCTCAACCATCCAGCCACACTGGCCCAGCTGCTAGCGCCCTATTTCCACATGAGGTCGTTCTGAGGTGCTGGGGTTAGGATCTCAACGCACTTTTTGGGAGGACAGAATTCAACCCTCTGCCTCTGTTCCTCCTAAAGGAAGAAAATAACAGCACACACTTCACAGGGTGTTTGTGAGGACCTGCTGAGTTAGCACTTGGCAGGGACTCAGAGGAGAGCCTCGTATGCAGTATGAGTGCCACATGTGTTACTTGTGATTAATGATGTCATTATCACTGCTTGTGGAGGAGATGGAAGTGTCCCTTTTTCTCCAAGACACCAGCTGAATAGACTGTATCCTATATAATAAAAGGGTAATATGCAAATTGTCCCCTCGACCTGGAGTTCGATGGGAGTTCGACCAGGGGGCGGGGTGGCCTGCCAACCACCCAGGGCCCCTCCCCATGGCCAGCCCTGCCCAATCAGCCCGATTGGGGCAGGATGACCGGACCCCATCCATGCACGAATTCGTGCACTGGGCCTCTAGTTTTCATATAGAAACTAGCTCTATTCCCACAACTAGAAGTTTAAATATTCATTAGCTCGGGTCCTTAGTGGCATATAAAGGAAATCTCCTTGGGCCAGCATTAGCAGAGAGGGGAGAGGCTGGGAAAGGGGGGAGCAAGAATTCCCCAAACAAAAGCAAGAATTCCAGGAGGGTTGGGAAACCGAGGTCTGGGGGGCTGTAGGGAGTTCAGAAGCCCAGCTTTCTAACATTTCTCTCTGCATTCCTTCTCTGCTCCTTCACCTCCCTGGGTGCAGACCCTTACTCCCTGTGTGATTTGGGGTGACTTACTGAACCTCTCCATGCCTCAGTTTCCTCATCTGAAACAGGGATGAGAATAGGGTAAATGAGTTAATAACATGTAGAACATTTAGCATGGCACGGAAGAGCACTTAGCTTAGCGTGTGTTAGCTGTTATTGTTCTCTCTGCTCGACTTTTCCTGCTGTTCTGTCTACAAGGAGGAAAACAGCTGCCAACCACCCCAGAGGTTTTCCCAATCCTCCCTGTACAAGAACAATCCAGGCTGGGGCCGAATATCCTCTTGGCAATGCCTAGTTGCTGAAGAGCGTCAGGCCAGCCCAGGTGGGGGCCTGCCCTTGTGGTCAGTGACAGGCTGATCCATGTCCAAGGCCATCCCCTCCCTTTTCCAAATGCCTCCTGCTGGAGAGGCCCAATTGTAAGTGTGCTGCCTAGACTTTCAGGGTCAGATCCCATCCTCACCACCTTCTCTGATTTCCCACAACACCTCAATTAAGATCCACGTTGTCACTCTGGTTTAGAAGGCCCTCCCAGATCTAGCCCCTGCCTGCTTCTCAGCCCTTTCCCAGGCTCCACTGGCCTTTCCAGACATGTTGGTCTTCTGTCTGTTCCTTAAGCACAGCAAGCTTGTGGCCTACCCAGGACCTTTTCATGTGCCAGTCCTGCTGCCTAGAATAACTTTCCCCAAGATTTCCACATGACCGTCTTTTCTCACTATTCAGATCTCTGCTCAAATGCCACTCACCTTCCCAAAGAGACCTGCCCTGACCTCTTTATCTAACAGCAGCTCCTATTGCCACCCCCAGTCACAATCTCTTCATCACCTGGTTATTTCTTCATAGCAGTGATCACTGTCTGGTTCTATCTTGTCTGCTTGCTTACTTATTTTCAGTCTACTCTCCACAGAACATAAGCCTCATGGGAGTAAAGACATTATTTGTCTTATTCTCTCTGATGCCCCCCACACCCACAGCAGAATTTATATAGCCTATATCAGGGGCCCTCAAACAACGGCCCGCGGGCCACATGCAAATACAAATATTGTATTTGTTCCCATTTTGTTTTTTTACTTCAAAATAAGGTATGTGCAGTATGAATAGGAATTTGTTCATAGTTTTTTTTTAAACTATAGTCTGGCCCTCCAACGGTCTGAGGGACAGTGAGCTGGCCCCCTGTTTAAAAAGTTTGAGGACCCCTGGCCTATATACTCACAACGATTGGGGGAATGAACCATAAATGAATGAACTCTGAACCTGGCATCACGTGAGTGGTGGTCAGAAGTTTCTCTTTGCTTTGGGTTGTGCCATTAGCGATCCTTCCTAACCTTGCACCACCCACTCCAGGGTGCCAACAACACGCGATCAGGCCCTGCTGCACTGTCAGCTTCTCAGACCCCCATATTTAGTAAGACTTATATCTTTTGGAAATTTTGTACCAGCTTTTTATTTTCCCGTTGCCCTACTTTTACTTGTTTTACTCAATTGCCCATAGTATAGTTCTTCAGTTACTATGTTAAATATCACTAATAGCATTTATCAAAATCAAGCAAGGCTTTTCTCCCCTTTAGTCCTGAGCAATCACAGAAATTTTCCAATCCTCCAGTTTATTATGTAATGTTATCATCACCCAAGGATGCAAGATGATTTATTTGTTTACATGGGTGCGGATTGTTCAAATATGCCTTTATCTGCTCTGGAGTAGCCATTCTTCTTCTATTGCCTTAATTGTATCTTATTAGACATCTTGGTTTTGTTTTATGCTGTGTGGCCTCGGGATATACTGATGTGTTTAAACATCCTCACACACACTTGGATATATTGCAAGTCATTTATTTATACTCATTGTAACTTGTCTAGGAGCTAAGAAACCATCGTGGATCACTCTCTTACAAAGAAAAACTAAGCCAAGGGCCTTTCTCCTGCATCCTGACGGGCAAACACCCAGGCTCCGGGAAGGGTGTTTACATCTCCCTCCCATGCTATGCCCATCCTATAGCTCCTTTCAAGAGGAAGAGAAGAGCACGTAGAAACCGCCTCAACTTGCAAAGAGGTCCCTGGCAGCACAGGGCCAGTGTCCCGGCACCACCACCAAGGGTTTGACAAGGCTTCTCCGTACAGACGCTAACTGGTCTCTGGTCCTCAGAGCACCCGGGAAAGGAACGCGGCCTGAGGAATCACCCTGCCCTGGTCCACTCCACCCTCTTTCCTCAGCTGCTTGTTGGAGTTTGATTCTTGTGGGTTTGGTTGCTGAATGTTTCCTCTCTGTGTCCCATGCGTTACTGAGTAGCCGACCCGCAAGATCAGAGCACTGAGCTGGGGTTGGATTTCTGTTAGAAAGGCACAGCCTCCCCCTAGGGCTGTGGAGGTCTCAGTCCCCTCCGTCAGGAGAGCTGTCTGTCCCTGTGACCTCCTCCTCAGCCCTGCACCTCGGGTAGCTGTGGGGGACGACGGCTAACAGGGTCTTAGTCGAGAGCCCCCAATGGCAGAGGCCTATCAGGATGGAGTCACTTCCCTGAGGCATATCCGGAAGTGGATGCTTGAGCAGTCACCCTTTTCAGCAGAAAAGACCCGAGGCAGCCTAATTTGGCCAGCAACTAAGTCCCCTCTTTAATGAATCGCTCAGGGGACTTTTCCAGCTTTCCTTCTGGTTTTATGGCTTTCTTCAGATTCCTTTCCCTGCATTGTTCTCGCCCCTCCTCCCCCCACTCCACACCCTCCCGTCTGGAGCTGGAGAAATCGCTTCTTCTCCTGCGGAACCTCCTGGTTTATGGTCGCTGGCACAGACGCTTCCCTGTGGCTCCTGAGCTTCCCAATCATGTCCTTCCTAATAGGAAGCAGCAGGCTCAGAGGCATTGCATTGTCTTCTTTCCAAGTCATAAAATTCTCTTCCTTCCTCTGGGATGCTGCCGGGCGTCTCCCCGTGGATAACGGCAGTTAAACCCCGCACGTGTCCTGCTGGTAGGCTGTGTTTACGGCGACCTGTGGCCCAGCGGCCAAGCCATCACCAGTTGGCTCCGTGAAATTTTCCAGAACACTTACATATCCAGCTCTCGCTGCACCCCGATGAGCTGTGGATTGATATGACTCGTGTTGCTGTAGTCGATAAAGACCATGAAAGCCACGGAGGTCCGTGTGGCTGACCCAGCTCCCTTTCGTAGAGCAGAGCCGGGCAGCCCCTTTGCTGGACTGCAAGCTCTGCCGCAGGAAACAGCAAATTGTATTCTCTCCATCCTCCAGCCACTCGGAGGGTCTCTCTGTCCTTGCTCCCCTTGGCCCAATCCTTCCACCCCCACCCACCCCAGGCCCCCAGAATACAGAGAATGGAAAGCATAACCTTCTAATGTTTCGGACGCTAAAGAAAAACACCTAGCTATGGGCGCAGTGGGTTTTCTACTTGAAGAGTGCTCTTCCTCCTTGAATGCAAAGCCTTTTACAAAACTGCCATTTCCTCATATAGAAGAGGAGACCGGTTTATTTAAAAAAAAAAAAAAAAAAGGGTGGAGGAGCTAGACACAGATAGAAGATAAGTTGGCCCAACGTCCTATTTGGGAGTCAGAGACGGAATAAGAAGTGGTCGCTGGACTTTTCCAGAAGGTGCTGTGCGGCCCAGCTACCCTCACGGTGCTCTGAGCACTGGCTCCGCAGCAGGCTGTGGCCGGGAGCCCTCCAAGAGGGCTGGCCTCGAACCCTTCTCTGCTTTGTATCTTCTCAGGGCTCTAGGGCCGGGAAAATACAAAGCACCTTTCCCAGTCCTGGGCTACCCTGCCAGTTCCCAGAATTAGCGGAGACTCCTGTGTGTTGAAT
Organism: Myotis myotis; assembly: GCF_014108235.1. Classification (NCBI taxonomy): domain Eukaryota; kingdom Metazoa; phylum Chordata; class Mammalia; order Chiroptera; family Vespertilionidae; genus Myotis; species Myotis myotis. The sequence goes on along the minus strand of NW_023416313.1, from coordinate 196,790,372 downwards.
AAACTGCCAAGGCACCACCCAAGCTGGGCTCCCAACGCTGAAATCATAATTACAGCAGCACAGGTTCCACAGGGGGCCCAGCCAAGACGTTTGACATTAACAGAGAGGAATAGCGTGACTGCTTATGTAAATTACATCACAGGATGCAAAGGAATTTAATTATTTTCGGTTGCTTTGGCAGCAACACCCAATGACTTTTAACGAAATATTTAACAAGGATTTGTTTTTCACGTTGAGTCCTATGAGATGTTTTTTTTTTTCCTGGAGCAGATATCCATTCACAAACAGTTAAAAGACAATGTATGGAAATACAACCTCATGTTCATAAAACTGAGGAAAACGTTGATTTTAAAAACTGCCTGTTTAGCGTGGGTAAGCTGCGTGCCATGGTGTGTGCAAAGCAGCTCCTGCGCTGTCCTGTTGAAACGTTCATCCCAGCAGGGGAATGCATGGGGCGAGGGGAAGGCAGGCCGGCAGAGGTGGAGCCAGCCTCCGGAGTCAGTCTCCTGGGGTCAAATCCCAGTTCTGCCACGCGGGCCCTGGCAGTAATGGGGCCTCCCTGAGCCTCCGTTTCGTCTCATGTGAAATGACCATCGCCATCTTCTGCCCTGTGGCGCAGAGGCCTACGCGAATTAACTTATGGGAGTCTCTTCGCTCCACGCCGGCCACATAAGCGCTGGAGAAACAGTAATGATTATTATGAAGAGGAATGTGGCACATTTCAAGCATGCCCATGCAAACTAGGACGGGGGTGCCGTGGAGGAGGGAGGCCCTGCAGGCTGAGCTATGTGGGGCCACGGCAGTTGGAGGAGAGAATATTTTATCTATGAAATGTGGACGGTGCAAGAGACAGACGGGTGTTGACTTAGAAGAAAGTGCCATTCAGTAGAGCTTAAGAGACCGGCTGCCAAATTCTTTGAAGGCCATAACTCTAAGACCTCTGAGAGGGCTGTGTGAAAGTGAGAGGGAGAAAGAAAATGTGAGTAGCGGCCCAGACCACGCCAGCCCTTCACTGGTGTCGCGTATTTGTGGGCATCTTGGCTAAAGCAAAACTTTGTGGGGACAGATTCGTTTAGGGCAGTGGTTCTCAACCTTTAATACAGTTCCTCATGTTGTGGTGACCCCCAATTTCATTGTTACAAATTGAACATAATTAAAGCATAGTGATTAATCACAAAAACAATATGTAATTATATATGTGTTTTCTGATGGTCTTAGGCAACCCCTGTGAAAGGGTCGTTCGACCCCCAAAGGGGTCATGACCCACAGGTTGAGAACCGCTGGTTTAGGGCTAAGGCCCCTCTGTCCTCTGGAGCTCAGCCCAGGAGCCTGCTACCTGCACCAGATCACCCTGTCTGCAAGGCCTCATGTCAGAGGAGTTTCTGGGGTGGGACAGCAGCTACTGCCCCCTGGTCTGTAAGGGAGGCCGGCCATGCACTGTGGACAAACTGAGGTGTTGAAGAAGGTTCAGAGCTGCCCTGGCTGGGTGGCTTGGGTTGCAGGTTTGATCCCCAGTCGGGGTGCATACAGGAGGCAACTGATCGATGTTTCTCTCTCACATGCTATATCTCTCTCACCTTCTCTCTCTAAAAATCAATAAAAGCATATCCTCAAGTGAGGATTTTTAAAAAACATATGTTTATTGATTTCAGAGAGGGAGGGAGAGGGAGAGAGAGATAGAAACATCAATGATGAAGGGAATCATTGATCGGCTGCCTCCTGCACGCCCCCCACTGGGGATTGAGCCTGTAACCCGGGCATGTGCTCTGACTGGGAATCGAACCATGACCTCCTGGTTCATAGGTCAATGCTCAACCACTGAGCCACGCCAACCGGGCCTCAAGTGAGGGTTTAAAAAAAAGGTTCACAGCTCACTGTTTTAAACAGGTTGTGCAATAATTGTTTTCAAGAGAAACTGCTAAGAATATAAATTTTCTTTTGTCCTTGTGTTTAGGATTCCAAAAGTTAAATTTTAATCTTCTGTTACCACTATGTTAACCCCCGTGGTTAGAATGTTTGCTTTTTTCTTTCCTTGGTTCTGATTTTCTATTTTATTAGTCCTGTCTTTTATGCCCTTGATTGTAAGCTGCCTGGAATTCCTGTTGGAAGAGGTGAGATCTACACCATAAAATAAAAATAAAGAGAAGACACTCTATAAAAGTTTGCTGAAGTTATTGAAGTGTCTAATGTTTCCACATAAACCGGACAGCTTCTGAAAAGCAAGTAACCACAAGAGAGAGCAATAACCAAAAAATGTTCTCCTTATTTTCTTGTTTATGATGGGAATTCCACCTAAGAGAGCAATCCTGTTGCCCCATTTCCTGCAGCCATAACGCAAACCCCCTCTTTCCTGTGAGAGGACCCGAGAACCGGTGGGTGCAGATGCTTCAGAGGCTGGCGGCACAAGCTGCACGCCATCTGTTCGTCCTCTGCCTGGAGGCGTATGCCCTTGCTCATTGGAGTGAGCATCCTCAACAGCTCATTTCAGCCCTATCTTTCCATCCTGCCACCACTGCCCTGCCCTGCCTCGCCTCCTGGAGGGGAAAAAGAGAGAGAAGAGAAAAGCAGAAAAACACACCTGCATCCTCAAGGATCAAAGAGATCTTGTCTGAAGCCATTCTTGAGGTTGCTATGGTGATGGACAATTCTGATCCTGGGGTGCAGGAGCCACTGGTGTGAGGAAAGCGTTGAGTTGAAGAGTTATGGCCAGATGGGTGGCAAGAGTGCCAGAGTGGCTCCCCACTTGAGAAAATGACTGGCTTATTCAGCCCACTCTCCACACTCCCGCAAAGCCTGCCGGACGGGAAGCCAGCCCTTCCACGCTCAGATTGAACATTACCTGGCCCTTCTCTGCATGCCCCGGAGGAGGCCTTTTTCCATTACGCTCTAATGGGCCCTGCAAGGATGTCCTGAAGAAGGGAGCAATTTGCCTCTGAGGGTTCTGATGTCAGTTGATTTGAAGAGGAGTCCAGTTTCTCCTTTAATGGAGTCCCAGGGTGCTGCCTTTCCCACCACAGCCCCAAAGCTATAAACTTGTGAGCCTGGTCCACACCAGGACCGGCTTCTGCTTGCTTGTGGAACGACAACAGGAATTGTAGGCAGATGCGATCCGATATCTAACCACACCCGAGGCCACCCTCCTCCAAAGCCTTGTCGCCATGTGCTTGTCCAGCTTTCCTTGCACACCTCTGTCCCTCTGTGTCCTAAACAACTGTGTGCTTTTCTCATTTTGAAATGACTTATTAAATCCATTAGGTAAAATCCACAGGGTCTAACAACTGAACCTAATTGTTTGTGCTGGCTAACCGAACTGGCAAGGAGAACAATGAACCATAAATAGAAGGAGGACAGGCAATGCCTCCATCCCAAGGCTGTGGGCCCCTGAGGAAAACGGAAGGCTGGCATCCACACACATTCCTGGCCCATTCTCCCGACTGGCTCTCCTACAAGGTTGGGGAAGGCTCAAGTCTCTCTTTCCCCAGCCTCCCTTGAATGCAGGAATGCCATGTGACATCATTCCGGCCAAAGATGTCTGCTAGGGCCTCCTGGAAGATTACTGTTTTTCCCAATAAAAAAGTACCACCTCTTTCTTCCTTCTGCCTTCTCACTCTCTTGAATGGAGAAGTGATGACTTGAGCAGTGATGTGACCACCACGAGAGAGATGCAGGCGACCTATGAACCAACATCAGCGACGGCCAGGCTTCTTGTTTGCAAGGAAAATCTTCCCTGTTTCTGTAAACCATTGTAGTTAGGAGGTTCTTTCACTGGCAACCAAATGCCTTCCTCGTTGATTTAGGCTCTCCCATTTCCATATTCTTTTTTTTTTTTCACTTAAAAATTTTTTTTTATTGAATTTACTGGGATGACATTGGTTAGTAAAATGATATGGGTTTCAGGTGTACAATTCTGATACATCATGTGTATATTGTGTTGTGTGTTCACCACCCCAAGTCAAGTCTCCTTCTGTCACCATTTATCCCCCTTTACCCTTTTCTAGATTCCCCCAACCCCCTGTCCCTCTGGTACTCACCATACTGTTGTCTGTCTATGAGGGTTTGTTTTGGTGTGGTTTTTTTTTGGTGTGTTTGTTTTCTTTAATTTTTTATTGTTTGAAGTATTACATATAGTATTACATATGTCTCCTTTTCCCCCATTGACCTCTCCCCAGCCACCCCTAACTGCCCCCCTCCGCGCTCATGCCCTCACCACCCCCTAGTGTCTGTGTCCATTGGTTAGGCTTATATGCACGCACACAAGTCCTTTGGTTGATCTCTTACCCATCCCCCATCCCCACCTTCCCTCTGAAGTTTGATGGTCTAGTCAATGCTTCTCTGTCTCTAGATCTATTTTTGTTCATCAGTCTATGTTGTTTACTATGTTCCACAAGTGAGTGAGATAATGTGGTATTTATCTTTATCAATACAGCTCCTAGGAAACTAAGGAGAAAATAAACCAATGGGACTACATCAAAATAAAAGGCTTCTGCACAGCAAAAGAAACCATCAACAAAACAACAAGAAAGCCCACTGCATGGGAGAACAGATTTGCCAGCATTATATCTGATAAGGGTTTAATCTCCAACATTTACAGAGAACTCATACAACTTAACAAAAGGGAGATTAAACAATCCAATCAAAAAATGGGCAAAAGATCTAAATAGACACTTTCGAAAGTAGACATACAGAAGGCCAAGAGACATATGAAAACATGCTCAAAGTCACTAATCATCTGAGAGATGCAAATCAAAACAACAATGAAGTACCATCTCACACCAGTCAGACTGACTATCATCAACAAATGACAAGTGCTGGCGAGAATGTGGAAAAAAGAAACCCTCATGCATTGCTGGTGGGAATGCAGGCTGGTGCAGCCACTGAGGAAAGCAGTATGGAGTTTTCTCAAAAAATTAAAAATGGAACCCCCATTTGACCCAGTGATCCCACTTCTAGGAATATATCATTTCCATATTCGGACTCTTTCTCAAAAAAAGCAAATATATGAGGAGAAACAGACACCAAAGCCAATGGAGGGTCACTTCTTGAAAATTTTAACTCAGAGTTATATCATTTAAATCATTTGGCAGCACCCAGCAGTGTTCTGTCCATAATTTCTGTTGTTTCTAAATGTTGGCTAGGTAAGGGTTTTCTTGGAGCCTCAGAAATCCTGCCGTATGCCCTGGGGGACAGAGCAGTATTCCAATTTCTTCTGACCAAACCGTTTTGGAAGGGAGGAGGGGAAGAGAGATGGAACGGTAGCACAGTAGAATGATAAAGTAACTAGCCCTATAATTTCCTGTAGGATAGATGAAAGACCTCTTCAATATGCAGAATTCCTAAAAGGCAAGAGAATGAAGAGAGAAGTGAGACCCTAATTTCCTTTTTATATGACAAGCCTCAATCCCAACTCAACCTGCTGTCCCTTTGGAAAATGTTCCACAAAGGACATTGAAGAGGGAACAAGGATAAGCCCAACCCCCAAACCTGACAATGGAAGATTACAAGACCTTTTTCCAAACCAGTTTCATTGTACTGTGTTCACTACCAGTGAGGTTGGCAAATATTCTGCTCTCTCTGTTCCACCTCCTGGACCCTAGGTCCGTGGTCGGCAAACTGCGGCTCACAAGCCACATGCAGTTCTTTGGCCCCTTGAGTGTGGCTCTTCCACAAAATACCATATGCGGGAGCACACATACAGTGCGATTGACACTTCATGGCCCATGCTCAGAAGTCAGTTTTCGGCCTGGGCGAGTCTATTTTGAAGAAGTACTGTTGATATTTGGCTCTGTTAACTAATGAGTTTGCCGACCACTGCCCTAGGTCATAGTTCATTCAAAGATCGGGGTCATTTTCCCAAAGTGGCAAATAAAATAGGGATCCCAATACCCACGTTCCCCCTAATGCCACCTCTCTATCCTATCCCCAACCATAGAAGAATAAAGTGAATCACCTCCTATCCCCAGCTTTCTCCTCACTTCCTGTTTCTCCAAAGCTCTTCTTCAGCTTCCTTCAAGGGCCTTTCTCTCTCTAAAGTTGTGTAGGTTCCTGAGAAACTCTTCATTTTATTTATTTATTTTTCAGTTTCAGATTTGTTGCTCTGTGTCTGACCCAAGGTTCTGAGAGAAACCAGGAAGACCATAACTCCTACCTGACTCTTCTTCTTTGTCCCTACCTCAGACCTATAGGAAAATACTCTCATATGTTAGACACCATCAAGTGCTTTAGACAAGGAAGACTTGCTATCTTGAAACCTACAAGCTAGGAAGTCTGAGAGCTGGGCCATTTGAATTCTTCTGTAGAGGACTAGCTGGGGTCTACTATCAAAAGGACTCCCCTTGCCGAGACCGGTTTGACTCAGTGGATAGAGCGTCGGCCTGTGGACTGAAGGGTCCCGGGTTCGATTCCGGTCAAGGGCATGTACCAGGGTTGCGGGCACATCCCCAGTGGGAGATGCGCAGGAGGCAGCTGGTCGATGTTTCTCTCTCATCGATGTTTCTAACTCTCTATCTCTCTCCCTTCCTCTCTGTAAAAAATCAATAAAAATATATTTAAAAAAAAAAAAAAAAAAAAGGACTCCCCTTTCTGTACAGCCTCTGGATAAAGGAAAAATCTGACACAAAATACACTTGAGAAATAGTCTTATGACCTGCGCATAAAAGGAAAGGATAACTACTCAAGTGACCTAATGTATTTCTTTCTTTAACAAAATATATTGAATGACTATTATGTGCCAGGTACCAGGAATAATGAACATTAAGCATGGACCCTGTTCTCAAGTAGCTCACAATAGGATGGAAGATGAAGGAAGAGACACATCATAATATAGTATGATAAGTACTATGATAGATATAAATATATAGGAAGAGCATGCAAGCTTCTAGAATGCTGAGTAGAAGTTAACTAACCAAAAGAGGAGATACAGAGGAGAGAGAAGAGAGGTACACAGTCCTGTTGCAAGGGGCAATGAGCTAGGAGCGTGGGAAAGGCTGCTCAGGAGGTGCTGGGTGAGGGGTTAGGAGCACTTTCAATGCCCAGGAGTTGCATGTGGTCAGAGTCCATATCTGCCAACACTAGGGCTTTATATCACTGGCATCCCAGAGAACTGTAAATTCTTCTCATTTAGACCAAGCTGCCTATAGTAGGAGCAAAGGCCATCCACACCAGCTCCACATGTGCCTTCACTCGGCCACTTCTAACCATCCTCGAGAGTGCCTCTCTGCATTGCCAGCCTGAGTGACTATAAGGTTAAGAAAAGAGACACGTAGGCAGAGTGGTGAATCATACAAGTAGAGTCATGCTTTCATACAGTCATTTCTGTAATGACTGAATGGCCAGACACCACTGTATTGATGTGCCATGCAATATTGAACCAGTTCCCCTATTGTTGGACCTTTGGGTTGCTTATTAATATTTTTTAAATCTTTATGGGAGGATATTTTTCCATTGACTTTTTTAGAAAAGTAGAAGGGCGAGGATGAGAAAGAGAAATGTGAGAGAGACACGTCAATTGGTTGCTTCCCACATGTACCCCAACCAGGGCCAGGGATGGAGCCTGAAACCAAGGTCTGTGCCCTTGACCTGAATCAAACACAGGGCCCTGCAGTCTGCAGGCCCGACACCCTATCCACTGAGCCAAACTGGCCAGGGCTGGGTTGTTTATTATTAATGATGTTGTGATGAATATCCATTAAAGAAGTTTCAAGCAGTAGTTTATGTAATGTATTCAAATTAACCACCTGAAGGATCCTTATTTTTCATTAACCTTTAAAATCTACTTTAACTTCATTATAATTTATACCAAAACTATCACAAACCCCATCTCTGCCCTGTTGATTAGAGGCCTGATTTTGTTTCACTGTCTTGCATAGGCAAATGGTTTGATTGTTCATTACAGGAACTTCTCAAAAACCCATCAGCTCTTCAATGAAAATATCAATAGAATGTGCCCTAAAGTTCTTTGAATCCCTCCTTTCAAAATCCTCACTTGCTGTTTCCATCAACCCTGGATTATTGTAGAATGGTTCTTACCCAATCGTCAACAAGGATTATGCCTCTCCTCACCTCCATTGAAAGACTCACCTTAAATCAAACTTCCATTACAGCAAGTTCTGACCCTTTTGGAGACATTGCCAAAGATGTTCAAGGTAGTGGTCTCCTTCACGGAGGTAAGCAATAAACTCAGCTTTGTCTTAGCCAACAGGTTGCATTGGGGATATCTGGGGAGCCAGCTTTTGACAGGGCCTACACATTTTGTGCTGTGATGTCCTCAAGCTACCCTTGGAAAGGTTATACTGCTTGGTATTCCCAACATTGCACAGGCATAGCCACTTACTCATCTCTCACCAATACAGTTGTGTTGTTTAACTGTCGTTCATATTTGCTAATTTCAGAGGCAAAAGAACCAAATCTTCATGCTATTTTTGTTTCTTTAATGTTTGGTGAGCTAAGCCACACACCGTGAACTCTGAAATCAGGCAGTTTGGTCCTCCTACCAAAGCCTCGGTAATCTCAGCTCTGTGCTCAGATTCCACTTCTGTGAAATGGGGTGTGTTAGCCTGAGTTCTCCAGAGAAACAGACCAATAAGACATATATTTTTTTCATAAAGAGTGATATATTTTTCAAAAGGAGATATTAATTGATTAGTTGATTATTTGCTGTGAGGAACTGGCTCCCATGATTATGGAGGCTGAGAAGTCCCAAGTTCTGCAGTTGACAAGCTGGGGACCCAGGAGAGCTGACCATGTGTGTTCCAGTCTGAGTCCAAGTGTGAGAGCAAGAGCAGACTGATGGCCCAGCTCAAAGGCAGGCAGATAGAGAGAATACTTACTCATCAACCTTTACTCTATTTAGACCTTTAATGGGTTGGATGAGGCCCACCCAGTTTGGGGAGGGCAATTGGTTTTACTCAGTCCACCACTTCAAATGTTACCCTCACTCAGAAACACCCTTAAAGACAAACCAGAAATGATGTTTCACCAACTATCAGGGCATCCCATGACCTATCACATTAACACATAAAATTCACCATCACATGGAAGCAATAAATTGGTCCTACAAAAGAATGGTTGTTGTGAGAATTAAACAATACAGACAAAGTACTTAGCATGATGTCTGGCACATTTTAAGTGCACAATAAAATATTTAAGAAATGAAATTCGTCTGCAAAAGTTGTTTTGTATCAGAAGAGGAAGATCCTAGTATAAATGTTGAGTTTAAGCTTTAACCTCTTGAAAGATTTTTATGTCACCATTTTCAAATTGCTTTAATGGCATTATTATTTCACAATAGTACAATTAATCAGCTCAGGCTTGACTTCTGTTCAGAGGGCAAATGTGCCCTCATCACAGGAGAAGGTCAGTGTCTGAGGAGGGAAGTTAGTCTGTGGGGTGCTGCTACTGAGAAAGGCAAATCATTAAGGTGAGTTCTTGTTGATTGACTGCCCTACTATCCTAGTTAAATGAGGATTTTTCTTCTAAATGCAAATCATAGGCCCTCTCACTAAATGACTTAATTTGAATGACAATGTTGTGGAGAAGAAATTGAAGACTCCAGTTTTTTCATCCCAGACTAGGCCACTATTCTTAAAGAAAAAAGCAAGGATGTCAGGGGAGGGGAGAAGAGTGCTGAGCAAGGCAGGGTCCCTGATGATGATTCAATGGCTCTCATCTCCCAGAAATTACAATTAAAGAACATAAAATTACAGCATGGAGTTCTCCGAAATGGCCCTGTACCTCTTCAGGAATGGTCTGAGATATCTGAGTATTCATATAGATAGTCTCTGAACTAGAAACGGTATTGGAGGTCTCAGTCCTCTGTGAAAACCCATCCATGACTCCCTGACCCCTGCACCTTAATTGAAATTCAAAGTTGTGAGAAAAGCTTCCATCATCCACCGGATCTGGCCGTGTTCCCATTTTTGTTTCCGCCCAGATTTTGGGAAGAAATCTGACATCTGTCACATTCCCAACCACCTCATGAGCATTCTGCCTGGGGGACAGGGATGAGAGCTGCGGGATGTGCAGTCTAAGGCCTGGGGACATTCGACTGGTCCTATCAGTGATCCCGGCTTCTGTGTCTATGCCAGATGACACTTTCTGTTCGGTGATACCCCTCAGTGACATCCATCTGCATTTTCAAAGGAGAAGGGCACCATTTCAGATACTTTAAAGAAGAATTTTAAACAGAGCACCAATAGGTATTTTATTATCTTTTAATGGAGTCAAGACTTTTTCATATTACTAAGCCCTGGTCTCATTCTCTGGGTAGCAGAGCTCAGACGAGGCTGAATCGCAGTGGCACACCCTCAAGCATTTATTTTGAATAATGAGAGTATTCAAGGATGGAAAGGAGAAAACTAGAGACCATGAGAGGGAAAGGGGGAGTTCAGGAGGGAGAAGTTTGGGTGGCTATGAAGTAAAGAGGGTTTGCAGACATCTAGGCAGGGAAAGCTTGTGCCCAGCCCTCCCCTCCACTTCTCTTTCCTACTACGTCAGAGGTCTCCAAGCCCACCCAGGTTTCATGTGTCTGTTTGTTTTTTTCCAGGAAGAATCACACAATTCATTCTCTAGTCACACTCCTGGCTAAGATTTATTACAGCAAAAGGATACAAAGCCCAGTCAGCAAAGGAAAACCAGGCACAAGTTTTCAAGAGTGCTATTCCTATCTAGTCATACAGGACACAATTCCTCCAGCAACAACCAGTGATAGCATGGAGGATGCAATCCTCCAGGGAAGCGTGACGGAAACTCAGTGCCCAGGAGTTTTACTGGGGGTTGGCCACACAGCACCCTCTTATGCACACACAGGGAGCCCTCTGATGGTGGAAACCCTCCTGAAAGCCAAGTTCCCAGAGGCCAACCTTGTAAGCAGGGCTTTTAAAAGATAGCAATCATGCCCTGACAAGGTGGCTCAGTTGGTTGGAGCATCATCCCATACACCCAAAGGTCATGGGTTTGATTCCTGGTCAGGGTGCATACCTGGGTTGTAGGTTCGATCCCCAGTTGGGGTGTGTTCGAGAGGCAACAGATCTCTCTCTCTCATCAATAAAATATAAAGAATATATCCTCAGGTGAGGATTCAAAAAAAAACAAAGAAAAATATAGCATCTTAGGCCTGCTATGCTAACTCTCTCCATATACCTTTCTGGATCTGTTCAGTGTCCCCTGCAACAACAGGCCCCCCCCGCCCCCCCACCCACACACAAGAGTCCCACTCAGGGATCTGAGGCCACTGTGGGTCTCCTCAGAAAAGGGCAAACAGATCTGTTTAGCAAAGTAATACATTTACATACACGTATATTTCAAGTGACCTTCTCCTGGGTGTCAGAACTGCTGACAGATTTCTATGCTACATGTCACCCAAGCCAGCATCTCTCTGCCTCACTCACTCCTTCACTCCTGGAGTCAGGAGCCCTGGCCAGGTGGGTTCAATGTCCTGCCCGGCCTTCGGGAGTGAGTGTGGAAGGCCCCTGGCCCCCACTTCACAGGAGGGAGAATTCACTCACCAGGTATTTACTGGGCATCTCGAGACACATGAATGGACTGAGAAGTCACAGTGAGTGAGGGTGCATGCTGCGAATAGCCCTCCCAGGAAGGACCCTGATTAGAAGGTGAATCACCCTGGAAATCACACCTAGAAGCATAAGGCAGGGGTGAGGGAGAGATTCTGGGGCCCGGGTTCAGGTTCTGGCTCTACTCGTTGACAATTGTGGGGCTCCAATCTATATTTGCAAAATGGGGGTGATAAACTCCACCTGATATTTGTTGGGAGGATTCAACGAGATACTCAACATAAAGTGTTATTTCTCTTTCCTTTCACCTTTTCTCTGATCTAAAGGGCTCCAAGCCATTCTTGCTTCTCTCAGTAACCAAAGTCCAACATTAAAGGCATTAGGTTCTCAACCTTCCTAATGCCACGACCCTTTAATACAGTTCCTCATGTTGTGGTGACCCCCAACCATAAAATTATTTTCATTGCTACTTCATAACTGTAATTTTGCTACTGTTATGAATCATAATGTAAATATCTGATATGCAGGATGTATTTTTATTGTTCACAATTAGAAGATAGAGCTGGAGTACCAACAATAACCCTGTCTCACCCTCCCAGCAAGGATTATTGACCCAGACAAGGTCTATTTGCTCAGCAGGAAAAGACTCTGAATATAAAGGTTCACACAGAAATCCCAGAGCCCCAGAAAGCTAGACTAAAAGAGGAAAGTTTAAATAAGTTGAAGTTGAGAGTTGATCACAATCAACAAATATTTATCATAGCCCTAGTCCTGGGATGCATACAGTGGGGACTCTAAGAGAAGCAATGGGCAAGACTTAATGGTCTTTGATACTAGGGTGTTGGAGTCCATGATGAAGAGAGGCCTCAGATACTTGGGCTAATAAGACAACTGTAAAGAATAGAATAAAACACAAGCTTGGCTACAGGGAAAACAGACTCTATTGTGTGCTAAAAAGATAACTAGGTAAGGGGGAGCCTTAGTGGCAGGCCCCCAATACCTCTACTTCCTGGTATCCAAACTTGAATGATCCTGGTAATCCCCACCCATGTAGGCTGGACTTAATGATGTGGTTTTTAACCAACAGAATACAGCAGAAGTCATGGGATGTCACTTCTGACATCCTATATAATAAAAGGCTAATATGCAAATCAACCAGTCGCTATGATGTGCACTGACCACCAGTGGGTAGACACTCAACACAGGAGGTCTCTCAGCCTCTTCTGCTTCCAAGGCAGCACTAAGGACTCCTCAAGGAATGTCAGACTGCGAGAGGGCGCAGGCTTGGCTGAGGGACCCCCGCCCCCCACCACCACCACCAAGTGTACGAATGTCATGCACCAAGCCTCTAGTTTGGTTATAAAAGATTCTCCCTTCCATTTTGGGTGTCCACTCTTGCTTGCTCTCCCACTTGCGCACTTGCTCTGAGAGAAGTCAGTTGCCATGTCATAAGATGCCCTAAGGAGAGGCTCCCATGGCCTTCTGCCAACACCAGCAAGGACTTGAACACTGCAATGACCAAATGAGTGAGCTCCGAAGTAGTCCCCCTGAAGTCGAGATGGGGCTGCAGCCCTGGCTGAAGGTTTTTAGTCTTATGAAAGAACTTGAGCCAGAGGCCCCTACCTAAGCCATACCTTGACTTATGACTCATAGAAGTTGTGGGATAATACATGTTTGTTGTTTTCAGCCACTAAATTTTGGGGTAATTTGTTATGCAACAATAAGTAACTAATACAGCTTAGAAGGCAGAGTAGGGTTGCAGGGTGTGGAGAGTGTGTGTGTCGGGGGGGGGGGGGTGGTTAGAGGGCAGAGAGAGAGAGAGAGAGAGAGAGAGAGAGAGAGAGAGAGAATGAATATGAATGAATTTCAAGTGAACACTTTGGTGAAATAAATGATTGAGGAGTCCAGCTCCTGGTTAATAGCCAGTGTGTGATTGTGTGATCATAGGCCATTACAAAGGCTTTGCCTGGCAGGCCTATGGCGCAATCACCCTCCCCACAGCAGCCTTGGTGCACAGCCCCTGCATTGCAGTCTCTAGGTGCAAGCACTCAGGTCCCTCACTGGTCATGTTCCTCACAGACTGATATTCCCAGCTCAGAGGCAGCTGCATTCCTAGGTCTATCTGAGGCTTGGGCACAGGTCCTCTTCAGGCGCCCGTCCCTGCTGAGGTCTATTTGCGGGGTGGGAAGTGGGTGTGCAAGGGAAAACCATGAAGACACTTGCCCCATTCTGACTCAGTACCCAGTACTTTTCCACTCCTAGCCCTTCCCCCTCACTCTGCCCACAACTTCAAGACCCATAAAACTGAAGTCTTGTTCAGGAGCTTCCTCAAAAGCTAGACAACCCCCACATTTACACTACCATGGGGTGTGCATTTCCACGGGGGGAACAGAACAGGGAAGAATCATTATCTTTTCTAGTTTTAGACTCTTGCTTATACCATCACAGTAGGTGACTAACGGCTTAACTCTCGTTTTTTGTGGCCTGTTGATTTAATCAGCTATTCCGTCACCTCAGTGCCTTCTCCCAGCTCAGCTGAGCTCCTGACAACTATCAACAATATGGAAGGAGCAGTGTTTGTGCCTGAGGTTGGATTCTAGCTGGAGCAAATGAGACATAAGAGCTCCAGAAAGCACAGCCCATCACTGAAGGAGGTGAACTCCAGAGGAGACCAAAGCTCCTGAACGGGAATGATGATACAGAACAGGTTCCTTGTCATCTAATTGTCATCTTCAATAAGTCTCCACCTGCTTTTTAGGGCTTCATCCCCTTACGGAGAGGCACAACCTCTGCCCTGATGACTTTGCTCTGCAGAATGTGCTCCTCGGACCCACAGCATCAGTAGGAGCTTGTTAGGCATGCAGGCTTAAAGGCTCGCTCAGACCTGCTATAGAATCTGCATGCTGACACGGTGCCTGGGTGATCTGTCTGCACAGGAAGGCTGAGCAGCACCGGTCGACAGACTCACACACTTAAAAACCAACAAAACTAACATCCTAAAGTGATACTGTTAATAAGAAAAGTTGAGAATTGGGATCAACTAATTTCATTACTCATTCAATTATTTATTTATTTGTTTGTTTGTTTATTTATTTAGAAGAACATTTATTGAGCATCTGTACTGGACATACCAAGCTGCAAAAATATATAGATGGCCTCACCCAAAAGAACTTACAGCTGGAAGGGGGGTCAGACACATAAACGAAAACAGGTGTTGCAGGTACGACTATAGACATAGTTACAGGTCCAGAGGGGCACAGGAAAAGGACAGCCCACCCTACAAATGGTGTGCGGGGTCAGCAGGTGCTCGAGTTGGGTCCTGTAATGTGAGTGAGTGGTGACTCCATGGGGAAGGACGTTCAGGCTGAGGCTTATAAAGCTTGGCCCATTTGGCAAATGGTTTGGTGTAGCTGGGGATGGGGATGCAAGGTGGGGTTGGCAGAAAATGAGTGGGAGCAGGACACAGGGCAAACTTGTGAAGACCTTATGTCTCCTGCTAAGAAGTTGGATTTTATACTACAGGAATCTGTGAACAAAGTCTTCGGTTGCTCTGCCTATAAGTAACAAAAGAGGACCCATCGAAGAGTGGCTTAAGTTATAAGGACATTTAATGTTCTCATATAAGAAACGGTGCAGCAGTAGGAAGCTTCAGAAATGCATTGGTATAGGGTTCGGGTCCGCTTCCCTCCATAATCACAAGGTGGGAGTCGAAGTCCAAGCATTGTGGCTTCAACACACAAAATCCCAAAGCAAGAAAAAGGGACTTTCTCTCACTTGTGTCTTTTCTGATAAGGAGGAACATGTTGCCCAGAAACCTTTAGAAGTGTTCCCCTCAAGCCCAGTGGGCTAGAAGTGCGCTACAGTCCTGTGGCCCAGCCTCAAGGAAACCTGGGAGGGTCAATATTTGCCACTTTTGGCATCTTTCACAGAGGCCGGCAGTGCCAGCGACGAAGCACAGCTCTGAGGATGGCTGAGAAACAGCACTGACAGCACCTGCCACAGATGGATGGTAAACAGGAGGATCGTGTAAGATGTGCACCTGGAAGACAGCTCTGGCGGCAGCATGGAGGAAGGACTGAACAAGGAGAGAAGGTAATCGAGGAATAGGTTGAAGGTAGACCAGTGGGAGGTGGTGGACCATTAGTGGCCCCAGGAGAGCAAATTTCCTCATGCACCCAAGTGAGACAACACCTGGAGCCCTCAAGACTAGTCCAGGGAGCACTTTCAGGGACTGAGATGCTTCATGAGCCCCTGGTGGCTGTGTTATTATAGTTCTTACTAGAGGCCCAGTGCACAAAATTCATGCACGGGGGCGGGTGGTCCCTCGGCCCGGCCTGCACCCTGTCGCAATCCAGGACCGCTGGCTCCTAACCGCTCACCTGCCTGCCTGCCTGATCACCCCTAACCACTCTGCCTGCCTTCCTGATCGCTCCTAACTGCTCACCTGCCTGCCTGATCTCCCCTAACCGCCTCTGCCTTGGCCCCCGCCACCACAGCTTCGTCCAGAAGGATGTCTGGAATGATGTCAGGAAGGTTGTTTGGCTGTCTGGTCTAATTAGCATATTACGCTTTTATTATTATAGATAATCTCAGCTCAACCTGCCAGTGAAGGAGGCCTGGGGACCGCCAAACTGCAGAAGATGCATAGGAATTGATTCCCCTTAAAATAATAATTTCAGTTAATATTGCACAGCTTTCCCTGAGAAAGCTCAGGAAGGCTCCTCGGGGTCAGTTAACGTGAATGTTTAAAAGGGTTCATGGAAATGGGATTCCAGCAAGCCTGCAGCCCAGCCTCTCCGCAGCTGTCACAGTTCCAAGTTACCTGGAAAGATTCTTCAAAAGGCTGAGACAGAAACCTCTGGCCTTTGAGATCTTGTTCCTGGTTTGAAAAACAAGACTTACACACGTTGATGGTACAAGATAACGCTCTGATTAGAGGTCATGATTATAAGGGACTAAGGCCAACACAAAAAAGACGAGGATAGAAGACTGAAAGTTCAGTGAAGTAAGGCACTGCCTCACGACACCAGAGAGAGCACTGAGGGCTGAGCCGCTGTCCGTTTCTCTGGGAAACACGGTAACTTGTGCCCATGTGTCCCTGTGTTGATTCCATCCTCTCACTTGTTTTAAAAAACTAGACTATTCTGCACAAAACCAAAGCCCTAAAATGACCCTGTTAATAATCATGGCCATTGTAGTGCCCAGTTCTGTGCGTCTTTCCAAGTCCAGCCTGATTGACAACTAACCAGAATTTTAATGTTTGAAAGCAGGCCATGTCATTGGCAGGTGATGGGTCTGTGAATGGGACTCCGTAGGGTCAGGCATCTCTGTCTGATCCAGTTGGCTGTACCTGGGGTCTCCATCCGGGTAGGAGAGAAGCAATACCCTTCCTACAGCCAGCCAGGATCCAGTCCATGTTGAAATGGATGCCCAGAAAACGTAAGGTGGAGAGTTTTTGTGGAGTTGGAGAGGGAATAGAGGCATTTTCTTATCAAGAGACTCTGAAGTGGAAACAGTACTCTCATTTTTACATCATCCCTGTTTTGTCTATTTTTCCAAGATGACAGAGCCAGACCCCCAAGGTAGGAACATAAAGAGCATCTAACTTTTCCCGGGACACGGAGAGGAGGAGGAGGGTCCCGGAGGACCACGTTCCCAAGGCCATATTCTCTGAGTCTCCAAGTCACTTCGCCCTCTGAGCCTCATTCCCGCATCTAGAGAATGAGAGGCTGCACTGACCGATTTCTGAAGTTCCTTCCAGCTGGGTCCTTCCGTGCCCGTGGGCTTTGTTCTTAAAGAGAGTGCTGGGAAAATGAAAGAGTGAGGAGCAAGTCCTCTCATACGGAAAAAGGCCTCGTCACTCATCGGCTGTAGTACAGTGTTTTCTCAGCATTCATGACCTTTCATCTTCTGAAAACACCATAGCGCCGGAGGAACTAAGCTCTGAACTCTCTAGTGTAATTAAAAAAATAAATGACCAGTATGAGACCTCTGTTCCCCACTGTAGTCTCCTGGTGGCAAAGGAAAAAACAACACTGGAAAGTCCTGTGTACGTGGCATCTGAAATGATAACCCTGAATGTCGCAAGGCAGCAAGAGCTGAGGGCAGCATCAAGGTCTGGAGCCGGGAGAGCTGCAATTCATGAGGCTGGGTTGCTCCCAAGCGACTCTGCAGGTCAGTGAATGAGCAGAGGCCTGGGAGGATGTGGTTGCAGGGAACTCCCCATCAGAAGGGTTTGTGGAAGGGCAGTTATCACCATGAGCCTCCAAACTTCCACTTGGTCTCCATAGCTCAGCCTGAAGCAGCCAAGCCCCCTGGCTGCTCACCTAGAAGGGGGAGGCTCCTGCCTTGGAGCTATTGAAGCCACGTGATGTCCGTCCATCAGTCAGGGCTCAGCTATCATCTGAGACAAGCACACTGGACTCCCTCACATAGGAGCAAATTAGCTTGACCTTTAGGAGAAAAGGGAAATAGGTCACCTTCCTAACACAGGCAATAGGCAGCTGGCCCGTTATGAAGAATAACCTCACCGTATCAGTTTTAAAGGAGGTAGAGAAGAGCCTCCCCCCCCCCCCCCCCCGATGAGCTGGGAATAAAAAATTGAGGTCAGAGCAAAGGCACACGGCACAAAGTTTAATTTCCATCAGCTTTCCACGATGGTCGCGTAATACCATTTTCTCCGGATCTGATTTATCGACTTTCCTTCCAACGTTACGTGGGCATCTAATTCGCTTAGAAAGAGAGCCAGGGTGGGTCTTTTGTGTCATTAAATTGGAGTTGGCAGGAAAGCCAACAGTGCTGGACAGTTTGAGCCATTTTAGGGGCTGGGATGTAAAGGGATAGCTTTCTTTCTAAGCAGGTGCCCACGACAGCTTCCTTGGTGACCCTTGGGGATGATGATAAAAAGGGGGGATGTCTGAAATCTGGTGAGACATTTTACCCACAGCCCTACTCTCGAATGAGCAGCATCCCTCAGAGAGAACAGCAGGATCCAGCCCTGGTCCGGAGCCTCAGTCTTGCTTCAAGACACTCTCTCCAGTGCAGGGGACATTTGTTGCCATTGACCTGGGCAGCGCTTAGCTGACAAGAGACAAATAGAAACTAGAAAGGAGACTTTCCCAAGTGGCCTCCAGGCAGGTGATTTTTCAGTCAGCTTCCCCAGCCAGAGGCGTTGCTGAAGCCTTGGTGTATGACACCGTGGAGAGAGGAGGTGGGCTCCAGCTCCTGGGAGAGAGTTATCTGATGAATGGGCCAAGTTGCCAGCTGTCAGGATGGGGTTTAACGCTGAATGGGAATAAGAACTTCCTCCCTTCTGCTCACACAGACCCATCAGGTGCACCTCTTCCATGAAACCTCTGACCACTCAATGCCCATTGATCTGTCCCTCCTCTGAACGCTTCATCGAATTACTGTCTCAACACTGATGGGGCCTCAGAGCTGAGAGGATGTTACTTACAGGTCATCCCATGCATTGAGGGTTGGCATGAGAGCGTTTCCCGGATGAGGAAAGTGATGCTTAGCAAGGTGCAGTGCCCTGCCTAAGGCCACCAGTCAGTTTGTGGCAGAGGTGGATTCGAACCCAGGTTTCCTGATCCTGCAGCCCCTCTCTGTCACGTAGCCAGGGATTGTCAGTGTGCCTGGTCTCCCGCTTCATGTCCTGTGTGGGGGTCTTTGAGGGCAAAGACGTAGTGAGCGCTCCATTCTCAGCGTGGAGGAGGGGACGCCCGAAGCTCAAAGCCTCAGTGTCGTCTCCAAGGAAGGCCAAGGAGCGGCATTCTTGCTCACTTCCTTCCTCACCTGCTGCCCCGAGATAAAGCTCACTGCCCTCTTCCCTCTGGCCTCTGGGGGCCCCATCTCCATGGGGCTGCCGGGGGCCAATCCGTCTTTGTGCCGGGCTTGTGTTTGGGCCTGTAGCCTTGGAAGGCATGGGGTCCTCCCTGTCTTCCAGTTGTGGAATGGAGAAAACTCCCTCCCTCAAGGTCTGGTTTACTTCCTTTCCTGGATTTTGTGGGTATCTCTTCGGACCAACAACAAAAAAAATCTTCCCCAGCCTTTTCTCGAACAAAAAGATTTACTAGTTCAGTGATGGCGAACCTTTTGAGCTCGGCGTGTCAGCATTTTGAAAAACCCTAACTTAACTCTGGTGCCGTGTCACATAGAGAAATTTTTTGATATTTGCAACCATAGTAAAACAAGACTTATATTTTTGATATTTATTTTATATATTTAAATGCCATTTAACAAAGAAAAATCAACCAAAAAAATGAGTTTGCATGTCACCTCTGATACGCCTGTCATAGGTTCGCCATCACTGAACTAATTTAATGCAGATGAATGCAGTTATAATAACTAATCTTTATTGCATCCTACAACATGCCAGGTACTGTTATAAAGACTTTATATATATTAACTTACTTTATCCTCCAACAACCCTATGAGAGAGGATAGCATCATGTTCCCATTTCACAGACAATGAAACTGAGGCTCAAGAATGTGAACTTGCCCAAGGTCACAGAGCTGGTAAATGGCAGTGCTGACTGGTCCCACAGTCCAGTGATTTAACCACGATTAAACACTGCCTTGCAACACAATGCACAGTGCAGTGCAAGAATACACACACCTCTTTGTATGATGGGGCCAAAGGTGCTGGCCCCATCATACAAAAGGCTACTGGGATCTTTAGTTCTTTTCTTGACTAAGGGCCTAAAGAGCCATCCTGGGGCTTCTGAGTACTTCCGAGTCTGGTGAAGAGTTTGTGTTTAACTTGGGGAGGTGACACCAGCTAACATTTCTCAGCACTTGCTATATGTCAGGCATTATACTTAGCACTTTAATGAAATTGTTTCCTTGGTGACCCTTCATGGGGATGATGATAAGAAGGGGGTACATTTCTTTCATAAAATTTACCACAATTTTATGAAAGCAATCCTTTGTACTTGCCCCCACTTTATGGACAGGGAACTGGTGCTTAGAGAAGGTAAATAATGTGTCCCAGCATCCTCAGCAGTGAATGCAGAGTCCACCCTCTAAGTAATGCCCTTGCGTCCTCCTCTTCCCGAGGGCTACACTGAGCGGTAGCACAGACTTGCAGGCTCTAAAGAGGATGAGAGATCCCAGGAGTCCAGGACCACCTTTCTAGGACCTCTGTCCCGCAGCGATTCATTGATTTGTCCCATCCACCGCCTTGGCTGGTTACCCAGCTGAGAGGGGCAATGAAGCTCATCGCTGGCTGCACCTATGACTGCAGCAGAGACTAGTCAGCTGACTCCAGCCATGGCTGTCACCTTGGACAGAATCACAAGCCAAGAAGAGAAAACAGATTCAGTGGGAATGGGTAAGGTCCAAGGGTGATTTCCTTTGGCTTCCATTCATTACAGTGCGGGGGGAGGGGGGGGCGGGGGGGGGGGGAAGCAGTGATGCAGGGAAGCGATATAATGTGATGGTTAAGTGTGAGGATTCTGGAGCCAGACTCCCTGGGTTGTAAACCCTAGATCTGCTACTTACTAGCTGCATGACTTTGGGAAGATTACCTAATCTCTCTGTGCCTCAGGGTCTTTATTTATAAAATGGGAATGATAATAGTATCTACCTCAGAGGATAAATTAATATTTATAAAGCTCTTAAAGTATTATATGGTATGTAGTGAGTGCTATGTGTTTGTTAAATAAGGATGGAGAACAGACCACATCTTAACCTAAAACTTTACATCCTGTCTTACCTTCAGTGTTATTGGAGTGGAAGTGGATGGTGGTTTGTTTGTTTTTTAAAACATTAAGCCTCTGTCAAAAATGTATTTCTTATTTTAGGGTACAGGCGAGGAGGACAAGAGGATACTTACAAGTAAAGAAAATTTACAAGAAAAAAATCTGACAAAAGTTTTTCAATTAAAGTAGTGCAACACTTAAACTTGACTTAAAACATAACAAAAGAAGCAAAATTGCAAACAAAAGTGTCTATGGTTTGTCCAAACATAAATAAAAATCAGGGTTTAGGCAGCAGGGCTCGAGCTGCTGGCTAGCGGGGAGTAACCGAGTATACTCTACTCAGAAAATTCATTAATATACAACAAGCCCAAATTATGGACCGCAGCAGTGTAGTCATCACTGCCACTTCCCTACTTCCAGAATAAAGCCTTGATTAAACTATTCATGCCCTATATTACTCATACTTCACTGCAGAGATTGAGGAACTATACGCAAATGAATTTATTTTCACCACAGGGAGAGCACATTGTACTTGTCTGCCAATTTACTTGAAAACCTTATCAAAACAATTTGACAGCAGCTATAAACAATTCAATAGATACATAATGATCTTCCATCACAGTCCTTGAAAGATGCATGTTAATTCATGCTGATAACCTTAGGATCACAGTACATAGAATCCAAATAGAAATGAGTTGGGGTGACTTTCAAAGTATTGTTGGATCCCTCACTTTCTTCATAATCCCACTAGAGCTGGTAAGTTCATTCCATAGGCCCTATCATGCATTAATCACTGGGTGGGAGGAGCTAATAAAAATATTTCCTGTTACAACCTCCATTGCCAGCAATGAACGCCCCCAAACTGCCCCGGAAGTTATCGTTAATGCCCAATACATGAGGACCTGGAACTTTTCCAAAAGCTTAAAAAATGGAATTATAGTTGACATTTCCTGACACCTGCATTAGTGCTGTATGACTAGTAAAAGCATGTCCATTGCCTGGACTGAACCAGCGAGCAACATGTGCCCAGAATGCACGTGAATAAAAATGCAGTGAAAGGAAGTAGTCTTCATTGCCTGTCGGTCACTTCCAGTCAAAGGTTAAAGTTCAAAGACAATGACCAAAGTACTCATTTTCTCAGGAGGAACGATGATAGTAGTGGCATCAACAACTATCATCAAACCACCATTTTGTTTGTTTTTTTGGATTCTTGTTACATGCTCGAACATAGAAAGAATTACCTGGTGGTCGTCTCTTTCCTTTGCAGCTGGAAAGCATGCTAATAATGCTAAGACAAACAGACCATCCTGAGAGCACGGGGACCAGTCTTCTGTTAGAATGGATAAGCAGATATGACCATTGCTGTAAGCGTGAGGATGAACGGGGTCATCTTCACCAGTAAATATGATGGGAGGAGAGTCAAAGCGATATCCACTAGTAAACTTACACAGAAGCTGAAATGTCTCCCCTTCATATAAGTTCCCTGGAGCACCTTCCACATCCACAACCCACTGTGAAACTGAATTTTGAATACTCTTTTCATTTAAAGTCATCCCCAGAGGATAATATGAACTATTCTCTACCATTACAGATTAGGCAATAGGTGACCTGCAAATTGGCATTATTTACCAACTAGTAGCCCTGCGCACAAATCCGTGCACGAGTAGCTCACTGCCACTTGCCTCAGCTGGCCACCCCACCCTCTGCCAGCTCTCTACCACTTGTAGATTGGTTGTGATGTTATGGTGTCCCAGCTAATTTGCATATTCCTCTATCATCATATTAGATTACTGGAGGCACTGAGTTTAGAATTCACAGCTGGGAGAGAAGAAATAAGGAACTTTTATTTAGTACCAACTGTTATTAAAATAAGTCATCTATTCAGAAAAGACCCTTGTGAAATAGGCATATTTCCCACATATTACAGATAAGAAAACTTAAAAAGGTGAAGTAACTTGCCCAAGATCACATAGCTAGAAGAGGTGAAGCCTGGGTTTAACTCAAGTCTGACATCCAAGACCTTATTCTTTTTTTCATGAAGCGATAATATTACACACTTTGTTTACCCTCATTGCAGTCTCACCCAGGTTAGATTACATGCTTCCTTACAGTTATGCCTGGGGTCCTCCATTGCTCTACGTGGCCTCTTCATTCAACATCTCCACTGAATTAGCCAAGGTAACTAACCCTAATTGTGGTAACAAACCATTTCCAGAATCTCAGTGCACAACGTAATAACAAGCTTATTTCTCACTCACATCATAGTTGAAGACAACTGGGCAATTCTCCTCCAAGCAGGGACTCAGGGATCCAAACTTCTTTCCCAATTTGAGATGTGGCAACCTTGCACATACAGCTTACAATGTGAACCTGGAAGAGGAAGAGGGTGAGGGCAATTGCACAGAGCTAGAAGTGCCATATGTCACCCCATTGGTCAGAACCCACTCACATAGCCTCAACCCAAGTGCAAGGGAGAATGGAAAATGTAGTCTTCCTGTGTGTCCAGGGAAAGGGAACAAGATTGGGCAACACTAGCCAGTCCCTGACACACCACTGTATCAATTAGGGTTCTTGTAGGAAACAGATGGCACACCTTGCTGAGATTTTGAATTTAATGAAGTTACTACTCACAGAGGTATGAATGGGGTTCATCTATGAGGGGTTTTGATGCATCCAGGGACTAGCAAAAACAGGAAGCATAGACCACCCTTATTCCAAAGACGAGGAGAGGGACACATGTTAGTAGAGCCCAGTAAGAGCTGGAGCCATGGAAGAAGGGCTTCCTGACAGGAGCCACAGTTGCAGAGGATCAACCCCGGTCAGAGCTGCAGTTCCTAAGCAGCAAGGGAAAGGAGGAAGAAATGCCCTGAATTCTCCTTCCTTCTAACCTCAGATCTCCTACCAAGATCTCCCTTTGGTCAAAGCCAAAGAGCAAGAGAGCCTGAGATATGCAGTCCATGGGTCAGCCTCCCAGGGCACAGAGAATGGCAGACAGTGGATCTTGGGGATAGGGATTCCAAAGATTAAACAGCACAGTAACCATTTCATCTGGACATCCCCCTCCCCCGGGAAGTATCACTCGCCCTTAGATCGTTCCCTGTCTGCTCCTTCCCCCAGATTCTGACTATCCAGCTTCACTTCCCCTAGCCGGGCACCCTGCATCACGTGCCCCACCCTCCCTTACCATGCCAAACCTTCACGAGTGGAGTGGGGGAAAATGCAGAATCACCAAGAATTCCTTTCACTGTCATTGGTTTTTTTTTTCAATATGACTTGTAGAACCCAATACAAGTTTTATAGCACCTTATTATTTCTCTCTGTAAGTCTGGAACTCTCTTTGAGGAGAGAGGAAAGGATCAGGGCTAAGAGAACCCCTGTTCTGAGAGATCTTGACACTCCAGGTCCTGAATGCCTCAGCCCCTCACTCTTCCTGCTCCCCTCCCCAACCTTCTCCATCTTCAGCTACCAGCCCCTGGGACCTGCTTTGGACCTGGCTCTGTGTTGATTGAGATGAACTGTGCAGACAGGTTCACAGGAACTCGGAGCTCTTGCAGGGTTTGGAGAAGCAGCTGTGGTAATTACGGTAGATTTCTGGAATGGAAACTAATGGTGCAGGTTCAGATCTAAAATGCTTTTGATCCTCTTCATCATTAAAAGGCCATTAAAGGGACAACACATACATTACTGGACATCAAATCCACATTGATGTAAAAAGAAATTAGGCTGGTAATTGTTCCCAAGGCCATTATCTCCAGTGAGTGAGGGCACATGGTACCCCATGTGGTTCTACAGGAGGACTTCCCTCGACCCTGATCATTCAGTTGAGACAACATTGGTTAAGCTTGTTCTACGTGCCATCCTAATCAGACGTCTACTTCTGGGACTGCCCTGATTTAAAGGGTGACGTTCAAGGACTTGCCTTCTGGTTTACAGGCTGAGCCCCAGGGGAAAATCTTCCAAGCCTTGAAAGACCACAAAAGTTTGTGGCAAAAAAAAAGGAGTGAAAAAAAAAAAAGAGTTGTGGCAACAGCAATGAACAGGCCATCAGGACTTAGTAGCCCCAGCAAAAGCAGCAACGCCATAATGTGTAAAACGATAAAACAGAGGCTGCAGAACCATCTAATAGAGTGCCTATCAGGTAATCATTATCAGTTTAATCAAGAAATTAACCAATGACCCAAAGGATTCTTTTCTCTTTACAGGCTTAATGTAAGGACTTAATGTATTAGCTTAGCTCCTAACTGCCCCCACCCCGCCACCCCAAACTGCCACCAAAGAGATTCTCATGAAGACTTCCATAGGCTGAGCCCTCCTCACCTAACCCCCTACACCCACACCCCTAACCATCTGGCAGAGCCCAGCAGATCAGCTGCCATCTCCCATCACCATTGTACCCCTGGCCTGGCTTCTCATTGTCCCTACACTCCATTTGTCACCCAGGGCAAGAGGTTAGGTGACAACACCAGAGTCCTATTTCCAGGTACTCCAAGGTGATGAAGAGGAAGAGGGAACTATTGAGAACGCTCTGGGATTCATGGGCCACAAGTGTCTCAAGAGGAAAGATGAGGGTGGGAGACAGTGCAGAAGTAAACAGTGATGCAGAAAGAGAGCCTCACAGAGAAAACAGATTGTTAAACACGTGGCACATGGCTAGGAGCCCTTAGATCCTGGGCAAAAGTATCTTCAGAACCACACCAGACCCAGTCACTGCCAAAAAAAAGAGGTAAGAAGACTGTGACCAGTATAGGTGTAAGCTATAACCAGCACAGGGTCTCTTGGAGGCCCTCGGCCACAGAAGCTAAGGCCAAGGTCCGAGTGGAGTTTGTGGAGACCAGAGGCAGGAGGTCAGAGCTGAAGTGCAGGCCATCCTCATATCTGGGGCCGCCTCTATAAGGTGTCACTGAGTTTAATGTCCACCCACAGGGACTGGTTAAATATGATGGTGCAGCTACAAATTATTGTAATATCTAAATATGCTATCATGGAAAATCATCAGAAAAAGAACAAAATACCATCTCACACCTGTCAGATGGCTATCATCAACAAATCAACAAACAACAAGTGCTGGCGAGGGTGTGGAGAAAAAGGAACCCTCATGCACTGCTGGTGGGAATGCCTACTGGTGCAGCCACTGTGGAAAATAGTTTGGAATTTCTCAAAAAGTTAAAAATGGAACTCCCATTTGACCTAGTAATCCCACTTCTAGGAATATATCCCAAGAATTCAGAAACAGCAATCAAAAAGGATATATGAACCCCTATGTTCATAGCAGCACAATTTACAATAGCTAAGATTTGGAAACAGCCTAAGTGCCCATCAGCAGATGAGTGGATTAAAAAACTGTGGTACATCTACACAATGGAATATTACACTGCTGTAAAAAAGAAGGAATTCTTACCATTTGCAACAGCATGGATGGAACTGGAGAGCATTATGTTAAGGGAAATAAGCCAGTCAGAGAAAGATAAATATCACATGATCTCACTCATTTGTGGAATATGATGAACAACATAGACTGCTGAACAAAAATGGATCCAGAGACAGAGAAGCATCGATCAGACCGTTAAACCTCGGAGGGAAGTCAGGGGAGTGGGGGGAGCGGGAGGGGAAGGGAGGATGTAAGAGATTAACCAAAGGATTTGTATGCATGCATATTAGCATAAGCAATGGACTGGGACACTGGGGCAGTGGAGGCTTGTCCTGGGGGGTGGGAGTGGCTAGGGAGGGGTTGATGGGGGAAAAAGAAGACATATATAATACTTTAAACAATAAAAAAAAATTTTTTAAAAAGAACAAAATAAAAATGCAAAAGGGGTACAAACTTAGTATAATATACTACCATTTGTGTTTAAAAAATGAGTGGAAAGAGTGCATAACTTTGTTTGGTTATCTATGCATACATGTTCTCTAAAGGATATGTAAGAAACCAGTAACATTTGTTACCTGTAGGAAAAGGGAGTGGCTGCAGGTCTTGGGTAGGAGGGAAACTTTCATGTCATGTTTCTAAAAGCTTGAATTTGAGCGTAGGAATCCTTTGTCTTCTGCTCTGTCTCTAAGGCTTCTAACAGTGTCACTCGGCTGTCCCTACACTCTGCCAGCTCACCTGGGCAGATGCCCAAACAGGGGCAGCTTCGAGGGGCCCTCTCTGGTGGACAACTGCCCCTCACCTCAACCTCTCTTCAATAATTTTCAGGTCTTCCTTCTTTTCGCCTTAATTTGTCCCTTGCTAGCTCTGAGTTAGAACAAGTTACTTACATTCTCTGAGCTACAGCTTCCTCATCTATACAATGGAGTATATTAATACCTACCTCCTGGGATTGCTGTGTGGGTCAAATGAGAAGTGTATAAAGCACACAGCAGGTAGTCAATAAGTGAGCCATGGCTGCTGCTGCTGCTGCTGATGACAGGCATAGAAATAAGATAGAAGGGGGCTGTTTGGCAGACAGGCCCCCAGGGTCTGCTGAAGGCTCAGCCCCAGGCCACCGCAGGTCACTGCGTTAAGGCCGAGTCCACCAAGGGAAAAATGCCTGGTGGTATCATATTCCAATTCCCCATCTCGGTCCCTCTGCCCATGCATATACTATACACTGCCCCATCGCATACCCTTTCCTCTTCACCCCATTTCCCTAAGAAAGCAGCTGAAGATGTAGATGTTACAGCCCCTCTGAGTTCAGTCTAATTGCCAAGCTCCTAAGTGCTCAGCACCATGCTGGCAAACGAGGCTGTGGGGACGCATAATGTTAAGCTCTGGTTATATTAATAAGGAGACACGGCCAAGTGATAAATAAGCCAACTCCAGATGAAAAATGATACTAGGGAGGGTAATAAGGTAGAATAAAGAAAAGACTGAGGCGGAGAGGAGAACGGGGAGGGGGATGGGTGCAGACCTTCGCTGGCTTCTATGGAGCCTGCAAGGACAGTGGGAAGGGCACAAGCTCAGAAGCAGTCCCAGGCTTGAGTTCTGCCTCCGACACAGTGGCGATGTGCGTCTCGGGAAAGTTGGTTAAACTTGGTTTTCTGATCTAGAAAAATGGAAGTAATGAAAATATTACCTCCACGAAACTGCCGTGAGAATTAAGTGTTGTAAAGAGCCTAGCACAGTCCCAGGAATGTGGTACGTGCTCAGCACGTGTTATTTTCTTCGGCACGCTCTCAGTTCCCACAGCCATGCCCAGCAGAGGGGCCCTGGATCTAGCCCAGACTCATAACCTCATCCTCCTCTTGGGGCAAAGAAAGACGCGAAGCCTGTGGTTAGCAAGGCAGACAGGAAGACCAGGAGGCCATAGTCAGGGTTTCCTCCAGACAGAGCCAGCGCTGCTCAGCCACTCCACCAAACTGCGGTACCCCAGGCCCTTGGACACAAAGATGAATACAATGTGGAGTCTCCCTTAAAAGGGCCAGAGGTTGAGGGAGAGACAGACACACAACCATAATGGCTATGGAGGGATAGGGGCTTCCCTTATGGCATCTATGAATCCCGACATCAAAGAATCTGCTTTATTGTCCCTACCACCTGGTTTGATTTGGAGTTTGCAAAAAACAAACCAAGTCCTCACAGTTCCATCAGGGCTGAGCCAAGTGCTGTGTGAATACAGAGGAGAGTAATGAATTCTGCTCAGGAGTCAGGAGGCGGCATTTGCACAGGGCAAGTGATGAGAGCTAAGGCTTATTAATGTTTACTGAGCACTAACACGTCAGGCACTGAGTGCTTCACACAGATTAACTCCTTCATTCCTCCCAACAGCCTTATGGGAAATGCTGCTCATATTTTACAAGGATAAAGTCACAGAGTTTTAAAGTGGCAGAGCCAGAGTCTTATTCTAGATCCCACATTCTTAATGTCGATGCCAAATTGCCTCTCTGAATCTTGAATAAATATGTGGCCATTCTGCGATCCAAGGTCAGTTTATCTCCCTCGCCCCCCGCCCCCCAACACACACACACACACACACACACACACACACACACACTGAAACTGCCAGTAGAGATGGGCTCATCCATCTATTCATGCCATGCTCATTAGCACCTATTCTGTGTAAGACTCAGAACTGTGGGACTTGTGTGTATGTGTGTGTGTGGGTGGGCGGGCGGGGGGGGGGGGGAAGCAGGGGCCCAGAGCCCCTTTCTCCTCCCATGAGCTTGTTCTGCTGCAATTTCCCTTGGCTCTGGGGCCTGAAGAGTGGCCGAGTTAAAGTTGAAACAGTCAGCTGGGCTTCTTCCCCACCTCTGCTCCTGGTAGGCAGGAAGGATGGTACCAGAGAGGCTTAAGACATAGAAGTCAGGCTCAAAGGCTTGGAGACTTAAAGGACCTTCCAAAGCAAGGCCGTTCTCTCTAGTACTTCAAGAGTGGGACAGTTCTCTAACTGCAGTCTTACATGGAGCAGGTAGAGTGGAACTGCTGTGAGGTAAGTCGGGTTGGGGGTTTTAGGGCCCCACTCACTCAGCATCCTCCACATCCTTCCCCATCGTCTCAGGTGGCCCCTGAAGCCTCTCCATGGGGTGCAGTTTGAAACCCATCCCAGGCAGAGCACTGGTGAGAGCTTGATGGTGCCCCGTCCTCGGCTCTGCTGGCTGTTGAGACCGGCAGCATCCAGCATCGGCAGGCAAGTGAGGCCAGAAAGCAAGGGACTGACTCATTCCTGCTGTCATGTGGAGGTTTAATGAACATGTATATGACTCTCAGCCCTAATATGTGCTCTGATTTGCCTGGAAGAGATATAGGTTCTGGGCTGGGATCAAGGAGAGGGGAGTTGGAAAGGATGGGCCTGGAATGGGTGTGGGGGATGGGGGGAGGCTAGTGGAGCAGGTAATAGATATTTTCTCCTTGTGGAAAATACTAGAGTGGCCACGGCTGAATGGAGATGCTAGAAAATTAAATCAGAGAACCATTCAGAGTGAATGAAGCCCTCCCAATTGCTTTTATCCCAGATGATCAAGGATACTACCATTCAATTCCATTCGCTGGGACACCTTTTACAGGGCAGGGGAAGAGCAGACCTGGTCTGCACCCCTCCCCAGAATGGGGGCCCAGAACTATAGATGATAGGACACACTGCCCAGATACTACTTCTTGCTGGTACTCATGCCCCATGGCCATATCCAAGATATGGCAGCATGTTGCAGGCTGGGGAAAAGATAGAGCCTCAAGTCAGATCTGATTTATATCTTGGCTCCATCAAGTTACTTATTCTTTCAGTTTCCTCCTCTACAAAATGGCAACCATATCAGTTTCTCCCTCATAGGGTTGTTGTGAGAAATAAATGGCTGAATGCATATAAAGTACTTAAAACAGCACATACCATATTGTGGTTACTCAACAAATGCTTGTTTATTATCATCACCTTCAGCGGTACTTAATTATAGCTCTGAATGCCCTAAAAGGTCAAATAACTGCTAAGTGCCTCCTCCCATGTCGAGCTGGGCTCAAAACCTGGTTTGTCAGATTTGGGGCAATTCAATGCTGTACTTAAACACACACAAACACACACTAAAGGCTTATGTCTCCATCACATCACAGTCTGTCTCAGCAGAGTATAGGAGCCGGTTCTGCTCCATGCAGGCATTCAGAGGTCCTGGCTCATTCACTGGGGCTCCACCATTGTCGAGGAGTGTTAAATTCTTCACTAATTTTTGCATCCATCCTAGAGGCAAGGGGTGAGAGAAAGTGTAGAGGATAATGCAGAATAAGGGCCACACTTGCAAGAGACTGACATTACTTCTGCCCACATCCTATTGGTCAGAACCTAAGTCACATGATCCAATTACAAAGTACAAACTAGCCATGTGCAGGGTGGGGGAGGGAGGAAGAAGGAAGGGAGGTGAGAGATGAGACTGTTTGGAGAGCACTGAGCCAGTATTTGGCACATCTTTCAATATTTTTATACTTAATTTATATATTTATAAAACATTTTATTAAGGAAAATATTGAACAAGACTAGAAAGAATATTGTAACTACCCCCCCCCATATATCATTCATCACATGATCACTCTCGTTTCATCTATACTTCCACTTAACTCCCCCTTCCTCCCATAGTACCTGAAAGCAAATCCAAGATATTACATCATTAACTTGTAACTATTCCAGCACAGTACATGTTCAAGCACTTACTATGCGCTAGTCACTGCGCCTACATTGAGAACACAATGATAAGATAAAATTTTGTCTTTGAAAAGCTGCAGCTGGGTGAGGAGCTTATAGACAACATTGTATTGAGGTAAGAGAGACCAAACCATAGTGAGAATAGAAAACCGAATTCTTCTCATTTGGGAGTGCATATACCCAGCATGGACTCAAAAAAAAGTCACCCTTGAAACAGCCAACACGACCACATGATTAACAATCTTATTTCTCCCGGCCTCCCTACCTCACCGATGAGTTTCCGTGGCATCTTCACTCTTCCTTGAGAAGCTGCTCCTCTGAGAGCCATTTTAGCTGAGGAGCTCGACATATCACAGGACGGAAGCTCACCTGTCTGTAGAGGACTCTGACACTGGAAAGACTGCTGACCAAGGCCCTTTCTGGCCCAATCTACTCCTGGGGCTTCCGCTAAGCAATGACCTCAGGCTTTACCGCTGTCTTTTCTTAGAGGTGGGGAGGATAAGTGGCCTCCAGGGGTTAAGAGGCAGAACCTTAAAAAAAGGACACTGAGTGTTGACAGGTCTGGTGGCTCTAAGCCAGCCGTGGGCAAACTACGGCCCGTTTAAAATGAATAAAACTATTGAAAAAAAAGACCGTACCCTTTTATGTAATGATGTTTACTTTGAATTTATATTAGTTCACACAAACACTCCATCCATGCTTTTGTTCTGGCCCTCCGGTCCAGTTTAAGAACCCATTGTGGCCCTCGAGTCAAAAAGTTTGCCCACCCCTGCTCTAAGCCCTCTCTAATCAGAGCTCGGGATACCTTAATGGGTCACTAACCTCGCCCCAGATGTCCTGCCACATCTCACCACCTGCACAGCAGCCGTTCAGCATGCTAGACAGAGCCAGGAATAAAATACCATCTGTATTCTGGCTCCTTCAGCTGTCCCCACCCTGCAGAAGCCTGGAGTATGAAAAGTCAAATGCAAGTGGGCTTGGAAATTAGGCAAACCCAATGGTTTTATATATGATGAAATATATATGATTTCCAACATCAACTCCAGTCACAGAATATCCACCTGCATGGGGATGGTGGGTGATCTGAAGCACAGCAAACCAGAGGTGCTCAGAGGTGTATCCTGTGAAGCACAGAAGGCAAATAGAATCACTTCTAGACTTCCTTCTGCATTTAGGGGTCAGGTGATAGCTTAAGTAGCCATTTATTACAATCTAGCATCTCTGTGAGCCCAGCAGGCTGAGCTGGGACAACAGGCTGAGCTGGGGATGAACACTGTTAGGACTCACCTTCCAGTGGATGCAGGTAAACAGAGCCCAAAAGAAAAGAGAGAGAGAGAGAGAGAGAGAGAGAGAGAGAGAGAGAGAGGGCAAGTATCTGCAGAGCACAGGGGCAGTCTGCTGCCTATCAACTCACAGAATCTTCATTTGTCTTGCCTGCCCATCTATTCCCTGCTATGAATGTGGGTGGAGAGTGAATAGAAATAAGTATGGAATGCTAGCTATAAAATTTTTGGAGAATGGGGTAAGGCAGTGGTTGGCAAACTGCAGCTCGCGAGCCACATGCGGCTCTTTGGCCCCTTGAATGTGGCTTTTCCACAAAATACTGACTTCTACGCATGGGCCACGAAGTTTCAATCGCACTGTACATGCACACCCGTACGTGGTATTTTGTGGAAGAGCCACACTCAAGGGGCCAAAGAGCCGCAGTTTGCCGACCACTGGCCCGGTAGGGGAACAAGGTTAATTAAAACCGATAGTTAATAATAAGATCACCCTTAGAGTGAGCCTCAATGATCAAACTTCAAATAATCAAACACTCTAAGGATAAATGAAGTATGGGTCACAGAGTTTGGCTCTTCACTGCAAAAGGGCAAGATTGTATAGAGGCTAAAAGAATAAATTTAAGAGTCAGACAGTCCTAGATTCAAGTCTTGGTTCTACTCAACCACCTACTAACTAGCCCTTTGCCTTGCAAGCTATTTAACTGAGGGCTTGCCGGGCACAGATAGATTGTAGGTGCACCACAAAATACTATTGGTTGTAAATTGACTATATATATAAAGTGCCAGCGGCCATCGCAATGGAACAGACGACTGAACAGGCTGCGTGGGGCAGCCAGGCCGGCCGGGGGGTTAGTGAGGGACGACCAAATGACTGAACAAGCAGGCTGCGTGGGGTGACCAGGCCAGTGGGGGGCGGGGGGGGGGGCATGAGGGATGGTCAAGCCAGCAAGGGGGGGGGCAGTAAGGGGTGACCAGGCCACCAGTGGGGGCAGTTGGGGATTACCAGGCCAGCAGAGGGGGACAGAGGGGTGACCAGGCCAGCAGAGGGGGGTAGTGAGGGGTGACCAGGCTGGCAGGGGTGGGGGCAGTTGGAGGCAACCAGGTCGGCAGGGGGGTGCAGTTAAGGGCAACCAGGCTGGCAGATGGGGACAGTTAGGGGTGACCAGGCTGACAGGAGGGCAGTTGGGGGTGACCAGGCCAGAGGGGGAAGGGGGGAGCTGAGGGCAACCAGGCCTGCAGGGGGGCAGTAAGGGGTGACCAGGTGGGCGGGGGGGGGGACATTTTGGAGCAACCAGGCTGGCAGGTAGAGGTGATTAGGGGTGATAAGGCTGGCAGGGGGGCCAGTAGGGATGAGGCAGGCAAGCAGGTAAGCAGTTAGGAGTCAGCGGTTCCAGATTGTGAGAGGGATGTCCCAGATTGGAGAGGGTGCAGGCTGGGCTGAGGGGACCCGCCCCCACCCCATGCACAAATTTCATGCACCAGGCCTCTAGTTTTATAATAATAAAAGTTTAAGGCAATTTTTGTAACTATTCATTTTATAATATTTGAAGTTACATTTGAACACTATTTGTATGGGTCCCTGTGAGGTTTTTGAATGTCCTAATTGCTATTTTGTTGCATACTTTACACAAAGCACCCATGACCAGAGAGCAGTCTGGGATGACTACATCACCTCTTAATCATCCACTGTTAAAAGTAATATAGATGTACTGAAATTTTCACTGAACCCCATGTAGATGCCTTAAATCCCCTCAAATTTATCTCAGAATGCCAAACAAATATTATAATTTTCTATGTGTGCCATCATGTGCAAAAGATTGGAAGGCATTCATTTAATCTCTGAATAAATTTCCTCAAATGAAAGATGGGAATAATCTATATATATAAAGAGCCAGGGACTGTCATATTTGAAACAACTGAATGGACGACCGAACAGGCTGAGTGGGGCGACAAGGCCGGCAGTGGGGTTAGTGAGGGACAACCAAATGACTGAGCAGCAGGCTGCATGGGCAACCAAACCAGCGGGGGGTGGGGCAGTTGGGGTTGACCAGGTTGGAAGGGGGGGCAGGTGGGGCAACCAGGCAAGCAAGGGGAGCATTAGGGGCAATCATGTCAGCAGGCAGAGGCAGTTAGGGGTGATCAGGCTGGCAAGGGGGCCAGTTAGGGGCGATCAGGCAGGCAGGCAGGTGAGCAGTTAAAAGCCAGTGGTCCTGGATTGTGAGAAGGATGTCCGACTGCAGGTTTAGGCCTGATTCTCTAATAATAGTATATATCTCATAGGGTTTTGTGAGGATGGAATGAGTTAAAATATGTTAAGCATTAGAATAGTGTCTGGAACACAGGAAATGAATAAGGAATGCCAGTTGTTATTTTTCCTTATCTGTAAGATGTGGAGATATGGCTGATGTGAAGATTACATGTGAGATAAAGCATGTTAAGCGCTTAGTACAACATCTGGTATACAGTAGGTTAGTAAATGCAAACCAGTATTACTAGTGCTCTAACTAGTTCAAATGTTCATAACGTTTCATGTTAGATTGCTCTTTCTAAGTGACTATAAGCTCTTTACACTGATTGCCTTCTCTTCAAATCTATGACAAGCCTAGAACTACAGACGCTGTCCAAAATATAGCTGGAGATTGATTTTGTAGAGCTATGAACCTTCACAAAGTAATATTTGATTTAATTTCTCAAAACAACTTTAAGCTATTTCCATTTTAAAGGTAAGAACACTGAGGCCTTGACATTATATGGCTTGCCCAAGATATCAGGTTTCAGAACTGGAAGCAAAGCCCAACTCTGTTCACTCCAAGTAGTGTTATTACCAGATCACAGTACTGTACTGGGGCTGTTGCACACAGTTGTACAGGGGAATGCAATTCATATTGCAGATGTTATAAATTTGTCTATTTTTATGAAGTACTTTTATGGCAGATGGCAGTAAGAGTTTTGTTATAGATACTCAATATAAGTATCTATAATAATAAAAGCATAAAATGTTAATTAGACCAGACGTCCTTCCGTATGTTCTTCCAGACAACCTTCTGAACGAAGCGGAGGCAAGCCACTGCAGCTGCAATGTCCAAGCCCCTTGCATGAATTTTATGCATCGAGCCTCTAGTATTATAATAATTATTTAAAGGAGCACTTTTATCCTATTTGCACAAAGGCACCATATAGAGGCCCTATCACAACCCAATTTTTCTCTGATGATTTAAACAGTATTTTGGGAAGTTGAGCCCATTTCGATTATCAATTTAAATTTAACAGTTAGGAATACTTATACTACTAGTGGTCAGCAAACTTTTTCTGTAAAAGGAGAGATGGTAAATATTTGAGGCCTTGTGGGCCACACAGTAAGTCTTTGTCACAAGTACTCAGCTTTGCTTTGTAGCCTGAAAGCTGACAGACAATATTTAAATGAATGGGTGTGGTTGTGTTCCAATAAAACTCTACTTAGAAAAAAAGACAGTGGGTAAAAGCTTGCCAATTACTGACTTATAGAAATATGGTTATTTGAATTATTAATAAGAATTTCTTGAAAGAGCAATGACCTCATTTAGATCGAACCTGTTAAAGGTGAGAAGCCAAAACTTGAAACTAGACCTGATTTCAAACCCCTTGTTCTTTAATCTTAATACACATGAGGTGTTCTCATTCTTGGCAAGTTGGTGACCAGCAGTATGCAGTGATCAATTGTGAGGTGTTTGCAATCTCCAGTGTTTATGGATATTACTTTAAAAAATTAAATAGCTCAGAAGGGACTCACACTTGTCTTGATTTCTTGAACGGGAAGGGAAAAGTCAGACCTAGTCCAGAGGGGATGTCACCCCAACTCTTGGCCTCCAGGGAAACTGACTCCTCAGTTCTCTTGGCCTTTGTCTCCACAAACTCCTCTTCCCTAGTTTAGATGAAAAGAGAGCTGTGGTTCTATGAAAGAAGCCGGGAAACAAAGGTGGGAAAGAAAGCAAACAAAAGAGGAGTTTCCACATTTAAACAGGTAGGTTTACAAAGTCTGTTTCATTAGGTACGAAATTGAGTTACTTGATTGAAATGGAGATCTACAGAAAGACCCGGTCACGGGTCTGGTGTAGCAAACAGAGAGGCCCTTGTTGCTCTTGCTACTCGGCTGTTGACCCACATAGCTTCAGCTTGGCACCTCTTAGGACCTTGCTGGAATCTCAGTCTCTACAACGTGACCATAAATCCATGACCTTTTTGGAGATTAGGGCTGGAAAAGAAGTTGGAAGTTATCTAACCTGTTACATGTGTAAGGTTCCTTCCCTTTGGCATCTAATTCTGCTTGGACAACCTTGCAAGGATAGGAAGCTGTCCCCCATATTAGCCTGTGTTATTATCAACAACACAATTTATTAGGAAGTTCTTTCATATGTTGAGTTAAACTTACTCTCACTGTTGCTGCTTCTGCACACTTCTGTAATCACAAGCAACCCTACTTGCTTTTTCACGTAGCAGCCTCACCAATATCTGAAGATGCTACCATGGAATACCAAGTACAGGATTCAAGGTGAGATTTAATAGTCCAATACCTTCCCTGTCTGGAGACTGCTGGTTGTGAGGTATCGGGGACGTCACAGCACACTACTGGCAATACTACGTTTATGGACAAATAACTTCTCTAAGTCTTTAGTTCCATCCCCCACAGGCTGAACTGGGGCACACCTGACCTTCTGGATCTAAGAACAAACTACATTTGTAGCTGGGCAGTATGTTAAGAGCTCCAGCACTCATTATCTATGCAGTGAT
Organism: Myotis myotis; assembly: GCF_014108235.1. Taxonomy (NCBI): domain Eukaryota; kingdom Metazoa; phylum Chordata; class Mammalia; order Chiroptera; family Vespertilionidae; genus Myotis; species Myotis myotis. Next base: position 196,753,011 of record NW_023416313.1, on the reverse strand, counting down.
TCTTGCCCTGAGTATATGCTAGATTCACCCTTTCATTTCAACTTTTAAAAATACTTTTAGGGATCCGGATTCTCTCAAACAATATAATTTGCTATTATCTCAGCTTTTAGTCACTAAAAAAAATGGTAGCGATGCAGTAAGAATAGTGGTAATGGCTCACATTAGTTGAGTTTTGTGCCAGGCACTGGGCTAAGAGGTTTTCATATGTTATTTAACCCTCACAAAAGCCTTATGAAATAGTTACTAAAATTAATGGGTAAAAGGTAGAGAAAGGTTACTTGCTCAAGGCCACAGGATTTGAACCCAAGCAGATTGGTGGATTTATACTTTTAACTACATCACATTGTTCCATCAATGTCCTTTTTCAAAGTATGAATAAATTACAAGAGCAAGTCAGGATAGAGTTAACAGCTATTTGATGCTTGGGAAGAAAGCCAGGAAGAGAGTTCAGCACTCCCACTGACCTCTTGTCATCTCTAACTGTTCTCTATTATAACTTCTCCACCAAGTCTACCATCTTGTCCACAATAACATACTTAATGCCACCCTGAAATCCTAGAGGCAGGATGCATACATATGGTGTTCCTTGAAACGGTTAAATGCAAAGCAATCGGCATCCTGGCTGTACCACTCCATAATTTAAGACTTCTGTGCTTCAGTAGGTAATGATGGTACCTACCTTATGGTAACTATCAAGTAACCGGTAAAGTGTTTAGGAAAACCCCAGGTACACAGAAAGTGCTCAATAAATGTTAGTTATTATTATAATTCTCATATAAAAACAATTGTCTTGTATGTCTGGTTCTTACATCGTTATCACTTTTTAAACAATCCAGTCTAAAACTTTATTCATGACTTGTCAAATTTATCAATCTATATGTTTGCAATCTATCTTCTCGTTTTTAAAAAAGTCAGTGTTTCCTCATCTTCAATAATTGAGCACTTCATAGTTCACCATGCTTTCTTACAGACCACCAAGCGTCCTGATATCACTCTTTCACTGAGAGCCAGAGACTTGAGCATACTTGATGTCTTAATATTTGGGTGCAATGGAGAAAAACAGCAGTAAACTCCCTAAGGGGGGCACCTCAATTTGTGGCCTGTTGCGTCATCACCAGACTGTGAGTCTGAGTGTAGGAAATCAAGGTCGATGGTTAGGCCAGTTGAAACAAGAGCCACTTTGGATCCTCAAGGCCAAGTCTGAGAGGGGCCAGGGTATGAACAATCACAGCTCTGCTGTCCTTCAGCATATACGTTACTTCTGAGCCCAAGGATGAGAGCCAGCTAAGCAAACATTTCCAAAGAATTTGGGACACATGCAGCAACTGAATTCGAAAGCACTGTACAGGTGACAGGGGTTACCCACCCCACCAATCCTTTTCAGAGTCAGAATCTTGAGGTTAGAAAAGAACTTTCTAGATCTAGTCCAGGGGTTGTAAACTAATAGACCACAGACCAAAAGTAGCCACATGTGTCTTATTTGCCTTCCCTTGTTACCTGTTTGAATTAACTAATATTTAAAAATCTGAAGATATGGCATGAAAATAGATTTTGCTCATCTTAAAAAACAAAGATATGGCCACATTATGTCTCTACATTGAATAGCAGTCAAAATCAGGCCATGTGTTCTCAACCTGACTTCAGTGATCTTCAGTGAGTACTGTTGATCTTTCCCTTGAGAATTTGAGACACAGGGACATTACCTGCCTACAGGCACTATGACAAGGAGACACAAAACTGAGAACTAGGTCTTCTGCTTTTGTACTGACTCCCCTGCATTCCCTTTGCTGGGCCAGAAATCCCAAAGGGCTGCAATCCACTAGGGAAGGTAAAAATAGCCAGAAACTCAAAATCCCAGCATTCCTTAGGTTGCTGAGCACACCCACACTCTAAACTATCTGTGCTCTCCCTACAAAGCACTGCACATTCCCAGCCTCCACAGATGCCCTCAGACCCAGCTGTGTTATGAGCAAACATGAGGCTTTCTCCTTTGTTAATGGCCTTTTCCCTACCCACACAGGCAGTTAGGGAACAACAGACTCCATGGGACATTGACTCGAGGGAGAGGTTATAGAGAACAGTTACAGATGACAGGAGGTCAGTAGGAGTGAACTCTCTTCCTGGCTTTCTTCCCAAATGTCAAATGGCTGTGGCCATAGCCTTCAATACATTGCTTTTAAAAAGTGCGGACTCTGTTCAGATTGACATAGTTTCACACAAAGGATGTCCTAGCTATGCTCCCCTTGAGTATAGTGACATTGATTTGTAAAAATCTTTGAAATCTTCAGTTTAAACAGCCAAGAACACACAGTATCATAGCTTCACTATCATAGCTTCCAGGAATATCTTACCTAAAACTGCCCAAGGAGATAGGTGGTTTCCTTTATATCTAGGAGATGCCAATAGCAAAACTATAGTCTGTGCAAGTACCTAGGATTGGCAGCTGCATGAGGAATGGACTAGTAACAGGGAACCATTCACATGAGACCATACTCTATAAAGGTAGTGGGGGTACAAAATCAAGAGTGTCTTATTTAAGGATGAGAGCAGAAAGCAAGTAGCAACTGAACTGGAGAGAGCAAGGCTGAATAGTTGAACAGGTACTGAGTCAGAGATTCTGTCTTGTATAAAGAACCTAAAATAAATACACTGTCAAAGGGCAAGTGCTCAAACATGCACAAAGTCAATGACAGCTGAAGCCAAAGAACCTGTCCAGGTCTGCCTTTGCCCTGCCACCGATCCTGGAGCAACCCTTCCATGTTCTCCTGAGGACGGCTGCTGCCAGGAACCAGTAAGTATGGAGCCAAATTCTCCTTTGTGCTTCCCTCTGGGCAATGAATTTAAAAAATTCCCCAGAGCCTGTATTCTGGCATAAATTAAGGTGTTACAGCAAGTTCCAAGATTCATCAAAACCCAAGCCAAACATCTATTCTGTTTGGGTTTATTGATCCTGGCTATTGTGTGGCCTCCCGGGAGCACAAATGAAGTATCAGGCTGCTGGCTATGGTCAAAGAGGACTTGTCTCTTACCCCTTGAATAAGGAAATTTATTCTCATTGAGGTCAAGGAGGTTCTTCTCGATGCATCATTTAGATCCAATACTTTTCCCGCCTATTGAATATAAAGTGATTATATTCTCAGAACTAAATGATGATAATACTCTTTAATAAAGATTTTTCAGGTGCTTTTTCTCTTTTAACCCTCAACCCCCTCAGAAGCTGAGTCTGTTGGTGTCCTCAATGATACTAAGCAGGAACTCAGGAAACAGGCTAGGCTCTATGTAATAGAAAAAAACTAAAGCTCAGAGAGGGAAGCAACCAGTCTTTCACATTTGGGGACATGAATGTAGAATTAGGGCTAAGAGCCCTTTCACAACAGGCATGAACTTTCCAGCTCAGTACTAAACCAGACCTGAGTGGTAAGACCAGGAAACCCTTGGGAAGACACTCTTGTAATGGCTTTGTCATTAATACACAGAATTCTGGTACCTCCATTCAATGAGTCCAGGCTAATAACTTGGTTTAATGTAAGGCTGTTGTAACCAGGAAAAGATCCAAACCTTCCTAATGCAGCACTGGTCACTCAATTCAAAACCATGCAGTCTTTAAATATCAGGTTTTCATGAGGAAAGTACAAGGGTGATGAGGAACTGTCAGCCCTTCCAACATGGCAGTAAGTAAAGGAGGAATCATCATCACGTACATGATGATTTGCAAAAAAGTGACTCAGAAGAGCTTGTCAGTATGATGTGGTCAGTAGTACTTATTATCCTGTCCACACCTGCAAATTTAACAATTTAGTTGTTTCTTCCTTTTCCTTCCTGCTTGAAGCTACTGGCTTCTTAGCTATTAAGGCCGGAGTCTAAACGAAGGCTGTCATAGGACTCAGCTCCTCTGCCCCCACTACGCTTTTTCATTTTAAGTCTCTGCCTCAGAGTTTCACTTTCCTGTATGGTAGAGTTTAAGTGTCTCACAGGAAGTGAACAGATCTCCCAATGATAAAAACTATAGACTCTTGACAAAATAATAATAAAAAAACTGCCTGAAGGCATTGGTGACTAAACAAAAAAGCAGGTGAACTCTGGAGAGGTTAAAACTTTGAAGAAGGAAATGGCACAAGATGAGTTCCCATTTTTATGGCTTTTAGGCTGATAGGCTGTTTGAAGAATCGGAGCAACCACAGCTCCTGAAAGTGAGGGGAGAACCCTCAGAAGAAAGAGAGCCAAAGAAAGAGAACCCCAAATTCTGTGCATAAACTCTGCCCACATCTCTGGCTGACCCCTGAACCATACGTGTGTGGGAAAGACTCCAGCTTAAAGATAAAAAAACTGAATTAAGATTTGAGCTGCTGCCCAAGACAGTTTACAGTTTGAGTCCAATGAAATTAAATGCCTGCTAACAAACATCAGTACTCTTCAGAGAAATACAACAGAATACACAACAAAATCATAATACAGAGAAATATGAAGCAGTTATTATCAGTAACCCACTGTACTGATGTTCTGATGACAAGTAAGATGCTAATTAGAAAATAACTCATATTCAAAAGTACTTCTTAGTTGGAGATGTTTGTTTCAAATGACTTTTATTTGTGCCAAAACTAAATCGCAAACTGCTTACTGACACGATAGGTAGTGTTGCTCGTTGGGACACTTGACTGGAGAGAGAATTTAGGGAGTCGGGTGGAGAGATTTTGTGCAGAGGTATTTTCACTTGGTGAGGATGTGAAGGACAGAGCTTTTCAGTCTGGGATCCCTAATATTCAACACCAGGCCTGCTACTAGTTCTTATAGGGATCTTTTATTTTATTTTCTTTCCCAGAAGGTAGAGCACATGCTATGAAATACTCTGCCAGACTTGTAAAGGAGGCAACCTACAGAACATAGCAAGTGTTTTTATAAGGAGAAAAGTGATGTTCATACAGAACGCTTAGAGAGCATCAGAGCCCTGTCTTCTGAAGTGATTCTAAAATGGAATTACTAAACAGAAGTATTTGGAAGAGATAATCCTAAATCCATTTTGGGTTTCACACTGGTTCTTCTCTCCTTTGTTAACTGAATTCTACATCTTGTGAGACTAGATTTCAGAAACAGAGCCAGCTTGCCAACCCCAAAGATTCCTGGTACTCTCAAAAGCAGGATATGATAGAAAAGGGCACAAATTGGTTTTTGGGTGTGGTGGGGAAGAGAAAGGACACAACTCACAAAAGTGACAAGAGCTATAGTAAGAAAGATTACCAATAAACCTGAAGTTATTAGTTTTGGAAATGGAGGTGACAGTTCCTCTAAGGGCAAGCAGTATGATTATTTAATTACACCAGCGGTTCTCAACCTGTGGGTCGAGACCACTTTGGCGGTCGAACGGCCCTTTCACAGGGGTCGCCTAAGACCATCCTGCGTATCAGATATTTACATTACGATTCATAACAGTAGCAACATTACAGTTATGAAGTAGCAACGAAAATAATTTTATGGTTGGGTCACAAAATGAGGAACTGTATTTAAAGGGCCAGAAGGTTGAGAACCACTGAATTAAACAAAAACAATGCCCAAATTAAGAGAATGGAAGCTCCCAAAGAGTGTTCTTAGCAGCCTTGTAATGTGCACCAATTAAACTGGTTTCAGTGTGAAAATGGCTCGATGACTCTTTGAACTAAGACCAGATTAGTCACCCAATCAACAACAGAAAACAAAAAAGACCCCCCCAAAAAACAAAAAAAAAAACCCCAGCAGAACTATAAAACTCCTCTTTTTATCATAGATTTCCCACTATAAAGCTGACCACCACATCATCCAATGATGTAAAATTCTAGAAACTTGACAAAATTTCTTTTTAAAATTTATTTTTTGTTATCAAAGAGAATGGCCAGAAACATTGAGTACTAAAGAATCTGTTCATGGCATCATTTTACAAAAGTTCCTAATGGAATGAGAATATTTTATTTCAATGTATCTCCTTCACTTATTAAAGATGAGATGGATGAACTGATGTAATTACTTAAAAAAAATTCCAGACAAGAACATCCATTCTCATTCTGAATCTGCTGACTGGAGTGAATTCAGTGGTTGCATTATTACCACTGGCTAAGAATCCACCTCCCCACAGCGGGGAGCTATTCAAGTCTTCTCATCAGGTCTCTCAGAGATAGGCACCATGTTTGAAGTCTCACACAAATGTCTGTGTCACTTAAATTACAATGTGGCAGTGTTTTTCTCATGGAGACATAATCTTGAAAGAAGAGGCAAAGTCGAAAATCACCTGCTTGCATGTTATATGTGAGTACATTATTCGACTGTGCAGGGGTTTTGGGCATTGTAGCCCTTGTTAAAGAGAAATTTCACCAACAAAACATCTGTCAATTCTCAGCTGCTCCTGATGCTGAGGGTGTCTACTCATACAACCATGTGTTGTTAGGACAGGGCCTTCTTCATCTACTGTTTGGCTCAAATAGTTTGAACTGAGTTTAGTTGTCCTTCTCCTCCATCTTAAGCTTTATTTCTCGGCTTCAGGATATGTGGGGTACTTGACTGTCTCTATCTTCTCTCGGACTTTGTAGGAGGGATACAAGCCCGTCCTTCCCAGTTTCCTGTTGACACCTTTAGAATAGCCATCCCAATGATTTCCAGCCACACCAATGATATCTCCAGGTTCCATGGGAATTTCATCTGCAGTTCGAGGCTCGTGAGGATAAATGGCAATCTGGTTGTGGGCATTTTGGCCCCCAAAATAGTAGATGTCATCCAAAGAATGGAAGTTTGCAGAGGCATCAGGATGCAGTGTTTGCATGATTTCATAAGCGACTCGACAGACCTTGGGAAATAATTTTTAAAAAATAGTTAGTATATGTAAGATCCCCATCAGAACAATCTAAAAGCCCTTAGCCAAAGAGAGCAGAACTAGACTAGGACTAGAACTGAGAGAATGAGAACTAGTGGATTCTAGTCACAAGTTTTCAGTCCATTTGCTCTCAAGTGATGATATAGCATATAGCATAAGTCATTCTTCATTCTGTGCTTGCATCTGTGTTTTTTAACATAAAAGATTACAATTAAGGTCTCTGGGAGAAAAAATGTATAATGCAAAGTACTTTAAGAATATGAATCAGTTAATTTTAATAAAGATTCATTAAGAACCACATAGTACTCCATGTTGGGCACTGGTGGTATAACATGAGTAAGACATAGTTTGTGCCCTTGAAGACTTTAAGGTTAGGATTAGGGTTATAAATACTTTACAAAAATGCTGCTGCTCCCTTTCCTTCATTCAGTGTTAATCAATCACATACTCTTTTCTGCTAATTTGAACTTGGCCTCCGGACTCTTTTCAATAGAAATTCATGTAATTACTGACAATTAATTACCACTGGCAAGTGAGAGAAATATATCTACCATTTCCATTCTAAATAGTTTTAAGTGTGCTGTGTAGACAGTAGCATTCTAGGACTGAAATAAGATGGACTTGTCTTTGGGGAAGATGCATCTACCTGATGCATTTAAGGCTACTTAAAAGATTCCTGTCCAAAGAATACCTATTATGCCCACTGGATGGATGTCAGCTGAAATTCTACAACCTGAGCATCATTCCTTGAGCTTAATGCTTGGTGATTAAGTTAAAATATAACTATCTTCATGGAAGTATAACATTTTAAGCAATTAATAAATACATTTATTATAGCATAAATAGGTTGCAGAAACTCTTCTAAGAATAGTGAAGAAATAAGAGAGAATGCTATCATTTTGCTTAGAAAATTCTTCCAATATACATTGTGAACAGAGAACTCAACTCACGTAAAATTTTCTTAAATCTCCAGTTGTAGTTATCTCAGTTAATAAAGTTTTATTGTCCCCGTACCAACAGACATAGAACTAGACACAGAACCAAGACAATGACTTTCCATTCGAACCTGCTACTTCATCAACACACTAATTTTATATTGGGAATGTCATGGTACAACTGAAAACACTGGTAGAATACTGAGACTATAACAAATAAGGCTAAAAAGATTTAGAACTTGAACTTTAAAATCAGCCAAAGGCCCACTGAGGACAAGCAAAATCAAGTGAAGACTCTGGAAAGGAAGAAACTAAAAAATTAAAACAAAGCAGCCCTAATAATAGCAAAGTACAATAATAATAATAGAGGCTAATATTTACTGAGTTTTTGCTGTCAGATAGTGTTTTTAGGTATTATCTAATTTAATTCCCTCAATAGCCCTATACAATTCTATCATGTTTATTTTACAGACGTCAAAGGTCAATTAAGAAATTTGCCCAAGGTTACACTATTATTAAGTGGTAGATTCAGGTTTTGAACACAGGCTGTCTGTGTATGCTAGTTAACTGCTAAGCATATTTTCTCTTATAGACACTGTTCTCCATGTTTGGACTGTAACACCAGAGAGATAAAACATAAGGCCAGGCTGGCCTTGGGCAAACCTGAGAGTCTTCTTTTCAGGGCATGTCCAGGTACTCTTCAATCATCTTTAGCCAGAAATGCATGACCTTGTATTGCTTGACCTTGGGATGACCATAAGGCCCACTGTGGCAATGAACTCTAATGAACTTCCTCCTCTCCACTATTAAATATCTCACTCATAAAAACATTACCCTCGCCGAAACCGGTTTGGCTCAGTGGCTAGAGCGTCGGCCTGCGGACTGAAAGGTCCCAGGTTTGATTCCGGTCAGGGGCATGTACCTTGGTTGTGGGCACATCCCCAGTAGGAGATGTGCAGGAGGCAGCTGATTGATGTTTCTAACTCTCTATGTCTCTCCCTTCCTCTCTGTAAAAAATCAATAAAATATATTTTAAAAAAAACAAAAAACATTACCCTCAGTCCCATACCCTAGAAGCCTTCTTTTGAGGAAATAATCCTAATTATCAGTTTATGTTTTATATCAATAATTGTTGCTATGTTAGTCTGCTGGATGACATGTATTTCCTTAAGCCAAAGTAATAATGAATGGTAGAAATTTCAGACATTGAGATGGAGCCATATAAGACCGTTTATCCTTCTCATATTGGTGATAATCATAGCAGTTGAGGTTAATGAGCACTGGTAATGGTCCAGGTACTGTTTTAATAGTGTGCTTGCTTGCATCTTTTTCAACTCAAAAACTCACAAGAACCATATAAGGTGGCTACTATTATTCACATTTTATAGATGAAGAAACTAAGCCACAGAAAGATTATGTAAATTTCCAAAAAGTTTAAAAAAAAGGCAAAGCAAAGAAAAAAGGAGCTAGTAATTGGCAGAGCCACAATTAGCACTCTCTCTGGCTCTCAACCACACACTAAACTGCCTTAGGATAAGTCTTAGAGCAGTACCTGCCACATAGGCACTCAATAACTATCTGTTGAATGAATACTGCTCCGTGCATAACACCAGCCAGCAGTGGAGATGCAAGTCCACAAGGGGTAATTTAATCCTTAAGCTTCATATATAACATTCTGAGTAATTAAAATTTTTTCTCTATATTAACAGTGGGGCAATTTACTGCAAAAGCTAGAAGGATTACTATAATGTTGATGTTTGCATTTAATCACCCTAGGCTTCCTCTCTGGGTTTTACAAGTCCAAATCATGTGGCAGGTAAATGAAGGCTTTCAGCTGATCAGTACTCAGGTTTGATACCTGACAGGTAACATGATTGATGAGGCAAACCCTTTGGTTTGCAAAGCAGTGGCTGGTCACATTTTGTATCTTTTATTTCATTTTGTTTTAACATGGCATTATATCATTTTTAGAACACCAATAAGCACAAGGTAATGGGTAAGAACAAAAACCCTGATAAAGAATAAAACATAGATATGACTGTATTAAAAACAACAATTAAAAAGGAAAGAAAGGTCCATTAGTCTGAACTTTATCCCTGAGGAACAACTAGCTGAGTTTGCATGAGTCTCCAAAGCTTTCTCAGAGCAGCTGAGATATCCTTTTTTTTTTTGTCAAAATAGACAAGGCCAAGAGGATCTCTAGTGTGCAAAGTAATATCTGTTTTTTCCCACTGCACTCTCCAAAATCGGACTCAGAGTGTAGTGAGGCCAGTTATGCTACGTGTGGCCTTGGAATCAGACAATGAAGAGTGTCACAAGAATGCTTTTAAGAATCACAAAGGGAAGTGTCAAAGGGGGAAAGTAAGTAATTTTGTCCCATGTTGATTTTAATGCTGGAAGAAGGAAAGCAAAGCATCAAGCACCTCCCTTGAATCTCAGGGCCTACTGACACGTAAAGTTGGTAATATTCAAACATTTATATATTTATTGCATTTTATTTTTTTTTATTTTTAAAATATAATTCTATTGATTTCAGAGAGGAAGGGAGAGATAGAAGCATCAATGATGTGAATCATTGATGGGCTGCCTCCTGCATGCCCCCTACTGGGCATTGAGCCCGCAACCCGGCATGTGCCCTGACTGGGAATTAAACAGTGACCTCCTGGTTCATAGGTCAACACTCAACCACTGAACCACACAGGCTGGGCTAGGCTATATTCATTGGATTTTAGAGCTTTATGACTAGAGTGGTGGTTCTCAACAAGGGTGATTTTGCCCCCACAGGACATTGGGTAATGTCTGCAGACACTTTTGATTGTCACAATTGAGGTGGAGGTGCTACTGGCCAGGGATGCTGTAAAGTATCCTAAAATGCACAGGACAGTGCCTCACGACAACTTTTCTGGCCCCAAATGCCAGGGGTGCCCTGGTGGAGAAACCCTTGACTAGAGGAACAAACCTTAGGTAAGCCCACAGGCCCACAGAGGAGGTGGTACATAGAATGATTGACACATTCTAAGAACACCCATTAAAAAATGTGTGGAGGTTGTTACTAGTTATTTGCACCTGTTGACCAGGCAGACACATAGTCAGACTATCAAAACAGTTGAGAGAGACCAAAAATAGAAAAGGGAGCTCATCAAAGTCAGGATCGTGACCCTAATTAGGGAGAAACATCAGCAGTGGATGCTTCATGGGACCTGAAGGCCAAGGAAGTTTTCTTTCTGACTAGGATTGCTGCCTGTGTGACTCCTGTACTGTGTAGCTGTCTTTTTGGGTAGTAAGTTGTATTCCTATTCCATATTGAAGAAGCTCGTATAGCCTTGGCTGTGGTAGGTATCTTTCCAACAATCATATCACCATCCCACTGTGACAATGTGCATTGTCGCACATTAGAAAACTGCCCATTTATTTATATTCAAATGAAAATGATGTGGATTTCCTCTTCACATTTTCTCTTCTCAACTTCATCTAAGCTTTTAGGCATATATTATTCTTACATAATTTACATTTCTTGGTAGTTATTTCATTTGAGTATTTTATCTTCATTTCCTCTGGAATCCCCTCTACGCCTAGTATAAATCTGAGCACAAATGGTTGTTTAGCAGATTTTGAATAAACTACTCAGTAATATGCACATAAATGAAAGAGCAGAATAAAATCCACAATAAATATTGCTATGGTGATATTCAACTGGGAAATATGAGGCTGCTTGTACCACTCATAAAAACAGATACACCTAACCCATAACACATAATTATCTACAATTACTCTCAAAACATGATTGTAATATGGTATTGCTTAAATTTAATGTACAGTCTCTTGCTTGGTAGAAATGTAGTAAGATTTGAAGAGGAATTACATTTACTCTTTCTTATGTTCTATAAAGCAATTGAGACAAAATGCTGGGCATTTAAGCCTTAGTATCAGTGTATCGATAGTAGAAATGGATGGGTTCTGGTTAAATATTGACTGTGTGCAAAATCAGAAAGTATTAAGCAAGCTTAATTACCTGCTGTTTCTATTTAATGCTGTGAACAAGCCGAGCACTTTAAACAACTCTAGTAGCTGGCTTCAGTAGAGATGTATTCAACCATTGCTTGCAAACAACTAAATATTCAGTGCACCTAAATAGCTATGTTTTGGGGGAATCTTCTCATGCTTTCACAAAAATGGTAATTCGCAAATATTAGAAAATTTCACCAGAATCATGATAAGTACCATTTTAAAAAGCCCTAGCCAGTTTCATTCAGTGGATAGAGTATCAGCCTGCGGACTGAAGGGTTCCAGTTTCGATTCCGGTCAAGGGCCTGTACCTCAGTTGCAGGCTCGATCCCTGGCCCTGGTTGGAGCATGTATGGGAGGCAACCAATTGATATGTCTCCCTCACATCCATGTTTCTCTCTCTGTCTCTCCCCTCCCTCCCACTCTCTCTGAAAATCAATGGAAAAATGTCCTCAGTTGAGGATTAATAAACAAACAAGAAAACAAGAAGTTCCTAACCCTAATATGACCAAAAAGTACTGTCCTCTTAAAAATACCCTACTATCACTTACCTGGGATGAAAAAGTACACACTAGGAAGTCTGCCTGGGAAAGAAAGTGTATATCCAGAATCACACCCCTAAGTGAATTTTCCGTGTATCGATTGTGTAGTCCAGCTGACCAAGAGATAGAGTTATCACTAATAAATTCATAACTGGGGTACCTGAAAAAGAAATAAATTGATACATAGTCACTGAAATCACAATATTCTATTAGGAGGTAGTATCCGATCAGCAGGAGGCAGACCTGCTCCTTTGACCAAGAGTTCCTCTCTAACAGTAAAGAGAGCTTTAAAATGATAACATTCAAAAGAATAGTCAATGAAGCTTCTTTGAATCCACTAGTGGGACAGAAACCACTCTGGAGTACCCTGCATGTTAAATATCATTGGCATACCATATAAAATACACACTGATGTATCAAAATGTCCCTTCTCAATTCGTGAAAGAGTTGAAAACAGAAGACTCCTATTTTCTTTGTAATGAGTGAGCTCTAAGAAGTTTTGCAAGCTGCTTTCATATTTGGTCACTGAACTTTTCCTTTAGAATATAAATATCATGATTAAATTTCATTAAAAATTTTAATTCAGAATTTGGGATAATTCAGACTTATCCTCTAACCACCATCCTTGAAGAACCATCTTAACCAATAACAGTAATGTAAACCATTCTAATACATTTATGAAGGCAAATTTCTTGTAGATGTCCACCCAAGTAATATTTTAGTAGTCTTGAGATAGGATATTTAAAACTATTAAAACAGGATGTCTTTAAAAAGTCTACCTCATGTTCAAATGATTCTATTCTGAATTAGAGGTGTAATTATACTCTAATATAGAGTGAATACATTTTCTCAGTGCCTGAAGTAGATCTTCAGAGTTAAAATGTAAACTTTGGTAAGTTACATGAAAAGAACATAATAATTATACCTACTTCATACATTTCATAAGCATTGAGTAAATACACTAAGCAATATAAACTATTTAGAAGAGTATCTGACATGTAGCAGATGCTCAATACATATTGCTTGTGACTATTAAACATTTTCCCCAGACATCCATCTGGTTTTATTCCTTATTTCCTTTAGATCTCTGCTCAAATACAACCTTATTAGTATGAACTTTGGCAATCAGTATCCCTTTTACCTGCTTAATTTTTCTCCATGGCTCTTATTATCATTGCACATAACATATATTTACTGTTTATTTACTGCCTGCATCAATTCATTCCACCTCCATCATCCCTAACTGAAGAGAGGCATTTCATATATTTCATTCACTCTATTATTCTCAGCACCTATAAGACAATCTGGGATATAACAGAGGATCACTATTTGTTGAAAAATAATAATTCTTATTTATAAATCCTGAAACATTATGAGTCACTTTATTGTCTGTCTCCACACAGTATTCCCCCCAATTGGGACTAAGCCTAATTTTTCTTTGCATCACAGCATGTAGCATTCCACACAACACTGTGAATAAATACACGAACAAGGGAGCGCTATCTCTGCCTGGGACTTTCTTCTAATCCCCTAACAGCTGCTTTGGATTTCACAGCCACCACGGAGCTTTCTCTCATTGACTCTAACAACGACTGTAAAGGTAAAATCTCTGAACACTCTTTCAGACTGGTGTTCAGTGTTTGGATACATTTGGCCTCATTATTTCTGACATTTTGCTCTCCTCAGTTCCAAATCAGGGAGATGAAGGAACTGTCACATTTATTCTAAAAAGAAAACAACCAAAAAAAACTTTTAATGTTATTCCTGCAAAGCTGCATATCCCAGCATGGGGCAGAAACAGTGATAAATAAACATAAAAAGGCTGAAGTGTGGAGGAGAGGATGAATTGCTAAAGTACACCAGCAAGGTTTTATCCATGAATAAAGACCGATTTTGTCAGTATGGTTTGGGTGCTCAGTGAAACAAAAGAGTGATCCTGAGAAGGGACACTAATATTAATGCCCTTCTTAACTTAAAGGTCCCTACCTGGAAACAAACCAAAAGGGTGCCTAAGTTCCTCAGGCTTTATCTCTATATGTAATCCACTTGATGAAGTATACTGAGAGTGGAAAAAAACAAAACAAAGAAACACAGCGAAAAATGGGAGGGAGAGTTTGCATCTCCAATAATGAATGAGCATGGAACTTTCTGCACAAACATGTTTCTTTTTTGTCTCTTGTTCACAAGCACATCAGCAGAGCAATTCTTCCACTGTGAAGTTGCAGAGGTTGCCAAGGAAAAGTATTTTTTTCTTCTTCTACCTCATAAAAATTTATTTTTACATCACCAACAAAGGGCTAACTAACATCAAATTTTCTTTTCTGAACTCTTTCTCCAGACAGAAGGAGATACTCCTCTTCATGACTCAGAAAATTAAACGGGTTTTAGAGAGAAAAATATGCATAAAAGGCTACTACATTTATCCTATCCTATATAATAAAAGGGTGATATGCAAATTGACCCTAAAGGTAAAATGACCAGGAACAACCAGTCGCTATGATGTGCACTGACCACCAGGGGTCAGACGCTCAATGCAGGAGCTCCCCCTTGGTGGTCAGTGTGCTTCCACAGGGGGAGTGCCGCTCAGCCAGAAGCCGGCTCATGGCTGGCCAGCACAGCAGCAGTGGCAGGAGTCTCTCCCGCCTCTGTGGCAGTGCTAAGGGCTTCTGGGTTGCCAGAGGGATGTCTGACTGCCAGCTTAGGCCTGATCTCCTGAGAGCGGGCCTAAGCCAGCAGATGGACATCCCTTAAGGGGTCCCGGACTGCGTGAGGATGCAGGCTGGGCTGAGGGACCCCCCAAGTGCACGAATTTCCGTGCACTGGGCCTCTAGTAATAGAATATGAAGGAATCGCTGCCTGGACTGTAAGGGGAAAAGGAGTTAACTAGCTGCTGACCAAAACAAGTAAATTCAAGTTTTACTACTGCCATAATCTAAGTACTGCCAACTGTAATACAGTACAAGCGTTGTTTGGTGTAAAAATATAATGTGGTGTTATGGATCAAAGCTGTAAGATTCACAGATACTTTTATCTAAATACTTCTGAGTCCAGAAATATAGCTTAAGGAAATAATGGGGATAATTTTAGGCACATATCTTAACATTATTTATAAGATTAAAAAAATGTGGATAACCTAATTATCCAATATTAGGGGAATGGTCAAGTAAGCAATGGACTATCCATAGAGTCGCTATGTAGTTATTAAAAAAGATATTTATAATGATTTTTTTAGTGACCTAAGATAATTCATCTATTGCTGTATTAATCAAAAAAGATTTCAAATTATATAGAATGTGATAAACTACTAAAATAGTGTAACTATGAACATGACTGAAGGGAATATGTCAAAATTGAAGCAGTTACTGCCACTGAGCAATGAGATTGTGGGCATTATTTTTTCATTGCTTGTATAACTACCAACTTCCATATTTTCTAATGAGCATGAATTATTTTGTTAATCAAGGAAAAAAGAAAAAAAGCTTTTAATGTATTTGAGAACAAATAAAAGAGTAGATAAAATTAATATTTTTTCAACTAAGCTATAAATTCAGTGTGGTATTTTAAAATGAAGGAGCATGGTGAACAATTTCTACTTCTCTCTAACAGGTTTAGATATAAAATTGGAAAAGTACTTGTGAAAACTTTCTATTGTATTTTTTGCCCAAACATTCATTTAATCTCTAATTCTTATGTAAGAATTATAATTATATAACTTGGCTTAGCTTATACTTGGCTGGTGAATTTCTTGATTCTTGTTTATAAGTGTGTGTGTGTGTGTGTGTGTGTGTGTAGTCAATAGAGACTTAAGAAAAAAAAGCAATTTACATCAGGTTAATCTGAATTCTTAGGAGGTAGAAATAAGATTTAAATTATTATCTAATGATTTGGAGAAACACCTGCATTATAGTCCTCATTTTAAATTTGTTTTTCTTCCCAACCTCAATTTGTGACATAAAAAAGGGACTGAGAAATAAATTAATTAAATAGTCAAATAACTTCAATAATTAATAAAATGCTTTCAGACTCATGGAACTGAAGTAAACATAATTCAGAATTATCCCAGAATGTTTGGTATCTGAGCAGAGCTAAGACTACAGTTTCCTTCTCCCCATTCCCTACTTTCACATATATTTAATGCATCCCATATTTATTGGTAGTAAATAAAGGCCAACTCTACGTTCATCCAGATCCTACAATAAATTCCAAATTAGGATCAGTGCTTTATGTGTTTTCATAACACCCAATGTTAATTCTATAATAGCACTACCCATTCTGTAGAGCAATTGTCTGTTCCCCACCTAGACTGGAAATTCCTTGAGAGTGCCTTGCTTATCATGGATGCCCAGCACCTAGCACAGTGCCTGAAATATAGACAAGTTCAATAAATGATGGTTACTCTTTAAAACATATTAGTAGTCCTTCTCCTGAACTTACAAAACTTACCTTTTGATTCTTTGTTTCTTTAATATAATTTCTAAATTCCAGACATTTTTATAAGATGAAAACTTATATCTTACTTATGTTTTCAGTTGCCTGTAATTGTTAGTGAAAATATGAGAGCAAAAAGGCAAGTACCTGTGTGTTTTATTGGTAAAGGTTGGTTAGTGGGATAGGCTGAATATTTGTGTTCCCGCCAGAATTCGTGTTTAAACCATAACCCTCCAGTGTGACGGCATCTGGAGGTAGGGTCTTTGAGAGGTAGTTAGGGTTAAATAAGGGCATTAGGGTGGAATCCTCATAATGGAATTAGTGCCTTTATAAGAAGAGACACCAGGAAGTTTGCTGCTTCTTCTAAGCACACAAAGAAGTCATGTGAGTTCACAGAGAGATGACACTGCCTACAAGCCAAGAAAAGAGGCTTCAGAATGAAATGTAACGCTGTTGGCACCTCACAATTGTTTTGATGATATTAACAAGTTACACAAGTGCAGTGTTGAATTTAAAAACCCCAATAGTCAGTAATAGTATCACAAGAATCACAAGTCATGGGAATTAAGGATTCCTTTCAACTGAAAAGAGCCCAACTCTAGAATCACTACTTCATCTAACTTACTTTGTTTTTGCCTCCTTTAATAAAGAAGGGTCATCTGTGGCCAAATACACTCTTTTTTTATCCACTTGCATCCTGCGAGCGAGAAGCTGAAAATGTTCTTCAACGTGCACCATGTACTCCTCAATGGGATGGAAGGCAGCTTCTGTTCCCACCTTGTCTGTGCGTCTGACATGGACTCTGGAGGCAGAGGGACAAAGTCAGGTTCTGCTGCTAATACTCTGACCCACTGGGTGCTCTTAGGGTACTCAACTTTATACCCCTACTCATGGTGGCATTATGAACATTTAAATCAGTCTTCCTTTCATTTTTTGCCATCCAAAAAATAAAATAAATATTAAAAAATTCAAACACATATATCTGAAATATATTTGTATGTTAACATAATACAAGGGGAATTTTAAAAAGTAAGTAAAGTCTTTAAAGACTGCTTTCTTATAGAGAAAGTAATTGGCATATCAGGAATAAGTGGGAGATTCCTAGTATTCCATACTAGGCAACAAAATGTCAATTAACCTTCCAGAAAAAACTGGATATAACAAGGTTTTTGACAACAAATGACAATAATTGTTCTTATAGAACATTAAATGTATTGTCTGTAACGTTTTCATGCCAAGTTTTCTTTTTCTTCATTTTACCCTGTTGGTCACTCTGTAACTGCCAACTAATAGAATTTAAAGTCGCCTGAAGAAAACACAGACCTTGCATGCATTGTTCCTATGGCACAGTCAAAGCAGGCAAACCTTTGAAGGCTCCTTACTATTTTTAAGTTCATGGAGCTGTTCCAGCCCTTTTGTTATAGGCATAATGAATTTCCTTTTTCTGTCTTTCACACTCCATCAAACACAAGCAGATACTGATCTAGCTTATCTGTTCTATTTAAGAAAGGCTCCAAAATTATAAAACTGGGGACACAGAGGTTTACACCATCTGCACTGAAGACTGCATTGACTTCCACAGTATTCTCTCACCATCTTACTGCTTTCAAAGCAATTTTAATGAAAATAAGAACAATAGTAACTGTAGCTTGTTTTCATAAATTACAACTCTCCTGAAATTTGCCTTTTCTGTATTCCTCCTTTCCCTAAATTATTACACCACTATTCATATGTGGGAAAAGGAAAAGGGGAGACTTGTTTCCCTTTAGGTCAAGCAAAGGCTAGCTTTTATTATGAATCTGGGTGGGGGTTTGATTTCACTGAAGTTACTCTAGCATCTTCATGGCTATTCTTTCCTTTGCCTTCCAGGCTATAGTCCAGATGTGAATACTATTATATGAACACTTCTATCATCTTTTCCTTCCCTCATTCTTTTTAATCACTGCTTCTCTCAGACAATTGGAATTGTTCACTGTGCTCCAAAGAGACGAAGAGGGACAAAAAGAACAATTCCATTAAATTTTCAGTGAAAATTTTCATGAGAAGAAACACTATTTGATACTGATTTCACCTTGTACTTTCTTTAGCTTTTTAAAAAAATATATTTTTATTGATTTCAGAGAGAAAGGAAGAGGGAGAGATAGAAACATCAATGATGACAGAGAATCATTGATCCGCTGCCTTATATACAGCCCCCACTGGGAATTGAACCCACAACCCGAGCATGTGCCATGACTGGGATTGAAAGATGATCTCCTGGCTCATAGGTCCACACTCAACCATTAAACCACACCAGCTGGTCTCTTTAGCTTTAACATTTGGAATAGGGCCAGTAACTTCTATATATATGAAAACTAAGACACAATGGAAGAAGGAGGGGTGGGAGTTATGAAAATAGAAACAAAAACAAAGGAGAGATGTAACAGAAAGAAGAATCAAAGGAAGCGGAGTGTCAGACAGTGGCAGAGTACCACACTAGCAATCTTCTCAGTTCGCCCAGTCCTCCTGAAATTGGCCTGGACCAGTATTCTGACGGAGGACCATAGTGAAATCTTTACAGAAGAATCACAAAGTTAGACCTGTGAAGGATAGAAGTCGTTTCATTCAATTAACTCTTTCACCCGACAGTTAAGGAACCTGATGCTTCTAAAGACATTTTGGTAAGCACATATAACATAAGGCATTTCGCACTAGCCAGCTTGCCTCAGTGGATAGAGCATTAGCCTGCGGACTGATGGGTCCCAGGTTCGATTCCAGCCAAGGGCACATGCCTGGGTGGCAAGCTCGATCACCAGTAGGGGACATGCAGAAGGCAGCCAATCAATGATCCTCTCTCATCATTGATGTTTCTATCCTCTCCCTTTCTCCCTTCCTCTCTGAATTCAATAAAGAAATATATTTGGAAAAAAAACATAAGGCATTTCAACCCAGTCTTTACAAAAGTAAAAGTTATTTGTGTACCTGATTTTCACTATTAGATATCAAGCTCTTCTATTTATTCACAATTCAACAAACAAAATAAATGATAGGTAGACACAAAAATCTGTTTAGTATTATGTTAGTAAAAACAAATATCATCTAATCTAGTGTTTATAACAAATGACAAATAATGAAGGCCCATAATGAACAAGTAAGTCACCTAAAGTCACATAAATTTGTTAGTGGTGGATGCTAGATGGGACCTCAGATTCCTAAATCCTAGTGCACTCCTCTCTCATTACAGCATACCACCTCACTTGCAAATAACTTAGTTGTCTGTGCTACTTCAATTTTCTACACTTGGCCAACTCTCCATTTGGTGGATGGTCTGTGGAAAATTAATAAGGGTTGCTTTCTGGTATGTAAAACTATAGGATAGCCAAAGTTAAGGTTCTGGAACTTTTGGCAGAGATTTTCTTTCCTTTTTTCCTCACCTTTGAAATAATTACCTCTGCCCACTTCACAGGACTGTGTTACAGGATCAATGAGGTAATGCAGTTGGAAGTATTCTGGTAATTTAAGTATTACAGTGTTATCTTTCTCCATCTTTAAGATCCAGTTCAAACACTGCAGCTGTGAAGCCTTTCCTGATCCAGACGGAAGTACGTTTCCCTTCCCTGACCTCTTTTAAGTCCTTCAATACTTCTCTTGTGGTATTTATCATGCTCTACCCCATATAATGTCAGTTATGTAAGTCTCTTATCCCACAGGCTAAAATGAACCAGAAGGAGCCATTTGAAAAACATTAATCTCTGTCCCCCACAGTAGCAGGTATTCAATACATCTTTTGCAAATAAGTGAGTGAATCAGCAATCTATACTAATAAAAGGGTAATATGCTAATTAGACCGGGTCAACCAGACATCTTCCGGTCATCTGGTCCTCCTTCCAGACAAAGCCACGGTGGCAGGGGCCGAGGCAGAGGTGGTTAGGGGCGATCAGGCTGGCAGGGGAGGGCAGTTAGGGGCAATCAGGCCGACAGGCAAAGGGGTAGGGGTGATCAGGCAGGCAGGCAAAGGGGGTAGGGGTGATCAGGCAGGCAGGCAGAGTGGTTAGGGGTGATTAGGCAAGCAGGTAGGTGAGTGGTTAGGAGCCAGTGGCCCCGGATTGAGAGAGGGATGTCCGATTGCTGGTCATCCCTCTTGCAGTCGGACATCCCCCGAGGGGTCCCGGATTGGAGAGGGTGCAGGCTGGGCTGAGGGACAACCCCTAACCCCCTGCATGAGTTTCATGCACCGGGCCTCTAGTGTATTAAAATTAATCAATAGCTTACTTTATCACAAACAGCATAAGCAACAGAATGCCATAGCTAGTCTACAAGTCTATTTTCAGTATTAGTCTCTCTGAAAGGTGATAATATTTTCAGTGCATTTTTCCCCCACAGAACCAAAATCCTCTTTTAATCCTAATATTATCAAATTCATCATTTTAAGGACAGGTATTTTAAGTATAGTAGGTACTCTGTTTTACAGATGGAAAAATCAAAACCCAATACTACTATTAGGTAACTTGGCCCAGAAATAGAGAAAAGTCAGGACTATTACCCATGTCACCTAACTCTCAGTCCAGTATTCTTTTCATTGTGCAAAAACCATTTCCCATGGTGTGAAGTCTGGCATCAGGACCCAGGAAAGCTCCTTTCCCATAACTTTTTATGTGCATGTATAGAGTGCATATTTGTCAGCAAATGCTCTTTTGGATATTTCTTACTCCAAGGATTTCCTGATATAGCTCCCATAACATAAGCACAAGACTGAATACATATATACATTGTAACTTCCAAGTGGGTCAAGATTCATTTTAAATAATAATTTTAGCATTACCTTATGGTACAAATGATATCCTTGTTCTCAAAATAGCTTCCAAGACAGAAAAGAAAACAGAACATCAAAAAAGCAAAATAATCACCCCTGGCAATTAATGAAGCCTAAGAATAAGGTGAAATCGGAAAGCTATACATGTGACAGTTTCATCTCATGGCCTGTTGGGGTACGACATGATCATGTATAATATCCAAAATACTCCCAATAAAATGACATCTTGCTGGTTTCCCCAGGAGAGACAGCCATTTTCAGAAATATGGGCCTAATGCATTTGTCAAATAAATAAATAAAACAAGGGTGACAAAGTACGATGACTCAGTCATTCTAAGTAAAAAAAGGAAGACTAATCTCCCTGGGGCCTCAGGTGAACTTTAGAACCTGTTTTTGAGTGGAGCAATGTAAAGTTCACAATATATGGTAAAGGTATATATATATACCTGCTACTCCATATCACTTTATGAGGAACAAATCAGATTCTCACCCAATAACTGGATGTTTGAAGCCAAGCTTCTTGGTGGCCTCTTCTATCTCCTTTTCCAGCCAAGGTTGTGGGCGGATCAAGTATTTGACAAACTGTGACACCCACCACACTGCAGGGTCACCATGAACTCGAACAAGTCGATCTGCAAGGTCTTCTGGTACAGCCAGGGGTAGATATGGAGGACGAGGATGAAGACTGTCCACAATGGGGAGCTCCACCACCTGAACATTTTTGTCCTTTATTTCACCTGAAAGAATATGAAAACATCATCATCACCACACTGTACTGTTCATACAACTACTGCCATTTAACAAGAACTCACTTTGGGTGCTTTCATCTTCATAGCATCCCTAGAGAAGTATAATTTTCATTTTACCAAGGAAGTTAACTAACTTGCCCAACCTGTTAGTACAAAAGTGGTAGAGCTCAGTTCACATTTGGGTTGATGTGCCTCTCAAGTCCATAGCTTTTCTTTTCTACCATAATATGCTGCCAAAGCAACACCTCCACACCAGATAAGGATGGTATCCAGAACTCAAAGCATCTCATCAGAGAAAAACCATATTGCCAGTGGACACAGCCACAGAGTTCTGTTTGTTTGTAATTGTCGTTGTGTTTTTTAAAATTAGACATAAAGTGTTCTCAAAATTTGCAGCTTGTCATTATAGCAAATGGCTCTTACACTACTTTCATGACAGCAAATGATTCTGAAGATACCTAAAGATTACAATTATAAGCCACGGATCTATATCTTTTTAAGAAAAAAATTCAGATTATTCTAAAGTCATTTTTTCCTTTGGCCAAAATAGGCCTATTATATTCTAGATTATGATAATAATAGAATCTGTGTTTACCTGGGTATTGATTTAAAGTTACAACAGCAATTAGATACTAATTTTTGTAGATGGTGATTAGTTTCAAAATCCAACTTCTACATGTCATTAATATTACTGTTCTATCAATATTATAATGCAATGAGAAGAACCAAAATGTGATAGCCAGCATTCCTAAAGTTTAATTTACATATTAAAGATCACATAGTAATAACTAGAAGACAAAAAGATACCAGGCAGAGAGATTTCATAAATATAAAATGTACTGAATTAAATTTTCATTAACAAAAAACATTAACCTGAACATATAAGATAACTCAAGTTAAGATGTTGTCATTATGTATAATGAATTAGAATCACAGTTAATCACTAAACCATTAAAGAATGTACTTGTAGAGACTAAACCTAGAATATATTTAAAATGTAGTCACCAGAATAAATATACAGTCCTCAAATTCTGTTTTTCTGCATTATGCAAAATGTTTTAAAATAAATTACATGATCTGAGAATGAAATCACTCAAACCAACTGTATAGTTATTAGAAAGTCAGTGATATAACTAAGAATTAAAAATGTTTGGCTAATATTCTCTCTCTGATATGTAAAACTCATTTCAGAATTCTTAGAACAAATCCCTTGAAACATGACATGTGTTGCAAGAAAAAATGGCAATAAATAAATTTACCACCAGTATGGCAGTTCACCTAGGGTGCCAGTTAAGAAAAAGTTGGGCAACTTTATTATATGGGAAACTGTAATTAAGAGTGTGTGGGGAAAGAGTGAGCCACATTTTCAATTAAACTCTAATAGTCTCCCTAAGGCCAGGAAAATTGGGGTGCTTTCCCTGATGTGGAGATAAGAGAGTAATACATGAATCAGAAAAAAAGAGGAAGGGAGAAAGGTAGTTCTTTTTATAAAAAAAAAAAAAAAAAAAGAAAGACCCTAGTCTCTCATATATGACCATAAACAAAAGCAAAATTAGTTGGGCTACCTTCCTTTTGTGATTTTCTTCTCAGTAAGGTTAAATTGCACTTACATGAATGTATTACCCTCTGACTGCCCCAGGCATCATTTCCTTACAGATAGCCTTATTGCCAGCTTTCAGAAAGAAATGAAAACTATGCCTAGACCTTCAAGACAGAGAATTCAGTTAATTTTTGTTGATTCTTTGTTCACTCATTCATTCAAATATTTGCTGAACACTACTATGTGGCAAACACTGTCCTAGGCAGAGTATACAGTGATGACTCGTTCTTGCCTCCGTGATTTCCTGCTCAAAAACCTCACCCAGAACTAGAATGCTTTCAAACATCATCACCAAAAATCATACTATCAAAAAGATATCAATTCACTGCTTAGTAAAATATTAAGAGAAAAGGGTATTTATTTATATAAATACTGGCATCGTATCAAAGTTCAGCTTCTTCAATAATGATATGTTTCAAAATGAAAGTAAGTAATAGTATATTTTCTGTTAGAATGTCCCTTCTTTCACTTAGTTTACCACATAGGGTTTTTTATCTACTGAAATACACATCCAAAACAATTTAAATTGGGAATAGATCCTAGAGATAATCTTATTCAGTACTTCCTAAATTTTAGTCATTTATGTACACCTTTATAGTTTTTATCATATCCATGTATCATCAGCACTACTTAATGTTTTAAAAATTCACTTTTTAAAAACTTAAATGAGTCTATTTTATAGATGGTAACTATAAATATAACTTTATTGAAAACAAAACCATGCTATTAAATTTTATATGTGTATATATATAAATATATATAAATATATACTATTGCTTATTAAAGGGCACTGTGCTCAAGCCAGATTTCTATTTTAAAAAAGGAGACTGTTAGTGAGGTTTTAAGGTAATAATTGCTTTTCCCTTACATCTCCTATAAGTCTAAACCTAAATGAGACATGAGGAGAGGAATAAAATGGCAATCAAAATGTATCAACCTGATTACCAATAGGATGAGTTAGAGAATGTAGGTTTTTTATTTTCCTTTTCTTTTTATTTATGGTCTCATAGGTTTCCTAATAGTTCCTACCAAGTCCTAAGCAGAGTTTGTCAACCAAGCCCTACTTTCACAGTGGAGGAGGGGGAATATGTGTTCTGAGAATGGGTCATGCCATGAGAGAAGCCAGTCACATTTGGCTCCTCTGCCCAAGCTCACCAGTTGTATAGCACGTTACTTCCACTGCAAGTGGAAGGGAAATGAGGCAGTCACAAAGAGCAGACAAGCACTTCCATACTTTTCCCTTCTATGGAATGGAATTTACTTCCCACATATGGAAACTCGTGTGAAATGAAGGATTTACAGTGCCTCTCCCCATCCACCTCTGTCCCCAACCCCAAACAATTATCCAGCATTAAAGAACTATTACACATATCATGATACCAAATTGAGACTTTGTCTTTGACATAATCAATAAGACTGAGAAAGGGATAACTTTCTCAACTGCGATTCAATGTTTATTTTAGTACTTTATCAGGAAACTGCCTGAAATTATCTCACATGCAACCCAAAATAATCTGTAGTAATCTGTTATAAATTTCAGAGTTTGGAAAACATAGATTTATTTAAACTCCCTCATTTTACAGAGGAAATAAATAGACTAAGAGGCTAAATGAACTTCTCAAAGATAATACTAGTACAGCTAATAAATGGGCTAGGATCAGATGCTAGAGCTAACCTCATTACTTATATTACATTCTGCTTTTTGGAACCTACACACACACACACACACACACACACACACACACAGTTATCATAAATCATATAATATTATATATATTTTAAAAATCACTTAAGTATAGCCCCTTTGATCAATCAAGAGTGCCCTGCATTCTCTTAAGACTTTACTGTTGTTAAAAAAAAAGTACTGTATCAACCTTCCAGCAAGAGAATGTTTTATATGTATAAGAAATGCATAAGTAAGTCATACACTATTCATTAGTAAAGAATCAGTGCAAAGTAGCCTGGGCATTACAAAATTGAGTGCCCAGTTCAACTGGAATGGACATGATCATTATTAATTATTTCAGGGACTCATTTTCAAGCTACCTCCTCTTGTTGATAATCCTGTTTTATAAAGTGATTTCTCTTTGCTAAGGGCAGGTGAGACTCAAAAGCCTTGTTATACACAAATAGCCCTCTGCCAGGGCCGTAGACAGCTCTTTGGAAGGAAGGATTTCCACAGCTGCATGCAAGTACCTCTACAGAAGCTCCTTCCCTCCTAGTCAATTCCTAAGAGCCCTATTTAAAAGCATTACTCTGTCATCTTTCTGTGTGACATAAGACAGACATACTGGCCCCAGAGCTACTCAATTAGTTATTACTCTTCAATAGACTCAATAGAAAGGGCTCCAGAAGCTTCTCAACATCCACCATGAATGAACAGGTTCTGCTATAACAAAAAATGTTTCAAGAGTAGAGAATATTTTGGCTACCAGTCCACGAGATTGCTTCTGCATTTACAGTCTTCTTTCTTCAGTTGCTACTAAGCAACTGTATCACTGCCTTGTGAGAGAAGCAGAACTCAGGAGGGGGAACTCTCCTGAAGACAGAACTCACAGAGCTCAGAACTGTCAAGGCTAAGAGGTTTGGAATAGTGCTGCCAATTGAAAAAAATATCCAATAAGACATCACTATCTAGAACTTAAATTTCACTTGCGGAGAGGAGGGGATTATTAGTAACTTTTTGGAGCTTATGAAACCAGAAAAGCTGTTTGTTTTCTGAACTCAAGCCTCATAAAGAGGTTTCCCTCAATCCTCCATAGGTCCAGACTTCCCCCAAATAGGAGGAGAGGGATAGAATGGTGTTGTTTTAAATATACTTATTGATTTTTAGAGAGAGGAAGGGAGAGGGGGAGAGACAGAGAAAGAGATGGAGGGAGGGAAGAAGAGGAAGGAAGGGAGAGAGAGAGAGAGAGAGAGAGAGAGAGAGAGAGAGAGAGAGAGAGAGAGAGAGAGAGAGAGAGAAACATTGTTTTGAGAGCGTAACATTAATGGGCTGCCTCCTGCATGCCCCCATCGGGGACTGAGCCTGCAACCTGGATATGTGCCCTGGCTGGGAATCAAACCAGCAACCTTTTGGTGCACGTGGCCAACCAATTGAGCCATATAAGCAAAGGGCCAAGGCAAGAATAAAATTTTAATTCCCTTCCTAAAGACTGCCTTGAATGGTTATAGTTGCTAGGTGTCATGACACCTAATAGCCATTCCAAGGACTATGCCAACTGCTGAGACTCATGGCCCCATTTGAGGCTGGAGCAGGGAGAGCCAGCAAACACAATATAATAAGGCAGCCCGGCTGGCATGGCTTAGTGGTTGAATGTTGACCTATGAACTAGGAGGTCCTGGTTCGATTCCCAGTCGGGGCATGTGCCTGGGTTGCACACTCGGTCCCCAGTGTGGGGTATGCAGGAGGCAGCCAATCAATTATTCTCTTTCATCATTGATGTTTCTGTCTCTCTCTCCCTTTCTCTTCCTCTCTGAAAGAAAAAAAAAATTTATTTAAAAAATACATATAATAAGGTAAATGCTTATTCATACAGTACCTTGACTGTAGTGCATAGTGACTAAGAATATAGGCTTTGGAGTCACAAAAATTGGTGTTCAAATCCTCTATCATTAAGTTGCGTGACCATAAATAGGTTATATTTAACTTTGCCCCAGTTTCTTATCTGGAAAATGGCATTGATAATAGCACCTTATTTATCATCAAAATGGTATTAATAAAAGTATCTTACTCATCGAGTCATTTTAAGGTTGAGGTACTGTCTGAAGAAAGCTGAGCATGAAACCTAATGCATAATAATTCTGCTGCATAATTCTCAAGAAGCTGGCTACAGTTTGATCTAGGAAGAAGTTATTTGCCAAAATAACATATTCTCTGAAAAAATATATAAAAGTGCCCCATTTCAGTGAGTCAAAGGTATATCCAAATATATTAGATATAAGAAGATATAAGATATATACCCAAAGTAAATCTTATTCATATCGTTTACCATAGTCAATAGAACAATGAGCAGCTATTTTCAAAATATTCAACAAATGTTCAAACTGAAGAGCAGTGACTCCAAGCTATCGGAAAGTTCTGATAGAATTATAATCACTAACTTTACCTGACAGAAAATTCTGTTCTATACTAAAAGCACAGAATAGCAGTAATTTGTCTAAACTAGCAATAATTCCTGTTCATATTATGGCAAAAAAAATTGGTATCCTTAAGCTATACCCACAAAGACTATCTGGACTTCTAGGATTTATATTTTCTTTAACTCTGTGTGGCCGAATATGACTCTGATTAAATTCTTACTAAACTCTCTGAAACTTGTTACAGGAGACAAAAGTAAAAGGAGAGCAAGACCACAAGCTAACTAGCTGTCATGAGACCTCTAGAGGCATGGGGGAGCTTTGTTGATTTTACTTGAACACAAATGATAGCCATTAAAAAAAAATCACATAAACGTGCGAGGTCTGTTCTTTGGGGTTTGACAATGATGACATTAATATTTATACCCTCATTTAACGACTGATCTCTGTTCTCATTTGAAATATGGAGAAAAGATATACTATTAAAACTTGAACATCTGGTAGACTTTTTGTTTTTCAACCATTGCAGCTGATCTCTTCTTGAACTTGAACGAACAACTGCTGCCTGCCATATGAATTCCATCACCGCTCTACTTAAGCAACAACTCAAAAGACTGTTATTCCTGCCAGTTTGAAGCCTCAACCAACTGAGTGAAAGTTTTAAATTCTATCATATGAAACACAGTGCAGTGTTAGCAACATTCTTAAGAATTAGCATATCACACGATGGGAATAATTGTGCAGCATTCTTATGAGGTGCTTGCTGCTTTTACTAGAAAGAGAAATGCCTTGCAAAGGCAACTAGACTCATGGGTTCACTGACTGACCTCAATGAGATTCTTACAGACTGAACTCTGGAAAGGAGAGTAAAAGAAAGGTTAATGGAATATATGTGGTA
Organism: Myotis myotis; assembly: GCF_014108235.1. Taxonomy (NCBI): domain Eukaryota; kingdom Metazoa; phylum Chordata; class Mammalia; order Chiroptera; family Vespertilionidae; genus Myotis; species Myotis myotis. The sequence continues at coordinate 196,724,147 of NW_023416313.1, read as the reverse complement.
TCTTAGTGAGTTATGCAGACCAGGATAAGGCAAGCAGGACAGGGTCAAAAGTAAAAAGACCAAAGAGGTTTGTTTGCCTCAATCCACTAAACAGAAGGCTCCCTGAAGTCATTCTTAATGTTTCTGAAACAAATTTAGGCATTTAACTTTTATATACATATACTAGTATGTTACTTTGCCAAATGGTTTCATATGGTCCACAGACAGCTTGCTTATAAAGAGAATACTGCCAACAGTTTCTTTGATGATTTACATTGCATAGGCCCTAAGAACTCCATGACTAGAGATTTAGGGGATTTTTTTTGTTTGTGTTTTAATAATTTAGTATTTTCTTCTAACTTAGAACCTTCTTCCAACCCAAAAGATTCTAAAGAATCCTAGAATACCTTTTCTTATTGGCAAGAAACAAGAGAGTAGAAGAGTGGAAAGAAAGACAAGGCTTAATTTCATCAAATTTACTAAAGAGCCAAACCCCAACCTCTCTTATTCCCTCTTGTGAAAAATCATAATCCCACTTTCATATTCCTCTTATTCCTTCATCACATGTCATATCTCCTTGACAGAAATAGCCAGCAGGGAGGACCTCACGGCAATAATGGCCTTTTAATTCCTTGAGAATCCCTGAAAGACGTGACTGGCGATCAGGTGTGCCATCAGGATCTCACAGGACAGAGCAGTCACTTGGCAAATGCTGTGTTCCCTATTGCTTTGGGGAATTTTACAGCTGCCACCGTGATTAGCACATAGCTGGAGAGTTGGAATACAACATTTCGTGTTGGGTTTATAGTACTTGTAATTTCTCTGGTAAGTTCCCATCCAATTATGGTAAATCAGGAAGGCCTAATTTGGGTTTCCTGATGATAGCATCAAGGTCCATTCTAGTATCTTAAGATATAAGAATCATCACTAGAAATTCTGGCTATACCATGAGAGAGAAAAATGAAAATACAGAGTCATATTGGAAAAAGGAAATAATAACAAAACAGTTAAGACTTGTGGGATTTGAGGAGAAAAGACAATTAATCAAGTGCAGCACCTTGTACAGCACTATGCAAAACGCTGATAAACATCTCAGCCTACTAAAGCAGGGACTGGAGCAGCAATCTTCCTCATACTTCATGCAAGACCAATCCACAAAGTATTAGCAGCTCCAAGGGTCACCTGCCACCATTCCCATCTTTAACTCTTCCTGCCACCTCAAACTGCAGAATACATCTTTTCCCCCAGCTGCCTCCTCCTCCACCATGGAAGAAAGAAGATGAGCAGTAGGGGATGGCTTTATGTGCCACGCTACAGCTCCTATTGTCACCGCTGCTGCCACTGGTAAAAGTCACCTGACACTCCTCTTCTGGGTTGTGTTACCTAACCAGAAAGAGAGCTAATACTTGACAATCTATAACCTCTGGTGGCATAGCTAAGATAAATAAATACTGTAAAGGCATTACTCAAAAAGTGGCTCTACTTTACCCTTTTTGGTTTAACTGTGGGAAGAGCAGGGGATATCCATAAATGAAGAAAAAGAACTTTGAGGCAAAAGACATGAAACCTTCCTAACAGAGCATGGGAAGGAGAGGAAGGTGAAGGGGAGATAAATGTAGCAAACGGTAAGGAGATGTGTGAGATGAGGAGATGTAGTCTTTTGCTTGTTATTGCTTAAAAATTTAAGACTTTGTACAGATTTGATACTTTACACAATGGTTCCCATGACATTTTAAGTTTATGCTTAAAACAGAGAAAGTATCACCCCAACCTTCTTTAGAACCTTGACCAAAATTTGCAAAAAATGCTGTCACTACCTTGCCAAGAAGGTTATCTACTATTCCTCATCATATACAACATCTTTTTAGACGTTTATCTATCAACAGGCCACGGAGCCTTACCTGGTAGATCTCCAAATCAGAAGCCATCATTTTACAGTAATTCTATTTTCACCCCAAATCATAAAATCCTGGGTAGGGATGAAGGTCCAGAGTCTGTTCCTTCCATGTATTTTACTCCTTCTCCATGACCCATGCTATAAGCCACCTCTAAAATAGTTCCTGCATCCACCCTGTCCTAGTCCCACCTCCCGATCAGCAACTTTAAGAACTAACGCTTACTGAACACTACATGCCAGGTACTATATTAAACATTTTCTATATATTATTCTAATGAACCCACAAAGTCGTGATGAGGTGAGTATTCTCTTATCACTATTTCAAGATGAAATTAAGTAATCTTTTCAAGGTCTCCCAGCTAACAGTCAGAAACAGGAGTTGAACCCAGACATTCTGATTCCAGAGTTTGAAGTATTACTCCATACTTACTCTATTACCTTAAAGTTTCAGAAGAAGCCAAAATCTAGACCACTCTACAGTATGCACTAGATCTAGGAATTTAATATCAAGTAAAGGGCATAAACTTCAAATTTTGATCATACGTGCCCATATAACCAATTAGTTAGCTGTGAATAGTGGCTTAACAAAACCATTTTATTCGCTGTCATTTTAGGTTCGTACTGGGATCCCGGAAGAAACAAAAAGAAAAGCTAAAGCAGCTTATCTCAAATTTAAATTATTTGTATGAAGCAATTAGGGTGCTTTTTAGTCAACTTAAAGCTCATGGTTAAGAGTTAATAATACCTTCAGAACTTGAGAATGTGAATTAAAACCAACCTATGACAGGCTTATTTCCTAATAATTTATAATAAGCTTTTCATGAAGAAGAAACAGCCTACTTCAGAACAAAGGATCTGGAAGCAAAGTTATCATAAAGAGGTTTATTAAACTTATAATAAACCACTTTCCCTATCATCTATTTACATACTTATTTTCAACTATTAAACATTAAAGCAAAAATACTTTGCAATCTAAAATACTTCTATCCTTAAAAATTATTTCCTCCTTTAATTTGTTCAGTGGTATATTTAGGGATAAGAAAAAATAAATTTCAATTTCTTCATAAAAACTTCAAAAATTAAAAGACTCCTGCCAGGCCAGTGTGACTCAGTGGCTGAATGTTGACCTATGAACCAGGAGGTCATGGCTTGATTCCCGATCAGGGCACATGCCTGGGTTGTGGACTTGATCCCCAGTCAGGGGTGAGGCATGCACAAGGCAGTTGATCAATGATTCTCTCTCATCATTGATATTACTATTTCTCTCTCCCTCTCTCCAAAATCAATAAAAACATATTTTTAAAAATTAAAGTACTCCTGATGGATGATATGATCCCAAATTCAGGATATAATAAGTGATGGCATCTAAAATGGATCACACAATAAATACAAATATTTTATATTTTCAGAAACAAATTTCAGCCTTGTTTATTATAATCATTAGCTTTACTCATGTCAGTGGAACTTTAAAAATATTAAAAATGTTAGTAAAATAAGCCAGTCAGAGAAAGACAAGTACCATATGATTTAACTCTTATGTGAAATCTAAAAACTAGTAAACAAAATAGAAACAGACTCATAGATGCAGAGAACAAACTGTCAGACAACTATCAGAGTGGAAGGGGCTGGCTGAGCTGGGTGAAAAAGGTGAAGGGAATAAGCAAAAAACAAAAACCTCCTAGATACAGACAACAGTATGGTGACTACCAGAGGGGAAGGGAGGATGGAAGGAGGTAGAAGAAGGAATGGGGGGATAAATGGTAATAAAAGGAGATTTGAACTGGGGTGGTGAATACACAATACAATATACAGATAATGTATTATAGAATTATATATCTGAAATCTATATAATTTTATTAACCAATGTCACCTCAATAAATTCCATTAAAAATAAATAAATAAATAAATAAATATCAGAGAAAGGACTTTTAGAGGTGATACAAAGTAAGTTAATTCAATAGACTAAATTGAACACACATGAATGGGGACGATCACAATTGTGTTTATCTATCTATATATAAAACCCTAATATGCAAATAGACTGAACGGCAGAACAACCAAACAACCAGTTGTTATGACGTGCACTGACCACCAGGGAATGTGTGCGGAACATGGTGGGCATCGGCAGCAGGTGGCAGAGCGCAGAATATGGCAGGCATCAGCCACAGTGGGATGGTGGAGCAGGGGAGCAGGGGCGCCAGACCAAGGTGGGGTGCCGGTTGCTGTCATCAGGGCGAGCCTCTGGCAGTTACTGAAAATTCTTTGCTCCCCCACGCCACGGTCTCGCCGAGTGCTTGCACTTGCTGCCAGCGCCAGCCCCGCTCGTACCCACTGCAGGCGCCGGAGCCACCGCTTGCACCTGTTGCCGGCACCTGGAGCCAGCCCTGATCGCTTGGCTATGTCAGCAGATGCGAGCAGCGGCTGCTGGCCCCAATTGCTCCTGAGGGTTTCTCCACCTCCCCCTGCTCCTGAGGGGCAATTGGGGCAGCAGCTACCGCTCGCACCGCTGCTGGCGCAGGCCCCAATTGCTCTGTGCCCTCAGTGGATGCGAGCAGTGCCGGCGCCATCAGCGCATGGGAGTGGGGGCAGCGGGAGCGACGCTGCCAGCAGACAGGGGATCAGGGGCCATGGTGGGAGGGGCCTGGCGGGGGTGCAGAGGATGGGCCGAGACCCGCCCCTGTGCCCACCGCAGCCTTGCGGACCACAGTTTCTTTCAAGGTTCACGAATTCGTGCACTGGGCCTCTAGTATATGAATAAATTTGTGAAGTTCAGCTCAAGAATAAAGAGACATAATATTACATATAAAGAGACATATTATTAGGAAGAAGGAGATCTTCCAAATGACAATAAGACAATTCTCTTCTATATAAAAAGATGAGAGCTGAAAGGGGATATGTTAAAAACCTGTCAAATCATGAAAGATTTAGACATGGTGTCCAACAATGTGTTCACTAAATCTTAGAATTAGGGGCCTTTCATTGGTGCTTGAAAGAAGTAGTTTAAGAAAAAAAGAAAGTCTAATTTTAGCCTATAAGTAGGATGCTCACATAATTCATTATTTTAAGCAAAGATAAAAGCCAGAAATGATATGTTTGGGGGAAAACATGAATGTTTAGACTTTGACACAAGAATGGCAACTATAACTCTCATAAAATGTCACTAAGAACTACTGTTAAATCAGAGTATTGAACTGAATGAATCAGTGATATGACCCAAAATGCCCTTTTTAGGCTTCAGTACACAAAAAGACGGTGCTACATTTTGGCTCTAAAGAATGCTTTTTCTTTGTGTTCCAACAAACTATTGTGTCTTTTCCTTGCAGTATGGAGATAAGAGGATAAGGTAGGTGTGTGTGTGTGTGTGGAGAGAGAGAGAGAGAGAGAGAGAGAGAGAGAGAGAGAGAGAGAGAGAGAGAGAGAAGTTACATGATATACAGAAGACAGCAAGGGCTCTATTCCCCAAATGGATGCTACTAGATGTTGTGGGAAGTTAATAACTAGTATATAACAAAACTTTGGCTTTCAGAGATTTAAAATTTTAGGATTTCAGCTCTCAGAAAATAGCGTAATTTTAAGAACCATCCATGCATGTACTATCACTGCATTTACCAAGCTATATTATAATAATTATGTTTTTGTTTATATCTGTCTCCTACTCAAGTCTGAAATGAGAATATAAACCTTAAACTATTCATCTTGTTGCCTCAGCAACTACAAGTATCCCAGGCACATAAAAAGCACAAAGTAAGTGTTTAACTAAGTGGATGAATTTAATATATCAAGTATTATAATTAGCATGGATGCCACCGTCTCCTGTAGGAAATAATCACTCAGTCAGTAGATGAGCCCACCACTCAGCATTACAACCACAATGTTAAGGGTGAATTTTGAGATTTGAGACTATCCTCAGTTTTACTGCTTTAAGATACAAAATATGAATAAAGGTATTATATAAATACAGCTTAGCAAGTAATAATGTATCATTTTCCAGGTATGTGTTACCTAAGAAACTGGAAAAGTTCTTAAATAAAGGCAGTATCTGACTAGCATATTACTCAGAAAGAAAATAATATTCTTGCTTTTGTTTTTTTTTGTTATGATTTCATTGTACAATTTTCCAGGGAGCTGAATCTAGGTTTCCAAGCCTAAAGAATTATCTTTGAGAGTTACAAACACTCTAGAATATACTTTAGTTATTAAATATCAGAATTTATAGTTAATTTTTACATGATGTACTGAGCCTGATGAAACTGAAAATTATGCTAGGCTTGTTTTATTGCTAGAACAAAGTTTATCCTTTCTTTCAGAATTTTATTTGTTTCACATTGTAGTATATTAACTTGAAATAAATAATGAAAATAATTTATAAGAATATCACTTAGGATATTCATATGACATAAAATACAAAAATGTTATTTAAAACTAATATTTTCACATCCCTTGTTATTGCTGTTTGTGATCATTACTATAATTATAATAAAACATATTGTACCTTTTCATTTTCAGATAATTTTCGCATATTAGCTCAGTATATTTGCAACAGAGCTCTCTGTTCTCCGTAAGACCTGCCTTCAAGGAAAACTATTTTACCAGAGCCTAACCTACTGAAGAGGTTTTACCAAATCCTAACCAATCTGGGAGAAGGCATATACCAACCTCAGATTTTCTATAAGGCAGACCCCTAATCATAGGACTATGGAATATTTCCCTCCCCCCATACTATATCACCATATCAATATAGGGCTACTGAGTAGTAACAAAGAATTACAGCTAAAAGAACTGCCTATTTAAGGAGTCTTCAAGGAAATCTAAAAACAACAGTGCAATAAAAAAGATACTAGAAGAAAACTTAGCATCTGACACCATGGTTATAGCTAACAGTTAACACAGCCTGCCTCCTAGCCAGAAAAACATAAACCAGACAATAAAGGCCTATGTGCTTCAGTTTCTTCTTAGCAGATACAGCAAGTTGAGCTTTCAACAAAAAAATTACAAGATATGCTAAATGGCAAAAAAAAAAAAAAAAAAAAATAGACTGAAGGAACAAAGCAACCATTAGTTCCAGTCTCAAATATAGCAGAGATTTTGGAAATATCAGTCTGGGAATTGAAAATAACTACGATTAATAAGATAAGTGGAAAATATGCAACAAAAGATGAGTAAGGCAGAGATGGAAACTCTACTAAAGAATCAAAACTAAATGTTAGAAATATGAAACACTGTAACAAATGAAGAATGCCTTTGATGTACTTATCACTAGGCTAAACATGACCAAGGAAAGAATCAGTATCAAAATATCTGCTAAAGCAGCGGTTCTCAACCTGTGGGTCGCGACCCTTTTGGCGGTCAAATGACCCTTTCACAGGGGTCACCTACGACCATCCTGCATATCAGATATTTACATTACAATTCATAACAGTAGCAACATTACAGTTATGAAGTAGCAATGAAAATAATTTTATGGTTGGGTCACAACATGAGGAACTGTATTTAAAGGGCCAGAAGGTTATATGTCAGGATGGCCGAGTGGTCTAAGGCGCCAGACTAAAGGGCCAGAAGGTTGAGAACCACTGTGCTAAAGGATTTATATTCAAATATAAAAAGATCTCTTAAAACTCAACAATAAGAAAACAAAGAACCCTATTATAACATAGGCAAAATATGAACAGACAACTCGCCAATTCATACAGATAGTGAATAAGCATATGATGATTAATATTATAAATCATTAGCACATTGCAAATTAAAACAGGATACCACTACATGCCTATTAGAATGGCTAAACTCTAAAATACTGAGTGGCAACACGGAATGCTGGGAAGGATATGGAGCAACAGGAACTTTCATTCATTGCTGATGCGAATGCAAAATGGTATAGTTATTGTTATGAACTGAATATTTGTGTCCTGCCAAAATTTTTATGTGGAGCTCTAATCCCCCAAGTGATGACATTGGGAGGAGGGGCCTTTGGAAGGTAATTAGGTGTGGCCTCTATGATGGGCATAGTGCCCTTATAAGAAGAGGAAGAGATTTCAGAGTTTCCTCACTCTATTAAGTGAGGGTACAGCAAGAGGCATCCTGCAAGCCAGGAAGGGCACTCACCAAGAACCGAACCTGTTGGCACTCTCATTTTGAATTTATTGCCTCCAGAACTGAAAAATAATGTCTGTTAAGCCACCCAGTGTATGGCAGCCCAAGCAGACTAGGACAGCCCCTTTGGAAGACAGTTTGGCAGTTTCTTACACAGCTAAACACAGTCTTACCATACAACCCAGAAATCACCTCTTAAGGATTAACCTAAATGAGTTGAAAGCATATGCCCATGCAAAAACATCAATGTTTATACCAGCTTTTATTCATAATTGCTAAAAACTGGAAGCAACCAAGATGTCCCTCAATAGGTAAATGGATACACAAACTGTGACACATCCATACAACTCAATAATATTCCACAATAAAAGGAAATAAGCTGTCAAGCCAGAGAAAGACAAAGAGGAACTTTTTTTAAAAGAGCAGTCAGTCAAAAAAGATTTCATGATGTATGATTTGAACTATATGACATTCTGGAAAATGCAAAATTATAGAGACAAAAAAAAGATTAGTGATTGCTACAGGTAGGGGGGAGCAGGAGAGGTTAATAGGGGTAAACACAGGAGATTTTTAGTGCTGTGAAACTATTCTGTATGATTATGTAATGGTGGACACTTGAAATTATGCATTTGGCAAAACCCTTAGGACAGCGGTTCTCAACCTGTGGGTCGCGACCCCTTTGGGGGTCAAACGACCCTTTCACAGGGGTCACCTAAGACCATTGGAAAACACATATATAATTACATATTGTTTTTGTGATTAATCACTATGCTTTAATTATGTTCAATTTGTAACAATGAAATTGGGGGTCACCACAACATGAAGAACTGTATTAAAGGGTCCAGGCATTAGGAAGGCTGAGAACCACTGCCTTAATTCGATATAAATGGAAGTGTAGCCTTTACAAAATCCTCTTTCTTCTATGGCAAACAGATGCATTAAATTTGCCCTCATAACAGTTTCTTACTCTTCGCTAATTGGTGGAATTTTAAGGCTTCAAAGAAATCGAAGTGATATATCAAGCCTCTTTCCCTATTTATTATCTCCAAATTGTTGTTAACAAAATAAAAACTCTTAAAATTAACAATATTAATACAATATTTATTGAAATGGCTTTCATGTAATAACATCTCATAGCCTTAATAGGCCTCAAACTTTCACTAAAGCCCATCTAAGTAGGGATCAGGTTTCAATATAATGATATGTGCTTTCTTTCATTCCAGCATGACACGGCACAGAGATATACTTCATATTGAACTTTAAAAAAATGGCCCCAAGAACAGGTGTCTCAGGCTAGATTCAGAGCATAAGTGAGATTTCTGTTAGGAGATGATAAGGAAACATTTACAATTTTAATTGAAGAATGCCAGGCACCAGAGGCAAATAGCATGCAATTTTTAAAATGCTAAATAAAGCCAGCTGTCCAAAAGGGCAAGCTTGCTGGTGGTTTATAGCTATTCACCTTCATGCAACAAAACACTATTTCTTGAGGTGTGTTTTATTCATGGACTGTAGCCTCTGCACATCCTATTGATAACCTGGGTCAATGAAGAAATTATCTACAATTACATCTCTTTTAATTAATTTTGGAGAATCTCTTTTAATTAATTTTGTAGAGAGAGAACAGTATCATTTTTACTGTCCTATGGGATGGCCACTGGGAGAAAGTGAATTCTTCCATTAGTGCTGCTAAGGAAAAATGTGTCCAAATCTCTGACTGAATTGGGATATTGAGTGGCAGTGTAAAATGTGTTGTCCCACATTCCAATCACAAAAGAGATTGTAAAATGACAAGTAAAGAAATAAAAGAATCTGAGCATTTCCTTCCTTATTTCTGGTGGTCACTAACCTAAATATAGAGTGGAAAAAAGACAGAGGAAGGAGCAATGGCCCTTTTAAAAAAAAAATCCACAAACTGAACAGTCCTTTTCTGTTAGTATCTCTTACCTGCGGTACCCGATACAAAATAGTATTGTGTTAATTTAAACATAAAACTGGATAACAACATGCTATATTTTACTTAAAAAAGCAACAGCTTTAAAATGCTAGTTTGTCCTTGACAATAGATAATTTCATCAAAACAGAGCTGTAAAATGATTTCTTTCTCTTTTATTTTTAAAGAATGACATGGCTAGATATCGTGCTCAGACTATTATTTTTAGCCACAATGCAAAGACTGCATTCAAACTTTCTCCAAATGATTCTCTCCCTGCCCTTTTCTTTAATCTGCTCAGCATGGTCTAAAGACCCAGGCAATTCATTTTCGCGAGACAGAACTGCAAGATGGTCTTTAAGAAATGCTGTGTCACCCGGCCGGTGTGGCGCAGTGGTTGACTGTTGACTAATGAACCAGGAGGTCACAGTTCAATTCCGGTCAGGGCACATGCCCGGTTACAGGCTTGATCCCCAGTAGGGGGTGTGCAGGAGGCAGCCAATCAGTGATTCTCTCTCATCATTGATGTTTCTATCCCTCTCTCCCTCTTCTTTCCTGTCAGTGAAATCAATAGAACCATTTTTTAAAAAATGGTGTGGCAAACACACAGAAGTGATTTCTTATGCCTCTGTGGCCACTCCATTTTTACTCAATTACATAGCTAGTTCCATTACTATAATAGAGAGGAGCATGCATAAATAAATAGCTAAGAGCATATTACCGAAAAACGTATATTATTAGTTTTTTTGTTAAACAACTGAAAATGCTATTAAATATACATTTTTATAAAAAACATAGCCATTCCATATAAAATCACTTAAATTAAAATCACTATATGTCAGTAATGTATATTTCTTTTCAGGTTAAGGAAAATGTCAAAAAAGAGATTTCATTTAATCATAAGAGGCATAATTTAAATTACATATCCACAGCAGAACACAGAACAGATTTGCTCTTTGTTTTCTTATTTGTTCTTATATACATTAATTAGTTCAATAATTACATATTATAATTAACTAGAGGCCTGGTGCACGGATTCGTGGACCAGTGGGGTCCCCTGGCCTAGCCTGCGGGGATGGGGCCAAAACTGGCTCTCAGACATCCTCCGAGGGGTCCCTGGTTGTGAGAGGGTGGAGGCCAGGCTGAGGGACCCACCAGTGCACGATCAGGGCCAGGGAGGGACCACAGGAGGGCTCTAAGGCGTGTCCGGCCCGTCTCGCCCAGTCCCGATTGGCTGGACCCCAGCAGCAAGCTAACATACTGGTTGGAGCATCTACCCCCTGGTGGTCAGTGAGTGTCATAGTGACCAGTCGAACGAACGGTCGGATACTTAGCATATTAGGCTTTTATTATATAGGATGACATTTTAAAAAGTATCTAAAAGCTATTATCAGATTTTTTTTTTAAATATATTTTTTATTGATTTTTTACAGAGAGGAAGGGAGAGAGATAGAGAGTTAGAAACATCGATGAGAGAGAAACATTGATCAGCCGCCTCCTGCACATCTCCCACTGGGGATGTGCCCGCAACCCAGGTACATGCCCTTGACCGGAATCGAACCCGGGACCCTTCAGTCCGCAGGCCGACGCTCTATCCACTGAGCCAAACCGGTTTCGGCGCTATTATCAGATTTTTAAAGCTGTCATGAATATAAACATAACATTTATTACTCACACAATGGATGCTGACCTGCAAAAAAACTACAAAATTCTGGAATCTTTATGCTTCCCTGCTTTTATTTTTGGTGTTCAGAATATTGTTCAACTGACATGGTATAACTTATCCCCTTTTGCTTTTTTTGGAGAAAAGTTCTTTCATATCGAATCTTTTAATTAATTATTTAACTGTCACTTTCTAAATTATCTTAGCAGAAAATGCATTTCCTGATGTAATTTAAAACTTTTCTCTGTACTTAATTTAAAAAGAACACATCTTTCAGGGTAACATTCATTGTTTATATACTTACCACTCTTTACAATAAAGGGTTGAGTAACAATAACCATGTCAATCCTATGTCATTTCCTCAATTCAATTAAAAAATTTCCTAACAAGCAATTCTTTATTAACTTGACTACCTTTTGCAGCTATTCTTCAAAAGCATGGTTGTATTTATTTACTGTCTTCCCCAAATCATTGCTAATATGTTATAAAACTACATGTTAAATTCCTATGAATAAGAAACCTATCATAAATCTATTCAATGATAACTAAGAATGAATATAAAAGCACTATCATATTCATACTTTTACAGCTAAAAAAAATACTTGTACCTAAGCACCCTCTATCAGATCTGTTTTGGAGTCCCTTGAGAAATGCAAGCCTATCAGACTGGTTTTTTTTAGTCACATTCTACTAAGGGATAACTGAGAAGCAGATGGTTTAATACTTTCTCCCACATAATGTAGGAAATCAGAGGCAGAAAGAAAAACAATGCCTAGGAGTTGTGACACTTGGGCACTATTTTACATAAGATACGACAGGCACATAAGCATTTTTATTATCATCCGCCAAGTACTCTGAGTGTGCAGAATTCTATACCTAAGATTTCTGGTCATTTTACAACTTTTTCAAGACAGGTTCAAGTGCCTTTCTTCTAATTTTTCTGGCTGTATTGACTGTACCTCCCAATCCCTTGGGGCTCTTGTTTAAATCTTTATAACATCACTAACCACATTTTGTCTTATAAGGGAGAATTTTTAAATGATTGTGTTAATTTCCTGTTTAGATTAGGAGCTTATTAATTTGAGGCAAGCAAATTTTAAAGAATACTATTCACAAATTTATAATGGTTGAAACTATGTATTTGTTCAGTAATTATTATTTTAGAGTAGGAGTCAGCAAACTTGTTTTGTAAAAAGCCATATAGCAAATATTTTAGGTTTTGAGGGCTATATGGTCTATGTTGCAACTATTCAACTCTGCCATTGTTGTATGAAAGCAGCATAGACAATAAGCTAACAAAGGGACATGGCTGTGGTCTAACAAAACTGCATTTAGTGCCCTGGCCGGTTTGGCTCAATGGATAGAGCGTTGGCCTGCGGACTGAAGGGTTCCAGGTTCGATTCCAGTCAAGGGCATGTACCTTGGTTGCAGGCACATCCCCAGTGGGGCGGGTGCAGGAGGCAGCTGATCGATGTTTCTCTCTCATCGATGTTTCTAGCTTTCTATCCCTCTCCCTTCCTCTGTGTAAAAAATCAATAAAATATATTTTTTTAAAAACTGCATTTAGTATAAAAATAGTTGGCAGGCTGAGTTTCACTGAGGACCACAGTTTGGCAGCCTCTTTATGAGAGCCTAAGATTTTACTTGAAACACACTGCTGGAGAGATCTTTGTGGCTTTACATTACCACTCCCAGGTAATTATGGGCAGTAAAATAACCTTTTATTATATGGTATGATGTGAAAAAGTTTCATAAGCACTGCCTTAGAGAAACAACACATGCGCAGAAAGACATGCACAAAAATATCAATTTCATCACTGTTTATAATGGTAAGAACTTGAAATAATTTAAATGTCCATCAATGAAGGAATATATAAATCATGCCACAAATATACAATAAAATACAATAGGTGAGCCTGGCCAGCATGGCTTAAAGGTTGAGCATTGTCCTATGAACCAGGAAGTCACGGTTCGATTCCTGGTCAGGGCACATGCCAAGGATGCAGGCTCAATCCCCAGTAGAGGTGAAGGAGGCAGCCAATCAATGATTCTCTCTCATCATAGATGTTTCTATCTCTTTCCCTCTGAAATCAATTTTTTTTAAAAAAATATAATAGGTGAATGAACGAAATAGCTACTTATTAACATACAGGATGACTAAATATTAACATATTTAATAAGCTGACACCATATTCTTAAAAGGCTATCTAACCCTCTGAACTCAATCCAGGTACTAATGACTAGACATTTCCAAAGGATGCAGATGGATTGCCCTATACATTCTAAAATCTCAAAAGTGGTGGCCCCATGGTTGCTATGGGACATAATCTAGAAAAAGGAGACACTGAGTACAATGCATACTTTTGCCAATCCTATTATTGGATATTCTGAACTGTATGGATCAAGATTGGCCAGAGGTAGCAGCAAAAGCAGCTACTAACCCAGCCTACCCCCCAATTCCTATCCTATTGTCCAATTTCAGTGGACACAGCAAGATGGGCAGTGATCACAGAAAAGGGAAAATACTGGTGATTTACTCTTTTATCTGCTTTTCCCATCATGCCTTAAAATCCCATGTTCTAGGCTCGTTTATTCCTAGGCACAACCTAGACCAGTGATGGCGAACCTTTTGAGCTCAGCGTGTCAGCATTTTGAAAAACCCTAACTTAACTCTGGTGCCGTGTCAAATATAGAAATTTTTTGATATTTGCAACCATAGTAAAACAAAGAGTTATATTTTTGATATTTATTTTATATATTTAAATGCCATTTATAACAAAGAAAAATCAACCAAAAAAATGAGTGTCATAGGTTCGCCATCACTGACCTAGACATACTATATTCTCCCAGAATAAAAATAGTTTCAAATTTAATGCTTAGCCAAAAACTAGAAAGGAGAGGAGCAAGCTACAGTGCTCTAACACTATATTTTGGGTCGCTTACCTAAGTACAATGTCTTTTGGCCTGATACATGTAGTTCCATCCAGTCAATAGACAGGTACCAGAGGGATGGTCCAAGGCCTTCTGCACTTTTATATATTTCTAATATTCAGGTCCTTAAGATTTGCTCAAATGCCATTATCAGCATTTTGAAAAAATGTCTTCACTGAAGTCCATTCTCCTCTTTTAGGCAAGTTACTTGGAGATTAACATCTTGAATATATTCAGATTCATAAGCATTAAAATTGACACAGTTCCCATGAAGTAGAACCTTCACGGGAATTTATTCTTGTTTCTTTTATTAATACATACATATTAAAGCTCCAAGACAGATTGTTTTCTTCCAAGTCCTTCCTTCTCTCCTTCCCTCCCTCCCAAAATCATATCCTATCACCTTGGAGAGCTAAAGAACTAACTGAAGACTAACTGCTTGTCAGGAGGTTTCTCTCACAGGGTCAGTGATGGCTCAAGTTAAGAAGGAATCCAGTCCCCCAAACTAGGGAAATGGACAAGTGCCCTTGACAGAAGCATATTTCTGGTGCCTTATCAGAGACACTGGGATTTTCCTGAGCAATCTAAATAACACGTGAGAGAAGGGGGAATGACCCTCCTGTGGGCTGAGAAAGCTGGGGAGCTAAAGCTGTCTCTCTGTGGGAGGAGAGCAAGGGGAATGTTTTCTTCAGCTTGTTCCTCTATCATAATTTACCTCTTTTCATTTTATAATTCTGAATGAATTTCACAAAAAAGCCATCAGGTACTTCCAAGTTTCATTAATGTTGGTTGTAAAGTTTCTCAAAAGAAGCCTGGCTGAAATCCCATGACCCAATTATGCTTTTGTTATTTTGCTCTGTTCCCATAAAACTAAAGTGGTAATAACATACAGGGTGATTTATAATATACAAAGCACTGTCAAATGTATTATCCCTTTGAATCCTCATAAAACTCTGTAAGGTACATAGAACATGTAATAAGAAAGGTTATGGGACACAAGTTAAAGTCACATGGCTATTAATTTCTGATTCCAAAGCAATGACATTGACCTGTGTCCTTGTACACTGTGACTTTCCTCATTCTTTAAAGGCCCAGCCTAGGCTCCCAATAATGCCTTTATTTCCAGAAACAGTTTCTCTATCCTCTGATGACCCAAAGACTCTATATTTCTCTTATGACACTTAACATAGCCCATCTTTGTTACATTTATAGATCTATGGGTCTTAACATACTTTCAATGAAAGTTGCTGAAAGACAGGGACTGGGTCTTATTTATCTTTATATTGCCCATAGCATCTAGAAACACTCACATTTTACTTGATGACTAGTGCACTTCCCTGTTTATGTGGGTGGTCTACTTTTTTAGGAACTTAATAATAAAACACATTATAAATTTAAATATATAGTATTTGTTTAACAGTTGTACTTTTTAAAAAATACTCACCTGAGGATATGTTTTTATTGATGAGAGAGAGAGAGAAAAGAGAAAAATGTCAATTGGTTCCCTCCCATATTCACCCCAATCAAATTGGGGATGGAACCCGCAACCTTTTGGTGTATGGGATGGCTCTCCAAGGCTCTAATCAACTGAGCCACCTGGACAGGGCACAGTTATACTGTAAAAAATAAATTTATATTTATTGTTGAAAAATATTATAGGTAACCCTTTTTCCCCCCATTGAGTCCCCTATAGTTGTACTTTTAACAAATAAGGTTGGACATCAGACTTTTGAACAAGAATTATAATAACCTTAATTAAAATATTATATCTTTTGGAAAAATCAACTTGACTTATAGTATTACATTTATAATTTCTTGCTTCCAGGGAATACAGCCTGCATTACTTAAAGGCTTTTTATATTGTATTAGATTTAACTTTAATTGAATAAAAAAGGAGGAACTCTTCAAGAAAAGGTGGGAGACTCAACTCTAATCCTTTTCAGTATTGCCAGGAATATTTTTATTCCTTGAATTCTGGGAAGGAAAACAGGAGAAATAATCCTGATTCCTAGAGTAACACCTAGGAATGTTTACAATTCTGTAATCTGCTTCTGATCTTCTGCTAAAGGCAAGGAAAATGTGTGAGAAGGAAAGTCTATTATTTAAATAAGTTACACATATATAAAATGTATATTATACTTTCAGCTAATGTATGAACCTCTATTGAGTTTTTCTTATTGAGCAATATTCTTTTGGAGGGAATAAAAGGATATGTATAATTCTACTAAAGTTCATGGACTATTACTATTTCCTATTCCAAGAAATTAGCCTATAATTTATACATAGCCGAGGAAGAGAGGTAAGAAAATTCAAGATTTATAGCATATCCAGACCTCTGGCATATAAAATTAACCAAAAGGCTAGGAAGCATTTGTAACTTTCTTTAGCTTTTCAACAATTATCTTATTTGTAGAATCATTCTAAACATTCTTGAATGTGATCTATGTGTTGTAAATAAATAAGACTTATCAAAATGCTACTGAATGATTGCATTCTTATTTTTATATACTTTGAATCAAAAGTCAAATGTGACTGAGCTTCAAAGACTTACATAGGTGTGTCTCAGGAAAACAGAAAAATCTAAAACATTTAAAGAAGGGAAGGAGGAAACTAGTGATGAATCAGGAGACTACTATCCTATATTAGCAAAAATATCCTTTATGAAAGAATTTCCTTTGGGAATCATTTATATAGCATCACTAGAATGTTTAAAACATGACTTGATATTTAATAACTCAATGTGTAGCAAATCTTTAAGAAACCCACTTGTAACATAAAAGGTATATCAGTATTTACAAAAACACTGATAATTTCTGAGGCACGTATTAAAGCTTGTGGCCCAGACATCCCACAGGAAATAAGAGCACCTGAATTATATTACACTAGAGGCCCGGTGCACGAATTGGTGCACGGGTGGAACTCCTTGGCCTGGCCAGTGATTGGAGCAATCGGGGCCATCTTGCCCAGTCCTGATCAGGGCCGGCCAGCCGGGGTCTGGGGGGGGACCGTAAGACGTTGGCCGGCCGCAGGAGGTTGGCTGTGGGAGTGCACTGATCACCAGGAGGCAGCTCCTGTGTTGAGCATCTGCCCCCTGGTGGTCAGTGCATGTCATAGTGATGGGTCAAACAGTTACTTAGGCTTTTTTTTTTGGCTTTTATATATATAGACGATAGCAACCTTAAATAGGTTCTGAAAGGATTTAGAAAACTTTTCAAATGAAATAGTTTCTACTCCATAATGACTTTGATGCTAATTATATATTCCTATTTCCTAAATCATACCTCTTTTTTATCTCTAAACTGGTTCTACCAGAACTTTGTGCAAAAAGGGCAGAATATATTGCTAAAAATACTCAATCTTAAGAGATTTTTTTTAAAACCTACAATTTTTAACAAATGTTTTTATTGAAATCAGAGAGAGGAAGGGAGAGGGAGAGATAGATAGAAATATCAATGATGAGAATCATCAATTGGCTTCCTTCTACATGCCCCCTACTGGGAGATTGAGCTCAAAAGTGGGCATGTGCCCTGATGGGGAATTGAAATGTGACCTCTTGGTTCATGGGTTGACACTCAACCACTGAGCTACACAGGGCAGGCAAAAAATCTACAACTTAGTAAAAGTGCCTGACATAGCTTACAGAGTAATTGTTTGAGATTTAGACTGGAATACAGGAAAGGTGGATTTTATGTGATTCTTTTATTGCATTTATTATGCTGTGGTCAAGTGGTTGGCATTGTGTAAATAACCCAGACGATCTAGGTCCTGTTGCCATCTGGAGGCTCCCTCAACATAAAATAAACAGCTAAAAATTCAATAGAACAGTGCTTCTTAAAGTGTTTTACTGAACACAGATAAAGAACATAAACTGTATGTGAAAAATCATCTTAATACCTTTTATACCTGTTAATCATATTCCCCTTGTGATCAGAACCCTATAAATGTGGATAGGGAGGTAGGCATTCAGTATCATGAGTTTTGTTTTGTTTTTCAGAGCTAAACTGGGATTCAAAAACTATAATTACTGAAGTTTTGAAAGCTAAAAACAATAGAACTAAGATTAAATATGGAAAGTCCAGTGTACTTTCCCCTTCTCTCACATTACATAAACAGAGAAATCAAGATGTTTCATCAGCATAAGGAATCTAAAATATTACATGCACTTATTTCAAGTTTCTATTAATTCATCAACAAAGATTGAAAATATTACTGTAAAAATACTACAGAGAAGCATATCCATAGCCTATCCTAACTAGCATATTATGCTACAGATTCTAAGCCACATTATCTATCTATCTATCTATCTATCTATCTATCTATCTATCTATCCACCCATCCATACATCTATCTTGCAATATTATTCAGCCATGAAAAAGAAAGAAAATCCTGCCATTTGTGACAACATAGACAGACCTGTACAAAACCGGTTTGGCTCAGTGGATAGAGCATCGGCTTGCGGACTGGAGGGTCCCGGGTTCGATTCCGGTCAAGGGCATGTACCTGGGTTGCGGGCACCTCCCCAGTGGGAGATGTGCAGGAGGCAGCTGATCGATGTTTCTCTCTCATCGATGTTTCTAACTCTCTATCTCTCTCCCTTCCTCTCTGTAAAAAATCAATAAAATATATTTAAAAAAAAAGACCTGGAGGGCATTATTCTAAGTAAAATAAGTCAGAACAGAAAGACTATATGATTTCACTTATATGTGGAAGCTAAAAAGTAATAATAATTTCACAGACACAGAGTATAGTTTGGTGGTTGCCAGAGGCAGGGAGGTGCAGGGATTCAAGAAAAGGGGAAAGGTGGTTTAAAGGTACAAACTTCCAATTAAAAGACAAGTTCTGGGGATGTAATATACAGCATGGTGACTATAATTAACAATGCTGTATTATAAATTTAAAGTTGCTAAGAGCAAATTTTAAAAATTCTCATTGTAAGAAAAATATGTGTAACAATGTGAGGGGATGGATTTAACTAAATTTACTGATAGAGTACTATCAATTTACCCATATCTCAATATATGTTAATTGTTCATTCAGCTGCCTGCCTCTTTGCTCCTTCATGTAGCCCAGCATGGTGTCTGGCACATAGCACATTCTTTTCTAAAATTATTCTTAGAAAAGAATAATTTTAAGGCTTCCTCCATATAAAGATTCCAAATAAAACACTTTGAGCAAGAGTTTTTTTTAAATGAGGTATGGAAAAAAAGTAACCGTCCAGTTTAGATAACTAAATACTATAGCAAATGGCAATCTACCTAAACAGGTACTCGAAGGCATTAGATTTTATCACATCTACAAACACTGTTTCTTACTAGTCATTATTTTCACTTAAAGAATGTTTTTCAATTAGATCTATCAAACTAAGTAATTCAGTTCAATTTATTGCATATTTATTAAGACAGTGGGGAAAAGATGAGAAGGAAATACAAAATAGCCAAAGTGGTTTAATTGCTAATCTAAATGAATGTTCTATTTTTAGAATTAAAAAAGAAAGCAAAGCAACAGCAGAAAATTAAGTTTAAATGGTTGAGGTTCTCTATTGCCAAGTCATCTATTCAAGAGTGTTTATATCAACTATGAAAGCATTTCAGAAGCTGGTCCTCATACATAGCCTACAACAGTCAATGTACTTTAAACAAATTGATAACTGTTGAAAGATATTTCAAACCATTAAATACCAAGATTCCCATTCTGAATTATCATAAGTAATCTATTAGGAAGAATCACACCTGTTATATATAGTTAGTTTAGGTTTAGGAAACATTTTGTGATATAAGAAATTAAATTGATTATTTTATCAGCAATGTTAGAATAAACATCAATAGATGATGGAAAATATTATGATAATTTTAATGGGAAGCATAATTTTTAATATTTTGCTTCACTTGACCAAATTACTATATAGGATACAGTTTCATATACAAATATAAAATAATGAAGAAGAAAAATAGAACTCCACCTACAAGGTATGATTTAGCTACTGAAATGATTAGATTGCATACTAATTCCTGTACTGGTGACAGATTTGAACAGGAATTGAACACTAAATTCCACCTGCAGGCACATCATGTCAAGTACGTATGAACAATAATAATTTCGTGACAGTTGTGCCAAAAGAAATATCCCAAGATTCTCTGTACAAGTCAGAACAATAGCAGATACAACTGATGTATGGCTAACTAAAGAATTAATGTCAAAGACCTTATTAAATTTCATTCTGTTTCTCTAAATCTAGAAATGGGTTAGTTTTTCCAAAAGGTGCATACATAGATAATGTACTAATATATAAACAGAAACAGAAATGGATGGGAACCATACTTTGCTATGCTCAAACATAAATCTTTTTTCTTTTAGATTCAAGATTATCATCTAAATTATTTTAGTTATGATAAGTTCTGCAAGCATATTGAAAATAATCACTAGTTCCATTAATTAAATGTGTCCAAAAGGCAGTTTAATTGACTGGCATGAAGAAAAATATATTATTTTATACAATACCTGTAGTGATAAAGGAAAGATCTATTTAATTAAAATTATAATTCTGTGCTACCATGATAAAATAACTTCTTTAATCAGGAACTTCAAATGACAGAGTAAAATACCACTGAAAACTTTTCAGTACTGGAAATTATATGGAAAGTTTGGAAAAAGTTACAGGATAGAGGAAATAAGAGGGTAGGGATATTAAAATTAGTCATTTTATTTAGTTCCCAAACATTTAGGAATTTCTATGTTTCTGATCATTATTCTGTTAGGTAAGGTGCCTGGCATGTGTATACTGGGAAGGACTTAGACTGGAGGTAGGTACAAGCAAGAGTACTAATCAGAGTTCTGTTATTTATAAGTTGTATAAGTAACTTATTATCTATTAGGCCTTAGATTCCACATAAAGAATGATTTCTAGAACCTATTTAATTTTAAGATTAAGAAATTCTGAATGTTTCAAATTCAAGTCATTTTAATCTTCATATCCTGACGTACAAAATATATAGGGATTAAAAATCAAACAAACCAAATAACTAGCTGTAGCATACAGGCAAGGCCTAGCTATACACTAAATTTGATAAGTCTAGTGAGGCCAACTTTTCACTTTTTGATATATAGAATAAGGCTCTTAAATCATCCTAATGAAGACAAAACTCACATCACAAGATAATACTTTAAATCCATATAGAACCTTTTAAAGCACTTTATAGAAATTATCCAATTAGCTTTTCTGACCACTTCTGTGAAGCATCAGGTATTATCTGATATTTTCCAAAGGAGGCAAAAAGAAACAAAGGAACTAAAGTTATCACTTTGCCAATGACATGGCTCCCTATTCCACATCTAGTGTTTTAACTTGTGGAAAAAGTGGTCAGCTCCATGAGAAATTATATTAACTGAACTGTCTCAGCCTTTTGAAAAGTTTGACTTCCCACAAAATGTGAGTGTAGAGACAGTCTATTGTTTTGCTCAGCATTTCATCTAATAACTTAGTTCAGTATTTTCCACACTATAGACACTCAATGTGTATTTGTTCAATGAATAAAGGCTATTAATGATAGCTAACAATTAATAGAGCTCATATATCAGGTGCTGTGTTAAGTACATCACATGTATTATTTCATTTACTCCTACAACAACTCAAAGAGGTAAGTAAATTATTACTTTTCATTTTAATGATGAGGAAACTAAGGTCTAGGTTAAGTAACTTGCTCAAAATTACATAATGATAAAGTCAGTATTTTTTTTAATTTTTATTTTTTTAAAATATATTTTATTGATTGTTTACAGAGAGGAAGGGAGAAGGATAGAGAGCTAGAAACATTGATGAGAGAGAAACATCGATCAGCTGCCTCCTGCACACCCGCTACTGGGGATGTGCCCACAACCAAGGTACATGCCCTTGACTGGAATCGAACCTGGGACCCTTCAATCCGCAAGCCGATGCTCTATCCACTGAGCCAAACCGGTCAGGGTTAAAGCCAGTATTTTTAGCAAAGGTACCCCAATTTTAGACCTTGTTTAAAGATCATCATTGCAGAAATAGACTTGCAATAAGAAACTATATATTCTATTCCCTCTAGAACAGTGATGGCGAACCTTTTGAGCTCGGTGTGTCAGCATTTTGAAAAACCCTAACTTAACTCTGGTGCCATGTCACATATAGAAATTTTTTGATATTTGAAACCATAGTAAAACAAAGACTTGTATTTTTTATATTTATTTTATATATTTAAATGCCAATTAACAAAGAAAAATCAACCAAAAAAATGAGTTCGCGTGTCACCTCTGACACGCTTGTCATAGGTTCGTCATCATTGCTCTAGAACTTAGGAGAGAAATTTCTTATTGATCTTTATATCACTTATAATGCCTAGTATAGTACCTTAATCACACTATTTGTTATCAAAATTTTCCTGAATAAAATGTAAAATTGCATAATCAAATTAGGCCTCACTGTCCTTAACTGTAAAACAGAGATAAAGGTGCCTCACTGGTTCACAAAGTTTGGTCCCTGGGTCTGGCAACTGTCAGAAATGTAAATTCTCAGGCCCCACCCAGTCCTACTGTTTTAACAAGCCTTCCAGGTGAGTCTCAGGCATGCTGAAGTTTTAAAACCTCAGGTCAATGTTACTTACAAGATAATTATGAGAATTAACTGAAGTCAATAGTGTGGAATCACCCTAAAAAGTGAAAGGTATATCACCATCACCATCATCATCATCGTAAGAGTAAATTGCATTCCTTGAATAAGCTTAGTGATTTTGCTAAATCCAGATGAAAATAAACATGAAAAATGAAATAGATCGTGAAACACTTTTTAAATAAAATATTGTTTTAGATTTTATCTGGATAATGCACAGCATTCATGGATTCAGAGAAAAAGAGGACTATGAACCATAAAGTTGTACAAAGAAATCTGATGATCTGGTTATGTGGCAGTTCAACCCAGAGAATCTGACATGCTGTACACAGGCTTCTTACCTGACCAGTGTCCTGTGGAGATGCCATATCGGTCTGTGCAGGTCTCACTTACAGGTCTAAACACAGTTTCCCACCCACCAGTAGCATAACGCCAATTCTGAGACTCCAAGATCAGTGTTCGCTGGGTGCCATATGCAATCATGAAGCAGTAGACCACATGATGGAGTTGACAGCCGTAGCCACAGCCTTTGTTGATATTACACACTAGCTTCTTGGCTTTGCTGCAGTCCTTGGGATTCTGTCAGGGAGGAAGAGAAATAAAGGTGAAGATAAGCTGTACAGAGCAACTTCTCTTCATAGATGACAAGGACATAACTCATATAAGCCAGGACTGATCCAGTATATTTTATAAGGCAAAGAATCGCGCTTTAAAGATCAAATTTCAAAAATCTACTGAATATTTTATGTGCACACTTAGGGAGATGGCAGTGAAAAAAAAAACAGTTACTTGGGAACCACAAAACAAACATAAAATTAAGCAGTAACATTTAAAAGAATACTATTTTCACTTCTCTATCATGCAGAACATCTCTGAACTCAAAGCTGTGTACACTGAGATAACAGCTGCAATTCAGCATTCTGAGCTTATATTCCCTGATGAAACTGAAGTCATTTTAAAGGAAAAATTATAATATACCTACTAATTCCACCTATTTCCAGAGTTCTAGATGTCATGAACAAAATCATTATTGGAAGTAAAGCCACTGAGTAAAATGATATCTGTGTTCAACAATTATAAAATATCAGTCATGGAACTTAAAAAAACACACCAATTTTGACAGTTACTAGTAATTTTCACAATAAAATGCAGAACATTTTCTATATTAACTGTCTTGAGAATGTGGTAAGCCACTTTTTAATTAGGAGATTCATTTAGCTGTTTTTATATTTGCTCTGAGATGAATAGAAAGTGCATAAATCATATAAGCCAGGACTGATCCAGTATATTTTATAAAGCAAAGAATCCAGCTTTATCTGGATAATGTACACTTAATACTATCTAACAGTGGGTAAAATGGGCTTAGCTAATTTGAGAATTTCTTTTTTCCATTCTAATATATCAATTCTGCTGTAATTCATATAAGCTGCTGCTAAACATCCCTAAGCATCTTAGTTCTTCAAATAAAAGTTTGTTCTGACAAGAACTCCTTAGCCTGAGAAGTTTTTGAAGTTGTTTTGTCTGAAAGGGAGGAAAAAGAATGGATGCGTTCAGGAACAGAATCTTCTCTTCCACAAAGCAAGAAGCAAAGGAACTACTAGTTCTCAATTTAGATGAGCCTTGAATAAAGCAGTCAACAAATCACAAATCTACCACTGTTTTCTAAAGATATTACCTGTTTTGTCAAGAAGAGATCCCTAGAAACAAAGGCTAGGACAGCGAGGCTGTAAAATGTTTCTGAAGGAAAAGCTGAGAAGGGGATATGCAACAGTTACTTTCAGAAGAGGTTGTTTTCCACATTCCAATGTGCCATGCAGGCTAGCCTTTTTCTATCAAAGCAGAACATATACCAGCAATTTTTAACCTTTTTCATCTCATGGCACACATAAACTAATTACTAAAATTCTGCAGTACACCAAAAAAATATATATTTTTTGGCAGATCTGAAAAAAAAAAGTATAATTTTGATTCATTCCATACCATCTGGCTTTTGTTGTATTGACTGCTGTCACTTTTTAAATTTGACAATCTATGTGGTATATAAAACTGAAATTCATGGACACAAACAACAGTGTGATGGGTACCAGAGGGAAGGGGCCAGTTTTTGTCAATTACCATTGACCCTGGTTGATGTCTGCCAAAAACTTGAAAGAATGTCTCATTCAGAAGCAAGAATATATAGAAGGAGTGATTTGGCCTGAGATGGTGAACACACAATACAATATACAGATAGCATATTATAGAATCATACACCTGAAACTTATATAATTTTATTAACCAATGTCACCCCAATAAGTCAATAAAAAGGAAAAAAAAAAACAATATACAGAAGGGCCTCAATACTAAAAGAAGTTTTAATCATGCTTTAATAGGGTAGATATTTTTTATAAAATCTGCTTTTGTTTCTAGTGTGCCTAATGCACACTCCCTTTTATATTTCTCTACCAGTTATACAAGAATGCAGGCATATTGTTTTGTTCTATATTCTGATTATTTTGATCTTTCCCCTCCCTCACCTTTTATGGCACTCCTTCCTCCTTTTCTCTCTCTCTCTCTCTCTCTCTCTCTCTCTCTCTCTCTCTCTCTCTCTCTCTCTCTTACACACACACACACACACACACACACACACACACACACACACAATTACTATGTGCATAGATTACAATATAGTCCTTTTAAAAGGAGGCTGACTAGGAAGTAATTCTTATTTGGGAGTAAAAGATTGGGAAAATACAGATTGAAAATGTAATCCCCCTCCTCTTCCCCCTTAGTCCACTGGAAGAGAATCTCACTCATTTTTCTCTTCTTCTGCCTTGAGTTTCACTCACTGACTAATGTAAACTTTTGCTTACTTAATATTTATTAAACACTTAATATATACAATAAAACGTGGGAGATGATAATCCAATAGAATAAGAAATCATATGTATCAATAACTACAATAATAGACTATTCGAATGTTCTAAGACTGTGATAAACAAGAAATTAAGGAACAGTATGGACTTCCATTGGGAAAAAATCACTTTCAGGTGGACTGGAAAGTTATGAATGAAACTGCACTTATGCTAAACCTTAAAATACATAATTTATTGTGTTTATAAAATGCTAAGAAAAAAAGTACTATTTTCATTAGTCAATGGAAGTCCATATTGTAAAGAATAATTGTGAAGAGCAAAGTAAAACTATGAACTCTATAAATCATATTTATAACATGGGATTTTTGTATATAGGGTCTTCTTAAAGTCAGACTCCTAAAAAGGCACATACATTCTTGCTCCTTGCAATGGTGATGACTATTAAAGTTTTACAAATATGAGGCAAATTTGTCAAAATTACTTGGAACAACATGCTCTAGTTAAAGAACTTTGCAAGGAGAGGCTTGAGAGACAGTTTTCTCTAATTCAGGCTTTGTTATTAATTCAATTGTGTGATTTTGCTTTAATTTGTAAACTAAATATTGTGACAAAAATAACCTCCCTCCACAATCTTTGCCACCTGCTCACCTATCCTTCCTTCACAAAAATACTATGAAACTAATGACATACTGTATGCTCAAAGCTAATTCAAACATATTTCATTTATCCTCATAATATTAAGAAACATTATTTCACAGTGGATAAATACAATACCTTTTGTATTTAGTGCTACAAGGTGGCCCAATCATGAGCAAGCTAAGTATTACGTAACATTTTTACAGTTATAATTCTGCAACAAAGCTATCACCATAGTATATATGAATTAAAAAATGAGGACTTAAGATAATACAGGGTTCTTCTGTATTCAGTTTCCTTTTCTTCAGTTTTGTATATTTTTTTAAATAATCTCTGAGGCATTTCTTCTGATACTGTTAATTCCCAAGAATGACCCTATCTCAACAGAACTAAAAGCTATATTGGCTCTCACTATCCTATAGTTGTAAATCAACACTGGGAAGTAAATTTAAATCAATCTGACTCTAACTAAGATGGCACATTAAGGGAAGCAGCATCTCTTAAACCTAAATGATTACTAATTCACTAAAGGTACCATCATAATGCTGAAATGTTTTACTTTAAAATATTGAAATTTACTATTGGACATAGTTCAAATTAGAAAGCCAGCTTAATTTCTACTTTGCTAAAAAAAAAAATAACAATTTTGAATTGACTAGTAAACAACAGCCATTATTATATTACTTTGGCACTGCTAGGATTTAGAAGTTTTGTACTGCCTTCACTTAGTAAATTAGTAGTAATTATAAGTTAATGATGTAATATTATGAAATGGTACTGATTCCATGGCTTTTAAATTAAATCACAGATAAAGCCTTTTGCCATGACTATTTACATTTTCTGTACACACAAATAAAAGCATCTACAGAGGAAAATTTTCCAGCTACAATGTAATTTCCCTCATTTCTCTGCCCAGTAATTATAGACCAAAACATTGCACAAACAGGCTAAATTAACAACAACAAAAATTTAGTCAAAATAAGCTAAACATACTATTTCCAGGCATCTCTTGCAAGTAGTATATGCTTAATAAAAAGATTAGTTCAACTGAATTTCATGTACTTAGACAAAAACAATGCCAACTTAGTCAATTTCAAGTATGTAATACAGTATTATTAACTAGTCACCAAGTTGTACATTAGATCTCTAGAACTTATCCTACATAACTGAACCTTGTACCCTTTGACCAACATCTCCCCATTTCCTCCACCTTCCTGCCCCTGGTAACTACTGTGCTACTCTGTTTTTACGCATTTGACTCATTTAGATTACACATGTAAGTGAGATCATGCAGTATTTGTCTTTCTGTCTTATATCACTTAGCATAATGTCTTCCAGGTTCATTTGTGTTGTCACAAATAGCAGGATTTTCTTCTATTTTATGGGTGAATAACATTCCCTTACACACACACATTTTCTTGATCCATTCATCTATTGATGGTATGCCACATAGGTGTTCCCATATCTTGGTTACTGTAGAAAATGTTGCAATGAACCTCTGGATGCAGATATCTTTTCAAGATAGTGATTTCATTTCCTTTGGATACTCAGAAGTGGGAATGCTGTATAATATGGTAGTTTTAAGTTTTTTTTAGGAACTTCTATATTTTTTCCGTGATGATTGTACCCATTTACATTCCCACCAACAGTGCATGAGAGTTCCCTTTCTCCACATTCTCAACAAATTTGCTATCTTTTGTCTTTCTTATAGCAGCCATTCTAACAGGTAAAAGGTGGTATCTCATTGTTCATCTCAGGTGTTTGCATTTCATTGATGCTTAATAATCTGTTGACCACTCCTATGTCCATATTTTCATTATGGTTGTTTTTTTTTTTACTATGAAGTTCCTTATATATTCTGGATGTTAACCCCTTATCAGATATATGGTTTGCAACTATTTATTTTCTCCCATTCCATAAGTTACTTTTTCATTTTGTTCATTGTTTCGTTTGCTGTGCAGAAGCTTTTCA
The DNA here is from genome assembly GCF_014108235.1 of Myotis myotis. NCBI lineage: Eukaryota > Metazoa > Chordata > Mammalia > Chiroptera > Vespertilionidae > Myotis > Myotis myotis. The sequence continues at coordinate 196,695,563 of NW_023416313.1, read as the reverse complement.
ATTTGATGTAGTCCCCCTTGTTGATTTTTGCTTTGGTTGCTTGTGCTTTTGGTGTTTATATATATTTCACTGCCAAACCAACATCAAGGAGCTTTACCCTATGTGTTCTTTCATCTTTTTATGGTTGAAGAACTTACACACTTAAGGATTAAAAACTGGAACTCTGGGAATCCTTCCAGCTCCTCTCTAACAACATTCCTTCTGTAGGGAAGAGTTAAGCCCTAGGTAGATAGCTCCTATTTCGAGCAAAGGAGGTCAGGAAAAAAACAAAGGAATGAGCCAGGTAAGTTAAATATTAGCATGCTCTTTGCCTGATCTAATCATAAGACTAAACACTTTTTCACTTGTTTTTTAAAATTACAATATCTAGCTTTGTGTTGGTAATGAAGAAAAGATTCATCAACAGTGGTGAAAGCATGTCAGCATATTGGAAAAAATCTGATTTTATTTCTCTAAAATTATTTTCAGAACCAAAGCAGAAAAGGTAATGAAGCAAATAAGAGAACTGAAGTACTGCATCGTGGTAATTAAAATGAAGACTCTGGGCATAGTTAATAATCATGAAAAAAAACACACCTTGAAAAGCATTCTTATTTTTAAAAGCCAAGACCAGAAATTATTGTCTCTTACCATATTAAACAGGAAAATCTTCATGGCAAAGTTAAGATGGTACAGAGTTGTGCTTTCCACTCCTCCAGCAGAGAACAATGGGGTTGCAAATAGTAAGGACAACACAATAGCTGTGGCACAAGTAAGCTACTAAGTGCTTTAGGAAATCATTTCCCTGTGGGTATTTATAAACCTTTAAGTGTGAAAACTTAATGGAGAAAAGATATCAAGATACATAGTTTACAGACTGTTGTCCTGGCAGATGAAGCAAAGACAGATAGTTACTATACAGTTACAGAGAAGGAAAGCTTATCTTCATAAGTACTGCAATAATTGCCCTGTTTTGCTCTTTGCCTAGAAGTCTCTATTGAATATTTTAAAGCCACTCAAAAAAAATCCTACGAATTCAGTAGAATGCAACAAATAAACGTGGTGCTTTCTTCCACTCAGGGTCTTTGAGACAATATCTCTGTGTGTTCCAGGTGGTCTCTAAAAAACTTCTACCCCAGGGTAGACAGATGTGTGTACACCAGAGCAAACTTGGTAATATTTTCTGCTACCACACGCACCACAAAGGAAAGGCAGAGAAAGAATGAGATGCATCCAAGTCTAATTCTCCCGTTCAAGAATCTAATGTAAACAAAACTCCTTCCAATGATAGAAAAGAAAAGTTTAGTTACTGCAAGAGCTAGATTCTGACAATTCTACATGAATGCACATCTCATCAATTTTTCTCTATCAGTTTACAGCCTGATGCCCAGATCTCAGAACCAGCTTAACTGGTCATGTTAAAAATAGCATGCTTAAAAAATTAAGGTTGAATTTTAGAAAGGTCCTCCACCATCATTTTACTTAACAGGACCCAGTAGGCTTTCCTTCCTCAAAACCAAAACACAGGATGACATGGCAGATACTCTTTAAAAAAAATAGCTGTGAAGAGGAAGTAGTATGGAAAAGGGGAAAGAAAGGAAGAAGAAAAGGAGGGAAAGAGGAAGAAAGAGAGACAAAAATGGGGAACAGGATAAGAGAAAGAAGGGAGAAGGGGGAAAGAAGGAGAAAAGTAAAAGCAAGCTCCAGAATGGCTAGCCCTGTTTTACATAGTATCAAAAGATGAAGGATGTGGTGGAGGGGGTCATGAGGGTAAAAGAGGGACATCTATAATACTTTCAACAATAAAGATAAATTTTTTTAAAAGATGAAGATAGCAGATACAACAGAGAAAGCCTGGTTGAAACTTTGCTCCTGTGCAGAGGCTGCTGCAGATGTTTTGTTATCTATAATAAAATACTCTCTAATAAAAGAGGAACATGGTAATTGGCGTACGACCGCTACACTTCCCATTGGCTAGTCAGGGCGATATGCAAATTAACTGCCAGCCAAGATGGCGGCCGGCAGCCAGGCAGCTTGAAACTAACATGAGGCTTGCTTGCTTCAGTGGCGGAGGACTCCAACGTTCCCCGCCTGCCGCTGCAGGCCTCTGAGCTGCAACTCTAAGCAACTATGTAACAAATATGGAAGCTAAACAAAACCCCAGAAACCTGCTTTAGTCCGCGGGCTTCAGCCAGCAGGATTGCAACATTGTAAGCAAAGGCGAGAAACCTACATTCAGCAGCGGAGGCCTAAGAGCTGGAGCCAAGCCTCAAAGCTAAAGCTGGCCCAGAATAAAAATAAAAAAAAGAAAAAAAGGAGCAGTTGGGAGCTTCAGTCACCCTCACCCTGAAAACAGCCCTCAGCCCCTCACCCAGACTGGCCAGGCACCGCAGTGGGGACCCCTACCCTGAAGGGTGTGTGACCACCTGCAAACAGCCATCATCCCCTCACCCAGGCTGGCCAGGCACCCCAGTGGGGACCCCCACCCTGATCCAGAACACCCTTCAGGGCAAACCAGCCGGCACCCACCTGTGCACCAGGCCTCTATCCCATATAGTAAAAGGGTAATATGCCTCCCAGCACCGGGATCAGCGGAGCCGCGAGGCCTCCCGGCACCGGGATCAGTGTGACGGGGGCAGCGCCCAAACCCCCTGATCGCCCTACGGCTCTGTGTGTGACAGGGGGCGGGGCCACAACCTCCCTATCCACCCTGCTCTGTTCGTGACAGGGGAAGGCGCCCCAACCCCCTGATCAGCCCTGCTCTGTGCCTGACAGGGGGGAGCTCCCCAACGCCCTGATCGCCCTGTGGCTCTGTGTGTGACAGGGTGCGGCGCCCCAACCGCCCCCCACCCCATGGGCCCTGCTCTGTGTGTGACGGGGTAGAGCCATAACCTCCCCATCGGCCCTGCCCTGAGTGTGAGAGTGGCGGCGCCCCAACTCCCTGATCAGCCCTGCTCTGTGGGTGATAGAGGGTGGCGCCCCAACCCCCTGATTGGCCCTGCTCTGTGTGTGACAGGGTACAGAGCCCCAACCCCCCTGATGGGCCCTGCTCTGTGAGTGACAGGGGGCAGTGCCCCAACCCCCCAACTGGCCCTACCGTGAGTGTGACTGAGGGTGGCATCACAACCTCCCGATCGCCCTGCTCTGTGCATGACAGGGGGCGGTGCCCCAACTCCCTAATTGGCCCTGCTCTGAGCCCGACCAGGGGCTGCACCTAGGGAGTGGGCCTGCCCTCTGCCACTCGGGAGCAGGCCTAAGCCAGCAGGTCGTTATCTCCTGAGGGGTCCCAGACTGCGAGAGGGCACAGGCCGGGCTGAGGGACCCCCCTCCCCACCGAGTGCACAAATTTTTGTGCGCCGGGCCTCTAGTATACTAATAAAAGAGTAATATGCTAATTAGACCAGGAGGCCTTCCATATGTCCTTCCGGACAAAGCCATGGTGGTGGGGCCAAGGCAGAGGCAGTTAGGGGAGATCAGGCTGGCACGGGGGAGCAGTTGGGAGTGAGCTGGCTGGTGGGGGGGGGCAGTTGGGGGCAAGCAGGCCAGCAGGGGGGACAGGTGGGGATGAGCAGGCCGGCGGGGGGCGGGTAGGGGGACAGTTTGGGGCAAGCAGGCTGGCGTGGTGGGTGGGGGGAGTTGGGGATGATCAGGCAGGCAGGCAGGTGAGCGGTTAGGAGCCAGTGGTCTTATTGCACTGCATAGAATTTCCAATACTGTGTTGAATAGAAGTGGTGATAGTAGTCATCCTTGCTTCATTTCTAATATTAGGGAAAAAGCATTTAGTCTTTCATCACTAAGGGTGATGTTACCTATAGATTATTTATAAAACCTGTAAGCTGTGATGGCATCTGGTCTTGGACTTTTGTATGTTGGGAGTTTTTTGACTATCACTTCAATTTCATTTATAATCATGGGTCTGTTTAGATTTTCTAATTCTTCCTGGTTCAGTCTTAAGAGGCTATATGCTTCTAGAAATGTATCCATTTCTTCTAGATTGTCAAATTTGTTGGCATATAATTGTTTGTAGTATTCTTTAATAATTCTTTGTATTTCTGTTTTGTTAGTTGTAAACTCTTCTTTCATTTATCATTTTATTTATTTGGGGTCTCTCTATTTTTTTCTGAATAAGTTTGGCTAAAGTTTTGTCAATTTTGTTGAACCTTTCAAAGAACCAGCTTAGTATCATTGTTCTTTTCAATTGTGTTTTTCAATTTCTATTTCATTTGTTTACATTCTGATCTTAATTATTTTCTTCTGTTTGTATGTTCTTCTTTTTCTCGTTCTTTTAGGTGTAAAATTAGATTGTTTATTTGGGACTTTTTTCTGTTTCTTGAGCTAGGCCTGTAAAGCTATGAACTTCGTTACTAACCTGCTTTTGGTTTATCCCATAAATTTTTAAACGTTGTTTTCATTTCCATTTATTTCAAAACAATTTTTGATTTCTTGTTTGATTTCACTTTTGATCCATTGTTTTTTTTTAGTAGTATGTGTATTTATTTGTGTGTTTTCCAGTTTCCTTCCTGTAGTTGATTTCTAGTTTAATGCCATTGTGGTTAGAAAAGATGCCTGATAATGATTTCAATCTTCTTGAATTTACTGAAGTTTGTTTGTGGCATAATGTGTGATCTATTCTAGAGAATATTCCATGTACACATGAAAAAAAATGTGTATTGGATGAAATGTTTTATAAATGTCTATTAAGTAAATCTGGTCTAAAATGACATTTAAGTCTATTATTTCCTTATTAAATTTCTGTCTGAATGATCTACCAAACTAGAAAGTTTTCAGTTATTTCTTCAAATCCTCACTCTTATTTCATTCTCCTTATGGGACTCCAGATACAAACATAAGAAAATTCTATTATTGCCCCAAAGGTCAGTCCCTGAGGCTATGTTTATTTTTTTCAACGTTTAGTCTCTCTGTTATCAGACTGGATGATTTCTATTGATCTAAATTCAAGGGCACCAATTCTTTCCTCTGTCATAGCTATTCTACTATGAGACAATTTTTTACCTTGGTTATTGTATTTTTTAGTTCTAAAATTTTCTTTTTTTTTTTTCCTTGTATCTATTTCTTTTCTGAAACTTTCTATTTTTTTTTTTTCATTTGTTTCAACTCTGCAGTTGCTTAGTGGGGCATTTTTATTATTATAGCTTCTTTAAAATTCTTGTCAGGTAATTCCAACATCTGTGTCTCATCTCACTGTGGTGTCTGCTGATTATATTTTTTTAATCTAAATTAAGATTTTCCTGGTATGATGATGAGTATTATGTTATGAGACGCTGCTTTCCATTTTAGTAGGCAGTCAAACTTTAGATTCCTAGCTTACTTTTATGAACTGTGGCTCAAATGTCAATTATTTGTTAAAAGCTATTTCAGTGGTATTTTTTTCTGCCCACTTGTGGGCTACCTAGGGGCCATTCTGAAGCCTGAATAGTATATTATACGAGAGTTTAGCAATCAAACCTCTTTCTGTAGTGATTCTGATCAGTTTCATGCATGACAGTCAGAGGTCTGCCTGGGATTTCAAACACAAAAATCCCTTTCTCTAACTCCCTCCTCATCCTAACCCTCCCTCAACTCAAGTTGGAGTGGGAAGGGAACTGCCTCAATTTGCAGTGTGGCAATGGTGGGCTTTGTCCAAAGTCTCTGCAATGCTAATACCAGTTGGGAGAGGTAGGGGTGCCTTCATTATGTCAGGGCAGGTGTGGTGACAAGGCTATGTGCTCAATCTCCACAGCTGAGGCACCCAGAGAGGGTAGGGAAGCAACTTTTCATGATGTTCCCTTGGAATAGGGTAGATAAATATCAAAATGTGGTTTTTTTAAATGTTTGTTTTTTGTTCCACCCACTGGTTGGAAGGTTCTAAGATACACAGGAGGCAAAACAAAGCACAGGAATTTCACTCTGTACAGGATTTCTTTTTGTTGTAATTAGCAGGAAGAATAGCATATCATGTGTTCACTACTTCTTATCCAGAAACAAAAGCCTTTAGTTTAAGCCTACCACATTTTCAAAACATTTAATGCACATTTAACTCAGATCTATAATGCTACTTGCTTATTGGAAAACTTATGATTTTGTGTTTCCAGTGACATTTGCTCCCTTTTAAAAATGATAAGCCAACTTTTATTTAACAACTAGAGGCCCGGTGCACAAAATTCATGCACCAGAGGGGGGGGGGTGTCCCTCAGCCCAGCCTCCACCCTCTCCAATCTGGGACATCCCTCCCACAATCCAGGACTGCTGGCTCCCAACCGCTCACTTGCCTGCCTGCCTGATTGCCCCTAACGGCTTCTGCCTGCCAGCCTCATCACCCCCTAACCACTCCCCTGCCAGCCTCATCACCCCTAACCACTCCCCTGCCAACCTGATCGATGCCTAATTGCTCCTCTGCCGCCTGGTCGCTCCCAACTGCCCTCCCCTGCAGGCCTGGTTGCCCCCACCTGTCCTCCCTTGCCAGCCTGGTCACCCCTAACTGCCCTCCCCTACCAGCCTGGTTGCCCCCACCTGCCCTCCCCTGCCAGCCTGGTCCCTCCAAACTGCCCTCCCCTGCAGGGCTGGTCCCTCCAAACTGTCCTCCCCTGCTGGCCTGATCACCCACAACTGCTCTTCCCTGCCAGCCATCTTGTGTCCACATGGGGATGGTCATCTTGTGTTTTGGAGTGATGGTCAATTTGCATATTACTCTTTTATTAAATAGGAATTCAAATCTTGAGAACAATATAGAACTATCTTTTTATGTAAAAGGAAAACATAACATTCGTTTGAAGAAAAGAACTCTAACACTGAACACTTAAAGAGATTATTTAAAGCCTCTATGGAATATAGGCTTTGAACACAGGAAGGACTCAAATTTACCAGCTTTCTCTAAAGGTTCAGCTTTACTTACTTTTTTCACCCATTAGGTAAGTATAAAGGGCAAGATACTGGATCCTTTGGTTGCAAAGCCAATAGTATCTATCCTATCCCTAACCTTTTAAACATAGTCAACCCTCTCATGTGGCATACTATAAAAACCCTCTATTTCCAATGATACTTACAGCCTTGAGATATGGTCTCCTTTAGTAGCTCTGACACTTCCAAACCCAAGCCCAGCCACTCTAATCACTCCAGAGGAAGATGATTCAGACCAAAATTTAAAATAAAACAAACAAATAAACAATAACAACAACAAAAACAAACACAACTCTCCAAATAAGCAAACAAACAAAAACCCAGAAACCTCAGGTAGATCTGAAGAAGAGAAAAACCCAAAGCCACAGGGCTATTTTATTGGCAGAATGTTAACTACACTCTAACACTGATGTTAGAAGGGTACAATAAAAGCAAATGGGTTGACTATGTTTAAAAGGTTAGGGATAGGATAGATACTATTGGCTTTGCAACCAAAGGATCCAGTATCTTGCCCTTTGTACTTACCTAAAGGGTGAAAAAAGCAAGTAAAGCTGAACCTTTAGAGAAAGCTGGTAAATTTGAGTCCTTCCTGTGTTCAAAGCCTATATTCCATAGAGACTTTAAATAATCTCTTTAAGTGTTCAGTGTTAGAGTTCTTTTCTTTAAACGGATGTTATGTTTTCCTTTTACATAAAAAGATAGTTCTAGCCAAAACCGGTTTGGCTCAGTGGATAGAGCGTCGGCCTGCGGACTGAAAGGTCCCAGGTTCAATTCCGGTCAAGGGCATGTACCTTGGTTGTGGGCATATCCCCAGTAGGGGGTGTGCAGGAGGCAGCTGATCGATGTTTCTCTCTCATCGATGTTTCTAACTCTCTATCTCTCTCCCTTCCTCTCTGTAAAAAATCAATAAAATATATTAAAAAAAAAAAAAAAGATAGTTCTATATTGTTCTCAAAATGTTTTCAACCATCCAAATCATTCCTTGAAAGTAAATTATAGAGTCTTGAATTATTTGTCAGGAATATAATTAGGTACTTAAATGACTAAAGTCTCCCAAAGAGATTTTAAATATTAAAAACATTTGCTTTTATTGTACCTTTCCCCTATTATTTCCTACTTAGATACAAATTATTATCGTCTTTTAGTTTTAAAAATTTATTTATTTTTTAAATATGTTTTTATTGATTTTAGAGAGAGGAAAAGAGAGGGGCAACACTGGCCAGGGTAATGTAATCACTTTAAAATCCACATAAACAGTCCCACTATTCTGATTAAACTTTCTAATCCATTTCATTAAATTAGTGAAAAAGCATTCTTTTTAAAAGAGCTGTCCTGCTTAAAAATACACTGGGAATAAATATTCCAGTTATAGAAGGCAATCCTTAAAAATACATATTTTTAATTTGGGAGGAATGGGAGAAAAGACTCTTATTCACCTCTATCCAGAGAAGATGAAGCATGAGTGACATCTAAGATGTTAAAAATATAGTTCCTGACTTCAAAAACTTTTAGAATACACAGAAAAAATGACCATGAATACATTAAATAATTAACAAAAATAAATAATTAAAGAAAATTATTTTTCTGAAACCTTTTTTTACTAAGACTTCCATTGTCTTCTTGAATATTAAAAATCACTTTTTCTTTTTTTCTGATGGAAAAAAAGCATAAAAGATTTGTTAAATAGTAATACTTGAAATTGAAATTAAGGTTGAAGTAAAATGCTGTTTTGCTATAGCCTAAAAGATTTAAAAAAACCAACGTAGTTTTAATGCATTAACCTGACTTACAAGTGAAATTCTCCAATATAGAAAAAGAGTAATCAGCACATAAAGGATCAAATTTGCACTATAGGTGAAAGCACTTGGCCACTTAAAAACCAAGAGGGAAAAAAAAAAAACTAAAGCATTTTCTTGCTACAGTGTGGGGAGCTGAACCATGATCAAAGCATAGTTTAAATATAAATTTTGTTGGGTAAAAACTTAAAAAAATGTGGAAATGTAAGAAACTCAGAAACCATAGCTATTTCCATTTTAAATGAGGATGATAGCTCTGCTCCACCAGCTGTTTACAGTTCATTGAATGAGGTTCTAGTTGATAGGATATAATTACCTCTTCCCTACAGGAGGCAAGCGTTTCTCATTCTACAGACACCTCTGATGAATGTCCCTGGGAGTATGAGACCAAGACAGCATGCCAAGATCAGTTTGGTTTTTAATGATCTCTTTAAACACTTGATTATCTATTTTTCTCTATTTAAGTATAAGAAAATGTGCACCTTAAAATATACAGAACCCAGTCACTGGCTAGCACGCTGCTTTTAACCTTAAAAGGAAAGCAGTGATTGTACACAGAAAGTATACCATCAATAGTATTAAAAAGGATAGGCATGGTAATTTCAACACAAGTGTTGAAGAATTCTACTTACTAATATTGTATTCCACTGAACACTATTCCACCTCTAAGTTCCTGTCAGTTAATGATGCCTCCATATCCCTAGTCACTTCATCTCTTTAACTACTTCGAAGGGCCTATCGATTCTATCTTCCCAGTCTTTCTCAAATTTGCCTCTTCACTTCCAATGCAAACGGCCACATAGCTCAATAATTCTCACTTGCTGTATGGTCCTCATATCCTACATGGTCTCCTTGCTCTAGTCTCTTCCAATACTAACACAGTTAACCAAAATACTATTTCATATTAATATCACTAAAGCACTCTCATCATGTCACTCTTATGTGTAAAAACCTTTCAAAAACTTCTGGCAGATGAAGAAAAAAAAATCAAAAGTAAATCAATCCTATCCCCACAAATATGTAAGATTGGGTATGAATATTAATAACTAAAAAAGAACAATAAAAAACAAAGAGAATAAATTTAAAAGGGTCTGGAACTTGGGGTTTAACCTTGATTTTTTCTTTGCTATTTATTGTTAAAGTGATTTTTATGCAATAAATGAAATATTTCAGTAACCACTTACTACTTATATATCATAAAGCTTAACCTGCACCCAAGGACCTCTGCAATCTGGCTCCCAAATCTACCTTTTTTCCAGCTTATTTTTCATCCCTCCTTTCATATAACCCCAAACTCCAGGCAAACTAAAATATCCCGTATCTCACTGGGTTCCTATATTGCCCTTTCCCAGCTATGGATCATCACTCACATCATATGCTTCAACTAGTGTGCTCTTCTCTTCCACTCAAGTGTCTAAATCCTACCTACTTATCCTTTACAGCTTAGTTCAAATAATACCTTTTTCACAAAACTATCCCTAACATCATCTTTCTCCATTGAGGATTTCATCTATATTTCTCATATAAAATGTACACCTTTTAATTTTGCATAGTTGTATGTGCGTGTGTGTGTGCTCAGGCGTGTATAAGTAGCAGCCCCCTTTAGGGTAGAGGCCTTGTTTTAGCCATCTTTGTATTCCACTCAAGGCATCACAGAGAGTCTGAAAAAATATGTAAAATGAGTAAGGACTCTCAAAAGAGCAAGGGCTAGGATGACTAGAAATCAACAGCAACTCTCACTTTTAATTTTATTATGATTTCCCTTCTTTTTCACTCAAGTTTATTTTTTAACCTAACCTTCTTACCTGAAGATATGTTATTCTCCGCTGGACCAGTTCTGTCAAATCTTTGGCCTCTTTTTCCCGCCAATCACCTGCTCCATCTGTTTGACTGAGGTAGTATAGGTCCGTCATTATGGACCTATGAAAGAAAACAACATTGGAAGTCTTACTTTTTTGTACTTTGTCATAGGATTACACAAACATAAGAAGAGTCAAATTCTTCATAAAGATTGATGCTCACACCGATGCTAATACTCATTTTTTATTTTCTATCAAGGCTGTGAAATCAACAATTAGTCTTACTGGTAAGAAAAACCTACCTCTCCCCACCCCCAGCCAGTCAGCTGTACTTATTTTCCAGCACAGAGTACTACAGAGACTAGGGGGAAGTGGATATTTATAGCAATAAATAAATAAATAAATAAATAAATAAATAAATAAATAAATAAATAAATAAATAAATAAGGAGATTAACATAAGGGGAAGAAATTAAATTGGTGCCAGTATTTGAACACTTCCTTTGTGTTTTCTCTGTCATTTCCTGTCTTCTCTTAAATTTTATCTTTATACTTTAACACTGAGTGGCTGGAAAAAGATCAGAGAAAAATTTTGACACAGCTCTTAGTATTCTAAACCAAGCGTCAGCAAACATTTTTCTATAAAGGGCCTGGTAGTATATATTTTAGGCTTTGTGGGTTTCCATTGTTTAAAGGCAGGAGAGCTGCCATAAACAATATGTAAATGAATGTATGTACGGGTGTTCCAATAAAACTTTATTTACAAAAACAAGCTATGAACCAGATTTGGCCCCTGGGCCATAATTTGACAATGCTTGGTATAAACTAATAAAATAATTATTAAGACACTTTCCCATTTTGCTGTAGCATCAGTAATTTCAATTATAACATGGTGGATTTACTACAAAGTAAACTAAAATACCTAGTACATTAACAAGAGAAACTTTAGGGCTAGTGCAAATGGTTTTATTTATAATGCATTAAATAAAAGTCATGACTTACCTTTACCATAAAAAAAAGACTCTTCTCTTTATCTAACACTCCCCACCAATCTTTCAGCAAACATTTAATCAATTTTTAACCAAATATCACCCCTGGTTTGCTATGAGTGAGCACTGAGCCATCAACTGATCCACCATCTTTTTCTCATCTGAATTATTTCAGTAACCTTTGAATAGGTCTACACCCTGCTTCACCCTTGCCTACCTCTACAGTCTACTCTCAATAGAGCAGCCATATCCTATTAAACGGTCAGTCAGTACTCTTTTGCTCTTAATTGTTGAATAGGATCGTCATCTACCTCAGTCAAGTCCAAAGTTATTACTTTGACCTACAAGGCCCCAGACAATATGGCCCTCTCTTCCTTGTTTACTTCAGCCAATAACACTAACTTCTGAATATGCCAGGCATGTTCCTACTTCAGGGCCTTTGCATTTGCTCTTCCATCTCCTGGAATGCTCATTTCGCAGACACCCATTTACATGGCTCACACAGATGTCCTTCAAATCTTTGCTCATATGTCACATTCTCCTTAAGGCTTTCCCATACCACTCACTTAAAAATTCCAACACCCAATCATCATCACCATTTCTTGGGTTTCCTTCTTTCTTCCCTGCTTTATTTTCTTTAAGCAATTATCATCTTCTAATATACACTGTTACTTCTTTATTTTACCTTTATCCCCCTACTAAAATTTAAGCCCCATGAGAGCAGGGCTGTTTATTTAAACTGTTTTCTTTTGAATCATCATTTAGAAAAGACCCACCCACACAGAAAATGTTCAATACCAGTAAGTATCTTTGACTAGATAAGTGAATAAAAAAGTAGCAAAAGAAAAATTTCAAGAATTTTAATGTGATAATATTGATAATTTTTTTACCTTTTACAAATCCAATTTTGTGGTTGGGAAAGGTTTGGGGAGTTGTCTTTAACTAGTTACAGCTCCAGCTTCATTCATCCCTTCTCTACACTTTTCTCCACATTTCGTGTTAACTCTGCTGTTCAAGGAATGCTTATAAGGATATGTTTTTGCTTGTGAAAATTATAAAGTTAAAAATTTATTTCTATTTGTCAGAAAAGTATATATATAAATAAAGTATATCATACATATACTTCTAGAAATCACCTATAAAATGTTATTAACTAAAAAGCATAAAGCATTAGCTGGAGGTTCAAAAAATACTTAGAGAAAATAGATGTAATGTTAAATAATAAGAACAACAACAATGAACAGGTATTGAGCTCTTACTATGGGCCAGATATCTGTTTTAGGTGCTTTACATTATTTCATGTTATCTTCACAGCTGCCTTATAAATTAGATAAGGAATGTGAGGCACTAAGAGATTAAAGAATTTGCTCAAAATCATAAAGTTCAGAAACAGTGGGAATTTAAATCCAAGCAGTGTGATTCTGAAATTTAGGCTTTTAATGACTGCACTAACAAACATCAAAGTATGGGATCAGGAGTACAAAAATGTGGACTCTGTTCAATATAACTATGCAAAATCAGAAGAGAAAGAGCATTGGGAGTTGGACAGACCTATTTCCCAATTTTGGCTCTACCTCTTAACTGACTTTTGTGTCCTAGGAAAGTTATTTTGACATCTCTGAGACTAAGTTACTTCATTTAAAATAAGTATAGCAAAATGATTAATGTTAATATATACAAAGTAGTAATATATGTGGTGGCTGTTAGCTATAGCCTGAATAACTGTGTCTCCTCCAAAAATTCGTATCTTAAAAAAGGCTAATATCTAATGTGATAGTATTAAAAGGCGAGGTCTTTGGGAAGTGCTTAGGTCATGAGGTTAGAACCCTTGTGAATGGGATTAATGCTCTTATAAAAAAGACCCAACTGAACTCCTCCGCCTCTTCTACCATGTGAGGACACAATGAGAAGGCGCTGATCTGTGGATGAACCAGAAAGAGGGCCCTCACCAGCCTCCAGAATTTTCTGGCACCTAGTTTTTTGGACTTCCCAGACTCCAAACAAAACTATGAGAAATAAATTTTTGTAGTGTATAAGCTACCCAGTACTTGGTATTGTTGTTATAACAGCCTATACAGACTAAGACATTACTATTTATACTACTAGAGGCCTGGTGCACGAATTCGTGCATGGGTGGGGTCCCTTGGGGTGGGCTGTGAGGATCGGGGCCCAGCTCACACTCCCAGGCTTGTAGCCCCAGCTCACGCTCCCAGCCTCGCGGCCCACTGTGGACTGGTGTCACCCCATCACCTGCTCCACCATCCTGCCTGCGGGGCGATTGATCGGGCCAGGCCCCCTGTCTGGCTCCCTCAGTGCCTGGGAGCTGGGCGGTGGCCCCGCCCCCTGCTCACACCTGCCAGTGGTTTCTGTCTGTGGGGCAATCGGGCCCCTGCTCACACCTGCCTTAGCCTGGCGCCACCCGCTCACTTGCTCCACCATCCTACCACAGTCCAGCTCTCATCGGGGCCCATCAGGGCTGGCAGCACCTCCACTGCCGCCCACTGCCAGCACTGCGTCGCCGACGCCCACCATGTTGTATGCCTTCCCCTGGTGGTCAGTGCATGCAACAGTGAGCAGTCGAACTCCCGGTAGAACAATTCAAATATTAGGCTTTTATTATATAGTTAGGATGCCTCAGGGTTGTATGCCGCATAGCTATTATCTTGTTTCTAAAGAGTACCTACTAATAATTCTACAACTAATAATTCTACAAAAGGAAGGACCCATTGGATGTGACAGTAATATGTGGTACTGAAGGCCAGTCAGAAAAATAATCCAAAACCCACTGCCATATGCACCCCTGAAGGAGATTGATCAGCGAGGACTCATTTAGCAGATGATGAAACCAGCCCTCAACAACTGCAACTTATCTAAGCATACGTGACATAGTCCCAGTTCTCTTTTACTCCTGCTTCTTTACTAGATGGTAAACCATTTAGTAACAAAACACTCTTCACGGCACGAAAACTAAAGTCTTATTTACTATCATAGAAAACCATTAGAACTATACACAATTAAGAGAGAATACTTGATAACAGGCCCTCTGAATAAAGCAAAACTATTAATAATACACAAATAAAATTAAGAATCATAGCCACAGTTTAGAATATTTACCCAACTTACAGTAAAACAGCTTTCACAAGCTTTAGGACAACAGGGTCATGTGTTGTGAAGCCTTTTAGGCATCTGTTTAATGTGTCAATATTATCCACACACAAGATATTTCACAGCTTTACTATTTCCATGTGTACCCTTTTAAACAGGGCAACATACTTGATACTTTATCTTTTTAATATTTACTACTCTCACCTAAGATCTAAAACATTTTCTTTTTATGAAAAAGTTTTAGTTGGGGAAAATAAACAAAAACCTACAACTTACTGCTTCCTTAAGAAATTAACTTGCAGTCTTACACATATACTGAATAGAGATTCAACTTTTAAGTTTTTCCAAATTACAAAACTGAGGCTCCTATGAACTATTATGTAGCCTCCAGTTACTGGGGGAAAAGTCATCACCCACAGGAAATTGTGTGAGTTGATCATGGAAACACATAAGCAGTCTTTTTTATAAGTCTTTTTCCTACCATTCTCATCACACTCATTATTATTTATTCTCATGGATTTCATCATATCCAAATGTGGTCATTTGCATTTTCCTACCCATACAATAGAAGTGATCACAAAATGTGTTGTAAATCTCAACTTTAAATGGCAATATTGTTTCTTTCTGTAGTAGAGTGGGATAAATAACCAGTTTACCAGCATTAAACATATACATAAACAGACAAATAGCACTACATTTCATTGACAATAATAATTATATAGCCTCAAACAGGTAAAAGCTACTTTAGATCTAATTTGGAGAGAAAAATAGTTTGAAATATAAAAGTTGGCATAGTTTATGCTTTCATCCTGTAGTAGTCAATCCATTCCTTTACCATTGGGAATGAAAGCCCATCTCTGTATTTTTTAATAAATTCAAACAGTGAAAACATAAAAGTGAATGTTTTTACCAAGTTACATCACTACTAAGCCTTGGCAATTATTCATATTCATCGCAATCTGTCTATAAAGTGGAATAGCCAAGCTTATAACTAGAAAGCCAAACATCAAAAACAAACAAGCAAACAAAACATACAAATGAAAAAAACACAACAGTCAACTAAAATTAAGTTTGCTTTTAAATATTTTTTTCTTGGACTCCTCATTGGAGATCATGTAAGGAAGACAAGCACAGAAAATGACATCAAATTCAAACTAGTTCTTGGAAGATTCAATAATGTTTTAGAAGTTACCATTCTGCAGTTTATCATCTTTTGGACAAAGATGTGAGAATAATCAAACAGAAAGTTTCAGTTGTAGCCAATTATTGGGAAACATAGTAACTGAAAACCATTCTACTCGGTTTTCAGTGACTCCACTCTGAAATCAAATCTCCTAAAAGTGACCCAAAAGCTGAAAATCTTGCTGTCTTGGTTTTGACTATGAAGATACAACAAATTTAGAAGGTGGATGATAAATCTAAAGGCCCGGTATGAGGCCAGGTCAAAGCCTGGGAAATACAAACTCAGGCAAAGTACCAGCAGACTAGCACTAGTCAGTTGAGGGTACAGTGCAGGTGTCTGAAAACAATGGTAGAACAGAACAGAATCTATGCCTCTGACAGCAAGACAGCTATGCCAGGCAACAAATCCTCTTATTTCAAAAGCTGGGCTACATTTATGTTCTTTGTATTTTCTGTTAAATTTCCTATTTTTATATTTTAAATATTCACAAAACTTCTTTTAAATGTCCTGCTCTATCTCAGTTATGCCATTGATGTTTTGCTTATACCTGATTCAAAATGGGAACCCTCATGCACTGCTGGTGAGAATGCAGACTGGTGCAGCCACTGTGGAGAACAGTATGGTGTTTCCGCAAAAAACAAAAAATAGAACTTCCATTTGACACAGTGATCCCACTTCTAGGAATATATCCCAAAAAACCAGAAACACCAATCAGAAAAGATATATGCAACCCTATGTTCATAGCAGCACAATTCACCATAGCTAAGATTTGAAAACAGCCTAAGTGCCCATCAGCAGATAAGTGGATTAAAAAAACTGTGGTACATCTATACAATGGAATACTACACTGCTGTAAAAAAGAAGGAATTCTTACCATTTGCAACAGCATGGATGGAACTGGAGAGCATTATGCTAAGTGAAATAAGCCAGTCAGAGAAAGAAAAATATCACATGATCTCACTCATTTATGGAATATAATGAATAACATAAACTGATAAACAAAAACACATCCAGAGACAGAGAAGCATTGATCTGACCATCAAACCTCAGAGGGAAGGTAGGGGAGGGTGGGGGTAAGGGGGAGAGATCAACCAAAGGACTTTTATGCATGCATATAAGCCTAACCAATGGACACAGACAACAAGGGGGTGAGGGCATGAGTGGGGGAGTGGGAGGGCAATGGGGGGGAAAGGACAAATATGTAATACCTTAATCAATAAAGAAAAAATAAATAATAAATAAATAAAGCAAAAAAATAATCTTTAAAAATAAAATATCTTGCCCTAACCGGTTTGGCTCAGTGGAAAGACGTTGGCCTGCGGACTGAAAGGTCCCAGGTTTGATTCCGGTCAAGGGCATGTACCTTGGTTGCGGGTTCATCCCCAGTAGGGGGTGTGCAGGAGGCAGCTTATCGATGTTTCTCTCTCATCGATGTTTCTAACTCTCTATCCCTCTCCCTTCCTCTCTATAAAAAATCAATAAAATATATATTTTTAAAAATATATCTTGTAAAATAAGACCAGAGGTGAAAAAAAAAATGTTAAAGAAATTCCCTGAGAGCCGGCACAGAACAGATGCAATTCAAGCAAGAAAATCCCAAAATGAAGGAACTGATACTTATTAAAGTTAATGTCACATGAACTGTAAATGAGTGACTAGATATATTCAGTAACAATATATAATATGTATATTTTAAATATGTTTTTATTGATTTTTATAGAGGAAGGGAGAGGTAGAGAGATGGAAACGTCAACGATGAGAGAGAATCATTGATCGGCTGCCTTGCACATGCCCCACACTGGGGATCGAGCTTGCCACCCAGGCATGTTTCCTGACTGGGAATCGAACTGTGACCTCCAGGTTCACAGGTTGACACTCAACCACTGAGCCACACCAGCCGGGCAGTAACAATATTTTTTAACATGCACATTCAATAAAAATAAAGTCCATTCTCCATTGCTTAGCATAAGAATTACACTCCAAATCAGAAACACTATGTTATTTTTAAGGACTCATGTGTAACTGTGTCTTAAGACTACTTTTAAATACAGAGATCACTAAGTCCTCCGAAGTGAATCAAACATGAAGTCAAGAGTATCGAATACAGAAAATCCTTCAATGTCAGGTTTCTCCTAACCCCATGCTTCCTATCAGGATGATCCCCCTCTATACACTAGTGAACTTCTAACAGATACTCTCTCTTTTGTAGAACCCACTGCTGAAACTAACTAGAGCTTTCAGGTTTATTCAGGGCAAATGGTTTTTCTGTTGTGACGTTTTCTTCACAACTCTTAGGAATCTCAATTGCTGGAGAATATTTTGACCTCAACTACATAATTTTCTTTAGTTACATAATTTTCATAAATCCTTCAATGGAACAATTTGTGTTTTTACAAAAAGGCCAAAGTAGAATATGGAGTAATCAGTCAAAGAATGCACATACCTGCCTCCCCACTCCCACTCCCAAAAAAAGACAGAGTTTACTGAACTCTTAACTAAATAGTGAGTGCTTAGCACTGTGGGATAGAGAAGATGTTTAAGCTGGAGTTCCAGTTCTGAGAGGATTATGATTTGTCACAGAGAAAAGCCAAATTAGTACACAAGAAACAATAATCACCATTTATGAAAGCTATCCTCCTAGCAAAATACAAGTCCTCAATTACTTTTGACTCCTCTATCTCCCCACATCAGATGTGTTAGCAAGTCCTGTAGCTTCTATTTTTTCACACACTTATCTCTTTCTCCCTATTGCAACCACCCTGGTCCAGAAGCTTATTTGCACTTTTGCAAAATTCTTCTAATTTCCTGGCACCAGGATTTCTTTCACATGGACTTCAAAATGAGCTTTCTAAAATGCACCAATAAGACCTGTCTATAATAATAAAAGTGTAATATGCAAATTGACTGAGCGGCCGAATAGCAGAACGAACATCCGTCTGGATGACCTTCCACATGAAGCCGGGGCTGCAAAAGCCTACTCTTGCACGAATTTCGTGCATCAGGCCTCTAGTACATTAATAAATGAAGAATGCTTCAAGCTCAGTAATAAAACAAACAATAACCCCCCCCAAATTAAGCATGTGACTTAAATAAACACTTTACCAAGGATGATAGATGTATGACAAAAAAACACATTAAAAGATGCCCAACATCATTAATAAGGAAATGCAAATTAAAACCACAATGACATACCACTATATAGCTATCAGAATGGTGGTAAGGGGTAGGGGTAATGTAAAAACTGAGAATACCAAGTGCAGACAAAAATACAGAGCAACTGGAACTATTAAACATTGCTGGTGACTGCAAAATAGTACCATCACTTTGGAAAATAGTTTAGCAGTGTCTTATAAAATTAGACACTCAACTTATGACCAATTAAGCCCACTCCTAGACATTAACCCAAAATAAATAAAAACATGTTTCCAGAAAAATATGTGTGGTACTGTTTATAGTGGCTGTATTCATAATCACCAAAAAATGGAAAAAAACCCAAATGCCCTTCAACTGGTAAATGGATGTGCTGTGATATAACCATATGATGGAATATTACTTAGCAATAAAAAGGAATGTACTACCAATACACAAAACAACATGCATGAATATCAAATGCATTATGCCAAGTGAAAGAAACCACACTCAAAAACTACATAGTGTATGATTGCATTTATATAAAATTCTTAAAAGGCAAAATTATAGGGAGAGGAAACAGATCTGGTTACTGCCAGGGACTGGCGATGGAGGAGGTGCTGATTACAAAGGAGCATAATGAAATTTCTTGCGGCAGTAGCAATGTTCTGAATCTTGACTAGGGTGGTGGTTCCAAAACTGTGAACATTTGTCAAAACTAATAGAACTATGGACTAAAATATGCTCGTTTTATCATACATAAATTATGCTGCAATAAAGTTGATTCAGAGAGGAAAAAAGAGAATCAGTGTTTCTATCAAAGTCCTAAGAAAGAAAGAACCCCTTCTGAAGAAACAAAAGCCCTTAAGTTTTCCCCCTATAATTGATGTCTTTTTGAACAAAAAAAAAAAATGATGAGCGATTCATAGGGAAATCTGAACAAGAAAACTGATAAACTTAACCTCTGATTTCTCAGAGAACATAGGCTTTCAGTCCAGAGACAACATAGACACTATGATTTGGGCAAGTATAAAAATGAAATAAAGATTTTTGTGTAAATCATCAGAGGCAAACATAAATGTCTGTCTTAATTTTTACATGTAAAAAACATGAAAATTAACAGTAAGATGGCATAATCTATATATACAAATCTTCTGTACTTGAACATTCATTAAAGGTTATTTCTCTAGTGTTTGATGGTGCTCTGCTCTTTATATGTGCCACTGCATTCTAATCTGGCTGCCTAGAGTTAAATTACTACTCTGTGAAGTTGTGTCCCAAGTTCATTATAATTTTTGCAAATGACAGTAAAAGAAATTGGTCTTTGTACCTTGGGTACCTTTCCATTTTTATTTTCTGTGAAATCTATAATAATAAAAGGGTAATATGCTAATTAGAGCAGATGTCTTCCAGATGTCATTCTGGACATCCTTCCTGATGAAGCCAGGGCTGGAGGGAAGCAGCCCGGGTCCTGGGTGGTTGCTGGAGGCCAGAGGAGATAAGCCCAGGTCCTGGGTGCCAGACAGAAGCCGGTGCTGGCAGCCAGGGGAAGGAAGACCTACTCTTGCACAAATTTTGGTGCATCGGGCCTCTAGTATTATTATAATGTGTAATCCAATTCAATGTTATTATTTAACATATACTAAAAGGTAGTGTCAGGAATCATAATTCAACTTACAAAAATGTAACACTGATTTACCGTACATCAAGTATCCAGGGCCTAACATTTTTCATTTGTATGCTGTTTCTACATTTGGTAACAAAATATATGTACAAAATAATTCTTTAAATAAGTACTTTGATTCTCAAGTAATTTAATTAAATCACCCAAACTTTAAACATTCCATCAGAAGTCAACAGTCAAAATTCTCCTTTAAATACCACAGTTTACCCAACTCAAATCCTCTTCGGAGTTGGATTTCCCCATAAAACTGCAATAAGTAAAGCATGCAAACACACAGCTCCAATTAACAGAATCTTGGTACCTAGAATTAGCTTGAAGGTAGAGAAGCATTAAGGGCAGAATTAGTCATCATTTGGTCTAATGGTCTAACTACTACTTGATTGCAAACTAGGCTAAAAATTTCAAAGGGCCTGTCCAATGGCATAATAATTCAATGTCCCTTGATTTCAAACTGTCTTACTTCTCTAGATTCATTAATGTTAAAATGAGTCAAATAAACTGATAGATTTTATTTGTAATTTCACTTAAATAAAACAGCAGGTCAGTATTTCAAAATCACTGCAATATTGCTAATGATGTTAATATATATGAATCCTATTGTAATAGGGTAACTCTTTTTCTCTTCACGGTGGTAGGTTGTGTTAATAGAACAATTTTTCATTTATTGTTCACTAATGAGACAGTAATTGCCATTACAGTCCTACTGGGAATATAGACATAAATATAATAGGGCTAAGGACAGTTTTCACTGTATTTATAATGATTCTCAGATACATTTTGCTCTGCATAAACACACCAGCACCAAAATGTTTTCTTTTCTGTGTAATAAACTGCGTTATTTTAAAAAAAAGTGCAAACAGAAGAATTAGGCAGATTTCAGGTTCTTCTTTCTAGCAACTAAATGCAACAGAATGATCCCTTTTATCAAAAACCTGTTCATCTTTAATTACAAACCCTAAAAAGAGGCTATTTTAATGTTTTTAATGTCTGAATTAGAAACATACTAGTAATTGCCAGCTCAGCATGAGTTCCAGTATATTATAATATAAAACTGCAGATTCCACTTCAAATATCGATTGTATATGAAGGAAATTTACAGATTTCCAAAGTATTGTTAGCTTATACCACTACCTTCAGAATTTACTTAGGGTATACAGATTTCTAAAAATGTTTTATTTATTTACTTTTTAAATATATTTTTATTGATTTCAGACAGTGGAAGAGAGAAGGAAAGAGAGATAGAAACATTAATAATGAGAGAGAATCATTGATCGGTTTTCTCCTGCACACCCTCTAACGGGGATTGAGCCAACAACCCAGGAATGTGCCCTGACCAGGAATTGAACCTTGACCTCCTGTTCATGGGTCAGTGTTCAACCACTGAGTCACAACGGGCCAGACTAGAAATATGTTTTAAATAATATTGTCCCATGATATATTTTTAGTTGATGAACTACATCTGGCAATTATTATCCTTTGAGATCTCAGGTATTCTCCTACTCCTAACTATGGTAGGCATCATTTACCATCCAACAGGGAAATTACCAAAAGTTTCAGCTTCCCATTCTTAGATTATAATTTTTACTAAAGCCCAAATGAAATGTAAAGTAAAAAGTGTACCTTTCATGATGTCCCAAATCTGACAGAAATTCATCCACATGTCTTTGGAGTTCATTTCCTTCTAAATTCTTTAATTTCTTCAGTTCACTTTGTAGAAAAAACCAGAGCTCTTTAGCTCCATTTTCAATCCTCCTCCTCAGAATTTCATGATCCTTCCCCAGACCTGCAGTCAAAGAATTAGGAGTATCAGCATTTCCAATATTTTGATGAAATAAAATTTTCAATTATTGGTACTAATATCAATATATCAAGGAGAGAAATATACTGTATAATCACCTACCATTTCTAGTTTGTTTCTTATAATTTTCAATTTGCTCTTTGGCCTTCACAAGCTGCTCTTCTAAAGCACGAATCCTTCCAGAAGCTGGCCCCTGATCAACGGGGCCTTCTGGTATCCTGTAGTTCAGGAAAGAAAAATGTAAACATCTACCTTATAAATTATGCAACAAAATACATGCTTAACAAAGTTACATGCTAAAACATACTTATTGGAAAATGTAGAAGTCACTGAGCCATATATTAGAAGTACCAAGTAAAATTTTCTCTCCAAAGGTATACAATAAAATGTAAACACTGGAATGATACTGAATAACAACAGCAAAAAATAATCTAGCTTGGCTGGAGCCATCCAGGCTCAGCCACCTGGTGTGTAGATGATTGAGTAAATAAATTCATGATCCCTCATCAAAAAAAAATAATAATGATAATAATTTAGCTCTGAGATCTCCTAGGACTTAAGGAACCTTTAGAATTCTCTCCTAAAAAAATTCTCATAGTATTGCTTAGAAAAATTTTGCCATCAGTGGCAAAGTGGTCAATCCTTCATTAGTGTTGAGAATAACAAAGGTGAAAAAGAGGGTGACGAAAAGATTTAAAGGAAATATGAAAGTACATATCTGAACATGTGTCTATGTTCAAATATCAAATGTAAATTATTTCTAAATTAAGCATAATATCAAGCTGTGTAAATCTGTGCTCCAATTTATGAATGCATGACCTTATATTACTAAGTATTGGTTTTATAGGGCAAGACAAGAGTAGAAGATGAAGTATATCAGAAAAAAACTGAAGATTAATGTCCCATTTGTTTGTATCAGAAAAAAAAAATCAGTCAACAATACAAAATTTTGGAACATAGTGGAAGAACTCCAGGATCCCTTGCTTATATTATCAATCCATCCATAAAACTTCTTTCCCAACTGTACTGGTTTCTAACATGTTTTGTTTTATATGACTTTTGGCAGCATTTTGTCCTCCATTTGGGCCATAAAAGATATCTACATCTTAATTTTGGAAAGCTTCTTTACATGGCAAAAGAAACTTTAAATGTACGACCTAAGTTAAGGATCTTCAGGTGGGGAGACAGTCTTGCATTACCGAGGTCGGCCAAAATTGTAATCACAAGGGTTGCTATCACAAAGTATTGGAAATGCTGATCCTCTCAATTCTCTGACAGCAGGCCTGTGGAAGGATCATGAAGTTGTAATCAAAAGTGTTAGGTGCACAATTACCCAATTTATGAGCACAGATGAAGATTTTACTACAAAAAAGGTAAAGTTAGTGTGGCTATTAGCATTGAAAATGGAGGAAGGGGTCATGAGCAACATATGCAAGAAATGCACCTTTAGAAGCTAGAAAAGGCAAAGAAACAGATTCTCCCCTAGAGTTTCTCTAGAGACTGTGGCCCTGCTAAAAAGGTTGGTTTTGCCCTAGTGAAACTCATTTCGAACTTCTGCTCCCCGCCCCAAAATGTAAGAGAATATTTTATATTGTTTTAAACCACAGTCTTTGGTATCTGTTACAGCAGCAATAGGAAACTAATATATGTTTGTGTGTGTGTGTGTGTGTGTGTGTGATATCCCACATTCAAAGGCATTGTTTACCCACATCTTCAGAAAAAAATCACTTCTATTGTCGTGGTAAACAACCTGCTTCCCTATTTATAATGGCCTGGCCCTCTAGCAACTTCAGCGTGAAATTATAGCTAATTTGCCTACAAACGTCAGGTGGTCATAATAATCTCTGTGTGTGTGTGTGTGTGTGTGTGTGTGTGTGTGTGTGTGTATTATCCTATCTAATAAAAGAGAAACATGGTAATTAGCGTACGACCACTACCCTTCCCATTGGCTAATCAGGGAGATATGCAAATTAAATGCTAGCCAAGATGGCGGCCAGCAGCCAGGCAGCTTGAAACTAACATGAGGCTTGCTTGCTTCAGTGGCAGAGGACTCCAACGTTCCCCGCCTGCCGCTGCAGGCCTCTGAGCTGCAACTCTAAGCAACTATGTTACAAATATAGAAGCTAAACAAAACCCCAGAAACCTGCTTTAATCCGCCGGGCTTCAGCCAGCAGGATCGCAACATTGTTTCAAATACAGAAGGTAAACAAAGGCCAGAAACCTGCTTTCAGCAGTGGAGGACTAAGAGCTGGAGCCAAGCCTCAAAGCTAAAGCTGGCCCAGAATAAAAAAGAAAAAAAAAGAAAAAAAGGAGCGGTTGGGAGCTTCAGTCACCCACCAGCCTGAAAACAGCCCTCAGCCCCTCACCCAGGCTGGTCAGGCACCCCAGTGGGGACCCCCACCGTGAAGGGTGTGTGACCAGCTGCAAACAGCCATCATCCCCTCACCAAGGCTGGCCAGGCACCCCAGTGGGGACCCCCACCCTGATCCAGGACACCCTTCAGGGCAAAGCAGCCAGCACCCACCTGTGCACCAGGCCTCTATCCTATATAGTAAAAGGGTAATATGCCTCCCAGCACCAGGATCAGCGGAGCTGAGAGGCCTCCCGGCACCAGGATCAATGTGACAGGGGGCAGCGCCCAAACCCCCTGATCGCCCTGCGGCTCTGTGTGTGACAGGGGGCAGGGTCACAACCTCCCTATCCGCCCTACTCTGTTCGTGACAGGGGAAGGCGCCCCAACCCCCTGATCCGCCCTGCTCTGTGCATGACAGGGGGGAGCTCCCCAACCCCCTGATCGGCCTTGCTCTGTGTGTGACAGGGGAGAGCTCCCCAACCCCCTGATTGGCCCTGCTCTGTGTGTGACAGGGTACGGAGCCCCAACGCCCCTGATGGCCCCTGCTCTATGTGTGACAGGGTGCGGAGCCTCAACGCCCCTGATGGCCCCTGCTCTGTGCATGACAGGGGGCAGTGCCCCAACCCACTGATCGGCTGGCTCTGTATGTGACAGGGGTGGCACCACAACCCCCTGATCCGCCCTGCTCTGTGCGTGACAGGGGGTAGTGCTGCAACCTCCCCATCGACCCTGCCTTGAGTGTGACAGGGGCGGCGCCCCAACCCCTCAATCGGCCCTACCCTGAGCATGACTGAGGGTGGCATCACAACCTCCTGATCCGCCCTGCTCTGTGCATGACAGGGGGCGGCGCCCCAACTCCCCAATTGGCCCTGCTCTGAGCCTGACCAGGGGCTGCACCTAGGGATTGGGCCTGCCCTCTGCCACCTGGGAGTGGGACTAAGCCAGCAGGTCATTATCTCCCAAGGGGTCCCAGACTGTGTGAGGGCACAAGTGGGGCTGAGAGACACCCCCCTCCCCCGCCAGTGCACAAATTTTTGTGCACCGGGCCTCTAGTCTATATATATTATATATATATATATATATATATGATTTTGCAAAATTATTGTTTAGACTAAATAATGACTATTTTTTCTTCTAAAATCTATTAGCATAGTGTCTGTCAATAAACTTTATCAGGACTATTGTATCTGGGCTCAGTCATTTTAGAGATGAGCTGTAATCTCAAAATGTCTAGGATATCTATTTTAACCATCACAATCATTTTAAGGAAACATAATTTTTAAATGATACTTGGCAGAACTTCAATTCAGATGTCAACTCAGTCCTCTGATGCAAAGACTCCAATACAGATTTTTGTATAGCTTTTCTAACATCTTTTATATAACAGATGAAGCCAAATTAACTCTTAATTACTTATACCCCTTCAGAATACATGTTAAGTAAATAACCCCTTGTTATAGCTATACCAGAGTAAATAAGGTATTCTATAATTTTCCATGAAACTGTATGCATTAACACTGAACAGAAGCATGAAATATAACCATGTCCCAATCATGAGTGTCCCAGGCCACAGAATTTGAATTAAAAAGCCTTCATTTTTATATACACAAAGTGAATAATGATAAAATGAATAGAGTTGTTAAGGTGCACAATTACCCAACTTATGAGCACAAATATGTATACATTTATAAATGAGGCATTTCCTAGTATATAGTTTTTAAAACTTGGCTCTTACTCTCTTTCTGAATTAGATGACTGGTTTTTAAGAAATAATTTTAAAACAGAATAAAACTATTACCTCTGGAAATTTATTTTGGCAGCAATATGCCACAGGACAAGGATGTCCTTTTTTCCAGAACACAAATTAGTAATACAAAATTTCAGGCAATAGAAAGATATGTCTAAGTTCTCCTTTTTATCTCATTTCTTCATATATTAGTGGAATAAGAAGGGAAAACAGGCATGAAAAATAGCATAAGATCTTTTCAGCAGCGTTCCATTAAGTACTAAATATAATCTAATTCCAATAAAACAAAAATGCATCAGTGATTTATATTACATTATTATATACAATAATCTAATCCAACTATGGGTAAACTGTAGATTTATAAAAAATAGAAAATTCAATGTAAAAAAAAAAAGTACACATAGGACCATTTTTTCCAAACCCCAATTAGAAGAGTCAATCTGCAAGAAAAGTCTCTATGTGAATATTTAGAGAATTATGTGGGGGGGTTTTTTGGCTTTTTAATCATACTCACTGCAAAAAATATACAGAACATCTGACCTAGATGCAATAACAGAGATCATACCTTCCATTATGCCTGAAACAACTGAAAATCTAGGCACAATGTATGAAACAATAGTTTGATAAAACTTGAACCAGGAAACTGATGTCAGATAGATGACAAATGGGTGGTTCCCTCTCAGGGGAAGAGCAACTAGCAACTATTCATAGACAAAATGCCTTTGTAAAGATCCCGGCACACAGGGGTAAGGCTAAAGTAATCCCTTGGACTACAAAACCTGAGGAAAGCAGCATGAGGAAGGAGGAGCAGCTTCCCTTTGCCCACATTGCTCCTCCCCCAGGTCAGCACAGTGATGCAGGGAGGGGTCCCCCTGGGCCTGCAGTTTCTTTGGTGGGAAAGGAGAGCGCAAGCTGGACATCAAGCTTCCCTAGCATTCTGCATGATTCCTGGGAGGCCCACTAAGTATGCCTCATGGAGATAACTGGGAAAGTTAGCTAGAGATAGAGAAGGAGGAGGAGCTCACAACAAGTACAGGGATCTTGGCAAACTGTGTTCCTGCCAGAGGTGGGGCCTCAGAGGATATTCCAATTAGTGGCTCTGGTCATTTGCATAGCTGAGCCAGTGGCCCCAACTGGATAAGGAGTTTAACTGGCAATTCTGCCTGGTTTGGGTCACCAGCCAGAAGGTTGTCTTGTTGAAAGAGCATAGCCTCTCCAGCCGTGGGCAAACTACGGCCCGCGGGCCGGATCCGGCCTGTTTGAAATGAGTAAAACTAAAAAAAAAAAAAAAAAAGACCGTACCCTTTTATGCAATGATGTTTACTTTGAATTTATATTAGTTCACACAAACACTCCATCCATGCTTTTGTTCCGGCCCTCCGGTCCAGTTTAAGAACCCATTGTGGCCCTCGAGTCAAAAAGTTTGCCCACCCCTGCGTCTCTAGCCCCACTGAAGGAGGAAGTCTGGCCTGAGATGCAAGGCAACCATGTAACACATCCTACAGCCCAAAGTAAGTGGCCAAAGATGCCATGTGGCTGCACAGCACACCCTACGGCCTGCTAAAACAGGAAAGCAAGGCCATAGCTCTACACAACAGTGAAGCGTAGCCCTCAGCCCAACCTAACAAGGAAACCTAGCCAGGGACCCAAGACAGCCACAGAGCTAATTCTATAGTCCCCTCCAGACAGAAAGCCAAGCCAGCAACACTACCCTACTGTTGAACATAGCCTTCAGCCTCTGCCTCACTAGGTTGCCCAACCAGAGGCTGTGGCCAACTCTGGAGCCCATCTACAGCCCCACTGAGGCAGAGAGCCAAGCCAGCAGCCTCGCCCTGCTGTGGCTCATGGCCACTGGCTCTGCCTGACCTGGGAGCCCAAACAGTGACCGTGGGAAGCCTGAAAGCCCAGCTTATGGTACTGATCAGCATAACTGTATTGAGTTTTATACATTTTCATAAAATAGTCCTGGAATACAAGTTTTCTAGGGAATATAAAAAGAGAGAAATTTCTAAAATTTCATTCCTGCAATTAGTATAAGATTAACATAGAAGTAGTATAAGGTCAAGAAAAGGAAAATTAAAGGTCAATTCAATTAAAAACTTATTTTCAATATCATAAGTGATATATTAATAAATATAGCAATGCTTTAAAAATACATCATGACTATCTAGACTTTATTCCAACAATACCAGGTTGGTTTATGATTAGAAAAGCTATTAATGTAAATTTATTGCCTTAATAAATTAAAGAAAATAAATAAAATTACAATCTCAATAAAAACAGAAGAAAAAATCATTTGACAAAATTCATTTATTATAATACACTTAGCAAGGAATGGAAGGTAAGTAAAATCCTTAACTTGATAAAGAGTATCTATAAAAAATTCATAGTAAATATCACATTCCATTGCTCACATAAGCATAAGTATTCCTTTTAAAGTTAAGAACCACTGGCATAGCTCAGTGGTTGGGCATCAACCTATGAACCAGGTCAGGGTTCAATTCCCGGTCAGGGCACATGCCCAGGTTGCGGGCTAGATACCCAAGTGCAGGAGGCAGCTGATCAATGCTTCTCTCTCATCATTGATGTTTCTATCTCTCTCCCTCTCCCTTCCTCCTCTCTCTATAAAATCAATAAAAACATAATTTTTTTTTAAAAAAATTGTGATATTGAGTGTTGGTGAGGATATAGAGAAACTAGAACTCTCATATATTGTATTAGCTTGCTAGAGCTACCATAAAATAACATAAAGGGGGTGGTTTAACAACAGACTTATTTTTCCACCATTATGAAAGTTATAAGTCCAAAAATCAAGGTGTTGGAAGGAAGCCTCTCTCTGGCTTGCACATGGCCCCTGAACTGTGTGCTCACATGGCCTTTCCTCTGTGTCAATGACACCCTGATGTCTCTTTTGTATATTCAAATAACCTCTTCTAAGGACAACAGTCAGACTGGATTAGTGCTTGCCCCTATGGCCTCATTTTAACTTAATCACGTCTTTTAAAGTCCTACTCTAACTGGGGATGAGGGCTTCAATATATAAATGCAGGGACACACACACACACACATACACACATACACACACACACACAATTCAGCCCATAATGTATACCAAAAGTAAGGATATAAAGTTAGAACAATCTACTTACAAAATATTGTGAAATCACTCCAAAGTTTAAGATGCACATATATTAAGACAGCCATGTGTCATAAGTAATCACCCTAAAGAAACTACCATATGTACACAGGAGAAACTACAGGTATCACTCATACATAATTTTGCTTGAATACCACAATGTTGAATGAAAAAAGTCACAGAAGAATAAATATGTATATAGTATGATACACTCATGTAAATTTTAAAAACATTTAAGACATATTTTCATGCATACATCTATAATAATAAAAGCGTAATATGCTAATTAGACTGGACAGCCAAACGATCTTCTAGACATCCTTCCAGACAACTTTCTGGATGAAGTCGGGGCTGCGAGAGCCGAGCCCTTACATGAATTTCGTGCATTGGGCCTCTAGTACTTAAATAAGAAAGAATAAAAGTGTGGATATGAGGTATTCAACACTCAAAATAGTGATTACCTCTGGGAAGGAAGGAAGGGAAATGTGATTGTGGAAGGGAGTAGTATCTGTGTTTTTTCCAGCAACCTGAAGCAATATATGGCAAAATATCAACATTTTTTCAATATGAGTAACAGAGGCATGGGATTATATTATTTTCTGGGCTTCATATATGTATTACAAATGCTCTTTAATTGCAGAGGCATCCTATATAATAAAAGGCTAATATGAAAATCGACTGAATGGCAGAATGACCGGTTGCTATGATGTGCACTGACCACCAGGGGGCAGACGCTCAACGCAGGAGCTGCCCCCTGGTGGTCAGTGCACTCCCATGGGGGGCGCGCTGCTCAGCCAGAAGCCGGGCTCACAGCTGGCAAGCACAGCGGCGGTGGCGGGAGCCTCTCCTGCCTCCGTGGCAATGCTAAGGATGTCTGACTACTGGCTTAGGCCTAAACCATCATTCAGACATCCCCTGAAGGCTCCAAGACTGCGAGAGGGTACAGGCCAGGCTGAGGGACCTCCCCCTCCCCCGCCCCACCGAGTTCATGTATTTTGTGCACCGGGCCTCTAGTCCCTTAATAAAACTAGATGAAAATTGAGCAGATGCTCATCATTACTGCTATTTAACTCCCAACTTCTGGCATCATATAGTACTACATATTAGAATATTGTTATAAAAATATCAATTGGAATGTCTCTTATTGAGTTGAGAGACAGAGAGAGAGAAATGGATTCGCTGCTGCTGCACCCATTCATGCATTCATTGGTTGATTCCTGTATGCACTCCGACCACAATCTAACCTGCAACCTTGACACACGGGGATAGTGCTCTAACCTACTGAGCTACCAAGGTTGTTCATCATCTACCTAAAATTTCAGTCATTGCCAAATAGGACTAGAGCTGCTATGATAAGATCATTTAACCCAGTAAAAAGAATCTTTTTAAAAAATGGAAAACAATCTATAAAACGAATCTATAATAGTGGCATCCTGTCAATAAACTACTACAACTAACAAATATGAACTATTTATAAATATGAACTAAACTGGCTAAAAATTGAAATTATATTTAATAACTTACAAATGCTTTTCATTTAGAATTTTAAGTGGCCACTCATGGCACTAAAATATTCCCAGCAAAACCACAAAATGTAATCACAAGCTTTGCCAAGAGTCTGTCAAATTAGATAGATGGAAGAGCCAGCCCTTTCTCTATTGAGAGAAAATATCATTTTATTCAAATGAACCACTTCTTGTGGCTATATTTATTCTTTTTTACGTAATGTGCAAAAATTCAAAATGGAACTCCAAAATGAGTAAAAGGATCAAGTAACATTGTCAGTTTTAACAGAAAAATCACATGGGATAATCTGTACCCAAATTCAGCTGTAAGATACTGTGATATCAACATTAAATAGGTCTCAGGCTCAATTCTCTAAGAAAATCTGTGACCATGTTTATTTTGACAAGTAAAAAGTATAAACTAGACCATTCTTTCATCATTCAGCACCCAAAAACAGAACAATCTGGAAAGGGAGTTGTCCCTGCTCACTTCAAATAGGACAACACCCCTGTTAAAACAAGGCATTTGGTCCAGCTGGTGTGGGTCAATGACTGACCTTTGCCCTATGAACCAAGAGGTCAAGGTTTTATTCCCAGTCAGGGCACATGCCTGGGTTGCAGGCTTGATCCTAGTAGGGGGCATGAAGGAGGCAGCTGATCAATGATTCTCATTATTGATGTGTCTATATTTTTCTCCCTCTCCCTTCCCCTCTGAAATCAATAAAAATATATTTTTTAAAAGGCATTTGGATAAAACTTAAAATGAGGTTAATAAGGGATTGTTTCAATAATTCAAGGTTTTTATCCCCAGATTTCTTTTTTTTTTTTACAAAAGTGTAATTGCTTATTTGCTTGTTCGGTGTACTGCATGTTTTCTTTAAATCTTATTTACTTAGAATTACAATGAAGATATAATACATGAATAGAGGTTTCTTTCTTCTTTAAAGATTACATATTATCAATAACAATTCCAGTCCCCATGGACTCTCAGTTGAGCCAATGACTGCTGAGTGGCATGCATTTTTCTAGAAATGTTTTGTGTGTGTGTGTGTGTGTTGAAATTTACATCTTACATATATTCTATATGTAGCTAAATATGATACATATAGCTACAAAATATTTGTTTCATAGAGACATCATAATCTATTTAACCCACCCTCTACTGAAGTGATTTAGTTTGTTTCTACAACCACTTACTAACTGTTAAGTGCTTATATGTCTCTCTTCTCTCCTATGCTCACATCTGTCAGAACACTATTTTATATCCAGCACACAACACATTTTCTGACACATAGTAGTTGTTTCATGTATATATTCATATATTCATATATAGATATACACACATATGAAGGAACTAACAAACAAATAAGTCATTGGCTATTTATCAGAGTCAAGGGGAGAAAGAAGAATGAGGTAGTAAAGACAGGGAAAATAACAAAGCTGTCATGTAGCCAGCTTAAGATCAGTCAGAAGTACTTTTAAAATTAAAACATGAGTAAATGAAAAATCCAATTATTTAATCAAAAATCCAAAACAAGAAAAAAAAAGTAAGAAAAACAAAAAAAAAAACAAAAAAAAAACCAAACAAAAAAAACAAAAAACAAAAATCCAACTGACACATTTTTACAGACTCATGGCTTTGCATTAAAAAACGAATAGCTTTAAAGGAAGAAAATACCTAAGATACAGGTTAGTGATGGTAAATATAGACATACTAGAGGCCCGGTGCACAAAATTCATGCACGGGGGGGGGGGGGAGGGTCCCTCAGCCCGGCCTGCACCCTCTCTAATCCAGGACTCCTCGGGGGATGTCCGACTGCCTCTCACAATTTGGGACCGCTGGCTCCTAACCGCTCGCCTGCCAGCCTGCCTGGTTGTCCCTAACTGCTTCCCTACCGCCTGATAGTCCCTAACTGCCGCTCCCCTGCTGGCATGATTGGCCCTAACCGCCTCTGCCTCACCCCGCACCCGGAACCCAGGATTCCCTCCTCTGGCCGGTCGCAGGCACTCATGACCCGGGCTTCCCTGTGTCTGGCAGCAGGCACCCAGGACCCAGGCCGGCTTCGCCTGGGTTGGCTGCAGCCACAGGGGACTGTGGGTGGACGATTTCGCCTGGGCTGCAGCCACAGGCACCCAGGACCATGGGGCGTGCAATTTGTCCCTCTCCTGGGCCCGCAGGCACAGCCATTGGTGCCCGGGACTGCAGGGTAGGCAACTTGTCCCTCTCCCGGGTCAGAGCCTGGCTGGTCCCCATTCCTCTCTCATGAGCTCATTTGTGCCTGGCTGGTCCCTATTCCTCTCTCCCCAGTGTTGAGTGTCTGAGCCATTATGGCGTGATGGCGTGAGGGCATGATGACCGTTTTCATATTAGCTCTTTATTATATAGGATTATTCCAGGTTTTCTTATTTAAAATAGTGTCTAATAGTAACATTGATATCAAGTTATACTACTTTTAACATCTATTGGTTTGGGGAAAATTTTCTACATTCCAACAACATTTCTCAATAGCAATAGCTACTTTTCTTCATGTTCTTAAAAGAGCAAGGATATTTGGTGAGAATATCTGCTGGGCACTAATTTACAGCAGATTACTGAATTTTCTCAGAGTTTATGTACCAAGAAGACCTGATAAATAAACTATTGTTGAAAATCTCTTCTTACAAATGAAAAGGCCTTGGTTATCTGCCCGTTCACACTACTAATAATCTTTTAGATGCAAGGTTCAAAGGCAGGATAAAATGATAACACTACAATTACTAGTTTCTTAAGTGAAACAAAATCCTTAGGACAAAATCTTAAAAAGAGACTTGGAAAGCTGGTAAACTAGAGTATCTCACACATCTGGCCCAGGAATGTATGCTCCTCGAATTCTTCTAAGCATAGGCTTCCAGCAACACGGTGGTAAGCCTTTTCTTTTTCTATATAACAATAGAGGCCTGGTGCACGAAATTCATGCATGGTTAGGGTCCCTAGGCCTGGCCAGAGATCAGGGCCAATCAGGGCCTTCCGGCTGCCAGCTAGGGCCTCCCTTCGTTCTGCGCCATCCCCTGATGGTCAGCGCACGTCATAGCGAGCAATAGAACTCTGGTCTCCTAGTCAAACTCCCACGGGGACACTTTGCACACTTATACCCTATACCAGCCATGCCCTAGCATGAGGAAGAATATAGAACATTTCAGAAAATACTCCTACCAAACTAATAAATAATAATATTAAAATAAATAACATTTCTTTTGGAAAATAAATTTCCAAAAGGGTACTTTTGTCGCCTAAGGTACACTTTAGATTTTTAAGAAATGCTCTAAGATAAAGCAGAGTTGAACCACTGTTAAAAGTGTGCAGGAAGGGAGGAGGAAAACAGAAGTAATTCTCATTGAGTTTAGATTGTTTTCTTTTCTCCTCTCCTCCTCCAACTTCTTTTCAGAAAAATTACTACCTTACTCATGCTAGAGTGGACATTTCTGAATACATATCTTTTCTATTTTATTACTGCTGCTAACTGATTCTGTTTTTGTTTGTTTCTTATAAAGTGGGAAACTGGGCTCAGGCAAAAATTAAGTTTTATGTTCTAAGACTTATAAAAATTATTTTTAAAACCATTAAGTATTTGTAAATTTTATGTTAACTTCTGAATAAAATATATCTCCAAACAATATTTCAGTCTTTGGAATAGGTAAATGTATGATGGAAACATTATTATCCTCCACAATTCAATGATGAAAGTAAACTAAGTAACCTGAATTAGAGAAACCAAGCCACAACACTCAAAACTTTTTAATTCTGCTCAAAACTTTTTAAATAGATGCCTATAGAAGATATATTCTTCTCTTAAAAAAACAACAATGTATAGAAATATATATAAACATATACACACAAACATCTAAAAATATAAATGTACAGTTACATTCATAATAGAACTCTTTAAATTAAACAAATTGACAGATGGCTATGACTATAATGTTTTTAATGAAAAAGTAGGGCATGCTAATCTATCTGAACGCTTATCACCAAATTGCTGTTCAGAGTTCCAAAGCTAGTAACTGGTATAACTAGAATTAGAATACAGGCTTTTATTATTCCTCCTTTCTATAACAGAATAAATTAAAACACATTATGAACAAATTCACTGTGAGATGGCATAAGTTATAAATATCTAACTGACTGTTACCCTGATTTAGTTGTCCATTATTAGTCAGTGATGCTTGGGTCCAATTATCCTCAGCTGTTTTAAGATAAGTGTAAAGAGTTTCTAGGCCTCCAAAGAAAACTTTTTTCTTACTATAGTGTCCTTTATCCTAAGCCACACCACTGTGGGGTACACATCATGCTAATAAGTGTGGATAAATCAGATGAATTAATCACTATCACTGTAAAGATCATTTGAATCAGTGCATTTCTAACTGCTGGTTAGGTGCATTACCTAGGGCAGAGGTTAAAACATTACTACTAAGTGAAACAGAACCCTTAGGTTTTAGAGCAGCGGTTCTCAACCTGTGGGTCGCGACCCCTTTTGGGGGTCAAATGACCCTTTCACAGGGGTCACCTAAGACCATCAGAAAACACATATATAATTACATATTGTTTTTGTGATTAATCACTATGCTTTAATTATGTTCAACTTGTCACAATGAAATTGGGGGTCACCACAACATGAGGAACTGTATTAAAGGTTCGCGGCATTAGGAAGGTTGAGAACCACTGTTTTAGAGGAAGGCAGACTTTGATCAGGGTCCTACTTACTAGTTATGTGGCTCTAAACAAGTTATTTAACCTTTCTAAGCCCCCATTTCCTTCTGATTTACAAAAATAACAAAGTACCAAAAAGACACATTTGGAGGACTAACTTCTCCAAAATACTAGTAGGTGCTCAATAAATGTGACCTGTTAACATTTTTATTGTGTTCTACTGTAGAAAAGCACAGAATACTGTGAAATATCTTCATGGTACATCCCTAAAACAGTATAAAGATTATAAAGAAAATGATGACAGCTTGTTCTTATGAATTATGCTGCTGAGCTAAATTGGATGACCTGTCTAGAAAAAAATTTAATAAAATTCCACATATCAAAGTAAATGTTTACAAAGGACCATGCTTGGAAAACTCAATATACTAAAATACAGTAAGTTCTATCAGAGAAAATAATTAAATTTAAAGCTAGGATTTAAAAGAAATCTCTTTGGGTCATCACAGAATTGTGTTGTTTCTTTTCTAGTTCCTTACTATGCTATCTTGAAGATGTTAACTGAAACTATCAAAATAATAAGATTTAGTAATTTCCCTAGCTACTCTGCATACCTACATCAGAGTCTCCTAGGAAAATTTGAAAGAGAATTAAAAAATGGCTTTTAAAATTTTTAGAAACATTAAAATACTTATATAAGAAAGGAAGACAATCCTTCTCTACAACAAGTCTTGATAACTGCTATAAATGAATTAACATCTTTGAAAGGAATACTATATAAATTATATGACAATACCAAGAATTCTAAATGAACATTGCTGCTGTCAAAGCAATGGTTAATAAACTTCAAACTATGCATATTCACATCTAAGTAAAAAATGTGGTTTTTATTATAGGAGACCTGTAAGTTAAAATCATAACACATGGAACACATCAAAACGATAACTTCATTTTGCATACATAAGTGCATATGATCATTTGTGTATTTTCATTTAATCCAGTTAAAAAATAATCAAAGGGCAAAAAAAAAATCAACAGAATCTAAAGAGGAAAAAAATTAATTTCAAGTCTTCTGTAAAGTTTTTAGATTCTAGATCACTAATTTGTCAGGTCATTTTATATACTTCATTTCCATTGTTATTGAATATGTTTGTATTTTCTAGTAAAGGTGATATTATTTATGCTGACACTTGAAGAAAAATGAGATAAAGGAATTGTTAGCCATTGCAGCAATGTTTTAAATTAGAATAGAAGAAAATGCTGTGGAAGATAAATCACTTTTAACAAGTTCTTTGATAGAGTACATATGTCAATTCTACTTAATTCAAAGTGGCCTTTCTTCTCAGTCAGGTGATTAGTTTTAAACTGGAAGATTCATACCAGACTAAGGCATATAGACTATGGAAAAGAGAAAACATGATGCTTTCCTTTTAAGAAACATATAGTCAACCTTGGAGAGAAACAAATTTTCTTTATCATTTCACATCAAAAAAGAAATTCTAGTATTTTTAGTTCTTCTTAAAATAGACAAACAGACACAACAAGGTTCAAGAAAAGTCCCTACCTAAATACTTTTGAAATCTGGCTGATGAAATTTTAGTTGTTAATTAAATAGATTCATGTTAACTATACTCAGACAATTATGGGAGATTTAAAGGTTATAATACAGTAAATATAATGTGCTAGATAAATGCTATTAGCAAAAATTAAATATTCTGATTTATATTTGAAGAATTCACATTTGAAATCTGTTTTTCACGTCATTTTTTAATTACTTTTAATAGAGGTTTCTTACAAATAAAACTGGCACTGTGAAATTCCTTAGAAAAGCACATCATCTCACAACTATTTTATTTTGTATATTTATGTAACATTCCCTTAAATGGGCATTAGGTAGACAAGTTTAGTCTATATCTTTACTGTATGAAATATAGAATCTATATAAACTCTGAACATTTCAACAACAAAAGAAAATCTGGTTTGTTTGCTAAAGAGCAATTATCCCTGTTTTAAAATAAACGTAGTAAAGAATATATGCATCCCTATGTTCATAGCAGCATTATTTACAATAACTAAGACTTGGAAACAGCCCAAGTGTCCATCAGTAGATGAACAGATAAAAAAGCTGTGGGACATTTATACAATGGAATACTATGCAGCTGTAAAAAAAAAAAGGGATCTCTCACCCTTTGGGACAGCATGGATGGACCTGGAGAATAATATGCTAAGTGAAAAAAGCCAATCTGAGAAAGACAAATATCACATGATCTCACTTATTTGTGGAATCTAATGAACAAAGTGAGTTGACCAACAAAATAAGACCCGAAGCATGGAGGTATGAAATAGACCATGTGGGGATGGGGGAATGAGAATAGATAAAACAAATAACTTATATACTTACTAGAGGCCCGGTGCACGAAATTCGTGCACTGGGGTGGGGGGGAGTCTCTCAGCCTGGCCTGCGCCCTCTCACAATCCGGAACCCTTCCATCACCTGCCTGCTGGCTCCTTACTGCTCAGCTCACTGCTCCTTAGCGCTGCCGTGGAGGCAGGAGAGACTCTGCCACCACTGTTGTGCTCACCAGCCATGAGTCCAGCTTCTGGCTAAGTGGCACTCCCGCTGTGGGCAACTCCTGCATTGAGCATCTGCCCCCTGGTGGTCAGTGCACATCATAGTGACTGGTTGTTCCACCATAATGCTTGCTTAGGCTTCTATGATATAGACTAGGGGCCCAGTGCACAAATTCGTGCACCTTGAAAGGAACTATCGGCTGTGAGGCTGCGGTGGGCACAGGGCTGGGTCTCAGCCTATCCTCCGTACCCCCACCCGGCCCCTCCCGCTTCAGTCCCCAATCCCCTGTCTGCCAGCAGCCCCACTCCCATCGCCGTCACACCATGGAGCGATTGGGGCCAGGGCCAGCAGCGGATGCAAGTGGGGCCAGGGCCATCAGCGGGTGCAAGTGGGGCCGTCGCCGGCAGGGGGTGCGAGTGGTGGCTGCTGGCCCCAATCACCCCTCAGAAGCAGGGGGAGGTGGAGAAGCTCTCAGGGGCGATCAGGGCCAGCACTGGGCGCCGGCAGCGGGTGCGAGTGGTGGCTCCAGCTTCAGCAGTGGGTGTGAATGCCCGGCGGGATAGTGGCGTGTGGGAGCAAAGAATTTTCAGTAACCACCAGAGGCTTGCCCTGATGACAGTGACCAGGGCCCCACCTTGGTCTGGCACCCCCACTTACCTGCTCCACCTTCCTGCCACAGCAGATGCCCACCATATTCCACACTTTGCCGCCTGCTGCCAACGCCCACCATGTTCTGCACGCCCCCTGGGGGTCAGCGCACATCATAGCGACCAGTTGTTCAGTTGTTCTGCGGTTTGGTCTATTTGCATAGTAGGGTTTTAGATAGAGATAGATGATAGATAGATAGATAGATAGATAGATAGATAGATAGATAGATAGATAGATATGCATAGTCCAAAGACACAGGCAATAGGGTAGTGAAGACATGGGGAAGGAGGTCTAGGAGGAGGGGGTAAAGAGGGATGAAATGGGAGATATCTGTAATCCTATCAATAATAAAAATCTATATATTAAAAAATAAAATAAAATAAATGTAGTAGGTTCTCCACTTAACTTCAAGATTCATTTTAGTTAAGTTATATCCTTACTCCACTTTTTCACTCAAAAAAATAAAGAAAGAGCCCTGCCAGTATGGTTGAGTATCGACCTATGACCCAGGAGGTCACGGTTCAATTCCTGGTCAGGGCACATGCCTGGTTGCAGGCTCCATCCCTGGTAGGGGACATGAAGAAGACAGCCAATCCATGTTTCACTCTCCCTCTCCAAAAAATAATCTTTTTAAAAAAAGAGTAAGGATTTTTTTAAAATGGAGCTGGCAAAAAACCAATTGCACATAAGGCTGCAAATGCTCAAAGCTGCAGAAAAGTTTTCAGAATTAATCCCTCAGTTAATAAGGAAACTTCCTGAAGAGCTAAAGGGTGAGATCTAGAAGCAATCACCTTTTGTTTATTCCCAGTTAAAAAAAAAAATATGTATTTTTTATCCCATTATTAAAATGGGATTAAAGAAAAACAGTTATGGTCAAAAAACATATGAAGAGACATCCAATCTCATTAGTAATCAGCAAAAGCCAAAAGAAATCACACTGAGAGACCATTTTGTCCCTATTCAAACAGCAAAAATAAAGAAATGGCTCTTTATATATATCTTGCAATAGATTTTACACCATTTTAGTTACAACCAAGTCAAGCAAAGATGTGTTCTAATCAATCTGTGACTTGTTTGCCTGCAGTGTTAACCATATCAGTAAAGTAGTAAAGTGCACTGCCACTAGATTATACATTTCACACTCCTTTCTCCCTCTCACTCCTCCTCTCTTTCTCTCTCTCTCTCTCTCTCTCTCTCTCTCTCTCTCTCTCTCTCTCTCTCTTTCACACACACACACACACACACACACACACACACCAAAAGCTTGTTTTAACAGTGTGCATTTTTCTTAATTAATGTACCAGAATAATTTAAGAAAAAGGCAACAACTAATTTTCAGCTGACACAGTAAAGATGGGACCTACTTCATAAAGAATTCTAGCTTTAAACTATACCACCTGAGAGAATAAGAGCAAAAGATTCTCTTCAGCTATTTTCCCCTCCTGTAACCAATGAAAAAATGATCATTGGCTTGCAAAATTACAATCATAATAGTACTACCCAACCTTTAATAACTGCCTTTCATCCAAGGGTATAAAGCTGCTTTGTTAATGCTAACTAAGCTATACAAAACCCCTGTGATGTGAGCATTATCAACAACTACAGGTTAACCTTTTCAAAGAAAGACTTGAACGTGTGTTTTTCTATATATCATCTTGCTGCCTGGATGAGGTATAATATAACACAATTGTCAGAACAAGGAAGTTGGAGTTCATAGATAAAAATGTATTAAGCTTTCAGAAGTAGAATCTTATGCCCCTTTCATGTTCTTAAATACTGCAATCTAAACTCTTTTTGCCTTTCATTGAAAACAAGGACAAGTAATAGCCCAAGAGAAAGCCACACAGACTATTAATAAAGTTCAAAGATAAAGTTAAATGTTTTCATATTGAAATAGGAAAATTTAAAGCTTACACCGCATTCATTTAAATAACTAATGTATTCAACACAACTATTCTCATGAAGGAACAATTCATGTTTTGCCCCAAAACTAGCCTTTGTTTATGTTAGGGTCATGGAAGGAGGAATGCAGGAGGTCACCTAATAAATTTATAATCCCTTACAACTTTGGCCTCATGTGTTCCTCCGTCAGCGACCCTAGCATTTGGTGCTGAAACCCAGGACCCCTGCCTGGGCCCTGCCCTGCCGGAAGCCGGTCCATCCTTGCTGCTTGACACAGTCGCTGCAGGAAAGAAACATCTGCACAGCATATGTTTCAAGGGACCTGGCGTATATAGCATACTGTTCTTAATATGTTTGCTCCCCTTAGCGCTGTGTGTTTTAACCAAGGTCACCTCTCCGAGAAAGGTTGTTTCCCCAGGTAGGAATTTTTCCCTGAAGTCAGGGAGGGGATGAAACTCCTTAACTAAGTGCCAGGCGGGTAGTTAATCACTACAAACAATCATGCTTAAGCTACATAATCTTTACTCCCTGGAATGGAGATAAGAAACGCCCTAACCTTTGTAATAGAAATTGACAAGATTAAAATCAACTGGGATAAATACGGATGTAACAAGACAATAAACAGCAGAACCTCTCTGGAGATCCAGACCAGAACTTGGCTGGAGATCCTGGCTAGAGATCCTGGCTAGGCTGCTGATCAACTGAACTCCGTCTCCGTGTCATTCCTTCTTCGCCGACTCCATCCACACCTTTGGGGACCCCTGGACCTGCTGGGGTTGGACCCCGGCACTGCCCAAGGTGCAGAAAGGAAGGCCACTGGAAATTAGACTGTAGTCTGGCCCCTCCAGGTCGGACCTCAGCAAGGCCACCCTCTGGATCCAGTTTGGAGCTCCCAGACCTCCTGGGACTGGCCATCAAAGAATGAAGCTGCCCAGGCCCTGACAGGGCCCCACAGTCTTACATCAACAGGACAGAGCCTTGGGTAATGATTGTGGTGGCAGGTAAGTTGATCTCCTTTTTAATTAACACTGGGGCCACTTATTCTGCCCTTCCAAATTCGCTGGGACCCTTGTCCCCTTCCTCAGTCTCTATTATGGGTATTGACAGATTAATCTCACAGCCATTAGCCACCTCACCTCTACCAGTATACTGCATCTTACTAGACACCCCCTTTATCCACTCTTTCCTTGTTCTACCTTGGTGCCCAACCAGAGTTACTGCACATCCCCTCATTAAGTCCAATTGTCCCAAACCATAGTCAACTACCTCAGTTTCATTCTCTCAGCCTATAAGGCCCAGCCATTCCTTGGATTGTAAAAGCCTTATCTCCTTATCTCCTCCATGACTGTCCCCTCCTCTGGACAAGAAATGATCTCCTTTCGTGGGCTCGCTGAGTACTTTCGCCTCTGAGTTTCCAACTTTAGTTTTCTCACAAAGCCCCTCTAGGATATGGCAAGGGGACCCTCACTGAGCCTTTAGATGCCAAGGCCAGCATTCTCACCCCTTTAATGCTCTAAAAATTGCTCTCACCTCAGTGCCTTCTTACCCTCTCCCCTCCTAAAGAACAGATTATTTACTAAAACTGCAAATGCTTACTTAATAGTGCAGCTACTATCAGAAACTGAACTCATTATCACCCAAACCTTAGCATGTTATCTCTAAGGAAAAATGTGGCAGTTTTAAATCCAAGCGACTGAGGCCTGGAAACTGCAGCCCTAGAACAGGCTCTGGGGCCTGCTCCCTCCCTTCTCAGCCTTTTCTCCAGCCTCATATGCTATACATAATTTTCCAAAGTCTTCTTTGGCAACTTAAAAGCTTTAGAGCACTGCTGGGTTAAATAATAAACATTTAAATATTTCAATAAGTTTTAAGTTCACCTGATTTTAGCTTTTGTTACAGAAAATCTATAAAGTAGATTTGAAACTGTTAATGTAATGTCTTGTGCTTTGTTAAAGGTATGTTTCTTGAAAATGAGAATGTTCATAAATGTCAGTCTAAGAAATGCTGGCTGTTTACTTTTTGATTATCATTGGAAAAATAAGGTTTCTAAGAGTTGACAATAAAAGGCATAGTCATCCACATGCATTCTGAAGGAAAAAGAAAGTGAGTTAAAATTATAAGAATGTGTGTGAAAGTTGTAAGAAGTTCAGGAAAGTTATAGAAGGTTTGTAGGGAGAAATGTTAAAACAAGCAGAATAGGGAAACTGAGATAGTAAAACAGCAGTTTGCAACCATCTAGAAAATCCAGATGTCAAGCAGTTTGTAGCCATCTAGAAAATTCTATCTTCCCTAAACCAAGGACACTTAAGAGTAAATGATTTGAGAATAAAACCTCATTTTGGTATATTAGACTACAACCCTAGAAATTAATGTCTCTTTCCCTCCAGCAGACCATTTGTCATTATTCTTGTTCTAGCTTTTGCCTCAATAATACTAAAATTATAAAATAGTTTGTCTCCACCAGGTTACAAGCCCTACTTGTACTCAGGGAATACCATCCCTACACACCATCACAACCTCCTTTTGTGCCCAGGACTCATCATCCCTCTGATCCCCAGAGCAAAGACTATGAGCCAGGTACAGGTGTAGAAACTCACCAGGGAAGAAAGCTCCAGATACCTAGCAAGGGGCAAAATTTGGAAAACAAGAACCTCACCCCCAGGGTAACCTATCCTCCCCTTTCATATCACTAGTCAGGCAACTTAGACCCCTGATCTTTTCCTCCCTAAAGATAACATCTAGGCCTCAGTTGTATTTAAGCACCAGATCCAGAAAGCAGCAAAACCAGACAAGTGACACTGTGGCAGCCTCAGGACCAGCTTTTACCGCCCAAGTCACTCAACAGGACCATTTTCGAGCCTTCACCAACCAGTCTCTTGGGGAAATCATGCCGCTGCCAACTACTGTCAAAGGCCATTCCCCTGTGATCTCAACATCCCCCCTCAGGAGGAAGTAAATATGGAAGATATGACCTTCGTCCCTACTCCATAAAACAAAAAAGCTGGAATGTTAGGGCTGATCAAATAATTGAATCAATCCCCTCTCCCCTGGGAACTGATCTTTAGGCCACTTCACAATGGACAGTCCACTTGCTTAGACCACATTCCACTTGCTAAGACCATTATCTCTCCCCTCCAGAGTTTCCCAGAATCTGGACTTGCACGGAGAATTCTCTGCCCAGAAAAAGCCTGCCCAGAGTCCTTTACAAATCTCTGACTCACCGCCTTTGGGGGCTGGCACCATTTGGGGGCTCAGCCCATTGGGTTTTCTAGATGACCTAATAAATTCATAATTCTTTACCCCTTTTGGCCTCATGCATTCCACCTTCAGCAAACCTAACAGTTTAGAATATATCAACAAAGTATTTACTTCCATTATTTTACGTTATATGCTATACTAGAGGCCCGATGCATGAAATTCGTGCATGGGTAGGGTCCCTAGGCCTGGCTGGCAATCAGGGCCGATCTGTGGGGTGATTGGTGGGGTGACCGGGGTGGCCCCCCCTGCTGACACCCACCTTGGCCAGTCTGACACCACCCACTTGCCAGCCCTGCTGCCCACCGCCACCTGCATGCCGGCCAGCCCTGTCCCCTGCCGCCACCACCAGTCACCTCCCTCTGCAGGGTGACCAGCAGAGCTATCGGGGGGCCACCACTGGCATCTGCCTTGGCTGGCCTGGGGCATGCAGGCTGCGGGTAGCTCCTGTGAGCATCTGCCCCCTGGTGGTCAATGCACATCATAGTGACCAGTCATTCCACCAGTAGTTCTGCCATTTGGTCGATTTGCATATTAGGCTTTTATTATATAAGGTATGTGTGTGTTTTTTAAAAATATAGGTAAAAATAACTCAAATAGCCGAAATCGGTTTGGCTTAGTGGATAGAGCGTCGGCCTGCGGACTGAAGGGTCCCGGGTTCGATTCCGGTCAAGGGCATGTACCTGGGTTGCGCGCACATCCCCAGTGGGAGATGTGC
Source organism: Myotis myotis (assembly GCF_014108235.1). NCBI lineage: Eukaryota > Metazoa > Chordata > Mammalia > Chiroptera > Vespertilionidae > Myotis > Myotis myotis. Next base: position 196,650,685 of record NW_023416313.1, on the reverse strand, counting down.
AGGAGGCGGCTGATCGATGTTTCTCTCTCATCGATGTTTCTAACTCTCTATCTCTCTCCCTTTCTCTCTGTAAAAAATCAATAAAATATATTTAAAAATAAATAAATAAATAAATAAATAAATAAATAAATAACTCAAATAGCAGGATACATTTGCCCAAGTTAATATGGAAATGCTTTCCCCCCTACAATGAAAAGATAAATGTGTAAACATTCCCAAAAGACAGCAGTAACACCACCTCTTCACTGCAAGAAAATTTTATCAAGGCAGATGGGGTAGCAGAAGGAGGTGAAAGAACATTACTATCCTTTGCCCTCAGGCATATAATCCAGCCTGAAGTATAAAACCTACTTCCAACTAATGGCAAGACTAGGAAAACAATGTTTTAAGTAAGATTTCATTGAAGTACTGAATCCTAAAGTTACATAGTAGTGTCTTGAAACCTTCCGTCTAAAGGTAAGACTCATAGGCTTTTACTGTATTCTCACTTCACAAAAGGACTGCACTTCTCCCATATACCTGACAAATTCCAGACACTAAGCCAGCCGTTGGCAAACTACGGCCCGTGGGCCGGATCCAGCCCGTTTGAAATGAATAAAACTGAAAAAAAAAAAAAAAAAGACCGTACCCTTTTATGTAATGATGTTTACTTTGAATTTATATTAGTTCACACAAACACTCCATCCATGCTTTTGTTCCGGCCCTCCGGTCCAGTTTAAGAACCCATTGTGGCCCTCGAGTCAAAAAGTTTGCCCACCCCTGGGATAGAGCGTCAGCCTGCGGACTCAAGGGTCCCAGGTTCGATTCTGGTCAAGGGCATGTACCTTGGTTCCGGGCACATCCCCAGTAGGGGGCGTGCAAGAGGCAGCTGATCGATGTTTCTCTCTCATTGATGTTTCTGACTCTCTATCCTCTCCCCTCCTCTCTGTAAAAAAATCAATAAAATATATTTTTTTAAAAATAAATAAATAAATAAAAATGAAAAGGGAAGATAAGGTGGAAGACAAGAGTAGTGGGAAATTAAGCTAAAAGAGTGAATTAAGCTAAAAACTGACCCTATGGTCAGTTTTCTTTTTTAGGGTCAGTTTTCTTAAACCACAGAAGATTAACTTTAAATACTTTTGTATTTAAAGTTAATATTAATTGTATATTACTTAATATATAATTATATAATCTCTGAATATATTTTAATATTTATAATGTATAATATATAAACAGTATATTATTAATTGTATAAATAGTCACGGGGTGATGGTTGGTGATAGTATATTAATTTACAAAAATAAATTTCTTCAGAATACAAATATACTAATTATTGGTATACAAATGGATGGCTCTAGTTACCAATTATCCTTATCTATTAATTACCTCAGATCCAGTGGGCTCTCTACTTGGAAATAGCTTGTGAGACTTATGTTGGTTTACATGAACTCAAAAGCAGTACAGCTGTATTTATCATCAAATATGATATATAATTCATAATTATAATTAATTCAGATTGATTACTTTCTCCCCAAACAAGCAAATTACGGATGTTTAATGACACAACTAACACGTGGACACATTTGCTTTTATAAACTCAGGCATGCATAAACACAAATTAATTGTGCAAATCTAAGCCCCAGTAATATTTATATTTAGCAATATTTTAACAATCCAAGAATCCTTGAGATTCTGTGTTAAAACTGTGTTACCACCGTTTATGACTATTTAAAGTTTTCTAAATGTTACCAAACAATATAATCTTATTCACAAAATATTACCAGAACATAACTAAAATAAATGAGTTTGCTTTACTAAAAATTTTTAGCCTGTTTTATACATATACTAGAGGTCCGGTACACAAAAATTTATGCACTGGGGGGTGGGGGGGGGCGTTCCTCAGGCCGGCCTGTGCCCTCTTGCAGTCTGGGACCCCTCGGGGGATGACCACCTGCTGGCTTTGGCCTGCTCCCTGGGGGATTGGGCCTAAGTTGGCAATCAGACATCCCTCTGGCAGCCCGGCAGCCCTCAGGGAATGTGTACTTGCCAGTGGGGAGCAGACCTAAGCTGCAGTCGGACATCCTTAGTGCTGCTGAAGAGGCAGGAGAGGTTCCCACCACCACCGCTGTACTAGCAGCCATCAGCCTGGCTTGTGGCTGAGCAGAGGTCCCCCATGTGGGAGTGCACTGACCACCAGAGGGCAGCTCCTGCATTGAGCGTCTGCCCCCTGGTGGTCAGTGTGTGTCATAGTGACCAGTCATTCCCAGTTGTTCTGCTGTTAGGGTCAGTTTGCATATTACCCTTTTACTATGTAGGATAGAGGCCTGGTGCACGGGTGGGGGCCGGCTGGTTTGCCCTGAAGGGTGTCCCGGATCAGGGTGGGGGTCCCACTGGGGTGCCTGGCCAGCCTGGGTGAGGGGCTGATGGTTGTTTGCAGCTGGTCACACCCCCTTCAGGGTGGGGGTCCCTACTGGGGTGCCTGGCCAGCCTGGATGAGGGGCTGAGGGCCGTTTTCAGGCTGGCCGGTGACTGAAGCTCCCAGCCTCTCCTTTTTTTCTTTTTTATTCTGGGATTTATTTACCTTCTATAATTGAAACTTTGTTGCCGTCCTGCTCACTCCAGCTCTGAGGCCACGGCTGGCTGAAAGCAGGTATCTGGGGTTTGTTTAGCTTCTATAATTGAAACTTTGTTGCTTTTCGAGCTGTTGCTTTCGGAGCTCAGAGCCGGGCTGCGACAGGCGGGGAACCTTGGCTTCCTCCATCACTGGAGCAAGCAAACCTCCTGCTCGCTTCAGCTGCGTAGCTGCTGGCCGCCATCTTTGTTGGCAGTTAATCTGCATATCTTGCTGATTAGCCAATGGGGAGCGTAGCGGAAGTATGGTTAATTACCCTTTTTGTCTTTTATTAAATAGGATATACACACGTGTGTATACATACACGAGCTTATTATTTTCTCTTTGTTATAAACTGTGGATCTATACCACTACCCTAGAAACATCTTAATTCTATCTATTATTACTTGTCTAAGAGAGTAAAAAGGGAAGAAGATAAAGAATCAGAAGACTTGGAATCTTGGTCTGGTTATAAATCAAACTAAATATTTTATTTAAGTCATGTCATTCCTTTACCTCACATTTTTCCATCTGTGAGAGACATGACTTTTTTCTAAATCTATGAAAATGTTTATTTTATAAATAACTTTCCCTAAGTTTATAAATCTCTACTTTACTAATTTTTGTAAGTCTATCCATACTCTTTGAAAGAAATAAAGATTATGTAGAAAACAACCTCAAGTACTACCACACAGAAATAGCTATACATTAAGTTAACACAATTCTAACTATTTCAATGCACATGTGAAAAATAAATATAAAAGCTTTTATAAAAATTAGATGATCATATTTGTGCTTTTAAAATATAATGCATTTAATTTTACTTTAATAAAAGTAAAACTTCAGTGAAAATATATGAAATCCTCAATTTCAAATAAGTATATTCTAAAAGATCTCAGATTTAAAAAAATCATGAAAAAATATTAATAGATTGGAGTAATTATGTCTTTTAAGCACATTTTAAATTATAGGTGTTATTAACTAGTACATGAGAAAGAATACACATTCTTCCTCCCAACTACAAATATTACTGACATTATTTTTCACACTTTCCACGCTTATAACAAATATATTAGATTTTATAAGAGTAAATGGTATAAATGTCTAGAATTTTTATATAGTATGACATCACTGCCAACTTTGTTACCAATTTGTTTTATCTTTTAATTGGCTGGATTTCGTAAGTGATATTTTTTTCAAGAAGAACTCATGGGAATTTAGGAATGTCTGCCTGTTGAATTTATACTTGAATGATATCTTGGCTAGGAACACATTTTCTTTCAGAAATGAACAGACATTGCTACATTGGTCTCCAGTTAGAGGAAGGTATTTACTGAGAGTCTGATTTCTACCACTTTGGAATGACATTCCCTTCTTTCTGGATATCTGGAGAAATATTAAAGTTCTATCATTTAACCTAGATATGTCAAGCAATCAAAATCCCTATGATCCTAAATAGTATTTTATCTTATGAGACCAGCATACTCTGATACCAAAGCCAGGTAAGGAATCTATAGAAAGTAAGCTATGTCCCAGTATCTCTGATGAATATGGATGAAAAATTCTTAACAAAATATAAACGAATCCAACTCAATAACATTAAAAGGTTCTGATAAAGTGCCTTTTATCCCTGGTCTAGAAGGATGGTTCAACATATGCAAAGCAACAAATATAATAAATTACATTGACAGAATAAAAGATAAAAATTGTATGATTATCTCAATAGGTGTTGAAAAAGCCTTTGACAAAATATAACATCCTTTCATGATAAAAAAAAAAAATCTTTGACAAATTGGGATCTTAAGGAGCATATCTCAACATATGAAAGGCCACATATGACATCATACTCAATGTGAAAGACTGAAAGCTTTTCCTCTAAGATCAAGAAAAAGAAAAGGGTACTCACTCTTACCACTCTTAACCTATACTAGAAGCCCGGTGCACAAAATTTGAGCACTGGGGCAGGAGAGTGGGGTGTCCCTCAGCCCAGCCTGCACCCTCTCCAATCTGGAACCCCTCGGAGGATGTCCAACTGCCGGTTTAGGCCCAATTCCTCTGGGAATGGGCCTAAACCGTTAGTCGGACATCCCTTTCATAATCTGGGACTGCTGACTCCCAACCGCTCGCCTGCCTGCCTGCCTGATTGCCCTTAACCACTTCTGCCTGCCAGCCTGATCACCCCCTAACTACTCCCCTGCCAGCCTGATTGACGCCTAACTGCTCCTCTACTAGCCCGATCACCACCAACTACCTTCCCCTGCCGGCCCAGTAGCCCCTAACTGCCCTCCCCTGCCAGCCCAGTTCCCTCCAAATGCCCTCCCTTGCTGGCCCGTAACTGCCCTCCTCGGCCAGCCCGGTCACCCCCAACTGCCGTCCCCTGCCAGCCCGGTCATCCCTAACCACCCTCCCCTGCAGGCCTGGTCACCCCCAAATGCCCTCCCTGCTAGCCTGGTTGCCCACAACTGCCCTCCGCTGCCAGCCATCTTCTGGCTGTGGGAGCTGCCATCTTTGAGGGTGGGGCTGTCAATGAGCATATTCCCTCCTTATTGGCTGTGGGCACTGCCATCTTTGAGGGCAGGGCTGTCAATTAACATATTCCCTCCTTATTGGCTGTGGGCGCTGCCACCTTTGAGGGCGGGGCATTCAATTAGCATATTCCTTCCTTATTGGCTGTGGGCACCACCATCTTTGCAATGGTGTGAGGGTTAATTAGCATATTCCCTCTTTATTAGATAGGATTATTAGATAGGATAATAAAAGCCTAATATGCAAATTGTCCCCTCGACCAGGAGTTTGACCAGGAGTTCGACCGCTCACTATAACTTGCGCTGACCACCAGGGGATGGCGCGGAACATGGAGGCGGGGGGGGGACATCGGCAATGTGGCACTGGCAGCGGGCAGCAGTGGAGGCACTGCTGGCCCAATGGGCCCCCATGAGAGTGGGACCGCAATGGGATGGTGGAGCAGGTGAATGAGTGGCACCAGGCCAAGGCAGGTGTGAGCGGGACCTGATCACCTCGCTGAATGTCCCACAGATGGCGACCAGTGGCGGCAGTGGGGGGCCTGATTACTCAGGCAGAGGGGGGTACGCGGGGGCGTGGAGGCCCAGGTGCTGCCCAGGGCCCAGAGGTCAGCTGGGACCTGCCCTTCCACATCAAACGCTTATGCTTTGATCACTGGCAAAGCCCAGGGACCGCGCCTCTGCATGAATTTCGTGCACCATGCCTCTAGTTTAACATAATAGGAGAAGTCCTAGCCAGAAAAATTAGGTAGAAAAAGAAATACAAAGCATCCAAATAGAAAAGGAAGAAGTAAAACTGTCTTTGTTTGCATATGAAGGATTGATGTTAAAAAATCCTTAAGGCCCTAGCTGGTTTGGCTCAGTCGATAGAGCGTCGGCTTGTGGGCTCAAGGGTCCCAGGTTCAATTCCAGTCAAGGGCATGTACTTTGGTTGCGGGTACATCCCCAGTAGGAGGTGTGCAGGAGGCATCTGATCAATGTTTCTCTCTCATCGATGTTTCTAACTCTCTATCCCTCTCCCTTCCTCTCTGTAAAAAATCAATAAAATATATTTTGAAAAAATCCTTAAGGCTCCACCAAAAAACTATTATCAATGAATTCAGTAAAGTAAAATAAAATAAAAGCCAACATACAAAAATCAGTTGTGTTTCTATACACTGACAATGAAACATCTGAAAAAGAAAGTTTTGGGTTTTTTTTTTTTTTTTTTTTGTTAACTGGGGGAGAGGGGTGAAGAGAGAGAAGCATCAACGTGAGAGAGACACATCTCTTGGTTGCCTCCCTTACGTGCCCCAACCAGGGAATTCAACCCACAATCTAAGTATATACCCTGACCAGGAATTGACCACACCTTTTTGGTGTATGGGACAATGCTCCAACCACCTAAGCCACCCAGCCAGGCATATATATGGAGTCTTTAGTTCAATTTATAGTAACAGAGAGAATATTACCTGGAATGGGGGAAGTGGGGAAAGTTATCAAAGAGAAAAAACTTCCAGTTATAAGATAAATAAGTTCTGGGGAACTAATGTACAACATAATGATTATGATTAATAATAGAGTATTATATTGTATTTATTGTATTATATTGTTTTGTATAAAGTTGCTGATAGAGCAGATATTAAAAGTTGTTACCATCCATATACACACACACACACACACACACACACACACACACACGGTAACTATGTGAGGCAATGGATATGTTAACTACCCTTATCATGGTGAACATTTCACAGTATATATGTATATCAAATCATCATGTTGCACACCTTAAACTTACATTATGTTATGTGTCAATGATATCTCAATAATGCTGAGGGACTATCCCATTTCCCAAAGGCAACATCAGTATTAAGCCAGCTTCATTTCCAGTCAAAGGCAGTTTATCATTAGCTAGGTAGACTCTAGAAATATTATTTCATTGGTAAAATTAATTCAATATATATGAAAATTTAAAAAACTTGGAAAATGTTATAGAGCCATTTTGTGAACAATGTGTTTGAATCTAGCAAATCCAGTAGTTTATAACATTTAGAATAGAGCCTTAGGCTTAAGTTCCAAAACCATAGTGTCCAGGGGCTATTTCAGACACCTCAGCCAAAGGTAGACCAAATTCTGTTATTAGAATGTCACAACTACCTCAAAAGAACCTTTTATACAAGATATACAAGAGCACCTCAACAGACAGAGAGCATGGACTTGGTCACAGTTAAAGAATAGATTGTGTGACTGTTTTTGCACCTGCTTACTATTATTTGTGTGTGGCAGAATTCAATCTGAGTCTTGCCTTTACTATCCCATATAAAATGTTAGCAAATTATGGGAGAGGCCTACCTTCCTCACTGACCTCTAGTTTTTAGAAGCTACCAATAGCTATCTATAACAATAAAAGAATAATACGCAAATCAACCGAATGGCTGAACAGTGGATCGACCATCTGGACGGCCTTCCAGATGACCTTCTGGACAAAGCTGGGGCTGTGAGGGCAGCTGAGGCAGCCAGGGATGTGAAGGCCTACTCTTGCATGATTTTGTGCATGAGGCCTCTATAGTCTACATATATAAAACCCACTCAGCTCAGCTAGCATACCATAAAGTACCACGCACCAACCATGGCGGTGCCCCCCACCCTGCTGCCCCTTGGTCCTACAGCTTGCAGCGACTCACTGGTAATGTGCAGTAAGCACAGCCCCTCTGATTCCAAAGCCAGTCACGCCAACAGCTGCTCCCTGTCCTGCTCCATGGTGGATGCAGCGCTACTGGGCAACACTGCATCAGCTCTGGCTTCTGGCTTTCTGCCTGCACCTTTGTATACTATGTGTGCTCGGGGGCGTGGCTTTGGCCTCCCCGGCCAATAGCACCACAGCACAGCCAGAGAGTGGCAGGACACACACACCAGGGCTGGCCGGGCATTGATTTGGCCGCGTGACTGTCATTCATGTCCAGTTGCACTAAGTGTTTACATTTGTAGGGAAGCAGGGCAGCCTGCTCCTGCCACCCGCATCACCTTCTAGGCTAAGAAAGGCCTGCTGATCTCCGTGTTTCTCCTCCCGTCCGGAATCAAAACTTCTTGGGGATGAATGATTCCAGTGATGGCCCCAACACACACTCGGTGTCACTGTCACAGACATTCCCAGTCATTACAGCCTGTTCCTCAGCCCGCAGTGCCCTGCTCCACTCACTGCCACTCCTCACCTGATACCCCTAGGACCACCTTATGTTACCTTATTTGAAATGTGAGCAAGATCTCAAATGCCCCCCTGTCCTTTTTTTTTTCCAATACTTCCCTTGCCCTACCTTTCTTCCTCTAAAAACCTTGCATTTCGAAAATATATATTTGATTGATTTCAGAGTGGGAAATAGAGATAGAAACATCAATAATGACAGAGAATCACTGATCAGCTACCTTCTGCACATTCCAAACTGGAGATTGAAACCTCCCATGGCTCCTGCCCCTGGCCAGCAGGCCCTGATCAGCGGTGAGGGAAGGGGGAGGGGAGGGGGGAGGGAAGGTGGGGAACCTGATTGGCCCTGATCACTAGCCAGGCCTAAGGACCCTACCCATGCACAAATTTTGTGCATTGGACCTCTAATCTATATATATAAAAGCCGAAGCAACCGTTACAAATGGTCGACCGGATGACCGGTTGCTATGATGCACACTGACCACCGGGGGCAGACACTCAATACAGGAGCTGTCCCCTGGTGGCCAGTGCTTTCCCACAGCCAACCTCCTGTGGTCGTTCAACCTCCAGCAGTCCCTCCCCTGGCCAGTCCGGTGGTCAGTATGCTCCCACAGCCAACCTCCTGCAGCTGGCCAACCTCCCTCGGTCCCTCCCCCTGCCCTGATCGGCCCTGATCGGGGCTGGAGAGCCAACCTCCCTCAGTCCTTCCCCTCAGCCAGCCAGCCCCGATCGGAACTGGGCCAGACGGCCCCAATCAGTCCCAACCACCAGCCAGGCCGAGGGACCCCACCTGTGCACAAATCCATGCACTGGGCCTATAGTTAAAAATAATCAAATAGCCCTAGCTGGTTTGGCTCAGTGGATAGCACGTCAGCCTAAGGACTGAAGGGTTCCTGGTTTGATTCCGGTCAAGGGCACATGCCTGAGTTGTGGGCTCAATCCCCAGTTGGAAACATGCAGGAGGCAGCCAATCAATGGTTCTCTCTCATCACTGATGTTTCTCTCTCTCCCTCTCCCTTCCTCTTTGAAATCAATAAAAATATATTACAAAATAATAATAATCAACTGGCTTAGGTTGTGTGTGTGTGGGTGTGGGTGTGTGTACTATATAGCACGTTTGTGGAGAGATATATTCTCCATAACGCTGGGAAGCCAGAGCCATATTTATTATTGAGATGCCTTTTGCTTTCTTCTCAAGGATCATGTTATATTTCGCTCCAGAACTAATAGACCCCACAGTATGTACATATTCCCTTAAATGGAAATGTAAACATTGTTTGTTCTGTACATTCTACCAAAAAGGTGATGTTAGGCCCAGGTATAAAAGGATTATGGTATAACAAGAAATTAACTTAGGTCTGGCAAGACATTACCTTGGGTAGACAATTGCACAGGCAGTTTGTGATTCCATCAGAGACTCTAAATCACCAAGGGAAGGTATAATTAGTAATATTACATCTATTTGTATTCTATGAGCTTATGTATAATTGACCAAATAAATTGAGAACTTAATCTAAAATTATAGTATGTGGTTATTCCCACAGAACCATGATCCACATTAAATAAATGGTACAAGTACTAATCCTAGCAAACACCTCTGTCAAATGTGCCATTTGTATTTATTTATACAGATTTTAAGGGTTATAGTTTATATCAATAAATATTAAACATAATCCCTATATGATTATACAGGTATATCTATATAACTTAAAGAGGTAATGATTTAGACTGGCTGGAGTGGCTCAGTGGTTGAGTGTCAACCTATGAACCAGGATGTCATGGTTGGAGTCATGGTTCGATTCCTGGTTGGGGGCACATGCTCGATCCCCAGTGGGGAGTGTGCAGGAAGCAGTCAATCAATGATACTCTCTCATCATTGATGTTTCTATCTCCCTCTCTTCCTCTCTCAAATATATATCCTATCTGATAAAGAGGGAATATACTAATTGACCCTCATGCCGTTGCAAAGATGGCAGCGCTCACAGCCAATAAGGAGGGAATATGCTAATTGACTGCCAAGCCCTCAAAGATGGCGGTGCTGAGTACCCTCAGCCCCCCTGCTGCCCAGGGCCGGCCCAAGGTGCAGGCAAGCCTCGAATGGTGGCTGCCCAGCCGCTCAGGGACGCCCAAGGCTCAGGTAACCAGGGCCAGGCAAGGTTTGCACTGACAGCAGTGGCAGCAGCAGAGGTGTGATGGGGGCATTGCCTTCACCTGATCGCCGGGTCGCCACCCGCCCCTGAGGGCTCCCAGACTGTGAGAGGGGCCAGGCCGGGCTGAGGGACCCCCCCATCCAGCACATGAATTTTCATGCACTGGGCCTCTAGTCTATACTAATAAAGAGCTAATATGCAAATGGTCAATACACCATAATGGGTAATGACCAGGTCATTAGCATATTAGCTGGGGGGTTGCTCAGGAGACGGGGCAGAAGCAGGGAGGTGCCTGGAGGAGGTGGGACCATCCCGTGCCGAGGAGGGCAGGGGTGAGAGCGCATAGCGCCCCCCTCACCAGTCCTTTGCCACCCACTGCTCGCACTCTGCCCCACCACCCACCTGCCAGGGGAAGGAGCACAGGATAGCAGGCGGGAGGCTTCCATGCTCTTCTCTGGTGCCATGACAGGACAGAGCCACCGCGTTGCTCCCGAGATGGGGCAGAAGGGGGGAGGCGCCCAGAGAAGGTGGGACCAGCCCTATGCGACACGAGGGACTGAGGGCGGGACTTGAAGAGGCCAGAGAAGGCCAGAAGGTTTGGGGGCTGGGCCAGGCATGCTGGAGCTCTGCATGGAGAGGTTCGGGTGTCAAGGCAGGGTGCGCCAAGCAATTTCAAATCACGCTCTGGGCTCCTAGTCCCTATCTAATAATAGACAAACATGGTAATTGACCATAGCTTCGCTACGCCTCCCATTAGCTAATCAGCGTGATATGCAAATTAACCACCAACAAAGATGGCGGCTAATTTGCATACTGCAGGCAGGGCGGGACAGCGCCATGCCGCCTGCCCTGCCACCATCTGGGCCTGCTATTTGCGACCCGGGGCGGTGGGGCGAGACAGTGCCAACCCGCCTGCCCTGCCGCCATCCGGGCCTGCTATCTGCAACCCGGGGCGGCGGGTGTCTGTGTGCAACCCTACCCAGGGCGGCTGGGTGGGGCAGCAGCGATTGGCTGGCCTGCCCGGGTGTCCCATGTGCGACCCGACCCGGGGCTGCGCCCCAACTCCCAGATCAGCCCTGCTGTGTGCATGACGCAGGAAGGCGGGGCAGGCACCAAGGGATTGAGCCTGACATCTTCCACCCAGGGAGTGGGCCTAAGCCAGCAGGTGGTTATCTCCCGAGGGCTCCCGGACTGTGAGAGGGCACAAAAGTGGGGCTGAGGGACACCCCCCTCCCCCGCCGGTGCACAAATTTTTGTGCACCGGGCCTCTAGTCCTATCTAATAAAAGAGAAACATGGTAATTAGCATACAACCGCTACCCTTCCTATTGGCTAATCAGGGCGATATGCATATGCAAATTAATTGCCACCCAAGGTGGTGGCCGGCGGCCAGGCAGCTTCAAGCTAACATGGGGCTTTCTTGCTTCAGTGACAGAGGAATCCAATGTTCCCCGCCTGCCTTGCCGGCCTCTGAGCTTGCAGTTTGAAACATTGTAACAAATATAGAAGCTAAACAAAACCCCAGAAACCTGCTTTCAGCGATCCGGGATCTCAGAGCTGGAGTTATACATTGTTTCGATTATAGAACCCAAACAAACCAGATACCTGCTTTCAGCAGCAGAGGTCTCAGAGCTGGAGCCATAGCTAAAGCTGCCCCAGAATTAAAAAAAAAAAAGAAAAAAAGGAGCAGTTGGGAGCTTCAGGCACCCGCCAACCTGAAAAAAGCCCTCAGCCCCTCACCCAGACTGGCCAGGCACCCCAGTGGGGACCCCCACCCTGAAGGGTGTGTGACCAGCTGCAAACAGCCATCATCCCCTCACCCAGGCTGGCCAGGCACCCCAGTGGGGACCCCCACCCAGATCGAGACACCCTTCAGGGCAAACCAGCCAGCCCCACCCATGCACCAGGCCTCTATCCTATATAGTAAAAGGGTAATATGCCTCCCAGCACTGGGACCAGCAGAGCCACGAGGCCTCCCAGCACCGGGATCAGCGGAGCCGCGAGGCCTCCCGGCACCAGGATCAGCATGACAGGGGGTAGCGCCCAAACCCCCTGATCGCCCTGCGGCTCTGTGTGTGACAGGGGCGGGGCCACAACCTCCATATCCGCCCTGCTCTGTGTGTGACAGGGGAAGGCGCCCCAACCTCCTGACCAGCCCTGCTCTGTGCCTGATACGGGGGAGCTCCCCAACCCCCTGATCGCCCTGTGGCTCTGTGTGTGACAGGGTGAGGCGCCCCAACCCCCTGATCGGCCCTGCTCTATGTGTGACAGGGTGCGGCACCCCAACCCCCCCCTCCACGGGCCCTGCTCTGTGTGTGACAGGGTAGAGCCATAACCTCCCCATCAGCCCTGCCCTGAGTGTGAGAGTGGCGGCGCTCCAACCCCCTGATCGGCCCTGCTCTGTGGGTGATAGAGGGCGGCGCCCCAACCCCCTGATCAGCCTTGCTCTGTGTGTGACAGGGGGCGGTGCCCCAACTCCCCTATCGGCCCTACTCTGTGAGTGACAGGGGGGAGCTCCTCAATCCCCTGATGGGCCCTGCTCTGTGCGTGACAGGGGGGAGCTCCCCAACCCCCTGATCGACCCTGCTCTGTGCATGACAGGGGGGAGCTCCCAACCCCCCTGATGGGCCCTGCTCTGTGAGTGACAGGGGGGAGCTCCCCAACCCCCTGATCGACCCTGCTCTATGCGTGACAGGGTATGGAGCCCCAACCCTCCTGATGGGCCCTGCTCTGTGCATGACGGGGCAGCACCCCAACCCCCTGATTGGCCCTGCTCTGTGCGTGACAGAGGGTGGCACCGCAACCTCCCCATCGACCCTGCCTTGAGTGTGACAGGGGGAGGTGCCCCAACCCCCCAATCGGCCCTACCCTGAGCATGACTGAGGGTGGCATCGCAACCTCCCAATCCGCCCTGCTCTGTGCATGACGGGGCGGCGCCCCAACTCCCCAATTGGCCCTGCTCTGAGCCCAACCAGGGGCTGCAACTAGGGATTGGGCCTGCCCTCTGGCACCCGAGAGCAGGCCTAAGCCAGCAGGGCATTATCTCCTGAGGGATCCCAGACTGCGAAAGGGCACAGGCCAGGCTGAGGCACCCCCTCTTCCCCCCCGAGTGCACAAATTTTTGTGCACCGGGCCTCTAGTATATATAAAAGCCCAAGTGACTGGCATACTGTTCAACCCACTGACTAGTAGCTATGACATGCACTGACCACCAGGGGGCAGACACTCAACACATGAGTTACCGAGTTGCAATGACTTGGCAGCTACAGTTCTCGGGTGACACACCTGGAACCAGAGAGGAGGGAGCCCGATTCTGGGGTGCGTCACCCAAGAACTGCCCTCTCGCTATCCAGAACCCCTCAGAGGTTGTCCAAGAACTGGTTTCGGCCTGATCCCCTCAGGCCAGGTCAAGGGACCCCACAGGTGCAACAGGCCTCTAGCCCATTGGCTCCCCACTTTGGGTCTGGCTCCCCACCGGGCTTCTAGCCCATTGCAGAGGTCATGGTCTGGCCCTTACAGAAACTTTTCGACTCGATTAGCTAAATTATGAGACATGGAGGACCTACTAGCTATGGCGCCAACATCTGGTGCCCATGCCGGCCCATCTACGATTTCCAGTGGAGGCAACAAATTTTCCTGCTACCACTCTCAGCTGGGAAACCAGCTGCAGCTTCCCTCCTTCCAGGCAGACAGTAGCACCAGTGGGCAACCTCCAGGGAGGGAAGGAGGCAAAAAAGCAGCTCAGGTGGAAAGAAGGAGGTTCCCACTGCCACAGGACACCACCTGGGTGGAAGGACCTGGGTGGGAGCCTGACACTGAGCAGGGTCCTGCCCTAGGCTGACTAGATTCCAGGCTAAGTAAATCCTATTTGCTAAATAATTGCATTTTGCAGCTAAATGCCCACAAGTCATCAGTTACCCCCAAACTTAGAGTAAAGTGAGATGAAAGAAGCCACACAGATACAGAGAAAGTGACATAATATTGGGAGGAGAGAGGAGGAAGCTCAGTTCTGGGGTGTGTCACCCAAAAACCGCCCTCTCGCAATTCGGTCCCCTTGGGGGATATCGGAGAGCCAGGTTCGGACCAATACCTGCAGGCTAGACCGAGGGACCCCACTGGTGCACGAATTCATGCACTGGGCTTCTAGTGTGTATATATATATATACACACACACACACATACAGAGAGAGAGAGAGAGAGAGGTAATGCTTCAAATGGCCATTTCTAATGTTGATATATGGAAACCTCTGACTAGAAAAACATCTGTACTGAGTTAACCCTTAAAGCAAGAGAAATTTAAGAAGGTATAAAAAATGACAGTGTTGGCAGTGTACTGAAAATTAGATACAACTTAATAATTCCTCAGAAGATTTTATTTCTGCTTCTGCCAATGACTTGCAGAAAAATGACTTAGCTTCTGTACATATCATGTGGTAAAAGAGAATATTTTTGAAGTGCCATTGAATATAAATGAAAATTAACACTAAAATATACTTTTGATGTCCCTTTTGTCTTTATTTATTTGCACATATAGCATTCTATATTTATTAAGTACACCTTTCTCTCTAAACTTTATTAGAATCTCATGAATTTCTGATGTAAATCATCTCTGCCAAGCAACAGCTTTTGCATACATTTTAAAAGCACAAAAGTACTGGATTAAAATCAAACTTATTTTATTTCAACCAGCAATAACAATAACAAGAAAAGCATAGTGTGCTATTTTATACTATACTTCCTTCTGGCCATTAGAATTCAAAAGCTAACTCCAATATGTTGAAATGTTTTTATACTTATTCCCCTTCAGACAGCTTTGTTTAGAATACTGATCTATCAAACTAAACTACTTTGTTTCATGATTTTACCTAAATGAATTATAAATGTCTATATGACAATCTTAAAAAACACACAACTTCATTTTTCTCCATATCCTCGCCAGCACTTGTCATTTGTTGATTTGTTGAAGACAGCCATTCTGATAGGTGTGAGATGGTATCTCATTGTCTTTTTGATTTGCATCTTTCGGATGATTAGTGACTTTGAGCATGTTTTCATATGTCTCTGGGACTTCTATATGTCCACTTTCAAAAAGTGTCTATTTAGATCCTTTGCCCATTTTTTGATTGGATTGTTTATCTTCCTTTTGCTAAGTTGTATGAGTTCTCTGTAAATTTTGGAGATTAAACCCTTATCAGAAATATCATTGGCAAGTATGTTCTCCCATGCAGTGGGCTTTCTTGTTGTTTCGTTGATGGTTTCCTTTGCTGTGCAGAAGCTTTTTATTTTGATGTAGTCCCATTGTTTATTTTCTCCTTAGTCTCCATTGCCCTAGGAGCTGTGTCTGTAAAGATATTGCTAAGACATATGTCTGCTATTTTGCTGCCTATGGAGTCTTGTAGGATTTTTATGGTTTCCCGTCTTACATTTAAGTCCTTTAGCCATTTTGAGTTTGTTCTTTGTGTATGGTATAATTTGGTGATCTAGTTTCATTTTTTTGCATGTATCTGATCAAATTTCTCAGCACCATTTATTAAAGAGACTGTCTTGACTCCATTGTATGCCCTTGCCTCCTTTGTCAAATATTAATTGAGCGATGACACAACAAGTACTGGCGATGATGTGGAGAAAAAGGAACCCTCCTACACTGCTGGTGGGAATGCAGACTGGTGCAGCCACTGTGGAAGACAGTATGCAGTTTCCTCAAAAAGTTAAAAATGGAACTCCCATTTGACCCATTGATCCCACTTCTAGGAACATATCCCAAGAAACCAGAAACACCAATCAGAAAGGATATATGCACCCCTATGTTCATAGCACCACAATTTACCATAGCTAAGATTTGGAAACAGCCTAAGTGCCCATCAGCAGATGAGTGGATTAAATAACTGTGGTACATCTACACAATGGAATACTACGCCGCTATAAAAAAGAAGGAACTTCTACCATTTGCAACAGCATGGATGGAACTAGAGAGCATTATGCTAAGCGAAATAAGGCAGTTGGAGAAAGATATCACATATCTCACTCATATGTAGGATATAATGATCAACATAATTTGATGAACAAGAATATAACCAGAGACAAATGGCTGGGGGGTGGGGGTGGGGGGTTAGAGAGCAACCAAAGGACTTGTACACATGCATATTAGCATAACCAATAGACACAGACACTGGGACAGTGAGGGTTTGCCCAGGGTGGGAATGATTGGGGGGAGGGGGGGTCAATTGGGGAAAAAGGAGACATATGTAAAACTTTAGACAATAAAAACAAAACAAAACAAAAGCACAACTTCATAATGAAATGAAAGTTTACTAAAGGAAATGTGATCAATAGTCCAGGCAAGCTTATTTTTAAACATTTAGCAGATTATGTGTCATCTATAAATCAAGTGACACTGAAACACATGAGTCACCAAGGGCATATTTCCTGAAATTACAGTAGTCTCCCTCTTATCCACCATGGGGCATATGTTCAAGGACCCCCAGTGGATTCCTGAAACTGGGGACAGTACCAAACCCCATATACACACCATGTTTTCTCCTATGCACACATGCCTATGAAAAAGTTTAATTTATAAATAAGGCATAGTAAGAGGTTAACAAAAATAACTAATAAAATATAAATCTGTATAACAATATTCTATAATAATAAAAGGGTAATATGCTAATTAGACCAGATGTCTTCCAGATGTCATTCCCGACGTCCTTAGTGACATCCTTACTGACAAAGCCAGGGCCGGAGGAAAGCCAGCCCGTGTCCTGGGTGCCTGCGGGTGGCTGGAGGAGGGAAGCTGCCCGGGTCCTGGTTCCTGCCAGTGGCCACAGGAGGGAAGCCCGGGTGCCAGAGGGAAGCTGGTGCCAGCAGTCAGGGTCCCAGGTACCGGAGGGAAGCCAGTGCCAGCAGCCAGGGTAAGGAAGGTCTACTCTTGCATGAATTTTCATGCATCAGGCCTCTAGTACTGTAATAAAGGTTATGTGAATGTGGTCTCTCTCTCTCTCTCTCTCTCTCTCTCTCTCTCTCTATTTGATAACCATTCTGATAACTGAAATGGCTAATGAGCAGGTCGTATATACAGTATGCATATGTAGGACAAAATTTATGTCCCAGGCTGGACAAAGCAGGACAGCATGAGATTTCATCACATTACTCAAAATCACACATAATTGCTTATTTCTGGAATTTTCCATTAAATATTTTCTGGCCACGGTTGACTGTAGGTAACAAACTATGGAAAGTGAAACCATGGATAGGGAGGGACTTCAATTATTAAGAAATGCTTGGAACCATTATCAGATCAGCAATACTAGGATAAAAGAATAAAGGATAAAATGTAAAGAATGTTCAATCAAGTCCCTAAACTCAATACTTACAATTTATAAAGTATTTAATGTACATTCATTTTGCCTATATGGCATTAATATCTGAAAGAAAAAGTTCTTCCACATATAAAAATTTAAAATTTTTTCAACT
The DNA here is from genome assembly GCF_014108235.1 of Myotis myotis. Taxonomy (NCBI): domain Eukaryota; kingdom Metazoa; phylum Chordata; class Mammalia; order Chiroptera; family Vespertilionidae; genus Myotis; species Myotis myotis. Next base: position 196,632,764 of record NW_023416313.1, on the reverse strand, counting down.
AGTTACTTAAGATTTTAAATATTATATAGCAATGTTCTGTGTGTGTGTGTGTGTGTAAAAGAAAATTAAGATGACAATATATGATGATGAAAACAGCAATACATTCTCAATGCACTGTTTTCTTACTAAGTTTCAGCCCCCCATAAAAGCTACCAATGACAATAGTGTGAAAAAAAATGTAATCCTATGCCTATGTCACATAACCAATTACTATAACCATAAAACAGGTGCAGTTTACTTTTCCAGATGCAAATTCATAGAAAAATGAAATTTCCTTCCATGTTAGACTGTTGCTGGTCCTACAAGTAAGGGTGTGTTAATACTATTCTCACACTTACTCCTCTCCATGACAACTGTGGATCATCTAAGATGAATGGAGAAGTTTTTACTTCATGCAACACATTTTCTGGCAATTACTTCTTTGTGAATGATCCTCAAAAGTATCTTTCCTTCTCATCCTGACTTCTAGACTCACTTTTCAACTTTCTACTGAATAGGTTCAACAAACACATCAAATTCAATCTATCTAAATCTGATCTTGATCTCTTAATAGATTCACTAAATCAGTCAATGAAGCAGAGATTACGGTGATAGTTAAAATCTTCCAATTCAACTACATTTCTCCTTTTCTTTACCACTCAACTGGTAAAAACTTAAATTTTTATATGTGGAAGAACTTTTTCTTCCAGATATTAATGCCATATAGGCAAAGTGAATTTACATTAAATACTTTATAAATTGTAAGTATTGAGTTTGGGGGGAGGGAGGTTGGGAGGTACAATGGGAGAAAAAGTTAAAACCGGAAGAACCAGGTCTTAGAAAGGGCAAGAATCAGAACATCTCCAGGAATCTAGGTTCAGGAGCTAATGGAAATCCCTCTATGGCAGCAACATCAGTATACGTGAACTTCAACCATTTTCAATCCAGGTAGAGTACTTTTAGTTCCAAGTAGAATGTAGTATGTAATGGCAAACCCTATTCTTGTGTAAAAACAACAATACAAAGAAATTTTAAATGTAACTTTTTTAAAAAGCCATGTGAGGTATCTAAGTGCATGATTATATTAACTAAAATTCCATAGGACAGTAGTCTGTAATAAGCCATGTTCTTGCTTGGGGAGCACTTGCTGATTCCAGGCATAATGTGAAGCACAGGCTTGGGTCCCACAGAAGGTGTGAAAATTTGGAAACTGCAGACTCACTAAACACATACCCATTTTTCTCCATGGACCACTTAAAGAATTCTGGGGCTTCAAAGGAGGCTAGAGAGCAACTGTTAAAACAGACTGAAATTTTCGTAGCCTTGTGATATGAGATTAAAAGAACAAATTTAGAAAATAAATTAAAATGTATAACTAAACGTCTATTATAAGTGAAAAAATAGAATAACGATAAAAAATTCCATCAATGCAAAAGAAAGTAACAAAGACAAACTAAAAAGAAACTGAAAGATGAGTCAATAGGGGGAAAAAAGCAATGTGGTAGACTTAAACCTAGCAATTATATTAAAGCGAACAAGGAACGGTTATCACTGGACAAAAAAAATAAGATCCAGTCCTATTCTTAGAAGAAACATTTTAAATATTTAAATTTACATTTAAATATAAGGACACAAGAAGGTTAAAATTTAAAAGATGAGGGAAATATGCCATGCAAACCATAACCAAAAGAAAGCTGGTATGGGAATATTTATACCAAATATATTAAACTTTATAGCCAAAAAAAGTATTACGACAGTTAATAAAAAAAACTTAATAATAATTAAAGGGTCAATTCACAGAAAATAAAATAATCTGAAATTTACATTCACCAAATAATTACAGAAGTGCATATACAACCACTGTCAGAGACTTTTCTCATTAGCTGATAGAAGCAGATTATAGAAATATATAAATCTATATTAATTTAGAAAATATTAACAACAATTAACCAAACCAACTTAATTGTTGGGTCTGCAGAAGAGCAGACCAAACAACAGCAGAATATACGTTTTTCCTAAAACATTCACCAACATGTCTTTTGCTGAGCCATTTAATAAATTTCAAAGAACTAAAATGATACAGAATATAAGTTTAGATGGCTGAAGAACAAAATAGAAATAAAAATTAGAAAGATAAACTGAATAAACCCACTTAGAAATTAAGCAACACCCTCCAAAATAGCCTGTGGGTCAAAGAAAAAAATCATAATAGAAATTTTAAAATTCTTTTAATTGAATGACATTTAAAATAGAATATTGTCAAACTTGTGGGATGCAACTTAAAGCTCTGATTAGAGAGAAATTTAAAACTTTCCAGACATGTATTTAAAAAGAAGCAAGGTTTTAAATCAATGATATAAATTCTTTCTGAATAAACTTTAAAAAAGAACAGCAATAAAACCCAAAAAGACTATAAGAAAGAAAATTATCAAACTAAGAGTAGAAAAACAACTAGAGATTGGTTCTTTGAAAAGGTATGTAAATAGATAAACTCTTAGCAAGATAAAAAGAGAAAACACAAATGAATGAAAAAGGGGAATTACTACAGATATTATAAGGAGAAGAAAATTTAAAAGGCATTATTGAACAACTTTATGCTAATTAATTTGAAAATGTTGATAAAATGGGCATATTCCTTGAAAAAATACATCTTACAAAAACTAATGGAAGAAAAACATAGAAAATCCACATAGTATAATTACAACTAAAAAGATCAACTCCAGAATTTAAAACCTTCCCACATGTTCCCTTTCCCTTCCAAACCCAAACTTAACCCCTCCCCCCAAAAAACAAAAAACAAACAAAAAATAACTACAGGCCCAGATGGTTTCACTAATGAAATTCTAACAAAGATTTAAAATAGAATAAATACCAATTTTATTCAAACTGTTTTAGAAAATAGAATTGGACTGTGTAACCTGTATAACCTTGACAGCAAAACCCAAAAGACATTATAAGAAGGAAAAATTATATTAAGCATGTCTTGTTAACATAGAAAAAATCCAAAATAAAACATTGGCAAATTTAATCCAGCAATATATTAAAACGTTAATGCAAACTCCAGGAAGAAAGCATCTAATTATCAGGCTGGGAAAGCTAGGGATCTTGACTAAAAATCTCACTACAATATTATCACTTAAAAAAAAACAAATATTAAGATATCCTGTTTTAAAAAATATATTTTTATTCATTTCAAAGAGGAAGGGAAAGAGAGATAGAAACATCAGTGATGAGAATCACTGATAGACTGCCTCCTGCACGCCCCATACTGGGGATTGAGCCTGCAACCCAGGCAGGTGCCCTGACCAGGAATGGAAGCATGACCTCCTGGTTCATAGGTAGACACTCAACAACTGAGCCACATCAGGGCAAGATATTCTTGATAGCATAAGGAATAATGGATGCAGGGTTGCAAAAATAAAACCATATATAATGAAAGGTTTTAGATAGACGGCAAGTGTTCTATGCATTCCAATCCATTCACTTGCTCATCAGTCTATATATGAGAGATGAACAGTTACAGAGAAAAGAGCCTAGAGCAAATTCTCCAATCAATCAACAGAAACAAAGACATCCCCCCACTTTCTAATACCAGCTTCTCAAACAGAGCAAGTAACATATGAGCTGTGAAAAACCACATCAGTTTTCTTTCTGCCCATATCACTGTTCCATATATTTGTATTCCCTGGGACAAATTTTCCCACCAGAAGCTTCATGCTTTAGCTCTAATATATTTGGAAAGATTACTACATAACTCAGAAAAACAGGTAATCATAAGTTAATTATGCATTCTTTGTGGTTTGTAAATTTACAGTTTAGGGCTGACAACTAAATTCCAAAAAAAGTTTCTTCTACCTTCCTGGACCAAACAAAAAACAAAAGAAACATAAAATCCTTATTAATAGGCCATAAAGTCGAATTTGAATTTTTAAAAAGTGGTATTCTCAAAATTAATTAATCTAGAAAAATGAGGATTTAAGTTAAGAGGAAACCTGTCAATTAAGTGCTCTTTATATTTTATAAATCCTGTCCAGTTCTGCCATCTGTCCAGTTTGAAGTTCCCTACTCAAGAGGTTTCTGAACAAGTTTCAATTATTTTCCAGATGTTTTCTGCTAAATTTCAATTCTAACTGAGAGGCAAAGTGGTAGGTTCAAATCCCCAAATGCAAAGATTCTGTGAACTAATAGCAATTTCACATTACTAAACATGGAGACAAAACAAACATGAAGCATGAAAAGGTATTCTATAGAATAGCAAGACAAGAACGTGATGATTTCTAAATTTTAAAAAGAAAGCTTACTGCATGTATACTTAATGTCCTGGTAATTAACAAGTAAGAAAGGTATCTGGGGAAAGCCAAATAAAAGTAGGAAACATGAGTAAAAAAGCCCATATATCTTGGTATAAAAGCCAACAGATTCAATAATTAATTTAATCTAGATCAGCATCACCTCATGCCTAGAATAATATTGTGTCTCCCAGTTAATTTCACTCCAGTCAGGTACATGCCCCAAATCCATTTGAAAATCTAAATCTCCCACAAACATTTTCACTGTGTCATTCCTCAGCGACACTATAGCTCCCTATTATCTATCAACAAAGTCTAAACTAAACTCTGGTTATTCAGGACCACTATGATTTGACCTAATCTAATCTATCCAACATTATTTCTGGAGATGAGAATGGTGAATTAATTATGGCTACAAATTCTCTGCAATTCCTCCCTTCATTTCCTTAATGTAGAGTGGCCCTTTGACTGACACAGACTAACAAAATGCGGCAGAAGTGACAGTACGCAACTTCTGATGTGTGGCCTCAAGAGGACTTTCAGTTCCTGCTCTTGCCTTTTTAAGGTAAGAAACCTGGGCTGTCCTGCTGGATAAGCCATAGGGGAGGGAACCAGCTGATGGCCCCAACTAATCACCAAAAGTGGTCACAAGGTCCTCTGGACTATCTTCTAACAGATGCATGTCGCATTTTTAATAGACTACAAGTAGCAATGATGATAATTTTCTAGATTATAGATCCAGTTATTTTATTTAAAGATAACTTTTTTTGTTTCTTCATTTTAATGTTATAGTTTAGAGTAGCTCAGCCTCTCAATGATAATGTTTATGTTATAGTCCATATGATAAAAAATTTAATATACACTAATTTAAATCATATAAAGTTTACATTTAATGTATCAAAATTCCAAAGATAATTATAAATGAAATATAAGTATATAAATTAAATGGCATAGCTTTTCTATATTAAAATTCATATGTAAAATAAGATTAGCCACTATTGAGAAATTCTCTATATTAAATAAACAGATATTGATATAAAAAGTACCTTATTAAGATATTTAAATTTTTGCAAAAATAGCTTATAGAAATAAAGTATTTTTTAATAGCTGAATGAAACCCTGCACTTAAAAGCAAAGTACAATATTTCATCACTCTTCCTTTAGTTTTTTAGAACCTACCGGAGAGATTCAGCCATTCGCCTCAAATCTTCATTTTGCTGTTTTAAGCGTTCAAGCTTTGCCAGAATCTTGGACAGTTCTCGGCTAGAGTGATCAGGGTGGTCATTATCTCGTACCAAATGGCCACCTATATAAAACAGCAAGGTCCCCCAGGCAAAAAGAATGAGCATAATCCAACGCCAGGAACCAGTCCATGGCCGCATTTTCAGATTTTCAGCTCACTCCCCTAGCTTTCTGGAACTCAAAGAATCACCAACATCTTAACTGTTTCCTGTTAGTGCAAAGGTAGTAGCCTTCTGCTGTTTCAACACATGATGATTCAGACAAATTAGTGTCTCCGGTAGTGCTGTGGTGAATCTTTCAAAGAGGTCTTCTGGTATGAGTAGGAAGCTTATTGTCCTGTGCTTCATGGACTCTATGCTGTGGAAAGAGTAAGATATGTATTTATTTAGGATATATAGAAATAGCATATGCTGAGATTCATGGAGTTAAAGGAAACACATTGGTGTTGTCTGGCCAACAGGCTGGCAAATAACTTAAGTGCCAATAAGAAGTAAAAAGCAAAAGCTTTTAGGTCTGCATATTAAATCAACCATGTACATCAGGGCTCTATCAGATAAATTAACTCTAAACCTGAAAGTCCTCTAAGCTCCATTATCACATTACTTTCTTATTTATATCATTGTGCAACAGGTCATATATGAAGATTAAAAGATTGTAGATTTGAATAATCAATCAAACTAAGCAAAATGTATTCAACCATATAATTTGAGTTAATCTTTCCATTATCTCAAAAAGAAACACGTTCTCTTTATGAGTGAATTCATTCCTACAAGATCTCAACTCCATTCTCCCTTCATCTCCCTGCTCAGCACCCATTTTACCACTTAAATTTGCAGGTGACAGGCAAATTGTCACTTTTAGGATAAATTCTAAAATGACAAACATATTAGCCAAGCAAAGGATATCAGGGCCATTAAAAAGCTGGCAACCACTCCAAAAATCACAGCAAAGGTTCATATGGATTAGGCTAGATTACTTCTCCCTCAAATTTATTTAAAAATACCAACAATTGCAATAGAAGGCTAATAACAGTTAAATCTTAGTAACTATCCGTCTTAAACTACAAATGCACATGCTTTCTCAAGCATGGTTATGGGTTTCATTTGTCATTTCTCCATGATTAGGCTTAGAATTCCCTTTGGAAACAAAACAATTTTCTCCCCAAAGGAAAAATTTGCAAGCAAAGATTTATCTAATATTTCCAGAGCTACATAAGAAAAGTCTTATCTCCAGGCATATAGGTTCTTATAAAACAAAAGAGAGAAAATAAATATTTTCTATATACAGGATTGATAATGATGGAAACTTGACCACTAATTAAACAATTATGAAAAGCTAGATAGAAAAGTTGGAGAAGAGTCTTAGAAAATTAGAGCACAAAGCTGCCATTTTTCTACTTTTGAACTTCAAATCTCAATTGATTTTAAATGACTAAATATTTAAAGAGAAGAAAATCTCTTCAAATAAGGTCCTAGAAACATTCTACTTCCTTCCCACTTATTCCTACACTATTTTCCTCATTGTTACTAGATCACAATAGCTATAACAAAGAATAAAATAGAATTATATTCACTGAGAATTGTTTGAGAACTAAGTAAAAAAGCAATAATCCAAGAGAAAACTTGCTGTTTCGAGTGTTGTTTTAATAACTATTCTTAAGTCTATTGAGAACACTCTCTTTATTGACCACTCGCTATTCTGTCTCAAAATCCTTTCTAAAACCCGGCTCCTCTAATCACAGGTACCCCCATATATTCACTAAAACATAAGAATAAGTAAAGTCTATTCAACATCCCAGGTAAAAGATCCAGTCTACTTTTCATGTTATAGAAAAAAATGCAGATATTCAGGACTTCCTGGTTAAAAACAGATTTAAAAAATGAATCTAGCCCTGGACGGTTTGGCTCAGTGGATAGAGCGTCGGCCTGCGGACTGAAAGGTACCAGGTTTGATTCTGGTCAAGGGATGTACCTTGGTTGCAGGCACATTCCCAGTAGGGGGTGTGCAGGAGGCAGCTGATCGATGTTTCTCTCTCATCGATGTTTCTAACTCTCTATCCCTCTCCCTTCCTCTCTGTAAAAAATCAATAAAATATATTTTTTTAAAAATGAATCCACTCTGATGATAAGGGATGAATTTAATTAAGTTAACAAAAGAAGTATTAAAATTTGAATTAATAATGTTTGTGACAACATATCTAACACTATAAAATGCTATCATACCATATGCTGAAAATATACCCTACTTAATTCCAAGCTATACCAATAAGATATTAAAACTTTTTAAATCTTTCTCTTCATAGTAAAAGTTTACTTAGGAAGATACCTGTAATAAAGGAAATTAAAGAGCTTTCCAAACAAGAATCATTTAAGTAATAAAAAGATATGCTGTAACATTTTATAGAATTACAAAAAAAAAGATCATAAATATTCAAAGCCAGCAAAAGTATAACATAAATTGAATACAAAGGTTTACAGAAAAATAAATTTTGTTACACAAAGTACTTTAGGTTTTTATAAACCATCATCAAAAAGCCAAAATATTAAATTACTCTATTTCACAGCACTATTGCTATTAGATGAGTTGTAAAAAGCAAGAAATTATTGTAGGAGCAAAAATGGTCACTTTCTTAATTAATAGCATCATTTTAACTATGTTTTTTGGAGAGAATGTTTCCCCAAACTTTATTGTTATAGTAAAAATGGGATTAACAAAAATAAATCAAGTTAAAGACCAAGTCGTTGTCTATGTAATTTTCCTTAGCATGATTTAAAAGAGCAGTTATAAAATTTTTCCCTATCCATAATAAACTAGAGACCCAGTGGACAAAAAATTTTGCACTTTGGGGGGGAGGGGGTCCCTCAGCCCAGCCTGTGCCCTCCAGCAGCCAAGGAGCCCTCAGGGGATGTCCACCTGCCAGCTTAGGCCCGCTCCACAGGGGATTGGGCCCAAGCTGCAGTCGGATGTCCTTAGCAGGGCTGAGGAGGTGGGAGAGGCTCCTGCCACCGCTGCTGCGCTCTCAGCCTTCAGCCTGGCTTTTGGTTGAGCAGAGCGCATTAACCACCAGGGGGCAGCTCCTGCGTTGAGCATCTGCCCCCTGGTGGTCAGTGCACATCATAGTGACCAGTAGTTGCACCATTAGGGTCAATTTGCATATTACCCTTTTATTATATAGGATGCTTGCTTATGTATATGTTTATTGTATGAACCATGCCTACAAAAATGTAAACTCCATGACTTTTGTCCATTTAGTTCACTGATGTATGCCAAGTACTTAGAGCAGTGTTTGGTACTTAGTGGTACTAATAAATATTTTTAAATAAATAAGTAAATTAGTGAGTGGAGGATATGATACATAACATATATTAGTTTGACAATGACACAGAATCCAAGCACATTAGCTTCAAATGCATTTTATGTCCCAGTTAAGAAAGCAAATCTGAATGTAGACAGTGAGACAGTGTTATTTTTGTAGGGAAAACAGTTCAAAGGTAAAGTTATTTAAGTCTTGCCAAGATACCCCTAAATGATTAAAATACACTGGCCTAACAGGCCATAAGATCAACAGTCTTAAAGTTAGCTTTTAACCATGAGAAAATAATTTATCTTTACTTGTCTTATTTTCCTCATCTGGAAGAAAGTATGTATAGCCTTTGATATGAAAGCTACTTAATTTATTTGCAGAAGAATTTATTAGTGAAAATATCTCAAATTTATTAGTAAAAATATTTCAACATTAACTACATGAGATAATTTCTGACTATATATACTAGTGTTGTTGAGATTTCTTTTCAGAGTGGATTGTTTTCAAGTATTTATTAATTCATCCCTATTTGAGATTCACATACTACCCTTTATCTGCAGAATATTAAATGGATTAAAATGTGTCAGGCTTCCTTCCACACATTTATTTAATTAGTGATACCACATTTTTAAAGGTAGTGTGTATTTAAATAATTCATTTCTTTTGTTATTTATAAACGCATTGAGTTATATCTGATTAATGTCTGTAACAAAAAACATTTAATTAATTCTTCAAAGCAATTTCTTAAATCTGGAAGCTGCAATACATCATCACTAAGTTCAGGGGCTTTAATCGAGTTACTTAAATGAAGTTAATATATATAAAGCATTTACTATAATATTTGACATGAGGTGTTCAACAAAATTCTCTCTGCTTATTCACTATGATGATATTAAGCTACCATACTGAGAATTCTATACACAGTGAAAATAATCTTTCAAAAATAAACTTTTCTAGAAAAAAAAAGATTGAAAAATACACTGTGCCAGCAAACTGCACTATAAAAATTGTACAGCATGGTTCTTATCAATATTTATAATGAAAAGTATCTAGAACAGGGGTGGGCAAACTTTTTGACTCGAGGGCCACAATGGGTTCTTAAACTGGACCGGAGTGCCGGAACAAAAACATGGATGGAGTGTTTGTGTGAACTAATATAAATTCAAAGTAAACATCATTACATAAAAGGGTACCGTCTTTTTTTTTTTTAGTTTTATTCATTTCAAACGGGCCGGATCCGGCCCGCGGGCCGTAGTTTGCCCACGGCTGATCTAGAACAAATCTACCAGGTAGTTTACCTAATTCTATACAAAACCATGATTCATTTATACATTCACTCAAAAAATACTTATTTGAATCCCTATTACATAAAAGACACTGTCCTAGGCACTGGGGGTTATAACAATGAACAAGCAGATAAAAATCTCTGTCCTCAAGAAGTAATATTCTAGTGGATTATACATTTTAAAAAAGCCTCTTCCCAAAAAGCATCTTCTTGCAGTATCTCACATACTGACTGGTACACACCATTTATAACACTACTAGAGGCCCAATGCAAGAAATTCGTGAAACAGTAGGCCTTCCTTCCCCCGGCTGCCAGCACTGGCTTCCCTTTGGCACCTGGGACCCAGGCTTCCCTCGCAGCCCTGGCTTTGTCCAGAAAGACGTCCAGAAGGATGTGCAGTCTAATTAGCATATTATGCTTTTATTATTATACTAGAGGCCCGGTGCACAAAAATTTGTGCACTGGCGGGGGGGGGGGGGGGTGTCTCTCAGCCCCACTTGTGCCCTCTCACAGTCTGGGAGCCCTCAGGAGATAACCACCTGCTGGCTTAGGCCTGCTCCCCGGGTGGCAGATGGCAGGCCCTATCCCTAGATGCCTGCCCTGACTCCCCGGGTCATGCACAGGGCAGGGCCGATTAAGGGGTTGGGGTGCCGCCTCTGGTCCCGCACAGGGCAGGGCCGATCAGGGGGTTGGGGCGCTGCCCCAGGTCTCGCACAGGGCAGGGCCGATCCGGGGATTGGGGCGCTGCCCTAGGCTGTGCACTCGGCAGGGCTAATCAAGGGGTTGGGGCGCTGCTCCTGGTCCCACACAGGGCAGGGCCGATCAGGGGGTTGGGGCGCCGCCCCCAGTCACGCACAGGGTAGGGTCGATCTGGGGGTTGGGGCCCCGCCCCGGGTCACACACAGGACGCCCGGGTGGGCCGGCGGATTGCTGCTGCCCCGCCTGGCCGCCCCGGGTCTGGTCGCACACGGGATATCCCCCACCCAGTATCGCAGATAGCAGGCCCGGATGGCAGCAGGGCAGGTGAGATGGCGCTGTCCCACCCTGCCTGCAGTATGCAAATTAGTCACCATCTTTGTTGGCGGTTAATTTGCATATTGTGCTGATTAGCCTCCCATTGGCTAATGAAGGTCCGGTCAATTACCATGTTTGTCTATTATTAGATAGGACTAGAGGCCTGGTGCATGAATTCATGCACTGGGGGGGGAGGGTGTCCCTCAGCCCAGCCTGCACCCTCTCCAATCCAGGCCTGCTGGCTCCCAACTGCTTGCCTGCCTGCCTGCCTGCCCCAACGGCTTCTGCCTGCCAGCCTGCTCACTCCCTAACCACTCCCCTGCCAGCCTGATAGACGCCTAAATGTTCCCCTGCTGGCCTGACTGCCCCCAACTGCCCTCCCCTGCAGGCCCAGTCACCCCCAACTGCCCTCCCCTGCTGGCCCGATCACCCCCAACTGCCCTCCCCTGCTGGCCTGGTCACCCCCAACTGCCCTCCCCTGCAGGCCATCTTGTGGCGGCCATCTTGTGTGTTGGAGTGGTCAATTTGGATACCGGTCATGACTAATTAGCATATCTGGTCATGACTGTGAGGGTGTCATGACCAATTTGCATAATACCCTTTTATTAGTATAGATAGATTAAGTTGATTGCTCTTGTTCTTATAAGAAAACTGGAGGCCCGGTGCACGAAATTCGTGCACTGGGGGGTGGGGTTCCCTCAGCCCAGCCTGCACCTCTCACAGTCCTGGAGCCCTCAGTGGATGTCCTACTGACGGCCACAGTCTGGCAGCAGAGGCTCAGAGCAGGCATCCTGTGTGTGTGTGTGTGTGTGAGTGTGTGTGTCTGCTGGGGGCCTGCCCCCAGCCACACCGGGAGGCTTGGAACAGGTGCCCCTCTGTGTTGATCTCTCAGGCTCCTGGCCTCCACTGTGTGTTTTTCTCTCCCTTAAGCTGTGGCTAGGGTGGGGTGCTGCCTGCAGGCTGCGCTTTCCTGCTCATGGATCACCGGATCACTGCAGAGACCGGGGGAAGGCCCTGCTGGGTGCTGCCTGTGGGGCTGGGGACGGGGCTTAGGTGGCATGGGGGTCCCGGCTAGGGGCAGGGCTTAGGTGCACAGGGCTTAGGCGGCACACGGGGGTCCCGGCTGGGGGCGGGGCTTCGGGCTTAGGCGGCACACAGGGGTCCCAGCTGGGGTGGGGCTTAGGTGATGCGATTGCGCCACCTAAGCCCGGCCGCCCAGGGCCGCACACGGGGGCCCGGATGGAGTCTGGTACTGGCCAGCCCTGCCTGCGGTATGCAAATTAGCCCATGGGAGGCATAGCAAAGGTACAATCAATTACCATGTTTGTCTATTATTAGATAGGATGACCAACAGCCATGCCACTTTATTTTATCCTCACCTGTGGATATGTTTTTATTAATATTAGTGAGAGAGAGAAAGAGAGAGAGAAACATCGACGGACCCCACAATCTTTCCAATATGGACGATGCTCAAATCAACTGAGCCACCCAGCCAGGGCAATAGACACTTTCTTAAGCATGTGAAAATGATATTTCTAAGAATCACATTCAAGTGACTTCACTTTAATGCTAAGCACAAAAAATAAGCATGTGACAATTTGCTACAGAACCAAATGACTAATAATCTGGCCTGTCCTACTATGAACTATGTTCATAAGAGGTTTGTCTCCTAATCTCCAAAATAATTCAGGACTAATATAACTAATATAAATATGTATACCCTATGTAAAGGCAATATGGCATTATACATCAAATAATTAATAAACATGCCCTTTGATGAGAAACTCCACTAGCAAAAATTTATACTAAAATGTATTTTAACATGTGAACAAAATGAATTACAAAGCTATTCATTACAAAGCTGTTTGCAATAGCTCCAAAGTGTGTGTGGGGAGGGGGGAAGGGGGGAGAGCTCATAATTGCCCATCAATAAAAGTATGTAGAATAAGTTATAAATTACTTTTCTAAAAATGCATTTTTTTACTCTGATGCCAAAAAGGAGGAAAATGTGACCCACAACCAAGAAAAAAAGCAGTCATTTTAAAACAGACCTAGTAGACAGAGATGATGTTAGCCAGCAAGGACACTAAACAACTACTAAAAATATCAGCTAGGATTTAAATTTAAAAATAAATACAATGGAGGGGGGTATAAAAACTATAAAAAAAAAAATCTGAAAAAAATGTTACAGTCTCTGGACAGGATTAAAAGCAGAACTGTAGAGGAAAAGTTAAGTGAAAATGAAGATGAAGGAAGGAATAGAAAATATCCTAATCACAAGAAAACAAATTTGTAATTATGAATGGTGACAGATGTCAACTAGACTTTAGTGATTATTTCACAATATATACAAATATTGAATCATTATATTGTGTATCTAAAACTAATATGTTATATGTCAATTTAAAAATTTTTCCAAAGAGAAAACTATCTAGAAAGAAAAAATCTGATTGTTGATAAAAAAGAAAAATTTTATAAAGCAACCACTGTTTACAGCACTTATCTTCAGATACAGTATATTACAGCTTTCTATTATCATGAACTGAAAACTGTTCAGATGATAATATTCAAATAAAAATCATCCATCATCATTAGTAAGAAAGCAATTTACATCATTGGCTTCAGGGCCAGTTGGACATCTACAAGCATTTCCGCATTTTGACATTCAGCTTGAATAAAGATTTATTGGAATAATACTAGTCAAACTTAAGTTAATACTGAAAATAAGCTCAGTCATGAGCATGTACAGAATCCCCAATATATTTTAAAATACAAATACTTTGGAGGAGGAAACAGTCGCAGGAGAAAATACATAAAAGGTAAAAAGCATATCCAGGGACTTCTAATCAGAAAAAACATGCTGGGACAATGGAACACATTTTTTAAAATGACTAAAATGCAAAAATATGACAAAAATAGACTTTATTATCCAGTGTAACTCAATGCAATGGAATAAACAAAAGAATTAACAGAAAAAATATAATCATTTATTCAACAAACTAGAGGTCCGGTGCACAAAAATTTGTGCACTCGGGGGTACCTCAGCCCGGCCTATGCTTTCTTGCAGTCTGGGACCCCTCGGAGGATGTCCACCTGCTGGCTTAGGCCTGCTCACTGGGGAATCAGGCCCAAGCTGGCAGTCAGACATCCCTCTGGTAGCTAGCCAGCCCTCGGGGGATGTCCACTTGCCAGGGGGAGCAGGCCTAAACTGCAGTCAGACATCCTTAGCGCTGCTGAGGAGGTGGGAGAGGGTCCCACCACCACCACTGTACTGGCAGCCATCAGCCTGGCTTGTGGCTGAGCAGAGTTCCCCCTGTGGGAGTGCACTGACCACCAGGGGGCAGCTCCTGCATTGTGCATCTGCCCCCTGGTGGTCAGTGTGTGTCATAGTGACCAGTCATTCCCAGTCGTTCTGCTGTTAGGGTCAGTTTGCATATTACCCTTTTATTATATAGGACAGAGTCCTGGTGCATGGGTGGGGGCCGGCTGGTTTGCCCTGAAGGGTGTCCCGGATCAGGGTGGGGGTCCCGCTGGGGTGCCTGGCCAGCCTGGGTGAGGGGCTGATGGCCGTTTGCAGCTGATTACTCCCCCTTCAGGTTGGGGGTCCCCACTGGGGTGCCTGGCCAACCTGGGTGAGGGGCTGATGGCTGTTTGCAGGCTGGTCAAGCCCCCCCAAGTGGGGACCCTCACCCCATGGAGGTTTGGTCAGCCTGGGTGAGGGGCTGATGGCTGTTTTCAGGCTGGCAACACCCCCTTTAGGATGGGGGGTCCCCACTGGGGTGCCTGGCCAGTCCAGGTGAGGGGCTGAGGGCCGTTTTCAGGCTGGCCAAGCCCCCCAGGCGACGGAAGCTCCCAGCCTCTCCTATTTTTTTTTTCTTTTTTTATTCTGAGATTTATTTACCTTCTATAATTGAAACTCTGTAGCCTTGAGAGGAACTCAGAGCCGGCCAGGGTGGGCGGGAGGAAAGCTTGGCTTCCTCCATTGCCAGGGGCAACCCACTCCTGCTCGCTCCAGCTCTGTGGCCACAGCTAGCTGAAAGCAGGTATCTGGGGTTTATTTACCTTCTATAATTGAAATTTTGTTGCTTTGAGTGGAGCTCAGAACCCGCCAAGGCAGCTGGGAAGCTTGGCTTCTTCCATCATTGGGGCAACCAAGCCTCCTGCTTGCTCCAGCTCCGTGGCTGCCAGCCGCCCTCTTGGTTTGGTTAATTTGCGTATAGTCGCTCTGATTGGCTGGTGGGCGTGGCTTAAGGTCAATTTGCATGTTTGTCTTTTATTGGTGTAGATATAATAAATGACTACTATAATATAACAGAGGATATGTAGACTGTTATGTTCTAAAGGCTACTTGTAAAGGTTAATAAAGGGAAACATAAATAAAACTTTTAAAGAAAAGCTAACTATCAATTATAAAGTACAATTATTTAAAGAGCCCTATACATATATAACTCAATTCTAGATTAACATACACCCAATACTATATCTTTTTTCTCATTTGATCTCAATTCATTTTCAAACTATGTATTACAGTTTATTTAAAATCTTACTATCCAGCCTCCATATATGGAAAAATAGTAGTTGATAAAATTGTATGTTTATTATTTTAAGAGAGTAGGAAAAAGCAAGTAAAAATACATGGTGTCCCCAAAAAATGTATATACACTTTAACAGCTAACAGTTCAATTTTTAAAATGAAATGTATTTTAATAAGCACTGCCTTTATAATTATTCAAAGTGTGTGTATACATTTTTGGGAATACCCTATAGTATCACAAGTTAATCTGGCCTTTAATGCTAGTTGAAATCAACTTTTACTTATGTAAAAGTGCTAGCTGAAACCAACTAAACTGAAATGTAGAAGAGAGTGCCGGTGAGAGAAAAAGGTTCGGGAAAGAGGGGCACAAGAAGGGGCAGGAAGGGGAGAGGGAGAAGAGAGAAAAAAAATTTCACACAGCTCCTACCAAGATTATAAAATTCAATTTTCTTTCATTACTTACAGAGTCATCTATCATACTTTCACATTGCTTATCAGTAAGGTCACAGCGTATACACATATGAATTTAAAATGCCAGGCATCCTGAATACATTGAGCAAAAATACTCTTATTTATTCACTGAAACCAGTCGATATCTTAGAAATTAATCAACCTATTTGTGAAGTACAAAAACATAATTACATTTATGAGGTTTCTATCAGGAGTATCTAATTTATGTTAACTCAAGATAACACACCAGGTTGTGTTTACTGATGCAATTAATTTATACTACTCAAATGAATCCAAAAATCTGGCTTTGGCAACTTTTCCCTTGGTCCTGAATAAATTAATTCTGCCCCCTAAATGGTAATATTAATAAGTTCAAATAAAATACATGGTTTACCATTTTACCTGGTTATCAAGTATACACTAATATGTACTTGATTGGCAGCATGATATAGTAGAAAAAGCAACCATTTCAAATCACTAGCTATAAACATATTGTTGGGCAGTTTACCCAACAATAAAATGGGAATAATAATATATCTTCATCACATGAAATAATATATGTAAAAGTGCTTTGTCAACTGTACCACAATGTAAAAATATCAGTTAGCCCAGCTAGTGTGGCTCAGTGGCTGAGTATCAACTTATGAACCAGAAGGTCACAGTTCAATTCCCAGTCAGGGCACATGCCTGGGTTGCGGGCTCAATCCCCTGTAGCGGATGTGTAGGAGGCAGCGCATCAATGATTCTCTCTCATCATTGATGCTTCTCTCTCTCTCTCTCTCTCTCTCTCTCTCTCTCTCTCTCTCTCTCTCTATCTATCTATCTATCTCTATCTCCCTACCCCCGTTCCTCTCTGATCAATAAAAATATATTTAATAAGAAAAATATCAGCTACTATTGTCTTTCTCTTGTTCACTAGAAACTAGGTATACAATCTTCTGCCAGTTTCCAGAAGAGGCTAAGTTCTTATCTATCATGGGGTCTTCATTCTTGTTTCTTCTACCTGAACTGAAATTCCTTTGGTTCATTCTTATAATTCAGATCTCTACTTAAATGTCAACTCTTTTAAGAAACAGTCCCTGACAACTTGCATCAATTATAACACGCCAGGATACAAGTAAGAGAAAACCCAACTCAAAATGGCATTAAAAATAAGAAAACTTTAATTACTCAATTAAGAAAAATGTAGCTAATGAATCACTCTATGAAACGGTCAAAAATCTCTTTGCATCTTTCTATTCTATGCACTCAACATGTCAGCTATTTTACTCAGGCTACCTCTCTTCAAGGTAGCAAGTTGGCTGCCTCAATTCCAGCCACATGTAATTACGTGTAAAAGAACAACTGGCGATGTCTTTTGGTCTGTTTCATTTTAAGGGAGAGGAAATGTGCACATTTTATTAGCTAAGATTAAGTCACCTGTCCCTTGAAAAATCAAACACTGAAAAGGGGAATGAGATTACTGTTATGGCTTAGGCTAATCAGAATTTATCCCTAAGGGTAGGTTCCAGACAAAATTGAGACCCTGAAAGAATGACTGCAGGACTGCAAGAATGTGACACACACCTTATCTTTTTTAAAAAGCACTCACCATCACCCATTATTCCCTATCACAACACTTATTGACTTAGTTATTTCCTATACTAAAAGATACGTACTAGTAGAGCAGGGACTTAGAATACAGTGCCTAAAAAAGAGCAACTCCTTTATTTATACTGGTCAAATAAAAAGTGAATGCATGACTATCACCCATATGTACACATATTTAATATCTATAGTCAAAATCCTAGGCAAAATAAAAATAAAATCAAGCCTTAGAAGAACTGAACTAAGATTCAAAGTCATTTTCATGTTTATTCATTTATTTTTATACACAAAATATATCAACAGTAGATGCTCAGAAAGAAATACTTCCAAATATAATTCTGAACCAAAATCTTGCATTCAAGCCAACTTTTTGTTAAATATTTTTTTACTGATTTCAGAGAGGAAGGGAGAGAGAGAAACATCAATGATGAGAGGGAATCATTGAGAGGGCTGCCTCCTACACGCCCCCTACTGGGAATCGAGCCCACAACCTGGGCATGTGCCCTTGACTGGAATCGAACCTGGGACCCTCCAGTCCCCAGGCTGACTCTCTATCCACTGAGCAAACCAGCTAGGGCCAAGCCAATTCTTGATAAGCTGCTGATTCCTTAAACAAACATTACATTTAATAGTTACTAGAAAGAGATAAATATACTGCAAAAATCCCAAGCCATGTACAATACAAGTAATGAATAAAATTTACAATCTTTCTAGATAATTTTTTCTAAAGAACAATATAGATTCAAAAATTCAGATTCAAACAGGTTTAAAACTGTTTCTACAGAACATATTCAAAAGTATAATAAGCATTTTATGCTACTGTAAATTTTAGTGGGAGCTATTTTTTAAAAACACACATTTCAATCTTCATATAAGAGGCATGATATCCCTATAAGGGCTGATCTTTATTACTGCATTTATGAAGAATATTAAAATGATATTATTCACTAGCATTCAATTCACCAATAGTGTCAGATGGATAGATGGGTGGCATAGAGACAATTTATATATCCTAAAATAAGATAAATTTAAATAAATTGTGGTATAATCATTGGTGAGATATTGCTCAATTTAAAATGTTAAGTATGAAGACAAATACACATAATATAATGTAGGCAAAAATGCAGTATGTAGAGGAAGTGGATAATGTTCATAGTTAGCATGATTCTTGGAAAGTGTAAGCTGTAAGGTCAGAAAGAACTGGATGTAAATCCTGGCAATACCAATATAGATTTGGGCCAGTAAAGAATGAGGTAGGGAATTTTACCTTCTGTGAGCCTGAATTTTTTATCCTTGAAATGACTTTAATATTTCCTATCATATAAGCCTATATCATTCTAAGTTTAATGATGATAATAACTACATTTATTAAGTGCTTCCTGAATGTAAGGTACTTTTCTCTTGCTTCACAATTATAATATTACTAAAGACCTAGTGCACGAAATCTGTGCCCTGGGGGGGCGGGGGGTCCCCCTCAGCCCAGCCTGCCCCCTCTCACAGTCCGGGAGCCCTCAGGGGATGTCTGGCCTCCCTCTGCTGAAGGCAACTGGGCTGATCAGGGGAAGGCGCCACCCCCATCACCCCGCTGCTGCTGCCACTGCTGGCTGTCACAGCCGCCAAGGTGTTTTCATCTACTCGGACTCCAGTTCCTTCACCACGAAAAAAATGACAACTTTCTTTAGGCATTTTCAAGATGTGTCTTTCATAGTATATGACATTTCTTTCTTTCCTTTTTTTATCCTCACCTGAGGATATTTTTCTATTGATTTTTAGAGAGCATGGGAGAGGAAAAGACAGAGAGAAACATCAATGTGAGAGGGACACTTCGATTGGTTGCCTCCTGCATGAGCCCTGACCTGGGCCCCAGGAAGGGAGGAACCTGCAACCTAGGTACATGCCCTTGATCAGAATTGAACCCGGACCCTGTGGTCTGCAGACTGAGGCATTATCTACTGAGCCAGCTCGGGCAGGATATGACATTTCTTAGCCCTCCAGCAGTGGACCTCCACTGTGGCTTGGGCAGGGCCCCCCAGCTCCGCTCCAGGCTTGCTCAAGCCTCCACCGCAACTTGGGCAGGGCCTCACAACTCCACTCAAGCCTCTGCCGTGGCTTGAGCAGAGCCCTCCTGGCTCCGCTCCGGGTCTCACCTGCACACGCAACCTCCTCCTGTCTCATCATAACCCATTACAGAGTCCCGGCCTAATTTGCATACCATATATATATTTAATCTTCTCAACAACCTTATGATGTAAGGACTATTATCCCCATTTTACAGTGGAGGAAGTTAAGGTATATTGAGATTAAATAACTTTCCCAAGGTTGTAAAACCAGTAAGTGGCAGAACCAAAATCAATGATAGGTATTTTTTTTAATCATTGTTATTAAGAAGAACCTGCTAACTATAAGAATTGCAAGGAAAGAAAATCTCCTACGCATACTTTTTAAACCCAGGACAAGCAACTATATAACTAAGATATGTGAAGTATAATTCAATCCAAAAATTTAAATAAGCCTCAAACATTTCCTCCCAAACGGCACACTATTAGGAAAACTGGATAATATAAACTTCATTTGACCTCATATTTTTTTTACATTTAAGACACAATGAAGCAATTTTTGGTTCCAGACCAAGAAAGAGAAGATGCACTTCTCCATATCCCTTCTACTAAGAACAACTAGAAACCCTGGACATCTCTGTAAGACAAATACAAGAAGACTGCAAAAGGTGAAAAGGCAGATGTGCTAGGGATCCAGGAACTTAAGGAACAATGCGTCAGTGAGGTCTCTGATGCAAAAAGTATAACACTAGGTTATGGCATTAAATATATGTAGGGGAAATATTTAGGACAATTGAAAGAGGGAAATGAAACTTAGAGAGGTAAAGTTTCTATACTTCACTCAAACTGGTAAAAGAGCAATACCAGTAGATTGTGTTATGTATTGTTAATGCATACTTTAAGCAACTACTAAAATAACTATACAAAGAGACACACTCAATAATATTTAGTGATATAGTCATTGGACGTTTAATAGTGAGTTTTAGAATTAACTAGAATAGAGTGTTTGCCCATTTCTCCTACTTCCTAGTTATGTTACTATTCTAAATTACGTAACTTCTCGGTAAATTAGAGTTAATAACATTCATTTTTGGACCAATTATAGTTAAAACATATTAGCTACAATTATTATGATACTACTAGAGGCCTGATACAATCTGTACACCGGTGGGGTCCCTCAGCCTGGCCTGTGGAAATTAGGCTGAAACCAAGTCTTTGACATCCCCCGAGGGGTCCCGGATTGTGAGAGGTCAGTTCTCGGGTGACACACCCCAGAATTGTGTTCTCTCCTCTCTGGTTCTGGGTGCGTCACCCAAGAACCACACCTGCCAAGTCACGGCAGCTCGGCAGCTCCTGCACTGAGCGTCTGCCCCCTGGTGGTCATTGCTCATCATAGCTACCGGTCAGACGATCAGACACTCAGGCTTTTATATATAGAAGATTATATTTTGATTATATCAGACTATTAACCTTATTTTATTTATTTTTGATACTTTAAATGAACAAATTAGTATAAAACTTAAATATGTATGTAAAGCCTTAGTGATGGTGACCAGCATCTATGAAATCTACAATTATTAGTAAATAAAAAAGTTATGCATAGACTTTCCTTGATCCCATAGATTTTGTACCGTAGATCTTATAACCTCCTTGATATCAGTCTTGGCAATGACTTTTTTCCTTATTTAACACCAAAAGCAAAAATAAACAAGTGGGACTACATCAAAAAAATACTTCTGCCCAGCCTGTGTGGCTCTAGTTATGTGACTCTGTTATTGAGCATCAACGCACGAACCAGGAGGTCACGTTTCGATTCCTGGTCAGGGCACATGCCTGGAGTGCAGTTTCCATCCCCAGTAGGGGGGTGTGCAGGAGGCAGCCGGTCAATGATTCTCTTTCATTATTGATGTTCCTATCTCCTCTCCCTCTCCTTTCCTCTCTCTGAAATCAATAAAAACATACTTTTTAAAAAAGTGCTTCTGTGCAGCAAAGGAAACCATAAAAATGAAAAGCCATCCTATGGAATGAAAGAGAATATTTGCAAGTCATATATCTTATAAGGATTTAATATTTAAAATATGTAAAGAACTCATACAACTCAATATAACAAAGCAAACAATCCATTTAAAAAATAGGCAGAGAAAAGGGAGACATGTAAAACTTTAAACAATATAAAATAAAAACAAAAATAAATAAAAAATAAGCAGAGGAACTGATTAGACATTTTTCCAAAGACAACATACAAATGGCCAACAGGTCTATTAAAAGCTGCTCAACATCACTAGTCATCAATGAAATGAACATAAAATTCACAATGAAATATCACCTCACATTTCTTAGCATGACTATCATAAAAAAGACAAGAGATAACAAGTGTTAAAGAGGATGTAGAGAATAGGGAACCCTTGTGCACTTGGTGGGAATATAAATTGGTGTAGCTACTAGAAAACAGTATGGAGGGTCCTCAAAAAATTAGAAATAGAACTACCATATGATCCAGCAACTCAATTTCTGGGCATTTATTTAAAGAAAACAAAATTGCTATCTTAAAAAAGATACGGTACCCTTGTGTTCACTGCAACATTATTTACAAGGCCAAGACATGAAAACAACCTAAGTGTCCATCTACAAAGTGTAAATGGTCACAAATATATGGAAAAGAGTGAACAGATCTACAAGGTGGAGGGGGGGGGGGGGAGGAGGGAGAAAAAACTACATAAGAGCCACATTTGATAAATTACAATGAAATACATGACCTGTAGTCTTTGTAAGCCTAGAATTCCAAATTATCCAAATAAAACCAAATCATAAATTAGGCAACATCTCTTACCCTTTGAAACAGCTTGGAGGGATCTGGAGAGTATCATGCTAAGTGAAATAAGTCAGTTAGAGAAAGATAAGTATCACATGATCTCACTCATATGTGGAATCAAAGTGACAAAATAAACCGATGAACGAAGTGGATCCAGAGACCTGGAAGCATGGAACAAAGTGTAGAATCTCAGATGGAAGATGGGAGAGGGAGGATGGGAGGGAGGTAATCAACCAGACTTTGTATGCATATTTGCATAACCCATGGACACAGACAGTAGGGTAGTGAGGGCCTAGGGTGGAGGGCGGTGGCATGCTAGAAGGGATCAATGGGAGAAAAAAGGGGACATATTCTTTATTCAACAATAAAGAATTATATACATATAAATTTTTAAAAAAGATTTTATAAAATTCTCAACTCAGACATCTAAACATGTGTCTACCCAAAGCTACTAAATTAAATGTGTCAAGTCAATTATTTGGTGTCATAGGATTCATTAAAAGGTGAGGACCCAGGTATTCCACAAATATATCTACTACATCATCATAATTGTCATCAATCCCATTGCAGTATCATCATTTACTGAACATGTACGAGGTCCCTGTGCAAAGTGTTTTCTTTATTTTACTCAATTAGGCATCATAACAACCCTATAATGTTATTTTTATCTTCATTTTATCAAAGATAATAGCAAACGTTTACTGACTATTTACTATGTGTCAGTTTTACTCACAGTGTTTTATAGATAAATACTATTATTATCCCTAAAGTACAGATGAGAAAGAAGATGCTAAAAAGTTAGTAACTCACCCAAAGTCACACAGCTTCAAATCCTCACATACTGGCTCCAGAGTCTACCAACTAACTATTAAACTATACTAATATCAAGTAAACCAGCAGAGGGTAAATAACGTGCCTAAGATCATAAAACCAGAAGGAGCCCAGATTCACAGTCCAGAGCTATTTAATTAAGGAGAGTTGTTCTAAACTCCAAATGAATCAAAGCAATATGATTTGACTCACCAAGGAATTATTACTCTGCAAAGACAGAGTTACATACACACTATGAAAATAACAGAGATAGTCCATGAATTTCAATGGTAAGCAATTTAGGAGAATGAAATGTAGTATATCCATGTTGCTTATCTAGGCAACTCTACAGGTAGACCAGTTAATTTTAGTAATAACAGACCAAAAACAAAAGCAGCTTTGGCAAACAGATCTAGGAAATGTCATTTATCAGTCTGAATTTTCTCACAAGTAAATATTCATTAGTACATAAAAGAACTTGAATATATTTTACATCTAGATATTTTATACTATCCAAAAAAAAGTAAAGCATAAACACCAATCAATGGACATATCTAGAAGCAATAATTTTTAAGGTATCAGAAACATTTTTAAAGAAATAATAAAAAGTAACAGAATCAAATTAGATTTTTTTTGTTATCTGTCAGAATTGATGCATTTATAGTTCTCTCACCTATAATTACAACCCTGACCCTCATCCCTTAAGAGAGATGTAAATTATGGCCATAAATTTCTTCAGTTATTTTTTTAAGATTTATAATGTGCAATTCTGATATCAGAGCTAAAAATGCCTTTGTTAAACCTGAGCACACAACATATAAATCACAATACTACTACTGGCTTATTTTCAAGCATTCCCCTAAGAATTTCAAGTCTCAATTCCAAGAACATCACAGACACACAATGACTATCAGGAAGGGTACCTTACACCTAGTATAGTAATTAAAATACTGAAAGCACTAATGATAAAGAATAAAGCTCATTGACCAATTCAGTCAACTATATATGAGTCTATGGGACGCAGCTACAGTGTTTTGGACAGGTTCAAGCCTTGGACTGAGGAGAGGGCACAGTCCTCTCGTTGCCACGTGCAAGTCCCAGCTTGGAGGGCAGAGCCTTCCCAGCACAATTTGCCAACAGCTATAGCTGTAAGCTTGAACCTGTGGTCTGAACACGTGGCCCCATGTGCCTGAGTGATAGAGTTCAGATGCATGTAATTGAGTGGGACTGAAACCCACAAGAATGATGTAAACAACTTGATCACGCCCCTATTTTGCCTCGTGGCATCTGCTATAAAATAAAGACACAGCTTGTGGGCGCTGGCGCTGTCCATCAGAGGGGCAGCGTCCCACCGAGACCCAGCTTTCATTCTCATGTCTGTCTTTTCTAAGCCTTTCATCGCCCCCACTCAGGGTCACTGAACCAGGCTGAGCTGGCATGGCACATAAGGCGCCCTGAGGCTGAGTATGCCATGGCTGTGCGGGCTCCCCACATGAGTCATTAATTTTTCCATGAGTACCTTCAAACACATTAAGCCAGTGTGTTCTTCACCAAACATATCTTTTTTTTTTCATAATTCCAAACTTAATGAGACATTCTCAATTAACCTCACACCAATTTATATGTTTACATTTTACTTCCAATTACGTTTTTAAACTAATTGGAAGAATTTTAAAATAATAATGAATAGTACCAAACTTATACTATTTCACTATACCTCAAAAGATGGAATATAAAACATTTTTTATTAATAAAATGTTCCTATTCTAAGTAAGATTTGTTGTTTTTTTAGTTATATTGAATCTGTTGGGGTGTGTGTGTTTTTTAAGTACCATAAAACAGCCAGTAATCTTCAGTGAGACATAAAAGTACCAAAAAGAATAAGCTATTATAAATCATTAGAGTTACACCAATGTTAATTTAATGCATCAGTTAACTTCTAACTAATATTAGATGAAAAGTGGCCAAAGCAGGTTTTATTTACAACTATGTGTGAAAGAATAACAGAAATATTGTTATTAAGATTAATTTAGGCATTTAAAACTGGATTTTTACAAATAATAGTATTTGAGCATGATTTGAAATGGATAGATTATATCACTTGCGAAGAATACCACTGTTCATTTTTAAAGTGTTAAGAGATCTCTACTTTCACCCATGAGGAAGAAATAGGATCCAAATTAACTAACTTCCAATAACAACTAGAAAACTAAACAAACTATCTATATGACCTTGGACAACAAGCAGCTCAAAACTGACTCCTACATAAAGGGAAACAAATAGGTGAGTTCTATAATTACCTGGGGTGTCTTTCTGAAAGCATTTTCAGAAAGCATTTGCAGTATGTAGGAGAGGAAACCCAGATAGAATTCAGTGCCCTGCTGGTTGAAAAGACAGAGATTACTGTACAGAAAGGCCAAGGTAACAATTATTTGGGGAGAAAAGTACCTGAAGTGCAAGAGCTACCCCAAATACCTATGGTGGGGGTGGGAGTGAGGGGCGGGGGGGTAGGAGGAGAGAAGGACCCTTGAATACCAATCTGCATGTGTATAGGGTGAAAACCCATAAAGTCCAGCAAAAACAACTTATTGGAAAGAAAAATTAACAGGTAGCTAAAACTGAGTAATTCCTAGAGCTTACACAGAGCCAAGAATCATTCAAGTTCTCACAAGCAAGATAAAGACTCCTCATTGAATCCTTAGGGCACTCAGTAAAGATCCAAGAAGACAGGTCTACTTTGCAACTAGGCTACAAAAGCTCAAGAGTAAAGGTTCTAGACCAGCGGTTCTCAACCTGTGGGTCGCGACCCCTTGGGCGGTCGAACGAACCTTTCGCAGGGGTCGCCTAAGACCATCCTGCATATCAGATATTTACATTACGATTCATAACAGTAGCAAGATTACAGTTCTGAAGTAGCAACAAAAATAATTTTATGGTTGGGTCACAACATGAGGAACTGTATTTAAAGGGCCAGAAGGTTGAGAACCACTGTTCTAGACCTACCCTAGAAAACCTTAAAAAACATTAACACACATGGAAAGGGAAGAGGGAAGGAAAGAAATTTGCTACTGTTGAGCATGTCTCAGAAAATCTCATCTATGAAACTCTCCCACCCATGCAAATTCCACTTCACACTACATGGGACTTTGTCTTGTGTGCCAACAGAAAAAGATTCCGAGATACTGCAAGGCACTGCCAGGCCTACAAATAAAGGTAAAAGAGGTAAAAATAGGTGCAGGGTAAGAATGAAAAAAAAAAAAAAGGATTTGGTATATAAAGAGAACTACTAGTAAGAGTATGCTAAGGTATTTGAAATGTTGGGGAAAAGATTAGAAGCAATATGTTTTGATGGTTTAAAAAGGTTATGTCATATCAAAAAAATTGAGAAAAATGGTTTGAATAAATATCTCAGACATTATATTAGTTGTTCTGCCAGATGTAATTTTAAAATACAATACAGACGAAGATGTAAATCTGCAGGCATATGGCAAGCTTCCAAAACATGCTAAAATCAACGAGAGGTACATCTGATGCTGAAATCCAGTTTGATAACACTGAATATGATGATAAAGACCATGGTGATATCTAATACATTCCAAGTTATCTGAGGATGAACCCCAAAGGTGATAGTGCTTCCCTGAACTTTAGAAAGTTAACCGCTTTCTGTGGGGAGGCATAGGACAGGAGTTGGCTGAAGGTGCCTGCCCCTGCCTTGACTTTTCCAAACAAGTCTGAGCCCCCAGGGGTTTACTTAGACATGTCCTTGCTTAAAGGACATGAGAGATGCATGCACTTTCTCAAGGATGCTTACCCTGCTGATTGTATCTAGAGGTTAATTTTAGTTCAAGCTATTGTTACAATAAAAAGCAGGCATTCGGGACTTTTTTGGCTCCTTATGCCAACTAGTCCCTTAGCCTCTCTTTCACTAAAACATGCGTCAGAATAATTATTCATCCGTCATTCAGGATCTGCTGGTCAGCCCCAGCAACTTTCTATGTTAGCAATTTTAGCTAGGCATCCCTTTCCTAAAAGAATACATGAACTTCTGATATTCAAAAGCTCTTGGAAGCAATTTTTTGTCTTCCTGATTATTCCCCTCATTAGTTACATAAAACTTTAACACGTGTTAACAAACAACTTTAAGAAGCTTTTATTGAGCCCAAGTATGTCTAATTCCAAAGTCCTATGTTCTTAATAACTCCCTTAAAAAAGAAAGAAAAGAATAGTCTATATGAGTAGTAAATTAGAAGATTAATGAGAAAAATCCCACTATGCAAGAGAAAATGTTTAGGGTGGTTAACAAACATCTAATAAAGAGTTGTAGCATGTCAGAGAAAATGAATTCTTAAAAGTGATTAATACTCTGCATGCCCACTTATTTCCTAAATTTTGGGAAATGTATAAAAAATAAGTTAAAAGTTATATTCATGTGAATAAATATAAGAGCTGACTCAACTTCTACAAAATATGAAGGCAATGATATTTTGCTATTTATGAAAGTGATTCACATTCAAATAAATCTAACTAAAATTCATGGAATTATAACATCCTTAAAATTATAAAAGCCCTAGTTCTTCACTCTCCAAACCTTCAATACAATATACTGCAGACTTCATTTTTAATTCTATGATTATGTGAAAGAAATTATATTGATTTAACACACAGTTAAATTCAATAATAAAATTGATCTAATTCATAAGTCATTTAAAATGATTCATTCTTGAGTCTTGACCTTAATTTACCAAACTAAACTTTAATACTGATGTATTAGTTCTTTCTCTGAAATTATATAACTAGAAAATTTTCAGTACTGATGAATTTTCCAAGATCTGCCCACAAAATCATTTTTGTATACTAAAGTGTCTCATTTAAAAACAAAAGCCACCTAAAATAAAAATAGTAAAAACAAAGAGGTATATTCAAGAGTTTGACCTCCTTAGTGCCCTATGCATATTCCTTCTAGGGGTAGCTATATCAAGTAAAATAAATCCCTGGATCAATAATGTCCCTACTTTCCCAACAAATTACATTAAGTAAAATTAAGTAACCTTCTGTAGAGTCCTCCATTAAAAAAAAAAAAAAAAAAAAAAAAGGTGGGAGAGCGATAGATTTACTTTTCCTTGTTTATATTTCTCCTACTATATATTCCTAAAAATATTTATTGTGGATTTGGTATCCAAAAGATCTTCCAGCAAAACTCACATACTTACATAACTTTTTAGCAGTTTAACGTTCAAATTCAGATTCAACAAAAACTTCCTAGACCAGTGGTCAGCAAGCTCATTAGTCAACAGAGCCAAATATCAACAGTACAACGACTGAAATTTCTTTTGAGAGCCAAATTTTTTAAATTTAAACTATATAGGTAAGTACATTGTTATTAACTTAATTAGGGTACTCCTAAGCTGGGCTTTGCTAAAAACGACCTCAATCTGATTGAGGTACGTTCGCTGAGGTCGACCCCTTCCAACTCTCCCATCCACACTCGTCTTGTATACTTGTTTTGTCTATCTCCTTTCCGAAAACCGACTTCTGCGCATGGGCCACGAAGTTTCAATCGCACTGTAAGTGCGCGCCCGCATGTGGTGTTTTGTGGAAGAGCCACACTCAAGGGGCCAAAGAGCCGCATGTGGCTAGCGAGCTGCGGTTTGCCGACCACTGTCCTAGACTATACTAGGAATTAAATTTCAACCACAACTGTATAAAAAGGGTATTGATCGCCATATGTTTAAAGGCAAATGACTTTCAGAGAGAGTAAATAATTTGCTCCTACAACTTGTAACAAGTGAATTCAAGTACTGAAATCCAGATATTACTGATGCCAAAAGGAAGGAGGAAGAGAAGACTTACTGCATGTCAATTATGAGCCAGGCACTTGCACATACTTACTCACTTAATTCTTATCATTGCTTTGTAAGCTAGGCACTATATACACTTTGAAGATGAGGAAACTGAAGTAATAAGTAATTAAGGTTTGTACAGCTAGTCATAGAAAAAAGACAAAACAGAAACCCTGGGATTACACATTGATAGATTGTTTACCTCAAATCACTACTTGTGATCCAAGGAGGAATGATGTGTTGTTTAATTTTTGTTTTTGGTTTTGTTTTGTTTTGTTCCTACAAAGAAGGGAACAATTTCACTGAATCAATTTTAACAAAATTTTCTAATTCCTTGAGATAATCATCTATGTTGGTAATCCCTGTAGGGTAACTATCAAGAATCCCCATCCCCAGCAGACAAAAAGATAATATTGATAAGAGCACTTAGCATGCAAATAGATGACTACCCGGTATTAACCCAATAATCCAACAGGAAAAAAAAAAAACATAATTACCTCATGTCCTTAGAATAGCTTTGCAACAAATTAGCCTCCTCTTGAACCAGGTGCCAATTCTTGAAATAAGCTGAAATACTTGTCCGCATTTTACCCAGTGCCCCACATTCTACTAATTTAAGCCTATGATCCCACTCCCCACAAGCATAACTCTAAAGGATAGGAAGAGCAGAAAAAAGGGGTGGTCTTAAAATGGGAAAGAAACTCTATGGGGACTAAAAAGCCAAATGCTTTTCCTCCCACCTTTTAAATTCTTCTAGATGGACTATTAATAAAAATTAACAAAAAACAATAACATTAGAAAATCAGATTTTAATATATTGGCACAGAGAATTCATATACTCTTGAAAGTTCCAAAGATGGTCTGGTAAAACTGGGTATACTAGTACATATCATTTTGGACAAAGGAGGAAGGAGGGGTAGGGTAAGAGATTTCAAAGGAAGTAGGCAAGTTACAAGTAGTTGAAGAAGAACAACCCAGAAACAATCAGACACAGGGAATAATCTAGTAAACAGGCTCCTGTTTGGGGCACCTTCTTATCTTCCTTATTTAATTCAAATTAGTCTGCTAAAGAGAGCATGGGAAAATTCCCTCTGAATCTTTTAGGCAGTAAAGGGGGGAGGGTCAAAGGTTCTTTCTGAGTCTTTTGTTTCTTAATAACCAGCTTAAAATCAACATCACAAAAGGCAAAAACTTTGGTACCCTTCAAAACAATACTGTTTCAATAAATATATATATATACACACACATATATATGTATATATATGTATATATATATACACACACACACATACACACACATATACATATATATATGTATATCAAACCTAAGTAATTTTCACCTCTTTATCATACAAAGTGTCTGTTTTCTGCTAACCTATAAAATTGTCTTCCAAACTGCCTGATATTCTTAACACCATTACAATTAGATAATTATTATAACTGGAGGCCCGGTGCACACATTTGTGCACCAGTGGGGTCCATCGGCCTGGCCTGAGCCCTCTAGCAATCTGGGACCCTTCGGGGGATGTCAGAGAGCCAGTTTCGGCCGATCCCCACAAGCCAGGCCGAGGGACCCATGCACTGGGCAGATTTCGGCCTGATCCCCGGCCAGGCTGAGGGACCCCACCAGGGCACAAATCTGTGCACCAGGGCCTCTAGTAAGCATATAAGATCTTTGGTTAATCTCTTCCCACCCTCTCCCTCCCCCCTATTCCCTCCAAGATTCATCAGTTTGTTCCATGTTTCCATGCCTGTGTGTTGAGCGTCTGCTCCCTGGTAGTCAGCGTACCTCACAGTCGAATGGTTGAACGGTCACTTAGGCTTTTATATATATAGACTAGAGGCCCGGTGCACAAAAATTTGTGCACTCGGGGGGGAAGGGGGTCCCTCAGCCCGGCCTGTGCCCTCTCGCAGTCTGGGACCCCTCGGGAGATAACGACCTGCTGGCTTAGGCCTGCTCCCAGGTGGCAGAGGGCAGGCCCAATCCCTAGGTGCAGCCCCTGGTCGGGCTCAGAGCAGGGCCGATTGGGGAGTTGGGGCGCCGCCCCCTGTCATGCACAGAGCAGGGCGATCGGGAGGTTGTGATGCCACCCTCAGTCACGCTCAGGGTAGGGCCGATTGGGGGTTGGGGCACCATCCCCTGTCACACTCAAGGCAGGGTCGATGGGGAGGTTGCAGTGCCACCCCCTGTCATGCACAGAGCAGGGCCAATCAGGGGGTTGGGACACTGCCCCCTGTCACGCACAGAGCAGGGCCCATCAGGGGGGTTGGGGCTCTGTACCCTGTCACACACAGAGCAGGGCCAATCAGGGGGTTGAAGAGCTCCCCCTGTCACGCACAGAGCAGGGCCAATCAGGGGGTTGAGGAGCTCCCCCCTGTCATGCACAGAGTAGGGCCAATAGGGGAGTTGGGGCAACACCCCCTGTCACACACAGAGCAGGGCGGATCAGAGGGTTGGGGCACTGCCCCCTGTCATGCACAGAGCAGGGCCCATCAGGGGGGTTGGGGCTCCGTACCCTGTCACACAAACAGAGCAGGGCTGATCAGGGGGTTGAGGAGCTCCCCACTGTCACTCACAGAGCAGGGCCCATCCGGGCGGTTGGGGCACCGCCCCCATCACACACAGAGCAGGGCGGATAAGGGGGTTGGGGCGCTGCCCTCTATCACCCACAGAGCAGGGCCGATCAGGGGGTTGGGGCGCCGCCACTGTCACACTCAGGGCAGGGCACTGCACCCTGTCACACACAGAGCCGCAGGGTGATCAGGGGGTTTGGGTGCTGCCCCCTGTCATGCTGATCCTGGTGCCAGGAGGCCTTGCTGCTCCACTGATCCCAGTGCCGGGAGGCATATTACCCTTTTACTATATAGAATAGAGGCCTGGTGCACGGGTGGGGGCTGGCTGGTTTGCCCTGAAGGGTGTCCTGGATCAGGGTGGGAGTCCCCACTGGGGTGCCTGGCCAGTCTGGCTGAGGGGCTGAGGGCTGTATTCAGGCTGGGACTGAAGCTCCCAACCGCTCCTTTTTTTCTTTTTTCTTTTTTTATTCTGGGCCAGCTTTAGCTCTGAGGCCTCGGCTGCTGAAAACAGGTTTCTGGCCTTTGTTTACCGCCTGTATTTGATACAATGTTGCGGTCCGGCTGGTTGAAGCCCGCTGAGTAAAGCAGGTTTCTGGGGTATTTTTAGCTTCTATATTTGCAACATAGTTGCTTAGAGTTGCAGCTGAGAGGTCGGCAAGTCAGGCGGGGAACGTTGGAGTCCTTCATCACTGAAGCAAGCAAGCCTCATGTTAGTTTCAAGCTGCCTGGCTGCCTGCCGCCATCTTGGCTGGCAGTTAATTTGCATATCTCCCTGATTAGCCAATGGGAAGGGTAGCGGTCGTACGCCAATTACCATGTTTCTATTTTATTAGATAGGATAGGAAAGGAAAAAAGAGAAAGCCAGAATGTCATTTGGGCAGCTTCACCAGGAAGCTGCAATTTCATATTCCCCAAGGAACCACTGGTCCATTCCCTGCAAAACTCCAGGGGAAATGGCCCAACAAAGGGGATATAGACACATGTGCAATGAAGTTGGGTTGGCATAAAGAAGGTGTCTGTCAGTCACCACTGGGGACAGTTCATTGGCCAGAATAGGCAGAGCCGCTGCAAGCACATGGAAGTTTGGGAATACATAATCCCCTAAACAAAAGAGTTTGATCTCTTGTGACTCTTGGCTCTTGTGACTCTTGTTGCTCTAGGCTTTTGGCTCTCTTGCATATGCCATATAGCCTATGGCCATGTGTACATCACATGCAATGGACTAATGGACTGCAGTGGGAAACACAAGATAAGCTAGCCTGATGCTGGATTGGACACTACTCCAATATGGAATGAAATCTCTGGATGCTGACCCTGATTCTAGCCCTTCTGAAGCAATATCTACACTTCTTCCTTGGCGGGACAAAGAGAAATGGGACCTTGGAAACTCAAGGATTTAATTCCACAGAAATAAAGCTTTCTACGATATCTCATCCTCCCATATGAGTCTCAGAAAATTCCTTTTCTCGGGATATCACAAGAAATCTACCCACACAAGCAACAGGTGGGGATGAGGACTTCTCCCAAAAGGTAACCTCCTCTTGCATTACAATTTTTTCCTTATCCTTCTCATCTGCTTCTGCTCTTCCTCCAGACACTCAAAATAATAAGGCAGTGACACATATCGAGCTCTATTATTTAAGAGCAAAGGTAAATAATTACCAAATATTGGCTAGGCTATGAGGAATTCATATTTCACAGTAGCTTTCAAATTCTGTTACATGGAACCAAACAGCTGTATGAGGTATTGCTATTAGTTCATAAATGAAAGACTGCCAACTAGGTTTCATTTGTAAAAGTATATAACTCCCATACCTATTTTGTTCATTATTCCAAACTTGAGGCAAGAAAAATAAAGTATAAGTATTACAAAAAAAATCAGTTCTAAAATTCTTACCCTAGCATAGGTAATAGGTAGAGGGGAAGAAGGTGACGGTTTGTTGCATTTTTTAAAATGAGTTCATCTTTCTTTTCTCTGATCACTTATGATGTAAATCCTACAGAAAAAAAAATTAGTCTAAAAAAAATTTTTTTTAAATATATTTTATTGATTTTTTTTTTTTTTTTACAGAGAGGAAGGGAGAAGGATAGAGAGTTAGAAACATCGATGAGAGAGAAGCCTCGATCAGCTGCCTCCTGCACACCCGCTACTGGGGATGTGCCCGCAACCAAGGTACATGCCCTTGATCAGAATCAAACCTGGGACCTTTCAGTCCGCAGGCCGACGCTCTATCCACTGAGCCAAACCAGTTAGGGCATCTAAAAATTTTTTGAAGTTTCTTAATAATTCCATTTTGATTTTTTGAGAAGAACGTGTATCTGCTGTTGTTGGATGAAGTACTCTACAGATATCAATCATGTACAGTTGATGGATGATGCTGCTGAGTTCAAACTTACTGATTTTCTGCCTGCTAGATCTGTCCATTTCTGATAGAAGAGTGCTGAATATCCAACTATAAGAGTACATTTGAGGTAGGCAGTTACACAGAAATGAGCAGAGCAAAAAAAATGGGCCAGATACAGAAGGTCACCAGGGCAGAAAGCCCCAATGCCTAGCAACAGGCAAAACTGGAAAATCAAGGATCTCGCCCACAGGGTAATCTTTCCTCCCCTAGCATATCACTGGTCATACGGTCTAGACTCCCTCAACCTTACAAATCACTGGTCATGCAGTTTGGACCCTCCCGTGACTTTTCCTTGCCTAGTCATGCAATGTGAAGGCCAGAGTGTAAAGGAAGATCAAGGGGCTGAAGAGTAGCCTCGCGTGATTCACATGTGGGCCTTACCACGACCACTCTCTTAAGCATTAACCTTAACATCTAGGCCTCAGTGTTTCAGCTCCAGACCCAGAAAAGCAGCAAAACCAGACGAGTGATGCTATGGCTGACATCAGGACCAGTTGCATTGACTAATGACCCCCTGACCTGCTGCTGACCAATCAAGTAGAGACCAAAACCCTAAAAGGACATACCTGGAAAGTTCTTGAATATTTTATTGGGATCCTTCCAAGACCTCCAGTTACATACCTTCAAGAGAGAGGACCCAGTCTGGCTCTCTCTATGGAGCTTGCCCACTCCTTTTCCAACTCCCTTCCCCCAGGAGCATTTTTCTCTTTCTCCTAAGCTCCAAGGGCCTGTCTTTTGCCTCTGTAACTTGTTTCCTGAGCCCATTTCTTCTACCACTCACTTCTTTTACCTCTGTGACTTTCTTTTTTCTTTTGGGGGTTAGGATCCCAAACAAGTGGTTTATTTGCATATATGAAACAAGACCCCGGCCATAGGGAAAGGACACTCACTCCACTCTGGCCAGAGTATGGAAGAACTTCTGTGACTTTCTAAATAAACTTTCCCTTGTAGTTTGAGTCTTGGCTCTGAATTTTTTCTTAGCCTGAACTCAAGTACCGAGGCTGCTGAACCAAGCTCCGGTCTGACTCCACCAGTCTAACACCTGGTACCATTCTGTTATCAACAGATTCATCTATTTCTCTTTGAAATTCTATCAGATTTTTGTCTCACATATTTTGATAACCTACCATTAGGAGCATACACATTAAGGATTGTTATGTCTTCTTGAAGAATTGACCCTTGTATCATTACATAATGCGCCTCTGTATCCTTGAAAATTTTCCTTACTCTAAAGCAGTGATGGCGAACCTATGACACTCGTGTCAGAGGTGACACGCAAACTCATTTTTTTGGTTGATTTTTCTTTGTTAAATGGCATTTAAATATATAAAATAAATATCAAAAATATAAATCTTTGTTTTACTATGGTTGCAAATATCAAAATATTTCTATATGTGACACGGCACCAGAGTTAAGTTAGGGTTTTTCAAAATGCTGACACGCCGAGCTCAAAAGGTTCGCCATCACTGCTCTAAAGTCTCCTCTGTCTGATATTAATAGAGCTAATTACTCCAGTTTTCATTTGATTAGTGGTAGCATGGCATTGTTACTGGGGTTAGGGTTCTTGGTTTCCACAAGACAGAATTTAAGAGGAAACCCCAGAGAAATTTCCAGACAGGTTTTTATTAAGCTTATGCTTAAGCACAAAGGAGGAAGCACAGAGGAAAGGAAGGTCCTCTCAACTAGCTCCTGGAGCAGCTCTGTTTGGCTGTTTTTATAAGCTGGGGACAAAGTGGCCTTGCAGGAAAAGATGGGCTTTTTTTTTAAAAAAAGGTGGGCATTATGAAAAAGGAAGGCTTATGGAATTATCCATGTGAAGGTAGGAAAAGCAAGCAATTAGAAGGGAGACATAATTCTGCATTTTTTCTTTTCTTTTTTTAGCTGGAAATAGAGGGCTGATGAGATTCTTGCAATCAGTTTATCCACATTTCACCTGTCTTACCTTGGCTTCCTGGCCACACGGTATATTATTCCATTGCTGGGTCCAAAATCTCTATACCAGCGGTTCTCAACCTGTGGGTCGCGACCCCTTGGGCGGTCGAACGAACCTTTCACAGGGGTCGCCTAAGACCATCCTGCATATCAGATATTTACATTACGATTCATAACAGTAGCAAGATTACAGTTCTGAAGTAGCAACAAAAATAATTTTATGGTTGGGTCACAACATGAGGAACTGTATTTAAAGGGCCAGAAGGATGAGAACCACTGCTTTATACTGTCTCAGAATATCCTCCTCCAGCCTTTTCATCCATTCAGACAGTCTCTGTCTTTTTATTGGTGTATTTATTAGACCACTGACATTTAAAGTAATTATTGTTATACTTTGGTAAATATCTACTATATTTGTTATTGTTTTCTATTCTTGTTCTTTGTTGCTATTTTTATCTTCCATACCTTTTCTGTCTTTTTTGGTTTTAATTGAGGATTTATATAATTCCATTTTCTCTCCTTAGCATGTCACTTATACTTCTTTTTTCCCTTTAATGGTGGCCCCAAAATTTGCATTATAAATTTATAATTAATCCAAGTCCACTTTCAAATAACACTATGAGACAGGCTACTAAGTCAGGACAAGCAAAATAGGAAAATAGCCCAACAGTTTATAGCCATCTAGTAAACCGCAAAATCCTATCTTCCCTACACCAAAGACACTTAAGAGAGGATGGTTTACACTGCTCACCAACCAGCAAGTAGATAGCTTAAACCCTTACTCAGGGAGGTAGCAGAAATCCATTTGCCAACAATACTCTAGTCTAGCCCGTGGTCGGCAAACTGTGGCTCGCGAGCCACATGCGGCTCTTTGGCCCCTTGAGTGTGGCTCTTCCTAAGCCTCAGGAGTACCCTAATTAAGTTAATAACAATGTACCTACCTATATAGTTTAAGTTTAAAAAATTTGGCTCTCTAAAGAAATTTCAATCGTTGTACTGTTGATATTTGGCTCTGCTGACTAATGAGTTTGCCAACCACTGCAATAGATAAGGGTTCAAATAACTAAGGAAAGGATAAAAAAAATTGCTGGCTTGTTTTTTACTTTGGCTTTTCAATTGGAATTGCTTTCTGAGGACCTGAACAAAACCTTTACTACACAAATGAGAATCTGTACTCATTTGGCTCTGAAGATAAGGGGCAATTCCTCCTTCCAGCTCAAATCTTGGGTATTTATAGGTGACTACGAATCTCTGTGAAGGTATTAATTAGAGGGTATACCTCATGACATGCAGGAGCCCCATAAGGAATTCCAACTCAACTGTAATTAAATAATTGACTCATCTAAGGATGCACAGATAAAGGTTGGTTACCTAGCACTCCGAGCCCTCATAACTATATTAGACAGCCCAGTGGAGAAACCAAGATGCATAAGAGGGTTTGAGATAACTCTGGAAGTGACAACCCCTTGGAGCTCAACCACAAATAGCACACTTTCAATCTGCTACATAATATCCAAAGAAATTTGTTCAGACTCTACAGATCTCAAAATAAAACAAAAATCAATATGGGAAATTGTACCTCCAAGCCTAGACCCTAGCCCCCGTTAATACTTCTGCAGATATACAATTAAGAGGAAGCCTTTACTTGCAAGTACTTTCAGAAATGGGAAGATTTAACTAGAAGAAGTGATATCAACTTAAGATGTCCAAAATGTAGCTCTTTTGATGCCTAAATCAATTTTTGCATGCAAAATTAGAAAATGCCATCTCTAAAATTAAGCTGAATGAATGGGAAGCTTATCTTAATTGCAAAATAGAAGCTCCCAGGAGGAGCACAGATCAGAAAGCCAGAAAAACTGGTTTCAGGCAGAGGAGAAACAGCTATTATGTATTTTCCTTTCTCTGGGACCCTGATGTGTTTGCAAAGGAATTTAACTTGTAGAGAATATAGTCCAGCTATACTAACCTATTACAATTAATATGTTTCCCATTCTCCTTACTAATACTTTGGGAGAAGTTGAAATTATCATAAAAGGAGAAGCCGATAAGGCCCTTGTAGATACTGAGGGCCACTTTATCTCTTCTTAACCACACCCAACTAATTGTCTTCTCCTTAGGAGTAAAGCTTCTGTACAAATGGCAGGAATATCTAATCAATTGCCTATTT
Source organism: Myotis myotis (assembly GCF_014108235.1). Classification (NCBI taxonomy): domain Eukaryota; kingdom Metazoa; phylum Chordata; class Mammalia; order Chiroptera; family Vespertilionidae; genus Myotis; species Myotis myotis. The sequence goes on along the minus strand of NW_023416313.1, from coordinate 196,594,483 downwards.
TAAAATCAGAACCTGTTCCCTTCCACCAAAGGAATGTTATGGGACAATATATATTCTTGCTATGATCTCTTGGTTAAGTTTTGTTTGACAGGCTTCCCAAAATTTGAATTTTAAGAGACTTTTTTGAAACCAATAAATGGCTTTGAATAATTTCAATGGGCCCATGAAATACCTCAAAAATTTGTTCTTTCTTCTTGCAAAAGAGAATTTTTAAACTAATGAGGCCTATTTTGATATGCTTGAAATTATATGGGAAACTTTGCCAAAAAGAATAATAACTATGTTCTATTTGTATACATTTATTCTTATTAAAATGGATGTTCCAGAGATTTCAGCCTGCCCTAGGGAGAAAGTTGCAAAGATTCAGAGCCAAGTTCAAAGACAAAACTCTTAGGGGTAGTCAGCGGTCCTGTCAGTGACACTGGGCAAGCCAAGAGTGACCATTCCCTATGGGAATATTGGGCAGTGATATTTGTGGCTCACACATTGGGGTATTTAGAAATCGTTTCCAATGCTCAATGCACATCTCTGATGAGGCATGTGCAGCATCATAAAATCTCACATATTATTTGTTCTTTATACACTGAAATTGTGTGTTGAATCTAAAAATGTGGGCTTTATGTTTTTCTATGTCATTTCATAGTAATTATTATTCACCAAGAAATTTTTATCTTGGAATGTTATGTCTTACAGAAAAAATAAAAAGACCCTTAACAATTGCATTATAATCAGACCTATAACCATGTCATTTTAAGTTTTGTCATTTACAAACAGTCATTATTTTATTCTGATGCATTTGCAAATATGTTACATCCTTAGAAAGATCAATGAAAAGGACTCTGACTTACTCTAAAAGTACAGGTTTCTAAGCAGATCATATCTTCGAAGCAGATAAAGATTTATAAAACTCTAAGAAATAACTGGAATCATGAAATTACTGCAAATAATCAGAATAAACAAAAATTTATTATATGGGACTGAATGAACTGAGAATAATATTTTTGTGACTTTGTTCAAAATGTTGCTTATTTTTAAACCTTTTCTTTTCTAAATAAGGAAGCTTATTTTTTCACTAGAGCAATTTGGTAAATTATACCCTCATAAGCAATAATGAGGCATTTATATTTTTCTCCCTAATTCTCCCAGAATTAGGCAACTCTTAATGTTTTATTATTTTCATAGCAATATGTTTGTTTGCATGAATCCAATAAGAATTTGTTCTCTTCATAATAGGACACATAAAACTGATTTCCAATTGTGGTTTTATTAACCAAGGCTTGACTGGAATATCATGTTTGAGAGAGACATGCCTGGACTCTGGATGTCACCAGAAAGCTTTTAGGAATTCATGGTTCATGGCAGTCTTTCCAAATAAGGAATAAAGGTTGCTTTCCTGGGAGATGGCAGAGAAAGAACCTCGAGACTTTTGGGGGGACCTCGAACTTGAGAAATCCACCCAAATTTAAAGGTATTGCAGGAAAAGCCTGATGGCAACTATGTGGCAACTTCTTTGCCCTGAGGTGCTAATTAAAGCTCAATCTGGAGATTTCTTATGATATTCCAGCAAAGCAGATTTAAGAAGGCCTATGTGATCAATTATTGTTCTTGTTATATTTATGCAAATAATCAGGCCAAATTGAAAGTGGGCATAATACAGTAAATAGTCTTGGTTTGGCTATCCTATCCTATATAATAAAGAGGGAATATGCAAATTGACCATCACTCCACCACAAAGATGGCTGCACCCACAGCGGTGGCCGGGTTCCCGTAACAAGCCTTAACGAGCAATCAGCAGGGACCTGAGGCTGCGGCCCCCACCCCTCCATGGGGCTTGACAGATCTCAGGCCACGCCCCCACCCTGCAGGGCTTCACGGGGACCTCAGGCTGGTCTCCCAGCCAATCAGGGCTTGACGGGGGACCTTAGGCCACGCGCCCCCAGCCCAGCAGGGCTTGACACGGGACCTCAGGGCGTGCCCCCCACCCCGGCACCAGGCCAGGGGACCTGAGGCCACGCCCCACCGCCCTGCAGGACTTGGCGGGGGACCTCAGGCCATGCCCTTCGTCCCGGCACCAGGCCAGGGGACCTGAGGCCACACTCCCTCCCCCAGCACCAGGCCAGGGAACCTGAGGCCACGCTCCCCTGCCTGGTGGGGCTTGACGGGGACCTCAAGGTGCACCCCCTTGCCCCAATGCTGGGCCAGGGGACCTCAGGCTGCTCCCCTCACCCCAGGCCAGGGGGCCTCAGGCTGCGTCCCCCGCCCAGCGGGGCTTGACGGGGGACCTGAGGCTGTGCCCCACTCCCGATGGGGCTTGACTGGAGACCTGAGGCTGTGCCCTCCTCCCAGTGCCAAGCCAGGGGACCTGAGGCTGCGCCCCTCACCTGGCAGGGCTTGACGGGGGACCTCAAGGTGTGCCCCCCACCCCAGCCCAGGCTGGGGGACCTCAGGCTGTGCTCCCCATCCTGGCACTGGGCCAGGGGACCTGAGGCTCTGCGCCCTCCCCTCCCCACCTGGCGGGGCTTGACAAGGGTGGGACTGGCCGGGTCTGGATCTAGCCCAACTGGGGGTGGGAGGGCCGGCCGGGTCTGGGTCTAATGCGATTTTGAGGTGCACTTGGGTAGGCGGGGACTTTACTCTGGGTCCCGTGGTGTGCCCCAGACTCTGACAGGAGGAAGATTTTCATATACATTTTACTAATTTTCTTTCATTTCTGACACTTCTATTATAGAGAAAGGGCAAATAGCAATATTAAAATATTTCCTCTAATCCTCTTTTAATGTGCACCGGGCCACTAGTCCTATATAATAAAACCCTAATACGCAAATCAACCGAACAGTGGAACAACCAGCAGTACAACCGGTCATTATGATGTGCACTGACCACCAGGGGGCAGACACACAGCACGGGAGCTGCCCCCTGGTGGTCAGTGTGCTCCCACAGTGGGAGTGCTGCTCAGCCAGAAGCCAGAGTCATGCCTGGCGAGTGCAGCAGTGGTGGCGGGAACCTCTCCTGCCTCCACGGAAGCACTAAGGAACAGAGAGCTGAGCAGTAAGGAGCAGCGAGCACGCGTTCAGTAAGGAGCGAGGGATCCCTGACTGTGAGAGAGCACAGACCAAGCTGAGGGACCCCCTGCCCCCAGTGCACGAATTTCATGCACTGGACCCCTAGTCTTTGATAAAAATGAGGGTGGTTTTAGGGAGAAAATTGTATTTCAATACCATCTATAATAAACAGTTGCGGATATAAGACTCTAGATAAAGTTTTATTTTTCACCTATAAACAGAACTTGACCCTGAATTTTTCTGGTTCCCTTAAATATTTGGCTACAACTCTCCAAACTAATGTTTCATTTTTTTCCCCATCCTTTAACTTGGAATTATTGAGAACTACTAATGCAGTGTCAAACCATATAAAATTTACCTGAGCACCTGATGACATCACCAGAGATATTTAAACTACATATAAAGATGATCTATCAGCCCAGCTGGTATGGATCAGTGGTTGAGCATCAACCTAATAACCAGTAGGCCAGGGTTCAATTCCCAGTGAGGGCACATACCCGGTTGCAGGCTTGATCCCCAGTAGGGAGCATGCAGGAGGCAGCCAATTAATGATTTGCATCATTGATGTTTCAATCTCTTTCTCCCTCTCCTTTCCTCTCTGAAATCAATCAAAACATGAAAAAAAAAAAAAAAAAAAAAAAAGATCTATCAGATTGTCACTGCCTGCTTTCATTTCAGCAAAAGAAACTTTAACCCTTCTCGGCTAACAGTCTTATAGACTCAGAAACTGGTTTATAATTTGCTGTGATCATTAACTTTTATATTTTTCTTTTATTTTCAAAAGTATACTCCTTATTAAATACCTGTTTGCTTGTTTACACAATGTAGGTCTCACTTTGGAAGCCCATCTGCATCACCACTTCCTGAAGTAAGACTCAACAATTTAACTGGACTAAATAAATGAGTCAATGAAATAGGAAGCAATCTACCAACTTCACTTTTGGAACAATACAGTAATTCCATATAAGAGGATGATGCTTTGGGAATTCCAGCCTAGCCCTACTTTGGAAGAATCAGCTAACAGCCTCCGAGTTTCAGTCTCAAATCCCATTCCCTTATCTTCCTTAGATCAGGCAGGAGGAGACTTCCATAGTCTATACAGGCAAGGTCCATAGCCCTTGTCAGCAAGAAGCAGTTACTGAAGACAGAATGCCCTCCATCATCACCCCTAAAAGATTTCAGGGATGGAAACACAGTTAAGCAGCCACGCAGTTTGCAGTTGTCTAATAAATCACGAAACCCTATTCTTACTTTTGTTCCTCTATAGAAAAGGTAGATTTCCCCCCTCTAGCTTCTTTCAAGATTGTCTGCATGCTTGATTTTCTGCAGTTTGAATGTGATATGCCTATTTGAAGTTTTTTGGGTACATATCCTCCTTGGCATTCTCTGAATTTCTCGGATCTGTGGTTTGAAATCTGACATTAATTTGGGGAAATTCTCAGTCATTATTACATCAAATAACTCTTTTGTTCCTTTTTCTCTTTCTTCTCCTTCTGGTATTCTTGCTATGCATAGTTACACTTTCTGTAGTGTCCTACAGTCCTTGGATATGTTTTTACTGTTTGTTTGTTTGTTTGTTTTTCCTCAGTCTTCTTTCTCATTGCTTTTCAGTTTGGGAAGTTTCTATTGATAAATCTTCAAGCACAGATATATTCTTTCTTCAACTGTGTCCTGTCTAAGGAGACCATAAAAGGCATTCTTTATTTCTGTTATAGTGTTTTTAATATCTAGTTATTTCTTCTTGATTTTTTCTTGGCATTTCCATCTCTCTAACTTACATTATCTACCTGTTATTCCATGTTTTCTATTTCTTCCTTTAGAGCCATTGGCGTATTAATGATAATTGTTTTAAATTCCCAATATCCCTGCCATATCTGAGTCTGATGCTTGTTTTGTCTCTTTAAAAACTGTTCTTTTGCTAAATGCTTTGTAATATTTTTTGTTTTTACTGAAAGCCAGATATAATGCACTGAGTAAAATAGACTGCAGCAAATAGGTATTTAGTAATGAGGGGAGAAGTTTCTATAATCCTATAAGTAGGTCATAGTCTTTTAGTGAGCCTGTGCTCCCAGGCTGTGAACTTAATAAGTTCTGTACAGTCTCCCATTCACTCCTACCCCCACAATTAAGAGGAACAAGACGGCTAGAACTGGCTAGAGTTTAGTACTTCCCTTTCTCTAGGTCAGTTAGGCTCTGAAAACACCCTAATAGGTTAAGGCTGGTAAAATACTTTCTCCTGATGGTAGACCTTATTAAGAAAAAGAGAATGCCTTGGCATATTTCCAAATGGTTACTTTCGCTTCCCTCTACAGAAAGCACTAGAGTGTTTTTCTGATACTCAACTGTGAAGACCTGGAGGTAGAACCATGAAAGTGTGGCAGTCCCCTATTACTGGGTACCCCTGGAGTTTTTAACCATTACAGTTTAGGTTTTCCTACCCAGTACTGGTTCCCTTAGAGGAGTGGTCGGCAAACTGTGGCTCGCGAGCCACATGTGACTCTTTGGCCCCTTGAGTGTGGCTCTTCCACAAAATACCGACTTCTGCACATGGGCCACGAAGTTTCAATCGCACTGTACGTGCGCCCCTGCACATGGTATTTTGTGGAAGAGTCACACTCAAGGGGCAAAGAGCCGCATGTGGCTCGCGAGCTGCAGTTTGCCGACCACGGCCTTAGAGGTTTCCACTCCTGGGTTTCTGCTGGGATAAGTTGCCATTCTCTGTATTCACCTATCTCTCCAATTTGAGAGGTAGCAGTTTGCCTTTTGACCTCACTTCTGAGCAGACAAAAAGGGCCACATGCTAACCCAAGAATGTCAAACTCATGGCCCGCAGACCACATGCAGCCCACAATGAATATTTTTGCGGGCCAGCCAATATAATGGTATGTAAGAAATATTTTAATAAAAATTTTGTAACTTAATTATTACGATATCCTGTTATACATAATTATTAATAACGAACTACAACATTCACTAATGACTGATTACTATAATCGTGTTGTATTCATTTCCCTTACGCACCTTACACATAGGCGCACCATTTCTCTCCACTAACACTAGCAGCAAGTATTTTGGCAGCTGATTGCCACGTCATTAGTCTTGGACTGACTTGTTTGGTGTGCACAACAGGAAATATTTCGCTTTCGGAGAACAAGAAAAATATGTTTATTTGCATTACACTTAATAATCTGTGCAGTTATTCAGTATCTGGTAAGTTAATGTTCAAGAAAAATATTAATTTTTATTAAAATGTTATATTATTTTATGTTAACAATTACTCATTTATTTCAGCCCATTGTATTCAGCATGTCTCTATAGAAATAAACTTACGTTTCTATGAAAATTGAAGCTTTTGTTTTTAACTGGCCCACATAAACTTAAACCTTCTTTATTTGGCCCATGTTAGTTAGCGTTTGTGCTTGGCATGCTTATGCTAACCTGACTAACTCAGGGAAGGCCTACTTGGCAGCCTTGCAAACTCAAGAGACCTAAAGTAACCACAAAGGATGATCTGACATTAAAACCTTTTAATTAAAAAGCAGTTTATAGTGTGTAGTTATGTCCTAGGCCAGTATCTTCCCTGACAAAGATCAACTTCGAACTTCAATGAGCCTATTGTCTTTTTGCATCTATGATAACATACCTGTGGAATGTCAGGGTAACTTGTAACTTCCCTTTTTCTGGACCCCTCAGGACACAAACTCCCTCATTGTTATTGTTATCGTTTTAATTGTTGACTGTTAACTATCCTATGCCCACCTATGTAAAAGAAGCATGTGTCTATCATTTCACTTTTTATCCAATCCCAGAGGTTCCCCTCCCCACTCCCAACTTTGCTTTCTCCCACCTTCCTAATCTGTCACCAATGGATTTCATGTAACCCACTTATATCTCCACCCTTGATAGTAATTTATAAAAACAGATGAAAAACCACCATTCTCCAGAGCATTATCCCAATATGTTGAGATTCTGCTTCCTGGAAATTGTCTACAGTTTGGCTCAAATAACTCACAAAAATTCTTTACAGGTTTGAATGTTTTCTTACGCTAACATCTGACACACCTACGAAGATTTGTTGAGTTTTCAGTTTGTTCAGTTTCCTATCTGTTGTTAGAACAAAGTGATAACTTCTAAAAGCTCTTTACATGCTGAACTGAAAACCACACACACACAAAAATTCTCCATTTTCAATCTTTACCTTCACATTTACTGACAAAGTGATAACACTCTTATGAGATTAAGGAGAGGGGAAAAATGCAAATCTCAATTTGTCTCAATGGCATACAAATTGCCTAAAATATGATTAATCATAGTGTTTACCTTTTTATAAAGCTAAAATGCAAATTATTAATCAATACACTTCATTCTTTCTTTCTGAATCAATTAAAACATATGGACAATCAAATTTTGTAGAAATCATTATTATAAATTAAAATATTTCCTAAATAAACACCTAAATATTAAGTTTCCATTAAGGACTTTAAAAAAATTTATCAGTATGTACTGCAATTCACTGATTACCCTTACTGCTCAATTAATATGCAGAAAAATAGTCTGTTTCTTTTCTTTTTTTTTAATATATTTTATTGGTTTTTCAGAGAGAGGAAGGGAAAGCGACAGAGAGTTAGAAACATCGATCAGCTGCCTCCTGCACACCTCCTACTGGGGATGTGCCCACAACCAAGGTACATGCCCTTCACCAGAATTGAACTTGGGACCTTTTGGTCCACAGGCTGACGCTCTATCCACTGAGCCAAACCAGTTAGGGCAAAGCCTGTTTCTTAAGTCCTAAAATCCTATATAATAAAAGGCTAATAGGCAAATCAACTGAAAGGTGGAACGACCAGTCACTCACTATGACGCACACTGACCACCAGGGGGCAGACGCTCAACGCAGGAGCTGCCCCCTGGTGATAAGTGCGCTCCCACAGGGGGAGCACCGCTAAGCCAGAATCTGGGCTCACGGCAGGCGAGCGCAGCAGCAGTGGTGGGAGCCTCTCCTGCCTCTGCAGCAGCCGGACATCCCCCTGAGGGCTCCCGGACTGCAAGAGGGTGTAGGCCAGGCTGAAGGGATCAACCCCCGCCCCCAAGTGCAAGAATTTCATGCACCAGGCCTCTAGTAGCATTATAATCCCTTTTAAACAATTTAAATTTTGAGATTCTTCCTCTGGAGGAAAATCAGTAGAAAGAGAAAATCTGTATGTTAAATTTGACATTTGGGTTCCAAATTCCCAACATTTGCTATCATTATGGAATAAACCTATGTCAAATTTAATATCCTTAGGAAATCTTCATCCACTGTAGAGCGCTATCTGTTCTTATAGCAAAAATACAGCTAAAATTTTTTGCAATATCACACTGTAAAACAGATGATTACTTTTAAAAAATGTTATTTTAATCCTATCAGAGAATATGTTTAACCCTATCAGAGAATACTGATTTTAGAGAGAGAGGAAGAGAGAGAGAGAGAGAGAGAGAAACATCGATCAGTGCCTCCCAAACACACCACAAACAGGATCAAACCCACAACCTAGATATATGACCAGAAATTGAACCCCCAATCTTTCTGGTGCATGGGATGGCACTCCAACCAATTGAGCCACCAGCCAGGGCCAACTCATTGCTTTTTATATTACTGACTTAAATTTTATTCAACTGAGTTTTAACTTACTTAACCAAAAGCATGCTGGTTAAATAAGATGAACACATCTAATTCACCTTAAGGAATTTAAAGTATGTTGCAAAATATGCCTTCAAACATTACAAAAATGTGAAAATGGCCAAACCCAAAGGAACTAATATTAGCATTAATTTACTTTACACATTTGCAAATTTTATTTTATTATTTCCACATCTATAATGCATTAGGTACAATAGACATTTCTGAGCCCTTTATACAGTGAACAGATGGTAAACCATTACAAAATTAGGAGCTAGGGTAACATCCTAAGGAATTATTAATAATAATTAATAATTCTTGCTCTTCAGCCAGAGGATAGCTACAGACTTGGACAATTTTCCCTACAAAGATAATGAGGAATTAGAGTGAGATACCTGGGAGATGATTTGGGAATGGTCACAAAAAGAAGTGGGAAAAGTGTCCAGTGTCCATAGTAACAAGTGAAAGATTATATTAAAGCTCTTATAAAAAAAGATTAATCTGCCCAAAAAACAGTTGTCAAATAAGGAAGATGGATGCTGTGAAAGACAGAAAAGAATGCTATAAAAGAAAAGTTCCACTCTTAATCTGCTAAATATAAAATATATTCCTAAAACCCCAAAACAAAATCAATAAGTAAAACTAGGACTTAGTACTTGGCATAGTTTCTAGCTAAAGTAATAACCAACAAAATGAATCCAATTATGTCAGTTCACAAGAGATAAAGAAAAAGCATCAAAACCAAAAACCAAAAAAGACTTAATCATGTCAGTGGTTACATGTGCAAAAACAAACTATTCAGGTGAAAATGGCTATATAAAAGAGACAAGGGAGCCTAGCAAATAGATCACAGAATGTAGTCCTGCTCCAAAAAAAGTCATAATGTTTAGAAAGTCAGTGTACCATTTCCAGAGCTGAAATAATGCAGTCTCAGTGGAATCTTTTGAGAAAGTGATAGAGCATTAATAAACAATACTGTGGTTTCTAAAGAGAAAAGGGATTCCTAACTTTTAAAAAGAGAACATTTTGATTTATTAACAAAGTTATTTCAATATTAACTGTGAAAAATGGCTTACCTTTCTTCTCCTAGAACATAAGATGCTGACAAAACCACATGATATTTCCAAAGAAAGATATTATTGCTTGAATCTGGGTCACTGAAATAATCAACTGTTCAAAATGAGACAAAAGAAAAGGGTAATATTAATTATTTATACTTATATATTTTCTTTGTTGTTAACATGAAACATCTATTAATAAGAGCCTAAGCAACCGTTACAGCAGAACGACTGGAACGACCGGTCGCTCTGATGCACACTGACACCAGGGGCAGACGCTCAGCACAGTGCACTCCCACAGGGGGAGCGGCCGCTCAGCCAGAAGCTGGGCTCACGGCTGGCGAGTGCAGCGGCGGTGGTGGGAGCCTCTCCTGCCTCCACAGCAGCACTAAGGAGCAGCGAGCCGAGCGGTAAGGAGCTGGCTGCTAAGGAGCAACTAGCCAAGCGGTAAGGAGCGAGCAGGTGGGAGATAAGGAGCGAGGGATCCCAGATTGCAAGAGGGATGTCCCCTGAGGGGTCCCGGACTGCGAGAGGGCGCAGGCCGGGCTGAAGGACATCCCCCCCCCTCCTCTAGTACTATGGATCTCATATAAAACCTGATAAGGCCATTCCCTGGAGAGTTCAAACCTGGGGACAAAACTGTCCCCAGGTTTGAACTCTCCAGGAATAACTCCTTTGAAACAAAGACAGGACAAATAATTAACTCTATTTAAACAATTCTTGATCACTCAATATCAACAGGTTATTTCAACAAGTTATTTTTAATTTTAAAAGTTTTCTTTAATATTTACCATTATTACCCCACTTACATTGTTTTCCCTAAATAGGAATATGAACCAGGTAATACAAAAAGACCCCACTGTACATTTTTTTTTAAAAAAAGGGTGGGGACAGGATACAGGACAGGAATATCCCAAACAGCTTCAAGGACAAAAAGCATGTTCCACACCAGATCATATTTACAGTTCCTCATCTAGAATTCAACTAACATATAACTGCAGCAATCAGCCAAGCTTAGCAAATTAAAATAACAGTAATTTTGACAGATTACCTTCTATAAATATTCAAATATGGACATTTATGTGCATGCAAGGGTCTCTGTATGCCAATCAAAATGCTTTGTTTAGGAACCTAAAATTGAGCTTTCTTTTTCACCCTTCTTTTCTTAGGAGTCCCCTGAATCCTTAACTTTCATTTTAACTCTTTCACCTCAGCTGACAAAGAGACCAATCATTGCTCTATTTATAGACTGAATTATTATCCATTGCCTGAATTAAAATTTTAAGAATAACAGTCATATAAAGCACCAATAGACAAAAAGAAAAGTGCCTAGAACCTTTGAAAATCTATCTGTAAACACAAAAGGAAAGACCCAGTAGCAGTGGAGAGAGGGGGCAGAGACAGGATCTTAGGGATGGCAACTGAAAAAGAGATTGACTTTTTATTCATGGAATCAGATATGCCTTGGTATAGTAAAATCCAAATGCAAAGAAAAATTAACAACTTCATAAATTTGAGCTACAGTCAAAGTCCCACTAAGATAGACTACAATATATTTGTCTCAAGACAAGACACTACATTTTGAAAACAAGTTTAAGTATATGAAAGTGTCAAAGAAGGGAAATAACAATTACAGTTTAAACTTCATGGGTTTAAATTTCATGGGTCTATATACATGCAGAATTTATTTAATAAATACTATAAATGTATATTCTCTTCCTTACGATTTTAATAACATTTTCTTTTCTCAAGATTACTTTATTGTAAGAATAAAATATATAATACATATAACATATAAAATATGTGTTAATTAACTGGTTATGCTGTCAATAAGGCTTCCAGTCAATAGTAGCTAAAGTTTTGGGGAGTAAAAAGTTATAAGCAGATTTCTGACTACATGGGGGTTAGGTACTCCAAACACCTACATTGTTCAAGGGTCAACTATAGAATGAAATTCAAACCAAATGCAATTTCTGAAATCCACAGATAGCCCTTTTAATCAAGGCAAGATATCTGATGCATGGATTTGCTCATTGTCCTTCTATCCTATCTCCTATTAGTCAGTTTCCCTAAAACATATACACAATTACTGCCACTCTGTATCTAGGACAGCATCATAATTACATAAGAAAAGTCAGCTTATTCAGAGGCATATGCTGGACTGTTCCCACCTGGAAAGAAACAATTATTAATACCTCTACTGAGATTGCTCAAAATATTTCTAGAAAGTTAGGCGGACTTGCAAGAAACTCACTTTATGATCACTCACCAATCAACCACCCAAACCCAGGTCCAACAGTGATTCCAAGCCAGACCAGTGGTTCTCAAAGCAGGAAAGGGAGAAGGAAAGTCTGGTCTAGAGACCAATAGCTTCAGACTTCCTGAGAGCTTGTTAAAAATGCAGAATCTCTGGCCTTATCCTAAGACATATTTAATCAGAATCTGCATTTTAACAAGATCCCCAAATAACTCATATACATATTAAAATTTGAGAAGCTCTTCAGGAAAAAAAATATTAGAATGAGAAAGAAGGTATAATATTCTGTTCAAAAAATGGTTCTCACTGCAGGCCCATGTTTGGCCAATAAGCAACCAATCTTTAACCTCTGAATTATAGCATCATTATTCCTGCCATAATTTTTTCTTTGTTTTTTTAAAATAAGGTATCTTGAAAAACAGAAACTCCTCGAGACCCAAAGAAATGAGTATCTAATGACTAAATGTCGGGTCCTAAGAAATGCTGACAGTTACCTTAGAACAAGTGGTTCTGTCTCATGCTCCCAGATCACATTAACTAAACAAGTTAATTTTAAAATAATAATAATTCCTCTCATTCCAAATGCTAGACACTAAGAGCATGTGGGATCCCAGTGGCTGAGAAAGAGACCAAAAAATAAATAAATAAATAAAGCCTATGCCATCTTGTAAGCAGAGAGGAGAAGGCCGTATGTGCTGGTTATTCGACTACTGTCTCTCAGCTCCAAATTCACCATAATACTCAGCTCAGTAATGCTAAAAATAGAAGTCTAGAAACCATTTTTCTTTTTTGCCAACTAGCTTTCTCATGCTACCAATAAGGGCACTAGAAGGAGAAACTTGCTTTTCCCAGTCAGTATAGCTATAGGATAGGCCCTCAATCCCAGCGACAGCCACCAGTGTTTTCTGACACTCACAGAAGTAACAGCAACATCCAGGCAGTAACCTCCTCCAGAGGCTTTGAGCTCCAAATCTACTCCAAGCTCTTCTTTGATCCCCCAGCCCTACAGGTGGTTGCTGCTTTCTATAATTGTTGTCTGTGTTACTCCAGTGTTCCTCTTTTGCTTTTTCAACCCTCTAATACCTATAAAACCCATTGTCTATCCTAAATTTTGTTAGTATATCTAGTGTGGATTGTTTCCTTATCCAGAGTCTTACTGATACATCATGGCTAGATGGAATAAAATTCAGCATGAACTTGATCACTCTGGAACACTATTTTTCCAAAACATGACAGTCCATGAAAAAAATATTTACTGCCGCTCCCCCAAAATAGATGCAAGATGGGAAATAGATGCAAGAAGTACAGTTGGGAAAGAAGGAATAGGGAACACAACCTAAGAAGTAATATATTCAAACAAATACCATGGTAAAAAACATATTTTAGCCCCCAAAACAAAGAAAGGGCCAATAAAAAGTCTGAAACAAATTTTCCCCCTAAGCAATACAAATCAGAGTTTGAAAGGTAGAAGGAACTTTATTCTTCTGCCTCTGTCATTGTTCAATTTTGTTAAAGCAGTTTTACACTGAGTTTGAATTACTTTCAGGACAGTACTGAGAAATTAGGGAAAATCCAAAGATCTCAAATATGATGACAGCAATAGGAAATAGGATCTATGAAGAAAGGTTCAAGGACTCATACTTTTTAGTCCAGTCTAGTGAAAAGAAAACTTCAAGGCAACAAAATAACGGCCAACCAGTTTAAAAGATCTGACCAGCTAGGCTTCATCATTCCTACAAGTGTTTAAAATGATTGAAGGTAAAGTAAATAAAGATATAAAATGGAGCTTCTTAGCTTACTGACTCTCCTTCAAAGCAGAGCTCTTCATGCTGTTTACACATAAGAATGACCTAGAATATTTTTTACAAAAATAACGATGATGATGATGGTGATGCCCAGAATATTAATGCCAGAGATCTGATTTAACTGGTCTCAGATAGAGTGTAGGCATAACTTAAAAACAGAAACAAAAAATACCTAAATGTTTATAATGTACTGACAGAAGGGCTAATAACCACTTAATGGGACATTCATAACTTTACTACTCAAGGTATGGTAAGGACTAGCTACATCCAGATTTCCTAAAAAGCTTGTTAGAAGGCAGCATCTCAGGCCTATTCCAAAAACGCTGACTAAGAATCTACACATTAATAAAATCCCCAAGTAATCTGCATGCACATTAAAATTTAAAAACACTGTTCTATTACAATTTGAAAAGGCTGTGTGTGTGTGTGTGTGTGTGTGTGTGTGTGTGTGAGTGAGAGAGAGAGAGAGAGAGAGAGAGAGAGAGAGAGAGAGAGAGGAGTACAAACTCCAGTCTAAAAATAACTTGCTAAATAGAAATTTTTCTGAAGTTACAGTTATTAAATTTTTATACTTTTAGAGTCTATTAAAGTTTACTAAAAATACTATTTTAGTGAACAAATAAACCAATATTTAATAATAACTATTATTTATTCAGTATGTAGTATTTGTAAGCATTGTTCTCTACAAAAATATTTAAACCTCAACAGATGTCTGTAAAGTAGATAATTTTATAATCCCTGTTTTACAGATAAGGAAACTGAGGCAAGAGTTATATTAAAAAAATAATTTGCTCTAGATCACATAACTATTAAGTGGCAAAGTTGAGAACTGAACCTACATAGTCTTGTTTAAGAGCTTATACTCTTGGTTGGGTGGACGTGAACAAAGGGGTGTAGGAGAAAATGGGGACATTTGTAATAGTCAACAATAAAAATAAAGTTAAAAAAAGAGTGTATACTCTTAATCACAAAATAATACTATCAATACCATCCCAAAACATTCTGAAATCATTCAGGAAGGAGGCATAATTACTGGTAATAAAAATTCTATAAGAGTAAAGAAAAAAAAAATCAGTGTGTTTTCTTCTGGTTAAAAAAAAAACAAAACCAACAGAGTTCTAAAAGTGATGTAATTACATCAACACTGTTATGGATCTGCGGCCCACACTTAAAACAGAGAGGAACATGATCAAGAAGATAGTAACCCAGAAGGTTACTTATAACATGAACAATGTCAATATTTTGGGATATGTATGGAACATACCAATAATGTTACATGAGACTCCCCTATGGAAAAAAAAATTTTAGTAATAACCACTCTGCTATCTACATTTGGAAATAATTGAAATGTCATGTTAGGAGATAGTCTCCTCAATGCCTCCTTAATTCACCCCTACCGTAACTGCTCATACTACAACTTCCACCCCCACAGAAAATTAAAGTACATAAGGGCTATGATTATTTTTCACAATAAAACAGGCATGATATAAATTTAGTCTGTTTCTTCTCCTCTTCTGTATCCCACTATTCCTAACTTTGAAAAAAGTCCAATCTGCTTCTGTCATTATTAAAACAAAAACTCCAGTCCCAGTAAGACCAAAATGTTACTTCTGAAAATCACTGAAACAACTTTGTTTTTAAAATGACTTTAGAGAGAGAAATGGAGAGAGAGAAACATTGATGTGAGAGAGAAACATAGATCGGTTGCCTCCCACATGCGCCCCAATCTGGGATTGCACCTGCCACCTTTTGGGGTACTGAACAAATTCAATCAACTGAGTCACACCAGCGAGACCTTGAAGACACCTTTTATTCTATTTTTAAAAAATATATTTTATTGATTTTTTACAGAGAGGAAGGGAGAGAGAGAGAGAGTTAGAAACATCGACGAGAGAGAAACATCGATCAGCTGCCTCCTGCACATCTCCCACAGGGGATGTGCCCACAACCCAGGTACATGCCCTTGACCGGAATCGAACCTGGGACCTTTCAGTCCGCAGGCCGACGCTCTATCCACTGAGACAAACCGGTTTCAGCTGAAGACATCTTTTAAAGGAGAAGTCAGACAGAGGCTGTCAGTAAAAGACGTACTAGAAAGTTTTAATAATATATGTGAATTCTAAATAACACAATAGAATAGCCAAAGTTCCCAGAGATAAACAATATTATTGTATTGGCAAATGGAATGAGTTTAAAATATGCAAAAGTATATCCTATGAGTATTTAAAGCAGAGCAACAATTTCTAAGATGTTTTAGCTTCATTTAGTCCAAGCATGCTCCTTAAAAAAGTGTATAATACCCTTTCATTAACAATGACAAAACCCTGGTGACCTAGTCTCTGAGCATGAAAAGAACTACAGATATTAAAAATAGAGTTATTAAAGTGAATGCTGGAGTTATTAAAGTGAATGCTGGAGACAAAAAGATTTGGGGGCTAAAAGTACCAATGCAAAGATTCACTAAAGCCCAGCTAGTATGGCTCAAGTGGTTGAGCGTTGACCTATGAACCAGGAGGTCATGGCACATGCCCAGGTTGCAGGCTCAATCCCCAGTGTGGGACGTGCAGGTGGCAAACAATCAATGATTTTCTCTCATCATTGACTTTTATAATCTCTCTCTTTCCCTTCCTCTCTGAAATCAATAAAAATACACTTTAAAAAAAAAAAAGACTCACTAAAATGTAAGTCTCCTGAACATCTAGTTTAAAATTATGACTTGAAGCAACTCATTGGTCACTTTGGATGAAGTTTTATGTGAATACTTTAAGCTGAGGTCCATATGAAGAAGGACTACAGAGATATAACTTGATTTCCTAAAAAGTAGAGTCAAACTTTCCAGGAAGCAAACATAGGCAAAACCCAAAAGAAAAGTGTTCTTAGGAGGTAAAGCAATTGTCAAAAAAAACACAGAAGCTGAGCATTTCTGACATTACTCTTTCATTAACTAGTATGACTAACAAAATGACTCACAACAAAATTTCTTATAAATTTCCATCAGGTTTTAATTATCCATATTAGTTATGTAATATGTAAATTATTTGTACTTATCTTTTTCTTATAGTTAGTACCTGAAAACCACTCTTTTCGCCTCTCATCTAGCTTCCTAATGGTTTGTCCTCAATCTGCCCTCCTTTCCAACCATATTAAAAAAGACATTATTTGAATAATAAAATAAAATATATTTATAAAAATAAAAATATAGCTCAAGTGATATTTACTAAATACTGGTTGAATGCATAAATACCACCACCCCTACTACCGTCATAACATAGAAAAATTCATTATACACTGAGTGGCCAGATTATTATGACCACCTGACATTTGTAGGCAAATTAGCTATAATTTCCCACTGACGTTGCTAGAGGGCCAGACCATTAAAAATAGGGAAGCAGGTTGTTTACCACGACAGTAGAAGTGATTTTTTTCTGAATATATGGGTAAACAACACGATACTGTATATACTGTGTGTGTGTGTTTGTATGTATGTATATATATATATATCCCACGTTCAAAGGCTGTTAAATCACGTTGTTTTAAGAAAAAAAAAAAATCACTTCTACTGTCGTGGTAAACAACCTGCTTCCCTATTTATAATGGTGGTCTGGCCCTCTAGTAACTTCAGCGCGAAATTATAGCTATTTTGCCTACAAACGTCAGGTGGTCATAATATTCTGGCCACTCAGTGTATATATCATGTGTAAAAATTTAAATGGAAAATATTTACCACCTCCATCACGAATAAAATAGAAAACTTTATTATATCAAAGAAAAATAACTATTTAAAAATCACTAGAATCATTTCTTCATCATAAGAAAGAATAAATTAAAAAGATGATTCATCCCCAGACGGTCTTGCTCAGTTGTTAAATGTCAACCCATGAACCAGGTGGTCACAGTTTGATTTTGGTCAGGGCACATGCCTAGGTTGTTGGCTCAATCCCCAGCAGGGGCAGTGCAGGAGACAACCAATCAATGATTCTCTCTAATCATTGTTTCTATCTCTCTCTCCCTCTCCCTTCCTCTCTCTGAAATCAATAAAAACATATTTTAAAAATTCTAAAAAGTTAACACTGTAAAATTCTGTTTAGAATCCAAGTTATGTTATTATAGCCCCTAATCAATATTCAACATAACTAGCATCTGCAAAAGAAATGGTAATTAACTGGGACAGGGAGATTAGCCACAAAACTTGCTCTTAGCCACAATTCTCCATAATCCTTAAATCCAACCCTTGATTAATGAACTGAAAACCAGACCTTAGAATAACATCCACATCCCTGGATCATAAAGCTACAGGAAAGGGGAGTGAGGAGAGTACTAACATGAATGCACAAACTTCTGATTTATTATAAAAGAACTTGCTCCAAAAATTAAGAGACTTACCAAATTTGTTTTTAGACAAAAGTTAATAGCATTTTCTAATAGGCAATTTCCTATTGGAGTAAAATGTGAAGAAATGTTTTTTTTTAAAAGAGATGAAAGGTTTTGCAAATAATTCCAGTGAACTTGTAATGTCAACATTAGCTCAAATTTAGATTGAAAAACTATTATCCCTAAAATTAGTTTTAGCAGATGCCTCAGCCTTGATAAAAATCGCTAAATTGTGTTTGGAATATACCTCTATCTATAAAATTTAAGACAGAAACAAGCTGATAAAAATCATTTAACTGTATAGTAGGAAAACTAAAAGGTTCTGGGAACTTTAACAAAGAGTCACATACTATAATCATCAAATCTGCATAAAGTTAAAACACATGGCAATCCAGTTTCAGGCATCCTGAGCTGATCAAAACTTTTACAACTAAATTTGGGTTATTTGGGGTGAGGGAAAGAGATCCGAAAGAGGAGTGAGGCAACTTTAAAAACCACTATTTTGACTAAATCTGCAGCTGTAATTACAGCTGTTCTGAAGCTTTTCTTAGAACTGTCCAAATATATTTTTTAAATCATAATAACCAAAAGTGGCTTTAATAAACTGAAGAACTTGATAGAATGACTTTTTTACAGTTAAAAGCTATTTTTAGCTATATAATTAATTAATATTATATTGTTTTTGCTCTGCAACTAATAGATCAGAATTGTCATATAAATGCAAAAAGCATTCTCAGCTTTCTTGGGTTTTGGAGTTCTTAATTTTTTAACACTAAAAATGTACATTAGAAAACACATTGCATTTCTTTGCGTTGGCATTTGTTGTAGAAGTTCACATCTGTGGACGAAAGGGGCCACTTGCTAACCTCAGAAGCTCAGGGAAGGCCTACATGACAGTATTACAAACTCAAAGACCTAAAGTAACCACAAAGGATGGTCTGAAATTTAAAATTTAACTGAAAGCAGTTATGGTGGACAGTCACGTCCTAGGTAGGTATCTTCCCTGACAAGGTCAAACTTTACCTTAACTTTGCCTATTGTCTTTTTGCATCTAAGATAACATACCTGTGGAATGTCAGTGCAACTCTCCCTGCACCACCACCAGCCCCCCCCCCCCCCCCCCCCAACTCCTGAGACACAACCAAATGCACCTGGGCACCAGGACAGAGACCATAAATTCCTTCATTGTTATCATGTCAATTGTTGACTGTTAACTATCCTATATCCACCTGAGTAAAAGAAGTATGTGTCTATCATTTTATTTTTTATCCAGTCCCAGAGGTTTCCCCACTTTGTTTTCTCCCACCTCCCTAATCTATCACCAATGAATTTCATGTAACCCACCTATGTCTCCTCTTTTGAATGTAATGTATAAAACAAGGTGAAAAACTGCCATTCTCCAGAGCATTATTTCAATACATTGAGATTCTGCTTCCTGGCAATTGCCAACAGTTTGGCTCAAATAAACTCACAAAAATTCTTTACAGGTTTGAATGTTTTTACGTTAACACATTTTACACTGATGTTTCTATCTCTCTCCCTCTCCCTTCTTCTCTGAAATCAATAAAAATATATATTTTTTAAAAGTGTGTGTGCCACATCCTGCGTGGTTCAGGGTTCGGGATCTGGAGAAGGGGCCGCACACAAATGGGAGAGACAGACAAGAAATATTAATTTGGAAATATTGGGGGCCAGGCGGGAAAGCCCAATGCAAGAGAAAGGACTTCCACTGGTGCTCAGGCCTTACCAACCTTTTAATCAATTTTGGATACACATCTAGCTCTTAGGCAGGTAATTGCGGTAACAGACAGACTATCTTAAAGGTCAGTAAATATTAGAAAGATTTACTCTGAGACTATTTGGTCAGGAAATAGCTTGAGCCCCCATTGTCTGGACTAAACAATCAGTGCATAGCTCTGGCCCTTGCCAGGGGCTCAAGGTTCACCAGCATTCCAGGATTCTTGTTTACACTTCTCTGATAGTGAAGACAATGGTGGCTTCCCACAAAAAGTGCCATACATAAAACACAGTAAGTGAAATGAAAAAAATCAACAGAGGAAGAATACAACAGCAGACTAAATCAAGCAGAATAAAGGACAGCAGAATTCATCCAATCAAAGAAAAAAAAAAGAGTGATTATAGATTAAGGGAATTATGGGGTACCATCAAGTTCACCAATATACACATAGTGATTCCAGAAAGAGAAGAGAAAGATAAAGAGGCAGAAAGCTTAGTCCAAAAAAAATAATGCCTGAAAACTTCTCTAACCTGGGGGAAAAAACAGATACCCAGGAATCCTACAGAGTTTCAAATAAAAGGAATCTAAACCAAGACGTATTATAATTAAATTTTCAAAAGTTATAGACAAGGAGTAAATCTTAAAAACAGCAAGAAAATACATCTATACATATAAAACCCTAATATGTAAGTAGACTAAACGGCAGAACAACCAAACAACCAGAACAACAAAACAACTGGTTGCTATGACACGTGCTGACCACCGGGGGGGAAGGGGGATGTGGGGGGGGAGGCGCAGACCATGCACGCTTCGGCAGCAGGTGGCAGAGCACAGAACATGGCGGGCATCAGCCACGGCGGGATGGTAGAGCAGGTGAGTGGGGGCGCCAGATCAAGGCAGGGCGCCAGTTGCAGTCATCAGGGCAAGCCTCTGGTGATTACTGAAAATTCTTTGCTCCTGTGCGCCATGGTCCCACCAGGTGCCCGCACCTTCTGCCAGCACCAGCCCCGCTCACACCCACAGCCAGCCCTGGAGTCACCGCTGACACCCACTGCCAGCGCCTGATGCCAGTCCCAATCACTTGGCGCCCAGCGCCAGTCCCAATTGCTTGGTGCCGTCAGCAGGTGCAAGTGGCAGCTGCCAGCTCCAATCATCCTGAGGGCTTCTCCACCTCCCCCTGCTCCTGAGGGGCAATTGGGGCAGCAAGCGCTGCTCGCACCCACTGACAATGCCGGCCCCACTCACACCCGCTGCTGACACCGGCCCCAATCGCTCCACGCTATCAGTGGATGCGAGCAGGGCCGGCACTGTCAGCGTGTGGGAGCTGCAGTGGTGAGAGTGGGACTGCCAGCAGACGGGGTGGGGGGGGGGGCAGCAGGAGGGGCTGGGTGGGAGCACAGAGAATGGGCCAAGACCCATTCCTGTGCCCACCACAGTCTCACGGCCCACAGTTCCTTTCAAGGGGAATATATTCATGTACTGGGCCCCTGGTGTTATTATAAAAAGGAAATAAGATTATCAACAGTTTTAATAAAATCTAAAAATTTTTTGCAGGACAAAAGATACTGACATGATATATTCAAAGTGCTGAAAGAAACAAAACTGCCAATCAAGAATACATTCTTCTGTCAAAGTTGTCCTTCAAAATTAGAGATAGTGTTTTTCAGGCCAATAAAAACTACAAAATTTCATCAACACTAGATCAGCCTTATAAGAAATGTTAAGACTTCTTCAAGCATCAACAAAAAAATGCTAATTAGTAACACATTAAAATACAAATCTCACTGGCAAAAATAAATACATAATTACATTCAGATTAATCTAATTTGTAATGGAGTGGGTAAATCACATCAATCTAATATGAAAGCTAAAAGACAAAAGTGGTAAAAATAGATATAAATTACGACATCAAAATCATAAAGTGTTCAGGGACAGAATAAAAATATAGAACTGTAGCATGCATTTGAGAATAACTTGTTATTAATTTAAAATAGACTTACAAATATAAAATGTTTATATATGCCTCAAAGTAACCACAAGCAGAAACCTATAATCGATACACAAAAACTGAAGAGAAAGTAATCTAAGCATACCAACACAGAAAAATCATCAAATCACAAAGGAAGGCACAAAGAAGAAAAAAGAAATTATAAAACAGCCAGAAAACAAATATCAGAATGGCCATAGTAAGTCCATAGGTATCAATAATTATATCAGATGTAGGTGGATTAAATTCTCCAATCAAAACAAAGACTGGTTGAGTAGATTTAAAAATTTTAAAAAAGCAATGCCCCCTTCAGTTTAAATTTTTTCAGGATTTTTCAGATATGTTTAAATAATGGTGTGGTAATCATTCTTGATGGAAATAAAAGTCATCATTTCTGTAAAATATTAAAAAAACAATGCTCAACTATATTCTGTCTGCAAGAGATATACTTTAGCTTTAAGGACACACACAGATTGAAAATAAAAAAATATAAAAAGACATTCCATGCAAATGAATATCAAAAGAAAGCAGGGGGCCTTGGATGATGTAGCTCAGTTAGTTGGAGCATCATTCCCATACACCTAAAGGTGGTCGGTTCAATGCCTGGTCAGGGCACATGCCTAGGTTGCAGATTTGATCCCAGGTCCCTGATCAGAGCATGTACAGGAGACAACCAATCAATGTTTTTCTCTCACATTGATGTTTCTCTCTCTATCTCTTCCTTCCTCTCTCTAAAATCAATGAAAAACATATCCTCAGGTAAGGAGAAAGAAAGAACAAAAGGGAAAGAAGGAGGGAAGGAGGGAGGGAGGGAGGGAGGGAGGGAAGGAAGGGAGGGAGGGAGGGAGGGAGGGAGGGAGGGAGGGAGGGAGGGAGGGAGGAAGGGAGGGAAGGAGGAAGGGCAAGCAAGCAAGTGGGTAGCTACAGTTACATCGGACAAAATAAAGTTCAAATGTAAGACTAATAAAAGAAAGTTATTATATAAAGATAAAGATAACTCAATCTAATGAGTTATACTTTGTAACTATATATCCACCCAACATAGAAGCACCTAAATATGTAAAGCAAATAATAAGAGATTTCATAACAAATAAAACAACATAACTGTAATTGCAGGGGACTTCAATACCTCACTTTAACAATGGATAAATTATTCATATTCTCCTCAAGCACACGTGGAACATTCTCCAGAATATACCATACATTAGGCCACAAGACAATTCTTTTTTAAAAGAATATTTTTTAATTGATTCAGAGAGGAAGGGAGAGAAAGAGAGAGATAGAAACATCAATGATGGGAGAAACTGGGGATCGAGCCCACAATCCAGGCATGTGCCTGACGGGGAATCAAACCATGACCTCCTTGTTCATAGGACGATGCTCAACCACTGTGCCACACCAGCCACACAAAAACAGTTCTTAATAAATTTAAGAAACTTGAAATCATTATTGGTGTATAAAAAAGGCATAGATCACCCTAGCTCAGTGATGGTAAACCTATGACATGCATGTCAGAGGTGACACGCGAACTCATTTTTTGGGTTGATTTTTCTTTGTTAAATGGCATTTAAGCCGAAACCGGTTTGGCTCAGTGGATAGAGCGTCGGCCTGCGGACTGAAAGGTCCCGGGTTCGATTCCGGTCAAGGGCATGTACCTGGGTTGCGGGCATATCCCCAGTGGGAGATGTGCAGGAGGCAGCTGATCGATGTTTCTCTCTCATCGATGTTTCTAACTATCTCTCTCCCTTCCTCTCTGTAAAAAATCAATAAAATATATTTTAAAAAAAATAATAAATGGCATTTAAATATATAAAATAAATATCAAAAATATAAGTCTTTGTTTTACTATGGTTGCAAATATCAAAAAATTTCTATATGTGACACGGCACCAGAGTTAAGTTAGGGTTTTTCAAAATGCTGACACACCAAGCTCAAAAGGTTCGCCATCACTGCCCTAGCCAGTTTGGTACAGTGGACAGAGCATCAGACTGTGGACTGAAGGGTCCCAGGCTCAATCCCCAGTAGGGGGCATGCAGGAGGCAGCCAATAAATGACTCTCTCTCATCATTGATGTTTCTATCTCGTTCTCCCTCTCCCTTCCTCTCTGAAATCAATAAAAATATATTTTTTTAAAGCCATAGATTTCTGGGTGTTAATTTCGTATTCTGCTACATTGCCGAATTCATTTATTAAGTCTAGTAGTTTTTTGATGGAGTCTTTAGGGTTTTCTATGTACAATATCATGTCATCTGTGAATAATGACAGTTTTACTTCCTTTCCAATTTGGATGCCTTTTATTTCTTCTTGTCTGATCACTATGGCTAGCATTTCCAGTACTATGTCAAACAGAAGTGGTAAAAGTGGGCATCCTTGTCTTGTTCTTGTTCTCACAGGAAGTGGTTTTAGTTTTTGCCCACTGAATATGATGTTGGCTATAGGTTTGCATATAAGGCTTTTATTATGAAGTATGATCCCTCTATTCCCACTGTGCTGAGAGTTTTTATCAAAAAAGGGTGTTGGATTTCGTCAAACACTTTTTGTGGATCGATTGATAAGATTATGTGATTTTTATCTCTCAGTTTGTTTATGTGATGTAACATGTTTATTGATTTGCAGATACTGTACTATCCCTGCATCCCTGGAATAAATCCCACTTGGTCATGGTGTATTTTCTTTCTAATGTAATGATGGATCTGATTTGCAAGGATTTGGTTGAAGATTTTAGCATCTATGTTTTCTTTCTTGGTAGTGTCTTTATCTGTTTTGGGGATTAGGGTAATGCTGGCTTCATAGAAAGAGCTTGGAAGTGTACCTTCCTCTTGAATTTTTTGGAATAGTCTGAAGAGGATAGGTTTTAGTTCTTTGATTGTTTGGTAAAACTCCCCCATGAAGCCAGTTTGCCCAGGGCTTTTGTTTGCTGGAAGTTTTTTAATACTGCTTCAATTTCCTCCATAGTTATCGTCCTATTCAGATTTTTTTATTCTTCCTGATTGAGTTTTAGAAGGTTATATTTTTCTAAGAATATGCCCATTTCTTCTAGGTTGACCAGTTTGTTGGAATAGAGTTGTTCATAGTATTTTTTTACAATCCTTTATATTTCTGTGGGGTCTGTTGTTATTTCGCCTCTTTCATTTCTGATTGTGTTTATTTGGTTCCTCTCTCTTTGCTTTTTGGTGAGCCTGGCTAGAGGTTCATCAATCTTGTTTATCCTTTCAAAGAACCAGCTCTTGGTTTAATTGATCTTTTGTATTATTGTTGTTGTTGTTTTGTCTCTATGTCATTTATTTCCACTCTTATCTTTATTATTTCCTTTCTTCTGCTCACTCTGGGCTTTCTTTGTTGCTCTTTTTCTAATTCTTTAAGTTGTAGAATTAAATAATTTATTACCAGTTTTTCTTGTTTTTTGATGTAGGCCTATAACGCTATGAACTTCTCTCTCAGGACTGCTTTCACTGTGTCCCATAGGTTTTGGATTGTTGTGTTTTCACTGTCATTCATTTCCAGGAAAATTTCTTCTTTGATCTATTTGGTAACCCAATCATTGTTTAATAACGTGCTATTTAGCCTCAAGTGTTTGAATTCTTCAATTGTTTTTATTGTAGTTTATTTCTAATATTATGCAAATGTGATCTGAGAAGATGCTTGATATGATTTCAATCTTTTTGAATTTGAAGAGACTTTGCCTATGCCCCAAAATGTGGTCTATCTTTGAATATGTTCCATGTGCATGTGAGAAGAATGTATATTCTGTAGCTTTGGGGTGAAATGTCCTGAAGATGTCAATTAAGTCCATCTGATCTAGTGAGTCGTTTAAGATTACTCTTCCTTTGCTGATTTTTTGTCTAGAGGATTTATCCAGTGATGTCAATAGGGTATTAAAATCCTCTACTATGACTGTATTACTATTGATCTCTCCCTTGATATCGTCCAGAAGTTTTTTTATGTATTTGGGTACTTCTGCATTGGATGCATATATGTTTATCAGAGTTATATCCTCTTGTTGTATAGATCCCTTTAGTATTATGAAGTGGCCTTCCTTATCTCTTGCTATGGCCTTCACTTTGAAGTCTATTTTGTCAGATATAGGTATTGCTACCCCAGCTTTTTTTTTTTTTTTCATTTGCCTGAAAGATATTTTTCCATCCCTTCACTTTCAGTCTATGTGAGTCCCTTGTTCTGAGGTGGGTCTCTTGTAGACAGCATATATATGGGTCATATTTTCTTATCCATTCAGCCACTCTGCGTCTTTAATTGGGGCATTTAGTCCATTTATGTTTAAGGTTATTATTACTCACAGAAAGAGAAACAAAAACAAAAATTTCATTTGCCAGTGCACCAAAAAAATTAAGATAGCTAGGGATAAACTTAACTAAGGAGATAAAAGACTGGTACTCAGAAAACTACAGGACATTGAAAAGAGAGACAGAGGAAAACAAAAACAAATGGAATAATATACCGTGTTCATAGATTGGTAGAATCAACATCATTAAAATGTCCATACTACCGAGAGCAATCTATAGATTTAATGCAATCCCCATTAAAATACCAATAGCACGTTTCACAGACCTAGAAAAAACTCTTCAAAAATTCATATGGAATAAAAAAAAAAAGACCCCGAATAGCCACAGCAACCTTGAGAAAGAAGAACAACGTTGGCGGGATCACAATACCAGATATCAAGCTATATTACAAAGCCACTGTTCCCAAAACTACCTGGTTACTGGCACAAGAACAGACATATAGACCAATGGAACAGAACAGAAAACCCAGAAATCGACTCAAGCCATTATGCTCAATTAATATTTGACAAAGGAGGCAAGAGCATACAATGGAGTCAAGACAGTCTCTTTAATAAATAGTGTTGGGAAAATTGGACAGATACATGCAAAAAAATGAAACTAGACCATCAACTTACACCATACACAGAAATAAACTCAAAATGGATAAAGGACTTAAACATAAGACAGGAAACCATAAAAATCTTAAAAGAATCCATAGGCAGCAAAATATCAGATATGTTGTAGCAATATCTTTACCGATACAGCTCCTCGAACAATGGAAACTAAGGAGGAAATAAATAAATTGGGACTATATCAAAATAAAAAGCTCCTGCACAGCAAAAGAAACCATCAACAAAACAACAAGAAAGCCCACTGCATGGGAGAACATATTTGCCAATGTTATATCCAAAAAGGGCCTAATCTCCAAAATTTATAGGGAACTCATACATCTTAATAAAAGGAAGATTAACAATCTAATCATAAAATGGGCAAAGGACTTAAATGATACTTTTTGAAAGTGGACATACAGAAGGCCAAGAGACATATGAAAACATGCTCAAAGTCACTAATCATCTGAGAGATACAAATCAAAATGACAATGAGGTAGCATCTCACACCTATCAGAATGGCTATCATCAACAAATTGACAAATGACAAGTGCTGGAGAGGATGTGGAAAAAAGGAACCCTCATCCACTGCTGGTGGGAGTGCAGACTGGTGCAGCCACTAGAGAAAACAGTATGGAGTTTCCTCAAAAATTTAAATATAGAACTCCCCTTTGACCCAGTAATCCCATTTCTAGGAATATATCCCAAGAAATCAGAAACACCCAATCAGAAAGGACATATGCACCCCGATGTTCACAGCAGCACAATTTACAACAGCTAAGATTTGGAAATAGTCTAAGTGCCCATCAGCAGATGAGTGGATTAAAAAACAGTGGTACATCTATCTACACAATGGAATACTACGCTGCTGTAAAAAAAAAAAAAAAAAAAGAACTCTTACCATTCCCAACAGCATGGATGGACATGGAGAGCATTATGCTACGCGAAATAAGCCAGTTGGAGAAAGATAAATATCACATGATCGCACTCATTGTGGAATATAATAAACAACATAAACTGATGAACAAAAATAGATCCAGAGACAGAGAAGCATCAAACAGACCGTCAAACTTCAGAGGGAAGGCAGGAGAGGAGGGGGAGGGTTAGGGATCAACCAAAGGACTTATATGCATGCATATAAGCATAACCAAATGAACACTGACACTAGGGGGGTAAGGGCATGTGTAGGAGGGGTGGGGTTGCTGGGGAGAGGACAATGGGGTAAAAAGGAGACATATAAAATATTATTATGTGTAATACTTTAAACATTACTATATGTAATACTTTAAACAATAAAGAATTTTTTAAAAAAGTTAAAATCTTTTCAAGCATCTTTTCTGACCACAGTGGTATAAAACTAGAAATTAATTACAAGGAGAAAACCAGAAAATTCACAAATATGTGGAGATTTAAGAACATGCTTCTGAACAACCAAGGGTAAAAGAAGAAATTAAAAGAATAATCAAAAAAGGGCTTTAGACAAATGAAAATGGACATACAACATTACCAAAACTTATGAGATGCAGCAAAAACAGTTCTAAAGGGAAGTTCACAGAAATAAACACCCACAGTAAGAAAAAAAGAAAGCGCTCCAATAAATAACCTAACTTTACACCTAAAGGAAATTTAAAAACAAAAGAAGCCCAAAGTTAGTTGAACAAAAAATAACAATGATAATCCCTAATATAAGAGTGGAAATAAATGAAATAAAAACTAAAAAGATAAGAGAAAAGCTAAATGAAATTAAAAGCTGATTTATTGAGAAGATAAACAAAATAGACAAACTTTTAGCTAGACTTACCAAGAAAAATAGATAACTCAAACAAAATTATAAAAGAGATACTATAACTGATATTACACAAATACAAAGGGTCCTAAGAGACTACAATGAACAATTATACACCAAAAAGTTGAACAACCTAGAAGAAATGGACAAATTCCTAGAAACATATAATCTACCAAGACTAAATCATGAAAAACAGAAAATCTGAAAAGACTGATTACTAGTAAGGAGATTAAATCAGCAATCTGAAATCTCCCAACAAAGATATTTCTAGGACCAGATGGCTTCACTAGTGAATTCTACCAAATATTTATAGAACTAACACCAATCCTTCTCAACTCTCCCAAAAAACATAAGAGACTGGAATACTTCCAAATTCATTTTACAAGGTCAGCATAACCTGATACTAAAACCAAATGAGGACACTGTAAGAAAACTACAGACCAATATTGTTGACAAACATAGATGCAAAAATCCTCAACCATATATTAGCAAACGGAATTCAACAATACATTAAAAGGCTCACATACCATGATTAAGTGAATTTATTCCAGGGAAAAAGATGTATAAATTTATATAATACAACACACACAAAATAAAAAATAAAAATCATGTATCATCTCAACAGATACAGAAACCATTTGACAAAATTCAACATACATTCATGATAAAAACAGCAAAAAAACTACCTCTCAACAAAGTGGTTATAAAGGGAATGTACCTCAACATAATAAAGGCCATATATGACAAGTTCACAGCTAACATCATACTCAACAGGGAAAAGCTAAATGCTTTTTCTCTAAGATCAGAAACAAGATAAGGATGCCCACTCTCACCAGTTTTATTCAACACAGCAATGGAAGTTCTAGCTAGAGGAATTGTGCTTAAAAAAAGAAATAAAGTTATTCAAATCAGAAAAAGAAACAAAACTGTCACTATTTGCAGATGACATAATATTATATACACAAAATCCTAAAGACTCCACCAAAAAACTTAGAACTAATCAACAAATTCACTAAAGTGGCATGATTCAAAATCAATATACAAAAATCAGTTGTTTACATACACTAACAACAAAATATCAGAAAAATTGGCAACTAATAAATACCTATGAGTAAATTTAACAAAGGAAGTGAAAGATCTGTACACTGAAAACTATTAAGAGACTGATGAAAGAAAATAAAGACACGAATAAATGGAAAGCACAAATAAATCCATGCTCACAAATTGGACAAATATTGTTTAAATGTCCATACTACTCAAAGCAATCTACAGGGTCAATACAAACCCTCTCAAAATTCTACTGACATTTTCCAAAAAAGTAGAAAAAAAATCCTAAAGGTTGTATGGAACCACAAAAGACCCAAAATAGCCCAAAGCTAGAGACATCTCACTTCCTGATTTCAAACTGTGATACTGGCATAAAAACACACATACAGATCAATGGAACAGAATAGAGAGCTCAGAAATAAACCCATGCATATACAGTCAATTAATTTACATCAATGGAGCTAACAATATACAAAGGGAAAGGATGGTCTCTTTAATAAATGGTGCTGAGAAAACTGGACAGCCACAGGCAAAAAAATGAAACTGGACCCCATTGTCTGACAGACAAAAATCAACTTAAAATGGATTAAAGATTTGAACATAGAACAAAAAACCATAAAACCCCCTAGAAGACAACATAGGAGGTAAGCTCCTTGTCTTGACAGAGATTTTAGGGTTTACCAAAAGTAAAATCTACAGAATAGGAGAAAATATTTTTATTGTACATTATTTTTCTATTACAGTTAGCATTCAATATTATTTTGCAACAACATGGATGGACCTTCAGGGCATTATACTAAATGAAATAAGACAGACAGAAAAAGACAAAAACTACATGTTATCACCTATATGTACAATCTGAAAAAAAAATTTTAAGTCAAACTTATAGAAACAAAAAGATAGAAAAGTGGTTGCCAGGGACTGTGCAATGGAGAAAATAAGAAAAGGTTGGTAAAAGGGTACAAACTTTCTCACCTTAAGATAAAGAAAATCTGAGGCTCTAATATAAAATATGGTTACTATAGTTGATACTACATTAAATATTTAAGATTTGCTAAGAAAGAACTAAAATGTTCTCACAAAAGAAAAGATAAATAGGTAAGGTGATGGATATGTTAATTAATTAGATGGTAGGAAACCTTGCACAATGTATCCTACATAATAAAAACCTAATATGCTATGTGTCCAACCGTTTGTTCGACCGTTCAACCAGTCACTATGATGTGCACTGACTACCAGGGGGCAGACGCTCCGACCGGTAGGTTAGCTTGCTGCTAGGGTCCAGCTAATCGGGACTGGGAGAGACAGGCCAGACACACCTTGGAGCCCTCCTGTGGTCCCACCCCGGCCCCAATCATGCACCGGTGGGGTCCCTTGGCCTGGCCTGCACCCTCTCGCAATCCGGGAACCCTCAGGGGATGTCAGAGAGCCGGTTTTGGCCCAATCCCCACAGGTCAGTCAGTCTGAGGGACTCCACCAGTGCACGAATCCATGTACCAGGCCTCTAGTATGTATATAAAGTCACTATGATGTACATATACTTTTAATATCTTACAAATTTATGTGTCAATTATCCTATACTAGAGGCCCAGTGCATGAAATTCATGCACGGGGGGGGGGGGGGCCCCTCAGCCCGGCCTGCACCCTCTCTAATCTGGGACACCTCGGGGGATGTCCAACTGCCTCTCGCAATCCAGGACTGCTGACTCCTAACTGCTCACCTGCCTGCCTGCCTGATCACCCCAACCCCTCTATCTGCCTGCCTGATCACCCTTAACTGCTACCCTACCAGCCTGATCGCCCCTAACTGCTCCCCTGCTGGCCTGAGCGCCCCTAACCACCTCTGCCTCGCCCCCACACCCAAGACCCAAGATTCCCTCCCTCTGACCGGCTGCAGACACCCAGGACCCAGGCCAGCTTCGCCCGGGCCGGTCACAGCCACAGGGGACTGTGGGCAGGCAGCTTCGCCCGGGGCCTCAGCCACAGACACCCAGGACTGCAGGGTGGGTGGCTTGTCCCTCTCCCGGGCTACAGGCACAGGTGCAGCCACTAGCGCCAGGGACCACAGGGTGGGCGGCTTGTCCCTCTCCCAGACCGCAGCCTGGGTGGTCCCCATTCCTCTCTCACGAGCTCATTTGTGCCCGGCTGGTCCCCATTCCTCTCTCCCCAGTGTTGAGTGACTGAGCAGTTCTGGCATGAGGACACAAGGGTATGAGAGCATAAGGGCATGACAACCATTTGCATATTAAATCTTTATTATACAGGATAATAAAAGAGTAATATGCAAATCAACCGAACAGCGTAACTACCAGTCGCTATGACACACACTGACTGCCAGGGGGCAGATGCTCAACACAGGAGCTGCCCCCTGGTGGTCAGTGCGCTCCCACAGGGGGAGCGCCGCTCAGCCACAAGCTGGGCTGACGGCTGGCAAGCGCAGTGGCCCACCTCCACGGAAGTGCTAAGGATGTCCAACTGTGGCTTAGACCCGCTCCCCATAGGGAGCGGGCCTAAGCTGTCAGACATCCCCCAAGGGCTCTCGGACTGTGAAAGGGCACCGGCCAGGCTGAGGGATCACCGCCCCCCCCCCCAAGTGCATGAGTGTCGTGCACCAGGCCTCTAGTACCTCTATAAAGCTGAAAAAGTGAAAAAAAATCACATATCTATTAAACTTTTAAAATAACTGATTTGTTAATTTAAAAAATGTCCTAAACAGCTATTTTACATTGCATGTTTTATTTCTATCTGTGGGTAGCAGGAATTTCTACAAAAACATCAAGATAGCCCTGGCCATAGCTCAGTTGATTAGAGCATCAACCCAATACACCAAGGTTGTGGGTTCAATCCCCAGTTGGTGCACATATAAGAATCAACCAATGAATGCATAACTAAGTGGAAAACAAATCAATGTCTGTCTGTCTGTCTCTCTCTCTCTCCCTCTTTCTCAAATGAATTTAAAAAGTTTTTTAAAGAGTAAATGAAGACACTATTTTCTTGAGAAGAAATTAAAGGATAAAGAAGCCTTTCAGGGTTCCCAAGATTTAAAGATATAGATACTTAAAAAGATGCTTCCCATTAAATCAAATAAAGCTAGGATAGTAACATTTGCTTCATATTAGCAAGTGAAACAAGTGGAGCTGAATGAGGTTTAAGGAGCAAAGTAATATATTACAAAGAATAGATTCTCGCCAGTGACTTACCATTTAGTCATAAATAAATTTGTTCCCTAACTTTTTCTAAATATCACAAAGAGGAAGCCATATTATTGAAATTTTGTGATACTTTGCAGAACAAAGAAACATAAATAACTGTCTCATAATTTATAGAAAAGTATTTAATTATACATTACAATACTAAAATATTGATTACATGACCCGTTTACCTTGAGAGCCTCAAAGTGAATCAAACATATTTTCCATAGCTATGATAAATATACACATGTAAAAATAGCAGATATAGTATTCTTCATATATGCTGTTTCTATTCAAGCTAGTTTGAAAAACAACAAATTCTATTGGTGAGCTTGATTGGAAAAAAAATAAGAAACTCACTTCTTTTTCTATATTCTGAAAAGTTGCAAAGAAATGCCCCAATAATCATAAATATGGTGGCCAAATATGCATATTTCCCTAATGTCTGCATAGGTCATGGGTGTTACTTAACTGTATTTAAATTAAAAACTAAGCAAGCATTACAAGAGGAATACAGGGAGCCAGCACAAAGCAAGAGGTAAACTAGCAGATAGTAAGATTTACATATGAAAGAGGACCATTTAAAGAGAGAGGAAGGGAGAGGGAGAGAGAGAGAGAGAAAAAGACATCAAAGTGAGAGGGACTCTTCAATAAATGGTGTTGGGAAAATTGGACAGATACATGCAAAAAGATGAAACTAGACCACCAACTCACACCATACACAAAAATAAACTCAAAATGGATAAAAGACTTAAAACATAAGACGGGAAACCATAAAAATACTAGAGGAATTCACAGGCAGCGAAATCGCAAACATATGCCGAAGGAATTTCTTCTCTGATACTGCTCCTAGGGCAATGGAAACTAAAGAGAAAATAAACAAATGAGACTACATCAAAATAAAAAGCTTTTGCACAGCAAAGGAAACCATCAGCAAAACAACAAGAAAGCCCACTGCATGGGAGAACATATTTGCCAATGATATCACCGATAAGGGTTTAATCTCCAAAATTTACAGGGAACTCATGCAACTTAACAAAAGGAAGATAAACAATCCAATCAAAAAATGGGCAACGGACCTAAATAGACACTTTTCGAAAGAGGACATACAGAAGGCCGAAAGACATATAAAAACATTCTCAAAGTCACTAATTATACAAGAGATGCAAATCAAAATGACAATGTGGTATCATCTCACACCTGTCAGAGTGGCCATCATCAACAAATCAACAAACAAGTGCTGGAGAGGATGTGGAGAAAAAGAAACCCTTCTACACTGCTGGTGGGAATGCAGACTAGTGCAGCCACTGTGGAGAACAGTATGGAGCTTCCTCAAAAAACTAAAAATGGAACCCCCATTTGACCCAGTGATCCCACTTCTAGGAATATATCCCAAGAAACCAGAAACACCAATCCTAAAGGTTATATGCACCCCTATGTTCATAGCAGCACAATTCACCATAGCTATGATTTGGAAACAGCCTAAGTGCCCATCAGCAGATGAGTGTATTAGAAAACTGTGGTACATCTACACAATGGAATACTATGCTGCGGTAAAAAAAGAAGGAACTCTTGCCTTTTGCAACAGCATGGATGGAACTGGAGAGCATTATGCTAAGTAAAATAAGCCAGTCAGAGAAAGGTAAATACCACATGATCTCACTCATTTGTGGATTATAGAGAACAACATAGAGACTGATGAACAGGGACAGATCCAAAGACAGAGAAACAGCGATCAGACTATCAATCCCCAGAAGGAAAGTAGGGGAGGGAGAGGGTAAGGGGAAGAGATCAACCAAAGGGCTTGTATGCATGCATATAAGCCAAACCAATGGACATGGACAACAGGGCGATGAGAGCATGAGTGGCGGGGCGGAGGGAGGATGGGGGTTAATGGGGTGGGATGAAGACACATTTGTAATACCTTAACTAATGAAGAATTTAAAAAAAAAAAAAAAAAGTGAGACGGAAACATCCATAGGCTGCCTCCTGCATGCACCCTACCAGTGATTGAGCTTGCAACCCGGGCATGTGCACTGATCAGGAACTGAACCAGCAATCCTTTGATACACAGGACAATGCCCAACCAACTGAGCCACACTGACCAGGGCAGAACCATTTAATTTCAGGTACTAGAAACCAGTAATGCATTTAAAAAATACAAGAGAATAACTATCCATTCAGCCACAAGCTGAGCTCCCTGAAAAAGCACAGGAAGGCTTTGGAAGGTTGGCTGCACATACCAAAGTTTGCAAATCAGCTATCAAAAATGGTCTCATGTGACCTCTACATGAATCATCACAAAAGGATAAGGCAGAATTTAAAAAGTCAATTGCAATTAAGTTGAAGATACATCATCAACTAAAATAGCTGCTGCAAAATCCTATTCAAATCTCCCTTCCAGCCATATGTCTACTTTGAAGCTTTTCATTATCTTGCATTACTATTTCCCCTACTGCAAAGTACCTACACAACAGGATCCAAAACAGTGAAAAGAAAGCAGGGAGTAAAAACTAAGAGAACTTTCCAGTACTACAAAATACTTAATTCCTAGTTCTTTGAAGTTTCATAAAGATGTTGCCTTCTGAGATTAAGAGCTAGAAGCAGTCTAAAATCATGACCAAAATTAAGGGGTCTTTCTACTAGGGAGGGGTGAGTAGGGAGGAGGTGATTGGGAGAAGGCTGCAAGAGCCAATGATAGAAAAATCTACTGTGAAGACACTAAAAACTTGAGAATTTTT
The DNA here is from genome assembly GCF_014108235.1 of Myotis myotis. Taxonomy (NCBI): domain Eukaryota; kingdom Metazoa; phylum Chordata; class Mammalia; order Chiroptera; family Vespertilionidae; genus Myotis; species Myotis myotis. The sequence goes on along the minus strand of NW_023416313.1, from coordinate 196,558,893 downwards.
ACATTGGCTTTCTCATGTTCTTGCTCCCCACAGCTGCTTTTCCCCAACCTACTTGATAAAATCCAAATTGTACAACAGCTGCTAATCTACAAAATCAATTCTCTAACAGCCATCATTGACAAACTACTCCCCAAACTAGCTGAACTATGCCTAATCTCTCCTGCTAAAGCCCTATAAAAAAATTCTGCCTTCCCCAAGTTAGAACTCTCCTCCAGAGCCTTTCATGCCCAGCATTTTCTATTATAGTCTTATGCTGACAGTGCCCTGGTTAACTTTCTTTCAAACTGTGAAAAGTTCTAAGAGGTTAACACAGCAGTAATTTGCTTCTTGATGGGCTCCAAGGTAATACTGGGCACTATTTCTGTGTCCATATAGACTCACTAGGGAAATAGGCAATAGAAAAGTGAAGTCTCCAGTGATCATTTAAAAAAAGCATAAAGACAAAGATAAACATTTATTAACAGCCTACCTCTACTGCTTCATCCTTTTATATAATGTACTAGAGGCCCGGTGCACAAAAATTTGTGCAATCAGTGGGGAAAGGGGGGGGCCCCTCAGCCCGGCCTGTGCCCTCTCTCAGTCTGGAACCCGTCAGGAGATAACGACATGCTGGCTTAGGCCTGCTCCCGGGTGGCAGAGGGCAGGCCCAATCCCTAGGTGCAGCCCCTGGTCTCAGAGAAGGGCTGAATGGGGAGTTGGGGCACCACCCCCTGTCATGCACAGAGCAGGGCGGATTGGGAGGCTGTAATGCCACCCTCAGTCACGCTCAGGGTAGGGCCGATTGGGGGGTTGGGGCACCGACCCCTGTCACACTCAAGGCAGGGTCGATGGGGAGGTTGCGGCGCCACCCCCTGTCAAGCACAGAGCAGGGCCAATCAGGGGGTTGGGGCGCTGCCCCCTGTCACGCACAGAGCAGGGCCCATCAGGGGGGTTGGGGCTCCGTACCCTGTCACACACAGAGCAGGGTCAATCAGGGGGTTGGGGAGCTCCCCCCTGTCACTCACAGAGTAGGGCCGATAGGGGAGTTGGGGCACTGCCCCCTGTCACCCACAGAGTAGGGCCGATAGGGGAGTTGGGGCACTGCCCCCTGTCACCCACAGAGCAGGGCCAATCAGGGGGTTGGGGCGCCGCACCATCACACTCAGGGCAGGGCCGATGAAGAGGTTATGGCTCTACCCCATCACACACAGAGCAGGGCCTGTGCGGGGGGAGGGGGGGGGGTTTGGTTGGGGCGCCGCACCCTGTCACACACAGAGCCACAGGGCGATCAGGGGGTTGGGGAGCTCCCCCTATCAGGCACAGAGCAGGGCTGATCAGGGGATTGGGGCACCTTCCCCTGTCACGAACAGAGCAGGGCGGATAGGGAGGTTGTGGCCCCGACCCCTGTTACACACAGAGCCGCAGGGCGATCAGGGGGTTGGGGAGCTCCTCCCCCTATCAGGCACAGAGCAGGGCCAATCAGGGGGCTGGGGCACCGCCCCCTGTCACACACAGAGCAGGGCCCGTGGCAGGGGGTGGGGCGCCGCACCCTGTCACACACAGAGCAGGGCCGATCAGGGGGTTGGGGCGCCGCATGCTGTCATACACAGAGCAGGGCCGATCAGGGGGTTGGGGCACTGCACGCTGTCACACACAGAGCCGCAGGGTGATCAGGGGTTTGGGGAGCTCCCCCCTATCAGGCACAGAGCAGGGTGGATAGGGAAGTTGTGGCCCCTCCCCCTGTCACACACAGAGCTGCAGGGCCATCAGGGGGTTTGGGCGCTGCCCCCTGTCACGCTGATCCTGGTGCTGGGAGGCATATTATCCTTTTACTATATAGGATAGAGGCATGGTGCATGGGTGGGGGCCGGCTGGTTTGCCCTGAAGGGTGTCCTGGATCAGGGTGGGGGTCCCCACTGGGGTGCCTGGCCAGTCTTGGTGAGGAGCTGAGGGCTGTTTTCAGGCTGGCGGGTGACTGAAGCTCCCAACTCCTCCTTTTTTTTTTTTTATTCTGGGCCAGCTTTAGCTCTGGCTCCAGCTCTGAGGCCTCTGCTGCTGAAAGCAGGTATCTGGTTTGTTTGTGTTCTATAATCGAAACACTGTATCAACTCCAGCTCTGAGATCCCGGCTCGCTGAAAGCAGGTTTCTGGGGTTTTGTTTAGCTTCTATATTTGTAACTATGTTTCAAACTCGAAGCTCAGAGGCCTGCAAGGCAGGCGGGGAACGTTGGTTTCCTCCGTCACTGAAGCAAGCAAGCCTCATGTTAGCTTCCAGCTGCCTGGCTGCCAGCCGCCATCTTGGCTGGAAGTTAATTTGCATATCACCCTGATTAGCCAATGGGAAGGGTAGCAGATGTATGGCTAATTACCATGTTTCTCTTTTATTAGATAGGATTCTTTTTAATCCTCATTACAATCCTTGGATAAATATTCTTATGTTCATTCTTCATATGGGAAATCAGAAAGTTAGATAGTAAATTTTATATGTTATCATATTTTATTACAATAAAAAAAAGTATGATTGCAATAATCACCAAAAACTAGAAACTCCCCCAAATGTCCATCAGCTGGTGAATGGTAAAGCTAGCTGTAGTATAGCCACACAGAACACTACTCAGTAATAAAATAAAATAAAGAATTACTAGTATGCACAACATGGATCAAATTCATTATGCTAAGTGAAAGAAGCCATATTTTAAAAGCTACATACTAAATGATTCCATTTAAATGACATATTGGAAAAGATAAACTATAGGAACAAAAAATAACACATCAGTGGTTGCTGGGGATTGAGATGGACATAAGTGAATTTAGAAGATTATGGTGATGATTATACATTTGTCAAAACTCAGACTGAACACTAAATACAAATAAATAAAAAATTTAATGTATGACTGAAATCTATACAGGAATGAAACCTTTAAAAGTCAGCTACTGTCAAAAATTTTAAGATGAGCCCTGGCCAGTGTGGCTCAGTTGGTTGAGCATCACCCCATGCCCTGAAAGGTTGTTGGTTCAATTTCCAATCCAGGCACATATCCAGGTTGTGGGTTCGATCCCTGGTGGGGATGTGTATGAGAGGCAGCCGATTGATGTTTTTCTCTCTCTTTCCCTCTCCCTTCCTCCCTCTCTAAACATCAATAAAAGTATTTTTTTTATTTTTTAAGATGAGTTATTTTCAGCACCAAATACACCACACAACACCAAAAATACAATGTACCATATTCACCCACAACTTGTTTCATCCAGCCCCTTACTTTAAAATACAAAACTATTACTTAGTAAGTAAAATGTTTTTCATTATATGCACCGCACATCTCACATAGTAGGTAGTCAGAAAATGTTAACTAATACACAATAGGGTTTCGATCCACTTGGCCTTTCTACTTCAATGGTACATACATATGTAGCTTCAAACACAAAATTATTCATTTCTCAAAATATTAACATATACATGGCATAGGAAAGTGCTGTGCATAAAGTGTACTAACCTGAATTTGTTCAATTAATCAATAAGGGCAACAGAGCATGTTGTCTTGTGTCAAGAGAGCTCTCTTAGCAAAAGCTGTGATCTAGAATAAAAGAAAAATAGACAAAATTCAGCCCTACTCAAATTTTAGCCTTATTATATATAGCTTTTTTTAATCTCTCTTTTTTCTTTCCTTATGTAGTGAGTCATGACATGTAAAATGTTTGTACATTCAATTTTTTTGCAAGCAGTGCTTTTCATATCTCAATAAGGAATGAATGGACTTTCATTTTGCAAATTACAGTTAAATGCAGTAACATTCAGTATTTTAATCTGTTTCATAGTTCACCTTAAAATAAGTCGACACCTATAAAACTTGCTTTGTGAACATGAAATTCTTTCATTTTGTCTACTTTTTAAAATATAGAGCAATCTGAAAGGTCTATCCTTTCAAATTAATGTTAAAATTTTTCTACATCCCCACACTCCGATTAGCTGTGCACCCTAATTTCTGACTATCTTCTACACAAACTTCCATTCAAGTCAATTTAATTTGCTTGCTTTCCACAGAGAACTTTATCATTCTCAGCTGTCACCCTATAACACACCATTCCTTCTTTTTAGAACAAAGACTTTTTCTCCCTTATCCTCTTTGTCAATCAATGCACATCAGTCAACTTTCTCAAAATCCAGCCCCTCCCTTCCTTCCTGAGCTGATATGATCATTCTGTGTACTCCATTAATCCTTGCTGGAATATTTTGCTACATTATATATGTATAATCTCATTTGATTAGTGGACCTATCTCCTATTTTTTGTCTTGCTATCTCTCCATTGTCTAAGTATAATACCCATCAACAAATTTTATCTAGGCCTCTCATATTTACTATGGCCTAGCCAAATAGTATTATTAAACTGAAGCATTTGTAACTAAGATACTTTTTTCTCACAAACCATTTTCAGTGTTCAAGGCCAGGAATATTATTTTTTAATTGTGCTTAGTTTGTTAACCTGAAAACGGACTATAAACATATTACACTAGTTAAATTTTTACATTTATACCATCATAAAAGAACAGTTATCAAATTAATTTACATTTTAAGTTTTCTACTTCACTTTCATTTGAAATAACCTTGTAGCTCAGTATTGGCCATTGATAAGCTATATTTGAATTTCAGAAGTATACAATTTAAAACTTTTCTATTTTGCCCTGGCTGGTGTGGCTCAGTTGGTTGAGCTTTGTCTCCTGTACCGTGAGGTGGCAGATTCAATTCCAGGGTCAGAGCATATCCTGGGTTGTGAGCTCAATCACCAGTAGGGGGCATGTACGAGGCAGCCAATGGATGTCATCAATGTTTCCCTCTCTCCCTCTCCCTTCCTCTCACTCTCTCTAAAATCAATAAAAACGTATTTTTTAAAATGTTTATTATTTCATAACAGGAAATAAAAATTTAACCAACAACCCCATAAAGTAAGACTTCCTGCCAAAGCAAACACTATTATATAAAATAATTTGAAAAATAAATAGCACATTATTTTATTCATTGTTTTTACTTCCACTGATATATAGGACTTAATAAATGTTTTTATATGCACTGTAAAAATGGGGAAAAATAAAACAAGCCATCCTCAATTAATATAGCCAAAGAGATATTAAAATATATTATCATACCTATTTTCTATGAGCCTTTTAAAACATAATTCTATGCTGTAACTCAGTAAAATGATAACTATTATGCATGTCAAATTGGTAAAGAACTAACTGCAAGGAATTAAGGATCTAATGGTATGCTACTGAGTGTTTAATGTGTACCAAATGCCTTAACTAAGCACTTTACATGGGCTACTATTAAATCATTTAAAATCTCATAACCATCCTGTAATTATCATCTCCATGTTACAGTTGAAGAAACAAATTCAGTTAATAAATGGTGGAGTTGGAATTTGAACTCAGATCTGACTCCAAAACCCTAGTTTTTTCCAATCTACCAAGTTACCATCTAGATTAAAAGTTAATTTTCAATCATTCATTAATAAAATATCAATAATAGTACCATTCAGTCCCAGTTACACACAAAAATGTAAATTACCTGCAGTGCATAGCCTAACCCGAATCTCAGATATGTAATCCCTGATGGCTACAAGCTAGTAAATGTGCTGAACATTTCATGCTTGGCATCTGACAAGCAATGAGGATCTCATATATAAAAATAGGCAGGCCACCATGAATGAATAGGTGATTCCAAAACCTATTCAGAATTCAGAATGCACTTTCCTTTTATACAAAAGCAATGCTAAAAATGGTAATTCTGTTCCCAGACCAGCCCACATTTAAATAGTAATTCATCAACTATATCTAGCTACCATTTATAAATACAGGAAAGTGTGTGTGTGTGTGTGTGTGTGTGTGTGTGTGTGTGTGTGTGTGCGCGCGCGCGCGCGCACGTGCCCATGTGTGGGGGTGGAGGAAGGTAGTAATATTCTGAGTTCCAAACTGAGATCTCAAAAATATATTTGACTCCTTGTTTGTCAGTGAGAACAGAGATGTCCCTGACACCCATCGTAGCATTGCAGCCTTGCAGAGAGGCAGGTTTTCAGCAAATGTAAGATTAATTAATAGTACTTGTTGGGAAATCTGATCACATAAGAGAAAGCATTCCTCTACATAGGAATCACTCACTCCCTCCGCAAATTCTATTCTATAGAGCCCTTAAATCAAAGGCTATTCGATAACAAAATAGCAGGTGAGGAGAGTATTCTATGAAAGTATACTAAGTCATAAATAAAAGAAAAAATTTTAGAATATCACTACTTTGCAACCCCCAATGAATTATTGGTTCTAGGCATTAAATATCGATAATTCTTAATATCACATACACACACACACACACACACAAAAAAAAAAAAAAAAAAAAAAAAAAACCTCAATGCAGATATCAAGTGTCTCCACACAATACAATCTACATACGGTCCTGACAAAGAAATCACACCTGATTCTGATCAAGCCTCTGGATCCTCAGGAAAATCTGCAGGACACACAGAGAATAGAGTGACACGCTGAATTACACCATTAGTATGCAATCAGCAGAATCCAAATTGTAGGAAGTTTGACAAGTCAAATAGTCCAGGGCTCAATAGCTAAACTATAGGGAAAAGAACGAGATGAGAAGGGGGGACTTACAGATTAAAAGGCAGTTATGACTGGGATGAGTACAAGGAAAGCTGTTGGGGCAGCTGACAAAGAAGTTCTGCTTCTTGACCTGGATGGTTGTTATAATTGTATTCACTTTATAATACATTAAGTACATTTGTTTTGTGTGGTTTTCTAAATATGTGCTTTATTTTACAATAAAATGTATTGTTTTTTAAAAAAGAGAGAGAGAGAATTCTGAGTCTAACAGAAATAGTTGAAATTCCAGCTCTATCGCATTCTTGTGTGATCCTAGGCAAGACATCTAATACCTCTATGCTTCAGCTTTCTCATGTGTAAGATAGGGAAAATAATACCTAGCCATAATTATGAGCAAAGTATAGTTAAAAATGTTTAGCAAGGTGATCACTGGACAATATTATTTCAATAAATGACAATTATTATCTATTCAAAAATGTGAAGTTGTACAGGGTGACCACTCAAATTCTTTGTACAAAATGATTATAGTACTAATTCTTTTAATGTAAAAGATTTTTGGCATTATCAGTCACTCTGCATGTAAATCCTTAAAGTTAAAAGATCTAACAGGAAAAACATCAGAAAGCACTAACATAATATTATTTAGACCAGCCGTGGGCAAACTACGGCCCGCGGGCCCGGCCCGTTTGAAATGAATAAAACTAAAAAAAAAAAAAAAGACCGTACCCTTTTATGTAATGATGTTTACTTTGAATTTATATTAGTTCACACAAATACTCCATCCATGCTTTTGTTCCGGCCCTCCGCTCCAGTTTAAGAACCCATTGTGACCCTCGAGTCAAAAAGTTTGCCCACCCCTGATTTAGACAATAGTCAGACCAAATCCTTAAAAAGCAGACCTATATATACATCTTTGGTTTTACTTTTTTAAATTAACATACAGTAAAATCGACTTTTGGGGGAAGAGGGAGTATACAGTTCTATGAATTTCAACACATGTATAAACCTGTGTAACCACCACCATACTCAGGATACAGAATAGTTACATCACACCAAAAAACTCCCTCGTGCTATCTCTATAGCCCACCCTCTCCCCACTCATCACTTCTGAACCAGTGATCTGTTCTTCAACACTATGGGTTTATATTTTCAAAAATGTCATATAAATGGAATCAGTGAGATTTGACAATAGGAATAGAGCTGCTATAAACATTCAGGTACTAGTTTCTGAGGTAACACAGTCCCATTTTTCTTGAGCAAATACCTACAGGTGGGATTTCTGGGTTTTATACTAAATATGATTAACTTTATAAGACACTACCAAACTGTTATCCAAAGTAGCCATACAATTTTGCATTCCCATCAGCAACGTGTAAGGGTTTAAGTTGCTTCGTTTCCTTGCCAGTTTGGTATTGTCAAAGTTTTTTTTTTTATTGTTTTTGTTTTGCTATTCTAATAGGTACATAGTGGTATCTCTTTGTGGTTTTAATTGGCATTTCCCTAATGGCTAATGATGCTAATATACTCAGGATTTTTTTTCTAATGTATTTAATTCAACTTGTTAAAGGACTATGTTTAGTATTTTAGCACTCGCCCTATTAATGGAATGAAATAGTTTAATAATCAAAACTAAATATGATGTCTTTTCAGAATCATTTATAACACTGAAGATTTCAAATTGGCTTCACAAGCAATAGCAAAGTTTATGCAAACATTTTCAACTCATTGGGTATAAAATGTATTCAAATAAATTCAACTTGCATTAAATTGAGTTTTTGTAGCTTTTTAATTAATAAAATTTCAGGAAATTAAATAGCTTCTTTTTCAACATCCACAAAATAACCTAAGCATAATATTATCACTCAACATTTACTGAGTGCTTGTTTTGTGCTAGGCAATATGCTAGAGCTTAACTATACAAATATTACTAAGTCAAATAACCTATTCTCCAACAGTTTATATTATTGTATTTTTCATCATTTTAAAAAATTAACTACTTTCTTAGGTTTTTAAATAGCCTTTCTTTTAGAACAGTTTTACATTGTTCCAATATACTGCCCTCTCATCAGTTTCCCTTCCTATTAACATCTTAGATTAATATGGTATATTTGTTAAAATTAACAAACCAATATTAATATATTATTAATAAAGTGCATAGTTTATTCATATTTCCTTAGTTTGATCCAGGAGATAGATAGATAGATAGATAGATAGATAGATATATAAACTTATATATAATTTTTTTTAATTTCAAAGAGAGGAAGGGGAAGGGAAGGAGAGATAGAAAATCAATGATGAGCGAATCATTGATCAGCTGCCTCCTGCATGCCCCTTACTAGAGGTGGAGCCCACAACCCTGGTTATGTGCCCTGATGGAGAATTTAACCATGACCTCCTGGTTCCTGGGTCAAGGCTCAACCGCTGAGCCACACCAGACAGGCCCTCATTATATTTAGTTGTCATGTCTCTTTAGGTTCCCCTTGGCTATGACAGTTTTTCAGTCTTGTGTTTGCCAGGCCTTCTTGTCTTTCCTCCTCCTCCTCTTTATTGACAAGAGTTTGTTTTTGCCTATTTCATATTCCTTCCCTATTTCTCTAGTTAATAATACAGTAGTCCTCATGGGATACATGCCAAGACCCCTAGTAGATGCCTAAAACTACAGATAGTACCAAACCCTACTTACACTATGTTTCTTTCTATACATACATACCTCTGAAGTTTAATTTATAAATTTGGCACTGTAAGACATTAGCAACAATCTACACTAATGAAAGAGAAACATGCAAATTAACCATCACTCCGTCACTCCACTACACCCACCAGCCAATCAGAGCGACTATGCAAATTAACCCAACAAAGATGGTGGTTAATTTGCATACGCAGGCAAGGAGCGAAGACTGAAGACAACTGAAGATGGCGGCGGCCACGGAGCTGGAGCGAGCAGGAGGCTTGGGCTGCTCCTGGCGACAGAGGAAGCCAAGCTTCCTGCCGGCCCTGTACTCCGCTCAAGGAGGGGCTGTGGGCCTGGGTCCCCGGGGGTGACCCACGTCACCAGCCTGCCCTGGGCTCTGATCAAGGAGCTGGGGGAAAAAAAAAGGAGGAGCTGGGAGCAGCCAGAACAAAGAAGCCAAGCCTCACTGCTGCAGTCAGACCAAAGGCCTGGGTCCCAGGTGCCAGAGGAAAACTGGTGCTGGCAGCCAGGGGAAGGAAGGCCTATTGCGCGAATCTTTGTGTAACGAGCCACTAGTCCTATATAATAAAAGGCTAATATGCAAGTCGACTGAATGGCGGAACGACTGGTCACTATGGTGAGCATTGACCACCAGAGGGCAGACACTCAACACAGGAGCTGCCCCCTGATAATCAGTGCATTCCCACAAGGGGAGCACCACTTAGCCAGAAGCCAGGCTCATGGCTTGTAAGCTCAGTGGTGGTGGTGGGAGCCTCTCCCACCTCCGCAGCAGTGCTAAGGATGTCCGACTGATGGTTTAGGCCCCCGGGGAGCATGCCTAAGCTGTCAGTCAGACATCCCCTGAGGGCTCCTGGACTTGAGAGAGTGCAGGCCGGGCTGAGGAACCCCCCCGCCAGTGCACAAATATCATGCACCAGGCCTCTAGTCTATATATATATAAAAGCTTAAGCAACCGTTACGACCAGTCGACCAAACGACTGGTCGCTATGACTCACACTGACCACCAGGGGGCAGACGCTCAACGCAGGAGCTGCCCCCTGGTGGTCAGTAAGCTCCCACAGCCAACCTCCCACAACCGGTCAACCTCCCGCAGTCCCTCCCCCAGCCGACTAGGTGGTCAGTGCGCTCCCACAACCTCCCTTGGTCCCTCGCCCTGGCCATCCGGCCCTGCCCCGATAAGGACTGGGAGAGATGGCCCCGATCGCCGGACAGGCCGAGGGACCCCACCCATGCACAAACTCGTGCACCGGGCCTCTAGTAACTAATAATCAAGTAGAATTATAACAATATACTGTAATAAAGTTATGTGAATACGGGCTCTCTCTCTCTCAAAATACAGTCATGTATGTCTTAACAATGAAGATACATTCTGAGAAATACATTATTAGGTGATTATGTTGTTGTGGGAACATCATTGAGTGCACTCACACAACCTAGATTATATAGCCTACTACACACCAAAGCTATATATATGGTCTGCTCCTAGGTTACAAACCTGTGAAGCATGTTACTGTAGTGAATAAATAATTTAGGCAATTATACACAACCAGAGGCCTGATGCACGAAGATTCGTGCAAGAACAGGCCTTCCTTCTCCTGGCTGCCGGCACTGACTTCTCTCCGGCACCCGGAACCCGGGCCTTCACTCTGGCCACTGCCTTCCACCTTCACTCCAGCCCACCCTCCTGTAGCTCCCTCCACACCCCGCTCCCCCCTGCAACATAGCAGGCATCCCGCCCAGCCCCGGCCGCTCCGTGCCTGCGTGCACGTGCTGCCAAGAGGCCTGGAGCAGCCGGGGCAGGGCGGAACACCTGCGTCGTTGCCATGGCAATGATGCAAGCATCCCGGCCCGGCCATTGCCATCTTTGTCATGTCAATTTGCATATTCCCTCCTTATTGGCTGTGGGTGCCACCATCTTTGTCACAGAGTGATGGTTAATTTGCATATTCTGTCTTTATTAGATAGGATGGTATTTGGGTATCTAAACATATATAAACATTATAAAGTACAGTAAAAATATAGTGCAAAAATTTAAAAATGGTATGCCTGTATGGAGCATTTACCATAAAGGGAGCATGGAGAACTAGAAGTTGCACTAGGTAAGTCAGTGAGTGAGTAGTGAGTGAATGTGAAGGCCTAGGACATTACTGTACACTACTGTAGACTTTCTAAAACTGTACACTTAGGCTACACTAAATTAAACTTTTTCATTTTTCTTTTTTCAAAAGTAAATTAACCTAAGCTTACTGTAACTTTTTTACTTTATAAACTTCAATTTTTAAACTTTTGATTGTTTTTAAAATAAAGCATAGCTTAAAATGCAAAACTCGTGCAGATTTACAAAAATAATTTCTTTATATCCTTATTCTATAAGCTTTTTCCTATTTTTAAAATTTTTAATTTGTTTTGCTTTTTAAACATTTTTGTTAAAAACTAAGACACAAACACACACATTAGCCTAGGCTTACACAGACTCAGGCTCACCAGTATCACGTCTCTCACCTCTACATCTCCCACTAGAAGACCGTAAGGGGCAGTAACACGTAGGGAGCTGACATCTCCTATGACAGCAATGCCTTCTTCTAGAGTCCATCTCCCAAGGACTCCTCTTGAGGAGGTGTCATTCTTTTCAGAAATATATCCACAGTGGTTTACACAGTTACTTTTTTTCATCATATATCTGTTTGTAAGCAGACAATACAGCACAAGAATTTCTCTTTATTAATGTAAACCTTTTGGTTAGAAGTACATGTTTTCAAACTTTTTAAGGACCCTGGTTGAGATCTTCAAAGTTTCTGCTAAACCATCCACCATGAGTTTTCTTGAGGGTTCTTTCTTTTCTTCTCCTGCAGTTTACTTTTCTCTTGCATTTTCATCAGCTATGTGTTCCTATTCCAATTCCAACAACTCCTCAATTCCTCAGAAACCACCCTAGGAGCTCCTCAATGTCATCCTCATGCACACCAGGTTAAAGTTATTTGCCATCTCAACCACAGCCTTGTTGACTTTTTACAACTTCCTCATCCTTGGAAAAATCTTGTAAAGTCATAGATTAACCTCATGGGTGTCTTCTTCCAGCTGCCATTCATACACTCTTTGGAGACATCACGCTAAGCCCAAACAAGGATCTTTTTTTTTTAATATGTATTTTTATAGATTTCAGAGAGGAATAGAGAGATAGAAACATCAATGATGAGAGAGAATCATTGACTGGCTGCCTCCTGCACGCCCCACACTGGGGATCGAGACTGCAACGCAGGCAATTGCCTGACTGGGAATCAAACTGTGATCTCCTGGTTCATAGGTCGACACTCAATCACTGGGCCATACCAGCTGGGCCCAAGCAAGGCTCTTGATGCAGTCATAGATGATGTAATCCTTTTAGAACTGTATCAATGTCTTCTCAGTGTCTTCATCAGTTGAGATGCAGCAACTGCCTGGGCAAAGATCCTCCCCAGGTAACAGGACTTAAACGCTACTATACTAATAACTCCTTGATCTATTAGTTGGATCAAAGAGATAGTGTCTGAAGGTTGAAAGATCAATTTGGTTTTGGGTGATTACCAATAAAAGGAGGATGTCCAGGAGCACTGTCACCAATAAGCAAAATCTTAAAAGGAATGTCATTCTCCAAACAGTACTCCATTTCACTAGCATAGCAATTCAGCAAAGTATCTTGGAGGAGTAGTCAAATCATCCATGACTTCTTATTGCTCCTATAGTACACTGGCAGTGTGTGCTTACTGAGGTTCTTAACATTACGGACAGATCGCTAGAAGTCTCCTGTTTTCTGTTCTAAGGCTTGTGGCCAATCAGGAGAAATCTTTAAAAAGATATTAGCTTGTAAGAACATGTAATAAGTAACTTCAAAATGCAATGGGTATTTAATTTTAAAGCGTGCCTTTAACATTTATGTAAAACATTTTTTGTACTCGTTCAATAGAAACTTATCTGGCCACTGGGTAAAGCTAACATTAAAACTACTAGTCCGCAATGTGTTAAAGGTCCTGGGGTTCTCACTGTGCCAGATCACAAAGGGTTTCAATTTGCAGCCTGCAAGACAGCCACTAAGCAAGACTATTACCCTGTCCTTCAGACCCTTGAAACCTGGCACTGATTAGGCCTCCTTATGGATGCAAGTTCTTTCAAGCATCTGTTTTGGAATAGGAAGGTTTCATCCATATTGAGTATTTGCTCTCAGAGTAATTTTCCTCCACAAAATTTTTAGCGTTTCCAAAAAATTTTTTTTTCAAATTTTATTTATTGATTTTTAGAGAGAGAGAAAGGGAGCAAGAGAAGAGAAATACCGATTTGTTGTTGCACTTATTTATGCATTCATTGGTTGATTATATGTGCCTGAACTGGGACTAAACCCGCAATCCTGCCAGGGGTCCTCAAACTACGGCCCGCGGGCCACATGCGGCCCGCCTAAAACATTTATCTGGCCCGCCGGGTATTTTTGCCGCCGCTGCCTGTCCTGCTTTGCAGCCGACTCGTCCCGGGCCCACAGTGCGCATGTGTGGAATGTCGGAGGGACAGTGAACTGGCCCCCTGTTTAAAAAGTTTGAGAACCTCTAACCAACTGAGCTACCTAGTCAGGGCACAAAAATTTTTTAGTTGCCTTCATGAGAGCATTTAGAGATTCACCACTCACTTTCACATTCTGTAATGAATAACAATGCTTTAATCATTTAAAGCACCCACAACTAGCAGTAAATTCAACATCATAGTCAGATCCAGCCTTTCTTTCAACATCATGAATAAATTTTTTGCTTTGCCCATGATTGTCATGGTGCTGAGAGGAATAGGCTTCTATTTAGGTCATTAGAAATTTCTCCATGCCTGAAACAGGCCCTTCTTGAATCTTTGTTCCTCTCATTGCCTTAAGCAGATCCTTAAACAGATATGCCTGACTGGCTCGTAATAACCATCACTGATTTTCTACCTTTGGAGTCCTTAATCACTTTGAATTTCATTTCCAATTCAATCATTCAACAAGGCCTCTTACTGGAAGCACTAGTAGTGGATTTTCCATGCTTAGGGACCATGATGAACAAAACAACACAAGATTAAATCAAGCACAAGAGAAAATGATGCAATAAGTTGATGGTAAACACAAGATGTATGACACTGCGGCTGGCGTAACATGGCATACTATTATACAGAAAACTTTTTTTTATTAAGTAGAAAGAGTACACTCTAAAATAACAATAAAAAGTATAGTACATAGCCCTGGCCCCTGTGGCTCAATTGGTTGGGCGTGTCCTGTGCACCAAAATGTTGCCAGTTTGATTCCCGGTCAGGGCACATGTCCAGGTTTTGCCAGGTAAGGACATGGAGGAGGCAGCTGATGGATGTTGCTCTCTCATTTTGATGTTTCTTTCTCTCTCTCTCTCTCTCTCTCCCTCCCTCCCTCCCTCTCTAAAAATCAATAAAAAAATTTTCTTTTTAAATAAAAAAAATTTTTTTAAGTATTGTATGATAAATTCATAAACCATTAACAGTCATTTCTTATCAAGTACTATACATAATGGTCTGTGCTATAATTTAATACTATTGACAGCTTAGTAGATTTATACCAGCATCTCCACAAATATGTGAGTAATGTGTTGTACTATGATTTTACAGCAACTGGATAGGAAATTTTCAGACCCATTACAATCTATCGGACCACTGTTATATACTAGTAGTCAGTCTATTGTTGACCACAACATCATTATGTTGTACATGACTATATCTTACTGTACTGTACTCATCCTTCTTCTTCTTGTGATGATGTGAGATGATACAATATGTACATGATGAGATGATATAGGCATTGTGACATAGCGTTAGGCTACTATACAGGTTACTAGAACACAAGCACTATGATACCACAACAGATCTGATAAGCAAAACAGCTACTAAATAACTAAAGGGTAGGTTGTGTATATAGCATGATATTCTGAACAAAGGGATGATTCACATTTTGGGCAGGACAGGGCAATACAGAGAGAGATTTCATCACACTACTCAGAACAGCATACAATTTAACATTTATGAATTGTTTATTTCTGGAGTTTCCCATTTAATACTTTTAGACCACCGTTGATAGTGGGTAACTGAAACGACAGAAAGTGAAAATGTGGATAAGGGGGACAACTGTATTCCCCTCCTTTGGAAAAGTGAGCCCCATATTTTATGTGGTTCTGGTGACAATGCCAATGTCATCAATCCCCACAATGATTGGCCCAAGGATGAGCCCAATTAGAAACCTTCCTCCAGAAACTTAAGTTCTCAGTGTTCTGAAGCATGTGTCTCTGCCATAAAAGAAGCCTTCTAACATGAGCAGACTATGAGACCAAGGCAGAGAAAAAAAGTGAAGTTAGGAAATGGAGACTATCCTGAAGACATCATTTCAATTTCTGGATCTAGCTGTTCCTGGACTGCTCTACTTGTTCTTCCTACATACAGAGCCAATAAGTCATCTTTTCGTTGAAGCCATTTTAGGACTGTTGTTGTTATTAATGCTTCCCATTTTAAAGCAGTAACATTTTGCTTCTCTAAGGGAGCAAAAATAGAAAATTATCTCTTTACTAGCTGTGGCCTTCATTAATTTATTTTCAGTATTAATCATAATTAATATAAAGCTGTAGGGAATCACACATGCATGAAAAGAGAAAGAAATAAAAAATAAAGCCATATATAACTAGACTGAAAATAGCTGCCTACTAAAGATTTATGTTCCAAGTGTCAAGAACCTTAAAGACCACTTTTAATGTATATTTTGGTTGGATTTTAAGTTTTCAATGCAAGTAATGCTAACTTTTCACTACTTTACATTTAACCACTTCACTCACTCAAAAGCTAGGTAATAAAGATACATGTTACTTGTATCACTCTGGCTTTACATTGTTCATTCACCGATCTTCATTAATATCTGAAGAAAGGCAACAGTATATGCCAAAAGGAAAAACATGCACATGCAGTAAGGATTAAAGTAAAAGTCTTAGGAGTTGACAACATATAATAAATAATAAGTCTTTCTTCAGTTTGTCTGCCTGTAATGTCCCTACTTATTCTTTGATGCTAAACTTAAATGCCACTTCCCTTCAACACAGCTTCCTCCCATCATACCCTAGTGGAACTGCCTCTGCCTCCTCTCCCTCTATCAAATTATAATTATTTATATGTTAGTGGTAATGAGAACCTAAACTTCTATAGTAAGAAATGAAATAGAAAAGAGCAGATGAAACATTTAGTAACAGAATTCACAGTTTGACAATTGAATGGATCTAATGAGGACTTCAAATGTGACTCATAAATCAAGTTTGGGAAATGGGAAGGATAAGCCAATAATAGAGAAAGGAAAGTTAGAAAGAATACATTTTAAGAGAAAGACAATTCACATGTCAGCGTATTGAGGTTGACGGCATGATAAACAGATGGAGCTCTCCAGCTGGAAACTGAACTTCAGACACTTACAGTATAGGAGTCATCTGAAAGAGGTACTCTCGGAAGCCAAAGGACCAGGTAACATTACAAGAAAAAAGAATCTAAATTAAGAAAAATGTGCAAGGCAAATACTTAAGAAACAAGTTGACCTTGTACATGAAAAGAGTAGCCAGAATATATAGAAGGCCAAGGAGAACTACAAAGTTATAAGGAGAAGGGAGGAGGAAAAGGGGTTCACAATTCAAATCTGAAGAATTAAAAAGTATGAATTACCTTAACCAATAAATAAATTAAAGATTTAAAAAAAGGTCCAAAAGACCTTTGAACCACACACACACAAAAAAGTATGAATTAAGACCAAAAAAAATCCCCATTTAGCAATTCAAAGGACACTGGTAACGATAGAATAGTTTTAGTAAAAAAGAAGGTAGCAAAATTGAAACAATAGACATAACGCTTTTTCCTTTGTGTTATTGTGTAATATAAAAAAAAGAAAGAAAGAAAAAAGATGGAAAGGAGAGAAGAATAAAGAAAGGTGTTTTGGGGATTTGCAGGGAGGGAAGGGGGCCATTAAAGATGTTGTTAGGAAAGCTTGAAATAAAATAATAAAGGTGTTAACTAATGAACTTATATATTCCGACAGATAAAAGGGATAAAAGAGCCCTGGCCATAGCTCAATGGTTGGAGCATCGGCCTGAGCCGCGGAAGGGTCTCGGGTTCAATTCCCAGTCAAGGACACATACCTGGGTTGCAGGTTCCATCCCACGTGTGGGAGGCAACCAATTGATGTGTCTCTCTCACTGTGATCTTTATCTTTCTCTCCCTGCCCCCCACCATCCCTCCCTTCTACTCACAAACACACAAACAAAAAAATGGATAAAAGAAATACCATGAAGTAGTCATGAAAGTCTAAAGTACACATTCCTAAAACCAAATGATAGAGAAAAGGAGAAATTATACAATTTAGAGATAAAGAAAACCAAAACTGAAGAAGCTTCTATTTGATGTAATCTTCTTATTCTTTAAAAAAAGAAAAAAAAAGTGAAACAACCTATAAAATCTGAGAGTAATAAAGATGTTCTGTCCCAGTAAACCCATCATAAGTTGAAAATATCTTAAGTTGAAAATGCACTTAATACACCTAACCAACCAAATATCATAGGTTATATCCTAGCCTACTTCAAACTTGTACAGAATACCTACATGAGGCGGCAGTTGGGCACGTTATCTTTAGTTTCATCTCAAGAGCAACTGCCTTCTTCTTCTCATCAGAAGCAGGCGACACAGATGGGCATTTCGTAGATATGATGGGATGCAAGAACACAAAACAAATATCAAAAAAATGCTGGCAACACAGTACATTGTAGGGTATCAGTTGTTTACCCTTGTGATTACTGTGATTGATGGCTAAGTGGGAGCTTCAGCTTGCATCACAAGGGAGTATCTTAGCACGTATTGCTAACCCGGGAAAAGATCAAAATTCAAAATCTGAAGTATGGTTTCTACTAAACTCGTATTGCTTTTGCACCATGAAAAAACTCCAAAATTCTAAGTTGAACCATTATAAGTTGGGACCAGTTGTATACTGGAATAGGGGCTAGGAAGGAGGAAGAATAGGTCTGAAACAATCCCTGAAGTGAGTCAATTAGAAAAGAATTGCAAACCAACCTAAGCAAGTATTTTGGACCACACTTCCTAAATAATTGTTCACCTCATTTTCACTTAACTAGCAGAATGGCACAAGTTCTTTCGTTTATTTGACTTGATTGTTATTCTTTTGTAAAGACAGCTTTCTATACTGTATTCTGATCATAGGTAATGAAGTTCTGTAGTCATTCTCATTGTGTATTACTCCAACTTTTTCTTTGCTATGTTACAAAGCTTTCAAATTAATTATGTTAATGCTTTAATGTGGTTCTAGTCTTGCTCTTATGCTTTGCTTAAATATCAAAGTAGTAATTGATTACTTAAGAAATCCTTAATGTCTATTTTCTAGAAGACAAGCATTTGAGAAAACTATATAAAGAATAGCAATTCTAAACCTAGAAATGGCTGTATCTTCTGACAGCTGCTCATCTACACTAATAAAAGAGAAACATGGTAATTGGTGTACAACTGCTACCCTTTTCATTGGCTAATCAGCGAGATATGCAAATTAACTGTCAGCCAAGATGGCGGCCGGCAGCCAGGCAGCTTGAAACTAACATGAGGCTTGCTTGCCTCAGTGACGGAGGATCGGAGGATCGTTGGAGGAAACCAATGTTCCCTGCCTGCGGCTGCAGGCCTCTGAGTGGGCAGTTTAAGAAACATTGTAACAAATACCACCGGACTTCAGCCAGCAGATTCGCAACATTGTAAGCAAAGGCCAGAAACCTACTTTGAGCCGTGGAGGCCTAAGAGCTGGAGCCAAGCCTCAAGGTAAAGCTGGCCCAGAATAAAAAAAAAAAGAAAAAAAGGAGCGGTTGGGAACTTCAGTGACTCCCAGCCTGAAAACAGCCCTCAGCCCCTCACCCAGACTGGCCAGGCACCCCAGTGGGGACCCCCACCCTGATCCAGGACACCCTTCAGGGAAAACCAGCCGGCCCCACCCATGCACCAGGCCTCTACCCTATATAGTAAAAGGGTAATATGCCTCCCGGCACCGGGATCAGCGTGACAGGGGGCAGCGCCCAAACCCCCTGATCGCCCTGCGGATCTGTGTGTGACAGGGGGCGGGGCCCCAACCCCCTGAGCAGCCCTGCTCTGTGCCTGATAGGGGGGAGCTCCACAACCGCCCCCCCCACGGGCCCTGCTCTGTGTGTGATGGGGTAGAGCCATAACCTCCCCATCGGCCCTGCCCTGAGTGTGAGAGTGGCGGCGCCCCAACCCCCTGATCGGCCCTGCTCTGTGGGTGATAGAGGGCGGTGCCCCAACCCCCTGATGGACCCTGCTCTGTGCATGACAGGGGGTGGCGCCGCAACCTCCCCATCGACCCTGCCTTGAGTGTGACAGGGGACGGTGCCCCAACCCCCCAATTGGCCCTACCCTGAGCATGACTGAGGGTGGCATCACAACCTCCCAATCTGCCCTGCTCTGTGCATGGCAGGGCGGCGCCCCAACTCCCCAATCGGCCCTGCTCTGAGCCCGACCAGGGACTGCACCTAGGGATTGGGCCTGCCCTCTGCCACCCGGAAGCAGGCCTAAGCTAGCAGGTCGTTATCTCCCGAGGGGTCCCAGACTACGAGAGGGCACAGGCCGGGCTGAGGGGACCCCCCCCCCCAAGTGCACAAATTTTTGTGCACCGGGCCTCTAGTTAATTATGATTAAAAATAAAATGCCTTGGGAAAATATAAATAATGATCATCTTTAGTATTTTGAAGCTTCAGAAGTTACAGAAAGAAGTGTCTGTTTTCTTTTACAACTGAAAATTTTCCCATTACATAATTCATGCTTAGGTACTTTATATGTATTATAAATTCAGTGGGGCATTTAAAAATAAACATGACATAGCATATATTCAAAATAATATTGTTGCCACAAAAATGGTAACCTTAAAAGCTCTATACTTGCCCTGGCCAGTATGGCTCAGTTGGATGAGCACCATCCTGTGCACCAAAAGGTCACCAGTTCAATTCTCAGCCAAGGAACATGCCCAGGTTTCAGGTTTAGTCCCCAGTCGGGATGCATATAGGAGGCAACTGATCAATGTTTCTCACATCAATGTTTCTCTATCTCCCTCTCCTTCTCTCTCTAAAATCAATAAAAACATTTGAAAAAAAAAAAAGCTCTATACTTATTCCTAGAATGCTGCCATTGCATAAAAAGCTGTGGGATTCAACATTTGGAACTTCTTTAAAGTCTCAACACAATCTGTATAATATTGTCAAAAGTCACAAATCTTCATTCATTAAATATAGCTTTGATTTGGGGCTATTTCAGGTTATCATAAGGTAATTTATCTAAATTTGAAGTACCACTTTTGAACAAAAAGTGCCTATAATGCATGAAACAAATTTTCTTACACTGCTATAATGACAGCATCATTAAAATATATTTGTACTCGCGCACTGCTGGTGGGAATGCAAACTGGTGCAGCCAATGTGGAAGACAATATGCAGTTTCCTCAAAAAGTTAAAAATGGAACTCCTAGTAATCCCACTTCTAGGACTATATCCCAAGAAACCAGAAACACCAATCAGAAAGGATATATGCACCCCTATGTTCATAGCAGCACAATTTACAATAGCTAAGATTTGGAAACAGCCTAAGTGCCCATCAGCAGATGAGTGGACTAAAAAACTGTGGTACATCTATACAATGGAATACTATGCCACTATAAAAAAGAAGGAACTTTTACTATTTGAAACAACATGGATGGAACTGGAGAGCATTATGTTAAGCGAAATAAGCCAGATGGAGAAAGATAAATATCACATGATCTCACTCATATCCTATATAATAAAAGGCTAATATGCAAATTGTCCCCACTGGTGGGAGTTCCACTGACCAGGAGTTAGACGTGTGCTGACCACCAGGGGGCAGTGCAGAACATGGCAGGCATTCCGGACACAGCGCTGGCAGTGGGCAGCAGTGGAGGTGCTGCCAGCCCAATGGGCCCCAATAAGAGCAGGACCATGGCGGGATGGTGGAGTGGGTGAACAGGTGGTGCCAGGCCAAGGCAGGAGCGAAGGGAGGCCCCAGCCTGCAGTGGCAACAGGCAGTGGGGGAAGAGAAGCCCCAACCAGCAGCTGGCAGCCACTAGGGACCGTACCAGTGCACAAATTTTGTGCACTGGGCCTCTAGTGTGGGATATAATGATCAACATAATTTGTTGAACAAGAATAGATCCAGAGACAAATGGCAGGGGAGGGGCGAGGGTTAGAAAGCAACCAAAGGACTTGTATGCATGCATATTAACATAATCAATGGACACAGACACTGGGACAGTGGGGGCTTGCCTGAGGTAGGAATGGAGGGGAGGGGAAAAGGGTTAAGCAGGGGGAAAAAGGAGACATATTTAAAACTTTAGAAAATAAAAAACAAAACAAAACAAAAAACTAAAAATAATGCTAACAAAAAGTAACTAAAAAAAAAAAGAATAAAAAAAAAAAAACCAAGATGGCAGCATACGTAAACACTGGAAATTGCTGCCTCGCACAACACATTAAAAAATACAACTAGCCGAGGCTGGTTTGGCTCAGTGGATAGAGCGTCGGCCTGTGGACTGAAAGGTCCCGGGTTCGATTCCGGTCAAGGGCATGTACCTGGGTTGCGGGCACATCCCCAGTAGGAGGTGTGCAGGATGCGGCTGATCAATGTTTCTCTCCCATCGATGTTTCTAACTCTCTGTCTCTCTCTCCCTTCCTCTCTGTAAAAAATCAATAAAATATATT
The DNA here is from genome assembly GCF_014108235.1 of Myotis myotis. Lineage (NCBI taxonomy): Eukaryota > Metazoa > Chordata > Mammalia > Chiroptera > Vespertilionidae > Myotis > Myotis myotis. The sequence continues at coordinate 196,536,819 of NW_023416313.1, read as the reverse complement.
AAAAAAAAAAAAAATACAACTAAAAGACAAAATGGATATCATCCAGAACCACAGGAAGGCTGGCTGAGTGGAAATTCTACAACTAGAAGGAAAGAGAAAAGCACACTGAGACTCAGCGGTGGTGCATAAGTGCTGAGGTACAGCGGCGCACGTGGCAAGGGCTGGCAACTGAGGACGTGGCTGTCTTTTTTGAATCGGGAGGGAGTCACAAGCCCCCGACTGCTCTGAACTGCAGTTCCAAGTGAGTCTGTGGGGACCCAGATTCATACAGGGAGAAACTGGACTGTCGGACAGTGGGCAGAATTCGCAACTCAAGGGCAGTTTAATCTCAAAGGGGCTTGCAGCGATTACCGGGACACTGAGACGCAGGGCCCCTTATGAAGGGCTGAGGATCAGCCATAGCTGCTTGCTCCGCCCTGATGATTCCCTGAGACTCCGCCCCACCTAAGCTGTGTGCAGAGGCTTTTGCATATGAATACCCTGGCCCTTTGCAATCTAAAAATTACCTAACAAACTGCAGCTGGGCCAGACAGACCCAGAACTTCCAAGAGAAGGCCCAAGGCCCCACAGCAGCTTGCATTGCTTCACAGCTGGGCCTCATTTGGGCACCTCCAAACCCCAAACAAGGAAGGGGAATCTGCAGATCTCTTCTAGCTCCTGCTGGATAGCCTCAGGCAGAGGCTAAATTAGCACCTCCTTAGATCCAAGAGCCAGTGTACCCAGTGGTCAGAGTAGGACCATCCAGATTACAACTCCTCAGATCCATAAGGGACACACTCAGGGGGCAGACTCAGTGAGCACCAAAGCCCCACTGAAGCAAGTTTTGCCTCATAAGGGTGTGTTCAGCACAGAAGTTCTCCAACCATAGACACAGCTGACTCTCACAGCCAATTGGCCTGGAGGTCAATTCCTCCCAGTGATACCTACAACAATCAAGGCTTAACTACAACAAGGCTATGCACAAAACCCACAAAGGGGTGCACCAAGACTGTCCACCTCAGGTAATTGGGGAGGCTGAGCCACTGGGCCCTATAGGACACCTAGCACACAAAGCCACTCTTCCAACACAGGGAAGCATAAAAAATGTGGAGACAAAGAAACAGGTCACAAATGACAGAAATAGAGGAAAGCAAACGACTGGATATAGAGTTCAAAACCACGGTTATAAGGTTTTTCAAGAACTTTCTAGAAACCGCTGATAAATTAGTAAGACCCTCAAAAAGACTGGTGAGACCGCCGATAAATGTAGTGAGACCCTCAAGAAATCTAATGAGACCCTCGAGGTTATGAAAAAGAACCAACTAGAAATTAAGCATACACTGACTGAAATAAAGGATATTATGCAGAGTTCCAGCAGCAGACTAGAGGATCACAAGAATCAAGTCAAAGATTTGAAATACGAAGAAGCAAAAAACACCCAACCGGAAAAGCAAAATGAAAAAAGAATCCAAACATACAAAGATAGTGTAAGGAGCCTTTCGGACAACTTCAAGCATACCAACATCCGAATTATGGGGGTGCCAGTAGAAGAGAGAGAGAGCAAGATATTGAAAACCTATTTGAAGAAATAATGACAGAAAACTTCCCCTACCTGGTGAAAGAAACAGAATTACAAGTCCAGGAAGCACAGAGAACCCCAAACAAAAGGAATCCAAAGAGGACCACACCAAGACACATCATAATTAAGATGCCAAGAGCAAAAGACAAAGAGAGAATCTTAAAAGCAGCAAGAGAAAAACAGTCAGTTACCTACAAGGGAGTACCCATACGACTGTCAGCTGATTTACCAACAGAAACTATGCAGGCCAGAAGGGAGTGGCAAGAAATATTCAAAGTGATGAATGCCAAGAACGTACAACCAAGATTACTTTACCCAGCAAAGCTATCATACAGAATTGAAGGTCAGATAAAGAGCTTCACAGATAAGGAAAAGCTAAAGGAGTTCATCACCACCAAACCAGTATTATATGAAATGCTGAAAGGTATCCTTTAAGAAGAGGAAGAAGAAGAAAAAGGTAAAGATACAAATTATGAACAACAAATACACATCTATCAACAAGTGAATCTAAAAATCAAGTGAATAAATAATCTGATGAACAGAATAAACTGGTGATTATAATAGAATCAGGGGCATAGAAAGGGAGTGGACTGACTATTCTTGGGTGGAAAAGGGGTGTGGGGGATGCGGGAAGAGACTGGACCAAAATCGTGCACCTATGGATGAGGACAGTGGGCGGGGGGGGGGGGGGGGAGGCGGGGGGGGGGAGGTGAGAGCGGAGGGTGGGGGGGGAACTGGGTGGAGGACAGCTATGGGGGAAAAAAGAGGAACAACTGTAATAATCTGAACAATAAAGATTTAATTTTAAAAAAAAGAATAGAGTAACATAATTAATCACATTAAGAGCCTTAGAAAGAAAACAACTATTATTGTGATAGATGGCAAAAATTAATTGGTAAAAATTCAGTAGCCATTATCGCATTATTTAGACATAAAAAAACTGTGAACAGAATTATGTATGATGAAGAAAAACTATCTGACAAATAACCAAAACATATCCAATAAAATAAACAATAAGAAAGGAAAAAAAATACATATATATTTGTAGGCTGATAGTATGGCTCAGTGGTTGAGCATTCACCCAGGAACCAAGAGTGATTGCTCTTGGTTCAATCCGGTCACTGGATTCAATCCAGGTCAAGGCACACGCTTGGGTTTCGGGCTTGATTCCAAATGGGGGCCATGCAGGAGACAGCCAATCAAAGATGTTCCTCTCTCATCAACGTTTCTATCTCTATATTCTTCTCCCTCTCTCTCTAAAAATCAATAAAAACTTATTTCTTTAAAAAACGTATAAATACATTCCTCTCCTCTACAGTGTCTGCTCTGTGGCTTACCATTCATACATTCTAGTATGTTGGGTAAAAATAAAAGTTCAATCGTTTTACAGCCATACTTCTTACTATTAGGTAATACTAGAAGCTCTGATGGTTTCTAAGAATCAAAGTACTGAATATTGGGAAGTAGTTAAAACACTTTCATTTTTAAATTTAGCTAGCTGTTATTCAATGTCCTGTCTTTCTTTATACTATACTAAAAATACACATCACCCCTTTGGCATATACACAACACCACCTTAGTCAGTTGTCTACTCCTATTACAGACACATTATATACACATGCAAATGCCTATTTTTAAATTCCCTACATATGTAATTTTTTCCTAGTTTGTCATCTGAATGTTACCTGCTGGCTTTGCCTCCAGATGAGCCCTAGGACAGTCTTTCTAACAGTAGCCATACATTTCGTTTGGTTCATATTGGAAAACAGCCTAATCCCATTCAGCTGCCTAACTTGGTTCAAATTTAACTAAAATCAGTTCACCGGACCTTCTACTCCCAAAACAAACAAAAAAAGCAAAACTAAAAAGCATCGTCTTTTCTTATGTTCATAAGACGCTTCAATCGTTTTTGAAGCCCTAACTCTGAGAAGTATTCAACTTTGCCTTTATTCTTTTCAAAAATATTTATTATTAACTCAGTATTTAAGATTTTCTCTATTCTCTATTTATTATTAACTCAGCATTTAAGATTTTCTCTAAGAGAAACCACGATGGCAGCATAGGTAAACACCGGAAATTGCTGCCTTGCACAACAAATTAAAAAATACAATTAAAAGACAAAACGGACATCATCTAGAACCACAGGAAGGCTGGCTGAGTGGAAATTCTACAACTAGAAGGAAAGAGAAAAGCACACTGAGACTCAGAGGAGGTGCGGAAGTGCAGAGGTACAGAGGCGCACGTGGCAAGGGCTGGCAACTGAGGACACGGCTGTCCTTTTGATTCGGGAGGGAGTCACAAGCCCCCAACTGCTCTGAACTCCAGTTCCGGGCGAGTCTCTGGGGACGCAGACTCATACAGGGAGAAACTGGACTGTCTGGCAGCAGGCAAAACTCAAGGGCAGCTTTCTCTCAGAGGTGCTTGCAGCGATTACCTCGGGACACTAAGACCCGGGGCCTCTTAGGGCAGGACTGAGGACCAGCCATAACTGTTTGCTCCGCCCTGTTGATTCCCTGAGACTCCGCCCCACCCAAGCTGTGTGCAGAGGCTTTTGCATTTGAATGACCTGGCCCTTTGCAATCTAAAATTACCTAACAAACTGCAGCTGGGTCAGAGAGACTCAGAACTTCCAAGAGAAGGCCCAAGGCCCCACAGCAGCTTGCATTGCTTCACAGCTGGGTCTCATCTGGGCACCTCCAAACCCCAAACAAGGAAGAGGAATCTGCAGATCTCTTCTAGCTCCTGCTGGATAGCCTCAGGCAGAGGCTAAATTAGCACCTCCTTAGATCCAAGAGCCAGTGTACCCAGTGGTCAGAGTGGGACCATCCAGATTACAACTCCTCAGATCCATAAGGGACACACTCAGGGGGCAGACTCAGTGAGCACCAAAGCCCCACTGAAGCAAGTCTTGCCCCAGAAGAGTGTCTCCAGCACAGAAGTTCTCCCACCAGAGACACAACTGAATCTCACAGCCAACTGGCCTGGAAGTCAATTCCTCCCACTGATACCAACAACAATCAAGGCTTAACTACAACAAGGCTGTGCACAAAGCCCACAAAGGGGTGCACCAAGACTGTCCACCTCAGGTAATTGGGGAGGCTGATGTTCTAAAAACCAATTCCTGCCCTGACCGGTTTGGCTCAGTGGATTGAGCATCGGCCTGCGGACTCAAGGGTCCCAGGTTCGATTCCGGTCAAGGGCATGTACCTTGGTTGCGGGCACATCCCCAGTGGGGAGTGTGCAGGAGGCAGCTGATCGATGTTTCTCTCTCATCGATGTTTCTAACTCTCTATCTCTCTCCCTTCCTCTCTGTAAAAAATCAATAAAATATATTTTTAAAAAAATAATAAATAAAAAATAAAAACCAATTCCTTACAGTCAGAAACTCCATAGATGAAGACAGAAATAACACTGGAAGAAAGATAATGCATTCCAGGACATTGGAAGAGGGGATTATAACATTAAATATTAAGTAAACAACAAAAAATATTAAGTAGAATCGCCAAAACCGGTTTGGCTCAGTGGATAGAGCGTCGGCTTGTGGACTGAAGGCTCCCAGGTTTGATTCCAGTCAAGGGCATGTACCTGGGTTGTGGGCACATCCCCAGTGGGAGATGTGCAGGAGGCAGCTGATCGATGTTTCTCTCTCATCGATGTTTCTAACTCTCTATCTCTCTCCCTTCCTCTCTGTAAAAAATCAATAAAATATATTTAAAAAAAAATACTAAGTAGAATAATGTAAGTGATGCAGGCCCCTTAACAATGAGCCAACATCTCCCATATATCCCTTTTTATATGGAGGTACAAAATCTCTGTTTTAATAAATAATATTAAATCCTGCCCAGTGGTGTGGCTCAGTTGGTTGAGCATCGTCCCATGCACCAAAACGTCACCAGTCAGGGCACATGCAGGTTTCAGGCTCAATCCCCAGAAGGGGGACTGCAGGAGGCAACCAATCAATGTTTTTCTATCATCAATGTTTCTATCTCTCTCTCTTTCTCCCTTCCTCTCTCTCTAAATTAATTTTTTTTAAAGCATACTAAAAAAATGACAAAGGACCCAGTGCACATTCTCCACTCCCACCTTACCCCCTTCTTTCAAAAAAAAAAAAAAAAAATTTAGCCCTAACCGGTTTGGCTCAGTGGATAGAGCGTCGGCCTGTGGATGAAGGGTCCCAGGTTCGATTCCAGTCAAGGGCATGTACCTTGGTTGTGGGCACATCCCCAGTAGGGGACATGCAGGAGGCAGCTGATTGATGTTTCTCTCTCATCGATGTTTCTAACTCTCTATCCAAATCCCTTCCTCTCTGTGAAAAATCAATAAAATATATATTTTTTAAAAAATTTAACCCTATACCTTCCACAGTTCTTCTAGTCTCTTGCCTACTGCCTCCAAAGGAAATACAACCATTAGAATAAATATATTGTAATATAAAAAGCTAATGTTTTACCAGGACATGTTCTATAAATTCTAAGGAAAAAATTCCTAGAAAGATGGTCAACTCCCATATTTGCTACCACTGCTGGGAGAGGAAAGATAACAAACAAGTAGAAGAAGAATGTGGAAGGAGAGAGAAAAACTAAAGAATCTCCCTCACCTCCAAATAAGGCAGGCTCATCAACCAGTACAATCCTCTGCCTCTCTCAATCTCCCTCCCCTCACTGACTGCCCCAAGCATAGCTGAGATCTGCAAGAATGAATGTAATATATAAGCTACAAATTATATTTTCCACCTTTACCACTAATTAAGATATTATAATCAATTATATTTTTATAGTTATAAAAATGATTTTTAAAACTGGTTTATGAAATGTTGATTTACATTATTTAATAACTTTGGTATGCTTTTATAATTTGATAGTCTGCAAATATTGTTTTTAGTAAGGCAAATTTATTCTGGCTTTAGGTGTTAATGAGATTTGATATCTCATTTAGGGGATATGATATAAATAACCAGCCACAACATTAGTAAAAATTTAAAATTCATTCATGGTTCATTAACAGTCTTGATTGAATAAGATTTACATAAACACAAAACAGGTTCATTTTAGTTATACAGTATGTTTAAGGTAAGTCAAATAGAAGAATCTCCCATTTTCATTTTACTTTTATTTATTTATAATCAGAACGTTATAGCATTTAAAGTTCATATCATGTAACGTTTCTCATAACTCAGATTCTAAAATAAACATTAGCTTTCCCCATTTATATCTAATATCAATTTTCAACTGGTATGCCACAAGAATTTTTAAAACATGCAATACCTGAACATTTAGTCAGGGGCACTGACCTCTTTACCCTTAGATTGTCAAATTTAAAAAATGACAACAGCCAACACAATAGCCATCGGGTGTGAATCAATCAAAATTACACTTCTTTCTTTTTGTCGGATCAGCAAAAAATATATTTTTTGTTGTACCGCAGAATTTTAGTAGTTTATGTGTGCCATGAGATGAAAAGGTTGAAAATCTCTGGTTTATAACATAAACTTTATTTACACTAACTGCTCATCAAGACTATGACTATGGTAAGTCTGATTTTGTCTTTTATTATTGACTAGAGGCCCGATGCACGAAATTTGTGCAAGAGTAGGCCTTCCTTCCCCCGGCTGCCAGCACGGGCTTCCCTCACAGCCCCGGCTTCAACTGGAAGGTCATCCAGAAGGACGTCTAGTCTAATTAGCATATTACACTTTTATTATTATAGATTTCCCCTTTGGCTTTTTGTTTTGTTTTTCTCATTGGAAGGGGAGGGGAGGGGAGGGGAGGGGAGGGGAGGGGAGGGGAGGGGAGGGGAGGGGAGGGGAGGGGAGGGAAGGGGAGGGGAGAGAGACATCAATGTGAGAGAAGTACATCAAGTTACATCGATTGGTTGCCTCTTGTGCACACTCCAACTGGGGATTCAACTCCAACCTAGGTATTGTGCCCAGACCAGGCATCGTACCCATGAACCCATGAACTTTGGTGCACCAGACAAAGTTCCAACTCCTAATCCACATCAACCAGGGCAAGTCTGACCTTCTTAACATAAATATGTTTCATATTATTTCAGTTTATCCCATTGCAGAAATAAATATGAAAAACCCAAGTTCTAGGATACAACAAATACAGGGAGCATTTCAGTAGTGATCTTTTCTTTTGTTTTTTTGTTTATTTGTTTTAATCCTCACCCAAGGATACTTTTTCCATTGATTTTTAGAGAAAGTGGAAGAGAGAGGGAAAGACAGAGAAATATCGATGTCATCAATTGGTTGCCTCCTGCACACGCCCTGACCAGGGCCCAGTTGGGGAGAAGCCTACAACCGAGGTAAGCGCCCTTATCTGGAATCGAACCCCAGACCCTTTGGTCCACAGGCCAACACTCTATCCACTGTGCCAAACCGGCTAGGGCTCAGTAGTGATCTTTAAAGTTTTATTCCAGTGCTTCAATGAAGAGGTTATACCGTAGAACCAATACAAAAGAAAAGAGACAATATAGCAAAGGCAAGTTTAAACTACATCAGTACTTGCCTCATACTGGTATAATTTGTCAATTAAAATAAAAATACTTAAAATTCAAAACTTTTTCCTTTCACACGTCATTTTCTGACAAAAGAGTAATCTACCACAAAAGGTAATCTTTAAAAGTAGTATCTGAGTAAGGTATTAGGTTTTGGCAAATAAAATATTCTTGTTTTATTTTGTTTTGTTTTGTTAATCCTTACCCAAGGATATTTTTTCTACTGACTTCTAGAGAGAGTGGAAGGGAAGGGAGAAGGGGGGAGAAAGAGGAAGAGAAAGACAAACATCGATGTGAGAGACATGAACTGGTTGCCTCCTACACGAGCCCGAACTGGGGTGGAAATGGAACCTACCACCCAGTTATGTGCCCTTGACCAGGAATCAAACCCAAAACTCTTCGGTGCGAGGACTGATGCTCTAACCATTGAAAACACTGGCCAGGGTGGCAAATTACATCTTTTTAAAAGAAAACTTAAATGAAAGTAATGCTATAGCTCTGCTGTTTTGTTTTATAATATATTTTTATTGATTTCAGAGAGGAAAGGAGAGGGAGAAATAGAAACATCAATGATGAGAGAGAATCACTGATTGGCTGCCTCTTGCACATCCCTTACTGGGGATTAAATCCACAATCTGGGCATGTGCCCTTTACCAGAATCTAACCCAGGGCCCTTCAGTTCACAGGCTGATGCGCTATCCAGGAAGCCAAACCGGCTCCGCTTTTTAAAGAGTACTAGTGGCCTGGTGCACCAACTCATGCACATTGAAAGGAAATTAATTAGAAAAAATATTTAATATCACTATTCGTCCTTTCTCTATAATAGAAGTGGCAACCAAATTCACGATCAACAATAACAGATCAAAACACATGCATGTGAATGGCGCCAGAGAGAGCTTTATATGTATCATGCATGCAAAAGTCAACTTAGCCTTTTCTATATGCTAGTGGCCCGGTGCACAAAATTCATGCATGGGGGGGGAAGGGGGATCCCTCAGCCCAGCCTGCACCCTCTCCAATTGGGGACCCCTTGGGGGATGTCTGACTGCCAGTTTAGGCCCGATCCCACAGGACGGCTGGCTCCTAACTGCTCACCTGCCTGACGGCCTGATCGCCCCTAACTGCCTCTGCCTGCCTGCCTGATTGCCCCTAACCCCTCTGCCTGCCAGCCTGATCTCGCCCCCAACTACCCTCTCCTGCAGGCCTGATCTTGCCCCCAATGCCCCCCCCCCCCCCGCCAGCCTGATCTCACCTCCAACTGCCCTCCCCTGCCAGCCTGATTGCCCCTAACTCCCTGCTGCCCTGATCTCGTGCTTAACTGCCCTCCCTTGCTGGCCTGATCACCCCTAACTGCCTGTGCCTAGGCCCCCACCACCATGGCTTTGTCCAGAAGGAAGTCAGATGTTCAGAAGATGGCCAGTTGACCTGGTCTAATTAGCATATTACCCTTTTATTAGTATAGATTACTGGTATAGATAGAATAAACTTGCTTAATTAGACCTGCTTTCTGATTTAGCGAAACTTTTTCCAGCCCAGTGAAGCATCCCAACTTCTCTCTCAGGTAATTGTCTGCAACACAGCAGTAAATACCAACATGAAGCAGATTATTATTGTAGATCATGCAGGGAGAACAAAGGGTAAAATATTTAACTGCAGCAGTGTTTGACTATATTCTGTGCAGTGAGAAAACCTGAAGTTACTTTCAAGATCCACCATTTCTTACTTCTTTTCAGTCAGGTCAAGTTTCTAAGCTTTCTAAATCTCTGTTTTCTGGCTAATGAAAATAGGATTCTACCAAGTCTCCTATCTACCTACTCCAGGACTTCTGTGAGGATCAAATGAGATGAGGCACAGGAAAACGCTTCACAGACATTTGGTTAAAGTGTAAAATGTTTCTACCTGGCTATAAAGCAAGTCATATTCCTGAGCTGAAGAAACTGCAAAGAGGCTAGATGCTAGGGAGAGGAAGCTGGGTGTTGCTACATGACATCATTACCCAGACAGACAATTAGCATATTAGCTTTTTATATATAGACTAGAGGCCTGGTGCACAAAAATTTGTGCACTCAGGGGGGTCCCTCAGCCCAGCCTATGCCCTCTTGCAGTCTGGGACCCCTCGGAGGATGTCCACCTGCTGACTTAGGCCCGCTCCCTGGGGGATCAGGCCCAAGCTGGCAGTCAGACATCCCTCTGGCAGCCCGCCAGCCCTCGGGGATGTCCACTTGCCAGCGGGGAGCAGGCCTAAGCTGCAGTCAGACATCCTTAGCACTGCTAAGGCGGGAGAGGCTCCCACCACCACCACTGTACTGGCAGCCGTCAGCCTGGCTAGTGGCTGAGCAGAGCTCCCCCTGTGGGAGCGCACTGACCACCAGGGGCAGCTCCTGCATTGAGCGTCTGCCCCCTGGTGGTCAGTGTGTGTCATAGTGACCAGTCATTCCCAGTCGTTCTGCTGTTAGGGTCAATTTGCATATTATCCTTTTATTATATAGGATAGAGGCCTGGTGCATGGGTGGGGGCCGGCTGGTTTGCCCTGAAGGGTGTCCCGGATCAGGGTGGGGGTCCCACAGGGGTTCCTGGCCAGCCTGGGTGAGGAGCTGATGGCTGTTTGCAGCTGGTCACACCCCCTTCAGGGTGGGAGTCCCCACTGGGGTGCCTGGCCAGCCTGGGTGAGGGCTGATGGCTGTTTTCAGGCTGGTCAAGCCCCCCCAGTGGGGACCCTCACCCCATGGAGGTTTGGCCAGCCTGGGTGATGGACTGATGGCTGTTTTCAGGCTGGCCACACCCCCTTTAGGGTTGGGGTTCCCCACTGGGGTTCCTGGCCAGTCTGGGTGAGGGGCTGAGGGCCGTTTTCAGGTTGGCCAAGCCCGCCTGCTATGGAAGCTCCCAGCCTCTCCTTTTTTTCTCTTTTTTTTAATTCTGGGATTTATTTACCTTCTATAATTGAAACTTGGTAGCCTTGAGAGGAGCTCAGAGCCGGCCAGGGTGGGCGGGAGGGAGGCCTCCTGCTCACTACAGCTCCATGGCCACAGCCAGCTGAAAGCTGGTATCTGGGGTTTATTTAACTTCTATAATTAAAACTTCGTTGCTTTGAGTGGAGCTTAGAGCTGCCACGGCAAGCGGGAAGCTTGGCTTCCTCCATCATTGGGGCAACCAAGCCTCCTGCTTGCTCCAGCTCAGTGGCTGCCAGCCATCTTGGTTGGGTTAATTTGCATATAGTTGCTCTGATTGGTTGGTGGGCGTGGCTTAAGGCGTAGCGAAGGTATGGTCAATTTGCATGTTTATTAGTGTAGATAAGTAACTCTTGAAATACATAAAATAATCCCATCAGCTATATTTGCTCTTCTTCTATTAAAAAAAAATACAGTATCATATAAAGTTTATATGGGTTATATGTTTAGAATACTGTACAGATTAATATAAAGTTATTTAATCACAGAAGAAAAAGCTATGTCAGGGGAGTGATATGGTTCATTTCATTGGTTTGATTCCTAATTACTCCAAAGGGAAACTGTGGGATGATGGAGGGTGGTTGAAGGGGAGATGTAGGCATGAGAGTAGAACATAAAGAGAAAGTAATATTGAGACTTGAGACTAATCCATTAAAAAATACATCTTAAGTGCATACATAATCCCATATAATTTTCTTCTGTTGGGAATTTTTTAAAGTTTGTAAATATCTTTTACTTTTAAACATCCTTACTATCTCATTATAACAAACTACAATTTAATAACAATTCAAATTGCAAAAACGAAATCATATACTTTATGGTAAAGAAATATAAGCCAGCCCAGCCGGTGTGGCTCAGTGGTTGAGAGTCCACCAATTCAATTCCCAGTTAGGGCACATGTCCAGGGTTTCATACTCAATCCCTGGTGAGGGGCATGCAAAAGGCAGCTGTTCTATGTTTCTCTCTCATCGATGTTTCTATTTCTTTCTTCCTCTCCCTTCCTCTTCCTCTAAAAATCAGTAAAAATATATTTTTTAAAAAAAAGAAATATAAGCAGGAAATCTTGTATTGGTCCTCTCAATGCTACACTCACTATACTACTATTGACAACAGAAGACAAAGTAGGTATCTCAGCTGAAAGTACCAAAGGGCCAGTATTGATGCAGGGTATAAAAGTACTATAATAGTAACATTTTTAGCTTCAGAGTTGTTTAAAATCTTAGTTTTCTTTTTCATTTTTAGAAAATAAATTTATTTACATGCTTATATTTGCTCTTATGATTATAAATGGAGACTCTTATTTTTTATAAATGTGCTAAGATATGATTTACCATTTAATTAAACCAAGAGATTTACTAAATGCAGTTTTTACTAAATCAAAAATAACAATTAAAATGGTAATGGTTCATTCCTGGGGGTCGACAACAACAAAAAAAGACACTGTGCCCTAACCGGTTTGGCTCAGTGGATAGAGCGTCGGCCTGCAGAATGAGGGGTCCCGGGTACTTCTGGGCAAGGGCATGTACCTTGGTTGTGGGCATGTCCCAGTGGGGGGTGTGCAGGAGGCAGCTGATCGATGTTTCTCTCTCGTCGATGTTTCTGGCTCTCTATCCCTCTCCCTTCCTCTCTGTAAAAAATCAATAAAAAATATATATTTTTAAAAAGACATTGTAAAAGATACATAAAAATATTCCAGCATGTCTCATAAAACTGTTTAATTTAGAGCATTAACCCCTTAAGTATGGTAAATACCTCACTATTCTCTTACAGATATTATCATTCCTTTCAAAGAATCTATTTTTTTATTTTATCAGCATTGAGATTCTATTTACATAATGAAGAGCAATGGAGAACACACAGCTCAATCACTATCCTCAGAAACTAAATATTCTAATGATTTTAATATACACATTACTAATTTGTAGCCTATAATTTGAAGAATGTGAATGGTGAAATGTCTAAATAAAGTACCATAGACAAAAAACAACAACAAAAAACTGCTTCATATTCAAAGGCACAACGTCAATTTAGATCAGCTGGACTCACTGCTCTATATTTCAGGAGACAGAGGTTAATAAGTGATCTTGGGATCCTTGCTCTACAGATGTCTCAAGGGTCTATTTCTTTATTGAAAGTACCTCTACTTTTGACAAATATCTATGCTACTACAGAAGTGATATCTTTGCCCATATAAGACTTTACTTGAAGCTTTTTTGATACTTAAGACTGTATATATTACAATGAAAAAATTTAAGGACATGCAACATGCACAAAGGGTCAAGATATACTCCTTCCCTTCTGATGATGCACTGCACAAGAAGGTTAAGAAACTACTATCACACATTCTAAGTTTGGGACATATTTTCAAGAGATTTTAAATGAGAAATTCAACAAACCTTAAACATTAAACTTTCCATTATTTCAGATCATGAAAAGATTTTTTAACTAATTTGTAATACACAATATATATACTCCACAAACAACTATGTACAGATATATGCCATATCAATTCCCTTACTATTTTCAATAAAAATGTATGATTCACCCTGGACAGTGTTGCTCCATGGTTAGAACACTGGCACGTGCACCAAAGGGTCATGGTTTCAATTCCCACACAAGGGCTGATATCTAGGTTGCAGGTTCAATCCCCACCCAGGTCAGGGGCACATGTGGGAGGCAACTAATCAATGTGTCTCTCTTACATCAATGTTTCTCTTTCTTTCTCTCTCCCCCTCCCTCCTTTCCAGTCTCTCTAAAAAAATAAAAATAAAAATAAATGTATGTTTATTCTTGTCATAAAAATCTGATTTGGGGTATTTTAAAAGTTCAAACATATTAAGCTATGCTTTGCTTTGGCACTAGCTCCCCCTCCAGACCAACCTACTAATAAACTGCACTTTGAAAAAACTAAACAAGGAACACACGTTTTTCCAAACCACTAGCAAATTTCAAAATTCACCACTTTTAAATACATTCCAATTCCTTAAAATAAGTAGTTAAAATTTGTATCGAAACATTTCAGAATATAATCAGAATTATTTTTTCAAACCTATACATCTCAAGCAGAACTGACTTGTAGGAAAACAACTTCAAGTGACTCTTAAAATTTAAGAAGATCCTAAAGTAAATCTATGTAGTGGTATGTTTTATGGAAATTATTTGAACCACTATCCTAATAAACCACAATATATTCTTCATGTGAGATCAATACTTGATTAAAGCTACATTTTAGCATGTTTCTGCAGTCAATGCAAGTTTCATTCCAACTGTTCAGCTCTTCAAGTAGAATTCTCAATTTATAATGCAGCAAAAAGAAAATCCATGCTTCCAAACTACCCTTCTATTTTCCTTCTACTCATTTCTAACTCCCTACATTTTTAAATACTAAACTGTAAAATCACTATTCAAATGTTTGAATTCTCACCTTATTCTTACTATTGTATTTATAAATCAAGTAACCAAGGCTTTCTATACACATTTTATAGTGTATTTCACAAGGCTAGCAACTTACAGGGCCTCATTATTTTGGCATAACATTTTAGGTTGTTTTTAACTTGAAGGGAGAATACAATTTACGCCATTATTTCAGTGTAGCACTGTGGTGCTTAAATAATTTCTCTCCTAAAATGATTTCTATATGATTCACCCTTTAAAAGAATTATGCATAAAAACATAAAATTTAAGTTAAGAAAATAAAAATGCACTTAACCCCAGAACAACAAGGAAAATAAAAAACTAGTATAATGAAACCTTTCCTACAGTTTCTAAAGAGAGCCAAGCCAAAGTTCAGTCAATTACCTGTGATAAGTTTAAAATGCAGGAAGTAGATTGACACCTCTCCCTGCCTTTATCCAAGGCCTCAATCAAAAAGCTAATATGGAGACGGAGAGCTGCTCTTGCCACCACCAACATGGAGACTTTGTACTGACCCCCAGTCTTGGTGCTGGAATGACCAACCTGAAGCTGAAGAAGCCATCCTGTATGCACATGTCCTCGGCCATGACAATGTACACTCTAGTGGTAGTGTCTGACTTCCTCACACCAGAGAAATAATTTATTATGTTATCGTTGAACTGCTCAGTGTTGGCTCTATGACTGAGGAACATGGCATTAGAGACCAGTAGCTTTCTTGGCCTACAGAGTAAATGGACAATATATTATGGAAGGACTTGAATCCTGTTTACAATGGGAGGGTTAGGTTTCATAAACCTAGGCCAATCCAAATGCACCAAACATTCCAAAACTCAATAGATGTCTTCTTCTATTCACTGGATTCGCCTGTGTCTTATTGAGTTTCTTTTCACGGACAGAGTATTCGTGAGAATGCAACTGCCTGGCTATCTGATGGGTTAGAGTGCCTTTTGAGAAGAATTGTGGATAACAGATTTGTTCCTGTTAATGAAGTTTTAAAGACTCTACCAATCCTCTGATATGAAATATGGAAAAAAAATGAAAAGCAGCAGAAAACATAGGAAGCATATTAAAGCTCGGACTAGAATTATCTTCTTGGTATCAAACAAGACAAGCTTATCGGGGTTTTTTCCTGCCGACCTATACTGGCACACCATTGATGTTAAATCTCTTTCAGTTTTTAATTTTTAAAGAAAATATACTCCCATTTCTACAACTAAAATAAATAAATAAATAAGCGAGCTAATATACGGCAAAACGCTAAAAGCTCACCAGGGATGACTAACCACGACCCTGTCATTGAACTTAAGAGATGCACTGCGTCCCTGGCGTTCTGTGTTCCTAAAGATTGCAGTCCCCACTGTGAGAGAACAGGTGCTGCGACCTACCATCCATTCGCTCTCGCAGGACAAACCTCCTTTAACTAATAAAGACTCACTTCACCTCCCAAGTAAGTTTAGATACTCAAAAGCCGCCAGCTCACCATTTCCACATCAAGGGGGTGGAGGGTGCCCGGGCATCGCCCCCTGGCTGGGAGTGGGTCTGTGTGCAGGTCCCCCCGCCCCCGCGCCCCAGGTTTCTAGCCCAGGAACCCCTCTCACAAGCCCGTGAGGCACAGGCATCCTCCTCCTGGCAGTCGGTGACTACAGGGGCAGAGCTGCTGGCGAAAGGGCAGGTAGGTGTGCAGAAGAGGGACACCTCCTCCCCCGCCCCCATCTCTCCTCCTCTCCTCCGCTCCAGCCCCTGCCCGATCCAAGGATGCGCGACCCGAGGGCAGCGGCCGCCCCGCTCCGCGTCCCGGCCCGGGCGGCGGGCGCCCCTCACCCCCTGCCCGCGCCCTCCCGGCCGCGCCAAGGCACCCGCCGGAGCGTCCCGGGGGCTCGCTCCCCACTTTTCCCGGAGCGGCTGGGGAAGCAGCAGCACTTGCAGCAACAGGCCCGGGGATCGCCTGGGGAAACGGAGTCGCGACAGCCTCCAGGCACATCCCCGGAGCCTCGTCGGATCCCGCGCTTGCCCAGCCCCAGACCCCGACGCGCGCGGGGCCCGGCCCCCAGACGCCCCCTTACCCGAGGCGGGAGCAGAGGCGGTCTCCGCTGCTCCCCGGTCGCCGCCGCCACAGCCGCAGCCGCAGCTGCCCTCCGCGAGGGGAGTGGGAGAGGTGGCTGGGTGGAGGATGCTACTACCGACTGAAGGGAGAGGAAGAAACGGAAACAGGAACCACCGCCGCCGCTTAACGGAGCCTCCGGCGCCAGTGACTGAGGGAGAGCGCGAGGCGGCGCGAGCTGGACAGTCGCTGACAGCGCGAGACCGAGCGCGAGCCGGGTCTCGGGCGCGCGACCCCGAGCAGCGCCGGCCCCATTCCGCGGGGAGAGGAAGGAGACAGGCTGCCCGGGGGCTGGGAGGGGGCGG
The DNA here is from genome assembly GCF_014108235.1 of Myotis myotis. Taxonomy (NCBI): domain Eukaryota; kingdom Metazoa; phylum Chordata; class Mammalia; order Chiroptera; family Vespertilionidae; genus Myotis; species Myotis myotis. The sequence goes on along the minus strand of NW_023416313.1, from coordinate 196,519,995 downwards.
CGAGGGGCGGGGGCCTGGAGCGGAGGGAACCCGACCACTCCGGTCGGCCGGCGATAACGCGCGCACGCGCCGGAGCGGCTCTGACAACGAGAGCGGGCGGGGAAACCCAGGATAGCGCAAGCGTGAGCGCGCGGAAGGGGGCGCGCGCCCCTCGGCGTTCCCGGCCCGTGGGAGAGGGCGCGCATGCGCCGGCGCCTGCCACCTACGGCGACCCAGGCATGTGCCAGGGCTTCTCCCCGCCCCCTCTTGGCTGCGCCCTTGGATCGCTCACCGCAGCATCCTGGGGCAGGAGCGCCCCGGGCCACAGCGGGACCGGGGGAGCTCCAGCAGTGCAGCCGCTGCGCGCGCGGGCGCCGGCTCCAACGCGAGCGTAGGCCGCCCTCTACCGCTGGAAGGCCGGAGGCTGAGGGGGGCGCGAGACCAGCCGGGAGCGCCACCTCCAGGGAATCCCGCATTTTCGACCGCTGGGGCGGGACTGGCCCGCGCCAGTTCAGCCGCGGCCCCAAGGAGCACCTGGTACTGGAGATTGGGAGCAGGCTCTCTGCCACTTGTGAGGGATGATCGCCGCTGCCCGGCTGCAGCTTGCAACGCGAACATAGACTGGCACGCACCCACAACCGACTGGCGAAGCCCTACTTTCTCGTGTGAGCTGTTTCCACACTCGCCGGGTGTAAAGATCCCCCGCGAGGGCCTGAATTCGATGTCTGGCCTCTCCCTCGACCCGCGGCTGCGACAGCCCCTCAATGAGGCGGAAGTTTATTCAGTACGGGAAAGAGAACACGGAACGAAGGGGTGGGGGCTTTTCCTCAGGATGCTTCCTACCCGCTCGGACTCGGGAAATTCCTGCCGCCCGCGATGCAGAGCAGTGGGCCGAAGAGCTAGTTCACACCAGCCCAGACGGCGAGCTGAGACCCAGGACCTGAGCGCGCTGGCGGGGCACACAAAGTAGTAGCGAGCCGAGGCGGGGGGCACGGTGGCCAATCAGAACCGCGAGCTGCGTGAGTGGAGTGCGAGCCGACCAATCAGAAGGCGGGAAGATGAGCTTCCTTTACCGAACTCTTCCCGGTGCCTCCGGACCCAGATCCCAAGCCTGAGGTGCAGTGCTGCGGAAAAGCGAAATGATACCCTAAAACACAGAAGAATTCTTCCTCTAGACGTGGGTGTTTTGAAGTAAATGCCTTGGGTACAGATCCTAGAGCAAATAGCGGCGGCCTTTTAGATGCTGAGTGTGAAAAGGGTCGCAGAGAAGAGATTTAAGAGGCAGTGGACTGCCAAGACTGTTACCTGCCTCATAACGTTCATAAACATACAGTATTTACGGAGTCATTTTTAAAGGCCAGGAACTGTACTCCCAAAACACAAATAAGATACTGCTGATTCAAAGGAGGAAAAAGTTCCCTATCCCTCCATAAACTTAGCTTCTGAGGGAGGTTTGTGAGACCTTGTGACTCCAGTATTTATTGGCAGCCCTTTAAAAATAAAAGCTCTCCACGAAGTAGTTTACAGTTATTTTTATCATGAGCTCCCCGTAAGAAGGGAAAATTAAGACAAAAGTAGAGTGACTAGTCTAAGGTCAAAAAATACACTGGCAGAGCCCGAATTGTGTCCCAGCTCAGCTTAGTCATCGTTCAACAATCATTTACTGAATGTGTGGTTGCTCTCCTCCACTGAAGCCGTCTAGGCACTGAGCTTGTTCTAGTAAACAGAGCAAAAATACGCTAGAAGGGTAGCAGGCTATGGTGGTTGGAAAGGAACAGAAATTTTAGGCTTATGCCATAGCAAGATGGATTAAAGGCCAAAGTCTTATCAGTTGTACTCTAGATAATTTTTAGAAGTCAGAAGTGAGGCAGATACTCACTTTTTAGTTTAACAGCATTTTTTTTGAAGTATTTTAGCAAGCATGTTTAAAGCTTACCTTGTACAGTACTTCAAGATTTCCAAGTTCAAAGCTTTACATTTGCCTGAAAACATCGATTTTTTTTTTTAATCTGGCCTTCATTTTTTTCTTTCCAGAGACCTAGGGATTAAAATAATTATCTTCTCAAACTCCTGCTCAAAAAGAAAAAAAAAAAAAAGAAATATCTTCCCATGGGATGTTTGTTCAAGATTTAGTGCATTTTTAGAGTGCAGTATAATATATATTAAAATACCAAATAACTAGTGTCTCTAGCATATATTCAGAAACTAGACCTTAGGCGATTTCAGTTCTGCTCTGTTGAGTTAATGTGCTTCTCAGCCTGTGACAGAACACTTATCAAAGCCCTTTTCAGGACATGCCTAGGATTTAGCTACCACCTCAGAACTGGAAGCATTAGTTAAATAACTGACTTCTGAGAACAAACTACACATTAAGTCCCAGGCCAACAATGAATTTACAAAAAATTCACAACAGTCCCTGCTTTTAAAAAACACATTTCTCTTACTGTCTCCAGAGAGGAATGTTACTAACACTCTGCCTTTCTCTTAACAGGTTAAATTTCTGACAGAAAGTATCCCCACAGGTTCTATCCACATCACTGGCCACCAGAACGCATCTCTGTTAAAGTATGTTTTCTCACAAGCTTCGGTCTCTTTGTTGCTGGGCCCTCTCACTCTCTCTTCTCACCCCAGCTGTCTGTCTGTGCCTCACATCACTCCTAGTTTCAGGTGTTTGCTTAAGAAAGTAGAATGGTTCCACCACTTCCTCCACCACCACCCGCTCAGCAACTAGGCTTGAGACCTATTTTTGCTGATGCAAAAACTTATAAAGTTCTGCTCAGCGAAACACTGTAAAGAATATTCTTTATGACATTATACTGAGAGCTAATAGAAACTTCTAAATACATCGTATTCTTTTACGCAGCCTGCATCAAATTCTTAGTCACCAACCAGAGCTGTGCGGGTCTTGCGGGTGGAACAAGAAGGGGTCAACCATTAGACAAGGGAAAATATCAAAATGAAAGGGAGTACCTGAGTAGCCATTTTATTGAGATCAAAATTAATGAACACTACCACATTTCCAAAGTTGTGAACACCCAAAGGACAGCACTGTTACTGCTACATACAAGAAGGTGTGAACTTGAGAAAATTATTTTACCCATTTGGCTCTTAGTTTTCTCATCTGTAAAATGAAGGGGTTGGACTAGATAAATTTTAGTTGTTTGCCAGTCCTAAACTATAGATCTAGCTAGCTTGACAGTAACTAACAATGAAGTATGGAAAAACAGCCTATATTTTCAAATTCAATAAATGTTTTAAGCCACTTTTGAGCCATCTCCTTAAGTTGAAATTGTCTATCTACACCGGTGGTTCTCAACCTTGGCTGCATGTTAGAATCACCTGGGAATCTTTTTAAAATCCTGATTTCTGGGCCTCATCTTGCAGAAATTCTGTTTCTTTGTTACTAATGTTGTGGCCCCACCCCATAACAAAGAAACAGAATTTCTGGAAGATGAGGCCCAGAAACCAGGATTTTAAAAAGATTCCCAGGTGATTCTAATGTGCATCCAAGGTTGAGAACCACTGATCTACACCAAGCATGTCAAACTCAAAGGCTAACACGGGCCTAATAAACAAGGTTTAAGTTTATGTGGGCCACAAAAAAACAACAGCTTCAATTTTCATAGAAACATAGGTTTATTTTGATAGAGACATGCTGAATACAAAGGGCTGAAATGAGTAATTGTTAACATAAAATAATATAACATTTTAATAAAAATTAATATTTTTTCTTGAATATTAACTTACCAGACACTGAATCACTGCACAAATTAAGAAGCATAATGCAAATAAACCTATTTTTCTTGTTCTCCAAAAGCGAAATATTCCCTGTTGCGCACACCAAACAAGTCCGTACAAGACTAATGACCTGGCAATTGGCTGCTAAAATATCCACGGCTAGTATTAGTGGAGAGAAATGGTGCGCCTGCACATAAGGCATGTAATGGAAATGAATGCAACATGGTTATAATAATCAGTCATTAGCGAAAGTTGTAGTTCGTTATTAATAATTACATATAAGAGGATATTGTAAAAATTAAGTTATGAAATTTTTATTAAAACATTTCTTACGTACCGTTATATTGGCTGGGCCGCAAAAATATTCATCGTGGGCCGCATGTGGCCCACGGGCTGAGAGTTTGACATGCTTGATCTACACCCATTCATTAAACAGCCAGAACCAATCATTCCAATCAGAAGAATAAATGATTGATTTAGAGCAGTGGTTCTCAACCTTCCTAATGCCGCGACCCTTTAATACAGTTCCTCATGTTGTGGTGACCCCCAACCATAAAATTATTTTCGTTGCTACTTCATAACTGTAATTTTGCTACTGTTATGAATCGTAATGTAAATGTCTGATATGCAGGATGTATTTTCATTGTTACAAATTGAACATAATTAAAGCATAGTGATTAATCACAAAAACAATATGTAATTATATATGTGTTTTCCGGTGGTCTTAGGCGACCCCTGTGAAAGGGTTGTTCGACCCCCAAAGGGGTCTCGACCCACAGGTTAAGAACCTCTGATTTAGAAGCTGATGAAACTAGACAAACTATCCCTCCCTGTACCTTGCCTCCATGGCTGAAATGTCTCTCTTCTCCTTTGGGATCAAGTATCATATAGTTCACACTATTGATTTCTTATTCAACATCCACTCCTAAATTTTCCTTATTGAGTTGCTTGTTTTGTTTTTGTTTGTTTTTTAGGTAACTATCCAACCTCCAGCTACAAAAGGGCAACTCAATTAGCCTGAGTCAATCAGTAAATGAATTCCCTGGTCTGATAGAGACTTGTAATGCTTACCCTGTCACATGTCACATTCTCACATGTACATCCCTGCCACCCCTCCCCACTTGTTCTTGGCTGGGCCATGTAACTAGTTATAGTCACTAATCAGTAGTGGGTTGTGGGTAGAGGCGATATGTGTTACTTCCAGGTAGAACATTTAATTGCAAGTGTAAGTTCTTACAGTGTTTACTCTGCCACAGCCTCAAGACCTGTATTGTTGAAGATGATAAGCTTTTGTCAGCCTAGGTCCCCAAGAAAGGATAATGTAGAATAGCCCACCTCTCACTCTCATCAAGTCAGGATGATTGGTTTGAGTAATAAATACATCTTTGTTATTTAAGGATTTTTTTTTCTTTTCCTTTTTTTTTCTTTTTACTGCAGTATGACCTAGATTATAAGTTATGTTAGGTCCTAGACTATTCTAATTAAAACACCAGAAAACCATTATAGCCCTGTAGTAAACTAGCCCAATCAGACAAAAGGGAAAGATTTTTAGTCCATATTTAGAGAAAAGGATTCTCTTTCCTATCAGGTATGAGCAAATCAGCCTATAACCCAGATTGCCACAAGAGTAATTGATCAAACAGAGAAAAAAAACCTTGATGATATGATTGAGCTGATGGCTATATTGCTCCTAAAGGCTATTCCTCTCTAGACTTCTAATTCTGCAAACTAATAATTCAGTTTGTTTGTTTCTCCATAACATGGTAAGCAGAAATATATGTTTATCTTTGTACATCTTTAATTTCATCAAGGTTCCTAACATAAATCTAGCAGTGATGGCGAACCTTTTGAGCTCGGCGTGTCAGCATTTTGAAAAACCCTAACTTAACTCTGGTGCCGTCTCACATATAGAAAATTTTTGATATTTGCAACCATAGTAAAACAAATATTTATATTTTTGATATTTATTTTATATATTTAAATGCCATTTAACAAAGAAAAATCAACCAAAAAAATGAGTTTGCGTGTCACCTCTGACACGCGTGTCATAGGTTCGCCATCACTGATTCTAGCTCAAGAAGCACTCATAAAAATTCTATGAGTTAAAATTTAAAAAATATAAAGCTCACCATCTTGTCTTCAGAAATAAAATATTACCTGCACTAACAAGGGGAAAAAGTAGTTTGATTCAACCCAATCTTTTTACAGATGAAAAAAATAAAACCCAGTTTAAGATTTATCAAGTTCATATGGCTTGCTATGGCAGAACTGAGGGGGAAAAAATAAAAACTGCTAATTGTTTCATCAAAAATGACCATAATTTTCCACTCAAGGTAGGAAAGTAATGAGACAGTATATTGCCCTGGTAGTTAAAAACTTTGAACTTACTTACTAGCTATATGATCTTGGACAAGTTACTTAACCTCTCTAAGCGCTGGTTTTTCCATCTATGCAGGACAATAGTCTCTAGCTCATAGAGTTGTGAGGAATAAATGACTCAACATATAAAAAAAACACTTAACATAATGCCTAACATAGTAAACATTCTATATATTGCAGCTCTATCAAATGATGTTTATTCATAGCTAAATCAATTTTTTACATTAAGATTGATCCTGTTCTCCTTTATCATTCATATAATTCAGATCCCTGACCTGTGTTTTTTTCATCATGTATAATTATAGGATAGCCTATACAACTGTATAGCCAGCATCCACCTTTCCTATAGGAACTCCTCCCATTTCCACACTTCTGTTACATTATGGCAGCAAAAGAAACCATGTTACTACTAATTGTTCCTTGGCCCAGCTAATTGGTCAAGAGCAGAACACCTGACCCAAGAGGTGCCAGGGTAGCCATTCCTCCAAAATTTTTAGATTTTGGAAGAGAGGTCATCTTAAGCCTCACCTAGATATAAAATATGGGAGATGTCACTAGACATGTTTTTTGCCAAGTGGAAATACACATTTTGTATTGAGAGAATAAAGTCAATGGACAGAGGGAAACAGAAAAGGTGAAGACTATGTCTTTATTATACTTACTGGAATTCTCAGTTCCAGGTTTTCTTGACCATTGACAAATCTCTGTCTTTCTTTCTGCTTTGGCTTGTCTCTTCCAAGGGTTTCTCCCATTTCCTTCCAATATTACTCCCCAATAATTCCTGATGGCTTTATTTGAGGTGCAATTAATGCAATGATATGTTTTATTATCTATATATATAAAGGCTAATATACTAAGTGTCCAACCATCCGGGTAATGACGTCACATAGCAACGTCACTTCCTCTCCCTAGCAACTAGTCTCCTTGCAGTTTCTTCAGCCCAGGAATACATACAACTTGCTTTATAGCCAGGTGGAAAAAATTTCACACTATAACCAAATGTCTGTGAAGCGTTTTCCTGTGCCTCATCTCATTTGATCCTCACAGAAGTCCTGGAGTAGGTAGATAGGAGACTCGGTGGAATCCTATTTTCTTTTCATTAGCCAGAAAACGGAGATTTAGAAAGCTTAGAAACTTGACCCGACTGAAAAGAAGTAAGAAATGGTGGGTCTTGAAAGTAACTTCAGGTTTTCTCACTGCACAGAATATAGTCAAACACTGCTGCAGTTAAATATTTTACCCTTTGTTCTCCCTGCATGATCTACAGTAATAATCCGCTTCATGTTGGTATTTACTGCTGTGTTGCTGACAATTACCTGAAAGAGAAGTTGAGGTGCTTCACTGGACTGGAAAAAGGTTCGCTAAATCAGAACAGGTCTAATTAAGCAAATTTATTCTATAATATAAAAGGCTAAGTTGACTTGCGGATGCACGATACATATAAAGCTCTCACTGGTGCCAGTTGCACATATGTTTCCATCTGTCATTGTCGATCATGAATTTGGTTGACACTTCTGTTATAGAGAAAGGGCGAATAGCAATATTAAAATATTTCTTCCTAGCGCTTCTCGGCCTTTGGGCTAAGATCAAGTGTAGTAAAATATTTCTTCCAATTAATTTCCTTTCAATGTGCACGAATTTGTGCACTGGGCTATTAGTTGTTATTATAAAGTAAACAATAAGAAGAGGGAAAATTCTTGGATCTATGATCTTTATTAACAACTTGAGTGATACCTCAAAGAATATGATCATCAAGTTTATAAAAATTAATCAAGAAACATTTATCAAATACCAACTATATGTAAAATACCTGTGACAGAAACTTCAAATTACCTACCTATATCTCTTCTTTTATTCTTCCATAATAACCAATCCCTAAGTTTTAGATGGTCCTATTACCACTCAGCTAAAATATAATACTTTCCAGTAACCTTGCATGGGTGTAGCCACTAAATTTGGGCTATTGATATCTAAGCAAAAATGTTGTATGGGACTTCTGTTTTTAAAAAACATCATAAAAAGGAAGGGGAGCATGGACACTGTGGCTCGGTGGTTGAGTATGGACCTATGAACCAGGAGGTCATGGTTCAATTCCCAGTTAGGGCACATGCCCAGGTTACGGGCTCAATCCCCAGTGTGGGGTGTGCAGGAGGCAGCCGATCAATGATTCTCTCTCATCATTGATGTTTCTATCTCTCTCTCCCTCTCCCTTCCTCTCTGAAATCAATAAAAATGTATCTTTTTTAAAAAGGAAGGGGATATAACCTTCTTACCACTTCTCTCCATCCTGTTACCTTGACATGATGTCTGACAGGTGCCTTCTTGGACCATTTATAGCTCTTCAAAAACCATAAACTAAAGCAAACCTTTGTGGACACTATTGTTACTATCTGATCTAAATCCAGAGTCAAGATAACATGAAAAAGAAATAGGTGATTGACAAGTTTTCTGGGCCCAAAGGCTGAATGCCATTTCAGGTCTGTGGTACATGCCATAACACAACTGTTGGTATTTAAAACAAAGAGTAAAGGTCCTAAAAACAACCCACTATAAATTGTGTTGACACAATTTACAAGTACACTTGTAATTCACATAAAGTCAAGTGGAGCTAACATATTTATTTCAAGGCTAATCTTTTAGTTTAAAACATACTCCTGCTCGTCTGGGCTCTTACACTGACATGTCAAATGGCTGAAAAGTCCATCCAACTTACTTGAGTTCTTTAAGGTGCAAGGAACCAAGTAACTCAAGTTACTTCAAAGAAAGGAGGACTTTGAACTGTTTTCAGTTCAAAACACATTAACTGAAACTTACCTGGGGCTGAACTGCCATCAGATACTGAGGCAACTGGAGACCTCCTCCTCCAGGTTTCCATCTTTCTCACATTCCCCCAGATCATTTTCTGCTCTTCTCTCAGTACCAACAGACTCCCATTCATCTACACTAATAAAAGAGAAAGATGCAAATTGACTGTACCTTTGCAATGCCCACCAGCCAATCAGGAGTGACTATGCAAATTAACCCAACAAAGATCGGTTAATTTGCATACGCAGGCATTGAGCGGCCAGGGGCGGGGCGAGACACTTGCTCCAGGCCTCTGGGCGGCGTGGGAAGGCAGAAAGGTGGCTCCGGGCCGGAGCAAAGGCGGTGCCTGCAGCCAGGGGAAGGAAGGCCCATTCTTGCATGAATCTTCGTGCATCGGGCCTCTAGTATATATATAATTGATTTCAGAAAGGAAGAAAGGTGGAGAGATATTAACATCAATGATGAGAGAGAATCATTGATTGGCTGCCTCCTGCATGCCCCCTACTGAGATTGAACCAGCAACCCGGGCATGTGCCCTGACTGGGAATCGAACCATGACCTCCTGGTTCATAAATTGACACTCAACCATTGAGCCAAACTGGTGGGGCCAGACTCTCATTCTTTATTTCACCTTTAGATTTTTGCTTGCTGGTAATTTATGTTTTCTTATCATTTCGTCTTTTTCATGGCATGACACAATCTTAACTATCTAATTCTCAGTTTCTTGGTAAATGTTCTCCAGAGAGGGAAATCTTATTGGGTCTTAATCTTTTTTTACTAAGTCACATCATAGGTCATCTAGCCTTCAGACAGGTATTAATTCTGCTCCAGACTTCTGTGGCAAGGTGTTGGTGGCTGCCTTTCAGCAGGGACTATGGGCTTGAGCATTGCAGACTCTTTAGTAGAAGTGGGAGGGGGCAGACACAAGAATTGACATCTCTGATACCCTGTTATACTCCTGTATCTTGCTTTCCCCTTCAATTTTCTACAACTCTCCTAATCCCTCTAATATTCACATACAGATTTTACCACCCTCTCCCACCCTCAGTACTTAGCAATTCAACTCAGTCTCAGCCTTCATATTGGCCTTTGTAAATTCTCCAATGTGTTATTTCCAATAAACATTGGTCCTGGTTTTGTTTATGAAGTCAGGTGGACTATGTTGGAGTTACTCTCCAAATTGACTATCCAGCTTCTCACCAACCAAATGAGTCAGCACCCTTACACAAGGTGAACTCAAGAGAAATAATGAATTATGTAAATGCAATAATTGCTCCTTTTAAAATCAGGAAAAAAGTGAAAGCTCTATGATAAGGGGACAAAACTGTATTCACATATGAAAGGCATACTTTTTTGTTGTTGTTAATCCTCACCCGAGGACATTTTTCCATTGATTTTTAAAGAGAGTGAGAGGAGGGGGAGAGACATCAATGTGAGAGAGACACATCTATTGGTTGCCTCCCACACACACTCCAGAGCCAGGGATGGAGCCCGCAACCAAGGTACGTGCCTTTATTATTATTATTATTATTGATTTCAGAGAGGAGGGGAGAGGGAGAGAGAGGTAGAAATATAATGATGGGCGAGAATCATTGATTGGCTGCTTCATACATGTCTCCTACCAGGGATCAAGCCTGCAACCCGGGCATGTGCCCTTAACCGGAATCAAACTCGTGACTTTTCAGTCCACAGGCCGATGCTCTATCCACTGAGGCAAACTGGCAAGGGCAGAAAGGCAAACATTTTAAAAGCTAATCTCTAGACAAGTATTATGAAAAGCTAGTGCTACCATATGTTGAAACAAAGAGTTTATGAATGTCTAATATATAAGTAGTATAAATAGAAGTCATGTAGCTCTGAATTAACAACAAGGGAGTCTGGAAAATATAGAGGAGCACATGGATGTTTGCTGGGCACTAATGTCTTTGTTACATGCAGTAGATGACCTACACAATCACATGTGGCATGGCTTTGGATGCAATAATTTAAACAAGAAATAAGTGGGAGATAAAATGGATAGCTGGGGGCAAATGTCAAATAGTGAAGGATGTGCTAACTGATTCGGTGAAAAGTAACTAAAGATAAATGATATTTGGGGTTTGAGTAACAAGTTATTTAATACCATTAATATAATTCATGGTTCAGTATAATCACATTTAGAATTCAGGTCTTCTTATCCCAAACCCAATATTCTATTCATCTGTCAGGCTCAACATTTCATTTACAAAAAAGCAAAATCCTAACAAAGAATCACTGAATCAGATGGATTTACTATCATATTCCCAGTGTCTATAATAGTGCCTAGCCTATGGGAGATTCTCAATAAATAGTTATTGAATGAATGGATGAGTGAATGAATGAATGGAGAAAGTGGACTTTTTTTCAACAGAGAGGATTTGATTAAATAAAAGAAGGTTTGTCGTTACATATTGTTAGATACTGCAAATGGATTCTAAGAAAGTTCAAATACCTTCTAATAGCTATTTTTTCAAGCATCAGAGGAAACCTTATATAACTTATGTCCACATTGCTAAATAATTTAAAAAATTCAATTAGCTTTGTTTTCCCTTTTAGAGGAATATTCTTCATTTTTAAAATAAGGGCCTAATAAAATCATCTATGCAGCTCTTTAACTTTTAATATTCTGTGTGCCTCTAAGACAAAATGTACTTGATTAGCTTTCCTCCACAACTTAGAATGATTGCATTTACCAGCTCATCCCAGACAGAAATGGCTGTGGGGACCATATTTTTCTCACCAAATGAAGTAAAACTAAATCTAATACTTAAAATCTGAATTTTCCTGGAAAGTCTAAGATACATGGATACCATACTGATAAGTCAGAAATATTTATTTAACCTCTGCCTTATAGTTATGATTCCTCATGACCTTGTACTTAAAATATCCCTGGCTATAAATCACAGCCAATGTTCACCAATATGGCAAAATTCTGATTGGTCCAGGGTCTATTTTGATTGTCTGAAACCATGCAATAGTATTTTAAGTATTCAAAGACTATCTTTGTCCTCCATTAGCTTAACTTGGTAACAGGGAGGCTCACTGGAGCTCTGGTAAACAGAGTTGCACACAGATTATTTTGATTTTGTGGTAGGAACGTTTTTCTCCTCCCTTCACTGTCTCCCAGTGATCACTAACCATTTTGCTCATCAAAGGACCTGGGGTAAATTTTATATTCATCACATCTAGAGTTCCAGTATCACAGTCAATGGAGTAAGACAAATTTTAACAGGTAGAAACTAAATCATGTGTATATTTCTAAAATGGTTTTAGGCTTACGTCTGTCATGCTCTAACAGAGTAGCATGGGCCACAAGATGTCTTCAAGTCCCTCCTGTATTTATGAGTCATCATTTTGCACAAATACAGTTCTAGAAAACCCAAACTGCTAGATGCAAATGCTCATTAAATTGCTTTGCATGAGAGAAAAGTTATTATTCTTTTTATTATGGTCAAAATGAAAACTGAAAAGAGTGTATCTGATTTCCTCTGCTATCCCTACAATCTTTTCCAATTGCTAGAATCATCTTCCAGTGCTTTCTAAACTCAGAGCAGCTCAAGTTCCTGTCCTCCTTTAGGTTTCCCAACCTATTTGGTAAGCAGGTTGGAGCATGTTCTAGCCACGGGATGTGGACAGTAGTGATGTAAATCACTCCAAAGTCTGGTCAAAGGTGCCTCTGCGAGAACCTTCAGCTCTTTCTTCCCCTGCTTGGTGATCATGGAGGCTAAATATTCTAGGTCTCACTATAAGATAAAAATAAGTACCCTGTATCCCTGAACATCCACTAGGAGGAGAGCTACCCTACAGGCATTGGATTGGGACATGAGCAAGAAATAAATATTTTATTGCATTAAGCCATTAGTATTAATTAACCAACTACTATACTGGCCAACAGGACATTGAAGGGAAAAAGCTAGCCTCTGACTTAGTTATCAAACCATGTGCCTTGACACAGTCTTTTGCCAAATGAGTGCCATCATCTGCATCCCCCTAGGGAAGGTGCCTTTGGTAATTCATGTACACATGCCATATGGACCAGCAGTAGCCCTAACTACATCCCCTCTCAGTTAATTACCCTATCTTCACTTTCTTCCCTTCATAATCACTCTATAAAGAGCTGCCAGATTAATATTCCTAAGGCACAACTATAATCATGTCATTTCCTGCTCAGAAACCCCAAAAGGAGCCCCACTACTTCATGAATTAAGCCCAAAATCCTTTACATGGTCTCCCAGACCCTCTGCAATTTCTTTGAACAAATGCACCTATGCATACCACACTACCCTTCTCTTTTTTAAAATATATTTTTATTGATTTCAGAGAGAGAGAGAGAGAGAGAGAGAGAGAGAGAGAGAGAGAGATCAATGATGAGAATCATTGATCGGCTTGCCTTCTATACACCCCACTCTGGGGATCAAGCCCACACCTGGGCATGTGCCCTGATCAGGAATCTAACTATGACCTCCTGGTTCATAGGTTGATGCTCAACCATGGAACCACACTGACCAGGTACACACTTGTCTTCTCAACCCCATGTTCTCCAGCTCTAGAAGACATCATGGCATAAGCCAGGAGCTCCCTCAGCCTGATGCCACATAGCAGGTGCACCCATCTCATATCCAGCATTCATTGATATAGCTTATGGAACCTCCACCTTCACTCACTCCAAGAATTTCCACACTATGGAATTTTTTAAAGTCTTCCAGCCTTCTAGAGTCACCTTTTCTTCTAATATCCAAATTAAAAGGCTCAACTTTTGTCTTTTATATTATAAGGCCACCTCCATCTGGATTATTGCGCGGGGGGAGGGGGGGTGAAAGGGTTTATCTCCCAGTTGTTCTTAAGTTAATTCACTCTATAGTCTGTTCCTCCATCTGGCTCTGCAGCATAGCAAGAATTCAGCTGTGCTCTTAAGCCCTGGTTGGGTCCTAGTTATGTGGAGGGTGTCAATAGCAATTCATCTTGCCTTGAGGGAAGCAAGAGGTAAAAGAAAGACAACAACATATAATGCATCTACTCGTACTCTGTGTAGCAATTAGGATTGGCAGATAAAATATAGAGTGTCCACTTAAGTTTGACTTTCAGCTAAATAGCAAATCATTTTTTTAGTGTAAGTATGTCCCAAATATTGTGTAAGACAACTCAAATTTAACTGGGCATCCTGCATTTTTATTTGCTATACCTGTACCCCCTAGTAATGGTCTTTTTTTAAATTCTTGACCTTTGGCTTAGATTGGGGCTGAAAGTAGGACTCTTCCTGTCAATGTAATCCATGAAAATCATTGTTCTTTTATTATTTTTATTTATTTTTTGTTATTTTCTTTTTTTGTTTATTGATTAAGGTATTACATATGTGTCCTTATCCCCCCATTGCCTCCCAACCCCCCACTCATGCCCTCACTCCCTTGGTGTCTGTGTCCATTGGTTACGCTTATATGCATGCATACAAGTCCTTTGGTTGAACTCTCCCCCTTACCCCCACCCTCCCCTACCTTCCCTCTGAGGTTTGACCGTCTAATCGATGAGTGGATTAAACAAAAAACCTGTAATACATCTACACAATGAAATACTATGCTGCGGTAAAAAAAGAAGGAATTCTTACCATTTGCAACAGCATGGATGGAACTGGAGAGCATTATGCTAAATGAAATAAGCCAGTCAGAGAAAGAGAAATATCACATGATCTCACTCATTTGTGGAATATAATGAACAACATAAACTGATGAACAAAAACAGATCCAGAGACAGAGAAGCATCAATCATTGCTCTTTTAAATAATATTTCCCCCTCAACAGCAATGTTTTCCGTCCTATTATTCATGTGCAATAGTAATTTATACACAATAATATCTCTCATATAACAAAGATAAGTTTCTCAAATCCAGGAATCATATTTTCTATATTCTTTAATTGGCTGGCTAGATCTTAGAGGCATCTTTCTGGCATTATCTATTTGCTGCATTGGCATTTCAAGAATTCAGAAACAGAGCCAGAAATTTTAAAGCAGATAACAGAATTCAAAGAAAGTGCCTTGGGCATATATAATTGCAAATCCTAGCAGTTTTTCTCAGTTACATAATGAGCCATGGAATTTTAATCTTGGACTTGCACATATGTTTTCAAATATCTCCCCATGTCTTCCAGGAAATACTTGGCTGGGTTTTACCTGAAGAACATCAGACACTCATAGGAATACAGGTTATGGCTAGAAATTATTTTAAGATAGCTTGCCAGAGGTATAACTGGCTCCCTAAAACATAAAAGGTAGTGTCCCCATGTGGTATGCTTGATTTCACTCTCTTCCAAACACATTCACACATTACCTGTAGTATTGGAAAGTAGCATATTGGCCACAAGTTAACATCTTGCGACTCATACAGCCTTGCTATCTAGCTCCTGCACCCTGTGTTGTTGTTTTGGGGGTTTTTTAGGTAGCTTCTCTGGAAGCCAGAAAGATGGATGGTTTAGATTACAAAGGTTACTTAAATACCATAAAATGTACATAAGATCATTAGAAACACGTGGCCTGTTCTTTCTCTCAAGCACCCATATTTAAGCAAGCATTATCCTCTTGATGCCAGTCACTTAAGTATTTAGCGTGATGATTCTGTTCATAAGGCGTAGGGGATTAATTATAGCCATGAGGTGCTCTGTACTTTCCTGAAGTAATAGTAGAAACAATGGATGTGGTCTACCTCCTCTAAACACATAATCTACAGATGGGGAAAATTTCTGCTTAATGAAATTGAATGCTTTACAGTGATGGCCAACCTGGGACACGCGTGTCAGAGGTGACACGCGAACTCATTTTTTTTTGGTTGATTTTTCTTTGTTAAATGGCATTTAAATATATAAAATAAATATCAAAAATATAAATCTTTGTTTTACTATGGTTGCAAATATAAAAAAATTTCTATATGTGACACGGCACCAGAGTTAAGTTAGGGTTTTTCAAAATGCTGACACGCCGAGCTCAAAAGGTTCGCCATCACTGCAGAGAACTTCAGTTACTTCACTAATATATATATCAGTGGCAGCATTTTAAGAAACTAAATAAAATATACACATGAGTAAAAGTATTCAAAGGAAATATAAAAGGGCATACAGGGAAAAGTGAGTCTCTCTTCCACACTGTCCCCAAACCTTCTCCCCTGAGGCACCAGTTTCACCGTCTGTAGATCTTTCTATATGTTTTCTCTGACTATGCCAGCATGTATGTATATAATGCCTTAAAACAGAATTTATTTATATATAATATATGTAAGATATATAGTAACATGTTTTATACACATTGCTTTTTCAATTCCTTTTAAATATTTTTATTGCAAAATATATAAAACATTAAAAGTCTATAAAACATAAAATTATAGTGACCTTTATTTTTCATTTAACACTATATCTTTGAAAGCATTCTGTGTTAGTACATACTCTGCTTCAGTTTTGTTGACTGTTGTATATCATTCCATTATATGACTGTACCACTGACCAGTCCTCCCCACAAAAAGTCATTTCCAACTTTTGCTATAGTGGGAACTTTTTAAATTACTTTTCTCTGTTAGGAAAATGGCTTCAAGTACCACTGAGATAGTCAACAGATATTAATTAAACTCCTACCATGTCCAATGCACAGTGCATAGACCCTGTAAACAATAATGAAACTAATAATAACTAAGAATATTCCTATACACTTTCTCTTCTTCAAATTATTGGTCACTTTACATGTTTGTGCTATGGGATTTGTGTTGTTGCTCCCAAGTTTGTAACTAAAGGCTCCTTCATCTATTAAAACACAAATCTTCTCTTCTGAATTTACTTTACTATAGTAATATGGGGCTTCCATAGTTCTGAATCTTTAAACTATCACTTTGGAGACTATATATCAGTTCTCTCTGCAAAAATACACCTGCACTTAATTCTAGAATTACAAAATTTAGAGCCAGAAAAGAACCTTATGATCATTTAGACTAACCTCTTTGTTTTACAGATGAGGAAAATAAAGCTAAGAAGAGGCTAAATGACTGGATCATGGTCATAGTCGCTCTTATTTTTCTGACATAAAATTGATTCATACCCCATTTAAAAATCAAAACTCTGACGTTCACTTGTGGCCATGATAGAATAACAGGGACATGATTTACCTTTTATCTTAAGCAAATGAAAAACAGACAAAATATATAAACAACAGTTTTCAAATATTGGATAGCACTCAACACAAAACAGTGACCTCTAAAAGAATAAAAACAAATGAGGTGAACCCATAATCTCCCCAGTTTACTGCCTGGAGAGATTCCTGGTTACAGCACAGCCAAAGGAACCCCAACAAAGCCTGGCAGTTTCTTGAGCTGAAGAGATGGAGTTGCGAATTCAGATTGGCTAACATAGCTAGAATTAGTAAGGTAGAGAGGAGAAAGCTGGAGAGAGGGTGAGGGAGAGGGAGGGAAAAAAAAGAGAGAGAGATAGACAGACAGTTTTCTGGAGATCTGCAGGGGCTTCCCTTTGAGTCTTTAGCTGAGTACTGAGCAGCACACATGTTTGAGGAAATTACCTGCACCCAGGGAGAGAAACACCTGCAAGGAGCAATTACTGGCATTCACACAGGGCTGGAAATAGTTCATTTTCCCAACAGCCCAAATGGAAAAACTTCCTACCACATTGGGCATCCGAGTGAGTACTCAGAAAGGTATTGCCTCATTATCAGGCCAAATTAGCCCTAAAGGCTGCTCTACTCCTGCCTATTCCAGTTTAAATGCAAGCTTCGAAAGGATCAAACTGTTTCCAACTAACTTAATTATATCCCAGAACATAACTGAAAAATATTTAATGGAAACTATCCTCCCCTGCCCCCCCCAAAAAAATCCAGCATCCAACAATGTAAAGCTCACAATGCCTGGGATCCAATTGTCCTACTGGTACTTTTTTAAAACCAGGCATGCAGATTGAAGCAGGAAAATATAACCCATAATGAGGAAAACCAAACAAATCAATAGAAACAGGTCCAGATAATACAGGTGATTAAATTAATAGACAAAGACATTAAAACAGCTATTACAACTATACTCCATGTGTTCAACAAAGTAGAAGAAGGAGTGAGCACGTTAAGAAAAGAAAACAAAGACTAAAGTTGAACTTCTTAAGATGAAAATATAATATTTGAGATGAAAACTCGGAATTGCTATGGGAATTGGAATTTTTGCCATTAATTCTATTACATTATTAACAATATCTCAAATATCATATCCTAATATATAAAAAGCCAGGGGCCATCATGACTGAAACAACCGAACAGATGACCAAACAGCAGGCTGCGTGGGGTGACCAGGCTTGCGGGGGGTGGGGGGTGGCATTAGGGGTGACCAGGCCAGCAGGGGGGGGAGGGGGCAGTTGGGGGCAATCAGGCAGGCAGGCAGGTGAGCAGTTAGGAGCCAGTGGTCCTGGGTTATGAGAGGGATCCTGGATTGGAGAGGGTACAGGCTGGGCTGAGGGGAGCCCCCCCCCATGCACAAATTTTGTGCACCGGGCCTCTAGTATATAATAAAAGCCTAATATGCAAATTTTCCCCTCCGCCTGGAGTTGGACCAGGGGGTGGGGCCAGCCAGCCAACCACAGGAAGGGAGGCCCTGGCCGGCAGCCAGCAGCCACTAGGGACCCTACCCATGCATGAATTTCATGCACTGAGCCTCTAGTAAAATAATATTTTCACTGGGTCTAAAAATACTCCTTTTCATATAAAAATCCTAAAGCCACAAACCCATCAATGTGGAATAATGTTTGCATAGTAAAAATATGTTAGTTGCACTTGCCATTTGGTATTTATAAAGAATAGAAGCACATCACCTGGCCAGAATGACTCAGTGGTTGAACATCAACTTATGAACCAGCAGGTCACAGTTGGATTCCCGGTCAGGGCACAAGTCTGGGTTGCGGGCTCCATCCCCAGTGTGGGGCATACAGTAGGCAGCACATCAATGATTCTCTCTCATCTTTGATGTTTCTATGTCTCCCTCCCTCTCCCTGTCTCTCTGAAATAAATAAAATATATGTATATATATATATTTTAAAAAGAAGTACACAGCCTTTACTATATGCAAAATATGTTAAGCCAAACATAATTTCTATTCAGAAAAGTTTAATGTTCAATGAAGATGAAAAATTAGGTTTTTTGACTTCATTTTGAAGCTTGTTTCATGCATAAATTAGAGGAAAAATTATATGCACTAATTAGGACATAGAATGACGATAGAGATGTTCAGACCCTTACCAGGATAATTGATGATAGTGTTCCCAACAATTTGTTGGTGAGCTGCAGTTTGAAGTATCTAACCTAAGAAATATAGGCCAGAAGGAGAAAAATCAAGCAAGAAGCAGAAGGAGTGGGCAAAGGACCTAAGTAGAAACTTTTCAAAAGAAGACATACAGAAGGCCAAGAGACATATGAAAACACTAGCAGCCTGGTGCATGAAATTCGTGCATGGGTATGGTCCCTAGGCCTGGCTGGCGATCAGGGCCAATCTGTGGTGCAACCAGCAGGGCGATCGGGGGTCCTCTGCTGGCACCCACCTTGACTCGCCTGGGGCCTGTGGGTCAGGGGCAGCTCCTGCATTGAGCATATGCCCCCTGGTGGTCAGTGAGCATCATAGCCACCAGTTGTTCCATCGGTTGTTCTGCCATTTGGTTGATTTGCATATTAGGTTTTTATTATATAGGATGCTCAAAGTCACTAATCATCTGAGAGATGCAGATCAAAACAACAATGAGGTACTATCTCACACCTGTCAGAATGGCTATCATCAACAAATTAACAAATGATGAGTACTGGCAAGGGTGTGGAGAAAAAGGAACCCTCATGCGCTGCTGGTGGGAATGCAGACTGGTGCAACCACTGGAAAAAACAGTATGGAGTTTCCTCAAAAAGTTAAAAATGTAACTCCCATTTGACCAAGTAATCCCACTTCGGGAATATATCCCAAAAAATCAGAAACACCAATCAGAAAGGATGTATGCACTACAATGTTCACAGCAGCACAATTTACAATAGCTAACACTTGGAAACAGCAGATGAGTGGATTAAAAAACAGTGATACATCTATGCAATGGAATACTATGCTGCTATAAAAAAGTAGGAACTTTTACCATTTGTGACAGCATGGATGGACATGGAGAGCATTATACTACATGAAATAAACCAGTCGGAGAAAGGTAAATATCACATGACCTCACTCATTTGTGGAATATAATGGACAACATAAACTGATGAACAAAAATAAATCCAAAGACAAAGGAACACCGAACAGACTGTCCAACCTCAGAGGAGTGGAACAACCGGTTGCTATGACGTGCACTTGGCCCCAGGCGAGCCAAGGCGGTGCCAGTATGGGGGGGCCCCCCAATCGCCCCACTAGTCACCCATAGGTGGGGTAAGAGATCAACCAAAGGACTTGTATGCAGGCATATTAGCATAACCAATGGACACGGACACTGGGGCGGTGGGGGCTTGTCCTGCGGAGTGGGAGTGGCCAGGGAAGGGTCGATGGGGAAAAAAGAAGACATATGTAATACTTTAAACAATAAAAAAGAAAAACAAAACAAAACAAAAAACGCAGGAGATCCTATAAAACACACACACACTCAATAAATGTTGGTACTTTGTTAGGGGGGTGGGGGGGAGCAGGACCCAAAAAGGAAATCTTATGAAAAGTAGGAATGTAAAAAGTATGAAGTCTATGGTTTACAAGTATATATGAATCTTCCTCTCAGAGGCTGAGAAGGAGATAACATGAAAATGCAATTAAATTCAGCCAACAGTTATTGAGTAGCTGTTACCTGCAAGACACTGTAGCAAATGAAGTACCATCCCTTTCCTCCAGCAGCACAAACTATGATGCAGGAGATGGATGCAGATACACAAATAATTGTATCATAAGTCAGACTGATGGTTGCAATAACACAGACATAACAACAGCTAAGTGAGCATAGAGGAGTGAAATAATAGCTGGATTTTAGGGTAGGAAAATGAGGGAAGGCTTCATATAAAAGGTGACATCTGAACTGTGTCCTAAAATATACAAAGGATTTTACTGTGTATAAATGGGGATTATGTAGTTATTCACCATTTAATATTCTCCTTCATCACACCACCATTCATTCTCTGCCTTTTTCTGCACTGCTTTGTAACCTGCCTCATCTGACCATCCTTGGTGGTTGGCTGGCTTCTAGTTGAGTTTGGTCCATCAAAGACATTTTCTGGAGATTAGAGGGCAGGAGGAGAGAGAGTTTGAGATGTTTATTCACTACCCCCTCTCTGGTTTAACAGTGGCTGCAGCCTGCCCTGCCTTCAGCTCCTACTGATGGCCCTCTTTCTCATGGCTCCAGCTGTCAGTGAGCTATGGTAACACTATTTCATGCCTTTGGCCCCTCAACCCTAGGAAAGGTAAGAGCTTCTCTCTCTGCTAGTCTTTGATGCCTCAACCATTCTTGTGGCTTCCCTTTACCTTGATTGTGTTGTACCTCAGTAATCTACCTCTTTAATTGGAACCATCTGAATTAAATCCAGTTCTAGACAGAATAGTATAAGTAAAAGCAAGAAGGAATATATATCATGATTCACAACTAAATTCTGGGGAACATCATGGAGTGGGAATCTAGGATAGAGGAGGGTGGTTTTAGACAACTGGGGCCAGACTGTGGGGTCTTTACTAAAGAATGTGGACTTTATTCTTGTGTGAGAGTAATGCAATGGGGTTTTTATTGAGTGGATACAATCAAATCTGTGTTTCAGAAAAATCTTTCTACTACCATGGGGAGGATGAAATGTAGAGGAAAAAGACTGAACCAGGGAGGCCAGATAAGAAGTTATTGCAATAAAGATCTAAAATGGGAGAATGGATTTGAAATTGATCAGCAATAAAATCTACAGGGCATGGTAAATAAGTGAATGAGGGGCAAAGCAGAAGAAATTTTTATGGATGACTTCTAGGTCTCCCACTTGGGAGAATGGGAACATGGTAGCCCTATAAACAAAGAAGAAGAGGGTCTTAGACTTGGGATCATGAGCTTAATTTGGACCACCTAGAGAGTGAAGTGCTGTGGAGCATTCAAGCTGAGATGCTCAGCAAAGAGCTGGAAATTAGGGCATATGTATCAGGAATAATGTAATAACTGAAGATAAAAGTAGATATTCTAGAGAATTGACTCTCAGTACTGGCTGAACTTGAGAATCATCTGAGCAGCATTTAGATAATAAATGCCAAGGTCCAACCCCAAGTCAATTAAATTCAACTTCTGGATGGGATCAGAAATCAGATTTAATTGTTATGTATTTAACCAGAGTTAATCTGGGTTTGTATTATAAAAGAGTTCCTCAGGTAATTCTTATGCTATATAATAAAAAGGTAATATGCAAATTGACCCTAATGGCAGAACGACCAGAACAACCACTCGACCAGTCACTATGAGGCGCACTGACCACCTCTCGGTCCCTTTCCCCAGCCAGCAGGCTCCCATCAGCCAATGGCAAAAGGGAACTGGGAGTGGGTGGCAGGGGATGCAGGCGGTGCCAAGCCAAGGCCCCCACCCCCCACACAGAGAGCGACCTGTGGCAGGGGTGGGGCCAGCGAGCGTTCTGAGTGGCCGACCTCTCAGTCCCTCCCCCGGCCATCAGGCTCTGATCTCCTGATGGCAAACAGGGAACTGGGGGCGGGTGGCGGCAGGGGACGGGGCTGGCTGCTGGCAGCCAGGGAAGATGGCCCTGATCACAGGCCAGGTCTAGGGACTATACCCGCACATGAATTTCATGCACCAGGCCTCTAGTATGTATCCATATTGAGAAGCAGATGTTGATCCAGAGCAAACAGAAGCAACTAAGAATGGACACTTGAGGACATCAGCATTTAAGGTGTGGATGTGGGAGACAATAAAGAGTGACAGATAAAGATAAAGGCAGTCAGAAGAATTTATCAGGAGAGTACATAAGCACATCACATGTCAAGGAGGTAGAAGAGAATGAGAGGAGGCCACGGCACTTGGTGAATAGGAGTCATTACTGATCTTTGGGAAAGCAATTTTAGTAGCTGCAGAAACCAAGTTACAATAGGCATGGGGCAGATTTCAGATGAGGACCTGAAGGGAAGGAGTATAAACTACTCTTTCAAGAAGCTTGGCACAATGGATAGGAGAAAACAACCAGTAACTTAAAAAGAAAGAAGGGTAAGAGAAAGTTTTGTTTGATTTTGAGATAGAGTGCATTATTTGACTAGTAAGGAAACATTAGATTGGGAGAGAATGAATATACACATTAGAGAAGGGGTTACTGGCAGAGTGGGGCTACAGAGAAAATGGGAGGGGTAGCATCATTATTAATGGAGTCAGACCAGAAAAGGAATACCAAACAGATAAGCTTTGAGTTGAGTTGAGAAAAGTTGAAAGAGTTCAAGCCATAATCATAATGAGGTAGATGACATGGGTGACTGCAGAGAGCAAAGAAGGTAGAAGGAAGAGGGGAATAGGACAGAAAATACTTATTAGAGCTTTCCATGTGCCAGGCACCACGCTGAAATTCTCTCAACTTACCCCAATCAGTAATTAAATGCTTTTGGAGGACAAATGTTGTCAGGTGGGATAAGAAGCAAAATGGGCCTGTTCTGGCCAATTTCAGCCATTTAGTCAACTTGCTCCTCTAGTATTAATACTAAAGAATAGCTCTTTAAAGCTTGGCCTGCAATTTGTTTTAAGTTAAATGCTCATTGCTAGCTGAATGGGGCAAGATTTCAGTCATGATAATATTCCCTTAGTTTGGTTTAAAAGGAAAAGCTATAGAAGAACATTTAAGAGAAAAAGCCTATTATTGAGAATACTCCATTAGTGAGGGCAGCGAGATGGGGTATCCAAAAGATAGTGTTTAATGGTCCAAGTTAATAGCAATCAATAAATATTTGGGGAGTGGAATTAACCTGCATAGTTTAAGTTCCTCTTTTAAATGTAAAACATGTAACTTTAGATTACAAATCTGTTAAGGGCTAGGACTGTCCCAACTCTTTCTGCAACGGCTGGGCAATTGTGTGAGCTCAGTGGATATCAACTGAGGATTGAGCCATCCTACATTTCCAGACCCTCCCATTATTATCCATGCCCTGTGGCATAGGCCAGTAACCTAGCAAGCTAAATGGCTTCCAATTTTCCAGATGCAAATGGAGGCTCTACATGGGAAATGTGTGACATGGGCTTTCCTTTCCTCTTGGAAACACTTTCCGATGTGGGATCAGTAAATTCAGAAGTAACTGCCTAGGATTTCCTTCATTGTCTTCCCGGTGAACCAAGTTGGGACTGGGTATAGCTGTAAGGAAAGGCGGGAAATTTGACCAACCTAGACTGAATAAGCCTCAGAGGACCCTAGACGAAATCCTTCAGCTGCCAGGAATCCAATGGAAATGAGGTTGCATGAGGCTGGGAATGGCTGGGATGAAGTTAAGGTATAGCACGCCTACTTGGTGCTCCACGGTTTGAATACTGAACCACTATGAATTGTTTCCAAACTTGGACCCCTTGCCATAGGCTGCCAAGCCCTGCCTTAAAAGACAACTTCATTCCATCCCTATCTCATTTATTATTTATGTCTAGCCTACTTACAAAAGACAGATTTCAGGTGATCAGGCCTTTCCCTCTTGAACCCAGAATAGCATGTAGCTTTTAATTTCTGTGGAGAATGGATCCTGGTTTACATCGCTCATCTCTATGATTTTGGCTTCAAGCACAGGGCCTAGTACATAAGGTAATTGGAGCTTACTAGATAGCTATTAAAAATGTGAACTTTGCTCATAAGATTATCCTTCCTTGTGTCTCTATAGATTATTTTCATTTGTTTAAGAGTACTACTCTTTTTTCATAACTCTTTACTTAGAATAGTCAAAGAAAAATTTTGATGCTATAAGAGTCACTATGTAGACATGCAGACATTTGCCTACTCCTCCCATAGGCTTATTTTGCTAGAGTTCTGGAAATGCTCTAACATAGGTGCACTAGGGCTTTCTGTCCTCTGTTTCCTAAATAAATAGCTTTCAAGTGAAATTACTGTGGCTAGAGGACCTTCAAGGGTTATATCACCTGACATTTACTTAATGCATTTTTTTCATTCTCTCATAGAGTCTATTCTTCTCCATTACATCCTGGGCAGGTAGATATAAGACAAATATTTTCATTTCATCTCAATTCTAAAAGGTCAAAAATCA
The DNA here is from genome assembly GCF_014108235.1 of Myotis myotis. Taxonomy (NCBI): domain Eukaryota; kingdom Metazoa; phylum Chordata; class Mammalia; order Chiroptera; family Vespertilionidae; genus Myotis; species Myotis myotis. Next base: position 196,494,857 of record NW_023416313.1, on the reverse strand, counting down.
GACAAAATCAGAAATAGAACCAACAATTTGACTTTATCGTAGATTTCATCCTTTTTCATCTTTATCCACTGGGAGCCCCTGTTCCTACTGGCTGGGATTATAGACAACTAGCTTGAAACAAGCATCAGTTCTTTCTCAGCCTCTTCCTTAACAGGCCACCTTCTTAGGTGTGCGCGTGTGTGCGTGCGTGCGTGCGTGCGTGCGTGTTAATCCTGACCAGAGGGTATTTTTCCACTGATTTTAGATAGAGTGGAAGGGAGGGAGAGAGAGAGAGAAACATCGACATGAGAGAGACACATCACGCATGTACCCATACCAGGAACCCGGGATCAAACCTGCAACCCAGGTACATGCCCTTGACCGGAAACTGAACCCACGACCCTTAGGTGCACAGGCCAATGCTCTAACCACTGAGAACACCAGCCAGGGCAGCAGCCCACCTTCTTAATTCATGATTATACTGGCTCAGTAGAGTGACTCCCAAACTATAATAACAAGAATAGTAACTTAGTTTTATATAAGATCTTTCATACAGCTCCATTATAAAATGCTTTGCCAACTTAAGAGTTGTAGAATTACAGAGCAGCACTGCTGAATTAAATAATAAGTAACAGCTGATACTAATAATTAGCTTAATTTATGGTCTAATAGAACTGTCACAACTGAGGCAGCTTTCCCTCCGCCCCTCCTTTCCCTGTCTTTTCTTCCTCCTCCCTCCTCCTTTGGCAACAGCAACCAAGTCAAGTGCTGAGATTGTCATATTAGTCATAAAGTCAAGTCACTTCTTCCTTTACTCTGTAGCTTTATGACCTTATTATATCAAGAATTTCCAACCTTTTTGAAGTTGTATCACTTCATCACTGTTCAATTTCACAACTGCTTCTCCTGGTGTCATGTACTTTCCGAGAGGGGTGCACTAGGATAGATTGAAATCTCATGAGAATTTGCAACAACCTTGCTCTTTGCAAAATTAAGGGTGGCAATTACTGATCTACCTGGTAACCACATTTTTAATTGAATTTATTTGGGGTGACACTGGTTATCAAAAATATACAAGTTTAAGGTACATAATTCTACTACCTGGTAACCTTGTAAAGAGGGTTCTCTTCTCCACTTAAGCTGAGACACTAAAACTCAAACACATCAGCAGTCCTATTGAGAATGACTCTTTTCCAGTGTCTGTTCAGCTGGGGCGGGGACATCCGGCCTGCAAAATCATTTGGTCTCGCCCAGCCACGGCATTAGGGGTGAGCTGACCAAATGTAGCAGGATAATTTTTAAGTTGATAATTTTGTATGGCCCACGAAGGATGTTATAAATATCCAAATGGCCCTTGGCAGAAGAAAGGTTCCCCACCCTGGCTGTATAGGGTAGTTTTCCATGGACACTCTGACCTCACTAGTAATCAGAAAGAATTCAAGAATGTTCTTACATAAACCTGATCTAAAAACCCATGCAGCTTAAATTTAACGCAGATGCCCATTTCAATACATTTATTAATCACTGATCTCCCTATCTACTGACTCCTAGGCTCTGTGAACTGAAGCAAAATATGGTCAAAATAATGTAACCTGGTGACCAAACTCTCCAGGGCCAATAAAGCTGCTTCTTCTGTAAGATATATTCTAGGCACCAAAGTGAATTAGGACTTGGAAGCTTTTCATATTTCTGCTGCAGCATGAGGGGTAATTGTCAGTGTCCTCTGTGCTCTGATAAAATTGCCAGCTTACCTGAATGAAATGTATGTTAATAACACGCCAGGCTGGGATGGGGGCACTGAGCAGGAAGCAGCACTAACATTTTTATGCACCTTTTATTATTGCATAAAAGTGATTAACTGACAATTTATTGCTGGCTTAAGACATGAAAACAATTAAAACGAACATAAAAATCTAACATTGGCAGACTCTTCCGGACTACCTGAGAGTAACCAACATATCCATCTTTCTTCTACTCGCATGAATCTCTTTATAGGAACTCATCTCTCTCTCTAATACCTCTCTACATAGAGGTAACAGCCGGACCCAGGTCTGAGTCCCATCAAGCGTGGAGCTGTCTTTTTGCCAGGGGAGGAGTTGTCCTGAAGATGAGCTTGTCCACTGTTAACCTAAACATAAAAGGCCAAAGTGAGAGGCAACAAGCCTTTGAGATCCAAAAGAATAGCTAGCTTTTCTGGAAACACTGATTCAGGCCGAAACCTAAATAGTGTTCCAATTAGAGGTGAAAGCAAAGGGTATTTATGAGAAAGGGGAAGGGAACAATTATAGGAATAGGAGGAAGAAATTTCTATAGGTGCAGCTAAGCTAACATAGTGATGCAAATTCTAAAGAATGTCTTTCATTTTCAGACCCTGGTCATAGCAAACAGTTATTTGGAATACAATGCTCCATTAAGCTGAGTCCAAGGTTATTTTGCCCAGTTTTAACATTCCAAAGGTTTGAGGCATGAGAGACGCAAGGTAGTTCCTCTGGGATGGCAGCTCTGACTCTATTTAAAAGGGACTCTGTTTATATGATTTTTCACATCACTATAAAAAAAGAAATCAGTGCTCTGTAACTGTGAACTGAACCAAGAGAGATTTCCAGTTCTTGCTTCTTGCCACCATATATTCTTCCTGATTTTGTTTGGCTGATATCACCACGAAAACAGAAGGCTTCTGACAACTGTCTTCTTGATCCAACTGCAGTGCAGTATCTGCTAGAGAAACAACTCATTGTGGAAAACCATGTTGGGCAAATAGAATAGGAAATTTCCTTCTGCAAAAAGTTTTTTGGTTTTAACCCTTTGCTTTCCCAGAATGAATACAGGCCTTTTAGATTCTTAAACTCAAAGAGGGTATACATCCCTAAGAGTCAGTGTCTGACAAATGTGAATTTAAATACCAGTGGCACCACTACAAGGCTCTCTGAACCTATTTCATCATCTGTAAAAGGGAGGCAAGTCCAGTGAGGGCTGTTGGTATTTCTGCTCCATTCTTTTATTTTTTTAATATATTTTTATTGATTTCAGAGAGGAAGGGAGAGGGCGAGAAAGAAACATACATCAATGATGAGAGAGAATCATTGATTGGCTGCCTCCTGCATGCCCTCCACCGGGGGTGGAGCATGCAACCCGAGCATGTGCCCTTGACTGGAATCGAACCCAGGGCCCTTAGTCCACAGGCCGATGCTCTATCCACTGAGCCAAACCGGCTAGGACTCTTGCCCCATTCTTGCTATTCACTTCCATTCCTTGACTATGGTGATTATCAGCCTGAGTTTTACTGCTTACAATATTTGCCACATGTACCAAACCCACTAGTTTAATTATGACAATATGAGTTGGTAGGAAATAATTTTTTGGAAGTGATCAGATTGCTTTTTTAATTTCCTGGGCTCATTTCAGCAGGTATATCTGAGGAACTAGGCCAAGTCCAGGGTACTCAGTCCTCACTGAGTCTTGGGATCCCTCACCTTCCAACTTAACAAATGACCCTAGGTGTTTATTAGTGACTGAAGTAAACCATTACCATGAGCAAACAGCACTTATTGTAAAGCAATAAACAACAATAAATCCTGCTCTTATCTAACTTCATTGCTTTAAACCACAGACCTACAGGGACTGGTTAGGTTATAACACACAGTCGGTTAAGATTGATGATTTATATGCACTCTAGTCCAGCTCTCCTTGGGGAGGCAGCAGTGCAAAGTACCAAGTCTGGAAGGTCCAATAACTCATATCATGGTCACCTTAGGTTTTTTCATTGGGGATAGGGGAGAAAAGGGAGAAGAAGAAAAAATCTTCGGGTTATTCAGACACCTTTTTCCCAGGACATTTGAGTATGCAACACAATAAAATAAATGGAAAACTCATTGTTGTCCAGTTAAATATGGCAGGTTGAACATTCACATTTATCTCTATTCTCACAAAACAAATTCAGCAAAGGAATTTTTTAAATGGTGTGGAAGAAAAGGGGCACTATAATAAATCCAACCAACCAAAAGTGACTTCACTGGGCAATCAAAATTCATAATCAGGCAGGTCATGGTGGGTAGTCACGCCCCAGGCCTCTACCATCCCTAGTAAAAGATTATCTTTGCTTAAGCAAGTCCTGTCCATTGTTTCTGGACAATAGACATACTTTTGAGATACCTCTTTCTCAGACCCCTCAGAGATGTAACCACCCTCAAGAGAATATATAAATTTGTTAACTGTCTTGTAATCCAGTCCCAGCCTTGCTTTCTCCCACCTTCTAGTAGTCTTCCTTATGTTCCCTCCTTAATTCCAAATGCATGAAAGATACTGCAAAACTGTCATTCATTGGAGCAATTGGGCTCTTGCTTCCTGGAAATGTCCTCAGTTTGGCTCAAATAGTTTTTTTAACTTTTTTATTGAATTTATTGGGGGTAATATTGGTTAACAAAATTATATAGGTTTCAGGTGTACAATTCTATAGTACATCACCTGTATTATTATATTGTGTGTTCATCACCCCAAGTCAAGTCTCCTTCCTCAAATAAATTATTTTTTTAATATATTTTATTGATTTTTTACAGAAAGGAAGGGAGAGGGATAGAGTTAGAAACATCGATGAGAGAGAAACATCAATCAGCTGCCTCCTGCACACCCCCCAATGGGGATGTGCCCACAACCAAGGTACATGCCCTTGACCGGAATCGAACCTGGGACCCTTCAGTCCGCAGGCTGACACTCTATCCACTGAGCCAAACCAGTTAGGGCTCAAATAAATTATTAAATAAAAATGTTCTGCGAATTTGGACCTACTTATATCAACAATAACATAAACCCACTAAAAACTAGAAGAACACTAGACAAAGACACAGCAAAAGAAGAGAGGTAAACAATATTCAGAGAAAGCTGAAGCCTACACCTTTGGGAAAAACAAATCAATTAGAGTCTCAGAATCCCAGAAAGACTCAAGACACTGGGGCCCATAGATATCTCCAAAGGTTGGAGTACTGGGCAGGCCTAGAAATAGGAGGATTGGTTGAAAGTTTGTATAACACTCATTTAGATCACTTGGATTGTCTTCCTAAACCCTCCCCTCCCTCCCAGGCAACTCCCAACTACACTCCTCCAAGATTATGTTCATAGAGGGACACCAGACACAACTTGAAGAGGGGTGGACAGTGGCACTGAAGACAGGGTGCACACTGGTCCTTTCCCACAATTGTCTTATGGCACATTAGCAGCTGGGCTTAGAGCTCCAAAGGGCAAACTGAAGGACTGTTCTCTGAGAAAACTGATAGGCCCAAGAAAAGAAAAACTGGGGTCCACTAGTTGACTCTGCTCCCACCAAAGGTGTCGAGATTAGCAAATAAAAGTGCACACTCAGGTAGATTTGAATTTCAGATAAACAACAGGTAATTTCTTGGTATAAATATGTCCGGTGCAATATTTGAGACATACTTACATTAAAAAGTTATTTATTGTTTATCTAAAATTTAAATTGAACTGGGCATTCTGTATTTTATCTGGCATCTCTACTGCCCATCTCAAATTCCTGTTGGCTTCTCAGTGCCTCATTCTTACACAGGAACAACACCTGTTTCTTTTTACTTTTTAAAATGTGGCTATTAGAAGTGTTTAAATTACATATGTGGCTACATTATATTTTAACTGCCCAGTACTGCTCTGAGGATAGTCCCATCTTGTCAAATCAGATTGCAAGCTTTTGCTGTGCAGCATTTGGAGATAAGAAAAGTGGGATTGGAGAGTTGAGAGGGAAAAGAGGGGATGAATGAAGAAGGGAAATACGTGCACAGTCTGGGTATTGGTGGCAACTTGGGGGATTTGGTAGGTAAAAGTCTCTGTCAGATGCAGATTAAGGAGGAGAGAAATAGGAATTTGAGACTTGTCCTCTGGGTTATGTCTCTTTAGTGTCCTTTTAGAGATTTGCATCTCTAAAGATCGGAATGCAGGTTTAATTTCTTCTTGGCTTCTGGATTACCTTCTTTGATTAAGAATCTGGGAAACTGAGCCTCCTGAGGGCCTCAGGATTTATTTGGGTTACTTTATTCTTCAAAATATTCATTGAATGAGTCCACAAAGCTCTTTAGGACTTTTCTTTCCATTGTTTTTCCCCATTTCTCTCCACACTTCCAATTCCGGCCCAGGGTAACAAAATGAGAATAGGTTAGTTGCTCAGTGCTGGAAGGACCCCTCTAGATTCTCACCCTCACCTCTCCTCACCCCATCTCCTGCCCAGTTAGACTTCACAGGGATTGACAAGTAACCTATGATCACATTCTTTTTTTTTCTTTTCTTTTTAATTTTTATTATAAATTTTTATTGCTCTTGACTTTTTTTAAATTAAATTTTTATTGTTCAGAGTATTATAGTTGTTCCTCTTTTTTCCCCCCATAGCTTCCCTCCACTCTGTTCCCATCCCACCCTCTGCCCTTACCCCCGCACTGTCCTCATCCATAGCTGTACAATATTTGTCCAGTCTCTTCCCACATCCCCACACCCCTACACCCCCAAGAATAGTCAGTCCATTCCCTTTCTATGCCCCTGATTTTATTATAATCACCAGTTTATTCTGTTCATTAGATTATTTATTCACTTGATTTTTAGATTCACTTGTTGATAGATGTGTATTTGTTGTTCATAATTTGTATCTTTACCTTTTTCTTCTTCTTCCTCTTCTTAAAGGATACCTTTCAGCATTTCATATAATACTGATTTGGTGGTGCTGAACTCCTTTAGCTTTTTCTTATCTGTGAAGCTCTTCATCTGACCTTCAATTCTGAATGATAGCTTTGCTGGGTAAAGTAATCTTGGTTGTAGGTTCTTGGTATTCATCACTTTGAATATTTCTTGCCACTCCCTTCTGGCCTGCGTAGTTTCTGTTGAGAAATCAGCTGACAGTCGTATGGGTACTCTCTTGTAGGTAACTGACTGTTTTTCTCTTGCTGCTTTTAAGATTCTCTCTTTGTCTTTTGCTCTTGGCATTTTAATTATGATGTGTCTTGGTGTGGTCCTCTTTGGATTCCTTTTGTTTGGGGTTCTCTGTGCTTCCTGGACTTGTAAGTCTATTTCTTTCACCATGTAGGGGAAGTTTTCTGTCATTATTTCTTCAAATAGGTTTTCAATATCTTGCTCTCTCTCTTCTTCTGGCACCCCTATAATTCAGATGTTGGTACACCTGAAGTTGTCCCAGAGGCTCCTTACACTATCTTCATATTTTTGGATTCTTTTTTCTTTTTGTTTTTCCAATTGGGTGTTTTTTGCTTCTTCGTATTTCAAATCTTTGACTTGATTCTTGCAATCCTCTAGTCTGCTGTTGGGAGTCTGTATAATATTCTTTATTTCAGTCAGTGTATGCTTAATTTCTAATTGGTCCTTTTTCATAACCTCGAGGGTCTCACTAGATTTCTTGAGGGCCTCAGTAAATTTATCGGCAGTTTCTAGAAAATTCTTGAAAAACCTTATAACCATGGTTTTGAACTCTGTATCCAGTAGTTTGCTTTCCTCCATTTCTGTAATTTGTGACCTGTTTCTTTGTCTCCACATTTTGGCTGCTTCCCTGTGTTGATAGAGTGGCTTTCTGTGCTAGGTGTCCTACAGGGCCCAGTGGCTCAGCCTCCCCAATTAACGGAGGTGGACACTCTTGGTGCACCCCTTTGTGGGCTTTGTGCACAGTCTTGTTGTAGTTAAGTTTTGATTGTTGTAGGTATCACTGGGAGGAATTTACCTCCAGGCCAATTGTCTGTGAGAATCAGCTGTGTCTACAGTGGGAGAACTTCTGTGCTGGAGACACCCTTAGGGGCAAGACTTGCTTCAGTGGGGCTTTGGTGCTCACTGAGTCTGCCCCCTGAGTGTGTCCCTTATGGATCTGAGGAGTTGTAATCTGGATGGTCCCACTCTGACCACTGGGTACACTGGCTCTTGGATCTCTAAGGAGGTGCTAATTTAGCCTCTGCTTGAGGCTACCCAGCAGGAGCTATGGAGAAATCTGCAGATTCCTCTTCTTTGTTTGAGGTTTGGAGGTGCCTAGATGAGGCCCAGCTGTGAAGCAGTGCAAGCAGCTGTAGGGCCTTGGGCCTTCTTTTGGAAGTTCTGAGTCTCTCTGACCCAGCTGCAGTTTGTTAGGTAATTTTCAGATTGCAAAGGGCCAGGCCTTTCATATGCAAAAGCCTTTGGGCACAGCTTGGGTTGGGTGGGGTCTCAGGGGATCAACAGGGCGGAGCAAACAGCTATGGCTGCTCCTCAGTCCTACCCTAAGAGGCCTAGGGTCTCAGTGTCCCAGTAATCGGTGCAAGCACCTCTGAGAGAAAGCCACCCTTGAGTTCCGACCGATGCCAGACAGTCCAGTTTCTTCCCGTATGTCCCCAGAGACTACCCCAGAACTGGAGTTCAGAACAGTCGGGAGCTTGTGTCTCCCTCTCAATTGAAAAAAACAACCTCATTACCTCAGTTGCCAGCCCTTTCCGCATACACCTCCGTACCTCTGCACTTTACTTCCGCACCTCCTCTGAGTCTCAGTGTGCTTTTCTCTTTCCTTCTAGTTGTAGAATTTCCACTCAGCCAGCCTTCCTGTGGTTCTGGATGATGTCTGTTTTGTCTTTTAGTTGTATTTTTGAAGTGGTTGTGCGAGGCAGCAATTTCCAGTGTTTACCTATGCCACTATCTTGGTTTCTTCCTATGATCACATTATAAAGGAGGTCACATCCTGTTGAGGTTTTCTTGTCTACTAGGCTGTTTCTTAAAGATGAAGAATCATTTGCTTAATGAGATACCTCTGACCAACTCCAAGTATGCCCAACTTCCTCAAGCTCAGATTGCTCAAAGACACACAGCCTTTCTTTCCTCCCATTTCCCCTTTCTTCATCTCTTCCTTTTCCCCTAACTTTCCTTTCTAGTTTTCTCCAGCACATGGCTTTTCCTCTCCCTCCCTTCCCCTTACAGAGCCTGTATCCGCTGTAGAACCAAAGTGTATGTGCAGGGCCAGTTGGCATTTTAAGACTTTACCTGGCTGTAGAATGAAAAATTGATTAAGAATTTCAATCTCCAGGATGTGGCTGGAAAGTCCAGGATATGTTGAGGGGTGGAAGTCCTTATATGGGATTCTAAAAGCATAACATATGGTAAAATGCTTAATTTAATTGGATACAGTAGGCCTTTTCAGTAGTCTATTCTGAGGGAACCTTTGGTTCACTTGCCACTACTCAACAAAGTGATGCTTTGAAAAGGACACAGAGCTGTGGCAGGCTATGTGCTGAGTCCTCCTTCTGGTGGACTGTTGTGTATATCCTAGCAGTAACCTATCGTAATGTCATGATCAGAGAATAAGACTTTCTAAGGATTTATTTTCTCTGCAAAATAACACTAAAGCATTAGAGGAAAAGCTTGCATAACAGCTTTCTAGTGCCCAATCTTTCCAAGGCTGGTTCATTCAAGTCTCACCTTAAATGCCTTTCTGAGGACCCAGCCTATAATAGCAATTCCACAACCCCATTTACTCAGCATAGCATGACAGTGTGCCACTTTCTTCATAATACTTACCATTACCTTAAATGTTCTTTTTTTAACTGTCTGTCTTCCCTGAGAGACCATAAACTCCATAGGGTGGGAATCTTGTTCTACATTGTGCTGTCTTTAATATTTGTCACATACTGGGTGCTCAGCAGTTACTTGTTGAGTGAACCAGTGAAGGAATGAGAGTGAGTGAGCAAGGGGAAGAAATGTGCAGGGCCTTAGGAAGGGAATCATGCCCCCTTTGCTTTTTAGGTGGGGCAGGGGAACTGCAAGTACTCAGCACTCATCAGAAGTTACAGAAAATTCTGGTGTCAGATGTGTACTAGACTTATTGAGTCATCACTCATAAGTTCTATAAATGTCTAATCACTATGTTGTACACCTGACACTAAATAATATCATATGCCAACTGTAATTTAAAAATTATAATTAAAATATAAAAATTTTAAAATAAATTTTAAAAAATAAAATCATAAGGAAGAGTGGGGGGAAAAAGCAAAGAAAGAGCCACAGCAGTTGAAGGCCTTGCAGGTAGGCTGCCCTACATACCTAAAAGGGCAGTATCTTTAACCGAACTTTAACTTTGTCTTTAACTGGAAATGATACTCCAATCATTTTATTTCTAACTGAATGTGGCCAAAAGAGTAGAATACCCTGGCAAAGTTCTTGCCAAAGTGATTAGAGTAGATGGAGAAAAGATTAATGTGAAGTTGATCACTCTAAACTTCAAAAGGTACATACTGTACCTGGGAACACCGCCAAAGCATGAGGGGTGGGTGTGGACTGCAAGCCCTCAGGTGGAAGTTCTGGCTCAAAGAGAAGGCATGTGTGGGCCCAGGGATAATGTGACATTGTAGAAAATGAAAATAATTGGATCATTAATGATGTAGCTGTACCTAGATTTTAAGGAGGACTTGGGCCCATTAGGAGGGTCGTCCCAGATTCATTTTGGGCAAGATTTCAACAGAAATGTGTGTGGTCCTGTAGCACTCTATTGAGAAAGGCATAAACCTAGGTGAGCCTGTCTGGACCAAGCAGACAAAGGCAGGGCAACGGGGCTTCCCTCCCTTTAAGTGAAATACATGGAAGTGCCCAGTGGGGTGGGGGCAAGACGGGCTGCCAGCTGGGGTCTGCTCTGTTGCGGCAAGAGAATGCTGAGAAGGATGAGAGTGCCTTGCACTGGCATGAGCTCTTACCTCTTCAAAATGGCTTCAGGTCTATTGTCTCATTTTACTCCCATTTTAAACCTGTGAGGTTGGGAGGACAGCTGCTGTTTTCATAGCCATTTATAAACATGGGAGACTAAGCCACAGGAAGTTTGTGGCTTGTAGATAGTCAACTTCCTTAAAACAGTAGGAGAACCAGGCTCTCTCTCCACCAGGTTTCTAAAAATGTGGCACCTCTGTGTTAGAATCACCTGGAAAGCTGCTGTCTAAAATGACCCACCGTAGGAATCCTTAATCAGAGGGTCTCTGAGGTCATGGTCCTGTAATCTGCACTTTTATTATGAATTCCAGGGGATTCTTATGCATACTAGTTAGTTATTCTTGCATACCACCCTTCACTCTAAAACAATTTATAATCCGCTGAGTCATTAGCTCAATTTTGAGCTCATTTATTCCTATATCTTTTTCTCAGTTGTGTTCCCCCTTAGAACGGAAACACGGGATTTCCTTAAAAGAGAGGGTAGTATGGTTGTAAAGAGAAGAGTGAACACATGGTGATAGGGACTATTTGAAGCTCTAGTGAGAAACACTTGTTTAAAAAAATTATAATTAGCCCTAGCCCATTTGGCTCAGTGGATAGAGTGTCGGTCTGCAGACTGAAGGGTTCTGGTTTCGATTCAGGTCAAAGGCACATCCCTGGGTTGTGAGCTCAGTCCCCAGTAGGGGGCATGTAGGAGGCAGCCAATTATTCTCTCTCACCACTAATGCTTCTGTCTCTCTCTCCCTCTTCCTTCCTTTCTGAAATCAATAAAAATATGTATTTTTTAAAATTATAATTAATTTGCACATTGTAAAACACAGCAAAACCTGGGAATCTACTCTTCAGTGGTTAAAGCAACATGCAACCCAACTAGCTGATCCAGTATTCCAGGACTAAACAAACAAACAAAAATAACAAAATGAAAAACTGACAAAGAGCTTCAGAGTCACCACAACTGGCAAAACCAAAGCTCCACTGGCAGGCTGGAGGACTGTTGCAACAAGATATGCTACAACAAGTTCTGGAGCAAAATAAAGCAAATATTTTCAAACAGCTGTTGAAAGTTTACAGCTGTTGAAGGATCTACCACAACATCCAAATCAATTTACAGAAATACCCAGGGCCAAGAGAGAATGGATTCTTGGGGAGATGGAAGCTGGATTATAATCTATTTTTTACATAAAATCTTGTGAGTATGTACAAGTCATTAAGAATAGCATCCGTACTTCTATAGTAATCCCTTACATTTATAGAGTACTTTATGGCTTAAAGTCTTCCACATAATCACTCTCATGTGATCCCCGAGCACCTTAAAATTACAATGCCCTTTCACCATACTTCATTACTTATATTTTTTATCACTGATCTGCCATATTTATCATCCCCATTTTGCAAGTGAGACAATTCAGGCTCATAAAATTAAGGGATCTGCTGGAGATCGCCCAGCTAATTTATAAAGAAGCTTGGAACTCAATGTCAGGGCCTCCCACTTCCACACCTGCCCCCCTATTATTGCTTTTTGCAAATAAATAAAATGTAACTCAAGCAGTCATAGCATCTGAGGGCTATAAGTCAGCCTCCCATTTGGCAACTGAGAAAACTGAGACATTTACAGTAAAATCGAGGTTCTGCCCCAGGTCGTGTGGTTATGAACAGTGCTCTGGAACCGGATCCCCAATTCCTGACCATCCAGTTCAGAGTTTGTTCTACTTTGCCTTGCTTCCTCTCGTGGGTAGCTAGATATAAACCACACATGCTTATTTGGAATCCTGGAATAAATGCCTGGGAAAAAAAGCCAGGTCCCTGAAGTATGGAAGCCTGACGGATTAAAAATTCATTAAGTCGATTTAAAAGGGTATCTCTGGCCTATTGCAGTTAGTGGCTTTAAAAGCTTGGAACTTTTGCTTTCTCACACCTTGATATTATAATCAGGATACACAGTAAGCAGGGTAGAAATATTTGCTTCGTGTTGTGCCCAGATTTCTCTTGTTGGTGTAGTTGCCTGTAAACTCCAGATAATGACAGGCTGGAAGAGCAGTTTTATGTTAGAATTTGGTAAAAGGAAGAGAATTATGGAAAGGAAAATGCATTCTAAAATTACTAGTTACTAGCGGCTGCATGAGGACTAGCCCTAGGACAAAAGGTAAAATGAGTGTGCTTTACGGGGATGTATATCTGTACACCCAGGTTCATAGCACCATTATTCACAATAGCCAAAAGATGGGAGCAACCCAAGTTGTGTGGAGGAAACAACAGATGAATGAATGAACAAGCAAAATGTGGGCTGCTATATGGATGGTGTATATCCACACAACGCAGCCTTTAAAAGGAAGGACATTTTGACACATGTTACAACATGGATGAACCCCAAAAGCATTATGCTAAATGAAATAAGCCATTCACAAAAGGACAAATAGTGTATGGTTCCTCTTATATGAGGCTCTTAGAGTAGTGAAATGCATACAGACAGAAAGTGGAATGGTGGTTACCAGGGTCTGAGGGAAGAAAGAATGGGAAATTAGTGTTTAACAGCTTTAGAGTTTCCAAAAAAAAAAAAAAGAATGTGCCTTTTTTTTTGGTTTTTGGTTTCTTCCCTCATTTCTTATAGGCAGGAGGGTTCTATGTCCTTGGGACAACCCAGAGACTCCAGTCCAAGCTCTAGATTTTTTTATCCTTATTCAAAATTTTTACTGAAAACCGCACTGGAGGAAACAATAAGACAAATCCAGAAGGTGGAACATTCTATAAGAGGCCTGGCCTCTTCAAAAGTCAGTGCCCCTAAAAAGAAAGGACGAGGATGGTATTCTAGATTTAAAGAGACTTAACCAAACACAATGCATGAGTAAACTATGATTGGCTCCTAGCTGGGAAAAAACAAAACAAAACAAAACAAAAAAAGCAATTCTAAAAGACATTTTGGGAACAACAGAAAAAGTGAATATCAACTCAGTATTGGATAATATTTAAAAATCACTGTCAATTGTTTTAGATGTGGTAATGGTATTATGGCTATGTAGGAGAATCTCCTTATTTGGAGGAGCTACAAGCTGAAGTATAGGGGTGAAGTGTCATGAAGCTTGCAACTTACTTTCAAATGATTGAGGGGAAATGTGTACACACACACACACACACACACACACACACACACCAGCAAAAATAACCACCAAAAATGTGTTCATTGTATTATGTTTTCAACATTTATGTACACTTAAAAGTGTTTATTATAAAATGCTTAAAAATTGAGAATTTTTGGATTAATAAATATTAAATCCTTAATTGATAGTTTCTCTGATCAAAACCACCATCATCTCCAGTTACTGAGGGTTTGATGCATACCAGGCAATTTTTAAAACCTTTACACATACTATCTATACTAAGAAAAGGGTAATATGCTAATTAGACTGGATAGACCAGACATCTTCCAGATGTCCTTCCAGACAAAGCCACGGTGGCAGGGGCCGAGGCAGAGGCGGTTAGGAGCAATCAGGCAAGCAGGCAGAGGCAATTAGGGGTGATCAGGCAGGCAGGCAGAGGTGGTTAGGGGTGATCAGGCTGGCAGGCAGAGGCAGTTAGGGGCGATCAGGCAGGCAGAGGAGCAGTTAGGGGCATCAGGTCAGCAGGCAGTGGCAGTTAGGGGCGGTCAGGCAGGTAGGCAGGTGAGCGGTTAGAAGCCAGTGGTCCCAGACTGCGAGAGGGATGTCTGAAGGGTCCCAGATTGGAGAGGGTACAGGCTGGGCTGAGGGAACCCCCACCCCACCCCACCCCGTACACGAATTTTGTGCACTAGGCCTCTAGTTTCATATAATTCTCAAACACAGCCCAGGTAACTCAGTTGGTTAGAGTGTTGTCCTGATATGCCAAGACTATGAGTTTGATCCCCAGTCAAGGCACATACAAGACTCAGCCAATAAATGCACAAATAAGTGAAACAACAAACCAATGTCTCTCTCTTGTTCTTTCAAATCAGTCAATAAACTTTTTAAAAAAAAAAAAGATATCAAATGCTCCAGAGAAGGATAGTTTTTCAAAAATAAAAAATAATTTTCAAACACTCTATAAGGCGGATATTTTTATTAGTCTCACTTTTACAGATGAGCAAACTGAGGTGAAGAGATTAAGTAACTTCTCTAAGATTCCACACAGGGAGGACAGAGTTGGGAGTCATGCACAGTCTGGCTGCGGGTAAGGTTACCCCTTCAGAGCTCCTGGAAGCAATAGAGACAATTTTAGGCATTGAGGCAAGCCCGAGATGGAGGTGTAATGGGACCAGAAAGCCTTGCAGAGCCCGTCAAACCATGGCAAAAAGAGTATTTCAACCAGAGCCTCAAAGTAATAGCTTCTGTCACCTGGATTCTAGTGGTGAATCTGGGCATGTACCCCTCCCAGGGACACTTCACGTCTCTATAGCTGTTATCTCATCTGTAGCCCAAGGCAAGTTGGGAGCAAGTATAAGTACAGTAGTTCCTCTGGTTACGTTAGAGATCCGTTCCTACAGCACAACATAACAATTCCTGACCTTTACTTGTGGGAAATATATAATAAAAAACATAAAGCACATATGTACATACGTCGAAATGACAGAACTTTTTTTTTTAATAAATACTGTAAATGGGAGATGGCGACACAACCACGAAATGACATACGAGTCCGACGTAACCCGAGGACTGCCTGTAACTAGTGACCCAGCGCACAGATTCGTGTACATTGAAAGGAAATTAATTAGAAGGTGGCTGGTGGGGCAGGACTAGGCCAGGGCCACGCCCCAGAGTCCCGCAGTCCCTCCCCAGCGTCTACAGAGTGAGCAGGGTCCCTCTAGTAGGTGAGGTCCCTCAGCCTGGCCTGTGGGGATCGGGCCAAAACTGGCTCTTTGACATCCCCCAAGGGGTCTCGGAGTGCGAGAGAGCACTCTGCAAAGTTGCTGTTGTACAGGGTGTGGAGCGCAAACACAAGTGTGCAGTAAACCAGATTTGGGCCAACAGCGCCCCAGCACCAACATAACCCACGGCCGAAGGTGGAATCATGTGGCCCCATGAGGAATTGGGGTCCCTCCTCTCTGGTTTTGGGATGCATCATCCAAGAAACACCGCTGCCAAGTCACTGCAGTTCAGCAGCTCCTGCACTGAGTGTCTGTCCTCTTGTGGTCAGTGTGTGTCATAGTGACCAGTCGGACGGTTGGACACTTAGCATATTAGCCTTTTATATAGAGAGATAGATTGTTTCTAGTTGCACCTCCAGAGGCTTGCCTAAGGCTCCTGACTCTGTGATTCACCTGACTCTAGACAACAACCGCAATAACTGTAACAGTTAACATTTATATAACACTTGCTATGTGCCAGCACTCTTTTAAGTGCTTTAAATACACTGACAAATCCCCATAACATGCCAATGGAATAGGTATGTTATTATCCCCATTTTAGGGATGGAAAAACCAAGGCACAGATTGTAAGTGCCCAAGGCCACACAGGCAGCAAGTGAAGGAACCTGATTCCAGCCAGAGCATGCTGGCAGCTTCTGTTAGTCCTGATGAGACCCGAGAGATGCTCAGTGGCTCTTGGCAGTCCTGGGGAGAACTTGTCTCAGTGCTTGCCCCTGACCATGTGAGTTTAATAAAGTCACCCCCTACCACACCCCGGTGGCACTGAAGAAGGCTGCTGCCCTCAGAGTCTCTGTCAGATGTGTAAACCTGTGTTCTGATTCCCTCCTCATCCTAAACGTGGCCTTGTGGGTCTTTCTTACAAAACAGAAATAACTCCCAAGTGGTTACCCAAGCTAATAACCCCACCTCACTACCTGACTATGCGGGAGGCCAAAGCATCTGCATGAAAGTGCAAAAGAGACATAGGAAGGACAATGGACCTTGATATTCAGCAGGGCTGAAATCGGCACAAGTTTGCTCCTGCTGTGATTGCTAGAGGCGATTTCCTGACCTGATAATCCTTACATCCATCGTTTACCAAACTTTACCTTTGATCTGCCTGTATGCACTGCTAAAGGGTAAAATGTGTATTCAAAGTGAATAAAAAGCGGGCAGGACCCAGACTCAGTGTTCCTCTTCAGGCAAGAGGTTTCCACCTGGCCCCCCATGCCTTCAAAATTCGTATTTCTCGTATAGTGTACTCATTGTGTCGTCAGCCCTCCTGCAAGTTATCCTGAACTCTCAGTGCAGGTCGAGGCAGACTAGGTGTGGCGGCCCAGCCCTGACAAACCGTAGGAAACTTGCAAGCTTATTGTCAACAGAGAGAGGAGAGGGCTTTCTGCTCAGTGTCACCTGATAGAGCCAACCACAAAGCCAGCAGCTGGGCCCAACTGTGCCATGGGCAGAGCCAGGCCTCCCCCACAAGCTCCATCCATGGTCTCTCATCTGTCACTGTGGCGATGCCAGACAAACCCCTCACAGTAAGGCGCTTTGTTACCTCTCCCAAGGGTGGCATCTTAGGATCCCTTGGAATCAGCAATCCCACCCAAAGGACTGACTTTCTGGTAACAGAATTTCAGGCATGGTCATCGAATGAAGCTTATTTCCTTCCTGCTATAAGAAAAAAAAATCTGTTCCTCGTCACTGGCCTCCCAGCCCCACAAATCAGCCAAGGTTTTGTGTTCAGTGGTCTTAGCTCCTGGTTTGTCTTTGGGGTGGGGTGGGGGTGACAGCAGTTAGCTCATGGTTTCTCTATGATTTGGGGGTCAAGCCTAAGAAGGAATTAAGCTGGAGGTGCCCCAGAGGATGGGGTGAGATGAGTGGAGAGAAGCTGGGGCTTCCTGGACGAGGGCGAGAGTCGGAGTCTACCCATCTGGGAGGACATCGAAGAGGCGGCATCCCTGGATGGGGGAGCCTGTGCCTCTTCCGTGCAGGGCTCTGAGGTTGGAGGGCTCTGAGCTGCCGCTGTGCCTGGCAGGCCGGCCTGCAAAGTGTCTCTGTAGAAGGGGCTTACCGGCAGCAGGCTGGGGGAGGAGGAAGATGCTCAGAACTGTTCCTGTGGCTGTATACAGTACCTGGGAATGAGTAAATATTTATCCATAGTGAAGCATGGGGGACACCCCAATTATGGAGGGAAGGTCTAAAATTTCCTCATCACTCCTCTACCCTTCCCCCGCTCCAAACTCAGCACATAACTAGTGCCTCCGTGGCAATCTCTAATTAATGACCTTGAAAACATGGACAAGGGCCCCCTATGGCAGAGCCTGCAGGCAAAGTAGACACTGGGATTAGAAACATGTTAGTCCAATAGCTGCATCTTGTGACAAAAGAAGCAATGTTAATAATGGTGGCTATTTTATTGACCATCCCAGACCCCTGTCCCATTTTTCTGTTATCAAGTAGGCCCCAGAGGAGGGAAAGATGGAATTTCAATAAGAATTAATATCGAGGATCCCACCAGCCAGGCCAAGAGGGGGCTCAGAGCTTGATTTCAGTTGATTTGGAAAAATGAACAAATGTGTGTTTCCTTGCTTCTTAATGAAGTGAAGCGAATTCATACCTTTATCTAGGCAACAGTGGGAGGGCAGCGGTGGGGGCGGGGAGTGGTTAGAGAGATCCTCATATCACTAGGCAGCTGGAGAAGCTGCCAGGCTCGGCCCTCCCCCATTTGCCTTTAGTTGGCAAAAGACAAATTAGCCCAGCGCCTCCTGAGCCAGAGTTTGCAATGCAGAGTCTGCAAGAATGTTTGCTGGGGAGCCGCGTGGTCCTTTATCTCAGCAGGTGTAATTCCATCACATGATTGTTTTGGATCTGCTTTGCCGGCTCCAGCCCAGGCTTGCCAATTCAGACAAGCATCACTGAGAATAAATAGTCCTTCTCTGTGTCAGCTCCGAAGGCACAGGGGGTCCCTGTACAGAGAATCTAATGAGCATATCCTGACCTCTGCGTTGAGTGGGTTTCTCCCCCTGACCCGAAGCCTACAAGCTGAACTTCCCTTTTGCAGGCAACTCACCAGCGTCTGTGGGGAAGCCAGGCCTCCTCTGTGGCCTCCCCTGCCCTGTCCCAAGCTTACAGGTGTCCAGAAAACCAAAGAAAGACGGCTTTAAGGAGAGGCAGAAGGCTCAGCCCAGGACCTTCGTAGGGACAGCCGCCAGAGCCCTGCTGCCTGGGCACCACCTTGCTGTCTCTCGCCCCAAGGGATATTTCTGTTGCAGGGTAAGGTTACATTGGGCAGGTAACTTTCATCGAGTGGAAACTGCTAACAAGGAAATGAATAGAAGAGGCCTCCTCAGCCCAAGTACCAAAGATTCAGCCACTTAGCCCAGGGGTGGCTGCCTGCCCATTCTTACCTAAAACACTTGTGGGTTCCTGTGAAGCCAGGTCACAGATGTTCTCTGGATGTTGGCTCAGGACTAAGCTGGCTTGGGAGACTCTGGGATTCTGAGCAGCCCTGACAGAGACCAAGAGAACTTAGAGACTGTGTTAGAGCCTCCTGGTGACTGGATGTTTCACTTGCCTCTCTGGAGGTGTTTTTAATTTAATAAGCTCTTAGATGAACATTACCAAAGCAAAAAATGTTTTAAAACTCTGAACACCCTTACTAACCCACTGTTCTCAACTGCCTGCTCCCCGGCCTGTCCTTGCCCGCATGGGTGCATACTAAGTGCAGAATTGTTTTCTCAACACAGATAACTGTTACCAGCTTCTTAAGACGATAACTACTACTGCTCAGCCTTTCATTTTATAGTTCAGGGGTCCTGAATGTTGGCTGTGTGTTCTTTGGAGTGCTTGTTTAAAGTTCAGATTTCTGGGCCCCTTGTGAAGTGAGACTTGATTCTATAGGTCTGCGGGTGGGGCAAAGGATTCTGTCCCCCTCCCCCAACACAAGGCCATAACACTTAATGATAATATGTTTCTTATAAACACACCATTGGGTAATATAAACAAGATGATAGGAAAGGAAATCACTCTACTGTCTTCTTCAGTGCTTGTCAAGACACACAATAGCCACACTGGTCCCTTAGCTATGCCGCATAGATGCTAGATTCTCTCCATTTTCCCTTCATGAGCCACTCTCCACCCTTCTGCACCTGCTCTTTGCCCCAAGAGACTGAGCCACATGGACTGCATAGGTGGGTTCCCTTTGCCCTCTAGCCTCTGGGAGGGTTGGCCAATGAGGTTGGCATATAGTAGTCACCCCTTATTTGCAGTTTCAGTTATCCATAGTCAACCACAGTCTGGAAGTATTAAATGGAAAATTCCAGAAATAAACAAGCCATACCCTTTAAATTGTACATCCGTCTAAGTAGCATTATGAAATCTCATATCATTCCACTTCATCCTGCCCAGGATATGAATCATACCTTTGTCCAGTGTAGCCACATTGTATAAGTTAGTCACTTAGTTGCCTTGTTTGTTAAATTGACTGTCATGGTATCCTAGTGCTTGTGTTCAAGTAACCCTTATTCTACTTAATAATGTCCCCCAAACCATTCACATAACTTTTATTCCAATATATTGTTCTATTGTTCTCTTTTATTTTTAGCTGTTGTTAATCCCTTACTATGCCTATCTATAAATTAAACTTTATCATATAAAAGCATTATATATATATATATAGGACTTGGTATTATGGACAATTTTAGGCATCCACTGAGGGTCTTGGAGTATATTCCCCTATGGATAGTGGAGATTTCTGTATTCATTTCTCTGGTTTCTTTTTGCCAGATGGCCTTCTCCATCAGCCCTCTTTCCAGGGTCCTTCAACTGGTTCAAGCCCCCTTGTCCTTTCAGGCCTACTGCTGGTAACAGCTCCTGCACTTCCCCACTCAGGAACAGTGCACCATCCCTTTTTCTTTGTCTAAGCCCAACCCATGCTTTGTAAATAGTGCCCTTATTGCACTCTTCTCAAATGACTCAATATACAGCTATTTTTTCCCCCAGGATGTTGACTGACATAACCTTTAGAACATTTTGCTCTTATTACTATTTGTTAATATGGGGACATTTTTGACTTAATTTTGCCCTTTCCTAAGCTTCTGCAAGGGGTATTTTATTTTCCCCTAGTAAAGTTAGTAAAAAATTTCCCTTACCCAGAGAGTCCCAAACAAGGTGAACCCAAAAAGACCCACACCAAGACACATCATAATTAGCATGGCAAATGTTCAGGACAAAGAGAGAATCTTACAGGCTGCAAGAGAGAGACGGAAAGTTACATACAAGGGATCTCCCATTAGATTGTCAAATGATTTCTCAACAGAAACACATCAGGCCAGAAAAGAATGGACGGAAATTTACAAAGTGATGCAAAGCAAAGGACTGAATCCAAGAATACTCTATCCAGCAAGGCTATCATTCAAACTTGAAGGGGAAATAAGAAGCTTCACAGACAAAAAAAGGCTAAGGGAGTTTATCACCACCAAGCCAGCAATGCAAGGAATGCTAAAGGGACTGGTATAAAAATAAGAAATAAAAAGCTCAGAAAGAAAACAGCCACACAAAAACAGAAATGCCTACAAACAAGTACCTTTCAATAATAACTTTAAACGTAAACGGACTAAATGCTCCAAACAAAAGACATCGAGTGGCTGAATGGATAAAAAAACATGACCCATACATCTGCTGTCTACAAGAAACCCACCTCATTAGAAGGGACTCACACAGACTGAAAGTTAAAGGATGGAAAAATATCTTTCAGGCAAATGGAAAGGAAAAGAAAGCTGGGGTAGCAATACTTATATCAGACAAAATAGACCTCAAAGTGAAGGCCATAACAAGAGATAAGGAAGGCCACTTCATAATACTAAAGGGATCAATACAACAAGAAGATATAACCCTGGTAAACATATATGCACCCAATGCAGGAGCACCCAAATTCATAAAAAAACTCCTGGAGGATATCAAAGGAGAGATCGACAACAATACAATCATTGTAGGGGACTTTAATACACCACTGACAGCACTGGATAAGTCTTCTAGACAAATAATCAGCAAAGATACAGCAATCCTAAATGACTCACTAGATCAGATGGACTTAATAGACATCTTCAGAACACTTCACCCGAAAGCCAGGGAATATACATTCTACTCAAATGCTCATAGGACATATTCAAAAATAGACCATATATTGGGTCACAAGCAAAGTATCCCCAAATTCAAGAAGATTGAAATCATAAAAAGCGTCTTCGCAGACCACGATGGCATAATATTAGAAATAAACTACAATAAAAACAACCCAAAATACTCAAACACCTGGAAGCTGAATAGCATGCTATTAAATATTGATTGGGTTACCAATGAAATCAAAGAAGAAATTCAAAACATCCTGGAAACTAATGACAATGAAAACACAACAATCCAAAACCTATGGGACACAATGAAAGCAGTCCTGAGAGGGAAGTTTATAGCTCTACAGGCCTATCTCAAAAAACAAGAAAAAATGGTAGTAAATCATCTAACTCTACAACTCAAAGAATTAGAAAGAGAGCAACAAGAAAACCCCAGAGTGAGCAGAAGGAAGGAGATAATAAAGATTAGAGCAGAAATAAATGACATAGAGACCAAAAAAACAATACAGAAAATCAATGAAACCAAGAGCTGGTTCTTTGAAAGGATAAACAAGATTGACAAACCTCTAGCCAGACTCACCAAGAAGCAAAGAGAGAGGACCCAAATAAACAAAATCAGAAACGATAGAGGCGAAATAACAACAGACCCCACAGAAATACAAATGATTGTTAAAAAAATACTATGGACAGCTCTACTCCAACAAACTAGACAACCTGGAGGAAATGGACAAATTCCTAGAAAAATACAACATTCCAAAACTCAATCAGGAAGAATCTAAAAATCTCAACAGGCCAATAACTATGGAAGAAATTGAAGCAGTCATCAAAAAGCTTCCAGCAAACAAAAGCCCAGGACCAGACGGCTTCACAGGGGAGTTTTACCAAACATTCAAGGAAGAACTGAAACCTATCCTCCTCAGACTACTACAAAAAATTCAAGAGGAAGGAACACTTCCAAGCTCATTCTATGAAGCCAGCATCACCCTAATACCAAAACCAGGTAAAGACAACACAATGAAAGAGAATTACAGGCCAATATCCCTCATGAACATAGATGCCAAAATCCTCAACAAAATCTTAGCAAATCGGATCCAGCAGTACATCAGAAAGATCATACAACATGACCAAGTAGGATTTATCCCAGGGATGCAAGGATGGTACAATATCCGCAAATCAATAAACGTGATACATCACATAAACAAATTGAAAGAAAAAAACCACATGGTCATATCAATTGATGCAGAAAAAGCATTTGACAAAATTCAACACCCATTTTTGATAAAAGCTCTCAGCAAGGTGGGAGTAGAAGGATCATACCTCAACATAATAAAAGCCATATATGACAGGCCCACAGCCAACATCATACTCAATGGACAAAAACTAACACCATTCCCCCTAAGAACAGGAACAAGACAGGGATGCCCCCTCTCACCACTCCTCTTCAACATAGTACTGGAAGTGTTAGCCATTGCAATTCGGCAAGAAGAAGAAATAAAAGGCATCCAAATTGGAAAAGAGGAAGTAAAACTGTCCTTATTTGCAGACGACATGATATTATACATACAAAACACTAGAGACTCCATCAAAAAGCTACTGGACTTAATACATGAATTTGGCAATGTAGCAGGATACAAAATTAACCCCAAGAAATCCGAGGCATTTCTATACACCAATAGTGAACTTTCAGAAAGAGAGATTATAAAAACAATCCCGTTTACCATCGCACCAAAAAAATTAAGCTACCTAGGAATAAACTTAACTAAAGAGGTAAAAGACCTCTACTCAGAAAACTACAGGACGTTGAAAAAAGATATAGAGGAAGACATAAACAGATGGAAGAACATACCGTGTTCATGGATTGGTAGAATCAACATCATTAAAATGTCCATACTACCCAAAGCAATCTATAAATTCAATGCACTTCCCATTAAAATACCAATGGCATACTTCAGAGATCTAGAACGAACTCTCCAAAAATTCATCTGGAATAAAAAAAGACCCCGAATAGCTGCAGCAATCCTGAAAAAGACCAAAGTAGGTGGGATCTCAATACCAGATATCAAGATGTATTACAAAGCCACTGTTCTCAAAACTGCCTGGTACTGGCACAAGAATAGGCATATAGATCAATGGAATAGAATAGAGAGCCCAGAAATCGGCCCGAACCAATATGCTCAATTAATATTTGACAAAGGAGGCAAGAACATACAATGGAGCCAAGATAGTCTCTTCAATAAATGGTGTTGGGAAAATTGGACAGATATATGCAAGAAAATGAAACTAGACCACCAACTTACACCATACACAAAAATAAACTCAAAATGGATAAAGGACTTAAATGTACGACAGGAAACCATAAAAATTCTAGAAGAATCCAAAGGCAACAAAATCTCAGACATATGCCGAAGCAATTTCTTCACTGATACAGCTCCTAGGGCACTTGAAACTAAAGAGAAAATGAACAAATGGGACTACATCAAAATAAAAAGCTTCTGCACAGCAAAAGAAACCATCAACAAAACAACGAGAAAACCCACTGTGTGGGAAAACATATTTGCCAATGTCATATCTGATAAGGGCCTAATCTCCAAAATTTATAGGGAACTCATACAACTTAACAAAAGGAAGATAAACAATCCAATCAAAAAATGGGCAAAGGACCTAAATAGACACCTTTCAAAAGAGGACATTCAGAAAGCCAAGAGACATATGAAAACATGCTCAAAGTCACTAATCATCCGAGAGATGCAAATCAAAACAACAATGAGGTACCATCTCACACCTGTCAGACTGGCTATCATCAACAAATCAACAAACGACAAGTGCTGGAGAGGATGTGGAGAAAAAGGAACACTTGTGCACTGCTGGTGGGAATGCAGACTGGTGCAGCCACTATGGAAGACAGTATGGAGTTTCCTTAAAAAACTGAAAATGGAACTCCCATTTGACCCTGTGATCCCACTTCTAGGAATATATCCCAAGAAACCAGAAACACCAATCAGAAAGGATATATGCACCCCTATGTTCATAGCAGCACAATTCACCATAGCTAAGATCTGGAAACAGCCTAAGTGCCCATCAGTAGATGAATGGATTAGAAAACTGTGGTACATCTACACGATGGAATACTATGCTGCTCTAAAAAGGAAGGAACTCTTACCATTTGCAACGTCATGGATGGAACTGGAGAGCATTATGCTAAGTGAAATAAGCCAGTCAATGAAGGAAAAATACCACATGATCTCACTCATTCATGGATAATAGAGACCATTATAAACTTTTGAACAATAATAGATACAGAGGCAGAGCTGCCTCAAACAGATTGTCAAACTGCAGCAGGAAGGCCGGGGAGGGTTGCGGGGCAGGAGGTAGGGGGGTAAGAGATCAACCAAAGGACTTGTATGCATGCATATAAGCATAACCAGTGGACATAAGACATTGGGGGATAGGGGAGGCTAGGGGACTGTCTAGGGCGGGGGGATAAAATGGACACATATGTAATACCCTTTGTAATACTTTAAGCAATAAAAATTAAAAAAAAAAAAAAAGAATAAAGAAAAAAAAAAAGAAGAAAAAAAAAAAATTCCCTTAGTCAAGCTAAAGTAGCTTTTTAAGAATTTTTAACATGTAAAATAATTTTGTGTTTGTCATTAAATGTAAGACCCTTACTACAGTTGCTTTAAAGAGAAAATCTTAGACAAACACAAAAAAAATTCTTGTAAAGTCTGCATTTTGAATAAGCACTAGCAGGTGGTTCTGGTGCATGCTGGTTTAGGAAGCTCCGGGTGAGTGGACTCCTCCTGAGACAGGCCTCTTAAGACAAAACAGCATCTCTTGCAAAATGCCAGGATGTCCAGCCATTAGGGCCCATATCAATGAGTTTGAGATAAAGCAATTTTATGTGGAAGTACAGCCTGATATTTGGAGGTTGGTGAGTCTGTCCTTAATGCCTACTTTTGAAGCCCTGGAAAGCTATGCATGAATTTAAAAAAAAAAAAATAGTTTTATATGCAGGGCTTTTCCTAGGATATACATTCCTCCATGTTCCCAATTTTAAATCATCCATTGTCTCTCAAACTCAACAACAACTCCTCTGGGAAGCTGTTGATCCTTGCACATTAGGAAGGAGAACACTGCAAGCTGCAGTGCTTTGTCAGATGGAACTATGCACAGCGAGACCTTAGCCTGGATCAGCCTGGCATCTTCTTTCCCAGCACAGGCACCTGACTCAACCACAGAAGTGGGTAGAAGGTGATGGAGAGTCATCTTGCCCTGCTTACCTCCCCCGACTTTAGTCCTACCTGCTTATCCTTTCCCCTGGTCTAAATGAATTGGTTCCCAAATTTGATCCCTTTAAAGATATTCAAAAGGAGATTGATTACAAATATAGTGCACTCACTAGAAGCGGTTGCTGCACACTGCTGAGTACTATGCTTAGTTCCTGTTGTCCGTGCCCTAGAAGGGTCTTACATGGATTAGGCTAGGGTAAGTTCCGGCCCATGGGAACTATAGAAAACCTGGATCAGAGGCAAAAGTGACCTCAGGCATCAAGTCTCTACCTTGGTCCCTGCCCTGCTCTCCTCAACAGCTTTAGACGGGCCACTTCTTGACAACTTACCTTAGACTTGCCTTTGATTTTCTGACCCTGGTCTGTGTGAACTGACACCATCTCTGCTTGAGGCTCCAATGGGTCATTGTTGCCTGCCCTGGTGTCTGTCCTCTCAGCTTCCCCAGTGAGCTCCAAGCAGCAAGCTGCTCTCTTGCCAACCCAAGCTGGGACTGACGCTTTTCCTGATGAAAGGCAGGTACCACCTGATTGTCAGCTTCATGTGACACAGAATACTGAACAGCCAGAGCCACTTTCTTCATAGGAAGCAGTAGTCATCATCAAAAGCGTTGAGGCAAGTGATGACATAATTAGAGCTTTGTTTATATATACTAGAGGCCCAGTGCACAAAAATTTGTGCATTCAGGTGTAGGGGGCCCCTCAGCCCGGCCTGTGCCCTCTCACAGTCTGGGACCCCTTGGGGGTGACCACTTGCTGGCTTAGGCCTGCTCTCCGGGGGATTGGGCCTAAGATGGCAATCAGACATCCCTCTGGCAGCCCGGCAGCCCTCGGGGGATGTCCATTTGCCAGCGGGGAGCAGACCTAAGCTGCAGTCAGACATCCTTAGTGCTGCTGAGGAGGCAGGAGAGGCTCCCACCACCACTGCTGTACTGGCAGCCATCAGCCTGGCTTGTGGCTGAGCAGAGCTCCCCCCGTGAGAGCACACTGACCACCAGAGGGCAGCTCCTGCATTGAGCGTCTGCCCCCTGGTGGTCAGTGTGTGTCATAGTGACCAGTCATTCCCAGTCCTTCTGCTGTTAGGGTCAGTTTTCATATTACCCTTTTACTATATAGGATAGAGGCCTGGTGCATGGGTGGGGGCCAGCTGGTTTGCCCTGAAGGGTGTCCCGGATCAGGGTGGGGATCCTGCTTGGGTGCCTGGCCAGCCTGGATGACGGGGCTGATGGCTGTTTGCAGCTGGTCACACCCCTTTCAGGGTAAGGGTCCCCACTGGGGTGCCTAGCCAGTCTGGGTGAGGGGCTGAGGACTGTTTTCAGGCTGGCAGGCGACTGAAGCTCCCAGCCTCTTTTTTTTTTCTTTTTTTTTTATTCTGAGATTTATTTACCTTCTATAGCTATCACTGGAGCTGAGAGCCAGCTCCAGCTCTGAGGCCCAGCTCCAGCTCTGAGGCCATGGCTGGCTAAAAGCGGGTATCTGGGTTTGTTTAGCTTCTATAATTGAAACTCTGTTGCCATCACTGGAGCTCCCAGCTCTGAGCCCACTGCTGGCTGAAAGCAGGTATCTGGGGTTTGTTTAGCTTCTATAATTGAAACATTGTGGCTTAGACTGGAGCTTAGAGCTGGGCCACAGCAGGCGGGGAACCTTGGCTTCCTCCATCACTGGAGCAAGCAAGCCTCCTGTTCGCTCAGCTGCGTGGCTGCTGGCCGCCATTTTGTTGGAAGTTAATTTGCATATCCTGCTGATTAGTCAATGGGAAGCATAGCGGAGGTATGGTTAATTACCATGTTTGTCTATTATTAGATAGGATATTTAAAACTGGCCACAGTGAAATACCCCTAAGGTTTGCAGGGCCCAGGGGAGGAGTACAAACGGAGCTCCACATGCCACATGTCTAAAAGTTATACTAGTAAATCAAAGTAATTAATTAAATTACATAAAATATGTTCCATGCCTCTATATTGAGAAATAAACTCATAACAATGTAGAAGGCCAGGTTCAAATATAGAGTTCCTGCATTTCTCAGAGTCCCTTGCTGAGATTCAGTAGAATGCAGGGAAGCTGGCCCCTGGACTAGCTCCACTTCTCTCCTCAGCCCAGGCGCTGTCCTATACCACAGGGGGCTTTGAGTATGTTCACATGGACATGTCCAAGCTCCATCCACATTCTTGGTCCCACCTCTACAACAAACAACTACCCCTTGGGCACCTCTCAGGCCTAGGAATAAGTACAATAGTGGTGTGGTCTGTCCTCAGGAGAAGGTACTCGGAGAAAAGGCTATCCCAGGCCTAAGAAATAGGCCCTAGAAAGGTAACCGGAGCTTCAGGTGGGAACATCCCATTGATGTGCTCTTTGGAGAAGTACAGCTAACATGGACTGGGGCGGGCGGGGGGGGGGGGGGTGTTATAAAGCATGAGACTCAAGGCCAAGGGCACATTGTTGAAATAAGACAGCTTGGATGGAGGATAAAACCAACAGTAGGAAAGATGTCATGAAGCCTTCAGGTAACATGGTGGCCCAGGAAAGGAGGAGAGAGAGAGACAGGAAGCAGAATGTGAGCAGACATGCAGAGAGGCAGAGACCAGGCCTTTGGCACACTCTGCCTGGTTTCCTGGGAGCCTGCTAGGGCCTGTGCCGAGATGCTCAGCACGGAGCTCTGCAGACACCTTATAATGTGAACCCTCCCTTTGCCTAAGCTAGTTACTATTACTTGGAACAAAAAAGTCTCAACTAAAATACTAGTTAGTTGGTGGCAAAGGAAACAAAGTTTGCCCAGAGAGAGTAGAGAAAGAAAAGAGCTATAGCGAGAGGCTTGAAGAAATCATAGATCAAGGATGCAGAAAAATGGAAAAAAGAACCACAAAAAGAATTTGAAGGAAGTAGGAAAAAACTACCTCACTGAGGGTGAGCATTTAAGAAAGAGGGGCTGTCAGCTGGCCTGTCAGCTAAGGCCTGAGAAAAGTTCAGCCACTGAACTTGGTCACTGGAAGGCCACTGGTGACCTTCAAGAAATCACAACTAGAGGGAAATGTTGGCCAAAAAAAAAAGAAAGAAAAAGAAGAAGCTGTGCTGGGAGACTGAGAGAGCCGCAGCTGTTCACACATGGCCAAGGGCGTCCTCCTTCCCTGGCACTGGCCCTGGATGTGACTGCCCCTCCCAGTTCCCTGTCTCCTTTCCCTGGGCATGCCGGTGGCTCCTGGCACCTTGGGGCCAAAGCTGGTTTGGCAGGTGTCAGAGGACAGGGAGTGAGGTGCCAAGATCCTGGATGGGACTCCTTAAGGACATAATCACTGGGGGAAAGGGTGACAATAAAACAAGCAAAGAACCACCACTGGGTACTTGGGGATCCCCAGTCTTCGCCGAAAACTCTTGGAATTCCCTCTTCCTCCTGTTCTGCATTGCCTTGGGAGAGTTAAAGACAAATCCTTACTGGTATCAGTCTCCACTTGTCTCTAGCTGCCGGCCAAGGCAAAGCAACTTCCCATCTTCCTCATCTTATCTGTGTGTGTGTGTGTGTGTGTGTGTGTGTGTGTGTGTGTGTGTGTGTGAGAGAGAGAGAGGGGGAAGGGTTGAGGGTAAGGGGTCCCCTACAGAATCTCTCTCCCAGGTCTCAGCAATTCAGGGATAACAACAAACAAGTAAAATTAACTTTTTCTTTAAGAAAACACATCTATGACCCGGCTGAAGTGACTCAGTTGGTTGGAGCATTGTCCTGTGCCCCAAAAGGTGACAGGTTTGATTCTGTCAGGGCACATTCCTAGGTTGCGGGTTTGATTCCTGGTCAGGGCACATGTGGGAGGCAGCTGATTGATGTTTCTCTCTTGCATCATGTTTCTCTCTCTAAAAATTATGTAAATATTAAAAATAAAAATAAAACACATCTATGGTTTCCTGTCCATGCAGCTGCGAAGCCTAATGAGTTTTCCAGGAAGGCGCATTGCCTACAGCTCCAGACATTGAGCAGGCAGGACAGCCTGTGCCCAACTTGTCCACTGTGACTATTGCTCAGAGATGGTCATAGAAGAGAGAATTTCCGATGTGTGAGGAATGACCCTCAAGACAGACCAAGCACTCAGATTGGCTTCTTCCCTTAAAGCCTCCTCCTCACTCCACCCCATCTCACTCCTCAATCACAATTTCCAACCTGAGTGATCGCCAGGCTAATGACCCCATCACACCTCCTGCAAGGGGTAAGCAGAGGACAGAGTCCAATCCCCAGTCCTTCCTCTGAAGTTTATGAAAAGGGAACCTCGTCAGCAACTCTCCCTCCCAACTCAGCAGGTGCACTGTCAGCACCTCCCGACACCCCCTGTGACATTGTGCTCCACGGAGGAGTAAAAATAACTGCTCATTGGAGAAATGGGAGAGCCCTGACCTTTTCCCATTGATCCCTCCCTCCTTTTGGGATTCAAATATCTGCAGCCCCTGTGTGTTCAGAGTCCCCGCTTAACTTCCTCTGTGGGGCCATTCCCTGATGTCTTTCCTCCCTTCTCAGGAGATAGAACTTTTGTAACCCACGGGCTAAGTTTGCTTTTCTCCTCTGAGGAGCTGGAGGGAGTTGACTGCACAACACAATATTCTTACATATTTCCTCACTCCTCTTAATTGCTTTGTGGGACAGGCATTTGTTATCTCCATCTCACAAGTGAGAAACAGATATTTTGAAAGGGTCAGTGTGCCCACGGCGGCTGAAATCCCAAGTCTGCAGCCTTGGGTTGGACTTCTGCCTGACTCTAAAGTCCGTGCCTGGCTCAGCGAATCTAAGGCTGGGGGTTTGGGGTGGGAGGGGAGGCAGAGTCTCAAAGCCCTGTCTTTCCCTCTTTTTAGGGAGCCCAGACATTAGGAGTAGGAAAAGACACACTTCAAAGAAAAAAAGAGAAGAAAATATACTGTCCCTTAGAGCAATAGCTTTAAACTTTTTAAACTGTCACCCACAATAAAAAACAACACACGTTTTATAGCTTCACTCAGACCATCACATAAATATATATTTTTTGGTATAGATATATACCAAATGTTTTAGCAGGAGTGACGCACTCTGATATATTTTGTTCTACTCTAGTGTAGTTTTCCCCCCTTTTGATGATGATGTTGACCCATAAAATTGATTTCATTACCTACCAATAGGTCTGACCTATGGCTTGAAAAATGCTGCCTGCACGCATCAACTCCACGTGCAGAGATGAGCTCTCATACACTCTTGTGTGAAGAGCCAACCAGGTTAGTGCCTGAACGCACAATATGTGTTCAGGAAATACTTGTTGAATTTCTGGACTTTTTAAGGAACCAATAATCCACAGGTTAAACAATTTGTTCTGGAAACTCTCCAGTTTGCTTTCTGTAGAAGAGATAATCCTAATTACAAACCTCAACAAACAAATCATTCAACAAACACAAAGCTAGAAGTTGATTTCTGGTGTTGAAACCAGACAAGCAATGGGTCCAGGCTGCCTGTCACTACTTGAGTCAATTAAGCAGAGACAGGGTTGAATCATATATGAGTATTCCAATAATGCTGGCAGTATGTGAGATCAGCAGGCCATCCACCAAAATCTGCTCTGCACCCCCACACACATAAACCAGCTACTTATATTGGGTAGAGCAAAGATTACACAGGGAAGTAGGCATAAGGAATAAGAATGGGTACACAAAATGAGTATTACAGGCATGGGGAAGTAAACATATGCGGGCAGGACTCCATTGTTTGGGCAACAATGTTGTTAATCTTCCCATGATAATAGGATGGGAAGGAATTGATGCCCAGGTCCAAGGTTGACTCCCAAGTTAAGGGGTGGGGCAGGAGGAGGGGTGGCAAGGCGTATAACTCCTAGCCAGGCTACAATGTACTTTCTATAATCAAAACAAAACAATCACAGTTAACAGACCATGATTAATATTTCTTACTAGAGACCTGGTGCATAAATTTGTGCATGGGTAGGGTCCCTTGGGGTGGCCTGCAGGGATCAGGCCCCAGCTCATGCCCCCAGGGTCACAGCCCCGAAACCCCACCTGGCACCCTGCCTGGCACTGCCCCCTCACCTCCACCATCCCACCTGCGGGGCAATTGATCAAGGCCAGGCCCCCTGCCCAGCTCCCTCAGCACTTGGGAGCCGCTCCCTCCCCCCCCCACCCCACCCCCCCCCGCAGCCACTGCTGGTCACCATCTGTGGGGTGATCCACACCGCCCCTTGGCAGTCAGCACACATCATAACTAGCAGTCTAACTTCCGGTCTCTGGGTCAAACTCCCAATCAAATGACTACCCAAGGGGACAATTTGCATATTAGGCTTTTATTAGATAGGATAACTATAGCTAGTCCCCAGCATTCCATTTCTGCCCTTAACAGTGTGAATCTAGACTTAAAAACTCTAAAATAAAATACTAGAAGGTGGATTTTATTCTGCAAGCATGGGGTAAGGGTCTGTTCTATACTCTGCACTGCCCTAGGGGCTAGAGATAGAGACAGATCAGACCCACTCCTGCCCTCAAGGAGCTGGGCTGAGGTGGGAGACTGAGAAGTGAAGCAAGAATTACAATGCAGTGTGATGAGGGTGGCACGGGCTGCCATGGGAACAGAGGGGAGTTTGTTTCCATGGAGCTCAAGCCTATACTTGAAAGACAAATAGTAGTTAGGCTGGAGGATAAGTGGAGGAGGGCTACATCTGACAAAGAGAATAACGTGCAAAGTTGTTTCGGTCACAGTTGATTGTCCCTCTATAGCCAATCCACATGTTTCTTGTTGGCAGTACTCCGATTTTAGTGGGTAGGGCAAGGAAATATCCACTGCTATTCCATATAATTCAGGAGAAAATCCTGGTTAACATGAACCAATTATGAGGGTGGTCCCAGGCTATTTGCCAGTTATTAGTCTAGAAATGGGTGCAAAACCAGGGTCTGACTAATGAGATCTGAGGGCATTTTTTTTGGAAGGAGACTTCAGGAAAAGTTTCCTTGTTCTTACAAAGTCACTTCTGGCCTGGCCGGTGTGGCTCAGCGATTGAGCGTCGGCCCAGGAACCAGGATGTCACTGGCTTGATTCCCAATCAGGGCTCGTGCTCAGGTTGTGGGATAGATGTCTAGTAGTGTTAGGGGCAGAAATAGGATATTGGAGATTAGCTACAATTATAAAAAATATTAATCATGCTCTGTTAGCCATGATGGTTCTGTTCTGATTAGAGAAAGCACATTCTAATCTGACTGAGAGCTGTATGCCCTGGGACATGGGAGCTAACATTGGAATGCAGTCCATCCTCCTGTCCCAAGAACTGCCTATCATGATGGAAAGATTTACAACCTCGTGGCTGAGACAATCTAGTCCTGGAGGCACCTGCCCTTTACAACCCCCAGCCCCTATTGCTTATAATTTGGTCTCAGGGCACCCAGAGGCACCCACTTTCTGTGACCATGCCCCCCCTCCTCCCCTAGCCTGCATGACTTAAAACCTCTAATGATTATACTGTGCCTACTTTCTCATGCCTGTAATTCCTACTTTCCCATATAATCTTTGTCCTTTTACCCAATATAAGCAGCTGATTTATGGGGAGAGGCAGAGCAGATTTTTGTGGATGACCTGCTGTTCTCCCCTACTACCAGCATTATTGGAATAAACGTTCATATATGATTCAACCCTGTCTCTGCTTAATTGACTCAAGTAGTGACAGGCAGCCTGGGCTCCTTGGTTGTCCAGTTACAGTAGGGGGCGTGCAGGAGGCAAATGATCGATAATTCTCATCATTGATGTTTCTATCTCTCTCTCCCTCTTCCTTCCTCTGAAATCAATAAAGATATATTTAAAAATATAAAAATAAATTAAAAGTGACTCATGATGAGAAACAGCCCTTCTTTTTCTTCTGGATTCCATACTGTCTCAATGGGAAGCCATCTTGTGACCATGAGGTAATCTACTAGGAGAGTGGCAATGACCTTGGTGTATAGCTAAATAAACCAACCCTAGAGCTACTCTCTCCCAGAACATGATGTCATGTAAGAGAAAAGATTTTCCTTATTGTTAAAGTCAGTTGAGTGAGCGTTTTATGTTAATTGCAGTCAAAATGAACTAAACTGATGCAAAAACTGTGGAGATATAAAAGGGTTCTGTGAAGCAAAAATTGGAATACGAAGACCAGATAATACTATGCTACAAATGTTAGCTTCAACATATAAACATATATCTTGCTAAATATATAACTAACTCAACCTCACTCTTAAAGATAAATGCACTTTAAAACTACAATGAGATGCCATTTTTCACTTTCATATGGACAAAGATCAAAACGTTTGATGACATCCAATATTGTCAAGAAGAAACCAGCATACCCTTTTGTTGCTGATGGGACTATAAGTGGTATAAATCTAAGAAAGACAATAACTTTCAAAACTCAAAATGCACTTGATCCAACCACTGTACTTCTAGGTATTTATCCGACAGATACATTTCCATGTGCACAAAGTAACATGCATGAGGATACTAGTTACAACATTGTTTGCATTGTGTCCAATGCAAATTGGACCCAATAGTCCATCAGTAGGGGACCAATTAATAAATTACGTTATACTTACATGGAATTATATGCAGCCATTTAGAGAATGAAACAACTCTATATGTATTGGCATAGAAATATATCAAATATATAGTAAGTGAGAAAAGCCATGTGCTGACTAGTACACAATGGTTTACTGCTCTTTGCATGTGAGTTGTGGATTGGGGTAGAGGGATGTTTGAAAACGCAAAGCCATGTCTGGAATGATACACAAACTGATAACATTAGCTTCCCTAAGGAGGGGAATTAAGTGGAAGGAAGTCAGATGAGGAGGGAGACTGATTTCAATATACTCCTCTTTGAACCTTCTGAATTTTATGCCATTACACTTATTAGCTATTCAAAATGATTTATTAATAAAAGGAGAGGTTAACCCCAATAACAAAAGAATACCTTAATTGAAGACTATCACTGGATATTAAACTAGAAAAGTTTTATTTCTATAAATGCAAAAAAGGTATATAATAATATTTATTTTTAAATGTTAGTAGAGATAGAATGAGTCTTCATAGCATAATAAAGAGTACCTAATGTTGTACATCATATTAAATGATAATTTTGTAGACACTATTGTCAGTCATTGAAGATCATAATAAGATGTCTCCCAAAAAACTGAAAATAAAGCTAATCTCAAAATTAAATTAGTAAGATCCCCACATCACAAATGTGAGTGGTTATACATGGAGGTAAATCTAGAGATTGTGACTCTGTGACTGAAGAGGCTGAGAAGGGCCAGTCTTCCTGTCCAGGTGCTCTAGGAGCAATTTCAGGGAGGCAAGAGAAGGAGACAACAGTAAATAAAAACTTGCACCCTCGCAGGAAAAGGATCCAGTACATACAAGGGAATGAGTCAGCCAGGCACACACACCAGTGCCCCCTAAACACAGCTAAGCAAGCTCCCTTTTACACTTCCAGGACTGTGCCCTGCTTTAGTTGAGAGACACTTGAGACCAGCTCACTCCTTAGTCTGATTCCATGCTTCCTAAGCGTCTCCTTGAGATCAGTCTAATCTATGGTTAGGCTTGAGCACTCCAGTCCACTCAAAGATGGCATTTGATTTGTAAGTGTGTCAGTTACTAAACCTCGAAGTCCCATCCTGCTCCAGTGCATCTCCCCTGTCCCCATAAGCTCCCTGCCCACACACCCCATCAGCTAAGGCCCCAGTTGCAACTGCATTGCAAGCCAGAGGCGTCTTCTGTAAACACTTCTGTGGACAACTCTCCACTTCAAAGCCTGCTTCTATGGAACCCAACCTAAGATACTATGCATGCAAATATATATATATATATATATATATATATATATATATATATATATGTACATTTTTTAAAGAAAGGAAACCACAAAACTTTCCATGATGTCTGAGAGATGTAAATGAATGAAAAAATAAGAGGTTCCTGGATGAGAAGCCTAAATATTACATAAACATCTATTTCCTACTATTTAAGTTACAGATTTAACAGAATCTTGATTTTAAAAAGCAGTAACAACAAACTCAGAAGGTTGTTTTTAAACATATAATAAAAGGAAGGAGAGGAAGAAAAATTCTAAACAGGTAAGAAAGAAAATCTATTGGGGGATGGGAGTGAAGAAGGAATAATAAAAAGTGAACGAGATCTACTAAAAGTAAATACCTATAGCGCTAGCCAGTTTGGCTCAGTGGCTAGAGCATCGGCCTGCTAACTGAAGGATCCCAGGTTTGATTCCGGTCTAGGGAATATGCCCAGGTCGTGGCTTGATTCCCAGTGTGTGGTGTGCAGGAGGCAGCTGATCAATGATTCTCTCTCATCATTGATGTTTCTATCTCTCTCTCCCTCTCCCTTCCTCTCTGAAATCAATAAAGATATATTTTTTTTAAAAAAAGTAAATACCTATAAAATAACAAAAATAAGATAGTAAAGTCTTGGTGTAAGAACAGATTTCTGGAATTAGTAGAAAGGTCAGAAATATATACTAATTTTCATGAAATTTTTACTATATGATGAAGATATTACAATACAATGATATAAAGATTTTTAAATATATTTGTATTGATTTCAGAGAGGAAGGGAGAGAGATATCTATCCTATCTAATAAAAGAGAAACATGGTAATTAGCCATACATCCGCTACCCTTCCCATTGGCTAATCAGGGTGATATGCAAATTAACTGCAGGCAAGATGGCGGCCGGCAGCCAGGCGGCTAGAAGCAAAGATGAGGCTTGCTTGCTTCAGTGACGGAGGACTCCAACGTTCCCCGCCTGCTGCTGCCGGCCTCTGAGCTTGCAGTTTGAAACATTGTTACAAATATAGAAGCTAAACAAAACCCCAGAAACCTGCTTTCAGCCAGACGGGATCTCAGAGCTGGAGTTGAAACAGTGTTTCGATTATAGAACCCAAACAAACCAGATACCTGCTTTCAGCAACGGAGGCCTCAGAGCTGGAGCCAAGCCTCAGAGCTAAAGCTGGCCCAGAATAAAAAAGAAAAAGAAAAAAAGGAGCGGTTGGGAGCTTCAGTTGCCTGCCAGCCTGAAAACAGCCCTCAGCCCCTCACCCAGACTGGCCAGGCACCCCAGTGGGGACCCCCACCCTGAAGGGTGTGTGACCAGCTGCAAACAGCCATCAGCCCCTCATCCAGGCTGGCCAGGCACCCCAGTGGGGACCCCACCCTGATCCAGGACACCCTTCAGGGCAAACCAGCCGGCTCCCACCCATGCACCAGGCCTCTATCCTATATAGTAAAAGGGTAATATGCATCCCAGCACCGGGATCAGCAGAGCCACGAGGCCTCCCGGCACTGGGATCAGCATGACAGGGGGCATGACCCAAACCCCCTGATCACCCTGCGGCTCTGTGTGTGGCAGGGTGTGGCGCCCCAACCCCCTGATCAACCCTGCTCTGTGTGTGACACGGTGTGGCGCCCCAAACCCCTGATCAGCCCTGCTCTGTGCCTGATAGGGGGGAGCTCCCCAACCCGCTGATTGCCCTGCGGCTCTGTGTGTGACAGGGCACGGCGCCCCAACACCCTGATCTGCCCTGCTCTGTGTCTGACGGGGTAGAGCCATAACCTCCCATCGGCCCTGCACTGAGTGTGACAGTGGCGGCGCCCCAACCCCCTGACCGGCCCTGCTCTGTGGGTGATAGAGGGCAGCGCCACAACCCCCCTCCACTGCCCTCCACGGGCCCTGCTCTGTGTGTGACAGGGTAGAGCCATAACCTCCCCATCAGCCCTGCCCTGAGTGTGACAGGGTGCGGTGCCCCAACCCCCTGATCGGCCCTGCTCTGTGTATGACAGGGGGCAGTGCCCCAACTCCCGTATTGGACCTACTCTGTGAGTGACAGGGGGGAGCTCCTCAACCCACTGATCGGCCCTGCTCTGTGCATGACAGGGGGTGGCGCTGCAACCTCCCCATCGACCCTGCCTTGAGTGTGACAGGGGACAGTGCCCCAACTCCCCAATCGGCCCTACCCTGAGCATGACTGGGGGTGGCATCGCAACCTCCCAATCCGCCCTGCTCTGTGCATGACAGGGGGCGGTGCCCCAACTCCCCAATCAGCCCTGCTTTGAGCCCGACCAGGGGCTGTACCTAGGGATTGGGCCTGCCCTCTGCCACCCGGGAGCAGGCCTAAGCCAGCAGGTCGTTATCTCCCGAGGGGTCCCAGACTGTGAGAGGGCACAGGCCGGGCTGAGGGACCCCCCCCTCCCCCTGAGTGCACAAATTTTTGTGCACTGGGCCCCTAGTCCTATCTAATAAAAGAGAACATGGTAATTGGCGTATGACCGCTACCCTTCCCATTGGCTAATCAGGGCGATATGCAAATTAACTGCCAGCCAAGATGGCGGCCGGCAGCCAGGCAGCTTGAAACTAACATGAGGCTTGCTTGCTTCAGTGATGGAGGACTCCAACGTTCCCCACCTGCCGCTGCAGGCCTCTGAGCTGGCAGTTTGAAACATAGTTACAAAAATAGAAGCTAAACAAAACCCCAGAAACCAGCTTTCAGCTAGCCGGGATCTCAGACCTGGAGTTGATACAGAGTTTCGATTGTAGAACCTAAACAAACCAGATACCTGCTTTCAGCAGAAGAGGCCTAAGAGCTGGAGCCTCAGAGCTAAAGCTGGCTCAGAATAAAAAAGAAAAAAAAAAGAAAAAAAGGAGCAGTTGGGAGCTTCAGTCCCAGCCTGAAAACAGCCCTCAGCCCCTCACCCAGACTGGCCAGGCACCCCAGTGGGGACCCCCACCCTGAAGGGTGTGTGACCAGCTGCAAACCGCCATCAGCCCCTCATCCAGGCTGGCCAGGCACCCCAGTGGGGACCCCACCCTGATCCAGGACACCCTTCAGGGCAAACCAGCCGGCTCCCACCCATGCACCAGGCCTCTATCCTATATAGTAAAAGGGTAATATGCATCCCAGCACTGGGATCAGCGGAGCCACGAGGTCTCCCGGCACCGGGATCAGCATGACAGGGGGCAGCGCCTAAACCCCCTGATCACCCTGTGGCTCTGTGTGTGACAGGGGGCGGTGCCCCAACCCCCCAATCGGCCCTACCCTGAGCGTGACTGAGGGTGGCATCGCAATCTCCCAATCGGCCCTGCTCTGAGCCCGACCAGGGGCTGCACCTAGGGATTAGGCCTGCCCTCTGCCACCCGGGAGCAGGCCTAAGCCAGCAGGTCGTTATCTCCCAAGGGGTCCCAGACTGCGAGAGGGCACAGGCCAGGCTGAGGGACCTCCCCTCCGCCCCAAGTGCACAAATTTTTGTGCACCGGGCCTCTAGTATATATATAAAAGCCAGTGATCAGAAAGCCAGAACAACCGGAACAACTGGTTGCTATGACTCCCACTGCAGCCAGTGAACCTGCCTGATCGGGGTAGGGCCAGCCAACTTCTCTCGGCCCCACCCCCCAGCCAGCTTGCCACAGATTGGCCCCCCCACCCCAATAGAGGGCAGGGCTGGCCAGCCAACTGCCTGCAGTCCCTCCCCCCAGCCAGCTCCACCCCTGATCGCCCCCCCCCCCAAGATTTGGGGGTGGGACCAGAGGCCCACCACCCACAGCCCCTCCCCACATACCACCCCAATCGGTGGTGGGGCTTGCGCCGGTCAACTGCCCACAGCCCCTCCCCCCAGCCTCCTGGCCCTGATTGGGTCCCAGTTGGGGTGGGCTGGCCAACCTTCCACTATCTCCTCCTCCCTACAGGCCTGGCTCCGATCCACCCCAATTGGGGCCAGGCTGGCTGGACCCCACCCGTGCACGAATTTGTGCACTGGGCCTCTAGTATATATATAAATATCAATGATGAGGTAGAATCATTGATTGGATACCTCTTGCACAGCCCCCACAGGGGATCAAGCCTGTAACCTGGGCATGTGCCCTGACCAGGAATTGAATCATGACCTCCTGGTTCATAGGTCAACGTTCAACCACTGAGACATGCCAGGTGGGCAATAAAGTTTTTTGCAATAAATGATGGAGATAACTGATCAGCAATTTTGGAGGAATAGAATAATTTAGACCCACATTTTACACTATATATCAGAATAAATTCCATTTGATTTAAAGACAGAAATACACTTAAAACTATAACTTCCAAAGAAAATAGGATTGAGTACTTATCAAAACACTAGTGGTGACCCTATACTATTGCTAAAAACAAGCAATAGTATTACCATAAAGAAAAGATTGAAATAGTTGACAACATTAACACTTTTTAAAAGAAATGTTAGCCCTGGCTTTTTTTGGTTCAGTGGATAGAGCGTTGGCCTGCAGACCAAAGGGTCCTGGGTTAGATTCCAGTCAAGGGTACATACCTTGGTTGCAGATTCCTCATTCACAAAATAACAAACATTAGTAAGTTCATGAAACAATATTCAATTTTACTGGTTATCAAAGAGAAGCAGATTAAAAGAAATATGGTATTTTTTTTCCACTAAATTAAATTAACTTTACTAAATTAATCTTTTCCAAATTAAAATGCAAATTCCCAAATCTGAAGCCAGTGATACTGGCACCTGTATTCATTATGGGCACAATAAATCAATGTCATCAATTAAGAAAATAATTAAAGTCCTAAAAGTGTTCATACCTTTTGACCTAATGCATTCCTCTCAGTGAATGAATCCAGAGCAGAGCAGTAGAAGCATGAAGCCATTGCCAAAGTCCAGGCTTCTATCCTGACCCAGCCTCCCCATCTCAGGTCTTCCAAGACCATGTTCCTATGTTTCTGCTATCCAGTACAGTAGCTACTAACTACACGTGGCTAGCCAAACTGAGATGT
Organism: Myotis myotis; assembly: GCF_014108235.1. Taxonomy (NCBI): domain Eukaryota; kingdom Metazoa; phylum Chordata; class Mammalia; order Chiroptera; family Vespertilionidae; genus Myotis; species Myotis myotis. The sequence continues at coordinate 196,454,112 of NW_023416313.1, read as the reverse complement.
GAAATACACACCAAATGTCAGAGACTGATTGTGGGAAAAAGAGAAAAAGAGATCACTAATAATTGTTAAATTGATTATATGTCAAAATGATAATATTTTGGATATATTCACTTCAATAAAATATACTATCAAAATTAATTTCATCTTTCTACTTCCTTTACTTTTTTAATGTGGCCACTATAACTTTTTAAACTACCTATGTGGCTCACATTCTATTTCTTTGGGACAGTACTGTCTTAGAATTTCCTGAACCTTATTTGACCAATATCTTGGGAAATCACCTTTATTTCTAATTAGCACCATTCTTTGTGTCTAGTGTTGTGGCAAAGCTGAATTTTTTTTTTTCTAGAAAAAGGAGGAGGAAGGTTACGTAGATGGCTCAGAAGAGGAAAGAGCCTCTGCCATAATTATTGTCCCAATGCCCTTGCTTCCATGCCTGAAATGCTCAAGTGAGCCACAATGTTGGGTTAGGCTGTTGAAATGGATGGAAGTTACTGCTTCCCCAGACTTATACCCCTCTGACCCCACATCCCTCCACCTGGGTCCATCCATGATGCCATCAGACACATCTACAAATGTTAACAAGTCACATCACACCCCTGCTTAACATTCTCCAATGACTTCCTGTATGACTCAGAATAAACTCCACATGCCTGCATTGGTCCTGAAGCCCACAGAACCTGACCTTACTTCTCTCTCTGGCCTCCTTTCTCCTCTCTCTCCCTAGGCTCTAGCCACACCAGCCTCATTTCACTTTCTCAGCTGGCCATCTTCTCTCCTTTAAGTCCCCTGTATGTTCCATTCCCAACCTAGTGGCCCCCCTAGTCACTTCCTATCACATCATGTATTTTATCTCCTCATTACATTCATAGCTTCCTGAAATGATTCTTATTGTGTTTCCTTCATGACCAACCGTCTTTCCTCCACAGGGAAATAAACCACAAGAAGAGGAATCCTGTCACCTTGTTCACCACAGCATCCCAGATCTTACAACAGTGCCCGTGCATAGTAGAGGCTCCACAAGTGTTTGTTGAACAAGTCTATAAACAAATACCAAATTATTCCACCTACTACTGTTCCCCAAATATGCTTTGAATGTTCTTGTCTCAAAGAAAGTCTTGCCTCAAAGCATCTTTGCTTTTGCTGTGTCTTCCCTTCTGAAGTCTTTATTGCTTTTCTAAAACTATGTACTTTCCTGTTTCAAATACCCCCCAACTCAAAAATATTTGATAACATGGATTTTTTTTTTAAATCTCACATAATAAGTCCAGAAGTGTCACAGTTCCAGGGTTGGTAACTCAGTGGCTTTTTTAAACTTCTCCTCTACCACCTTCAGCACAATGGCTTTCCTCCTCAATGTTGCAAGATACAACTGCAGCTCAAGCACTATGTCCTTACAGGAAATCTCAAGTCCAGAGCATCACAGACAGAGAATTTCCCAGAAGTCCCTTCTGCAGAGTACCCTTTTAAGCTTCATTGTCCAGAATTGTAGCACATGCCCATTCCTAAACCAGCCCATTTCTAAACCAATTACTGGCAAAAGCAAGGACTTTCCATGATTGGCCTAAAGAATTAAGATGCACCTCCCTTATGCTGAGTGAGTCCCTGGTTCCCTGGATTAGAGGTTGCTAAAACTAAACAAAGGAGTAGGATTTAGGTAAGGGGTTGGGGAGAGTCCGGGAAGACAAAATGGTCTCAGAATAAACCCGGGAGTTTTTACAAGCCACAAATCCTACTAGTTTTTCAAAGTGCAGCTCAAATGTTGGGTCTTTCATTAATCCTTCTCTGATTATCTTAACCAGAAGTAGCCACTCCCTCCTCTGAGCATACCGCCTCGAGTTCAGGCCTAAAACCTTGGAGCCATTCATAATTTCTCTCTTTATTCATAATCTCATGACTTAGCTATCTTGTTTACCTTCAGAATCCAACTTCATTTTGCCACCCTCGGTCCTATCACTCTGGTCCAAGCCACCATCACTTCTCCCCTGAGTTATTGCCGCAGCCTCCCCACTGGCCTCAGGCTTCTCCTCATGAAGCACTAGAGTCTGCCCTCACACAGAGTGATCCTGCCAATACGTAAGTCAGATCCGTTCTCTGCTCTGCTCCACACCCTCCAATGGCTTCAGAAGAAAATCCAAAGTCCTTCTCACAGCCTGCAGGGTGCTCTGTGATCTACCCCGTCCCTCTCTAACCTTATTTGTACCCACATCCTCTTGCTCACTGCCCTCTAGCCCCACTGGCCTACTTGTCCTTCTTAGACCACACCAAGTATGCTCCCTCCTCAAGGCCTTTGCACTTGCTATTCAGTTTGCTTGGAAATTCTTTTTTTTTTTTTTAATTGCTTAAAGTATTAGGGAAATTCTTCCAGATATCCAGATGACTTGCTCTCTCTCCTTCTCCAGGTTTTGACTCAAATGTTCCTTAGCCGAGCGAGGTCTTCTCTGACCTCCTATCTGAAAAAAATCACCTTATTCCGCTTCATTTTCCTTCAAAGCACTTGTCACGAGTTGATGTATGATGTATTTATTCACTTATGCTCTGTCATGTCTCATTAGAACCTAAGATCCATGTTTTATTCACTGGTTTAGCCTCAGTACTTACAACAATACATAACATGTTTTGCTCAATATGTGTTTCTTGAGTAACTGTGTACTCCTTTAACCTTTGTTATCTTTTTGGTTCACTTGGCAAGGTCTCAAGCACTTTTCTTTGCATGTTCACACATCCTGTCTCTTTAATGGGAACATAAGCTTCTTAAGGGCCAGAGCTGAGCACAAAGAGGCCCTCAGTTTATGTTGCTGACAGATTTGGAAGGAAGGTACATTAGGGCGATAACAGCTGTCATCATTTTACCCAACCTGTGTCTGGCAGGACCCTGAGAAGATACCGTATGGGACAGGGTAGCACATGTAGGAGAGGGTGCGGGGTCTGGGACTGTGCCCTAGAAGAGGGTTCAACTTAACTCCTTGAGGAAGAGAAGTCAGCATCTCTCTGATATTGAAAGGAGAATACAGAGACACTTTTCCTTTTTCCCCACTCACCCGCCACCCCCCAATTTCACCAGGAGCTGGTCTTTCCAAGTTTGTTTACAACCTAGCAGTTCTTTGAAACTGAATAGGGCTTCTCTCATTAATTGGTGGCAAAGGTCTCTATTTAACAGATGCTAAACAGAAGCAGAGCACAGCGGCAGTGGTTTAAGGTCACATGAAGTCATTGCTCAAATTTAGGTCTCACCAGGTGCCATCTCCCCAGCCCCAGCACACTCCAAACTCCCCAGTGCACTGTGGAGGTCCCAAGAGGGGCATCTGAGCCCCAGGAGACAGACCCTGTTAGCTCTTGCTGCGGCCCACAGTACTCTCATGCTAATTCTAGCAGCAAGACCATTTACTAAACTCCAGGGAATCAGGCCACTTTCAAATGTCGATAGCAGTACAATTGCCAGAGGAGAAAAGGATGAATGAAGAGACTGAAGGCAGTGTTTTAAACAGAAGAAAAAGATATCATTGGACGCGCACTAAGCCGAAGAAGCAAATGCCAGGAATAACTGTGAGCATTGTTTGAAGCCAAGATCTGTGCAGAAAGGACCCAGGTGGAGGAGGAGGCAGAAACTGAGGTGGCCTGAGGACACAGAGCAAATGCCCCAGGGGTGGGGCAGGAGGAGAGGGACGTATTTTAAGCAACCTTAAAAGTCTCATTTTAGCACAGAGCAGGAAATGAAAAGCAGATGGGTTGGTTTGGAACTTGTTTACGCATTATTGGCCTCTGTGAATCTTCCAGAGCAGGCAGAGTTGGAACTAGAGAGAACGGGTATTTTAGGCAAATAGTGACAAGGGTCTCCATTCTGAGAAAGTGGGGCTTCTCTAAATGAATCATCTTGAGAAGCAGGCATTTAGGCTGAAGGACCCTCATTCTCCCAGTCTAGGGCAGGTCTGGCTAGAATAAATGCCGATTTGATTAGTAGTACTGATCTGCTTCTACTTAAGGGAACTAAGAGTTAATATACCTTCTCTCTAGTTCATACCCTACTCAGCAGAGAAGCAAAAACAGAGGCCTGGGCATGGGAAGGATATAGAATGGTTCACACCAAAGGTCCTGACATTTGTAGAAGGCTTGCTAAAACACAAATTTCTGGCCCTGCTGGAGTGGCTCAGTGGTCGGATGTCGACCTATGAACCAGAAGGCCACGGTTTGATTCCCGGTTAGGGCATATACCTGTGTTACAGGCTCCATCCCCAGTGTGGGGCGTGCAGGAGGCAGAGAGTCAATGATTCTCTCTCATCATTGATGTTTCTATCTCTCTATTCCTCTCTGAAATCTATAAAAATACATATTTAAAAAAAAAAGATCCTTGTTTGGGCTTAGGGTGATGTCCCTGGAGAATCAGCTGTTCACCCAGGTAATGAGACTACTGTTGGAATTTTAAATGAAGGCTTGGGATAAATAAACAAACAAACAAGCAAATAAATATATAAAATTAAGACTTTGGAATTAGATGATTGTAGGTTTAATTCTTTCTCTACCACTTATAACTGGACTCTTTGAACAAATTACCTATCCTCTCTTTGAGCTTCCAGGTTTTTGTCTGGAAACAAGGATGACAGTACTTAGTTTGGGAATTGTCCTGAGGATTACAAGGGTCTAAGGCACTCAGCACAGTGACAGGTTCATTGCCAGTATAGCGGAAGTTCATTCTCAGACATTAACCAGGTCTTCCCTGATACCACCAATACTGTATACTTCATTGCTCTCTCCTGCTCTGCAGTCCAAGGCTCCAGGGAAAAATGGGGTCGCTGCTACAAATGGGATACCAGGCAAAAGAAAGTCAGTTCTTAGCTTTTGAGATTCAAATGAGATTACTGAATTGGGAGAAAAGAATTTCTGTGCATTGAGAAAATATTCGGGCCTAACCAGCAGACAAATAAGACTAGCCTGAAAGAACTCCTTCCCCTCTCTCCATCTAAGATAACCAGCCCTCAGGCACTGTGGGAGGCAGCCAATTGATGTGTCTCTCACACTGATGTTCCTAAGAGAAGCCTCAGCCTCCTGTCATCTTTCCAGGATGAATCCCCTTGGAAGACAGGGAACTGTGGTTGGAGGTAGAATGCCAGAGAAGCCTTGAGGCACCTGAGAATGGGGAGGCTTGTGTCTACTTCCTATCTAGGGAGGGCGGCTAACCCCACAGTAATATGGGGTCAACAGAGAAGAGATGGTTGTACAGATGATAGGGAAAGAGAACTCGGTGACAACTTTGTTTCCTGTGGCCCCAAAGAGGCGTGAGAGAGTGGACCCCCTCAAGCCCTGAGAAGGTCTCAGAAGTTAGCTGAGAGTGACAGTCAACAGCCCGAAGGATCATACCACGCAGGAACAAACATAGATGCTGGCATGAGCTAAGTAAACCAGATGGGAATACAGCTACTTTAGAGGATAACTCTGGACCAGTGGGGAGGGATCCCATAATCAAAGACAAGATGGGGCAGTTATTCATCTCAGGAACTACCAATTTAGACACCTGGTACTATATGGGCTCCCCACCCCGCCCTCACTCTCCTACCACTGATATTGCATCTGAAGGAGGGCAAGGGAGAGTGTGTGGGTGTGAATTAATCTCCTTGGTAGTTACTAGATTAATTTTTCTGCATCACACAAAATGGGAGTCTGGGATAAAAATTATGTTCTGTTTTAGAAAATCAAAGGTACAGATGTACACATCTGAAACTATCTTGTAAAATTAATATCTACTAATTAAGGTTATCAAGTTTCCTAAAACTCAGCAAGACATCTAGTATGACTCCCTAAAAAGTAGCACAACAATCACTATAAAATGGGTTTAATCAGCAGATATCTTTGGAAATGGCCTAGTGTCTATGATGAGAAATACGTTTTTGATGACTTATTTTTAAAAAATTGAAAAAATAAATATTAAAAAAAAGGAAAGTTGAAGGTCAGCATTATTGCAGCATTGTCTTGGGGAGAGAGACACTCCAGGTTCTGGGAGGCATCCCTGCAGTCAAACGTCCAGCATTTCCATGTTCTATGCAGTTGCTTTTGTACAATCTGGCGTTCAACCATCACCAAAGATGAACAAACTTGGTTTTCCAAATTCCTAAAGAGAGCAGTGCAGATAGTAGGCTGAAGGGCTCTGATATATGGAAAGGTGTATATCCACACATTAGCATTCTGATTTATAAATAAGCCACTGGTGAGTTAATTAATGGAGCTTCCTAGATAGAGCTGCCAGATTTACCAAAAACAAATATTGCAGGAAACATATTTATAATGAAAATTATTCATTGTTCATCTAAAATTCAAATTTCATTGGGTGCACTGTATTTTTTTCTGTCAATGCTACTAGAGCCTGCACACTGTCAGGTGAACTGATAAAATGAAGGTTCTACACAGATGCAAGGCTGAGGGCCAATTCTGGCTGCAAGACCACCTTAACCAGCAATGCTACGCACAGAAGGCTCCCCTAAGCAATCAGCTCAGAGTTATCTGCCAGGGTTAGAGACAGAGTCTCTCTCTTTCAAAATCTTTATTCACTCAAATCCTTCTCTTCATTTATGCACTAATAACCTCCCTAAGCTCCCTAGGTCTTTGTTACCTATTAATTCCAAGACCAAATTTACACCTTGGACAATAAATGCATGAGGTCGAAAGCCACTTCTTGGTGGCATCCAAGGAAGTAATTAACATTATCAACAACGTCTAATATATTGTAAGATCAGTGGCTTCCCTGCAGTAGCTAGTTAAATATGAGTTTTTATTAACTTTGAACAAAGAGTTTTCTGTTCCTTAACCTGATTCGTATCTTTTCCCTGATTCTTGCCCCAGTCACAATCCTAGCCTGTACCATCCACTGCACACTGGAATCCCCAACCTTCAGATCACTTTATAGAAAAGTCAGTTGGTGGGTCTGTACGGTCACTTTGTTTGTGCCCAGGGAAAATGAAAGCAGAAGAGCACCGCAATAGAGGCAGAGAAGCAGATGTGGTTTCTGAGTCAGTGGGCAAGAAAAGATCTTTCTCCTTTTCAATCCAGCTATCCTCTGTACACTAACATATTACACTTGATTGTGGCTTCCCTTTGTCATCTTCTAAAGAGGTTTCTACCCATAGAAAGATAATATTGATTCTTTATCCACAGACCATTTGGAGCTAAGTTCATGCTACTTGACCCAAGCCATCATTAAGCTCCTCTGTTCTAGACATAAAGTGCAATTTTTGCTAAGGAACTGTAGAGTCAATCTGGTGAAGTGTGATTTAGGTCATTCCTCTAGAATTCTGGTTTTAATTCATTGTTGGCATTTCTGAAGTAGTTTAAGGTGAACATCTGCGATAAATGACTCATCTCGGTCTTTCTATCTCTTCTATTTCCCATTATTTTCTAACCTAAGTATTTCAGGACCAAGAATTAATATATCCTCCCGATGCTGGCTACAGACAAGTCATTCTGTAAAATACATTGGGAAATTAATGGACTTCCATCTGGGGAGATATAAACAAAAGTAAATAATAAATATGCCTGTTTATATATAGACACACAGTATTGGGAGCTGAAAAATGGTTGAATAGTCCTAAGTCAGGTATGTCATTGGATTAAAAAAAAAAGTCCAACCAACAAACCACCAATTTGTGTTTTTTGTTTGTTTTTTAAGCTGGAAGTAGAATGTTAAATTCAACCCCAAAGAGATCTGAAGTATTTTGAGGAGTATTTTATAGAGCTAAGAAGATGCTACATTTACTCTCATGTTCTTGACCAAGCCACCCCTCCTATATGGCAGCGAGCGCTCTCTCAGCTTCTGGGCTCCCAGAGGAAGCTGGAAGGAACCCTGGTTCCCATTACGGTTTGATGAAACAGATGTGGTTAGGAAACCTCCTCAGTTAAGCAACTGGGTGGTTCGGGACAGAGGCAAGGCACAGTGAGGCTTCAAAGGCTCCTTCCTCAGTGGGCACTTGAGAGCAGGCATGATCCACTGTGTATGCAACCTCAGAGTTTCCTCTTCCCCCGGCCAAAGGGTAAACACTCCTGCCTTGCTATTGCACACTATGGGGAGCCTGCAATCCACTCCTGTATAAATGTTGTCCTCAAGCTGCACATGATATTGTGATGATTAACATTAGCACAGCATCCTACAGTCTGTAAAGCACTCTCAGATACATGCTCTTATCTGCTCTAGTTGCACCCAAGCCTTTTCAAGATGTGCGACTACCGTGAGCCATAAAGGAACAGCAGAAGTACTGAAGTTCTCCAGAACTTGTCTCCGTCAGGGAAGCTCATCAGAATGATCTTCCGAAGACTATCCGTTTATTAGATAGCTGGAAAAAAAGCAAATTGTAGGATAGTTTGTATAGTGTGAACCCACTTGTGCAAAAGGAATATAGGTATGGCTATGTATGTATAGAGGTAGATAGTTTTATTTGCATATCTAGGTACACTCACATACACAAATACAGGGTGGGGCAAAAGTAAGTTTACAGTTTTGAGTTCACGAAACAGAATTTATACTTGTATTATTTATTAATTATTGTATTACTTTCCAAATGAACAGCTGTAAACCTACTTTTCCCCCACCCTATATACAGATGTAAGTATATGTACATGCATTCAAATGTTTATATACATATGTATACAATTTTATAATGAACATTATTTTTGTTATTTGTTTTTTATATGTTTATATATTAATTTTACATAATATTTTATTTTTTAATATATTTTTATTGATTTCAGAGAGGAAGGAAGGGAGAGAGAGAGAGAGAGAGAGAGAGAGAGAGAGAGAGAGAGAGAGAGAGGAGAGAGAGATAGAAACATCAATGATGAGAGAGAATCATTGATTGGCTGCCTCCTGCATGTTCCCTCCTGGAGACTGAGCCTGCAACCGAGGCATGTGCCCTGACCGGGAGTCGAACTATGACCTTCTGGTTCATGGGCCAATGCTCAACCACTGAGCCACCCTGGCCGGGTAATTTTTCATAATATTTTATAATTAAAACATTATAATAAGGTACATTTAAGAAAGAAGCTTATTGTGATCAAATCATGATAAATATCAAATCATTATGTTATACACCTGAATCAAATATAATGTTACATGCCAACTTTACCACAATAAAGATAGATAGATAGATAGATTGATAGATAGATGATAGATAGATAGATAGATAGATAGATAGATAGATAGATAGATAGTCTGGGGGTTGGAGTATGAAAAAAGCTCATTGGTGTCAGCGTTTCTTTTTCTCACCCTCCCTAAGGTCAGAGAGGTAGCTATTGTGTTGTTAAAGGTCTGGGTTGTGCTGTATTTGGAAGACAGGCCTGAGAAGGAAGAAGGACTCAATAGGGAGGGCAGGACCCCACTCCAGCAGTTTGTCCCCATGGCCTATATAAACCCCGTGCTGTGCAGGGCTAGCATGACAACTGTATTGTTGGAGCAGGACATCTTCTGTTCCTGAGAGCAACTCAAATTCATCCATGGGTGGTTCAATCCACATTTGAGTCAGAAGATCAAAAGTATAAGGCTGTACATACTCTCACTCTGACCAACTAATCATACAGCTCACAAATGTTAGGGCTAAAATAGAAAATGATGGCAAGTTTGGGGGGCGGGGGAGCGGCAGGGTTAATCAAGGGTAGTGGGAAGAACAGAGAATTTGAATCAGGTACTTCTGGGTTTGAACCTCAGTACTGTTAGTTACTTGTGTCCATGCGCATAGTCTTAAACTCTCTGAGCTACAGTTTTCCACTCTCTTAGATGTGACCAATAATACTATATAACAGGATTATTACATATACACATCTCAAGTGACACTCTATAGAAATGATGCATATGCTATTCCCTTTTTAAAAAATATACTTTCTTATTGATTTCAGAGAGGAGGGGAGAGGGAGAGATAGATAGAAACATCAGTGATGAGAGAGAATCATTGATCGGCTGCCTCATGCACACCCCCTACTGAGGATTAAGCCTGCAACCCAGGCCTGTGCCCTGACTGGGAATCGAACTGTGATCTCCTGGTTCATAGGTCGATGCTCAACCACTGAGCCACTCCGGCCGGGCTCAAGTAGCTCCTTGAAAAGGCAATTAGATGTCTCTCCTGTGCCCCAATAGGACCATGTGAAGTAACTCTATGACAGTGTCACGCAGCATTAGAATTGTTGTTTCCTAAAAAGAGGCTTCCTTTCTGCTCTGACAAATGACTCCATACAAGTAGCATCACGGGTGCAAGTGAAACTCAAGAAAGGGGCAGGTATGCAGGTGCCTGTTCTCCCTAGATCCTGCAGAGAGGCGGGGTCAGGTTGGGGTGAGGCAGGAGGAACCACATGGCAGCGCTCCTGAGGAGGAATCCCATGTTGCTCTTTCTTTTTATAGATTAGCTTTGGAGGGGCTCTGCTGGGGTGGAGCGATAAATATTTTGGGGTTCAGATACAAAGGAGTATGAGCTTAGGGATCCACTGTTTAGGGAAGTGCTTGAAAAGCAGGAGGCCTTGAGGTCTCCTAGTCCCATTAGAAGCTGAAGTTAGCACAGCCAGCCGCTCCTGTTGGAGAAAGAGGCAGCTAGGCCATTGCCAGGCAACCCCAGAGAAAACCCCTGGGATCATTCATTCATCAATCCACTTGCTACACTACATTTTCTACATATATCCCCAAACCTAGCTAAGTACTAGTACACAAAAGGTACTCAATATTAACTAGAGCTCTCACTTCCTGAGTGCCTACTAAATGCAAGTAACTTGACACATGTATTTTATTACCGTTCTCACAATGACTATGCAAGATAGGTATTATTAGCTCCATTTTGTAGGTGAGGAAACTGAAGTTAGAGAAGGCTACGTGACTTGCCTAAGATCATACAGCTAGTAAATGGTGGTGTTGGAATCTAAACCCACATCTTCTCCCTAAGCTATGTGGCCTCTCAGTATGAAATTCTGTCTCTGTCTCCATCTCTCCCCTCTCCTCTTTCTCCTCTCTCCTCTCTCCATCTTTCCCCTCTCCTCTCTCTCCTCTCTCCTCTCTCCTATCTCCTGTCTATGAGTAGATATTCATCATCTCTTTTCCTGAAGCCCACGTCTTGAATGCCCTCCTGAAACGTGCTCCCCCAGTGAAGTCTCCTGCCTCTTCTGCATTGTCACAAGCTGGCCTGGAGGTTTTTCCATATCTATACCCAGTCTAATCTGCTCTCTATCTTCCAGACTCAGGATGTACCTGAAAAGCAGTGGTTGTTCATCAAAGTTCTAAGAAAGTTAAATGAAGGGTAAGTTAGTAGGAACAACAAGGAGGCTAACAGACCGGAACCAAACCTTGCCCCTTGGGGACAGAATGACTCAAGATCACTCAGATCTGGGCCCTGAAGCAGGAAAAGCTGCAGCCTTTTCACTCAGCAAGATGCCTGGGCCACCACCGGAATAGATGACTCGAGGAGGAAGCTGCTGGGACTGGCAAACCCTCATAGTCATCATCTTCCTCCCCCTCCTCTTCATCAAAAGTATTTACTAAGTAGCTTAATTATTAAGCAAAGCAGGTGGAAGGGAAGGTGGGAAATGGGAGGCTTGAACTGAGCTTTTTAGAAAGCCGGAAAAATGACTCCGTGTGTGTAATACCTCATTTGGAGAACAAAGCGGATATTCCTGATCCAGCCAGGTACATTGTTAAACCTGTAGGGGAGAGATAGGGAAACAGAACATTTTTCTCTCTCTCTCTCAGTCACAAATAACTATGAGCTTACAGCTGAACTGTCAAGCTTCTAAAATAAATCCACAGGATTTATTCTCCCAACAAGGCCCAGAGGACTGACAGAATCACAGGAAAGAAAAATATATAATATCTGTTCAAGTCGGTGTTGAGAATATTCTAAGTGGAAGGAGGGCATTTTATTAGCAAATCAACTAGATCATAAGCTCCTTGAGGTAAGAAATTGTGCTCTGTGTCTTTTCAAGTTCTAGGATGGAGGCCAGTGCCTGCCACATAGAGGATGCTCAATAAGTGTTTACTAGAATAAACCTGAAGGCAGGAGCTCAGTCTTGTAGGGCTTCGTATCCCCCTCAGTGTCCGCACTAAATGAATGCATGACAGACGCATCAATGAGTGAGAAATGCAGTTTTAGGTTTGCCGTTGAAGAAAAGCAGAAGCTTTCGCATACAGTGGTAGCATGGCCCCAATCGTGTAAGAAGTCCGTGTTCACTTCCTAATATCATCTTGCTTTTCCCCCCTGAGAAGACAGAGCTTTTGCTACGCTAAATCTGGCTGCTAAACAGAGACAGTTCTGCTGGCTTTTCTTCATCCTCGCGCAGTCAAGCAGTCCTGAACCTCTAGAGCCTTCACGGTACGTCTTTCGTTCCTGTCAGGGCACAGGTCCAGCTCCTGCGATTCCCGTGAGAACTGGTCTAATTTGCCTCCAGCCTTTCCGCTTCCCTCCCTTCTGCTCTCTTCAGTCCTCCAGGTTCTTTGTCTCTCTCACCCCGGTTCAGTTTTGACTCCCTTTGTTCAGCAGCTCCAGCTTCTGCCAATCCAGTGAATCACATCTCTCTCAATTTAGCACATTTACACAGAAAGTACATCAGGCCCTGCCTGGTGTTGCTCAGTGGTTGGAGCATCGACCCTCACACCCAAGGGTTTCCGGTTTGATTCCTGGTCAAGGGTTGCAGGTTGGATCCTGGCCCTGGTTGGGGTGCATGTGGGAGGCAACCAATCAGTGTGTCTCTCTAGCCCCCTCCCTCCCTCCCTTCCACTCTATTTAAAAATCAATGGAAAAAATAACCTCAGGGAGGATTAACAAACAAAAAAAATAAGTACATCAGGATCATAAGGCCAGCCAAGAAAGGACATAGAGTGTGTGGGGGAAACTGAGGCAGGAGTAGGGAGAAGCAGAAACTTTTCCTCACGAGCATCCTCATGAGGGATGGTTGGACTTTCTCTTCATTCTCTAACAGAGTCAGGTGCCAGTCACTGAAGAGGCTCCATTTGGGAGGCCAGGTGCGCCCCAATGCTCTATTAGCTTTCCTCACAAATACATAAAACCTCCTCATTCATGGGAGAGGGACAGAAACTCAGAGGGACAGAAACTCCCTCCAGGCTGAGCTATGTACCCCTTATTTAGGCTCCCCTTATGGGACCCTTCTTTTATCATTTATCATGCTGTAATACAGATATTTACGTAATCATCTTTTTCTACTCAATTTTTTGTGTGTTCCCTGGGAGAAGAAATTGTGTAATTCATCTTTATACTTCTCAAGGATACAGCCCTTAGTAAATGTTTGCAGAATAAATGACTTGCCCATTGTCACCTGGCTAATATGTGGCCAAGCTGGGACCAGAACCAAATCCCCATCCCACCAAATTCTACATCACTGCTGTCCTACAGGGACACTTCCTGGAAGAAAGTGGGCCATGGACCTCTAAAGAAGCTAATGAAGCAATTGGCAGGTTTATAAATTATATGTTGAGAGGGGTTTTTTTTCTTTAACTTTGATTTTCCTTTCCTCTTGCTATTGTTGGGAAGTCTAGGCAGTTAATCAGAGCTGAGCCGGGGTCACACCTATAATCCCTGCTCCTGAAATAACTGAATTCATCCCCTCTTCAGAGGGGGAAGTTCTGCCAGTGCGAAAGAGGGCTGCAAATCTCCCGGATGGCTTTCAAGCCCCCTCTCCTACCCTGCCCGTCAGGTGTGAACAAACACTTTGAAAAGATTTGGGGATGACTGAGAGGAAATGTCAATGGCTTTGATCTATGGTTCTTAAAACACTGAAGAGTTTTCTGATCTTGTTGGTCCTGAACAACTAGGCTGGAAATCTCACGAGAAAAGGTTAGTTTCACACACCTATCTTTTACCCCAGATAGTCCATTTCTAGGTATTTACCTAAAAGAAATGAACAGCTGTGTCCATTACAAAAACGTATTGTGGTATATCAATATAAAGGGAAATTCCTTGAGAATAACCACTGATACAAACAGCAACATGAATGAAATCTCAAGATAAGTATGCTAAATTTTGTCCATACCTCAAAAGAGTGCATAGTGTATGTTTTCATTTATATAATATTGTATAAAATTAAAGTTATAGTCACAGAAAGCAGATCAATGGTTGTCTAGAGATGGCAGCGTGGGGGTGGAGAGAAAACTGGGGGAGGGCAAAATGGAAGGATCCCCAAAGAGGGCTGAGGACATTCATGGGGATAATGGATATGTTCATTATCCTTTTTAAAAAATATATTTTTATTGATTTCAAAGAGGAAGGGAGAGGGAGAGAGATAGAAACATCAATGATGAGAGAGAATCATTGATTGGCTGCCTTCTGCAAGCTCCACACTGGGGATCAAGCCCACAACCCGGGGCATGTGCCCTGACCTGGAATCAAACCATGACCTCCTGGTCCATAAGTCAGCGCTCAACCACTGAGCCACGCTAGCGGTGCAATATGTTTATTATCTTGATTGCAGTGATAGTTTTAGTACTTTACAAATGTCAAAACTTATCAAATGTTACTTTACTTGAGATCTATTGTATATCAATTATACTTCAATAAAGTTATTGTTGTGTTTTTTTTTAAAGAAAAGGTTAGTTTCTTCTCTCATCTGGTCATACATGTTGATCATGGAGGACCTGTTCTAGTCACATATTTGTAATAGCCGACAGTCAATGCTTTACTCATAACTCCTCAGAAACCCTGTCATTTCCACACATAGCAGCCTGACTCCCAGTAGCCAGTACCTCCATCTTGGTTGGATAGCTCCCTCCAGCCAACAAAACCAATTTACCCATGGATGGTTGGCTGCACTTGGGAATCAATCTCCCTCTGGGAGACAGGCTCTAGCAATGACTAAACGTTGTTGGAGTATAAATATCCCATCTCTTCTAGCCTGTGCTTTGCACTGTCTTCAGAGTTTCCTTGAAAGATTAAAGTCTAGGTGTTCACCATGGTAGCTGGCTTACTAACACACCCTTTATTGTCTGTCTGCCCTTCCCTGCATCACTCCCCCATTTCCCTATTTATACTTCCCAAACAGACACTTAAATCCTAGTCACAAGAGCTGCTTCTGGAAGAACATGAACTGAGATAGCATGGATATTCTCTAGTTTATTTAATCATTTTTTATTAATGGCCATTTACATTGTTTTTTAATTTCAATAAAATAACACTACAATAAAATCTTTACCCATGTGCCTTTAGCACATATTTCTGAATTATAATTGCTTGGCCAAAGGAAATCACACATTTGGTATGTAATAGATACTGCCAAATTGGCCCCCAATGGCTTGATTAATAATAGCCTTGTCCCAATCGGCATGGCTCAGTGGTTGAGCATCATCGACCTGTGAACCAGGAGGTCAGGGTTCAAATCATGATTCTCTCTCATCATTGATGTTTCTCTCTCACCCTCTCCCTTCCTCTCTGAAATCAATAAAAACATATTAAAAAGTAATAATAATAATAGTCTTACCACCTGGCTGGTGTTGCTCAGTGGTTGAGCATTGACCCATGAACCTTGAAGTTTGATTCCCAGTCAGGACCGATCAATGGTTCTCTCATCACTGATGTTTCTATCTCCTTCTCCCTCTATGAAATCAACAATAACGTATTTTAAAAAATAATAGCCTTACCAAGAGTTTGTTAGAATGTACTTTTCCCACTCTTGCCAATAGTAGATATCGTATATATTTAAATTGTTTCTGATCAGTTAGACAAAAACAGCTGTGTCATATTTTAATTTGCATTTGTTAGATTAATCAGGATAAACATAGCAGCATTTCGGGTAGTTGTCAGTTGACGGGAAGAGAACACACAAAACACACACACCCAATGTGGAAAAAAATTAATGTTTGGATTTAATTAGCCCATGATACCAAATGTTATCAGCAGTTGGGTAGCCACCTGGAGCAAAGGTGGCTGTCTCAGCAAAGCTTTCCCTGATCCCCAGAATTCGGGGTGGGGCACACCATGCCTGTAAGGGAAGTCAAACCAGATGTGGAAAAATTCAAGTCTTATTATGCCTTAACTTTATAATACTTTTTTGTCATCTTTATACACATAAGCCCTATTTCTGTCTAAGAGAAGGTTTATCAGACTTGGGCTCTCCTGGTTCTTGAAACAAACTTATCAAGGCTGGGTCTCCCTGAACAATAGCTCTGCCTGCACCTTTCCAACTTTCTGGAAAGGCCATTTCCCTGAAGAACATGCCTTGCCTATGATGTAATCCTCTTGTCTGAATGGTTCTGAACTGAGTGTGGTCTGAAAACCACAATTAAAATCTATTTCCCTAACAATGTCCCTAACACTGTCTGTTCGAATGCTCAATGACAATTTGTATTTCTTATGTGGTTGACCAATTTATGTCTTTGTCCACTTTCTATCAAAATATTTGTATTTTTTATGTCTTTGTTGAAATTTTTGTATAACTATTAACCTTTTTCTTGTTATATATGTTGCAAACATTTTCTCTTAATTGGTTGCTTTTCATTTGCCTTTGCTTATAGTGGTTTTTAACTTTTATTCAGTCATATCTGCAGATGTATTCATTTATGATTCTGGATTTGGGTTCTCACTTAGGATAGTCATTCAATCATACCCAACAATCATAAGAATATTCTCCTACTGTTTTTTCTAGCATTTTTATTATTTGTGGGTTTTTTGTTTTTGTGTGTGTGTTGTTTTTTTGTTTTGTGTGTGTGTGTGTGTGTGTTTACATTTAGATCTTTAACACATCCAGAATTTATTTTTTGTGGGTGATGTGAAAAAGAAACCTATCTAAGAGCAAGGTAAACCTTTTTGTACTGCTATTATGAGATATTTTTCCCATTGCATTTTCTGAATGGTTATTGCTAGTGTATAGATCACATGCTTACTTTGAAGATTCTATTTCATCTCCTCCCTCTGTCTCATCTCAATAGGACTAGATCTTTGTGTTGAAGGAAGATCCTCTCAGACTAGTCAGTATGCTTGATATGTAGCTATCAAGCAATCTCCCTTGGTCTTTGTTTCCTCATCTGCTAAATGGGGAAGTTGGATGAAATGCTCTTTGCAGTCCCTTCCTGCATTAATAATGCTAAGGTTTTAAATAACTTCTTTCTAGCCAAAGTGCAGTTTAATTTCAAAAGGGAAAAAACTGAATCCTGTAGCTCTAGTTGCTAAAGGCATCGGGCCTCTTTCCATTTGAAAATGAAACCGGTTGTGGTGAAGATTAGCATCCCCTGGTCTTGGATTCAATACCCCAGCTATTATTAGCTAGATCTAGTACCCTTGGGAATAAGACACCTGCAACACAGAGCTAAGAGCAGGGTAAGGCAGGCTTTCTGTGACATACCACACTTCATACTCCTTCCCAAAGAAGGACGAGGGGATGCACCTGTGGTCTCCTGCTTTTAGAACACTCTTTTTCAAATGACCTGGCATGATAGCGTTTGCCAAGCCTGACTTGGAGGCAGTCTATCCTTCACCAAGGGGTTCAGTTGCATGTGACCCCATGTACCTCATGCTGTCTCCCAAGTGGTTCCAACTGTAAATTCATGGGCAAGCTTGATGCTTAGCTACCCAAATGAAGCACAAGTATTCACGGGGTGTCAGGTATAACCTACAATCCCTACCAAACTTCAAGGTCAGCCTTAATTTGTATTATATTGTTATCACGTACTTTAAAATATCAGTATACTTAATATGATATACATCTCATTTATACCGTAGGAGCAGTTAATTAGCATTTGGAGTCTCCTAAAACAGATACACTCTTCAGAGATGAATAGTTTCTGAAAGACTCTAAGCTAAACTCTCAGCAACAAAAAAAGAGACTCTAACAAGAACTTCAACTATCTTTATCTATATTAATACCAGAGGGCTTGTTAGTTAGCACAGTAAATGTTAGATATCAGTGCTCACTGGCATGATGAGTTGTGTTCAAGGTAGGTGCATCGGCTGGAAATATTGTGTAGGCACTTGTACCTTTGCCCAAACAGTTCAATAGCTGATGACCTTTAGGGTGTCCCAAGCCACGGATTCAGTCCGGTGCAGTGTAAGCCACTTACAAGTGATTCTAATAGCTGACCCCAACTAGAAGGTTGATTTAATCCTGCCAGATTCTAATGACAGGTCTAACAGTTACTGTAATTTTGAAGCACTAACTATTTAACATAAAAAAATTTCAAGATAACAGTAACAGCAGCAAAATCATCTGAAGGTACCTATGATTGCTTCCATTGGTGACAAAATCACAGGGTCTGCTAATACTACTGCAGTTTATTGCCTACATCATTATTGAAGGAAGTACTGTTGTAATGTACCCCGCGAATCACAGAAGGACGCCTCAAGAAATCGAATTAAAGAGTCACATTTAATGCAATCTGGGACTATGAGGGGTCATCCCCAAATCTCATAGTAATAAGATGGTGGCAAAACCAGACTTATATAGGCAAAAATCACAAAGGTATTGATTACATCCCAGGGTTTGGAACGTGGCACCTGGCTCCCAAAAAAGCAGATTACAGAAGCAGAATTAAGCATGTTAATTACAGTTTCAGTTCTCGGGGTCACTGAATTGACAGAAATACATTATCTAGAGCCCTTGGGTAACCTGGGTTAAACTTAGGCATGTTATCTAAATTACAGTTTTGGGTCTCCGGATCACTGAGTTGATAGAAACACGTTATCTAGAGCCCTCGGGTCTCCCGACCACTGAGTTGTCAGGACAATTTAGAGTAATTGTGCTGTCCTGGTCTCGGGACACTAAGGCAGCTGGAACGCACCACCTGTGGCCACTAAAACAATTTAGGGTAATTGTGCTGTCCTGTTTCCAGGTACAGTAGAATGTGCTCTCTAAGACCAGTATGATAACAATCAATGGAATAGTCATTCAATCGATAAGACATTCAATCGAATGGGATGACTTATACAATTTAGAAAATCAAAGTAACTTTTATATTGTTAAGCCAAACAACAGGGTTAGAGTTAAACTACAGTTTCCACCTGAAATGGTTGCCACCATACTTCAGTACCAAATTTTATTTGGAAGTTAATAAAAATATCTTTTTCATTTAAATACAGAGTCTTTGAATTCTATTCACTGACCCTTTGGGGGACCATAGATGCAGGGTAAGAACTCCTGCACCTAGCCTAGTGAATGTTTGATACTAGAGAAGCCCCTCAAAAGAGCCTCCTTGCTAATGATAACCATGGGGATGCCAATGATGGGGATGCCAGTGTCCTGGCCACGGGAGTCTGTCCTGGAGATACCAGAGCAGCCTGTAGGGCAGGGCTCCACATAGAATCTCCCAGACCCTGTGCTGCTTGTACCTAGGGTACCTATAAACCCTTTGCAAGAGCAGATCCCTCACCTGGAATGGAGCTCCACATAGACAAGCTTCAATGGGGCATCAGCCTGGCACAGGCCAAATCCTTTCTCAGCAAATCCAGTTTTTCCTAAAGAAGCTTAGTAGAGTTCTGTATCAGACTCCAACATAGACGCACTCATTCACTTTACCACCCAGAGCACTTTTCCCTTCCAGCTACTGGATCCCTACATTTGCATAATTAAATAGGACATTATATTGGTTTTCCCAGAACTAAGTTTCCATCTGTGTGAAAGCTGTATCCAAGTCTTGCCTCTTGCAAAACCCAAAGCTCACTTACGAACTCTTTAACATGTGGGTTTATTGTTGTTTTGCCATCTGTGTCTTCTATTCTTGTCACAAAGTTTTCAAAGGTCTTCAGGCCAAAACCCAGTCCCACCTCAAGCATCTTGTGCTCCCCTCTCCTAAGAGAAGCACGTGGCCCAGCCCCGTGAGGATGGCACCGAGAGATCGCCTTCCCCATCTGTGTCATCGATGGCTGTTGCCTCACACCAGCCAGTGCCCTGATGCTGGTTTCACAGCGAGAGTCGCTGACCAGCAGGACACTGCCACTCATGGGCCACAAGTGGCCAGGTGCTAGTGGAGGATAGGACCAGAGAACAGGAAAGACAGAAGAATGGCTTCCTCCACTTCCAGGCCCGTATGCTCTCTTATTCCCAGGCCAGGGGGGACTTTAGTACCTTGAGAAGAGCATGTTCTGTATGACTTAGTGAGAAGAAGACAAACTACAGAATCAATCTAAAGGTGTGTGCTGTCCCAGCTGGCACCTCTGCTGGAGGTGAGAAACCTCTGCAGAGGCAGTGGGGGAGGGTGAAGACGGGATGGGGGGTAGCTGGAAAGGGTCTTCCAGCGCCCTGGAGCTCTCACTTGCCATGTTGGTGGGTAGTGGTGCTTGACCAGGAGGTGCAAGGAAACAGGCTTGCCCTCCGTGGGTGCCCTTGCACTCAGCCAGCACCCCTGGACTTTGCAAGGGCTGCCTGTTATTCTGGGCATTCCTGCTTTGGCAAGGGGCTGGGATTTATTTTCACTTGGTCTTGTTACCTAAATGTGGCATGAAAAGAGAATAAGGGAGGGAAGGAGCTCATGGCAGTAAAATGTCCGTTTGCTCCCAGACCCACAGATGTTCACAAGGTCTGACTTGATCCCTTGATTTCTCCAGATTCACAATGATCTTTTTTATAAGTGATCCCCTCCTGGGTTCCAACAGGGATCATTCCTCCAGGGGCTCCTAGTTCTGGCCTAGAGGATGACCTCCCCCACCTCAGGGTACAAGCAAATGGCAGCCAAAATTAACCTCTATTCAAAAGTAGGATTCCGTCTATAGAAGCTCATTTGTTTCCCTCTCTGCAGCTGGCTGGGCTGGGAGCCTCCTCTGTCCCTTTTTTCTTAAACCTTTTTTAACATTCAGGAAATGACATTTCATTTCCTTAGAATTAAGTGTTAGGGGCAATCCCAGCAACCAGCTAACTCCTTGTATTTCCTGCTTTTGTCCCATTAAAATGCCAAAGCAGTTGTTTCATGTAGGCACTCCCTTTCTGGGGCTTGAAGAGAACCCAGAGGCTATTTCCAGCCCCAGGCCTCCTGCTGAGCTGGGTAAACCCCACCCCAAGGCTGCCCCAAACACCACAGTATCAGGAAGCTCAGGGCAAACCCCTGGGGCTCTGGGGCAAGCTGGATATCCTACCACCCCCCCACCACCACCACCACCACCACCACCACTTCCAGTCCGCCAGCCTCACCCCCATGTACTGTACCCCACGTGGAGTTCAGAGTCAGAAGAGCCAGGGTTGTCTACCTTCCTAGCTGTGTGATCCTGGACAAGTTAGTTCAACTCTCTGAGCCTCATAGGAAGGATTAGGATACTGAAAAATACCGACTTGGAAGATTTGTAGAGCAAACCAAGTGAGTTTTCTCAACAGTGCTTAAGAGACTAAACGCCTATTCAGAGGGTATAGGTGGGATAAATGGTGATGGAAGGAGACTTGACTTGGGGTGGAGAATACACAAAGCAGTGTACAGATGATGTGTTGTGAACTTGTGCATCTGAAACCTGGGTAATTTTGTTAACCAGTGTCACCCTAGTAAATTCAATAAAAAGGAAACATATATAATAAAAAAAATAAACCTCTAAAGAACTTGGAGAAGAAAAAAAACCACACAACCAAGCCTATTCAAATGTTAATTGGCATCATTTCTCTGAAGTGGGGCAAGAGAGGAGTTTGGGGGAATTTTCCTTGGCAGCCCAGAATGCAAGCATCTACATGGCACTGCTAATACCCCTGAGAAGGAGTCCTGAGAAGATAAAGGTGGGGCTTTTGTCAGGAGTCATTCAAGGAAACCCTAGCAACCTCAATGCTGGCCACACAGTAGGTTGTCAGGAGATGTTTGTTTCCTGATGGTTCTGGGTAACTGTGTGAGGCTTAAGAAAGTATGTGCGACACCTACAACTGCCTCACAAATGACTTGAAGTGACAGCATTGCCCACAGCCCCCGAAGCTGGGGCTGCCCAGGGACAGCAGCACAGAAAAGCACCCAGGTTTCAGTCTGACTGAATCCCACGCCTGGGCCCCCCCGCCCCGAGTCTTATTGTTCTCCCTTTAGCCATGTCCCACTGAGGTGGTGACAGGCCTGTCTATCCACACAGGGTTAACCTTCAGGCTGTCATCCAGGTGATTGCTTAACTGGAGCCCAGACTCATATTTACTGGCATGGACCTCTTTGCTTTGACAATTGCATCTGAGTGTTTTAACACCTGGCTGGCCCTGCTGGAGTGTGTTTGACCATGTTTTGAAAAGTGACTTAGGTGCTTGTGGTGGTAATTGGCACAGCACCACGGGCTGACCATGTGGCCGTGTGACAGACTGGCGCAATCTGAACTCAAAAACGGATTTATTTTCAGTGGCTTCCTGCTGCAGTGTGTCTGTTGGTGCGAGTAGTCAAACAAGTCACGGGCCTAGGGCCATCTCTCTGATAGCCGTGCATGGGGTGTGCTATTTCCTTAGATCCCATCTAGCAGTAGCCAGCTATTTTCCAATGGCTCGTGGTGGAAAAGCTCTGAGGCCATGTTTTTGCCTGTGACTTCTCTTTGGGGTCAGTGTCTACTAAGTTAACCTGAGAAAAACTCCAAGGGAAGTGTAGACATATGCAACCCTCTCCCATGGAGACCAAGCAGAGGCTTTTTATGCAAAGCTCGAGATGGCAATGGAGTCAGCCACCATTACTCACTTGGGCAGAAACTGCAAAGACAGGTTGGGGAGTGGGAAAGTTTCAGAGTGAAAAAGAGGAAATGCCTCAGGTGTGCTCTGGTTAAAGGGAGTTGGCGTGGGGACACTGGAGGCAGGCTAACTAGTGGGACACCCTCTGTGATTGGCATGAAGAGCTTATCTGGCTGTTTCTGGTTGGTCCCGAGCTGGAAGCAGGAGCAAAATTTGGGCAAGTTGGAGGTTATGAGCTGATTGCTCCAGAAGTTGTGGTTTGGCTTCCTGGACTGGTGGAGGCTGCAGAGGTTTGAGTCAGAGTTCAATTTCTACATACAGTCTGGCCATGGCTCATTTGTACAGTCAGCCTCGAAAGAGAGACTATATTGGAAAATCCTGGTTAATCGATTACCTAATTTCATTTTGGGATGGTTACACTGCTGCTCAGTAAAAATGTATGCAAACAAAAACAAGGCTGGAAACAGCCAGAATGTCCAATTTAATGGTGTTAAGAAAATGAAGGTGCGGCCATATTGTGCAAAAATGTTTAACAGTTGTTTCTGATTTAGTGACATTAGAAATGTAATGCAAAATGACAGACGCAATTCAAATATCACACATACCGTGTGATTGCAGGTATAAGCAGAGGTCAGTCAGAGGCCCTTAATTTTTAGGTAAGATGTGCTCAAAAACCCATCACACAGGTATAGACGGTCTCGTGATCTCCCTGGGAAAACTCTCTGGAGATGTGCTAGTATATGATCTGTCTGTGAGCTCCTGCCAACCCGGGGTTATTTGAATTCTGCAAAATCATCTCATCATCTGCACACGCTGCCTCGGATCTGTGCCACGTCAATCTAGTTGTGCAGCTCAGCCCTTGTGTTCATTTTGACAGTAACTCATTGCCTTTGTGTAGAACATGCGGGGATTTACATCCAGTCAAGCATATTGAAAAATGAGTATCATTTCTCCTCGTCTCCAGGCATCTCCAGTAGCTCTGGGTCTGGTCTCCCACAGTGCTCTCAAGACCTCCTCTTCCTTCTCCTTGGCCCTCTTTCTTCTCTGCCCCACCCTCGAGGGGAAAAACAGTCTTCTTAATTTACTTATGCAATCAATTCATCTCTCATCAGTCCCTACTTGAAATGCTGCTCTCCCTCATCATGTGCAAGGACTCTGTTAAAGCTTTAAAATTGCAGGTTGGACTTTGTAAGGGCCCCAGATTACATTCCTTTGAGAGACAAGGTTCTTTTCGTCCTAGGCCCCGCCTGGTGAGTATGGGAGGAAGTGGCTGTGGGCGGGTGTGTTTTCCCAGTAACACAGGGTTGTTTGAAGATTAGAGATAGTGTACGGAAAGCTCCTAGCATCAGAGGCACCAGCACTGAGTGCCTCCACCCCCCAGAAGCTTCTCCAGCACTCGCAGACTCTGAGGCCAGTGGGCAGATGACTCCTTTGTTACTGGTTTTGGTGCAATTTCGCCCATCTCCTCTTAAAGGCCAGGACTTCCTACCTCTACTTTTTACTAAATCATCTCAATCGGTGCCCCCTTTGTTTTCCAATGTTGAAGTCCTTGTTTTGTAATCTCAGTATTTTCTGTTGATCAACTCTGAAGTTCCCAAGAAAGCTTGAGTCAGAGTTCAGTTTTCATACACAGTCTGGCCATTGCTCATTTGTACGGTCAGCCTCGCTGAC
This sequence comes from Myotis myotis, assembly GCF_014108235.1. Lineage (NCBI taxonomy): Eukaryota > Metazoa > Chordata > Mammalia > Chiroptera > Vespertilionidae > Myotis > Myotis myotis. Next base: position 196,429,896 of record NW_023416313.1, on the reverse strand, counting down.
TGGGAACGCTACTGTCTCTTTTCCCTTTAAAAAGTGATGGGGATCCAGGCTGGCGACAGCCGACTTTGTGCTGGGTTCAGACACGCCCAGCCTTATCTAGAGGGCAGGTGCAGAGGCGTGTCGGGAACCTGTTTGTATGAGGGACCAAGGAGCCACGGAGGAAAGACTCTGAGGGAGAAACTGGCAGACAGCTGCCCCTGAGAATGATGCCCTTGACTTCTGGGGGAAGGAGTGGTTTTGAGTAACAGCTGGTGTATGCCTCTCAGACTGTTCCCCGTCCAGCTCCCTATGGACGTGACTAAGTCTCAAGGATAGAGGGCTGAATGCGTGGAGAGCTGAAGTGGGCACAGTCACACAAAACTTCCATAAGATATTGGGGACAAGTAGAAGCAAGTGTGGATCAGGGATACTCCTCATTTTGTGGAGCCTCTTGGGATCTGTGCAGTAGGAGCAGCCTAGGAAAGCTTCCCGCTTCTGTAGGTGGATCCTCATGCTAGGAAGCAACAGCCCAGCAAGGTGGCCTCGCAAAGAAGCACAAGGCAACTCTAATGGGCGATGGTGATGCCTTTGGTGAACACCTGAAGCTTCCGGGGTTGGCCTCAGTGCTGTTAACTCAGTGTTGACATCATTGGCTTCAAGTGGGAGGCAGCACCATTCGCTCAGACACTAGCACCCTACATGGTAGGCACTGCAAAATAGCGCTGGAGAACTCAGCATCAGACAAGACCGAAAGAAATCAGAGTGGTAGAAGAGGAGCTTGGTGGGAATCCAAGAGAAGTGTGAGATTTGGGAGCTAAGATGACTTACTAGTGAATGCACCTAAGTTACCCCTGACGTCTCGGGAATGTTTGAGGGGAATGTAGAAGGCATTTTCCTGGTAGAGGCAAAAGCCATAGCTCACTACAGTGTATGAAGTGTTCGGCATGAATTAACACTTTTAATTCTCATAACCACCCAAGAAGTCAGTAATATTAGCCTTGGCCTTTACCAATGAAGAAGGAAGAGGTCAAGGAAGGTAAATAATTTACAAGGAGTCGCATAGCTTGTGAGATTTGAATATGATTCTAAAGTCAGTGCTCTCACAGTACACTATGTAGAACATCTTTAAAGAGGACCAAAGTTTAGTCAACAAATTCACTCAACAAACATTTATTGCATGTCTACTACATGCCAGGTACTATTCTACATGCTAACTATGCAGCAGTGAACAAAATAAACAAAATCCCTGCTCACATTAGATTTAAAATACGGATGTTATTGAAATTATAGCCCTCATGTTTCCAGGCTGTTCGGACCTTGGACACATGGGTTACATAAGGAAACTTAAATAAGTCTGAGGCTTGAGATAACTTGGATTCCTAGTACATCCGTTACTCAGCTATGCTTGCAGCCAGCTTCCAAGGTTTCCCCCACCACTTCTCTGTACATAATTTGCTCCATTACATGGATTTAGGAGAAAAACATAATTCACATAACTTCTGTTCTCCAAAGGATGAGAAGAACTTGTGCTGGAGAGTGGTTAAGGACAGGGGAACCAGAATGCCTCATTCAGGGACAGAAATAGAGGACACAATGTTTTTGACGATTGCCTATGTGGGGATGTGTTACAATTAGAAGCAGCATCTACCCATATAGCTTATACACAATCAACTTCTCATCACATCCCTTGGAACATATGGAATACCAAGATAGGCAGGTCAAGAGCATTGTGAGTATATTTATACAACTGACACCATGAAAATTTTGGCAAGAGGGACCTGATGAAAGTCAAGCTTAACAATATTGCTAGAAGCTTCTATATCCCAATGCAAGAGGTGCTAGCTACATGTTTTTTTAAAGAATGTGGACTGTAAAGAAAAACTACTAGAGTGTGAATCCTTATTGTGTCACTTACTAGCTGTGGGACTTTGAATAAGTGATTAAACTTTTTGTTTCACTTTCCTAATCTTTAAAATGGAGAAAATAATAGAAGCTACCTCACAGAATTATCATAAGGATTAGCAAAATAACTGTGTTAGCTATTATTAATAGAGTAAGAGTCTTTGGATCATAGGTCATGATGGATATAATGCCATGTGTATACCAAATCCTATTTTACTTTTTCTCTTTCAAGACACAAAGGAAGAAGATATATCCCATTGTTCCTTTAGCTTATGGTTCGATTTAGCCAATTGAGTGTTGGTAGTAGTGATATAAGCCATTCACAGCTGGTTTTACAAATATCTTGCATGATACTCCAGTTTCCTTTCCCCTGCTACAGCAACCCTGGAAGCCACATGATAGATGGCAGCATTCCACGATGATGAACCTCCATCAGCCTGGGTCCCTGAAAGATTATATGAATCAGAGCTTCCGCCACCCTCACTCTACCCTTATCCATGTTGGACATACAGCATGAGCAAGAAATAAATGTTTATTGTTATCAAGACACTGAGATTTAGAGGTTCATTGTTACCACAGCATAACCTCACCTATCTTGATGAATTTCTAAAGTAAATCAATCAGTTGCAGCTGCTTCTTCCCAGTACAATGAGCCTTCATATTCCAGAAAGACTTGGGGTCTTATTTTTTTTTTTTAATATATATATTTTTATTTCAGAGAGGAAGGGAGAGGGAGAGAGAGATAGAAACATCAGTGATGAGAGAGGGTCATTGATTGGCTGCCTCCTGCATGCCTCACACTGGGGATCTAGCCCGCAACCTGGGCATGTGCCCTGAGACTCAAACCGTGACCTCCTGGTTCATAGGCCTACGCTCAACCACTGAGTCATGCCGGCTGGGCAAGACTTGGGGTTTTAAATCCCTAAGTGCCAGGTTATCTGCTCAAGTCCTAGGATGTGGAGGTTCCTCCATTTAGTCCTGTAGCCTCTTAAGAACCATGGATTCTTTTTATGCTACTGAAAGCAAACCATATTTTTAAAGGAATGATAAAACATTCCTCTTCCTTCTCAAGCTGGATCTCAGCAGGAAGTCTTGCCACTATTTTCCCAAATGCCGTACTCATTCATTCTATTACAGCCTGACTCATCAGGTTTCCCTCTGTGTCGACATGCTGTCCAGTTCATGGCTCAGCTGCCATAAAATATAAAGTCTGCTTAAAATATTAATGCTTCCCCTTTTATAGAATTTTATTGCAGTCATAACTAATATTGGCACTTAATGATACGGGACTTCATTTTGGGGAACCTTAGCTTTTTCACTCGGTGAGATTAAGGACAGGGACTTCTTTTAGATCCCCACAGGGCCTAAAGTAATATTAGGCCTAAAACAGATGGCCTATGCGTATTTACTGAATTACATTCCTAGGCATTGTATTTAAACTCAGGCTTGCCTGTTCCTGACCCCTTCTTCCCTGAAGGTCTGTAAGTAAAGAAAGGAGGCTGGAGCCCTCTCCCTCTCCCTTCCTCTCTGAAATACATAAAAAATACATTAAAAAAAAAAAAAAAGGTGGTTGGAAACATTACCTCACTCTGGCCTGGATGAATTAGAGCACTTTTCTTCTTACTCATTAGGAAGGTGGATATGTATGTTGTAGGTTAGGGAGCTGGGAAGGGGTGAGAGAGTCAGGGAATTGATGCAACATTTATTTCTACTTCCTTACATATTGCTTAATAAGTACAGTTAGGTTTGTTTCATAAATTTGGTATATGCCCTGCCTCTAGAGGTAAGCCATAAAGTTCTGAGGACAGGGACCATGTTCTCTATAGATCACATGCTGATAGTTCCTTTATTTCAAAGGACACCCAGTGATAAGACCTTGGGGTTGTGTTTGGGTTTTTGTTTTTTTTGTTGTTGTTTTTTCTAATTGATTGATTTGAGAGAGAGAGGAAAGGAGGGAGAGAGAGAGAAAGAGAGAGAGAGAGAGAACCTGGAGAACCTGCAACCTTGGCGTATGGGGATTACACTCTAACCGACTGAACCATGGCAAATAAGACCTTGTATTTATGCAATTATTTAAAATAATAAAATTATTTTGTATAATTAAATTATACAACATAAGATACTTTCTAATTTATTGTCTCATTTGCTCTTTACAATAACTGGGGCTTGAAATACTTGATTCAGAAAGAGGTTTGAAAATGTCCCTTGGGGTTCCTTTGCATTTCTATGTACCCAGCAATCATTTCATTTACCTGCAAGTTGGTCCTGGGCATATCTCAGTGCCCACTGCTAAGAGATGGCACCTTATAAGTGCTACTAATCCTGGCTGGTGTTGTTTACAAAAGGAGAGGTGGCTTCCTGTTTGCTTAGCCATAGTGACTAGTCAAATGCAGATGTTTACCCTCTCAAACTACACCTTGGGTCAGGCAGAAACTGATCACTCACTGGGCATCACTTACTCAGGGCATCACTTAAGCCCCCAGACACCAGAATTTAAGGGCCCATCCTTGCTCTAGTTGGTCTGAGCTGGGACCTTGGCCGTGAAGTCAACCCAATTACAGTACCTGGCCTCCCAGGAAGCCATCACGTGCTGCTGGGAGGTGGAGAGGGGCAGCTCAGAGGTAATTCAGCCTTCCTGGGCTCAGAAATTCAGAACCAGGTTGGTCTTGGGGGAGCAGAAGGAGGGAGATCTATCTTACCAGAGCCCTCCTCTTCCCTGAGTTCTGTGAGGAAGCTCCAGGCTTCTTCTCATCTATCTTTCCCAATACAGTCCTTCCCCTACTTGTATCTCAATGGAAGGGCCTTCTTAGGTGACTAACCATCTGTTTTCCTGAGACTGAGGAGGTTCCCAAGATAGATTTTTCATTTTTAAACCAGAAAAGTCCTGTGCAGACCAGGACAAGTCAGTCACCCTAGATCTTCTGCAGTGCTCTGTCCCCAAGTCTCATTTCTCCTTCATGGTCTCCCCAGGGCTTTCACCAGCCTTTGAGGCATACTTCCCCACCAGATCTCACCTCTGGCTTCTCCTGAGGGCCAGACCAGCATTTCAACCCCCAGCCTAATGGTGCCCTTTGCACATCTAACCTTAAAGCCCATAGGCTCTCATGGGACTCACCATCTCACTCCTCTAGTCCACAAATCCTGGCCCCATGCATCTCTCAATGTTTCTGGTTGTTGTTGTTGTTGGTGGTGGTGGTGGTGGTGGTGGTGGTGGTGGTGTGTGTGTGTGGTGTTTTATTTTTTTTAATACCATATCACTGTCCAACTTGTTCAAGATTTACCTGTTCATATTCACTGAATACCTATACTGTGTCAGATTCTGCCCGAGATTCTGGGGATTCAGCAGTGAGCAAAAGTCACTGCCTTCATGGAGCTTGCATTCCAGTCAAGGGAGACAGAAAAGAAATATCTACACCATTGACAAGGTGTTAAAAACTATAGAGAAAAGTTAAATAGGTACAAGGAATGCTAAGATGGGGGTTGCAGTAATAGAGGGGTCAAGGGGAGGGTTCAGGGAAGCCTTTCTGATACCATCTGAGCAGAGACCTGAAGGACATGAGGGGATGAAGCAGGGGGCTGTCTGGGGTAAGCATCCCAAGCAGAGGGCGCAGTGAGTGCAGAGGCCGGTGGAGCTGGGCAGACTGGGCAGGAGAAAGAGTGGTGCGAGTAAGTCAGGGACAGAGCAGGGGGCTGTCAGGATCTGTAGGCCTTGTAGATGAAAACATTTTATTTGGACTCCTTTATCCTCTAATCTATTGCTAAACCATGATAATCCCACCTCCTCAGGGTCTCTCCTTTCCATTTCTGTGGCTACCACCTTGTGAAATCCTGTTTACTTCTCATTTGAATTATTATACTGGTCTCCTGAGTAGTCTTTTTTCCTCTCATCTCTCCCAACTCTAATTCTACTCATGACTGCTAGATTCCTTTTGGAGCACAGGTCTGATTGGCATCCTCCTAAGATCATTAGCATACATTTATGTAGCTCTGAATAAACATGTACTTAAAAGGAGGGGGATGGACACAGGGGACGTGTTTCCACAATTTGCCAGCAGCACGTCCTTGTCAGAAATAGACAGAACTGTCAAAAACATGTTGTCAAACATGTCAGACTTCTGTTTTAATGCCACGATGTAAAAGCTGCAAATTTTTCATCAAAATAAAAAATGAAAAGAAAGATGAATTAGAACCCCTTCGGTTGTCATTAACAAAAACCCAGTTGAAGCTGTCTTTGAAAAGGTAATCTGTTAGCTCATGTAATTTAAAACTCTGCACCTTCAGGAATGGCTAGTTCAGGGGTGAGCAAACCTTTTGACTCCAGGGCCACAATGGGTTCTTAAACTGGACCGGAGGGCCGGAACAAAAGCATGGATGGAGTGTTTGTGTGAACTAATATAAATTCAAAGTAAACATCATTACATAAAAGGGCACGGTCTGTTTTTTGTTGTTTTTTTTTTAGTTTTATTCATTTCAAACGGGCCAGATTCAGCCCGCGGGCTGTAGTTTGCCCTCGGCTGGTTCCAGCTGCTCAGCAAGGCTAGCAAGAAATCTATGTGTCTCCATCTCTTAGATCTGCTTTTTCTCTTTGTTGTTTAAAAACATGTCTTTATTGATTTCAGAGAGAGAAAGAGAGAGGGAGAAAGGGATAGAAACATCAATGATGAGAGCCCTGACAGGTTTGGCTCAGTGGATAGAGCGTCGGTCTGCGGACTCAAGGGTCCCAGGTTAGATTCCGGTCAAGGGCATGTACCTTGGTTGCGGGCATATCCCCAGTAGGGGGTGTGCAGGAGGCAGCTGATCGATGTTTCTCTCTCATCGATGTTTCTAACTCTCTATCCCCCTCCCTTCCTCTCTGTGGAAAACCAATAAAATATATTAAAAAAAAAAAAAAAAAGATGAGAAAGAATCACTGATTAGGCTGCTCCTGCATGCCCCCTACTGGGGATCAGGCCTGCAACCTACGCAGGTGCCTTGACTGGGAATGGAACCAAGACCGCCTGGTTCATGGGTCGATGTTCAACCACTGAGCTACAATCAGCTGGGCTAGGAGCAACATATTGGTGCCTCAAATGCCTCTGAGTAATCAATAGGCCTCCACCTTAAAAATATTTTAGTCCTGCCCATCCAATGTTGGTTATGTCGGCCTATGAACTGAAGGGTCAGGGATTTGATTCCCAGTCAAGAGTACGTACCTGGGTTACAGGTTTGTCGCTGGCCCAGGTCAGGGTGCATGTGAGAGGCAACCAATCAATGAATGTGTCTCTCTCACATTGAAGTTTCTCTCTCTGTCTCTCCCTCTCCCTCCCTTCCACTCTCTCTCACTGGAGAAAAGATATGCTCCAGCTGTGCCTATGTTTGCTTATTTCACAAAGCTTTTGCTCCAACATCTTGACTCACTCTCCACTGCTCCCCTCACCAGTCAGCACTCTTCCTTCCCGAGTCTACTTCACTTGCTTGCCAACAGGGCCCGAGGAGGAAACGTGTCTCTGTCCCCCGAGCAGATTTTCAGTTACCTGGAGCTGATGTTAGACAGCTGCGGTCATGTACAGGGCGGTACTGCTGAGCCCTAAAATATCACAAGAAGGTACCTACTGAGACTGCAGGGGGAGGAAGAGCCTCCTGGGCAGACTGAGGACAATACCCCTGGGGATGTGAAAGGAGGCTCATTAGTAACCCGAGTTTGAGAACAATTGGGAGAGGTGCTACTCTTTCCGGTCCTGCTTCAGCAGTGTGTGTGTGTGTGTGTGTGTGTGTGTGTGTGTGTGTGTGTGTGTTCAATTTCATCTAATCCTCACACAACAACCTTATGAAGCGGTGAAGTAGGTAAGATTATTCCCATGTCACACGTGGGAAAGCTGAGGCCCAAAGACGCTGTCTACTGCTGCCCACTGTGTCACACCCACACATTATTCAGTTCCTAGGAGGGGGCGGGGAATGGCTCCTCACCCCCAAGTCCATCCGCAGCACCCAAAGCACTGGAAACCCATCAGCATCCACGACTGCCTCCCAGGCAAGCAGGTGGCCAGATTTCACCTCATTCTGCTTCTTTACGGGCAGAACGATGGGGCAGACCCAGGATTGCTGGCTGGCTACGGTGCACTCGGAAAGGTAGAGGAAGTGGTCACGCCCGGGCTCCCTACCGCCCTCTCACTTCACAGATCCTTCCACTAGATAGATACCGCCCACCTCGGACAACCGGTGTGGAAGTTGGAACAATGTCCGTGTGAAAATAGCCAGGCCCGCCTTACCCGGTGCTGCTCCGCTGTCTGCGGTCCTGGTCGATTCGATACCGGAGCTGCTTCCACCCACCTCCGGCGCCGATGGGGGCGGCTGAGCCGTCCTCAGGCTCCCTCCACACCTGCGGAACAGAGTCGACTGTCCCTCAGACCACCTGGTGAAGCAGAGCGGGTAACCCCACCGAGACCCTCAGCAGGGAACTTTCAACCCCCAGTTGCCTACAGCTCACTGGCCCCTCCTCCGGCCTGCGCCCCGACTGACCCCTGGTGGGCTCAGGTGATACCTCACAGCCCACAGCATGAGGGTGCCTTGGGAAGATCAGGTGGGCCTGAAGGTCAGTCTCAGCTGAGACCCCCAGGTGAGCACCACGGAGGGCTAGGGCAGCCTGAGCAGATTGCCAAGTGGAGCAGCTGGTGGAGAATTTGGGTACAAGCCTGGGGCGTGTTTAAAGCAGGCGGGCTGGCCTGGTGCTCTGCCAGGCATAGGGCTTCTGCAAACAGCAGGAAGCTCATGGGCTGGGCTCTCTGAGGGATGGGCAAGGCAAGACCCTGATGAAGTTGGGCTGGAGCTTGGGGGCTGGGGGAGGAGGCAGAGTTGGGAGGCATGTCTCAGGAGGTAGGTCTCCAGGCACCTGAATAGGCCCAAGAGGAGCTCATGCTCAGGATGCCAGGGGGAGCTGCGTTGGTGATGTGGGAGAGAGGGCCTGCCCTGCCCACAGTCAGATCTGGAACCTTGAGCCTTGGACTTGAGTGGGTATATAGGACGCATGAGACAAGATCTGGGGCCAAAGAAGGTAAAGATTTACTATATTTTATTCAGTATATTCAGATTTTATAGTGAGAAAAAAATTTCAGAATGAGTGTACCATTCTGATACACTCATTGATAGAGACGTCCAAATAAACGTCTGCAAAAAAAATTGTTTTTTTAATTTTGAGAGTAGATTTATTAAAGCTGGAGACAGTGAAACAAGGAGGGGCTCAGGACAGAAGCGGCAGCAGGAGAGAGCCTAGGCAGGGCTGCTTTGCTCTTTAGAAACTTTACAGAAAAAAATGAGCCTAGAGGGGGCTGCTCTCAGCTCACTGGAGGCAGACGCAGAGAAAAGGGGCCTTGAAGACAGGTTCAGGGGTCAACGGCCCTTTCTTCTGTTTCATGTCTCCTTTCTTCTAGTTGGAAGCCTGTGGGGACCCTTAGAGCTTAGGAGATGCATCCCTGGGAGGGAGGGGGGGGGAACAGTTGGGGGGGGAGAAAAAGGGGAAGGGAAAGGCGCAGATGTGCTCCCAAGAGAGAAAGCATGCTGCCCAAAATTTAAAATATATTTTAACTTTTCATTATGGGACACTTTAACCCACTCCCATCACCTGGATTATTTTGAAGCAAAACCAAAACATTAAATCATTTCACCCATAAATATTCAGTAAATTTATTTAAAATTTATCTAAATTTTAGAGCAGTAATCTTCAACTCAGAGCAATCTCCCCTCCCCCCCTGGGAATAATTGGCCATATCTGGAGACATTATTGTCACAACTTGTGTTTGTGTGTAGGGTCATGGTCATGGTGGGGTGTGTGTGTGTGCGTGTGTGTGTGTGTGTGTGGCTGGGGAGCGGGGGGAGAAGAGGGGTTCTGATATCTAGTGGCTACAATCCAGGGATGCTGCCAAACTTCCTACAATGCCCAAGAGTGGCAACAAATAATTATTTGGTCCAAAATAGCAATAGTGCTGAGGTTGGAAAACCATGAGTTAAAATCTAAAAGATAAGAGCACTTTAAATAAACAGCTACAATATTATTAGCATGCATAAAAATTAATGATAATTCCATAATATCACATTAATACTACAATTTCCCTGATTGTCTCTAAATTTTTTAATGTTTTTGTTTAAATCAAGATCCAAATAAGGTTCATACATTGCAATTGGTTGATATATTTCTTAGGTCTTTTTAAAAAAATATGTTTTTATTAACTTTTAGAGAGAGAGAGGAAAGGAGAGAGATAGAAGCATCAGTGAGAAACATCATTGATTGGCTACCTCCTGCCTGCCCCCCACTGGGCATCGAGCATAAAACCTGGGCATGTGCCTTGACTGGGAATTGAACTGGTGACCTCTTGGTTTATGGGTTGACCAACTGAGCCACACCAGCTGGACTCTAAGGTCTTTTTTAATATACAGGTTCTCATCTCTCTTTTTTTTGTAATTTATTTATTATGAAATACATTTCTTTTTAGTTACAAAAGAACTCATAAATACATTCTTTTTTTAAAAAAAAACATATTTTGTTGATTTTTTTATAGAGAGGAAGGGAAAGGGAGAGGGTTAGAGTGTTTGAAACATCGATGAGAGGAACATCGATCAGCTGCCTCCTGCACATCCCCCACTGGGGATGTGCCCACAACCAAGGTATATGCCCTTGACCCGAATCGAACCCGGGACCCTCTGTCCGCAGGCTGACGCTCTATCCACTGAGCCAAACCGGTTAGGGCCATAAATACATTCTTGATATCAAAATTGAGATTACAGATAAAGCTAAAATTTCTCTACCACTGATATCCCAATCCTAGTCCTCCCTCCAAAAAGTAACTAATTTATCCAATTTATGTGTCTATCAGTTAAGATTATGGTCAAACTCATGTTTCAAAAACAAAGCAATAAGAACAACAAAACCTTCAAGGTTACTTATTTTTCAGGAAAGCAAATGCAAAGGTAGGCAATCCAAGGCTAGTGTGGCAGCTCCATGAAGTTTTAGGGTCCCTCATCCTCATGGATCAAATGGCTAACAGAGCATCAGCCCTCTTATCTGCATTCTGAGTGGCAGGATGGAACACTGGTGAAGAAGAGCATCTCTCTCTGTATGAGGTCACTAGGGCTGCTGTAACAAAGTACCACAAACTGAGTGACTTACACAACACAAATTTATTTATTGCCTTATCGTTCTGGAAGCCAAAAGTCTGAAATCAAGGTGTCAGCAGGATTGGTTCCTTCCGAGGGCTGTAAAGAAAATCTGTTCCATGTCTCTCTCCTTTGTTCTGGTAATTTGTGGCAATCCTTGGTATTCCTTAGCTTGTAGAAGCATCCCTTGGATTCTCTGCCTTGATCCCCACGTGGGGTTCTCCGTGTGTGTGTGTGTGTGTGTGTGTGTGTGTGTGTGTGTGTGGTTGTATGCGTGTTTGTGTTCAGATTTTCCCTTTTTATAAGGACACCACTCATCGTATTGCGGCCCACCCTGATGGCCTCATCTTAACGAATTACATCTGCAAGGACCCTATTTCCAAATAAGGGCATATTCTGAGACACTAGCTGAGATTAGGACTTCAACATTTGCATTTTGGGGAGACTCAATTTAATGTACCACACTCTCCCACAGGAAGAGGTTAGAGAAGTCTCTTCCTCCTCTTTGCCTATGCTTCTTTGGCCAGGACTTAGATTCACGGCCACTCCTCGCTGCAAGAGATGCTCGGAAAGCTAGGCTTTAGCCTGAGCACGTGGCCACCCCCTCCCTCCCCCCAAAAAAATCAGTTTTCTGTTACATAAAAATAAAAGGGAGGCGGGGGATGGATCTCAAGGCAACAACTAGCAACCTGTCATGGAATGCAGCCTAACACTTTTCGGTGTTGCAAACTTATCTGTGTACCTTTCCATAGAAACTGGTGTTGGATTCTTCACCCAGAATGCTTTACCTCTTACAGAGCACCCACTAGGAGCCAGGCACTGCCCAGAGCTTCATGTTTTTACCCATAATCCTCAGAACAGTCTGTGAACAGAGGTGGGCTCAGTTTAGCCTCAGGGCCCCTCATTTGCAAAAGGCCCTTTCAAGACACCATTCCTAGTTTTGGATTTCAAAGTTTATATTCTTTTCCTTTAGAAGGGTCCCTAAAATGACACAATCCTCAGATCCTGAATCTGCCCCTGACTACAAAATAGACACTATTACCCTCATTTTATAAATGAGGAATTCAAAGCACAGAGAGGGCAGGTAGTTTGTCTGTAGTCACAGAGCCTGCAGTGGAGTGGAGTTTTAAACCAAGTGTCTAGGTTCAAAATGCAGGCCATTTCCCCTGTGCCTTGCCCACTGATGGACGCTGAATGTACCCCAGGATGCTTTCTCCACTACGGATCCTTGGCCACAGCCCCATCTGGGTGCTTGTATTTCCTGAGAGTTGGTTGCTGTGGAAGATGACCCTGAGCTGGGGTCCATCCGCAGGGAGCACACTTGTAGTAGTTTCCTAGAGCTTCTGTAACAAATTACTTGTAACCAATTACCACAAAGGGGTGGCTTTAACACAACAGAAATGTATTCTCTCACAGTTCTGGAGGCCAGAGTCTGAAATCAAAGTGTGGTCAGGGCCACACTCCCTCCAAAGGCTCTAGAGCAGCGGTTCTCAACCTGTGGGTCACGACCCCTTTGGAGTTCGAACGACCCTTTCACAGGGGTCACCTAAGACCATCGGAAAACACATATATAATTACATATTGTTTTTGAGGTTAATCACTATGCTTTAATTATGTTTAACTTGTAACAATGAAATTGGGGGTCACCACAACGTGAGGAACTGTATTAAAGGGTCGCGGCATTAGGAAGGTTGAGAACCACTGCTCTAGAGGATAATCCTCCCTTGCCTCTTCCAGCTTCTGGTGGCCTAGGAGTCCAGGCTTGTGGCTGCATCACTCTGCTTCTGTCTTCAAGTGGACTTCTCTATGTCTGCATGTTCTCCTCTCATCTCTTATAAGACTTTGCATTGGATTTAAAGCCTAACAGGATAACCCAGGGTGATCTCATCTCAAGATCCTCCATTCGATGACATCTATATAGACCCTTTTCCCAAGTACGGTCACATTCACAGGTGGACATACTTTTGGGGGGCACCACTCAGCCCACTACACACTTCATCTCAGAGCAGCAGATCATTTCCAGGACCAAGATAATGGGTAGAAAAATATGGCGATATGCACTGTCCTTCTGATCCATTTAAATTAGTGATGACAAGAGGGACAATAGTGGAACTGTGGGGACAGTGCTACTTACTTTGGGAAAGTGTAAGTGGCCCCAATGGCCCAGGGCCTGCTTAAAGTTGGAGAAACTCTGAAGGTTCTGCCAAGGTTGGGCATGTGGGTGCCAAGCTTTTATAATAGAACTAGGGCCCTGTGCATGAAATCATGTGGCGGGGGGGGGGTGGGGGGGGGGGGGCGGGAGGCTCAGCCCGGCCTGCACCCTCTCCAATCTGGGACCCTTCGGGGGATGTCTGACTGCCAGTTTAGGCCTGATCCCACAGGCAGTGGGACATCCCTCTCACAATCCAGGACTGCTGGCTCCTAACCACTCACCTGCCTGCTTGCCTGATTGCCCCTAACCCCTCTGCCTGCCTGCCTGATCACCCCTAACTGCTCTCCCCTGCCAGCCTGATCACCCCTAACCACCTCTACCTCAGCCCTGCCACTGTGGCTTTGTCTGGAAGGACATCCGGAAGACATCTGGTCTATCCAGTCTAATTAGCATATTACTCTTTTATTAGATAGGATGGTAAGCTACATTGGCATGTTTTCTGTGTTTACTCTCCACTTTAGAGACATTCCCTGTGGAATGAATTTTAAATTCCCAAGCCAAGTCAGGAGGGGAACAGGAAGACAGAAGGGGTGAGAGAAACATGTCCAGTTTATTAAGCTATTTGTTCCATGGCCTCACTTCCTACTTAAAGAGCAAGATGCTAGCTAGGGGTAAGGGTGGAAAGTTACTGATGCCGGAATTTGGAGGGGAGAGAAAAAAATAGTTTCAGACCTTTAGCTGTCATGTTCCTTAACTGATTTGGATTCAGTTTCAGCAAGTATTTATCTGAGAGCTTACAGAGCACCGGGCAGGGCTCATTTACCTCAAACCTCACAACCAACGAGGTATTTTTACTTTCCGTACTTTCCAGATGGGATGCTGAGATTCAGAGAGGTTATGGGATTTGCCCAAGATCATGTAGATATCATGGTAAAGCAGAGCACAAGAGATGAACATACCTGGTGCCCATCCTGGTTAGGGGGTAGAGGAGATGGGAGCAAGCCCATCTCCTACCCGCCAGAGCTTGAGCTCCTCCCATTTGAAAGCAGCAGGAGGCTGTGGTCAGTGTGTTTCTGTCCCTCTCCAAACCAAGTGCAGGAAACTGCCTAATTAAAGTCTGCAGCATGCCCTTAAGCCGCCGCAGCTGCCAGAGTTGTTTCCTATGCATTCTCAGGGCTCGATGATAAATATTCCTCATGTTTACGTGGCGCGATGCACTCTGCTCCAGGAGCATGAAGTATTACTGAGCCAATTTCACCATCCACGCAGCTCCAGAGCAACCGGAAGGCATCCTGTTCTAATTTATGAGGGACCAGCATGTGCAATCAATAGGTGCCCCACAGGTTATTAAAGAAGAGAAAGATGGCCCCGGAGGCCCTGTTTACTAACAGGGAAATGGTCTCCTGGCAGCTTCTGGCACGTGGCCTGCGAGAGATTTACGCTTGCTTTTCACTCTAGAAACAGGGGCCTTCCCTTTTCATCTCAGCCCTAAGCCCGAGAACAGGGGGCTGGTGGAGGCACAGACGGAAAGCACCCTTCTCTTCACTGGAATCCCAGAGTGGGTTTGGGGAACCAGGAGTCTGGGGGTGGGGACCAGCCCAAAGCTTTCTAAGGCCATTTCTGTTTTGAGGCCCCAGGAAACAATAGTGTTTCAAGATGCCTGTTGAGACATAGGGGAGTGAGAATGGGTGGATGGCGTGAGGTTAGGCCAATGAAGCAGAAAGAAATAGGCAACTCCTACCAGGATGTCCCGAGGGAAGGTGATCCTTGGTGGGCCTTGCAAGGCTCTGGGAAAGATCTGTTATTACTCACTTCTTTTGCCTTTTCTCTCTGTTTTGGGTCCTTTGATTTCAGGAATCTACAGTTCTTTTGCAGTTTTCTTTAACAGTTTTGGAGAAACAAAGCAGGTTGGATTCAAAAGTAAAACAATGATTCCAGACCGTGTGGCTCAGTGGTTGAGCATCGACCTATGAACTAGGAGATCATGGTTCAATTCCCCGTCAGGGCACATACCCCAGTTGTGGGCTGGATCCCCAGTGGGGAGCGTGCAGGAGGCAGCCAGTCAATGATTCTCTCTCATCATTAATGTTTTCTATCTCCCTCTCACTTCCTTTCTGAAATAAATAAAAATATATTTAAAATTTTTTTAAAAAGAATAACAGTGACAGCATTAGCTTATTTTAGTTATTTGAGTAAAGGAGAAAGAAGTACCTCCCTCCATCACACTGTCCGAAAGCAGAATGGTCTAATGTAGCAGTGCTCAAACTCGAGTTTCAGGAGCACTTTGCACTCTTAAAATTCATGTTGATTATGCTATCAGTAGAAAATCTAAAATGTTTATTAAGTAATTTTAAAATAATAATAAAGCCATTACCTCTCTCTCTCTCTCTCTCTCTCTCTCTCTCTCTCTCTATATATATATATATATATATATATATATATATATATTATTGATTTCAGAGAAGAAGGGGGAGGGATAGAGAGTTAGAAGCATCAATGATGAGAGAGAATCATTGATTGGCTGCCTCCTGCATGCCCCACACCAGGGACTGAGCCCAGGCATGTGTCTTGACTGGGAATTGAACTGTGACCTCCTGGTTCATAGGTCGACGCTCAACCACTGAGCCACACCGGCCGGGCAAGCCATTACATCTTAACATAAATAATGTATTGTCATTAAAAAAAACATATCTTCCAAAGCAAATAATAAATTCATGAAAAGAGTGACATTTTAAAAACAATATTTTTTAATGTCTGGATTAATAGAAAGTGGCAGGATTCTCATATCAGCTTCTGCAGTCAATATATTGCAATATGTTGTTTTGGCTGAAGTATATGAAACCAACCAGCTTTACAGATGTGTAGCTTGGGGGAAAAAAGTATTTAATAGTCTTTTTAAATAATTGTAGCTATTCTTTTAGATATTGCACTAAAATGTAACAAGCTTTTTAAAAGTTACTTGCAGTGTGGAATCTGAAAGCATATTGATGAACTTTGTATTCTGTAATTTATATAAAAATAATCCATTACTTTATTGTGCACTTTGAATGGAACTTTTACGCATGTGTGACTTCATAATACCACGCATTGGTCTTTGGAAAATACTGATTTATTGAGTCATGCAGATATTCCAAAATTTTTACAGATTTCATTATCCAATGTTTTAAAAAAATCACATTCATTAACATCACCAGAGTTCTAATTAGAAAGTCCCTGAGTATTGGCAAGCTGTCAAGCTCCACAGTATTAGATACAAGTTTCAAAAATTCTAGTTTTCACTTAGAAGCTCAAATTTTATCATTGGCAACAAATACTATCAGTTGTTTTCCTGGAAGTGACAGGCTCCCTTTGTTCATTTTGAGAAAATTTCTGTCAAATACTGAGTCTCAAAAAGCAGTCTTTGTCATGTAGTCTTTCAAGCAAAAAAAAGTTCCATGAAAAAAATGGCTAGTTCCACTCTCACAGCTCTGTTGCTAAGAACTTCTGGAAATAGCCATCATCTCCGGAATGCAGTAGAAGTACTGTATGCATCCCCGTTTTGTTACACAGACTATTTCTAAAAGTGTCAATATTTGATAAGATTAATTATTTTCACTGCTTTATCAAAGATCTTAAATGAAACTGGCATTTAGTTTTTACTGCAAGTGTGTTGTGGCAGTGACGACAGCTTGGTGCCCGCCTTGATTCCATTGCTTTTGCTCCTTCAGTGCAAATGTTCACACAGTAAAAAGGGGGGGAAATCATCGTATTATTATGAAAGTAGATTTAACTTCATGAAAACCTTGGAAGTGTCACAGGGATCCTTGGGAGGCTATGGACCACACCTTGAGAAAGGAAGCATATAGTAGATGCAACAAATGACTAAATGTCAGAGACTTCTGACCCCAGCTGTGCCTCGGGCTCCCTCCATCTTCTGCAAGTCATTTCATGCAAGTGTCTCAGTTTCCATGTTTGTAACATAAGCAGGCTGGATTAGATAATCTCTGTCATATCACTGTTACTTTGGGAGCACTGCGGGGCACTGAACAATATTTATCATTGGCTTTTTATCATTATTTATCATTATTACTAGAGACCCGGTGCACATATTCGTGCACAGGTGGGGTCCGGCCAGCCTGCCCCAATCGAGGCTGGCTGGCTACACCCCCTGGTCAAACTCCCAGTTGAACCCCTGGTCGAGGAGGAAATTTGCATATTAGCCTTTTATTATATAGGATTACCTCTTTGTTTCTATTGTGGCTTGCTCTGTTTGGTGTATTGTTGTTGGGATATATAAGCACATATTCTCTTCCTGTTCCTATGCAAAGGGGAGGGCAGCGGCTCTCCATAGAGCGGTGTTACAGAGGATGAACTGAAACTCCACCTCTACTATAGGAGAAACTTGGACATCAGAGATCTGCTATTTGAAGACAATATCATTTATCCTGAATGGTTCTGGAAGGAGCATTTTTAGTTCATGGAAAAGGGAGAGCATTTTTTTGCCAGGAAATCGGGGCCAAGTCATAATAATAAGAGAAATATGCATTTTAAAATAAAGAAGACCAGACTGTGTTGTTTTCTGAAGAAATCTACATTTTTGTGGTGGTGATTGATATTTGCCTTCCGATGGAAAGAGGCCAGTCCTGATGCTCCTCCTGTACCCCCATCCGTGTACCAGGGTTTCCCTCTTCCCCCTGCAGAACCCACGGAAGCCTGAGCCAAGGGAAGCCGTGCTGACCCTCAGTTGGTGTGTGAGGCACGGGTTTTGTAAGGCACCAGGGAGGATGAGCTGAGGATGCTTATCCTGAGGGAAGAAGCGGTATGCCTGACTGGAAGATACATAAAAGAGGAGTGTGAAGGGGGAAAAATTCACATGAGATAGCACACAAAAGACAACACGGAGGCATAGCGTTCTCTTTATGAATTTTATTGAAAAAACAAAAAACAAATACTTAGTAACAAAGGTACAACTCCTTGTTTCCCACCTTTGAAAAGCTTTGGAATAAGTACTTGAAACCTTCAGTAAAAGAATGGCACAAGCAACTCTCAAAGTCCAACATATATTTGGTCTGGAAAGATAGGTAAGTCAGTGTGGCAGAAGCTCTCATAGCTGACTTCCACCTAACCAAGTCACCTGGTTAATGGATGCCTTTGCCTCTGTGAAACCCACTCGTGCCCACGATATGCAGATACTCCACTAGTAGAGATACTCTCAGGTACTCCTGTCCCTACAAATCGGGGTCAGTGCTCTTTGTTCCCAAACCCATTTCTGCCTGCTGGACTTGCAATTCTGATTATGCAACTTACTGGTAGTTATTGTGAAAGCCAATAAAATGTGAGTGCAAAAAAGAGTTCTTGTTCCTGTGAAGATTTACGTTGTATGCTTTGGAAAGGCTTAATAAGAACAAGTCACACAAGAAAAATGCTATTGAATTAGTGTGGGAAAGACTGGGGGAAAGGTCATAAATATCTTAGGATAATTCTGTACTCAGATTGCTTTGTCTTGAAGTTTTCACCCAACTTTAAAGAAACCTAAGCTGGAACTTACAGAAGAGTCCGATGGAAGGTAAATTCCATGAGTGCAGAGATCCAGCATTTAGAATATACCTGGCATATAGTAGGAATACCTGTGTAAATATGTGTAGAGTAAGTGAATTGTGGGTGCAGTTCGTACAAGAGCCTTAAAGCAAAACTCCAATTAATAGAAGCCTGCTCCCAAAAAAAACACAAAAAACCCTGCTCCTACCCTAAAATAAAAATGGTGCCCAAAGGTGGTTATATAGGCTTTAAGTTAAAATAAGATGCTTAAGTTATGTTTCTCTTGGTTGCCCCTTTAAAAAATATTTTAAATTAATGGACCATCTCCTGTCGAGATCGCATTGGAGAGGAGGGCTTTGTGTTCAGAGACACGGAAGTGCCGTGGCAATTGCGTCGATGATAAAACTTCTCATTGTCAATGAGGGAGCACCACTCATATCCAAGTACATGATGGAGGTCCTATTTGTGCATATTGGGTAAACAGTTCCTACACATTTGCTATGTGCTGAATTATATCCCCCTGACATTCATATGTTGAAGTCCTAACCTCAACATAGGAATTGCCTCCAGTGGTTCTCAACCTTCCTAATGCTGTGACCCTTTAATACAGTTCCTCATGGTGTGGTGACCCCCAACCATAAAATTATTTTCGTTGCTACTTTATCACTGTAATGTTGCTACTGTTATGAATCGTAATGTAAATATCTGATATGCAGGATGTATTTTCAGGGGTTGTGACCCACAGGTTGAGAACCCCTGCCTCAGACATTTGAGTTACCTCAGAATGTAACAGTTTTGGAGATGCGTTTCTAAAGAGGTGATTCAGTTAAAATGAGGCCGTTAGGGTGGACCCTAATCCAATCTGACTGGTGCCTTTCTAAGAAGAGGAAATTTGGACACATAGAGACATCAGACCATGTGAGGTCACCGCGGGAAGCCACCCGCCTGCAGACAAGGAGAGAGGCCTCACAGGAAACCAAACCTGCACACACTTTGGTTTTGGATTTCTAGCTCTCCAGAACTGTGAGAAAATAATCTGTTCTTTAAACCACCCAGTCTGTAGTATTCTGTTATGGCACCCCTAACAGACTGCTACAATATTTACTCTAGAATTCTTCATTGCGGCATTACCACAAAGGAGTGTTGGTACAACACATTCACTGGGCTCTGTGTAATTGAGTTTACACAACAGAACATAACTGACTGATAACACAGGAGATTGTGGTTTTGCTAGAGGGAAGCAAGTGGCAAGACGTTATCAATTCTCAGTGCACTCCTTGACACCTGTAGCTAAGTTATCTCACCCCTAAAACGATTCTTTGAAATGTTTGTTTCTATCTTTTCACGCCCATATTTCCTTCTCTCCCCGCTTTGCCACCCTTCCCCTCTTGCCTATCACTCACACCCCTACCACCACCACATCCACTGCCCTCCACCAGGCGCTGACGTCCATTTCTGGCTTTGCGTAGTAAAAAAAATAAAATAGCTAGTTTTTGTGGGGGGTTGTAGAGGAGGGCAGGGTTATATAGCTTTAAGCAGATTTCCCCAACCAAAAGTCAAAGAGCAAGTTCAAAAACCTGTTTGTGAGGGTAAGATTTTCAATTTGGCCTCACATCAGTCAGGGAAGGCGGGCTGAGCCAAGCAGCCAGTCGTTTTGAGGTACCAGGAGGGGTCTCCTGCAAGGCATGGTGGGGAGCCCACTCTGTCTCCAGGACAAAGTGGCACGGTGGACGCAGCTCAGGGGACGACTGCCTTTCTGAGAGGAGCCCTAAGAGAGTCTCTGACGCTCGGGGCCCAGGGAAGCCCCAGTTCATGTCTGTAGGGGTCTGTCTCCCATCATGGGGTGCCATGATCTCAGCTCCCTCCCATAAGGCGGTGGACTGGGCTCTGGGAGACCTAAAGGAAGTCACTTCACTCCTCTGGATCTGAGCGGTAAAAAGTTCTACTTTCTGAACTGTAAATCAAAAAGATTAGATGAGATTCATCACTTTCCATTGTTTTGGTTTTTTAAGTTGATTTTAGAGAGAACAGGGAGAGAGAGATGGAGAGAGAGAAACATTGATGTGAGAGAGAAACACTGGTGGTTTGTCTCCTGTGGTGGATTGAACCCACTACTTGGGTATGCGCCCTAATCAGCAATCAAACCCACCACTTTTCAGTGTCCTGGACAGTGCTCCAACCATTGAGCACACTGGCCAGGGCACTTTCAATTGTATTAAACTGTGGAAAGAACTTTACTCAAACAAAATCTTACATACATAAGTTCATATTAGAAACAAACAAATAAACATATCTCTAGCCTAGCTCAGGGCTGAGGGCAACCAAGGCCTCTCAGCAGCAGATCCCTTTGGCTGAAGCTCAGTGAGAGTCACCAAATTTGAGTGTGTCTACCTAAGGCAATGGTTCTCAACCTTCCTAATGCTGCGACCCTTTAATACAGTTCCTCATGTTGTGGTGACCCCCGATTTCATTGTTACAAATTGAACATAATTAAAGCATAGTGATGAATCACAAAAACAATATGTAATTATTTATGTGTTTTCCGATGGTCTTAGGCGACCCCTGTGAAAGGGTCGTTCGACCCCCAAAGGGGTTGTGACCCACAGGTTGAGAACCACTGATCTAAGGCCTTTGTGCAGGGCAATGTTTAACAATGGGCCTGGGGGAGAGGGGTGCTTGTTTGCTGATTTCTGTGGTGTAAACACTACCACAATGGCTACAAATCATTACAGTGTTTAAATGTAATTTTTAAATTGTAAGTTTATACTATTTAATTTTTTTAAATGGCTGTATTTAACAACTGGCTTGCAAAATTCCAGAAAATTGAACAATCAGTTCTTACAAGTTGGTATGCGTAAACACCAGGATAGCACTATCTAGGGTCTTTTCACAGCCAACTTTCAAAATGTTTATACTAAAGGATAAAACTGGGACAGGCCAAGTGGAATAATCCTAGAGATTTTGGAAGTATGTTCAGGAGGGGGTAAATATACAAACATTTTCTGTGTTCAGTGTAATATCCAGCACAGAGTACAGAACTAAAAAAAAATAGGCAGTCAGCCAGTAAACAATGCAATGACCCAATGAGGCAATGAGCCAACCGCACTCAGCAGGCACTGTAATTTGAGTCATTTTTCCAATAAGTAATGGGTGGGTTTATACCATTCCAACCACATTCTGTCATCCAGCCTTCCATGGGGCAGGGGGCACCAACTGTGGCCAAGAGGTATCAGCAATGCACTAAGTTATCGGGGTCTCTTACAGAGCCTACAACAGGACTTCACCTGATGACCCAAACTGACCACAGGTGACAACCCAGGCATGCCAAGGGCCTACATGTGCTCTTCCTGCACCTCCCCGCAGCGGTAATCACACTGTCTTGAGTGGGTCTGATCTTATTGTAAGGGTCTCATCTCCTCCTGGTTATCTCCCTGCCGGTAGAATCAATGTTCCCTTCATATTTTTGTCCTTCCGTTCTTCCCAGAGTCTTTGAAAATAGCATAGTGTTTAATAGCTGCATAATTAAGAACATGGATTTTGAACCAGATTCTTTGGAACAAAAAAAATTCTAGTTTGTCACTTACTAGCTGTGTGACCTTCTATAAGCTGCTTAACTTCTCTGTATCTCCATTTTGTTATCTATAAAATGTGGATAATAATACTTATATCACAGTATAAGTGATGAGTTTCATACATGTAAAGTACTTAGAACAATGGTTGGCACATAGAATATGTTATTTAAATGTTAGCTATGATTATATTATTATTGCATATGAAACATATGTATTATATATATTATTATGTGTTAGATGAATGAATGCAGGTGAACTAACGCATGGGAAAGAAGGGACTGGATGGATATGCAATGAAATTCTTCTGGAAACCAACCATCAATTATAATATTAACACAATACAATAATAATAACCTTGGCTAGCATTTATTGGATATTTAAAAACATTATTTCATTAACTCTTCATAAAAATCTTAATAGGCAGGATCTACAATTAGCTGTATTACCAGGCCTGTTGGAGTTTTATCCCAAGATCACATGAATCCAGAGGTTGAGCTCTTTATTTTATTTTAATTTATTTTTTTGGTTATTCCTCACCTGAGGACTTTTTTCTCTATTGATTTTTAGAGAGATACAGAGAGAGATAGAAACATCAATGTGAAAGAGACACATCGGTTGGTTGCCTCCCACATGCGCCCAGACTGGGGCCAAGATCCAGCTGGCAATTGAGATACTTGCCCTTGACCAGAATTGAACCTGGATCCTTCAGTCCATGGGCCAATGCTCCAACCACTGAGCCAAACAAGCTAGGGCCAGAGGTTGAGTGTTTACTGCTATATCAATAGCCCCATCAGCCAGCTCTAGCCCACATGCCTTCTCTCCTCTGTACTGTGCCCCCATCTCTTCATCTCTTCACCTATTCCTTCAGGTCCATCTAAGGCAGTGGTTCTCAACCTTGGCTGCACATTAGAATCACCTGGGAATCTTTTTAAAATCCTGATTTCTGGGCCTCATCCTCTGGAAATTCTGTTTCTTTGTTACTAATGTTGTGGCCCCACCCCATAATAAAGAAACAGAATTTCTGGAGGATGAGGCCCAGAAATCAGGATTTTATAAAGATTCCCAGGTGATTCTAATGTGCAGCCAAGGTTGAGAACCACTGATCTAAGGCTTACTTCCTTTCTAAAGACATCCCAGACTGTTCCCATTAGTGTGATGCTCCAAGCACTTCTGCATATTGTATGCCCTCACTCTCTCCTGCCTGTGTCTATGTTATGTTAGATTCACTGTGTCACCTAAGTAGTTATCTGGAGACTAGAGGCCTGATGCATGAAATTCGTGCAAGAGTAGGCCTTCCTTCCCCCCAGCTGCTGGCACCAGCTTCCCTCTGGCACCCGGGACCTGGGCTCCCCTCACAGCCCGGCTTCATCTGGAAGAATGTCCGGTCTAATTAGCATATTATGCTTTTATTATTATAGATTTTGCAAGATCCAGGTTAAATTTGTGCCCAGGCTGAGACACTTCCCCAAGCTCCATGACCCAGCCAATCCCTGCTGAAAGCTGCCCTGAGTATCTATCAGAGTTCCCCAGAAACCAGGCTCTGCTGCTAGCCCTAGTATTGGGGATTGTAAAATGGGAATAGGAAGTTCAGCTGGATAGAATCAAGCCCTGCTCTAAACAAGCCTCCTTGACTTCTCTCAGTCACCTGGACTTGATGATGCAGAGAGAAGGGTGGAGAGCTGAAGTCAGCTAAGAAAGTCAAGCTATTTCTACAGAAGAGATAATAATACAGCCTCTCCTGCCTGCTCACGGATGCTGAATCCCTTAACAACATCTACAGAACAACTCACAAATGCACAAAGCAAATGTAGTTCAGAGCACAGAGAATGCTGAGAGGGTGGGGAGTTCAAAGGAGTGCTCAGAATGCATTAGAACCCTTCAAGGAAACTTTCCTAGAGGTAGTGAGTAGATTTTATAAAAGTTAAAAATATTTTTTTCATACAAATGCAATACATGCCTATGACAAACAAATCAGAATATACAGACAAGCAAAGAATTTTTTTTTAAACCACCTACAAATCTCGCCCACCTGAAAACAACTTCTGTTAATACTCTCAACACCTTGACAATGAGATTTTGCAGGATGCACTGTGCAGAGCTGGGGCACAGGGGTGTGTGTGTGTGTGTGTGTGTGTGTGTGTGTGTGTGTGTCAGAAGGGAGGTGGTCCAGGCATTTTGATTTATGCTGGGGAATAAGTGACAAGAAATCTAGATGATGGGTTTGGGAAGAGCAAGAGGACTCACAGATCTTTCAGTCCAGGCAGAGATATGAAGCAAGCGTAGTACCAAGGAGTCTAGCTGAACAGTGACACAATTAAAATAACCATAATAGGAATAACAGTTAACATTTGTTGAGTTCTTACCATGTGTAAGACAGTGTGCTAAGCACTTAAAATTCCATCATCTGATTTAATCTTCACAACCACTAAGAAGTAGGCATTCTTATCCCCATTTTATGGAGGCTAAAGGCTTTGCTCAAGCTCCCCAACCTGGCACTGATGTTTCTCACAGTGTGTGTGCCCCATAGGGTACCTGCATCAGAATGCCCTGCGGTAATTGTTAGACCATCTGAGACAATAGGAATGCAAAGACCTAGGACCTGTTTGCCCCACCTTTTGATTGAAAAGCTTTCATCTCCAGGTTGAAATGCTTAAGTCAGAAAGTCATAAATGAGCATGCCCAGGAGATACCTGTAAACTGGGAAATGCCTGGGGCTGTCTTCTGAGTAATCCACCTTCCCATTTCCTCCCCAAAATGCTCAATAGGTGACAGAGTCTGAGAGAGTCCAGCCAAGAGCTTCACACGCCTTCATTGTCATAGGTTAATCATCCCATAGCCTATCAGCCTGGAGGGAGCCCTCAGCAGGTGGTCTGCTGGGTTTCAAGGCAGCAACAAGATAGTGCAGGTCAATCACTCAAAATCACCTGAGGAGACAATCAGCATTAAGAGGCAGGACCAGGACTGGGAGGTCAGGGTAATAAGAAAGAGCGAGGAGCAAAAAGTCTATACTTGTAGTTTCACTTAGGGAGTTGGTCTTAAAGATCTCAAAGGTCCTTTCAGCTATTGTGGGAAGATACTTTCTAAGTCCCAGCTGCATGTACTTCTGCTGTTCCCCTTACCTCTGAGGCAGGTTCAGAAGGTGGCCTTGACAGAGGAGGCTGGGAAGAGCTGGAGCTGCTCCAGCCCTGGGTGGGGTGCCAGCACCTTCCTACATTATCAACTAAAAAATCGTTCTTGCATATTAGCTCGTTTGATCCTTCCCACTCCCTGGAGACTTTAGTATTTACAGTCACCCCATGTGTGACCTCGGGCAGAGACAGAGAGAACAATACTTTTTTTATTGATTTCTGAGAGGAAGGGAGAGGGAAAGAGAGATAGAAACAGCAATGATGAGAGGGAATCATTGATTGGCTGCCTCCTGCACAGCCCGCATAGGCCCCTATTATAGGGGATCAAGCCCACAACCTGGGCATGTGTCCTGACAGGAATCGAACCATGACCTCCTGGTTCGTAGGTCAACTCTCAACCACTGAGCCAAGCTGGCTGGGCTGGAAATGTGTTTTTAAGAACACCCAGGAACATCCAGGAAAGGAAAGAGGCAGTCATGTCCCCAGGCTCTCAAGTCCAGGTTGTAAAGCGGGTTTCGCAAATAACCAGGAAAGTTTCTCCCACAATGCTCAGGACCCACCTTCTTTCTCTTTTTCCAACTCTCATTGGTTGTCTGGCTGCCAGGCAGCATGGAGCCAGCCCTCCTACTGAACTGAATTCTCCCATGTCACCTCTGAGGTCCCTGTGACAAGATAATTGATATTCATTCATTTGCTGTAATTTTCCATTGCCTTCTCTTTCCGAGCAGGCACTGCTAGTCAGGCTTTTTGTTTTTTCTTGCCTTAGGAATTCTTGTAGGACAGAAAGCAGAAGTTTCTTGAAGCTAATTGATCTTCCTGTCTGTGACAGAAGCCCTAGTCTGTGATGAGAGGCTAGAGATAACCGGAGGGAGAAGGAGCCGGGGAGGCTTTGAAGGACAAGGAAAGAGAATGCAGAGTGCTCAGAAACCAGGAAGGCAGAAAGAAAGATTTAAAAAAATAATTCTGATGATGAAACAGAACTCATTCCAAGGTCCTGGGTAAGAACCAGATCTCAGGACCAGGGGGCCTTAGGCATTGGGTTACCATCCTCACCAAAGACTCCTGGGCCCCAAGAATGACTCAGAAGTAGCAAAACCGCCAAACTGGAAGAGACCTGCGGCATCAGAAGAAAACTCAGTGGACTATTGGCTGCTGAGTGGATGGGATGCCGCTACCCTTTGCCCAACTAGACACAATCTTTCAGGGGGTTGAACCCCCAGAATGACCTGCCCACTGAACAGGATTGGGAGCTCAGTCAGGTTGACTTTGACTGAAGGAGAAAATATAGAGGAATGCAGTATTCCAAGTTCAGCTGGGCTGTAAAGTAGGAGCCCCACCTGACATGTATGGAAGCATGTATGACCCTATTATCCTGGTGAAACCAGCCTGTGAAGATATTAGTTACAGCCCCTCAATACCCAGGTCTTATTACCTCTAAGCCCCCACCAGCTAATGTAGGCATTCCAATTCCGTGCTCTGTTGGTTAGGATAATTGAGCCATAAGTAATAGAAAACCTGTATAAGGAAGATTCAAGCATATAAGGAAATAGAGTCTCACTAATAGGAATTCCAACTGTAGCGGGTGCCAGGGGTAGTGCAATGAGCAGTTCAAAGTGTCAAGGACCCAGGTTGTCTGCATCTCTCTGCTTTGCTCTCCTGGAGATGTTGACCTTTCCCACAGCTGGCTCCCTGGGTGATTACACGATAAAATAACATCCAGAGGAAGAGAAGAGTGCTCTTCCTGGGTCCGCTGCTCAGATTTTTTTCAAAAGTCCCCTGTAGAATTCCTTTCGTGTCTCATTGTGTGCAGGCCTATTCTTAAACCAATCTCTGGCAAGGAGAATGGGATCGCTGCTCGCTCGAAGGTAAGCGAATGAATCAACCACAGAGAACACTGACAAAGGGCTTTCCACCTCCCAAATACAGCCTTCCTTGCTCAGTGTGAGGTCACACAGACACCTCCCCTCCCCACGATTGAGTTGGATCCTTATTTAGGTTAAATGCTTTCTCTGGGGCCCTAGCACTCCTTTCTGTAGCCTGGAAGGCTCTCAGACTCACTTATCAACTTCTGAATCCCAAATGCAAATGCTGCTCAGGGGTTCGTTCCCTTCAGCAGGAGATTCTTCAGCAGAAACAGCTCCTTAGAGGCACCCATGCCGGGAAGAGAAGGGATCCATGTTCCTTATGCAGACAGATCTAACATCAGCCCTGGCCTAGCCAAAACCTCCATGGTGTGGTTGCTTCCAGTTTGGGCCCAAGACCTCATCCTGTCTTCTGCCTCCGGTGGAGTAAAGTTGGGCCACTAGCAACTCATGCTACATAAGCTATGGCAGTCACATTGGAAAAAGACTGACTGTGCTACTTTTCTCTGAGGCTGTATACATGGCATCACAATTCTCCCTTCAGGTTATTCACTGCATTGATAGAACCCCATTTAACATCAGCGTAAATTCACACGCTTAGGATCACTCACCTATTTAAGCAGCAGAGCCAGAAACATTCTTGTCCAAGTCTTTTGTGGACATGTTTTTATTTCTCTTGGGTAAATGCCTAAAATTTTAATTGCTGGTTCACAGAGATGTGCATGTCTAACTAGGAGAAACTGTCAAACTGGTTTCCAAAATAGTGTATGAGTGTGTCCACTTTCTCACCAACATCTCATATTGTCAGTAGTTTTATTTTAAGCCCTGGCCGGTGTGTCTCAGTTGGTTGGGCCTTGTCCTGTGCACTGAAAGGATGCTGGTTGGATTCCCGGTCAGGGCACATGCCCAGATTGCCAGCTTGATCCCCAGAAGGGGGCGTGCAGGAGGCAGCTGAGTGATGTTTCCCCCACATCAATGTTCTCTGTCTGTCTATCTAGCTATCTCTATCTCTATCTCTCTCCCTCTCTCCCTCTCTTTTCCTCTCTCTAAAAATCATTTTTTAAAAATCTTTAAAAAATATTTTTAAGTATTATCCCATTGGGACCCTCTAAGAAATCGTTTGGAACACACCTCAGAATGGTTGCTGAGGATTAAAGGGCTATTTACAAACCCCAGTGCTGAATAACATATTATCCTCCAGCTGCTTCCAAAAGATCAAAGGGCACCATTGTATTTTTTAATCAAAAGCCCTTTATCACAGATAGGTATAAATTAGCATAGAAAAAAAAGTAGACGGTACACCAAAAGGTTAACAGTGATTATCTCCGAGGAGTGAAATTTTGAGTGGGATTTGTTTTGTTTTCTAGAGTTTCTAAATGTTAAATAATAAACATAAGAAGAATGATGCCCTATATTTGTGTACCCCTCCCATTAGGTGACATTTCTTTGTGCCTTAGAACAAATATAGAGGCTGTGAATATAATTGATGGTTGATGATAAGCTCACCTGGGTGGTGGCCAAGTTCTGCCCCTACTCAACCAAAAAATAGGGCTATTGAATTCTGACACCCTCCCTTCCCTCCTTTCCCCAAACAAAGATTATTTGAAAAGTTTCCTTGTTCTCTAAGCAAATGATATCAGCACACACACACAATAAAAGCATTTCTCTCGAAAGCTTTTCCAGAATGTTCTGATCAAGCCAAATCTACCAAAGGAGTGTGTCAAGGAGCCAGGAAAAGGGGAGATACTGCTGGGCTGCACACTGGCGTCAGCGTGGATGGAGCCCTGGATTCCTGGGCACTCTCCCTCCTCCGCCTCGGGCTAAGGGCAGAGGAAAGGACAACCTTTCTGCCAATGGAACTCATAGCTAGCTGCGGCCCGAATCCTACTTCCCCTTTAAAAAACAAAAACAAAGCAATCTGCTCCTCAGAATCCAGACCAGCCACTCTGGGGCCCTTGCATATGCTGGCAAGCAGCCTGATGGCTAATAGATAACAGGTTATCCAGGAAATAATTAGAAGCCCGCGCCCACACGGATCAGTTGCAAACACTGACCTCTGTCATTCAGGATGTGGCCCTGGACGCAAAGAACCCTTTCTTCTTTCACTTTCAGGGGTTGGGAAAATGTCAGGCGTCTCTCCCGTCCTTTATACATGACAAGTTAACAAGTGCTGAGCCTCCCTCCACTAGGCGGGTAAGCCCTCTTCAGCACCAGTCAGGGAGACCCAGCAGGTTCTCTCCCATGAGTCCCTGGGGTGGGTGAGGAGGGTGTCAGTCCACCAGAGGCCGGCCTTGAGGTAGGAGGCCCACGCCAGCTTGCTTTTTGACCATTCCCTGCCTGTGTCTCCAGTCTTCTAGTCCTCCTTGCCCACATGTCTGCCCTGCTCTGCTCCTTTCCAAGTCCACGCCTGGCTGCAGAGGAAGATCTTTCCAGCCCTGCTGGTTCTTTCCCAATTCAGCACATTGCATTCCCCCAGCTCCCCTCCCCACCTTGTGTTATATACCCTGTAAAACCAGTACAGTTTTTTAGGGAAGGACCAAAATTCAGAAATAAAAGCTTTTGTTTGTGTTTAATAAATCCATGTGAATTCACTGCCTGGGATTATGTCTTTTGTGTAACATCATTGCTACTTTTAATAATGGCTTCTAAAACTGTTTTCTCTTCAAACCTTCTTTATCCTTTTCTTTAGCAAGGTGTATAGAATCTGAATGTACACAGGGATATAATGACAGATTGAGGCTTTCTCACTCTGTTAAGTAGATGAAACCAGTTAATTATTATTTTCTTTTCTTTTAAAATATGTATATTGATTTTTTTTTATTTTGATTTTTTTAGAGTGAGAGGGAGAGAAACATCAGCGTAAGAGCATAACATGGATTAGCTGCTCCTGCACGCCCTCTACCAGGGATCGAGCCCATGGGCATGTGCCCTGACTGGGAATCAAACCGCCAACCTTTTGGTGTATAGGACGATGCCCAACCAACTGAGTCACACTGGGCAAGGCTAATAATTATTTTCTTATATGCCCTGTAAAGCCAGGAAAATCAGCCTCCCATCCCCACCCCTCTCTTTGGATGGTGCTTGAAGGGGTTCAGAACAGGCCTCCCCAAGGTGTGCCACTTTGGCACAAGAATTATTTTGAACAGAAGGCAACCAAGACTCTGAGGGTTCAGGAGAAACTTTTATCTCTTCCTTTAAGGATTTATATTGGGGGCCTTGCCCATAATAAGAGCTATCACCCGAAATAACTTTTTATGGCCTCTCTATATGGCAGGGCAAACGTGTAACTACTGAACATCTGCTCTTCTCATCCTAGGAATGACCTTTTTCCCCTCTGAAGCCCCAAGGTGCCTTGCCTCATCCTCAGCTCACAATGTCATTCATGCTTCATTTCCGCTTTGTGCCTCAGACTCTCTCATGTATGTGGAGTTCCCATACCTATGAATGTAATTGAATTTGGTCACTTTTCTCTTGTTAATCTATCTTATGTCTATTTGATTATTAGACCAGCCCAAAGAACCTGGAGTAGTAAAGGAGAGATTTTTTTTCTCCCCCACAGGCTCAAGGTGGCTTTCTCTCATAAAATCAACAGTAATAAGAGTAGTTTCCATGCTTTAGGCACTTACATGTGCTGGGCTGTGCAAAACACTTTATGTTTATGGCCTTATTTAACCCTTTCCACCATACTGGTTTTTGTTTGTTTTTGTTTAATCCTCACCCAAGGGTATTTTTCCCCATTGATTTCTAGGGAGAGAGTAGAAGGAGGGAGGATGAGGGGAGAGAGGAGAAACATCAATGTGAGAGAAACACGTTGATTGGTCACCCCACTGGGGCTGGGGAACTGTAACCCGATGTACGTGCCCCTGAATGGGACTGGAACCCAAGACTCTCTGGTCTGCAGGCCAATGTTCTAACCCAGCCGTGGGCAAACTACGGCCCGCGGGCCGGATCCGGCCCGTTTGAAATGAATAAAACTAAAAAGAAAAAAAGACCGTACCCTTTTATGTAATGATGTTTACTTTGAATTTATATTAGTTCACACAAACACTCCATCCATGCTTTTGTTCCGGCCCTCCGGTCCAGTTTAAGAACCCATTATGGCCCTCGAATCAAAAAGTTTGCCCACCCCTGTTCTAACCACTGAGAAAACCCAACTACAGCCATACCTTTTAATTATCTCCATTCTACAGATGAGAAAACAGAGGAATAGAGAGATTAAATAACATGTTAGTTAAGGAAGGAAAAAAGGTAGAAACAGTAAAGATTCTGAGTCAAATTCCTGTCTGTCAGACTCCAAAGACCCATCATTTGTCACCATTGTGAAAAGTTCCTCCTTCATGCTAGGCATGAAGTAAGCTATCAATAAATGCAAGTTATTATTACTTAACAATTTCTGCTAGCACCCAATAGCTAGATTTACCAAGAAGTTACTGTTTTAATTAGTATAATTTATATTTCCTGCCAAAGACAAGCCCTCCAGACTTCTCTGCCTTAGCTTGAGTCCTCCCCAAAAGAAGACTGTTTATCTTCGAGTTGCAAGCAGTTGACTGGACTGGTGATTACAGAAAGCTCAGTGAGAGAATGGGGAAGGAGGAAGCCAATAAAGGGTTTAGTGAGCAGGTTACCACAGAGTGGGGATGGAAGGGTCAGTCCCACTGGGACCCTCTGAGAAATTGTTTGAGACACACTTCAGAGTGGTCTCTGAAGACCTCACACTCACCCCCCATAGATAAGGGTTGCTCCTGGGGCATTCACTTCCTGCTCACTCAGGGGCCAGAGCAGGGGTGGGCAAACTTTTTGACTCGAGGGCCACAATGGGTTCTTAAACTGGACCGGAGGGCCGGAACAAAAGCATGGATGGAGTATTTGTGTGAACTAATATAAATTCAAAGTAAACATCATTACATAAAAGGGTACGGTCTTTTTTAGTTTTTTAGTTTTATTCATTTCAAACAGGCTGGATTCGGCCCGCGGGCCGTAGTTTGCCCACGGCTGGGCCAGAGCATACCCAAGGGCAGCAAGAAGCAGGAACTGTTAGTGCATTGGGGAACAACTGGCAGGTGACCTGGGATAAGCCAACACACCGATGTATGGGTGGGGCTGCACCTGCCAGCTACACAGCAATCTCCCATTGTTGCTAATGTAGACTCTAGTTAATTTTCTTCTCAGAAGCTCTTGCCAAACAGCCCTATTGTTTGCTCTGGATTTAGTTTTAAAGAGCATTTCCTCTTTGAACTATGAGTGCCTGCTTGGAACCGTCTTTAGAAATTCTAGATAACCCAGGCTCCCTTACGGTATCCATAGTCATGATAGTCCATGCGTGTCTGTGCATTGTGCCTTCCAGTTTACAAAATTACAGAACACTTTTGGGTATATGAGCTCATACAATCCTGTGGTAAACCAGTGAGGTGGATGGTGGTCCTCTGAAGCAATCCGGAATTCTCGATCCTTCTACATGGGATTAGAAACACTTGAGTGATCTCAGTGGAGATGATTCCCAGGGAAGTTTTACAGCATCGCTCCTCTACCTGAACAGTCCCTATGGTCCTAAAAAGACTCATTCTGGCCATTTGACTCATGTTTGGAAGCTTTAAGAATATTGATGCTTATGGATTCACAAAGCAACCCAGTTACTTCATTCATGTTCCTTGCTGGGAGCCGGTCCATGCTTGCTGTTTCAAGGGACCTGGCATATATGGCATACTGTTCTTAATATGTTTGCTCACCTTCTTGGCACTATGTGTTTTAACCAAGGTCTCTGAGAAAGGTTGTTTCCCCAGGTAGGGATTTTCCCCTGAAGTTAGGGAGGGAATAAAACCTCTTAACTAGTGCCAGGTGGGTAATTAATCACTTTAACTACGAACAATCATGCTTAAGCTACATAATCTTTACTCCCTGGAATGGAGATAAGAAACGCCCTAACCTTTGTAATAGAGATTGATAGGATTGAATCAACTGGTATAAATACAGATGTAATAAGACAGCAAGACACAGAACTTAGAATACGGAACCAAGAGAGACAGAACATAGGCACAGAACCTACACAGAACGTTCTCTAGAGACAGAAGAACTTTGCTGGAGAGAACATGGCAAAAGATCCTGGACAGAAACTGGCCTCAGAACCTAGAGACAGAACCTAGCGAGAGAACATGGCAAAAGATCCTGGACTGAACCTGACTACAGAAATTGGCAAGAGAACCTGACTAAAACCTGGTGACTGAACCTGGCTGGAGAACCTGGACAGAACCTGGCTGAAGAACCTAGCGAGGGAACATGGCTACAGAACCTGGCTGGAGAACCTGGAGAACCTAGCAAGAGAACATGGACACAGAACCTGGCTGGAGATCCAAAACAGAACTTCGCTGGAGATCCAGACCAGAACTTGGCTGGAGATCCTGGCTAGAGATCCTGGCTAGGCTGCTGATCAACTGAACGCTGTCTCCGTGTCCTTCCTTCTTCGCCGACTCCGACCACGCCTTTGGGGACCCCTGGACCTGCTGGGGTTGGACCCCGGCAGTTCCTCAAAGTACAGATGTAACAAGAGGTTAAAATAGAAGTTCCTACTAAAGCCTGAAGACACTAGAGATCAAATTCCAAAAAGAGGTACCAGGACTTAGCTAATTTGGCTCAGTGGATAGGGAGTCAGCCTGTGGACCAAAGGGTCCCGGGTTCAATTCCGGTCAAGCGCAGGTATCTCAGTTGCAGGCTCCTCCTCAGCCTGGGCCTTGGTCAGGGTGTGTGCAGGAGGCAACCAACCAATGTGTTTCTCTCACATCGATATTACTCTCTGTCTTTTCCTCTCTCTTGCACTCTCTCTAAAATCAATGGGAAAATATCTCCGGGTGAGGATTTTAAAAAAAAGAGGAAGACAGAGAAAATCAGTTCCATGACTCTCATACTCCTCATTCATGATGACAGAATGACTCATAATTTGCAGATGAGAAAAGAGGATTTCTGGGCAGAGTTTTTGGTATGCTGTGACTCTACTCCCACACATGGGGTAGAGAAGGGAGTGTAGGGGCCTTGTTCCAAGCTTCAGAAAAGGAGAGTCAGCTTGTCCCCTGAGAGAACTTAATATGTGTCCCTTGTAGCATAGGGAAGACAGTGTACAGGTATCCAATTCCCACCTAGAAAATCTAAAGGACAGTGATGGACTGATTATGGCTTTGATTGTGGATTAAAGGGAAGATTGAGGGCAGGAATTATGAAAGCCTGTGCCCCCCCACACACACATTTGTCACAACAGAGACTATGTGAGTGTGTGGCCAGATGTGGGCCTCATCTAAGATAGGGTGGGCAGTGAAAGGATTGAGATGCAAAATCAATACCCACATTTTAGAATAACACTAGTAATAGGTGTTTTACCATGTGTCATTGCTATTTTTTTGAGAGAAAGAGGACATGACTTGACTTGATAAACATTCACTCAAAAGGATGGTATATCAGTGATATGTATATTCACCAAGTGCCGGGGTCCAACCCCAGCAGGTCCAGGGGTTCCCAAAGGCGTAGACGGAGTCGGCGAAGAAGGAAGGACATGGAGACAGTGTTCAGTTGATCAGCAGCCTAGCCAGGATCTCCAGCCAGGATCTCCAGCCAAGTTCTGGTCTGGATCTCCAGAGAGGTTCTGCTTAGGATCTCCAGCCAGGTTCTGTGTCCATGTTCTCTTGCTAGGTTCTCCAGCCAGGTTCTGTAGCCATGTTCCCTCACTAGGTTCTCCAGCCAGGTTCAGTCACCAGGTTCTAGTCAGGTTCTGTAGCCAGGTTCTGTCTCTAGGTTCTGTCTCTAGGTTCTGTTGCCAGTTTCTGTCCAGGATCTTTTGCCATGTTCTCTCCAGCGAAGTTCTTCTGTCTCTAGGTTCTGTGTAGGTTCTGTCTTCTAAGTTCTGTCTTCTAAGTTCTGTGTTGTTACATCTGTATTTATACCAGTTGATTCCAATCCTATCAATCTCTATTCCAAAGGTTAGGGCGTTTCTTATCTCCATTCCAGGGAGTAAAGATTATGTAGCTTAAGCATGATTGTTCATAGTTAAAGTGATTAATTACCCGCCTGGCACTTAGTTAAGGGGTTTTATTCCCTCCCTAACTTCAGGGGAAAATCCCTACCTGGGGAAACAACCTTTCTCAGAGAGGTGACCTTGGTTAAAACACATAGTGCCAAGAAGGTGAGCAAACATATTAAGAACAGTATGCCATATATGCCAGGTCCCTTGAAACAGCGAGGATGGACCGGCTCCCGGCAACCAAGCTGTGCAGGGGTTAAATTGGTTGTCAGATGTTTGGGTCTTTAATTACACAGCCGAATACGAGAACTAAAGGATATTTCAGTTTTTGAATAATACAGTGGGGCATTGACTTACGAGTGTCCTAACGAGTTTTTCGAGATATGAGCCGTCTCTAAGACGATTTTTTGCTTTGAGTTGTGAGCTAAAATTCGGGTTATGAGCCAGCTTCAGATACCCCACCCGCTAGTTGGCGCAGCGAACGTCACAGTGAACACCACAACATCAGCCCACCATCACGTGTCTCACTCGTTCACTATTGATTTGACATACGAGTAATTTGAGTTACGAGCTCCATCATGGAACGAATTAAACTCGTAAGTCAAGGCCCCACTGTAATAGCTAATGTTTGTGAAGCACCTTTTATGTTCAGGCACCGATATAAGTACTTTACATGTATTAACTGGCTTAAGCCTGTGGAAATCCTGTGAGAAGGTGCTGTGACTACCTTGACCTTAGAGATGGAATCAACCAGGCACAGATTAAGCAGTGTTCTCAAGGTCCCACAGGTAGGATGTGGACTTGAACCTAGGTGGTGTGGCTCCAGAACCCACCTCTTAACTGCACTATACAGTTTCTCTTAAAACATAAGGGAGAGAAATTAACCAAATAAAACTGAGTTTCTAGTCATGGTCTGCGGGCAGAAGGAAATGTTGTGATATGCTGGTAAACTGGACCCCTCTGCTCTCCCCCTTCTCACCCCCGCCCAAGCCCTGGTTTATGACATTTACCAGTTTCCTTAGTGTAAGGGTGGGGAGCTTCAACTTCAAAGGAAGATGTTATGAGACTGAATACTTTAATTATTAAGTGTATACTGTGCGATTTGAAGTGACCAGAGGATTATAGGTATTACTAAGTGTGACCAGAAACTCCTGGGACTTTCCTTACATTTTATCTGGGGCAGAGGAAGAGCTCACGCCCCTGAATAAATTAGAAAGGACAGTGGGAGACCAGAACAAATTTACTTTGATTACACGCCATGAGTCATGCTTATTCAGAATGATGATCATTTGTATTTCTAATACTCAGAGACTTCCTAATGCCCAAAGAAAGAGTGGGCTATGGTTTATGAGCTAGACTCTGGTTCAGGATCCTAGAAGACTTCACTGAAGAGGTGACAGCAACTATATAAATAAGCCAGTGGCAGCCATGGCCAGGAGGTCTCCATTGCTCCCCACCCAGCTTGGAAGCCGAGATTAAAAATAGCTCTCATTTTTAATCTCCACCACTGCTCTCATGGCTGCAAGACCCAAACTTCAGTTTAAAAATCCACTGCATGTTCCCTCCCACCCCCCAGACCCAATGATAAATCTACTAAGAGCTTGACTCCCTCTGGAGTCAGTGGGTGAATGGATTGGATAATGGCTGTGAATATCACAGTAAATATGTATCTACCCTTCTGGACCCAGTCTTGTGATGCTGGAGCTGGGACTCGGCAAAACACTGCAGCTTTGCCAGCAGGCTCCATGTTAGCTCTTCCAAGGGGAAGCACCAGAGGGAGACAGCAAAGCTGCAAGAGAAAGTTGGGACTCATTCCTTCCTGTCTGCTTCCCCTGGGGTTCCTTTTCCGAAACATGTCCCTCTAGTCTCATTCTTCACTCTGGCAGGGGCAGTTCCTTCTCCTGACAGCATTTGCCTGCAGTTTGCAGTTCTTCCAACACTCCCACTCCCCACTCCCAGGAGAACCAGGTCTCCACGGGGCCCCTTTCCACCTCAGAGGTGCCACTCAGCTGAGCAGCGCTTCCTCCTCAGAGTCTGACTTTTAGGTTTCTCCGTTTTATTAATTCCCAACTCTTCCCAAACCTAGTTGACAACTCATACTTAGTGAAGAGTTATTATACCACCTTCTCTGTTTAAATAACTGATGATGCGTCTGTCTCCTGGCCGGTCCCGGGAGGATACACCTCTTAATGAAAAATGGGGAAGTAGAGTATCTCAGGGGACTGGTTGGGGCTAAGAACTAGTGACACCTCTGGGGGGATTTTTTAAAAAATATGTTTTTATTGATTTCAGAGAGGGAGGGAGAGGGAGAAAGAGACAGAAATATCAATGATGAGAGAGAATCGTTGATTGGCTGCCTATCACAGGCCCCCCACTGGGGACCGAGCCCACAACTGGGGCATGTGCCCTGACCCAGAATCGGACTGTGACCTCCTGGCCCACAGGTCGATGCTTAACCACTGAGCCACACCGGCAGGTGTGGAGGAATTTTTTAGAGTAGTTTCTTAACCTTTTTTTCTTTAATATATTTTTATTGATTTCAGAGAGGAAGGGAGAAGGAGAGATAGAAACATCAATGATGAGAGAGAATCATTGATCGCTGCCTCCTACAGGCCCCACACCGGGAATCAAACCGTGACCTCCTGGTTCATAGGTCAACAATCGACCGCTGAGTCACCACGCCAGCTGGGCTCTTACTCTTTTGAATCATGGAGCCCTCTGAGAAAGCTGAAAATAATGAGCTGCCTCTCTAGAAACTGTAAGTATAAGCACATCCCCCACCTCCCACCCTCACACACAACTTTACACCCAGTTGCAGTGGCTGGTAGACCACAAAGCCCAGGTTAATAATTCCTGTGGGAGAATGCTGGCCAAGTTGATTCTCCATCTTGGAAAAACCTGTTTGACTCTCAAAGGCTGTTGCCTAAACCTAAGAAAAGTCCAACAAAAGGACGATCAGTACTGGGTTGCCAAGGAGCTGCCCTAGATTTTCAAACTCCCTGAATTTGAGATAAATATCCTGACCGTGCACCTGCCAATCATACTGGATTTGTAGTTGCTCTTACATCTGAGGTCTTGTATCTTTTTCAGCAACAACTATTTTATTCATGGGGGCCCACCCAACAAGAATGAGGAATTCTGAGACAGAGCCCTGTTTTCGGGGCTCTCCTCCCTAGAGGCCCCTGGCTGACCCAGCCAGCTGACCTGGCCAGGTCCCAGCTGTTCTCTACCCTTGGGTAGCCACCTAGAGTGTAGCCTTCCACCTTCTGGCTGGCATTATTATTGCATGTCAATTTTCCAGAAAGCAATTCTAAGTAAGGATAAGAACTTTTGTTTGACTGTGAGATAGTCATCTGGATGTGTTTTGTAGAGGATTATGCCCCAGACCATAGAGGGGAGAATGTAGAGATTGGGGAAAGTTAGGACCTCTGGCCTTAGTTTTTTCATCTCTAAGGCAAAGCCTGCCATTATCTAAATGCTGAGGACTCTCTCACGGGTTTTCCCTTCTCCATTGAACTGCCCTATTGAGCTTTCCACTAGAAGGCAGAGGATGGAAGAGAATTCTTCCTTATATCACTTATACAGTTAGATAGTCACCATGTAGCTCTAAGAGCTGTCTTGTATCTGTTTGCTTTCTCAGTTGAATATTGATCTTTTAAGTTATTTAGACATTGCTTGAGATCTAGATTAATTTTTCTGTTAATTAATAAATGCTTTATTACTTTAGTCAATCATTCTGCAAAATGATTCATTCATTCATCAATCTTTTACTGAGTGCCTAACATGTGCCTGTGAGTGGTGAGGGGATGGATCTAGGACACACGTGAAGAGGAGAAGTCAAATATTTATTGAGCTTCTGTCAGATGTCAGCACGGGCCTAGGTACTAGGGATGGAGCAGCAAAGAAAACAGACAACATCCCTGCCTTCCTGGAGATTTCATTCTCATTAGAGCAATGAACAATAAAAACAAACAAAACTAGTGGATGGATCCATGGTCCTTGTGGATTTGGATAAGAGCTGTGACAGAAACACGGTGGCCATGCAAGTCCTCTTTGAGAAGTGACATTTAAGCTGCATCCCAAAGCATGATAGATATTCATGTGAAGAGCCTGAGGGAAGAGGATTTCAAGCAGAAATAACAGGGAGTACAAGGCCCTGAGGCGGAAGAGCTTGGCCCATTTGTGCACTTGTAGGAGGTAAGGCTGCCAGAGGGTAGTTATCAAGGAGAATGAAGCATGAATGAGGTTACAGAGGTTGGTTGTTGATGGCTTTTTTAAAACAGCCAATAAATTTTATGAACAAATTTGTAGATAACTCAAGTCTAGGAAGAAGAGCTAACACTGTTAAATGACAAAACCAGAATTCAAAACATTTTCATAGATGGCACAGATCTCTGTATTAAACCTCGCACTTCGGTTTTTAAAAAATCGGCTGCAAGAAAACAGTAGAGGCAGATCAAGTACACCATCAGTTCTTATGAGAGGGTTTTGGGTTTTGCAGAGAGCAGTGCCTAAGACAGAGGCCTGAGTGCAAGCTCTTTCCTGGGGAATGAAAGGAACAGAGGTGAGGAAGTGGTAGAGTGAAGAGAGAAATAAAAGAACTAATATGGAGCTGTGGTGTGGAGTTGGCCTTGTCTACAGGCTTTTTCCTACACCATCCCTGGAGATCATGGAGCTGCCGTCTGAAAGGTATCTCAGCACCAACCAAAGCGGGAAGAAAGGGGACAACAGTTCTCCGTCACCCCCCAAACCACCGTGCAAAGGTTCTCCCCATGATGTCTATGTTGCCCATGCATGAGTGCCAACCATTCACAATGTCATTCAGATATTTGAAGACGGAAAACAACGAGCATAAAGAAAGGACCTGAGGTGGGTCATGGTCAGCAAACCTGTGGGCACTGGCCGATACCACACAGAACTGCACACAGCCAGAATAAAGGTGGGTGAGGCCCTAACCTCTGAAGTAATTCACAAGAGGTGTGTTATACACTTACATTGGTAAGGAAGGACGATTTCCCTCCATTTAATATTTTATCTCAACCTTTTTAGGCTTTTGTTATTGTTGTTGTTAATCCTCACCCCAGGATATTTTTTATTTTTCCTTTTTTATATATATAATTCTTTACTGTTGAAAGTATTACTTATTTTCCCCTCTCTCCCCCATTGACCCCCTCCAGCCCACTTCTGCCCCCCATTTTTCCTTTTTTTTTTTTGTTTGTTTGAGAGAAGGGGAGCGAAATGGAGGAAGGGAAGGAGGGGGAAGAGAGAGAGAAAAAATGAGAAAGAAACATCTATGTGGGAGAGACACATTGGTTGGTTGCCTCCCGCATGAGCCCCAACCATGGCTGGGGATCAAATCTTTATTAAATACTAGAGGCCTGGTACACGAAATTCTTGCATGAAGGTGGGTCTCCTCAGCCCGGCCTGCACACTCTCACAATCCAGGACCCCTCGGGGGATGCCCAACTGCCAGTTTAGCGGGATCAGGCCTAAACTGGCAGTCGGACATTCCTCTCACAATCTGGGACTGCTGGCTCCTAATGGCTCTCCTGCCTGCCTGATCACCCCTAACCACTCTCCTAACTGCCTGATTGTCCCTAACTGCTCACCTACCTGCTTGATCGCCCCTAACTGTCTCTGCCTCGGCCCCTGCCACCGAGGTTTCGTCCGGAAGATTGTCCGGAAGCTCTTTCAGCTGTCCAGTCTAATTAGCATATTACCCTTTTATTATTATAAAGATTATCTAAGATTTCTGACTCATCATAAAATGCTACAGTTATATAGACTACTTACTTCTGCTAATCCCAGGGCTATCAAGGCTGGTGGGAGTGAGGAGTATGTGGGGAAACCATTTATTTCATTTATCCCAGTTCAACCAAAGGCCTCGATTTTAAAATTTGACTCATTTCCAAATGAGGTTATACATACAGTCTCAGAGGCACACTACAACAACATTGAAAGCTGATGCTCTTCATAAAGTTAAAATGTGTCCCCCTTACCAGATCTGACTGCCTGTAGTACATTATGAAGTAATATTTTTAAAAGTTCTATAATTATCTTGTTAATAACTCTGTGCCTTTGGTGTTAAATTATACTGATTTTATTAAATACAATGTTTCAAAAACTATCACCCTTTTAAAAATTCTGTTCTAAAAACATTTCTACTTTTTTTTTTAATATACCAAGAACATTAAAAGATTGAAAGGGGCTCATGTATGGCTTGGCCTCTAAAAGATCCTGGCTAATCCCTACCAACTCTGTGAAAGCCCTGCTTTCAGAATTTCCATTTGCCCCCATTCTGGGGGGCTTATTAGCCCTGCCGCTTTGCTGCATGGGGGGAAATCAAAGGAAACTAGCTGCTAGAGGGTGAGTAAGGAACCCTAACTCCTTTTCCCAGCTCTGAAGGTGTTTGTAAATATCACCCAAGGTACTCTGGTATTGCACTGGTGATGGCTTTATTTTCTTCTTCCAGAGGGTTAGGAGTCCCTTTAGATAATTGTTGCTATGGGGAGCCAGTGCTTCTAGCTATGCCTCTCTTGGATCCCCAAAGGACTGTCTCAGAGTTTCTTCCATCTGTTTATTCTCTAGGCCACTTCAAATTCGAAACTCATTCTCTCCTCCATATATTCCTGCCAGCTCTCCAATGGTGCTTTTTGGGGAGGCCCTATAAAAGTCGGGGGTCACTTATCTCTGTTCTGCAGGCATTAAACTAGCTGGCTGCCAGCTGTGGTACGCCATTGTTCACCTCCTCAGTGGACTCCTGGGCTTCCTCTCCCTGCCCTTCAGGTTCTAGGTAGGGACACACATATCACTCAAAGAAGCTAGCATGGGCTTGCAGAAATATCAACCAGCACTGGGGGCCCATGTACAGAGCAATCTGCATGACATTTGGGCCAAAATGCCTCTCCTTGAAGAAGCAGGGACTTAGGCCAGACCCCAGTTTTATCATCCCCTATATGACTGGTTGCCCTTGAACTGCATGCACTTGTGCTTGCATGATGTTGAAGATGATTTATTCCTGATGAAGGTGCTCCCCATTCAGTTGTCCTCTCTTCCGGTGGCCTGTCTCTCATCACCCAGCAATGTATCTCCATATAATCCTACCCCTTCGGGTTAGAGAGCAAAGCAGCAGTGGGAGGAACAGAAATGATTCCAATAATCTGCTTCCCAGACCGGTGATTATAGAAAACCAAGATACAGAAAGTGACTTAAAGGGGATTCCCAGCCCGGAAGGAGAGCCACAGAAAGGCAAGAAGGTGGTGTCATTCTCCATCCTCCCAGCTCAGACCCCAATCTGTCTCACTGTCAGGTTGGAGTGGGCTCAGATTTCTCTGTTGGAAACTTACTAAGACCCATTTGGCACTACAATGGCCACCTCTCTGGGAACCCAAGCAGGCAGGAAATTAGATCAAAATCCGGGCCTGAGTGGCACGGTTCCCACTCAGCAGGGCTCCGCACCAGTGGGGCTCAGGCATCCTGGGAAGTTCACAGAGATCCAGAGCAGAACCTCATAGTGCACCTGGATTCTAGGAACTGAGAAACAGACGTGGACTTGGTGAAAAAAGAATGGGGATGGGGTGGAAGAGAGAGCTCAGACCCTTCAATCTCAACAAAGAACAAAATTTGCAGCCTCAAGACGATTCAGTTCTTCTAAGGTCTGTGGAGGACATGGACCTACTTTTTTTTTTTTTTCAGTTCCTACTCTTGAGTAACACTAACCTTATTGGGGAAATGCAGCACAGGCATAAAAGAGACTTAACAAGACAGATGTCAGCCTCGTGACTTCATGCCCACAGAGAGGCAAGGGCAACAGGCTCAAGGAGAGAGGGCCTGGTGCCTGGAGCTGAAGGGAAGACTTCAGGAGGAGGGGAGCTTGAATGGGCTCTGGGAGGGAGGGACAACTGGCCAGGGAGGACACTCTGGCCTGAGAAGGAAAAGAATTAACTTCATGGAGCTCCATGGAAGTTCTTTCCATCGGGAGAGAGCAAGTTCAGACTTTGAGTATGGTTCCCTATGTCATCTCCCTCAGGATAGAGATAGAATTCCTTCTTGTCCTTTATTCCTCCAAAAGGTCTAAGGAAGCAGAGCACTCCAGAACCTGGTGGCAATCTAAATACTGTTATTATCACCACTTACAATTATAATAATCATTCACGGAATGCTTTCTCTGCTCCAGGCACTGTGTTAAGTGCTTTACAGACATTAGTCTCATTTAATCTTCACAAATACTTTACTGTATAGGTACTATTATTATCCCCATTTTATAGATGAGGAGCCTAAGACTTGTAGATGTTAAGTCACTTGCCCATACAGATAGTAATTGGTAGAGCCCTGGCTAGTCGCCAAACATTGACTCCAGAGCTCACACATTTAACCACTGTTTATTCCATGGTCCTTAAGTACAAGAGAACTAAAGAATATTTCGGTTTTAGAATAATAAAAGCTTTTTATGTGCAGGCACTGCTCTGTGTACTTTACGTGCACTAACTTGTTTAAACCCATGGAAATCCTATGAGAAGGTGCTGTGACTGCCTGATCTTAGAGATGGAATCAATGCAGCACAGATTAAGCAGTGTGCTCAAGGTCCCTCCGGTTGGATGTGGACTTGAATCCAGGGGCTGCGGCTCCAGAGCCCCCCCTCTTAAGCGCATTATACAGCTTCTCTTAAAGCATAAGGGAGAGAAATAAACCAAACAAAACTGAAAGTTTCTAGTCATTATCTGTGGGCAGAAGGCAATGTTGGGTTGGGCTAAAAGCAGTGGTGTACTGTTAAACTGCACTCCCCCCCCCCCCCCCCCCGCCCCGCCAAAGCACCCTCGTTGACAACATTTGCCAGTTGCTTTGGTGTAAATACTTCCACCTTGGCTGATTTCAAGATATTAACTAGCTGATAAAATTCCTGAATGTTGAACAATCGCCTCTCAGGAATTGCCCAG
The DNA here is from genome assembly GCF_014108235.1 of Myotis myotis. Taxonomy (NCBI): domain Eukaryota; kingdom Metazoa; phylum Chordata; class Mammalia; order Chiroptera; family Vespertilionidae; genus Myotis; species Myotis myotis. The sequence goes on along the minus strand of NW_023416313.1, from coordinate 196,385,720 downwards.
TTAGACAAGGACAGTCTAATTCAAGTCTAACTTTTCTCTGAGACCCTCTCCAAACCCTCCAGCCCTCACAGAGCACCCCTTTTCCTGGATTCTTATGGCACTCGTAACGTGTGCTGCTGACTTGGCATTTCATCGTCCAAGGTCTCAGGTCATTGTCTCATTTAATTGGGAACATCTTGTCTCTCAACAAGGCTGCAAATAACCTCTAGTAAGGACATGTCATACTTCTCAAGGCCGCTCCTTATCTTGGCTGTCTGCTCCTCTCCATGCACCCTCCTTAGCTGCCCTGCCTCAATATCCTAATTCTCTTACCCTTTCTCACCTGGCAAACATAAATCTGGCAGCTTCCCACCACCTTCTGGATGGAACTGTCTAGCTCTTTGCAGCCTGTGCCCAGAGAACCCCTGGACCCTCTCCCAGGATGCTTCCCTGGGCGAGAAGTGGCTTCTCCCTGGTACACTGTCCTCGAATGTCATTGTGAGCATCTATTGTCCTGACCCCCTCAGCGCTTTCCCCATTAACTGCCGTCTCTGAGGAGGAATCAATCCACCCTGTAAGCATTCTCTTGGGAGGCCTGGGGACTGACTGATGGGCCTCGTTGTTTTATTATTGGTCAGAGTAAGTTAAGTAAGCCCAATCAATAAATTTTATAGGACTTCCCAGATTGCTCATCCAGAGGTGAGACCCAGGCGCTTTCCCCTCAGTAGATTTAGACCCCTGCCTAAACAAAAAGCAGGGGAAGCAGCTTGATTTCCTTTTTTTTTAAAACTTACTGGGGTGACATTGGTTAATAAAATTATATAGGTTTCAGGTGTACAATTCTATAATGCATCCCCTGTATATTGTATCGTGTGTTCACCACCCCAAGTCTTGATTTCCTTTAGAAAGAATCTCTTCGTGTCCTTGAGCCTGTCACAACTTAAATCAATACCCTTGACAGCTTCCAAGAAGAAATCCATTGCCTTTGAAGTGTCTCTACCCTGCGGCCTGCTCTCCCTGGCACACAACACTTTTAGGCTCCTGTACTAAACAGGCAAAGGAGGACTAACACCTCTGCCTGTCCTGTCCCTGGGGACCAGGCCCTCTTCCCTGCTGGCAGTCCAGACCTTTCCCCTCCTTCTACCATTCTCTTTCTCCTGTCCCACTGTCCCCAGTCTCTCCTCATCCAAGACTCCCCGTAAACTCACCCCTGCTCTCCACCTCTCACCTGCAGGGTTCTGTGTGACCAGGCCAGGGTAGCCACAGAGGAGCTGGTCACCCTTGTCATTTTGAGGGTGGTTGTAGTAGTCCTTCCAGGTGGCATTTTTATACTTTCACAAGAATATCTAGGAAGCAGAGGGAAAATCACAGTAATAGTAACAGTGGTAGGAGTAATAGAACACCTCAATAAATACCACGACACCATGGGTAGATCATTTTTAACATCCCTCTCCTCAACATGACGACTTTCAGCAACAATCATGAAATGAAACATGATAACAGTGGCAAGAAAAAGAATGCAGACAATAAAAGTTTTCTTTTGTTGAACCTCATATATGTAATCATGCCAGCAACAATAACTAAGTCTATGTTAAAACAGAAAAAAATAGAAAAAGTAACAGATTTGTATGTTTTAATTATATCAATACTTCGTAAAACTAGGGCAAACATACCTACATATCAGTCTGTTGCAGGAATGAATACTATTATAGTTTCTATTTTCCAAACTTAACCTCCACAAATTTGTTAATGACTTTGTCACAACTGATCTTCACATATTTATGTTCAATAGGCAGTGTGTTGATATATCTCCATTCTTAGTTAATTTTCATTCAGAAAAATTTGTTTTACAGGAGTCAACAGATAGACAGGAAGTCTTAAATGTAAGGATAAGTTTGTCGAAGATTCATAAAAATCCCACGTCCTGGTTCATTTCAGAAGTTGCAATGTTGTCCATGTATTTGTTTCTGTGGTGTCAAGTTTAGCTGCTTCCAAATGTCTCCACAGTAAAAAAAAATTTCTGTTAAAATATCTTCACCAGAAAATTCGCCATGAATTTCTATTATAGTTGGTAAATTTCTGAAGCTTCTCTGCAGAGAAAATGGCTGAGTGACGGTGAAATTGGAATGATTTGGTATGTTGCTTTAGAACAAGTGCTCCCCTCTTAATGAAAACAACCCAGCATTTAAACATTGTCCTTCTAAGTTCTTCTGGTGTGATCACATGGAACACAAAATGGAACTGACTGACTCCTATTCTGTTCCCTCGTGTTTACAATCATGTTCTATTGTTGCGTACTTCACATTTATTGTTCACACACAGGAATACATGGTTCCACAGGGTTCAGAACTGAAGGGTTCCGGATCCTTAGCTACTTGTTCTGGAAAGAAATGCTTGCGGTGAGTCCACTTGAGTCAGGGGCTAAATTTCAAATTACCTTTCATGTAGAATACAATGTTCATGAACAGATAATTTATTAAAGTGTCTTCATTTGAAGCTTACATATGTGTTATTAAAACTCAACAACAACCAGAGCAATTATTTAGAACTTAGGCCAACAAAAGATCTTTTTAAGGAGGGTATTTTTATCACTGACATTGTTCAGAATTGTCAATACATACTGATAATAAAAATAAGACTGAATTTTAGTTTGTTTTATTATTGTTTTAAAACTTGCCAGAGATAATGCACCCCCTTATTGTCTGTACTTGTGATGGGCAGATTCCACTGCCCGCCAACCCATGGGTCCCCACTGCTCAGACGAGTCTGGCTTTCAAAACCCTGTAAGGATAGGCTTAGTGACAGAACTCACAAAGTAGAGGCCTGGATCCAAGTTAGGGACCTATTCTGTTTGGTCTATAATGTGAAAGAAAGAGAGAAAGAGAGATAGAGATAGAGAAAGAAGGAGAGAGAGAGAGAGAGAGAGAGAGAGAGAGAGAGAGAGAGAGAGAGAAGAAGAAGAAGAAGAAGAAGAAGAAGAAGAAGAAGAAGAAGAAGAAGAAGAAGAAGAAGAAGAAGAAGGAAGGAAGGAAGGAAGGAAGGAAGGAAGGAAGGAAGGAAGGAAGGAAGGAAGGAAGGAAGGAAAGTAGCCTTGACTTTTCTTGTGTGTTGGTTGAGCCCATGCACCAAAAGGCTGCCAGTTGATTCCCTGTCAGGTCACATGCCTGGGTTATAGGCTGGATCCCCAGTAGGAGGCATACAAGAGGCAGCTGGTTGATGTTTCTCTCCCTCTCCCTTCCTCTTTCTCTCTAAAATCAATGAAAACATCTTTTTAAAAAATATCTCAAAGTCTTTTGTCACTTGCACACAATTTGCCACAGTCCCCACCACCTTCTGTTTTATCATACATAGTCTAATTTGCCCACTAACCTGCCTGGCACCTGGAGGCATCTGAGCAGTGACTCCTACTTCCTGACTTTGTTTCTAGAGCTGTCCTGGTAGTGACCGAAGTGTTTTCCAGCTACACAGCTCACCCGCCTCCTCCTAACCCTCAGCTTCACCACCTCAGAGGCCCTCTGCCCTCTCTTTAACCTCATGTTGTTTTCCCTTCCATCTCATCTCACCACTGCCACTCTGCTTCCCGAAGGAGGCCCTTAGGTCAGCACTAAGTGCTCCTTCTTGAGCGTGACTCAGACGACTGCCTCCCTTGGAGAGGGAACTTTGGTCTTCAGCTTCACCTGTGACACTCAGGGAAGCCCCCGCAGCATGGAGAGCATGCACTCGCCTTCCCAGCAAGGGGCTGGCTCCCCAGGTTGGCAGGTGGGGAACAGAGGGAGAGAAACTATTTTTAAGCTCTGTACATGCATGCCAAGCCCCACCCATGGTTGGCTTACTTGAACCTCATGCACACCTTCCTGGTGTGAATTTTTTTTTTTTTTTTTTTTTAAAAAAAGGAGTTCTGTGGAAAGTAACCTCACAGGGTGATCTGATCATAAATTCCTAACTGGGTAGGTCATGGTGAGGAGTCATACCCCAAGCATATAACTTTTTTAGTAAAAGATTTATCTTTGCCTTAAGCAAGCCCTGTTTATTGTTTCTATGCATCTAGGTTAACATACCTTTTTTTCCTTAAGTATATTTTTATTGATTTCAGAGAGGGAGAGGGGGTTGATTTCAGAGAAGAAGATGGGGATCGAGATAGAAACATCAATGATGAGAGGCAATCATTGATTGGCTGCCTCCTGCACGCCCTCTACTGGGGATTAAGCCCACAACCCAGTCATGTGCCCTGACCAGGAATCTGAACCATGACCCTCTGGTTCATAGGTCGAACCGCAACCACTGATCTACACCAGCCGGGCAACATACCTTTGAAATAAACCATAACCACTCTCAAGAGAGCACATAATCTTGTTAACCATCCTGTACTCCAACCCCCACTTTGCTTTCTTCACCTCTTGTAACCTTGATGGTCCCTCCTTAATTTCAAATACATAGAAGAAATTGTAGCCCAGCTGGTGTGGCTCAGTGCTTGAACATCAACTCATGAACTAGCAGGCTCATAACAGCTCCTGAGAGATCATTGTTAATTTTATCTACTATCTGGAATTTTATCAGATAGTAGATATCTTGAAATCAGCCAAGGTGGAAATGTTTACACCAAGGAAATTGGCAAATGTCATAAAGCAGGACTTTTTTTTTTTTTTTTTTTTTGGTGGGAAGGGGCAGTTTACCAGCATACCGCTACTTTTAGGCCAGCCCCCCATTTCCTTCTGCCCACAGACAATGACTAGAAACATTCAGTTCTGTTGGGCTTATTTCCTTCCCTTATGCATGAAGAGAGGTGGGTTCTGAAGCCACACCACCTGGTACAAGTCCATATCCTATCTGTGAGACCAAGAGAACACTGCTTAATCTTTGTGCCCTGTTGATTCCCTCTCTAGGTTGAGGTAGTCATAGCACCTTCTCATAGGATTTCCATGGGCTTCAACCAGTTCATACAGTGAAGTCCCTAGAGCAAGCATGTCAATCTTATGGCCCGAGGGCCGCATGCAGCCGACAATGAATATTTTTGCGGCCCAGCCAATATAGCGGTATGCAAGAAATGTTTTAATAAAAATTTCATAACTTAATTTTTACACTATCCTGTAATACATAATTATTAATAACAAACTACAATGTTCACCAATGACTGATTACTATAATCGTGTTGCATTCATTTCTTTTACACACCTTACGTGCAGGCGCACCATTTCTCTCCACTAATACTAGCAGTGAATATTTTAGCAGCTGATTGCCACATCATTAGTCTTGTATTGACTTGTTTGGTGTGCGCAACAGAAAATATTTCATTTTCAGAAAACAAGAAAAATAGGTTTATTTGCGTTACATTTATTAATCTGAGCAGTTATTCAGTGTCTGGTAAGGTAATGTTCAAGAAAAAATATTGATTTTTATTAAAAAATTAATTCTATTAATTTATGTTAACAATTACTCATTTATTTCAGCCCTTTGTATTCAGCATGTATCTATCGAAATAAACTTATGTTTCTATGAAAACTGAAGCTTTTGGTTTTTTTGCAACCCACATAAACTTAAACCTTGTTTATTTGATCCATGTTATCCTTTGAGTTTGACATGCTTACCCTAGAGCAGCGGTTCTCAACCTGTAGGTCTTGACCCCTTTGGGGGTCAAACGACCCTTTCACAGGGGTCGCCTAAGACCATTCTGCATATCAGATATTTACATTACGATTCATAACAGTAGCAACATTACAGTTATGAAGTAGCAACGAAAATAATGTTATGGTTGGGTCACAACATGAGGAACTGTATCTAAAGGGCCGCAAGGTTGAGAACCACTGCCCTAGAGTAACACTTACACATAAATGCGCTCCACAAACACTAGCTATTATCCTAAAACTGAAATACCCTGTAGTTCTCTTATTGTGGCTGTGCAGTTAAAAGATGCAAATATCTAGGAACCAATTTGAACCCTGCACAACTTACTGAATAGAAGTGTCACTAATATACCACCCTTTTAAGTGAGCGTCTATCAGGTCAACTCATGTCCTCTTCCTCTCAAAAAACAGCAATGACACCTGGTAAAAAGCCTATTACTACTATTATTTAAAAATAGTGGTATTGGTTTTGCATCTCAGTCCCAGAATTAGAAAAAGCCTCCTTTTATCTAATTTTTAAAATAAATTCTGCTCTTTCTTTTTTTATTTTGTTTTTAAGATGCCCTGTATTTTTCACATGTTAACAGTCTTGGGATCAGGAGGGCTATTTGGATTAATGTGTGCATCTGCATGTTTCTTTTTCTCTCCCCAAAAGCAGTTACTCATTGACCTTCCAATCAATGATGTCTGAGAATCAGGAAAATGAAGGAATAATAGTCAATGGCAAAGTCATGTATAGGTCCCAGGACACCAGCCTCCGTGGCCAGTGTCATGTCCCCAAGCTCACGATGTTCCAGGGGTGGGATTCCTGTTGGGGTGGAAAATGCCCTGGATCTGTGCCCAACAGAACTTAGATCTCATCTCATCTGGCTGTGGAGGCCAGCTGTCCCTACCCTTAGGCTGTGTTGGTGCAGACGTGGCCCAGGCCTGGATGATTTTCTTTGCAAACATTGGTCCTCACCGTGCACCATCCCCAGGGCTGGGATCTGACCACCAAAGAGAAAGGCACTAAGACAATGTGAAAGCAAACGTGGAAGAAGGAACCAGGCTCCAGACGCGGGCGGGCCCAGTGTGCCAGGCAGTAAACACACGCCTCGCGCTGACATCCTGTTCTGAGTCATCCCGCCTCCTGGTTCTACTTGCTTGGCTGCACACCACACTTTCTCTATAATCTTGGTTTCCCCCACCTGGTGCCTTGCTCCAGCAGTTTGTGGAGTTTAAGAAAGAGAAATCAACAAGACTTGAGAAGTCTGTGAGAGCGGTTCTGTCTGTGGAGGCTCCCGGGCCGCCTCCTGACTCACTCTGGGCGCCTTTAATGGTCCCAGAGCAAGGCACCCAGTCACAGACCCTGGAGCACATCCATGTGAGAGCTCACCTGTGTGAGGCTGAGGCGAAGCTACGGGATCCCAAGAGAGCAGCAGTCAGAGCAGAAGCCACAGGAGAGACCCCTCACGGAAGACAATCTACACCCCAACCTCTTTCCTTCCTGTATTGTTCTTACTCATCTGTGTCTGTGCCCCAGAGCCCTACAGCACAGCAGCAGGGGAGGAGCTGCAGTGCAGGGCCTGGTCCACACTGGCCCGGTTGACAGCCCTGCCCTAGCCCTTTTTCATGTTGCAGGAGGCAGGAGACTAGGGTGGAAGAAGAGGAGGAGACAGTCGTTTCAGACAAGGAAGCCTCACAGTGCATTCAAGCCTAAAGGCTAATGAGCCAGCTGCACCCACTCCCACCCTCACTGCCCCTTCCTGTGCCACTCAGCAGTCCTGCTATGGGGAACAGGTTGGTTCCATGACTGCCCCTCTGGACCCACCTCCACATTCATATTGATGCCATACTCCCCAGGCCTACGCCCAGCCAATGCTCAACATGAGGGGTGGACAGTACTAACGCAGACCTTTCCTTCCAGACCTAGGACTCCTCCAACGGGTAGGTTTCAATGGAGGACTCCCCATCCCCCTGCCAGAACCTTTCTCAGAGCCGTGCTACTGCCTAAGACTCTCCTACCTGTATAGTAAAGAATTTACTTGCCCCAAAAGAAGTCTGGACTTTGCCCTTGGCTCCTAGAAGACAATCTGTGTTTGCCTGGGGGCCTTGGGCTGGCCAGATAGTAACAAAGGGACTTATGGTGGAGGCTGGCCACACCAGAAAAACCAACAATATGATTTACGGTTTGGCTTTGGGTCACTCAGGGTCAGTCAACCTGGAGATTGAGATCAACCATGCAGACAATCAATCATGCCTGTGATGGAGCCCTAGCAAAATCTCTTAATATCAGGGCTTAGGTGAGTTTCTCTGGTTTGTAATACTCCATCCCTGCATATTTAAAAGACTAGAGAGAATAAATAAAAGAACAGCCACCCACCACCCTGGGTTGTGGATACCCTATCAATTACAACCACGGTGGTTCTGAAAGTGAGATGGCTGAACTGGGCAGGTCAGCTTGGGCTCCTTGATTCCTGATGGAGTGGGTGGGTCGGGGTGGAAAATGGCCTGGATCTATGCCCAACAGAACTTAGATCTCATCTCATATGTAGCCCCAGGCAAGTCACAAGCCCAGTGCACCTCCGTTTTCTCATTCGCAAAATGAGCAATACTTCTGCAGAATTCATCAAATTTAGATATTGGCAGTATATTTACTGTCTTTGTCTGTTTGGGTTACTCTAATGAAATAGCACAGAATAGGTCGCTTAAACAACAGAAATTTATTTCTCAGTCTGGAAGCTGGCAATCCAAGGTCTGGGTACCCGCATGGTCACATTCATGGCCTGCTTCCTGGTCCATGCTGGTGCCTTCTGGCTGTGCCTCACGTGGTGGAAGAAGCCAGGACTCTCTCTGGAGCCTCTTTCATAAGGTAGTAATCCTACTTATAAGGGCTCTGCGCTCATGACTAACCACTTCCTCAAGGCCCTACCTCCCCAAACCTCAATTTTGGGGGGCTAGGATTTCAACATATGTATTGGATGGGGCATTCAGACCATAGCATTTTTGTAGAATAAATAACATATTTATGTACAATATAAGTTGGATTATATGCAATATAAAATATATTACTTCCCTACAGAAATGATTCCGGCAACCTATGGTCTTGCAAATATAATACCATCAATTAAATTAAAAATACTTATTTTTAAACTCTTTTTTTAATGCTGAAACATTTTAAAGTAAATTATAGACATAATATTTTCACCCCTAAATACTCTTTCTAAAAAGTAAGAACATTTTCCTGCATAATTGCCTAATATTTTGGCCAATCAGACTGCAAGAAAATTCAACTAATCAGAATTCAGAAGTGATCACATTCTCCCACACATACCTTATTTGTAAGCCTCCACTATCGGGATTGTAACTAAATGGCAGTTGCAGTTGATTGGTTGGCCCTATGTTTTATTTATTTATTTAGTTAGTTAAGTTAGTTAGTTAGTTTTCTGTGTGTTGTTTTTTCCCAAAATATGTTTTTAGTGATTTCAGAGAGAAAGGGAGAGGGAGAGAGAGAGATAGGAACATCAATGATGAGAGAGAATCATTGACTGGCTGACTCCTGCATGCCCCTACTGGGGATGGAGCCTGCAACCCGGGCATGTGCCCTTGACCGGAATCGAACCAGGGACCCCTCAGTCCACAGGCCAATGCTCTATCCACTGAGCCAAACCAGCTAGGGTTGTTTGTTTGTTTTTATTGGCCCTTTGAAAATGAATTGAAATGGACTGATTGCTATAGAAAAATATCCATACCTCGCAACTTACAATGAAATAGGTTCCACCTACAAGTGAGGGAGAATGTAGTTCAGATAGGTAACACAAGAAACAGAAGTGAGCCAGAAAGACCTCCAGTGTCTGCCAAATTGGCCAACCAGCAGAGCTGCTGGCTCCCTTTCCCAAAGCCAGGCTGGAGAAACTACAGAGGGAAACAGGGATTCCAGGGATCAACAACAATAACAACAAGGTATGAAAAACCTCTGGAGCGATGACTCAGATAGGGGCCTGGCCTTGAGCACTTTCCTGTATAGGATGCCAGACACAGCAGCCAGTATTCCCAGGGACTATGCCCTCCAAACTGGGAGAAAAACAGCAAACCACACAAGCCACTTGTGTTATCTGAAACCGAAGGATTAGAACAGGAACAAACAGACAAAAATCTAAAACAAGCCTCTAGTAGAAATAAGATAGAAGCAATATGAAACAAGAAACTTAAAGAACAAGTAGAAATATTGGGTAGGAAAACTCTAATAGTGAATATGGGCACAGGTCCAGGCTGGAATTGAAACCAAGGACAAAGCAAAAGAGAAAACAAAATAGACGGACAGGCAAAGAGTGGAGCTGTACTCACCACCCCATCCTTCCCTGACCCCATATCTGGGGTTTACCTCCCCAGCTTTCTCATAAAAGGGGTGATGGAGAAGCTGGTATAAGGGTTCAAAACAAGTCACCCCAGGATGTGCCTTTGTGGTATGCAGGTTATTTTGAGCCAAAAGCAACCAAAACCTTGCAGGTTGACAAGCAACTTTTAAAAATATATATATTTGTATTGATTTCAGAGAAGAAGGGAAAGGGAGAGAGAGATAGAAACATCAATGATGAGAGAGAATCATTGATTGGCTGCCTCCTGCATGCCCCTACTGGGATTAAGCTCACAGCCCAGGCACGTGTCCTTGGCTGAAATCAAACCTGGGAACCTTCAGTTCACAGGCCGACGCTCTATCCACTGAGCCAAATTGGCTACGGTGCAAGTGACTTTGACCTTCCCCTTAAAGAACTTATATTAGGAACCTTGCCCATAGTAAGAGCTATCACCAGAAATAACTTTTTTTGGCCTATGCACAGGGCAGGGCAAACTGCTAATTACTGAGCAGCTGTTCTTATCATCCTGCAGTGATCCCCCGAAGCCCCAAGGTGCCTTACCTCCCTCATACTTAGCTCAGAATGTCATATTACATCATTTTCCCTTCTGTTCCTGAACTTCTTGTGTATTTGGGGTTTCTGAGTCATGTATGGGCATACATACATATGTAATCAAATTTGGTTATTTTCTCATTAATCTAAGTCATGTCAATTTAATTATTAGACCAACTGAAAGAACCTGGCAGGGTAGAGGAACATTTTTTCTTCCCCCACACCACCATCCCCTGTCCCCAGGGCACTTGCTCTGCTTTCCTTGCTGTTACTGGACCTGCAACTTGGAGGTTTCTCTCCCTTCCCACATGGCCTGTTAGCCCAATGAATTTGGGTAGAATTTTTCTCTTCTGATATCCTATAGGTACGACCAGCTACACAAACTGCAGGTCCCAGTGCAAAATAAAAATGCAAGGCCCTTTGCTTTAAAAAAATGATTAAGAATTTCAAGATGGCAACAGCAGAGCATTGAACCAATCATGGGCCCTGTGCAACTGCTCAGATTGCAAGTCCAGGCAGCCTACTCAGCCCACAAGATCTGGGGGCTGCCCAGCCCTGCCACATGCCCATCCTCACAATGCGGGGTGAGTGGAGGTCCCTGGAATTACAGCTTTGGTCTGTAATGACCTCTTTTCATCCCATTGGCCATGCACTGGGAGCTGCCAAATTCCATTCTCTTGCAGGATTCAGGCCAAAGACCCAACCAGATTTTTCTTTCCTTTTCTCACCAGCCTATTCACATCAGATGAATAACCTCAGAGCAGCAGTTTTTTTGAGAACCTCTTGAGAGCCTGAATTATCCCCAGGCAGGCACTCAGACCCATCTATCACCGTACCACCACAACAGGGGCAGCAGGCTGCCAGCAGACATTGGAGTGGGGGGTTGGGGGTCTCATTACCAAGAAAATGAAAAAAAGGCCCTGGCTGATGTTTCTCAGTGGTTAGAGCATTGGCCCATGCACCAAAGGGCTTCAGATTTGAATCCTGGTCAAGGGCAGGTGCCTGAATTTTGAGTTCGCTCCCCGTCCCCTGGTTGGGGCAGGTGCAGGAGGCAACCAGTAGATGTGCCTCTCTCTCACATCAATCTTTCTCTCTCTCTGCCCCTCCCTCCCTCCATTCCACTCTCTCTGAAAAGCAATGGAAAAATATCCTTCAGCTTAAGATATTCAATATGCCAAGGTACTATATTGTGGGATATAATGTCCTAAAGCCCATCACCTGCTCAGCTTTGTAATCAGCCCCTTTGTTAAATGCTTCTTAATTGCTCCATTTGAGCATTTCCTCCTGGAACACTGGCTGATATCACTGGAAACACTTTAGAGCCAGGAAGCCCAGAATTTGAATCTTGGCCTGACCACTCAATAGGTGTGTGAGCTCAGACGGGTTCATCTCTCTCAACCTCCCCTTTTCCAACCATCAACTAGAGATAAGGACACCTATCAAAGAGCATTGTTGGGAGGATGAAGTGAAGGAGCAAATATGAATCTCCAGGACACAGTACATGCTCAATAAGTGCTAATCACTCTTCCTCTGCTGGACAAAGCTGGTTTTTTACCCCTTTGCTTGATTCTGCTGCCCCTGACTACTCAAAACCCCCTCATTTGCTGCTCCATCCCTGGTTTGGTTAGGCTTCATAATCTTGGTCTCTTCCTGCCACCTAGGTAGCCCCAGACACATCCTCACAGGCTCTGTTTAAAACCAGCACACCAACTGTCCCCTTCCTTTAGAAGTCTTTCTGCCTAAAGCAGTAGGGAAATACATTTTATTCAACAAGCTCATCTCATCCCTTTACTCAGGCAATCATTACAGTTCCAGGTAAGAAACTTGCTTCACTCCATTAAAATGTCCAGCTTCTTTAAGTATGAGCTTGTGCAGAACCGCTTAAGACAGTTGGCTAGGAATTTTCCCATGGGCTAGCCCGACAGCTTCTGAAATCCTGCCAGACGGCCATTGGAGTGCTGGGAGGCAGCACAGCGAAGAGCCAGGGCTGAGAGTGTGACCCTCTGTAGTCAGTCTGCCTGGGTATAAATGCCAGCACCCCCCTCACTAGCTGTGTAACTGAGGCAAAGAACTAACCCACTCTGATCCTTGGTTTCCTCACCTTCAAAATCAGAGTATTCATGCCAACCTCATAGGACTGGGTGGTTATTAGCTAAAATAATTCAGGCAGAGTGCTCGGTACAGTGCTGGGAATATGATTCACACTCAGTAAAGTTAGCAATTTTTTCATTTCTATTCTACACTAATGTACTTGGGAGAATCCACAGTGGGGCACAGTGGAGGCAGGGACTACTGGCAGATATGTTACTGTTTGTTTTTAAAGTATGGTTAATTTTTGTCAGGAAAGTAATGACTATTCATTGTATAAACTTTGGAAATTATAAAAATATATAAAGAAGAAAATAAAAGTCACCTGTACAAATACAACCATTGATTCTCTGGGGTGACTTTCCTTCCAGATCGATATACATTTAATTTTTTTCATATGTATTTATTTTTACAGTTAAATAGTTTTTATAGACCAAACATTTTTATACTGATTTATCACTGTCATGGCCTTTTCTCTATGTCATTGGTCTTCTAAACCATGATTTTTAACTTAAACTATACAATACTTTAGTTGCACGTACATCTTTAAAATCACATGCTGTATAAAATAACATATTAAGGTAGATAGAAGACATTTTTCCACTTTCACATTCCATGGCATAATATCTTTTTTTCCTCTTTGTTTAAAAATATTTCTTTTTATGTGAGAGAGAGGAAAATAAAACATCAATTTGTTGTTCCATTTATTTATGCATTCTTATATGTGCCTAACTGGGATTGAACTTGAAACCTTGGCCTGTCAGGACAATGCACTAACCAACTGAACTCCCCCGCCAGGCCTCTTCGCCTGTCTTTTTCACTTTAGTGTCTCTGTCTTCCCCAGAGCCACTTTTTGAGCCGGCTCACAGTTTCCTGGAGTACATTACCTTCTCGTCTAATTGTTTGAGCTACAGCACTTTTTGAATCTATTGGCTATCACTGGAAATTTTACTCTAAACCACAAGTGGAACAGTTAGTTCTACCAAAAACAGTTTCTTGCTTTTTCTTTTTTTAATGCAGGGTTAAATAATAGAAAGTAGATTTTTCATGAGCTATGTGATCTCTACAACATGAGCATTTACGGTTTTGTGGGTTCTTTTAATGTTATGTTTCTAACAATTATTACATGGACATGATACAATATGATACAATATTCAAAAGGAAAGAATTTTTCATTGATTCATAATTTTCTTTCTCAAAATAAATATACTTAATCTATTCTTTAATAATGGATATTTAGGTTGTTTTCAATCTTTCATGGAATTTATTCTTGAAATGGCTTGAACAGGAACTGGGAGGGAGGAAAAAAAATCAAGATCCACTTCAAAAGATAACTTCTTTTTGACGGTTCTTGGCAGCAGTTCTCCAACCTCCCTCCAACCCCTTTAGAACTGATCCTGCTCTTTGACTAACTGGTGCTCATGGGGCTGGAGGCCCAGGCCCAGACATTACTGCGGGGTGGGGCAGGGCAATAATTCTTCAACTGGCTGCTGCTTGCCCCTGGATAAACTCTGGGTGCCTAGGAGCTGCCCACCAAAGGGCACACTTTCAACCGAGCAGGGAATTTGGCCATTGGGCATATGTGCAAGCCTACACATCCCAGAGTTTCTGCAGGCCAGCTTCCCACTGCAGTGAAAGTTCCTCATATTACATATAAATCAAGGTCCCCAGCCTCCAGGGAGTCACCAGCTGAAGACAAGAGAGGACTGAAAAAGGAAAGAGAATTACAACAGGGATAGCCAAGCAGAAGCCTCCGGCCTGACAATGTGATATCCAGGATTGGAATATCCCAACATTCAAATACACCCTTGCAGGGGACTATGAAGGATATTGACATTTGATACTTTGGGGTCTGGGGCTGTACAGACCATCTCACTCCTGAAAATGCTCCCCAATTGCCTAATACCTCAAGAATCTGCTCAGTTGGTTTTGTAGATGTCATCCAAACCTAGTGGGGGAATGAATTATGAGTTTTTCTTGGTGATTGAGAATTCAGAATGTTCAGAATGAAGCTAGAGCACAGAAGCTGTTGAAGAAGTTGGTGGTCTGCCCAGTGGTATGCTGGTGAATGTTTAACCACAGGCTCTCAAGGGGGAGGAGAGGAGGGGAGCAGGAAGCCCTGATTAGTAGCATCTGCCAATTTTCATGGTGTAAATACTCCTACCATGGTCAATTTCAAGCTATGAACATGATGTCACCGAATGCAGAGTTGTGAAGATATGTGTATTATATAGAATATCTACCATGCAGATACAACAGCTTTAAAGAACTTTAAGAACATAGATAGTAGTAAAGTGTAGTAAAGGAATTAAGATGTGATAAATTATAAGTGTTAGCTTTGTTTTTTATATGCTTCATTTAATTATAAATGTATATAATTTAATATTTAATAATGGGTATTTAACTGACAGCTGGCAAAGTTCCTGAACCAGACTGCTGTCCCTTGTCACTAACATGCTCTGGTCCCCATTTCACTGTGGAGTCAGGAGAGCAACTTTGAGGAGGGTGAAAAAGTCATGTTGAATTTGAATGGCATTTGGACTGTTCCCTCAGTTTCCCATTTCTCTGATGACCCAATTAGTCAGAGAGAAACAGAATCAATAGAACATTTATAGACAGACAGGAGAGGAGATTTACTATAGGAATTGGTTATGGAGGCCAAGAAGCCCAACAATCAGCCCTCTACCAGCCAGAGCACCAGGAAAGTGGGTGTATAATTCAGTCTGAGTCTGACGGCCTAAGAACCAGAGAGCCACTGGTGTAAGTCCAGAGTCCCACGGCCCGAGAACCGGGAGCCCCAATGTCCAAGGGTAGGACAAGATGAACATCCCAGCTCAAGACAGAGAATATTTGCCCTTCCTGGACCTATTTGTTCCATCTTGGTACCCAGTGGATTGGACAATGCCTTCCCACATTGGTGAAGAGAGACTCGTCACTCTGTCTGCTGACTCAAATGATAATTTCTTCCAGAAACACCCTCGCAGACACACCAAGAAATAACGTTGGTAAAGCTATCTGGGCATCCCTTAGGCCAGTCAAGTTGACACATTAAATTAACCATCACACAACCCTAAACCTTCCTTTGAAATTTGTTTTAGCCTGTTCTCCCTCCCAGGAGCACACCCATACCTTTCCCTCTCCCCGCTTCTTCCCTCTCAGGCTTACATCTCCTAGACTCTGAGGGACTCCATGAGACTTGCAACCAGGGGAGCAATGGGCAGCAGCAGCTGTCTGGGGCTAACCCCTGACCCTGTCTCCAAGGCCCCTTTTCTCTGACTTCTCAGTGAGCAGGCAGCCCCGCCTACTCTCTCTCCTGTTGTGCTAAACCCTTCCCACTTTAATAAACATGCTCTCAAAATAAAAAATTAAATTAACACATTTTGTTTTAATTATAAAATGTGGCAGATGTGCAACTACAAAAGGCATCGACCATAATATCATGAGCATTTGTGAACTACCCAGTATGAAAAGATAAGACATTACTCATTCACCTGGAGCTCCCTGTGTATCACCTTCATCACACCCCCCTTTCTCCTCCTCAGAGGTAATGGCTGTTCTGAATTTGTTGTTTACTATTCCCCACACTTATCTTCCTAACTTTAGTACATGTTACATAGTGCATATGTATGTACAATGTGTGTACATTTATGTGTGTATATACATATGTATGTGTATATATACTATGTATTCCGTCTCTTTTTACAGATAGGAAAACACAGAGAACTCAGAGTTCACTTGTTTGAATAAAAATATCTCTTTTATTAATTTTCTTTAAGTTTCTCATTCTAGAGAGAGGAGCTCACCCAAAACAGGCGTGGAGGTGAAACCGGTGCCTTTTTTCTACCTAAAGCTAATTTAGAAGGATGGGTGCATGGCTGTCCGTCTCAGGACTGGATTAAATGCAAATGAGCAAAGGGGAGTCTTTTTTAAGACTTGCAGCTGATGGCCTGTCTTCTGTTTCCTGTGAACGCCATCCGTAGCAGACCATGGCTGTCACTCAAGATTCCATCTTCTGACTTTTCATGGTCACTCTTTAAAAATGCCACCATGAAGACATCTCACTCGCTGACTCCTTTCTTAACTGTAATTTCCATCCACAAGGTAAGAGTCTACATAGTTTTCTACTTATTCCTTTTTTAAAATGATAAATATTGATAAACATCAAGGCAGGAAATGTTCTTTACGAAGATCGTTGTAAGCTAAAAATCACAAGACGGAGATTTTGGATTCTTTATCGAACTTGATTATAAAAGCTTTTATCGAACACTGTCAGGCTCATATGCTCAGGAGAGACTTCAGATTTATAACTTGGTCCTAAATGGGCAACAGCAGATATAAAAATCTTGACATTTGATATCAACTGTGAACATGTTAAATGGAGGGTTCGAGCCGTTTCCACTTTATGAGCAGGCACGTTGTAGAACGTGGCGGCCATATTGATTTCTGACAGGAGGGGCTGTCTCTAAAATGTATTTGAGCCGTTTCATATGCCATTTCATTCTGAAGGCACGGTTTGAGCAGCGTCCTCTTCATTTCCATTTAGTGTCTAAGACTTCATTGAAGAGGAAAGGAAACAGCTTTACAGGGAAGGACCTCTTCCTGACAGCCTATTGGGGTCTCCTCAGGGACGGAGACTGGAACTGAGGAAATCTGCTAAATGACATGAAGTTCATGTCATGGATTATTTTCCCTCAAGTGCTCCAGTTCAGAGCAGATTCAAAGCCCTTTCCTTGGGCTACTTTTGCGATGGCGCGCCAAAAGGAAAGGTGTCCTTTGTGTCACTCCTTGTTGTTTTTTTGCCACTGATCCCTGCCGGAGAGGCCTCCCACCACCTCTGCCTGCCTCTTTCATTGGCCTTTCTGGGAATCCAGGGCTCTCAGCTCAGGAGGCCCCAACCATGACGGGCCTGGTGAGCAGTGAAGCACAAGGCCTGGGAACATGCTTATCAGGGCAGAAACCCACTTTAGCATCAGCTGTGCATGTCGTGGGACCACAGTCGTTTTTATGGTCAGGATTTCCAGTTCATTGGTGTCTGTGTAGAGACCAAAATTGGGTGGCAAAAAAGCCATCCTAAGAAGTCTTCATGTAACCTGTGATGGAAGGATGTTGGAAAGGTGCCTCTATCACCAAACTATCCTCTGTGTTAGTTTTTTATACAACACATGACTTTGTTAGAATTTAGTACAAATGCAGTGGCTTAAAACAACACAAACCTGCCCAGCTGGCATGGCTCTGGGATTGAGTGTCGACCTATGAACAGGGAGGAAACGCCCTCTCTCAGAGCCACAGCTAAAGCCCCCTCCAGATTCTGGTAACGGCTTCCTCCTTTTGCCCTGGAGATGGTAAACGCAGGGTTTCTAGTTTGGGACTAGTTGGGGGGTGTGGGGGTAGGGGGTGGGAGGTGGGGGGGGGATGATCCGTTATCCCCTGCTGTTTTTTTTTTTAATATATTTTTTTTACAAAGAGAAAGGGAGAAGGATAGAGAGTTAGAAACATCAATGAGAGAGAGACATCGATGAGCTACTGGGGATATGCCCGTAACCAAGGTACATGCCCTTGACCGGAATCGAACCTGGGACCTTTCAGTTCGCAGGCCGACGTCCTATCCACTGAGCCAAACCGGTTAGAGCTCCCCTGCTGGTTTTGAAATCCCTTCTTTCCCTTCTCTCCAATCACTACTCCCTTTTGAGTGTGTCGCTAGTTTCTTTCCTGGACCTCATCTGACACCTGCCACATCCTAGAAGCGGGTATGCCTAGTTTGATGGGCACATGCACCTTGCCATCATGGAGGTGAGAGCCTCAGACTTCAGCACTCAATGCCACTAACCTCCGGTCTTCTCTGCCTTACTCCCCCCGGCACTGTTTCCAGGAACCCTGTACGAACCAGGTGCTACCTGATTCTCCACGTAGCTCCTCATCCCACGCGAGAGAAGACACCAGTCAGGTGAAAGTCAGCTTAGCAGGTGTATGTCCTACTGTGCATTAATAAATTGCCTTTCAATGCTGTACTTCTTTCTTTGAGCTCTGTTACTATGAGTCATCATTGCTGGATCCAGTCAGACGTGGGGCATGAGAAGACAGAGTGTCTGGACTACAAGGCCGGGAACAGACCGGATGTTGGACCATAGTGAATGTCCCAAGGTAAATGCCATCTTGCAAGGCTGCCTGGTGGCCAGGCTCTCTGGTATCTCCTGCAATTTCTGTCTCTGCACACACCTGCATTCAGACTTCTACAGCCTTTAATATCCTATGCTGGGCTAACATTTTATGATTCTCCCACAGGCTCTTATCAGCTAACACCTTGCAGGGATTAGGACAGCTGGCTCAGAGCAAGAATACATAGAAATGGGACACAGCTCGATGCTTGGAGAGGGAGAGGTGGGAAGGGGGAGAGGAGGGGTGAATTGAGGCAGGCGGAGGCCGACAATAAAGAGGCTGTCGACTTTACTCTTTTATAGCTGTCCCCTGGAGCACTCAGCCCCAATGTCCCTTCAGTGGGCCCAGGTTCTAGCTGTGGCTCTACCAATAACTACCTGTGTCAACCTTATCTTCTCTAGATAACTGTTTCTTTAACTAAAAAAGGAATGTTAAAATCCATGGGTCTATTCTACACACATTAAGCATGTTGTATTCAAGCATTATTTACAAGTCTATCCCAGTAGTGTTTAGTTTAGGCTTCAGGTTTTAAGCACAGGTTATCGAATGAATTTAGGCCTGGAAGCCAGCTCCACTACCTGCGGTGTGACCCTGAGGAAGTTATTTAACCTCTCTGAGCCTTAAGTTCCTCATGCTGCCCACCTTGCATAATTGTAAGGATTATAGAGCTATGGTATAGGTATTCCAGATATAAGCCAGGATCTCATATCACCCAGTCTCAGTATGTAGTTACATTTGAAGATACTTCTAAAACCAAATGTAATTTATAAAGTTTTCTAATCTTACTAGAAGAACATAAAAGGGGATCCGATTTATGAATCACAGCAACATTTCTTAAACTATCTTTTCCTCTTCTGCCCAATTCCTCTACCTCCCCGCACCCACTGCTCCTAAAGCTCAATTCGAGAAAGCTCACAAAACTCTCCCCAACACTAGACTAGCCAGATTTAGCAAAATAAAACAAAACAAAGAACAGAAAGAATGCCCAGTTACATTTGACTTCCAGATACATGACAAATCATATTTAGTATAAATATTTCCCATGTAATATTTGAGTCATATTTGTTGTTTATCTGAAATTCAAATGCAACTGGTGTCCTGTATTTTGTCTAGAAACCCTACCTAACACCCAACCCACAAATTCTTTTTCTGCTTTCATTCCTCTCCATCTCATATTTGTTATGTAGGTTGACTTGGCTCACTAAGTAAGTTTCTCTCACTTCATTTTTTATTTTTGTTAAGTCTCACCCAGGAATATTCTTCTACTGACTTTTTTTTTTTTTTTTTTTTTTTTTGTAGAGAGAGAATGGCGGGGAGGGAAGACAGAGAGAAAAAACAACGTGAGAAAGACACATCGATTGGCTGCCTCCCACATGTGCCAGACCAGAGCCAAGGATCAAGCCTGCAACTGAGGTACATGCCCTTGACCAGAATCAAACCTGAGACCCTTCAGTCCTTGGGCCAATGCTCTATCCATTGAGCCAACTACGGCCACTTCATTTTTAAAATTTTCATGTACACTTTGTCCAGTGCCATCGTTGTCCACAACAAAGGAGAGCTTCAGAGCTGGCCCAGCAAAAGGAATGTTTTCCTTCCCCCGGCCTCTGCCTCTCTGATCCTTCCTCTCTATAACCCAGCGGTTCTCAACCTGTGGGTCGCAACCCCTTTGGTGGTCGAACAACCCTTTCACAGGAGCCGCTTAAGACCATCCTGCATATCAGATATTTACATGACGATTCATAACAGTAGCAACATTACAGTTATGAAGTAGCAACGAAAATAATTTTATGGTTGGGTCACAGCATGAGGAACTGTATTTAAAGGGCCAGAAGGTTGAGAACCACTGCATTCCCCTGACTCTATTATCTTTAAAAGCTCAGGAGCCAGGAAAACCCTGAGAGGGTAGGAGAGAGGAAGAAGCTAATTAACAAAGACGAGATATTTGTTAGTGTGAGGGAGTGAAGGCATCGCTCTCACACATTAATAAGTAAGGTACTTAGCCCATGGTCTGCAATAGAGTAAATGCAGAATGCCTGCTCTTCTCCCCACCCCCATCAGCCCCCCATCAGCCCCACCCTCTCCTCCTCATTACTGTTAGGTAGACATCCTTTCCCAACCTCCCAGCCCAAATCCAACGCTTCATTTCTTAACTCTCAAAGAGCTTAAAAAGCTTAAAAAGAGGCCTGTCCACCCAGCTGCTCCCACAAAGAAACTGTGTTGGTCCCAAGCCCCTGGGTCAGGATCCACACCAACCCACAGTCCCCTCCACTCCAAGAACATCCAGCTCCATTACTTGGAAGCCCCCAGATAATCACAGCATCACTGTTATGGGGTCATGTGACCCACTCTCCTGGCCACCTGGGAAGTTTAAGATTTGCAAAGGCCCCCAAGGAGCTAGGGCCCCTTCCAGGACAGTGGCCTCCATTCTCCTGAAAGAAGCTGCAGCCCACTGCTGTGCAGGCTGTAATATTCCTCCATCCGGGGCCACCTGAGGGAGTTACATTCCCTTCACAGAAACAAAGCCCGCTGAACTGGAAGAGAGTTGGTCCTGGGAGCCAGCAAGAGCCTTGCCTCATTCCCAAAGGGGTGCTGGGTCCATTAACGCTTTTCACAGCTGATTGCTCATCTCTTCTTCATTTTCCACTCCGATCGGCACACTAAACAGTGTCCTGGAGAGAAGGACCCAGCAGAACAAATCAATAAAATTGAACATTTCCCCCTCAATCCTCTTTAAGGCAGACCCTCGGCGGACTGATGGGGAGATGCAGCTTCATTTCTTTCCCTCCTTTTGTCTAAGATGGGAATTCAATCTGGGACAAATAAGACCCAGGGCTTTAAAAAAAAAAAAAAAAAGTAGCACCACATTCTTTTCCCTGTATAACTACCCAGGGATTTCTCTACGGTTCTTTTTTCCTATATGATTGCTACTTCCCAAAAAGCATCACATAAGCTCTAACTGGTTTGGCTCAGCGGATAGAGCGCCGGCCTGCTGACTGAAGGGTCCCAGTTTCAATTCCAGTCAAGGGCACATGCCCAGGTTGCAGCTCAATCCCCAGAAGGGGGCATGCAGGAGGCAGCCAATCAATGGTTCTCTTTCATTATTGATATTTCTATCTCTCTCTCCCTCTTCCTTCCTCTCTGAAATCAATGAAAAAATATTTTTTCTAATTAACCATCTCAAAAAAAAAAAATGCATCACATAAGAAACAGGAAAAAAGAGGAGGGGGGGCTAAAAACATAAGCTGAGTGAGATGATACACTTTCTAATTTCAACTCATTTCAACAAACATTTGCTCTGTGGGACCAACCCACAGGGGAATACAAAGTATGGGAACCAGCACCTGCCCTCCCAAGGCCCAAGTTCTGTGAGAGGCTGAGACGTAAGTAACACAAACCAGGCTGACCCGCCTCACAGAACGGAGCTGCAGCACAGGGAACGCGGCAGGGCCAAGAGCTGGAGCTGAGGCTGCGAGAAGAGGGCGTTGGTTGTTGAGGTGAGTTCTGTAATTATTGTGTTTTGTTTTGTTTTGTTTTGTTTTGTTTTACTTTCTCCCCCACTCTTTGATCATCAAGTTCATCCCCCAGGCTACTGACTGCTAAACTTGATTTTCACAATCCAAACTCCTCAACATTTCCTCCAACCTCTGACTCTAGGAAACAGGCCATTTTGTCCTTTCTGTTGATAAGAGGTGCAGCATGCAATATGTATGTATGTGTGTGAATATAGGCAGATAGATAGATAGATAGATAGAGGTCTATAGGGTGTGCCAAAAAATGTATACACACTGTAACAGCTGATAGCTCAATTGTGAAAATGAAATACTAGTATATTTTAACAAATACCACCTTTATAATTATTCAAAGCGTGTGTACACATTTTTGGGACACCCTATATATTTTTTTTTCTTAAATGAGCATTAATATGGTAAACATTGGGGAAATGGTCCTGGAAAACAGCCATGAGCAAAGCACCTAGACCCCGCCTTCATGGAGCTGAGAGAGCAGCGGTGGAGTCAGGGTTTTAAATGTACATACTTTTGAGTTGGAAAGAGCTGTGTTGTCTCACCATCCATGAGACCGTAGGCAGTTAAATTCTCTGTGACTCAGTTCGCTGAAGAGTAAAATGGGGACAATGAAACCAAACTCATAGGCCAAGTCTGAGGTTGAAATGAAATGTGCCTAAGTGCTCGGGCAGGTCAGCATGTACTGCTAGTGTTAGTGGTGGGATTCCAGTGCCACACATTTCGGCACCTGATGGTAATACTGACAACATCACAGTGCTTTGCTGTGTTCAAACGGTTTCACGTGTGTCTGTTTATTTCACCAAGCACATGATAAGTGTCTTGAGGGCATGACAAAACTAAACTTACGATATATAAGTATTCAGCAAATAGCTGTTGCATTTACGTGGCAGAGAACATAAAAATTTCTGCAAAAGCCATTGAGGTTTCCATTTGAGGAAAGAGCGAAGGGGGTCAGGGAACTTCCGTGGCTGAAATGCCAAATGCACGTCTGCTCAGCGCATAGGACAGAGGGAGAGGGAGAGGGGATTTGAATTGGGCTGTGACCTCCTGTGACAGAGAGCCTGTGGGACAGAGGAAAACAGCTGAATAACCCCGGCGTAGGGAGCAATGAACGCAGCCAGAGGGACACTCAGCAGGATGGAAGGTGGAAGGCCAGAGCGGGACTAGAAGGGAAACCGCGTTCCTGCCAGAGAGAGGCAGGGCTGCTCCTCAGGTGGAGCCATGACCAGGGAATTTCAGAACATGGTTGCATGGGGACCAAATGGAGCAGCTACTGAATGTCAACCGCCATCTCGGAGCAAGGGGAAGGTTGGTGCTCAATAAATGCATAATTGAGCCAAAGGATGCTTCTTCTCCCTAACCCCCTTGGCCCCCCATCACCCCTACCCTCTCCTACTTTGAAGAGGCAAATGGGCTGCAGCCACTGGAGAGAAACCTGTGTGATACTGGGAGATGAGAAGATGTGTTTTTCCCTGAGAGATCTCTGCAGGTGCCTGGCAGGTAGAACGTGGTCAATAAGTGCTTGCTGATGATTGAGTTCTGAAACTCAGAAACCTATATCACAGCATTAAAAGGGGATCAGGCCAATTCCTCCATTTTATCGTGTGGGCACTAACCTCTAGAGAAGTAGCTGAAGAAGCTGGGGTCATAGCTCAGACCTTTGGGCAAACCTACCTGCAATTAGCATGTCTCTATTTCTCGCTGCAGGAGCCCCAGCTGCACCTCGACCCTCATTCAAGCTGAGATGACTTCCACATGGTTCTTTCCTTTTCCCAAGTTCTCTTCCAGCCTGGGTAACGTGGCTGCTTTTGCCTGGTTTCCGCCCCTCTGGTTCTAACCACACATCTTTCGAAGCTGAAGACACCTTAGCAATGAGTCAGCATTCCTCCCTTCACATAGCAGAAGCCCCAGTCAGGCTCAGCTCTTGTTATTAATATTGTCACTGTCAATATTATTATTTGCTCACCAACTACCGATTAGCCAGTGATGGCGAACCTATGACATGCGAACTCATTTTTTTGGTTGATTTTTCTTTGTCAAATGGCATTTAAATATATAAAATAAATATCAAAAATATAAGTCTTTGTTTTACTATGGTTGCACATATCAAAAAATTTCTATATGTGACACGGCACCAGAGTTAAGTTAGGGTTTTTCAAAATGCTGACACGCCGAGCTCAAAAGGTTCGCCATCACTGGTCTAGGCCCACGCAGTGACAGGCTAACAGCTAAGCTGGCCCCCCATGTGAGGCACCTGAACAAACCTGCCCCGCTGTCCCTCGTCAGGACGCTGCAGGCCTCCTGAAGCCTCCCCAGCCCGACACAGGAAGAAAACGAATGAGTGGATCAGGCCTGAGCTGAGTCATCACGACTCAGAGGGGAAAGTCTGAGGGAAGGTGGTGGGAGCACCCGGGCTTGGTGAGCAAGCAGCTCCGACGGAGGCTGGAGGAGAAGCACTCCCTGCCCCTCCCATGGACAGAGCCCCGCAGGTGATCTGCACAGGGTGAGCCAGGGCTCCTCAAACTGGCATTTTATTGCTGATTTTAAAGAACTGCTGGCCGTCACCAATTCTGTTTTATGTCTTTTAATTGTTTTAAATGGCATGCTCTGTGCCCTGAGGTGATTTCAACACCAAGGGCAGCACTTTGTAAAATAAATAGATAATGAGCTGTTTTCACTTCCCTGTGGGGTAGCGATGGAGGAAGCAGCGGCCACGTGGGAGGAGACACACAGAGAAGCCTTCTGAGGGTTTGCAACAGGGCCAGGCTCCTGCCAGCACCCTCCTGCCCCTGTTCCCCCTCCAGTTCCCCCCCCCCCCCGCCCCCCGGGCTTCTGAGCACCAGCAGGAGCCAGGAAATTAGAAGCTAGAGAGTTGCACGTGTCATATGGAAACGTCAGTAGGCTTTGCCCAGGCCAGCCAGGCAGAGCCAGCCTGAGGAATGAGAGCCAGACACAAAGTCCCAGAGAGCAGCCAGACATTTGCTTGGTGGTCTGTGGCTGAATCAACACTTTCCTTCCTTGGAAAACTCTGCCTAGTAATATGGCTTCAGGAAATGAAGGTCCTGGTCCATTTTAGGAAGGAAGCCCTACGCTTGCTGAGAAACACAGCTGTAAATGATAAAGGGAACGAGAACCCTATTAAAGCAAGAGAGTGTTTAATAAATACTATTTGAAGATAAAGTTCTGACAAGGTCACTTACATAACAACCATGATTCTGCCCAGCCAGTGTGGCTTAGTGGTTGAGTGTCGACCCATGTACCAAGAGGACCCTGGTTCGATTCCTGGTTAGGGCACGTGCCCAGGTTGCAGCCTCGATCCTCAGTTGGGGTCGTGCAGGAGGCAGCAGGAAAATGTTTCTCTCTCATCGATGTTTCTATCTCTATCTCTCTCTAAAACCAATAAAAGCATTTAAAAAAATAACCACTCTTCTGACTGTTTTCTATCCCACTTAAGAATCTGCATGATATATAAGCATAACCAATGGACATAAGACACTGGGGGGTAGGAGAGGCCAGGGGATTGTCAAGGGCGGGGGGGAAAAGGAGACATATGTAATACTCTTTGTAATACTTTAAGCAATAAAACAATTTTAAAAAAAGAATCTGCATGATAGCTGGGGAACTTATATGCATAACCCATAGACACAGACAATAGTGTGGTGAAGGTCTGGGTGGAGGGGGTCAATGGGAAAAAAAAGGGGGGGCATCAGTAATACTTTCAACAGTAAAGGTACATTTTAAAAAAAATAAAAAGAATCTGCGTGAGCCCAGATTTCAGCTGCCGTTAACAGAGGTTATGTTGTCCAAAGGCTGCCTGGAGCAGGTTCTGTGCACAGGAGGGCAAGTGCCACATGGGGTCCCGAGAAACCACACAGATTTCAATCTAAGACACAACATCATTTCAGCCCAATTCCACTTCCCTTAGGGGCCTGGAAGACTCTCTGCCATCCCATCACCACTTCCACCTACTAAATAACACTTCTCTTACTGTTTTATCATATTGGAGCCCTATATGCAGCCCTATCCAGTGTGCTAAGTAGTTACAGCATTAGCCCATGCACCGAAAGGTTGAGGATTCGATTCCCGTCATGGGCATGTACCTGGGTTTCAGGTTCCATCGCCTCCCTGGTCAGGATGTGTGCGGGAGGCAACCAACTGATGTGTCTCTCTCACATCAATGTCTCTCTCCACCCTCCTTCCTTCCCCTCTCTCTAAAAAAAAAAAAAAAAAAAAAAATCAATGAAGCCTGGACGGTGTGGCTCAGTGCTTGAGCATCAGCCTAAGAACCAGGAGGTCACAGTTCGATTCCTGGTCAGGGCACATGCCCGGGTTGCAGGCTTGATCCCCAGTAGGGGGCATGCAGAAGGGTTAGTAATCTCTTTCCACATTGGGGCCTTGAATAAAACCCTTTCATGGTCCTGGGCCCTAGATGCCTGAGTGAATCAGTCAGATGGAAAGATCCTAGCTATTCCCATCGCAGTTATTGTGACGGCACACCCACTCCCATCGGAAAGCTAGTTTTATTGTCTCTTGCAGGCTTGTCCAGGTATTAGTCATGGCCTAAATTTAATAAAGTCATTCATTGCCTGATTCCCAATTGACTGATAAAAATATGCTGCTACCGGGTATATAGTACTTGTGAAACAAATCCATTTTGTGGGCAAATGGGCCACATGATGGGCAGAAAGTTGGATCCTCTATAACAGCGGTTCTCAACCTGTGGGTCGCGACCCCTTTGGGGCTCGAACGACTCTTTCACAGGGTCACCTAAGACCATCGGAAAACACATATATAATTACATATTTTTTTTGTGATTAACCGCTACGCTTTAATTATGTTCAATTTGTAACAATGAAATTGGGGGTCACCACAACATGAGGAACTGTATTAAAGGGTCGCGGCATTAGGAAGGTTGAGAACCGCTGCTCTATCATCTATACACAACCTTGGGCCTAGCCATGGAGCTCCACCTTCTCCACAGAAACATACAGACTGTGGCCTCTTTTTTAAAAAAGGGCTTAGACTTCGTGTCTTTATTTTCTGACCTGATTATGGCTGACCAGCTCTTAAATATTTAAAGTTTCTTTTTCACAGTGCAGCCTGAAGTCTTGTGCCTGTTTCATTTGTACGACTCATATCTGACTGATGTTGGTAGATTGAGACATATCATTTTCTCAGAACTGAAAATGACTCTATTATTTCCCTTTCCTATGCCTCTCTTCAACCATGAGGCAGTATTCTAAAAGCTGGGGGTGGGAAGATGCTGGTTTCCAAGGGGGAGGGAGCTCTACCCCTTCCCCCCGCCCCATGCCTTAGGCCTCTCTTGTTATTGTCTCTAGACCACTGATAAGGAATCAAGACATTATTTCATTCCATCAGGATCAGTTATAAATAGCAGAACCACTTTCTGCTTCATTGCAGCTCACGATATTCAGATGAGTGAATTGAACAAAATGACTATTGAGAAAGTAGGGGAGGGAGTTTTATGTAATTTATGGCCAACTTGGAATTTTTTCATGCCTTGCCCATTGTGTCGGCATTGGATTAAGCACTTCAGGACTTGTGCTTGGACTTGGATACAAGGATCTAGACAGGCTGGACTACATGTGGCAGGGGGGTGGAGGGCAGGGTGGGAAGGTGGGGAGTGGCGCTGGGCCTCAAAGTGAACAGGTTTCAACTTATGGAGCTTCAATTCTGTGCCCTCCCCCCGCCCCCTGCCCCCTCCGCAAAAAAAAAAAATCTGTGTCCCCAGAGGAAGAAAGCACTTCCTTCTGTGGAGAGATGTTTTATCCCTGATAGAAATGCCCTTCACCAGGTACAGAGTTTGAAAAGATTATAGGAAAGAGAGAGAGAGAGAGAGAGAGAGAGAGAGAGAGAGAGAGAGAGAGAGAGAGAAGAGCTCAGTCCTGGGTTTTCTCACATCACAGGCTGACTCTTGGCTCTCGCTGAGCTGGGTCAGTACATTCCGCCCAGGCCACATGCTCCCTTCCCTCAGGAACCTGAGAGGAGTCACCAAGGGGCCTCTGATTTGGGCATTGGAACAAAAGACTTTATCCCGGCTTTCTGTGGCACCCTGAGGGAGTACTTGCATATCTCTCTCTCTCTCTCTCTCTCTCTCTCTCTCTCTCTCTCTCTCTCTCCTCATCTGCCCAATTAAGGTAGGATTCTCCTGCTTCGCGCAGGGAACAGTGAGGACCTAAATACTCAGCTGAAGCTTCAGTGTGAGGGAAAGGAAAGTGGGAAGAAGATTCACTCAAAAGGATGTTGAGTCTGCAGATGAGGCTATTTTTTTTAATCTTTATTTGAAATCATTTCAGACTTACACAAAAGTAGTTTTTACAGAAAATACAATATGTACAAAGAATTCCTATACACTCTTGACCTCATCTGCTTACCAATTTCTCTTTATGTGTATAATATACTTTCTTTCCTGAACTGGTTGAAAATAAGTGGCAGATACGATGTCCTTTTATTTCTAAGAATTTGAGCATGTATTTCTTAAAAAGAACATTCTCTTTCACAGCCCCAAGAAAATTATCAACATCAGGAAATTAATGTTGATACAATGCTGTTATCTAAGCTGCACATCTGTTTCAACTCTCATGTTTTCCTAACAATGTTCTCTATAACAAAAGAAGAAACAAATTATTTTTTTTTATCCAGAATGCACTCTAAGGTCGTATCTCTTTAGGTTCCTTCAGCTAGAATAAGTTCTTAGTCTTTGTTTTTCACGACATTGACATTTTTGAAGAATATAAGCCATTTATAGAACCGTGTCCCTCATTTGGGGATTGTCTGATGTTTCCTCACAATGAGGTTCAGATTGTGCATTTTTGGCGGGAATACCACAGAGCTGCTACTGTGTCCTCAGCTCATCACATCAGGAGAGGCATGATATTCACATATCTCATTTGCCCCTTGAGATGTTAACTTTGACCACTTGGGTCAGGTGGGGTCTGTCAAGCCTCTCCTCTATAGAGTTACTATTTTTCTCTTTGAAATCAATAGGTATTTTGTGAGAAAATACTTTAAGATTATATAAATACACTGTTTCTCACCAAACCTTTTACTCACTGGTTTTACAGATTCATTGATCATTTTTTGCTGGACTCAGTTATTACTATAAAGGCTGCCAAATGATGATTTTCTAATTCCATCATTACTTCTTCATTCATTAGTTGGAATTTTACTGTAAGAAGGGGCTTTTTCTTTATCTCCATTTATTTATTTGTTTACATCAGTATAAACTTACATTTCTTATTTTAGTCAATGGGCTATAAAACACTGCTATCATTATTTTTTTGAATTTCAGATTGTCCCTGATTTGGCCAGTGGGAGCTCCTTCCAGCTGTCTTCTTTATCCTCTTGACATGTCCAGGCAGGACTATTATATTTTTTTTACCTTCAGTACTTTTTCTTTTTAATTAAATTTATTGGGGTGACATCCTATCTAATAAAAGAGAAACATGGTAATTAGCATATGTCCGCTACCCTTCCCATTGGCTAATCAGGGTGATATGCAAATTAACTGCCAGCCAAGATGGCGGCCAGCAGCCAGGCAGCTGGAAGCTAACATGAGGCTTGCTTGTTTCAGTGATGGAGGAAACCAACGTTCCCCGCCTGCCTTGCCGGCCTCTGAGCTTGCAGTTTGAAACATAGTTACAAATATAGAAACTAAACAAAACCCCAGAAACCTGCTTTCAGCGAGCCGGGATCTCAGAGCTGGAGTTGATACAGTGTTTCAATTATAGAACACAAACAAACCAGATACCTGCTTTCAGCAGCAGAGGCCTCAAAGCTGGAGCCAGAGCTAAAGCTGGCCCAGAATAAAAAAAAAAAGAAAAAAAGGAGAAGTTGGGAGCTTCAGTCACCCGCCAGCCTGAAAACAGCCCTCAGCCCCTCACCCAGACTGGCCAGGCACCCCAGTGGGGACCCCCACCCTGAAGGTTGTGTGACCAGCTGCAAACAGCCATCATCCCCTCACCCAGACTGGCCAGGCACCCCAGTGGGGACCCCCATCCTGATCCAGGACACCCTTCAGGGCAAACCAGCTGGCCCCCACCCGTGCACCAGGCCTCTATCCTATATAGTAAAAGGGTAATATGCCTCCCAGCACCAGGATCAGCGTGACAAGGGGCAGTGCCCAAACCCCCTGATCGCCCTGCGGCTCTGTGTGTGACAGGGGGCAGGGCCACAACCTCCCTATCCGCCCTGCTCTGTGCCTGATAGGGGGAGCTCCCCAACCCCCTGATCGGCCCTGCTCTGTGTGTGACAGGGTGTGGTGCCCCAACCACCCCCCGCCACGGGCTCTGCTCTGTGTGTGACGGGGTAGAGCCATAACCTCCCCATCAGCCCTGCCCTGAGTATGACAGGGGGGAGCTCCCAAACCCCCTGATTGATCCTGCCTTGAGTGTGACAGGGGGCAGTGACCCAACCCCCCAATCGGCCCTACCCTGAGCGTGACTGAGGGTGGCATTGCAACCTCCCAATCCGCCCTGCTCTGTGCATGACAGGGGGCGGTGCCCCAACTCCCCAATCGGCCCTGCTCTGAGCCTGACCAGGGACTACACCTAGAGATTGGGCCTGCCCTCTGCCACAGGGAGCAGGCCTAAGCCAGCAGGTCGTTATCTCCCGAGGGGTCCCAGACTGTGAGAGGGCACAGGCCGGGCTGAGGGATCCCCCTCCCCCCGAGTGCACAAATTTTTGTGCACCGGGCCTCTAGTTGGTTAATAATATTACATAGGTTTCAAGTGTACAATTCTATGATACATCACTTGTGTATTGTATTGGTGCCTATATTGTGTATCAAATCTTCTTCTGTCACCATGTATTTAACCCCCTTTACCTTTTACTACCCCACCCCCCTTCCCTCTAGTAATCACCATACTGTTGTCTGTGTCTATGAGTTTTTGTTTGTTTGTTTTGTTTATTCATCTGTTGTTGTTGTTTTATTGATTGATTTGAGAGAGAGAGACAACAATTTATTGTTCCACTTATTTATTCATTGATTGATTGATTCTTGTATGTGCCCAACTGGGGATTGAACCCGCAACCTTGGTGTATCGACATGACACTCTAAACAACTAAGTAAGATACCAGGCCAGGGCCTGTTTGTTTGTTGCTTTCAGTTTTATATCCCACATATGAGTGAAATTACATGATTCTTGACTTCTTCTGTCTGACTTATTTCACTTAGCACAATATTCTCAAGATCCATCCATGTTGTCACAAATGGCAGTATTTCATCTTCTCTTATGGCTGAGTAGTATTCCATTACATATATAACATCTTCTTTACCCATCATCTATCAAAGGACACTTCAGTTGTTTCCAAGCCTTAGCCACCATGAATAATGTTGCAATGAACATATGGGTGCATATATATTTGCAAGTAAATGTGTTCAAAATTTTTGGGTCGACATCCAGAAAAGGGGTTGCTGAGTCACATGGTAATTCTATTAGTTTTTTTAGAAACCCCATGCTGTTTTTCATAGTGGCTGTGCCAGTTTACATTTCCACCCGCAGTGAATGAGGGTTACTTTTTCTCTACAAACACTCCAACGCTTGTTATTACCTATCTTGTTGATTATAGCCATTCAAACAGGTGTGACAGGTATCTCATTGTAGTTTTTTTAAAAAAAAAAAAAAAAAAAAAAAAAAAAACAGGCATCTCCTCATTATAAAGAATTCAGTAAAACATGCTGAAATCCCAAAGATGGAAGTAAAAAAACAACCTCAATCCCACTAGCCAGAATAACCAATAACATTAGGTGAACATCATTTTGGACAACTTAATATGCAAATACAAAAAAAGAAGCATGGGTAATGAACAGATGGGTAGAGATACTTTTATAAAACCATAACAATCATATTTTGGATACAATTTTAAAATTAATTTTTCTTGAATTTCACAAAAGAAAAAGAAAGAGAAGTTGATCGAATTGCTGAATTCATATAAATATTTCCTCTAGACAAGAGATACTTCCCCTAAAACATCCCTTCAAGATTAAAAAAAAAGAAAGAAACTGTGAGAACATTAAAGGTTGAAGTCATTATGATCTTTTCCAAGGACATATTTTCATTTTTGTTTGTATAGACTGGCTTCTTGCTGTGAAAGATGAATTTGTTGGCCCAGCCACACTGGCATGAACACACAGTTCTGAAGATACTGAAGCCCTTCTGTACCAGTTAGTAAACATCAGCCACTGACTCTCCCCAGCTCCCTCTCTCCTGGCAGCCCCATCCCACTGCCAGGACCAACCCCAACCCCCATCTCCCCGGGACCCAGAGCTACAGGGGAAAGGGGACTGTGGACCCATTGCCCAGTTGCCTTCAACACCCACCACTTCTCCCCAAGCAGCTTAGTTTCCATCTGTTTTATATAATGGCCTCAGGTAAGGCTTTGTTTGCAGAAAGTATTCAGTGTGAAAACCCCTGCTCAGGCCCTTGCAAGTTTGCACAGTCCGGGATTTTGGAGAATGGAGGCCTTTCTCCCAAACACACTAGCTCCTTATGAAGTCAAGAGCACGTCTGCATCCTGGGGTAATTACCTTGCATCCAAATGGGCAACAGACCCAGGCCTATGGGTATGGAGACGACCCCTGAGCTGGCTCCAAATCAGATGAGGCAGAAGGTGCTGGAGCCCAGGATCAAGTGGGGGTGGCAGGAAGGGAGTGGGCTTTGCTCCGTGCCCAGCCCTGTGCCAGGTGCTTACAATCCAGATCCTCTCCAATCCTAGGAGAGGTGTTTCTTCGCTCCCTTCCTTCCCTCCCCACTCCTTCCTTCCTTCCGGATTTACTGAGCACCTGTCTGTGCCAGGGGCTGGGGTACAAAGGCAAAGCTAGCATCCCCAAGGCCTCACAGCCCCGTGAGAGCATCAAGAAAACAGCTGTGACTGGAGTGGGTGCAGGATGCAGGGGGAGCCCCAAGTGACTCGGGGAGGGCTCTCCAGTGGAGTTAAAGCCGAGCTGGGATTTGAAGGATGAGAAAGGGCATTCAAGGTGGAGGGAACTGCATGTGGGAAGGCAGGGAGGCAGGAAACAGCCGGCCTGGTCTGGGAACTGTGGGAGGGGGATGGAGCCCAGGTCCAGGAAATCTGCTGGGTGAGGTTGGGGTCCCAGAACCCATTACCTGGACCCTCTGCCTCTTTGACCTCCTTTGCTCCCGGCTGCCTGGCCAGGAAGAGTCCCCCGCCCACCTGCACAAAAGGAGGCTTTGAAGTTGGAGAGAGGGAGTGAGGAAGGAAGACAGCATGGCAACTAGGGGGCAGCTGGGGGAGCCACCTGTGAGCTGGGCTGAGTTGAGGGGGAAGTGGGCTGGGGGTAGGGACCTCTGCTCCCCCTCTTTGGGCCTCAGTTTTGGATCTAGAATATGGGCACCACAACCCAGTTTCTGGCTCCTGTCAACCCAGGTGCTCCAGGAAGCAGAGGCCCAGGCCTCATTTGTTCCCAGAACTCCATCAAAGCCCCGAAAGGAGGGGTTTATTTCCTGGGGCTGCTGCTCCGATGACTACAGACTGGTCTAAACAAACAGGAACGCATGCTCTCCCCATTCTGGGGCCAGAACCTAAATTCAGAGTGTCTGGGGCTGTGCTTCCTTGGAGGGCTCCAGGGGAGGATCCTCCCTGCCCTTTCAGCTTCTGGAGGCTACTGGCCACATCCTTTCAATCTTCACTGTGGCCCCACCCCTTGTTCACGTGCCCAATCCCCTGTGATCACATGGCCAGCCCCCTTGAGACCTTGGGTGGTCTCTGTTTCCGGGGTGCCACCTCCCTGGTTGGCTGTCTGCCCCTGCTCTCACACCTGTCAACAGTCCTTTTGCCAAAGTCCTTCCAGAAAGTTGTTTGCCCATGCCATCTCTTTCCTGCTGGGACTGTGACAACTGGGACTAAAAAGGAGACAGGAGAGCAGTGGCCGATCCAGAGTCCATGCAAGAGGTCCAGAGGGGCTTGTGCAGTCCCTGGAAGGCCCTCTGAAAGGTAATCTGGTGTCTATCTCATTGTAGTGGTGCTCTATATTTCCCTAACAGCTAATGAAGTTGAGCATCTTTTCATAATCTGTTGGACATCTGTACATTTTCTTGGGAGAAATGTCTGTTCATGTCCTCTGCCCATTTTTTAATTAGATTGTTTGGTATTGAGTTGTATGAGTTCTTTATATATTTTGGATATTAACCCTTTGTCAGCACTATTGTTTGCAAATATCATCTCCCATTTGGTTGGTTTCCTTTTTGTTTTGTTGGCAGTTTCTTTAGCTGTGCAGCAGCTTTTTAGTTTAATTTAGTCCCAGTCATTTATTTCTCAGACAGTGCTATTTTTAAGAGAGGATGCTCCAGAACCCTGGTCCAGAATATTTCTCCAATTCATGAAAGTTTAAATAGCATTTAAGAATCTCATTTTTAATAGTATAACAAAATACACATTATATGCCAATGAACTTTAGAGGTCCAATGGAATAATGAAATGTTTATTTGCATACATTTCATTGTCTCTCTATATAGCAGACTCATTTGGTAAATCAAGGCTTGACCCCCAATCGCCTTTCCTAGTCTCGATATGAGGCCAGTCCATTTCACAGGAGACCTACTGAGGAAATAGCCAGGGAGGAAAAAGAGTCAGGGAAGTGAGGGAAGGAGAGAGGGAGATAGAGAGGGGAAAGAAAGGAAAAGAAAGTAGGAAGGAGGAACTCCTCTCTTCATTTTTTCAGATTGGTCTGGTATCTACCATCTCCTCTGGTCCCTCATTCACACTGACTCCTCCAGGAAGTCAGCCCTCTGCTGTTGCAGGCATTTGTATAGGAAGAACACAGGATATTTTGTCAGAGATTAGAAACAGTCATCTCAGAAAAGTGGATTTCTGGGTTGTATTGATGGAACCCAACTTTCCTCCCCACAGAACATCACTGGAAGGGATGGAAGAGAGAAACACTGGGTCTGTGATGTCCCTGTCCCTCCCCTCACTGGGACTGGTACCACAGGCCAGACGTGCTTCTGGCAGAATTGAGTGCAGGAAAGCCTGTAATAAATCAGCTGTCTTTACTAGCCAGGGGTTGCTATGGGGATAGGAATACACTGTAGGTTTTAAGAGATGTAATTTTCTGTGATTCACTGTGTATTTTTAGCCATTTTTCTTCCTGTATTATCTCCCTGTGGCAATTGCTTATTAATGCTGGTCTGCACCAAGGTTGGACTAAACGGTCCGTCCTCAGCGGTGATGAAAACCTTGGAGATCAGTAAGTACAAGAGGGTTATGGCCCGTGGACTTAAGGCTAGCCCAGGAGAACAATTGGATTGGTTCAGGACACAAATTAACTAACTTGGGTCATGTCACATCACAAGTCAGAGGGAAAGTAGGACCGAGGTTTCTGAACAAGAAACTGTAAAAACAAAATTCTTCTGTTCATTGAGCTCATCTAACTAATGTTTGTTATTCTTTTCTTTATCTCTTTCTGTTTTCCTTCCTTTCTTTCATTTCACTCATTTTTTTTTTCTCAAAATTTGGAGGCGGGACTGAGAGGAGGTGAAAACTCAACCAGTCTACTTGGCTATTTGCTAATAGTTGTATCAGGAGTCTCCTCATTTCAGGCAACAGAAAACCCAACCCAAACTGTTAAAGCAGAAGAGAACTTACTATCTCTTATAACTGAAAAGTCAAGGGGTCTGGGATAGTCTCAGGCACAGCTGTGTTCAGGACACCAGATGACATCATCAACATCTGGACTCTGTCTCAGCATGTTCTACTGATGTATTGGTGCTTTGGCTGCAATAAGACAAAACTCAGCTACTGAAGACTTCATAAAAGTGTGATTTGTTATTCTCACATAAGAAATCCAGAGATAGGTTTATTTTTCTCAGATAACAAGAATAGGCACAAATAGCATGTGTATGCTTATTCTCACAGCAGCTCAGTAATATTATCAAGAACCCAGCCTTTTCATTTCTGCTCCAACCTCTTTAGGGTCACAGGAGGACTGCTTCATCTCCAGGCATTCGAAGCAAAAAAAAAAAGAAATAGTTGCATCTGATTCTTTTATCCAGAAATGCAAATCCTTCCCCAAAGCCCCCAGCTGATCCCTGCTTCAAATTGATTGGACACATCAGTGTCACATGCGCATGTCCAGTGAGGAGGCTAGGAAAGCATGTTTTTAGGTTTTTCTGGACCCTACAGTAGAATCAGGTTTTGTTTTAGTTTTATTTTCTCCATATAATGGAGAAATGTGGGATGCCTCTGCCTCTCATTCACAGCGTCTGATTGGTTGCTCCATTTTGTCATTGCCAGGAGGAGAGAAAGTAGAAGAGAAGAGCAAGGACGGATCTGACACATAAATTACACTCATCACTTCTACTTCTCTTATGCTCACATTCCATTGGCCAGAATCTAGTCACATGATCACAACTAGCTGCAAGAGAACCTGGGAAGTGCAGAATTTGGGTATCCACACGTCTAGCTAAAACGTGGGGAGTTCTGTTTCTAAGATGAAGGGTGGAGGGGTGTATTGCAGGAAAATTAGCAACCTCCTCCAGAGCAGTTATGGGAGAAAAGGTTTGAATGAGTATTGTGTTAGCCAGCCAACTATTTCTGCTTCTCAAGGGGCTTAGCTTTGTGGAGGTAAGACAGTTTCAGTATCACCAGCCACACACCCTCCCTGGTTCAAACCATTAATAAAAAGCCAAACATCTTTACAGCTACTCTGGCCAGTCTCATTATATCTCCTTGGTTCTGATTGGGTCTCCTGCCCATCCCTGAACCAAGCAGATGCATTGCAATGATCTGATTAGTCATACCCGAGTTACTTGCTCTAGCAAATCACCAAGACCCTTCTGAGCTTTCGTTTGCTCATCTGTAAAATGACATAAAAATAGAACCTGTCTCACACAGTTGACAGGAGAGTGCTGTGGATGGCCGTTGTCCAGGAATGCATCCTCACTTGACCTACTGACCAGACTCACCTTAACAGTGTCCTTTTAGAAGACAAGACCTCTAAAAATTAAAGAAAAGGTTATTGGATATTTCAACTTATAGTACATTCCAAAGTAAAAATATTTATTCAGCACTTGCGAGGTACCTGGCACTGTGCTAAGCACTTGATATACATTCTCTAACCCCCACAGCAACTCCATAGAAGAGTCACTTTCACTATTTTTATTGAACAGATAAGGAAATTTAGCTCCTTACCAAGCACAGTAGTGGAGTCACACACCTAGGACTAACTTTGAACCCCCACACGCTGCTCCCTCTTTTTGTATAAAAATAAGTAACACCACACATTTATGGGATCACGGAAATCTTTCGGATTGTGGCAGACATGAGAGAGCTCCACTCAAACCTCCCTTTGAGAGAGAACCTGCTGCAGGGAGTGCAGCGAGCTGACAGCGTCCAGCCACAGCAGCTGCAGGATCCCCGCAGCGTTCACACTGAGGCCAACAGCGGTACTAAAGCCAGCTAGGAGCTGTACTATATAGTCTGAGGTTCTTCCTACCCAACCCCTTTTCTTGTCCTCCCTCCTTTGGTGTCAGGCTGCAATGTTGCCTGAAGGCTCTTCTTGCTTCCTCTTCCTTCCTCCCCCTTTATCCTTCCCAGGTGTTCTCCCCAGTATAATTATTGCATACCTAATTCTATCTTGGCATCTGCTTCTCAGACCCAAATGACACACTTCTTATCCCTGCCTTGCCTTACTGCATGGACTACACCACAGGTATGTATGATTCAAAAGGCTCTTGCATGTCAAAGAATAAGAAGAAATGAAAACAATAATTCAAACTTTGGGGGTGAAGAGCATCTAATGTAGACCCACGAGGGGGCTCCTGGCCTGGAACCTAGTAATTGGAGCCTCCTTCTCTAAGCAAGTTTCTGAACAGGGGAGAGAACAACAGCCATTGCTGATCTTAACAGAGGACAGAACCCCAGCTGCATTGGGTGTGTTGGTGGCAGAGGGCGGGAAGGGGCTGAAACTTGCCTGGAGTCACCCCACAGGGTCCCAGAGAGATGTCACTCCTTCCAATTCTCCCTTCAAAGCTTCCAGCACCACCTAGACAAGGAATTGGTTCTTCACAGAAAGAGCAGAAACTGATTTAAGCCAGCTACTTACCCCAGCCAAAGGGAGAAAATGGAAGTGAGCAAAATACACTGGCTTAGACAAGGCTCTCCAGACTGAAGTGGGGTTACTCTTGTCACCCCTGGGAACACAGACCCTGTGTCGGGACTATCCCACCCCCACCCCATGTTAAGGCTGAGCCAGTGATTGCCAACTGGTAGCTAGAGTGGATATGGCTTACAAACATGTTTGATTTGGACCCCACAGTTACATTTTATAAAATTTAAAAATTAGTTGACAAGATCTATTAATTGGGATATTTCACTTAAAAATATGGATTCTTTGATTCTCTTGGAAACATCAGCAAATCTGACCGTACCTGGCCATATATCCACTTCCTACGTCACACAGGGCAGGAATCCCCACAAGTTCTCTTTCATTACACTTGCTGGCACTGAAGTCATTGGAGATCATGATGCCAGGCTTAACCTACTTGATTTTGAGTGTTCACATTTAGAATCATGAGGCCTGGAGAGCACTGGCTTAAACTAGCTATGAGATCTTTAAGGAAAATGAGTTACTGTCCTGGCCGGTGTTTGGATATCATCCTATGCACTGAAAGTTTGCCGGCTCCATTCCTGGTCAGGGCACATGCCCAGGTTTTGGGCTCCATCCCCAGTAGGAGTCATGCAGGAGGCAGCTGTGGATGTTTCTTTCTCACATGGATGTTTCTCTCTCTCTCTCTCTCTCTCTCTCTCTCTCTCTATATATATATATATATATATATATATATATATATGTATATATATAATTACTTACCCCAGCCAAAGGGAGAAAATGTAAGTGAGCAAAATACATATATATATATATATATATATATATATATATATATATATGTATGTATATATATCTTTCCCTCTCCCTTCCTCTCTTTCTCTTTAAAAATATTTAAAATAAAAAAAGAAAAATTAGTTACTAAGCAAATTAATAGCATAAATAGGATTTCAAGAGGGAATTTTTAAAGAATCGTTTTCAAGCACATCAGCCATAATGACGAGCATTATTAGCATGGCTGAGAGGTTTGTCAGCAGTGACAACTGGGGGATGGGTGGTGGCCAGAGGCAGAGACCCTGGATTGGAAGAGGTGGGACTTGTGTCTTGCCTTTGCCCTTTCTAGTGATAGGACCTTCAGCATTTCCTTCACGCTCAGATCAGGTGCCTGGTGTTGTAGCAAGAATAGTAAAAGCTAACATCTGCTGAGAGCTTATTACCTGCAAAGCAGTCTGTGAAGTGCTACGTATGCATCTTCTCATTTCACACCAAGCCCAAGGACAAATGCCAGTGTTCTCCCGAAGCACAGGGAGGCTTTGCGACCTGTCCAAGTCAGAGGGTTGGTAATTGACAGGGCCAAGATTTGAAGCCCAGACACTGACCCCACAGCCCACACATGTGTCTGCTGTACTGTGATGCTTCCATCTGCTTTGCAGGGTTGCTGTGAGAATTACACAAGACGAGTAGGCCAAGTGCCTTTTGTAAATTGTAAAGCACTACAGCCTTCTTCACTATTAGCACTGAACCCTGCTACTAATTTTTGTTTTCAAAACTGGTGCTTTACCTAAAAATCACCAATTCAGTTTGGCCCCTTTCTAATTCATTCAAATTAATGATTCTTTTTTTCCTTTTCAAGACAGGGTATCAGAGGGCGCTATTAACTCACACACTATCAGTCCTGCAGTGCCCTCTGCTGACGACATTCAGGAAAATTATGAAACTCTAATAGGTGATACCTGTTTCCTCAGCCCACTTGAACAACTGCTCCCGCAGGGCCTGTGCCCTGTGCTTTGTCCTGGGCATTGTACTCGCTGCCACATGGTCCAGAGAGAGTAGAATGGAGCACATGGGCGGTCTCTTTCCAGCTGAGCCCACCCTCTGTGATTTACGAATAGGAAAAGCAAAACAGAGAAAGCCACAGGCACAGATAACTCCACTTCCCAACATGGCATCACAGAGAGCAAGCAAAAGCCCACATGTCATCATCTCCCTCCAAAGACCACAGTGAACCCCAAGCCATGAGGTAAATGGGGCTCCTGCCCAGGGGTGTGCAGGTAAATGTTTAATAACCACGTCTCTGGCAGAGGGAAACCCTGATTTGTAGTGCTTGCTATTCTCCATGGTGTGAATATTCTCTTTATGACCAATTTCAAGCTACTAGCATGATGATTCACTTCATGATTTTGTGAAGATTGTTGAAAATTTTAAATTTTGCAATCTGATGGGAGTTGGCCCCAACATACCACTTCTTTAATCTCAAGAAAATATATATCTCCTTCCCAATTGACTGGACTCCAGAATAATTCTAGCTGGTGCATATCAATGAACAGAGACAGATCAGTCTCACCCCAGCAAGGCCGGCCCCAAACAGAGACTGGGGAGTACCACCGGGAGTGTCCTGTCAGCGTCTTCAGGTGGCTCTAGCCAATGGTCCACTTCCCCGCCCTCCCTTCTTGCCTCTCTCTTTCCATTTCTTTTCATTTCTAACCTGTGGAAAGAGAGAATGCCCCCAACATCATGACCCATGATGAAGAGAACTCTTTCACACTCCACCTCATCTCCAAACTCCTTCTCATGGGTGGGTTCACGGACCAGCTTTGGCCCGGAAGCCCCCACCACAGTACAGGACACGTCCTGGCCCCTGGTGTGAGGTAGCTGGTAGCTCTGGACCCTGTGCCTCTCACTTGTCACACACACACAAGGAAGAAAGTTCTGCTTTGGGCCCAGGAAAGGAGGAATGTGTAGAGCCATGCATTGAGACAGGCTAGTAAGCCAGGACAAGCGGAAGAGAGAAACTGAGACAGATAGGTAACCAGGCAAGCAGTTTACAGCCACCTAGTAAATTGCAAAATCCTACCTGCTCCTCCCCTCCCCAACCAGAGGGTAAGTAGTTTAAATCACCCTACTCAGGGAGACAGGTAGCAGGAATCGGGAAGCTTTTCACTTAGTAAAGCATATATTGCTGCAGCCACTTGACAGATGAAGTTAAGGGACTAAATCTCATTTTGGTGCATCAGCATAAAGCTGATGAATATTCTATTGAGATCCTTCTCTAAGAACTCCCTAAACTCCCAGCCTTTAAAACCCTCAAGACAAGGACCCAGGGCTTGCTCTCCTTCCTGGGATCTCACATCTTTCCCTTTCCTCTCTTCTTCCCTGCACCGGCGTGCATCTTCTAAACCAGTGGTTGGCAAACTGCGGCTCGGGAGCCACATGCGGCTCTTTGGCCCCTTGAGTGTGGCTCTTCCACAAAATACCACGTGCGGGCACGCGTGTACAGTGCGATTGAAACTTCGTGGCCCATGTGCAGAAGTCGGTATTTTGTGGAAGAGCCACACTCAAGGGGCCAAATAGCCGCATGTGGCTCCCGAGCCGCAGTTTGCCGACCACTGTTCTAAACCAGTGGTTCTCAACCTTGGCTGCACATTAGAATCACCTGGGAATCTTTTTAAAATCCTGATTTCTGGGCCTCATCTTCCAGAAATTCTGTTGTTGTTTTTTTTATGGGGTGGACCACAACATTAGTAACAAAGAAACAGAATTTCCGGAGAATGAGGCCCAGAAATCAGGATTTTAAAAAGATTCCCAGGTGATTCTAATGTGCAGCCAAGGTTGAGAACCACTGTTCTAAACTCTAAGGGACCCCACAAGACTTACAACCAGGGGAGCAGTGGGCAGCAGCAGCTTGATCCCGGCTAACACCTGGACCTGTCTCCAAGGCCCCCTTTTCTCTGACTTCCCATGAGCTGACAGCAGGCCCTGCCTCAGCTCACTTCCGTCACTGAGATTTTTACTCCCAGGGAGCTAGGGCAGCCCAGCCTAGGTTCTCCAGTTGCTTCGTCTGTCCTAAGCCCTTCCTTGTTTTACTGTCCCCAGCTTTAATAAACATACTCTCAAAAGTCGCCTGGACTTGCATTGTGAAATAATCTTTCCTGCACGAAGTCAAGAACCACACACTACAGGCTGGCCAGAGGAAGACTGGCGAGGTCCCTTTCAGTTCCCAGTTGTCTTCAACTCGAGAGGTGAGCCAGGCAGAGCCAACCCAGCTCCTAGGAGCCCCAGAGAACCAATCTCCTGAGGGCACTTTCTACTCAGCCCACAAATCTTTCTGGGGCCCAAACAAAACCAGAAGTATCATGGCCCCGGTTATCCAAACAGCAGCTGCCAAACCTCCACCTCACATGAGGTTAGTTAGCATTTCCCTTGCTTTCTTTCTCCCTCAACCTGCCCCCAGATTCCCTTCTGCAGCCCCAGCGCACTCATCCCTAGATTCTAGTTTCCTGACCACGATGAAAGCTGCAGGGAGAGGGCTGGGCTCTCCTCTGGCTCAGCTCCTTGGGGTTGTGTGTCCTTGAGAAAGTTTCTAAACCTCCTGAGGTGTGTGTTCTGGAGCCCAACTGGAAGCGATCATCGGGAGACGGCTGTCGGGAGGATTAAATTAGAATGGGTGTGAAAAGGACTTTATAAATTAGAGTATTCTATAAATGTTATTTTTCTAGCTGAGAGAGGTATTTACAGTGTTTTCTTTTCTCCTTCTAAATGGAACATGCATTCTTTGTGGAAATTCTGAAAAATACATTTGGGTATTAAAAAAAAAAAAAAGTAAGATCACGCAGAGTTAATCACCATGCGCAGTTGGCGGCTTCCCCGGGCCTCTTTTTTCTATCTGTACATACATACAGTTTTGTTAAAA
Organism: Myotis myotis; assembly: GCF_014108235.1. Classification (NCBI taxonomy): domain Eukaryota; kingdom Metazoa; phylum Chordata; class Mammalia; order Chiroptera; family Vespertilionidae; genus Myotis; species Myotis myotis. The sequence continues at coordinate 196,342,689 of NW_023416313.1, read as the reverse complement.
GAAAGGATGAGGTCTCTTATGAGTCAAGGGTAGAGGTCTCTCCCTTCACCAACCTGCAGACCTGACACTGCGTTTCTCTCCTTTTCCGAGTGGGAAAGAGGGGGGAGTTAGCCTCCTACTAAACACTTGAAACAAGGCCCACATTAGGAGACCTTGAGACAGATCCTGTTCTTCCTGACAGAGCCCTTCCAACTGCTTACTCTGCAAGCCGTTTTGCCCTTCTGACTCGCCCTGCCTGCCTCGTCTAATTTGTCAACTGTGTTTTTTTTTAAATTAAAATCGGGAAGCTTTTCACTTAGTAAAGCTTGCTGCCACCGTGTTGTTAAAATGCTCGTTCTCAAGCCCTGTTCCGTGCGGAACTGAATTTGCTGTAGGAAATACTTTCGAAACCCTCCCACATTTTTTTCCTGTGGTTGGCCCATGAATCACCAGAGGAACCCATGTAGAACATAAGTGCAAATTTATTCTGCTGGCTTCTGTCGGTATCTGACGACATGTCATCTTTCCATCCGTGTTACCAAGATTTTCTCTCAATGCATCCCTGAAACACCTGTTTCTTCGCTGTCAGAAACTGCGTGGGTCTCGTCTCCTTCATAATGATAACAGCCGGCCCTCTGCCTGAGTCCTCCTCCCCGTGACTTTCCAATTCTCCAGTCCAACTCGGAGTAGGGGGTAACTTCCGGTCTCCAAATCCTTGGGAGGGGAGCAGAGGCTCACGTGACTTAAAGGGCACTCTTGGGAGAAGGTGTCCTATAAGCCGAGTCTGAAATGTCACTGCTGGTGGCTGCATGTACCAGAAGAGCTTGTGGCTAACTAGTTTCGGTCCAGATGTTTCAGGCTAGAATGTGTGAAAACCAGGGCAGGGCAGGACTCTCCCCTCGAATGCCTAGTACAAGTCCAACCCCTTCTTGCCACTGCTTCTCTCCAGGTACAAAGAAGTGCACGGAGCCATGAAGGCCCTCTCCGCTGCTGCAAGGAAAAAAAATGTCTCAGAAACTTCTCTCTCCTAGGAGAATGTTTACCCACCCAGAGATCAGGTCCTGTCTCATTGCTTCCGAGTCCCTCACAGTGTGCAGCGGGTCACTAGTGTTCATGTTTAAAAAAGCCTTGACCTTGACCTCAAGTTGACCTGGGCTCCACTGCTGCCCAGTAAGTTTGGCCTCTGCCCCCTGAACTTGAAGAAGGTGGCTGTAAGTAAGCCCAGAGGTCATTTGTAAAAGAATGCATGCAATTGCCTGGGGCATACTAAGTACTCAGGAAATGGAAATGAGAGAGAAGGGGCTCATGAAACAGGCCACTCCACACTTAGCCCTCAAGCAAAGCTGCCACAATCTGGCTGGGCCCAGCCAGGAGCGTTCTCACTGTTCTCACACCCTTAATGCCAACTGTCTCTTTTCACTGTAAGTTCACAGTCCTGTCGATGGCAGCCCTTCCAGAGTCAGCTCTGGACTTTTCTCTCTGGTTGAGTTGAGCTGGTGAGGCCAACCCTGAGGCCTTCTCCCACCACTTATCAGGTCTTCCATCGAAAGGCGTTGGGCTCAGTTCTTGGTAAAGAACATCCCCTTTTTATAATCTCCTCTTTGTAGGCTCACCTCCCCGTGCCAACGAAGAACAGCAATTCTATGATTCCCGTCCCAAGGCTCCAGAACCTACTTCAAAACAGGACAGGACCCCTCCCCTCCTCCCCACCAACATGCCACAGCCTCCCCTTCCGGAGCAGAAGTCAATGTAGAGGCAGGAGCTCCCAGCCCTGAGGTCATCAGGATGATTTAATTACATCCTTCAGCAGCCACAGCAGAACCCAGGATGGCCACTCTTCCCTCCCCCCATTCTCTCCGCCATAAGGTTCAGGTGTCCCTGTCAGTGAGGCATGCCTGGAAAAGCAAGCCCTCTCCACGGCTGTTACCGATTTGTGTTGCCGGCTGGAACCCTAGTTCTTCTAGACAATGAAGAAAAAAGATTTTTAAGGTCAATGAAAATGAAAGTAAAGCGAAGTGGGATTTATTAAAGATATACTGCAAGCGAGGAGTGGACCAGTCGAGAGAGACAATGGCTCCGAACTCCTGGGTTATATGGTTTAAATGAGGGATTTTCTGGCTGGAGACTTTCATTTGCATTCAGGGATGATTGACAGAAAAGGGTTATATAACTATATTTCTTGTGTGCATGCCCTTGCCCATAATGCATACAGAAAAACCCGGGTGGGGGGCGGGGAGGCGTCAAAACTGCAATGCAAATTTTATTATAATTTGTCCAGAGTCCTACTAAGGTCACATTGAGGTCATGTCGTTTTCCTCGGAGCTTGTGCCAAGAACTAGCTGGTTCCGAGCTTGCCTGCTGCTGGGCCGCCCGTAGAGAGGCGGTCTGAAGGCAATGTGGGTCCCGCCTCAGTTCTGGACCCAGGGCAGGCCCCGCCCCAGCCACTCCTGTCTAACTTCCTACCTAACACTCTCTCCTGTCTCCCTATTGAATGCAAAGTAATTCTCTATGAAGAAAGTTTTAGAAAATGACCTCTTCCCAATTCTCTTGAGATGTGACTCAGACAATGTCACCCTGCCAATTTCTTAGTCCTTCCTAATCCTCAGGAAACCAGGCTTCCGGCACCTCCCCCAGCCCTGGGAGCAGCCTGAGCTGTGGGGTCAGTAGAGCCACTCTGGGAACTGGCCATCGCAGCCCTCATGGGCTCCCATCTTTCGGGGCCAGCACAGCAGTTAAGGCAGAGCCCTTTCCAAAGATCCTGACCTGACAAATAGGGAGCCCCTTGGGCCATGGGATGGGAAGGAGGGATAAACCCCCACTTTCCCCACCTTACAGAGTCTCCTTCCCAGTTACTGCTGATGGGAAAGCGGCAGAACTGAGAGAAGCAGCTTCTGACTGCGAAACTGAAAGGAACCCAAAGCCAAAAGGCTCTGACGACTTGTAGAGGCTGGTCTGGGCGGCCACGGGCAACGCTTTCAGCTCAGAGGAGATGCTGCAGAGGGTGTGGAGACCAGGAGAGTAAAACAGCCCTTCCCTTCCTCTGGCTTCCAAAGCCATGGCTGCTGCTGACCTGCTTACCACCCCGAAGAGGAAGTCACCTGCTGCTTCTGCCTCGAGTACTTCCAAAACCCAGCAATCACCGAGTGTGGCCACCGCATCTGCCAGGCCTGCCTCTCCCGCTGCTGGGAGGGGGCCTCGCCTGCCCCTTGTCCCCTGTGCCACCAGGGCCTCAGGCCGAGAGCTTTAAACCCAGCAGGCAGCTGGGTGTCACCAGGCTGCTGTGGGAGCTGGAGGAGGCAGGGTCCTTACACCTGGAGGACACAGGTGGGGAGAACCGGAAGGCCCCTGCTCTGAGGGTTTTTCCTCGGCCAGCTGATCTGAGTGAGGAGTCCCATTCACTGGCCAGCAGCTTTTGGAGGAGGGGAATGGAGAAGGGGGTTAAGCTGGATATAGGCAAACAGAGGGAAGGAAAAGAGGAGAGAAGGGGAGAAGAGGGAATCTGACAGTCGATGCCTACTTTTGGGGGATTGGAATATTTCCCCAGTATAAACCACCACACAGCTGCCCATCATGTTCTCAGAGTTATCATTAAATGTTTTACAGGAAAAAGTCATTGTCAAGTGGCCAAGTGGTTAAGGGATCTAGAGTTAGTCGTATAGATTCAAATCCATGCTCTGCCTTCTCCCTTGTTGCGGCCAAAGGTAAACTGAGTGGGGGGGGGGGGGGGGGGGAAGGATTAAGGAAAGACAGATAAGAGAATGAAAGCTGGGTCTCGGTGGGACGCTGCTCCCTGATGAGGAGACAGCGCCAGCGCCCACAAGCCATGTCTTTATTTTATAGCAGATGCCACGAGGCAAAGTAGGGGCGTGATCACATTGTTTACAGCATTCTCGTGAGTTCCAACCTTACTCAACTATATGCACCTGAACTCTAGCACAAGGCACGTGGGGCTACGTGTTTGGACCATAGGTGCAAGCTTACAACCACAGCTGTTAGCTATGATTGTGCTGGGAGGGTCCTGACCTCCAGCGGGGACTTGCACGTAGCAATGAGAGGACCCTGTCCTTTCATTAGTCCGAGGTTTGAACCTGGCCAAAACACCGTAGCTGCGCCCCATACTCCCTCAGGAGTCACTTTGGATAAATATCTTAACTTCTCTATCTCTTCATCTATAAAATGAGAGTTCCTGCCTCTTCGGGTTGTTGTAAGGATTAAGAGAGATCATGTTTATAGATCACTTAGCACAGTGCCTGACACATAGTAAACTCTCAGTAATTGCTACTACTCTTGTTGTTTAGCACTATTGTCGTTAGGGGTGATGAACATCTGAATTTACAGAACCTGGCTCTCCAAGGCTGGCCCTTATAGAAGATGCATCTCCAGTCCTAGGACAACAAAAACCCAAAAAAAACCCAAATTTAAAACTGCCAATGGGAGGGTGTTCATGGTTTCGCCTACAGTGTGCAGTGCACACAGCTTGATCTAGGAAGTCGGTTGCCAGACCCACTGGGAATCCTCACCCTGTTCAGCTAGCCAAGGCAAACGCCCCAGAGCACGGGCCTCCTACCAACACAACATGCTCCACTGTGACAAAAGCACACAATTTGATTTTCTTATTTATTTTTTTAATATGTTTTTATTGATTTTAGAGAGAGAGGAAGGGAAAGGGAGAAAGAGAAACATCAATCGGCTGCCTCCTGCACACCCCCTAGTGGGGCTTGAGCCCGCAATCCACCATGTGCCCTGCCTGTGACCTGTTGGTGCATGGGATGATGCTCAACCACTGAACCACACTGGCTGGGCTGATTTTTCTTTTTATTTTTCTTTTTTTTAATTTTATTGCTTAAAGTATTACAAAGGGTATTACATATGTGTCCATCCCCCCCCCCGCCCTAGACAGTCCCCTAGCCTCCCCTATCCCCCAGTGTCTTATGTCCATTGGTTATGCTTATATGCATGCATACAAGTCCTTTGGTTGATCTCTTACCCCCCTACCTCCTGCCCCCCAACCCTCCCCGGCCTTCCCACTGCAGTTTGACAATCTGTTTGAGGCAGCTCTGCCTCTGTATCTATTATTGTTCAAAAGTTTATAATGGTCTCTATTATCCATGAATGAGTGAGATCATGTGGTATTTTTCCTTCATTGACTGGCTTATTTCACTTAGCATAATGCTCTCCAGTTCCATCCATGCTGTTGCAAATGGTAAGAGTTCCTTCCTTTTTAGAGCAGCATAGTATTCCATCGTGTAGATGTACCACAGTTTTCTAATCCATTCATCTACTGATGGGCACTTAGGCTGTTTCCAGATCTTAGCTATGGTGAATTGTGCTGCTATGAACATAGGGGTGCATATATCCTTTCTGATTGGTGTTTCTGGTTTCTTGGGATATATTCCTAGAAGTGGGATCACAGGGTCAAATGGGAGTTCCATTTTTAGTTTTTTGAGGAAACTCCATACTGTCTTCCATACTGGCTGCACCAGTCTGCATTCCCACTAGCAGTGCATGAGTGTTCTTTTTTCTCCACATCCTCTCCAGCACTTGTCGTTTGTTGATTTGTTGATGATAGCCAGTCTGACAGGTGTGAGATGGTACCTCATTGTTGTTTTGATTTGCATCTCTCGGATGATTAGTGACTTTGAGCATGTTTTCATATGTCTCTTGGCTTTCTGAATGTCCTCTTTTGAAAGGTGTCTATTTAGGTCCTTTGCCCATTTTTTGATTGGATTGTTTATCTTCCTTTTGTTAAGTTGTATGAGTTCCCTATAAATTTTGGAGATTAGACCACACTGGCTGGGCTGATTTTTCTATTTCTTGTTTCCTTTTTTTTTTTTTTATGGTATATTTTCTCTGCCTTCCTCCTCCAGATGGGATCTGCAAGGACTAGGACTCAGTAATTCACAGGAAGGGCCAGCAGAAGCAGGGGGAGCATTAACACAACATAGCCCAGTTTTCCTGGACCCTCACGGCTGTAACTTAGGCTACAAGCCTTCTCGCTCCTCCCAGAAGATACATGGAAGATGGGAAGATGCCACGATGCATGTCACAGTCTTGGGGCTTAACTATAGTGCCAGCATTGAGGCCTGCCTTTTAGCTCAGTTTTCACGAGGTGACCTTTCTACCCTCAGATTGGGAAAGGATCCCAGGTGCTCAGGCTCTGCAGGTGCAAGCTCCATGGCATGAGTGTAGAGGTGCCGCAAGGTCTGCCTTTCACATCCCTGCCCCCACACCTGAAATTTAGACCAAGAAGGTCACCCCTTGGGTCACAGGGGTGGCAAATAGGTTTCACTGCAACTCCAAATGATTGAGAGCAGGCTTTTTTTTTTTTTACGAAAGGTTCTGAGGCCTTTTCTGGGCTCAGCAGGAGGAGGTTTGAATCAGTTAGCAAGCATCTGCCACGGGCACGGGAAAAGAAGTGTCAATGCTTTGCCATAGAGTTGTTGTACTTAAAAAAACGTTTTTATATTTACAGTGCAACTATATGTCCAGGAGAGATCTCCTGAACCCGTTATGACTAGTGACCATATTGCCGGAGTCCTGAGGTGGAGAGCAGGACAAGGGCTCCCTGGCGAAGGGGATTGAGAGCTGGTGCCGGCAGTTGAGGAGGACAAGCCTGGATGGAAGTGCAGATCGGAAGCTGAGATGGCCTCAGAGCAGCCCCAGGCCTTGGGTTTCTTGGAAAGGGACCAAAGTGAAGGCAGCAGTCCCCAAATTCTAATGCGACCCCATATTCTCTGCCTTTGAGCTCTACCCTCTTGTCCATCTCAGGTACTGTCATGCCCTCACTCCAAAGGGGAGCATATGGGATTCTGACTCCCATATAAATAGCAGGTATCCTGTGCTTTCTACCCTCCAGCTCCAAGTTTAGTGCCTTCACATATACTGTCCACCCTTAACCCAATCCTATGCGATCAGATTTTCCAAATTCTCCAAAATATAAATATATTTTTAAATGTCATGTGCTTCTAATTTTTAAAAAATTAAATGGTAGAGAAGGATCTAAAGTGAAGAGTAACAGTACTCTCTGAGCCCTGCTCCCACTTCCCAGAGAGAACTACTCTTAAGTCTCCTATAGGGCACCCATGCTTGTAGCAACCCCAGAGACAGAAAGTAGAAATGTGGGTGCCAGAAGCCAGGGGAGGGAGGGGCAACGGTGAGTTATGTTTAATGGGCATAGAATTTCAGTCTGATAGAATGAAAAATTTCTGGAGATGAATAGTGGTGATGGTTATACAACCTTGTAAATGTACTAAATGCACTAAATTGTGCACTTAAGATGGTGAAAACAGTAAATTTTATGTTATGCATATTTTACCACAATTTAAAACAAGAGTCTAATATGTACTCTTCCACGAGGAAGTATGGGCAACCCTTGCTTTGCATGACAGCACGGGACCATGAACATGACCGTGCAAAGCTGAAACTACTCAAAGTGACCTAAATAGTACGTTGGAAAAATTATGATGGTTCCGTGACCTTTAAATTTTTTGTCAAAACATTAAAAATCCTCTGTAAGTTATAAATATAGAGGGATATTTTTAAAATAGTAACTCTAATATTTATATAGTACATTGTTATTTAAAACATTAGGAATGTTGAGAATTAATGTGTTCTATTCTTTGTAAAAATAACAAACAAAAACAAAAAACAAAACACCTTAACAAGAATAGTTTGAATAGTGCTTGCTTCTTTTTCTTTTTTTTTAAATATATTTTTATTGATTTCAGAGAGGAAGGGAGACGGAGAGAGAGATAGAAGACTCAATGATGAGAGAGAATCTTTGATTGGCTGCCTCTTGCATCCCCCTACTGGGGATCAAGCCGGCAACCCAGGCATATGCCCTTGACAGGAATCAAACCCGGGACCCTTCAGTCCCCAGGCCAATGCTCTACCCACTGAGCCAAACCAGCTAGGGCCTTGCTTCTTTTTCTATATAATTATATAATTCACAATACAGAGTGAACACCATTTATATGCCTTGGTGAATCTTCCTGCTCTTTTGGCCTTTCCAACATTTTATCCACTGCACTTTCAATGTTGGCCAGAAATATCTCTAAGAGGTCCTTTAATGTCGAGGTTTTTTTGCTGATGTCACTTTCTCTGGGACATCTTGCTCATTTTTGTCACAGCCACTTTCCTCATTTATACCAGCAAATCCACCTTCACTAAGTTCCTCTGACCTCATACATAGAGTCTCTCTAATGGTGGTAGAATCAATATTCCAGTGGCCAGCTATCTTTTCTCTAATTCCAATCATGTGAGATTCAAACCCTGCAAAGTTACTTGTACAGGGCAGTACAAGTTACTGCCACACTGCATGTAATCTGAAGCAGAAGTATATGCTCCATTTCAACCATAAGCAGCTTTCTGTTCCTAGTGCAACTTAAACTACAAGTTGTTGAAGGACATGAGTTTGCTTTCATAGTCATCGGACTTTTTCAATTCAATTTGTGCCATAGCTTCCTGCAGGTTTTGATCGCATCCTATCTTTGCTTTGCTGTCGCCATTTTCCAATCTTCTAATCACATCAATTTCACTTCTCATGTCATCACTCTTCATTTCTTTGCTGCACTTTCATCTTTGTTGGCCAATTCCCGCTTTTGAATAATCATTTACATAAAATGTCACTTGGGTTTAACCTTGGGAGGCAAGAAGGCAACACAACCAGGTGCTTTTCTGCATAAACTGAATAACAGATGCACAATAATCAATAACCAACAGATTTAAAACAAGTGGTATAAGTGTTCACTGATCAAGCTGGCAACCATTATTTATGTAGTGATTTGTGAACTGAATAGCCAGCAGCAAAGTTGGTACATTATGCAACTACTCACATTTAATACAGCATGATAACTGGAATTGGAGTTTATACTATGTGCCAGGCACTAAGCCAGGTCTTAGGAACAAGGTGACTCTCTACAGTGGCACAGAGTGGCATAGGAGTAAGACATAGGAACAAATGACAACAGTTATATGCAAGCCAAGCCCAGGGCCTCATGAATGAATGAATGAATGAATGAATGAATAAAAGAATGAATGAATGAACTGAGTAAAAGTATTATATCAAAATAGCAACATATATATTTTTTAAAAGTTTGGACTTTGACCCATGAAGGTTGCATATACTGTGCATTGCACAAATCCAGAAGGTGTCATCGCATGGACTCCAGTGTAAATGGTGGCCCCTGACTTGTGCAGTGGCCCTGGTGGAAGCCCAGAGGAGGAATAGGAATTCAACCTGAGGGAGTTCAGGAAGGCCTCACAGAGGAAAAGGCAATTTCAACTGAGTCATGAAAACTGAGTAGGAACTTTGCCAGGCAAATAAAGCAGGAGAGGGGATTCCAGCAAGGGCGGGGGGGGGGGGGGGGAGAAGAAAAAAAACTGAAAGAACATAATGTGTGCATCTAAAAAAAAGCAAGCAGTTCTATTGGAGTGTGGAGGGGTCAAGCTGTAGAAAATGAGGATGAGAAGGGGGCATAGGGGCAAAATGAACGGCACTGTGGGCCATGCTAAGCAATTTGCATGTCCTCCCAGACCTGCACTGTCCAATACAGTAGTCATTAGCCACACGCAAGCATTTAAATTAATTAAAAGTAAGTAAAATTTAAAACTCCATTCCACAGTCACAGTGGCCATATTCCAAGTGCTCAGTAGCCACATGGCTAGTGGCTGCCATAGTGGACATTGCCATTATCACAGCAAGTTCTCTTGGGCAAGCTGCTCTAGACTCCCAGGAGCCTCGGAGGCAGCACCACCTTTCATTTTAGAAATATCACACCCAAGTGTGCAGCGTGCGTTGGAGCACAGAGACTCATGCAATAGCCCAGATGAGAAATTTGGACTATGGGAAAATAGGCGGTGTCAGTGGGAAAGGGAAGAAAGGGACAGATTCAAGAGACACCTAGGTAGTAGAACCTGGTGGCAGATGCAGCTTGAAGGAGAGAACAAATCCCAAATATCTAGACTGAACCCGAGTGGCTTCTGTAACCTTCATGAAGTAGCAGGTGAGTCAGCTGTTGGGACTTAACTAGGAGACTTGGACCAGCCATTTGTCCCCTCCAGAGCTGATACCTTGCTAAACAATAAAGAGGGTGAGCTGGATAATTATTTTTAAATATTTACTCTTTCATTTCAAATGATTTTTACTTAAATACCTTTTTACTTTATAATAATATTTTTTTAAATATAATTTTGTATTAGTTTCAGGTGTACAGCATAGTGGTTAGATAATCATATACTTTACAAATTGGTCTCCCCAATATTTCACATACCCACCTGGCATTGTACATAGTTATCATGATTTTTTTGGTAAGAGAACATTTATTGGGTAATTACAGAGATAGGAAAACTAATTCTTAGGACACAAGTTATAGAGGTAAAGGAAGGGCCCTTGGAGCTTGGGAGTGAGGAAGCTGATGGTAACATGCCTGGGGACACGAAAGGAGGGGGAGAGGAAAGAGAAAGGCATGGGCATGCTCCCAGGGGGGAGAGCACCAGTTATTACAATAATATTGACTATATTCTCTATGCTGTACTTTACATCCCCATGACTATTTTGTGACTACCCATTTGTTCTTTTTTTTTTTCTTTTTCTTTTTTTAAATTGGGACTGTGCAATCCTCTACATTTTCACAAAGCATTTCACCATCTTTTAGTTTAAAAATATTTTTCATGTCAGTTTCTTCACTTTTAACATTAGCTTCTGATGCTTCTTGAGCAGAGAGACACAATGGCATTATCTCAATGGATTTCAGGCTCTCTGGGAGAACCGAGTTCTCATCTTGGTGTCTTCTAGACACCAACTCTTCTGAGGAAATTCCAAAGATATTGTCCTTGTCAAACTCAGAATGTATTTCTAGTCTTGATTTTTCAATCATTTCTTGTGTTTCTCTCAGAGATGCTTCTTTAACTTGCTGTTCATGATGACTATGATTTAAAGACACATTTACTCCATCCAATATTCTTGTATTTGGTTCATGATCTGCAATAGACTCTATCTCATTGGCACAAGGGTCTGGATGCACTTCCATTTCACTATCGTTTAACGATCTGCAAACTTTCTCTTCACATGATTTTTTTATTTCAAGATCATTTGTTCTTTTTAATCTCTTCGCCTTTTTCACCCAACCCTCCAACTCCCCTCCCTTGGCAACCATCTGTCTGATCCCTGTATCTATTTCTATTTTGTTAGTTTAATTTGCTTTTTAGATTCTACATATAAGTGAAACCATTTGGTATTTGTCTTTCTCTATCTTATTTAACTTTGCATAATACCCTCTAGGTCCATCCTTGCTGTTACAAATGGTAAGATTCATTCTTTTTATGGCTGAGTAATATTCCATTGTATATACCACCACTTTTTTATGCACTCATCTATTGATGGGTACTTGGATTGCTTCCATATCTTGGCTATTATAAATAATGCTGCAATGAGCAAAGGGGTGCATATTCTTTGGAATTAGTGTTTTGGATTTCTTCAGATTATATACTGAGAAGCGGAATTGTTGTGTCATAAGGCAGCTCCATTTTTATTTTTTTGAGGAACCTCCCTACTGTTTTCCATAGTGAATGCTCCGATCTGAATTTCCATCAGCAGTGCACAAGGGTTCCCTTTTCTCCACCTTCTTGCCAACACGTGTTTGTTGATTTATTGATGATAACCATTCTGACAGGTGGTAGGTGATATCTGATTGTAATACCATTTTATTTTAAATCACAGATTAGCTCAATAACAAATTATAGCCAAATTTTTCCTTACACGTTATTATGTCCTAAAACAGCTGAATATCATGTTATTTTCTGAAAGTTTCAAGAAGATGGACAACAATCATACGGTCCTTCTCTAAGCATTACATTCTTTAGCACTCATTGAATAATGCCTAGGGGTAAGACATTGAGGATATAATGCGGCATTAGAGACATGACCTCAGTCCTCAACTTTTGATATAAAGCACTTCAAGCCAAAGGAATAATATCAAACACCAATGCCACCGAGCCCCTCATTGACTCTGTTTTATGTTTGGTGTTTGGAAAAGTGATTTGTCTGAGGTTACTACCATTAACAGACTGTTCAAACAGCTTCTGCACCTCCTGGACATGGATGTGTAAGGGTAAGAAGAGTTTCAGCTCTTGGCAAAAGCCTGTGTAAGCTCATTTTCTTAGATGTGACAGATGAGATGGGACTTTGCAAGCAGACAGATCTGGGTTTGATCAGGGCTCTGGCACTTACTGGCTGTGTGACCATAAACAAGTGTAACTTCTTTGAGCTTCAACTTTCTCATCTGTGAAATAAGAGATAATTCACTTCATACAATCAATGTGGCAATGAAGTGAGGTAATGCATGAGAATGGCTTGGCAGGATGCCTGACACTTGGAAAGTGTTCAATAAATAGTGGTTTGTATCAGTTAATTATTTTTATTTACCCAATGTCTTCAGCCTGGGCAGGTAAACTAAACAAGGTCACTGCCCCTCTTTCCCCAAGTTCTCCATCAATCTATTCTGATCAAAGCCAGGTTGGTTGGGCAGACATGATTCTACTCCCCCTTGTCTTGGAAATGTTTAAAAAGATGTATTATACCTTCTTTATTTGGTGGGGGTGACTCTTGGCATATGGCCAGCTTCTCCTTCAAGTCACATGGAAGCTGAGGCATGAAGTAGGAACCAGAACTTAAGCTAAGATTTATTACCATCCCTCTCTGCCGATTCCTGTCACTAATGATTAACAGTGACATATGAAAGGAGCACAAGACCACAGGTAAGTTTACTTCTAGCATAGAGAAATGCACACCGACTACTAAATATCCTCTGATGATTTTTACATGATTTTAACATATTCCCCATAAACCTAAGTCATACGATGGGAAACGCAAGTGTTGGCCATCCGGCTGTCTCCATGTCCTCCAGCTGGCTCTGGTCACTTGCGTGGTTGGAAACCCAAAATGTCTGCATGTTCCCAGTGGGACTGTGCTCTCACGGTCACCTCTTGTCCGCTGCTTGTTTATGCTGAAATATGAGTCTCCTAGCCTTGCCTGCTTACTACCGTTTTGTTTCCTCAGTTGGCATGGACCCAAACAGGGAAATCAGCCCCTTTTGCTTTTAATTTGCCAAGGCAACTGCTGGCCCAACACAGGACTGTTCGTGCGGCAGCTTTTTACCAAGAGTATGGACATAAAGGTGTGGGGATCATTTCTTTTTAAAAAAGTGATCCGGCATCACCAAAGCCGGCTTCATGGGCGTACAGCTAATGCAGTCTCACAGGCCCTATGCTCAGAAGGGTCCCAAATTTGTGGTTTCATGCTCTGTGGTCATCTTGAAATGCTTAATAATTGTATCTTTGAATTTGTGTTTGTGAGTGAAGTCTGACCGGTCAATGGTGCGTGTGCCAGGGGCTCAGGGCCTACTCACACTCAGGTCTGCCTCCCACCAACTCCCTGCCTTCCTGGACCAGGTTCTCGGCTAGACCTCTCATTCCTTTCCAACTACCTCCCATCTCTGGCTGGTGTCCCAGGCCCCTCCCTACCCTCACCCAATGACCTCCCCTCCACCCCTTACTTGTCCTCAGTCCAGCATGATTTGGGGTGGCGGTCACAAGAGAAGGGGAGATGCCTGGTCTGACTTCCCCAGCCCCAACTCCCCACGTCCACCCCCACCCCCACGTGGGCAGAGCATCTGCATGCAGAGGTGGTGAGAGGGCTGCAGCCAGCAGGCCGCAGGGGCAGGCAGGCATAGTCACGGTGCCCGGAAGGATCTGTGCTCCTGGATTCCATGTGCCAGGAAGAAGCATGACATTAAATAGCAAATTAAAAACAGCAAGACAGATTGAAAGAGACTGCAGTTGAAAGGGAAAGCTTCATATCTCAGTACCTCTACAGCACCTTTTGCTGCATTTTGAACATTTTCATTTTACAACGGACTTCACAAATTACCTAGCCAGTCCTGGCCGTCATTGCTCTGATGTGCGGCCCTCTCTGCCTTAGGGGGTTTCTCACTGGCCAACCTTACCCACCAGATTTCTTTGATTCTTCTCAAGCTCCCAAGTATCCTTCTCATCTCCCTCTTTTCCTGCCCTGTCCACCTCTCAATCCGTCCTTCTAAAGTAGCCCCAAATTCCAAATTGCCCTCATTGTAAAAAGAGAATTATCAAACTCTCTTTGTTTCCATTTTCCATTTTCCAAATGGAGTTCCTTGAGCCTAGCTTTTCAAGACCAAATGACCTACTAACATGTTTTGTGAAACAAAAAATAGGTTTCCCTCTGAGAGAAATTCTACTACCAATTTTTTTAGTAGCAGGGTTTTCTCCCCTCCCCATTGTGTATATATAACTCACCAATTATTTTTCAGCAGTATTTATCAACAAGTCCTGTTTCCTGGAACTTTAGTCCCACAAAAGGGCTTAGTTGCCCTTGCTGGTTTGGCTTAGCGGATAGAGCGTTGGCCTATGGACTGAAGAGTCCTGGGTTCGATTCCAGTCAAGGGCACCTGCTTGGGTTTCGGGCTCAGTCCCCAGTAGGGGGCATGCAGGAGGCAGCCGATCAATGATTCTCTCTCATCATTGATGTTTCTATCTCTCTCTCCCTCTCCCTTCCTCTCTGAAATCAATAAAAATATATTTTAAAGAGAGAGAGAGAGGGAAACAAATTCCATAGCCAATAAATTTGGGAAACACCAAATGATCTGCTTCCCATCTCCCCTCTCCCCTTTCCATGCTGCATTAGCTTATTAAAGGAAGTGGTTTGATTTTATTTAAAATAGCATTTTTCCAATTTACATGTCAACGAAACCTTTTTTTCTGGGAACAGCTACGAACTACCCGGTTACTAACTTCTAATTGCCTGCTCTAAGAATTGCTTTAAAGCAGGAAAACTTTCTCTGTGAAGGGCCAGGAGTAAATATTTTAGGCTTTGAGGACCATACTAGTAACTTACTCTCTGTGCAACTACTCACCTCTGCTCTTGTAGCTCGAAAGCAACCACAGATAGCACATAAATGAATGAGCATGCCCTCGCTGGTTTGGCTCAGTGGATAGGGCATCGGCCTGTGGACCAAGGGTCCCGGGTTTGATTCTGGCCAAGGGCACATGCCTGGGTTGCAGGCTCGATCCCTTGTGGGGGGCATGCAGGAGGCAGCCTATCAATGATTCTCTCTCATCATTGATGCTTCTCTCTCTCCCTCTCACTTCTCTAAAATCAATAAAAAATATTTTTAAAAAATGAATGAGCATGGCTGTATGCCAATAAAACCTTATTTGTGGACACTGAAATGTGAACTTCTTATCATTTTCACATTACAAGATGTTCTTCTTTTAATTTTTTTAACCATTTTAAAAGGCATGGACATAGTCTTGACTTTCTATTGCAATAAAGAGAGCAGTGCCTTTTCCTCTCAGTGGGAACCTAGTCCATCCATTGAGTGGTTGAAAGTTTGTTCTTACAAAAACCTGCTTATCTCTTAATTCAAGTTTTTTTTCTAAAAAGTTCCCTATAAAAAGGAATTACATGCACCAAGTGAGGAAGGTAATGGTTAATATGGGCAGTCAGTATATCTCCAACTTTAGCATGAATATGAATGTAGACATAGGATGGAGCGTAAGAGTCTGTGTTTTTAAGAAGCACTAAGGTGGTGCTGCTGCTGGTATTCTGGGGGTCCACATATTGAGTGGTGAGGCCCCAGGTAGGGCCTTAGGCTTTCTTTGTCCTCAAATCACAGCTAATGATGGGCTTTGCCTGGTTATTACTTTTAACTTAATTTCTTTTTCCCGTTTCCAAGATCTGTTATAAAAATCTCAGACATTACAAAAATAAAAAAATGTAGGAAGCAAAAAATAAAATAAAAAACCATTCTTAGCTCAAGACCCAAACAAAAAGAGGCCGTGGGGTGGTTCCTGTCCATCAGGCAGTGGTTTGCCCATCCCTGACTTAGAAAATGACCAAGGAAAAAAGTTACTTGTGATAAGACATAAACTGGATATTATTTCTCTACCTTAACAGATTCGATTCTGAATTTTTTCTAATTGATCATGTCATATTTGGACTATTTTTTTAAAATGGCATTATTACCTTTTGTGGTTCAGATGGTTTCAACTCCAGATACTTCAGCTCTTGGTGGTAAATAATTATCTCATGTCTACTACTATCCTCACAGGTTCACTCTCCGGGATGCCTGCCTTCTGCCTTTTTTATTTCCTCTTCATTCTTCATACTGGAGTCATTCTGTTATTTGTCAGGAATAGAGTCTGGCCATAGCAGCACTAGTCATCTTCTTTGAACTCTTCCCATTTGTACGTTTTAAGATAGATTTGCTCCCCTAGAGCCCAACACCAGAGCCAAGGAACTGAACCACAAAGCAGACACCCACATGCTTTACAGAGTAACTCGCTCCCTCCCAATCTTTTCATAATTACACCCACAGACACATGTTCTTGACTTCATGACACGTCCCATTCTCCTCTCAGAAACACATGGGTGTGTCTATTTTTTTTTTAAGTAAAATGAATTTTCTGAGACGTTCATAATTAAGTTTATCCCCTAAGATAGCTGGATATATCCTCGGAGTTGCAAAAACTCATTCTGAAATCGCATTGCATGACATACACTTTAAAGTCTTAAGATTAAATTTTGTCTCTCCTTTTACATTCCCTTAGAGTGGGTATGTGATGGGAACAGAATCAAACAAAGGGGGAATTATGGGGCAGCATCTGTGGCCAATGATTAAAAGGGAAAGTGCATGTGATCTCTTTAGTGTCCATGTGACAACTTATCTCTATCAGTTTTAGACACAAATGGAAATGAATGACAGGAAGTCACCTTTGAGTTTGAGATACTCCATCAGTTCCTGGAGGACAGGGAACAAAGCCTTCTGTACCAACAAGGGACATTGACAAAACCATTTTAAGAAACCAACATGAAAATGTGAATATAGTCTTAAATGAGACTGATGTCTTTCTTCAACGCCCACACTCAGGCAATAGAGTCTTAACGTGGATGGTTTGGGGGACTGAGGATCAGAATGGTGGCAGCGGGTGGGTGGCTGGTGACACTCATCTTTAGGCAACTCTTAAGTATGTGCTTTGGCTGATCTGTGGGACGATACATAAAGGAAGTCATCAAAGCAACAGTCCAGGAGGGAAGCCATTAGTATTGTTCATGTCTAAACGCTCCCTAAAGACCTCAGACCTCACTCTAATCAAGACCTGATGCCTTGATTACCTTTGACATAACACTCTTAGAATAATTATACTGGAGCACAGCCAGAGCCAGTGGCCGGGGCACTGGGTGGCGAGTTAGAAGACACACTATTGCCTTGGCAGTGCCACTGACTTGCTGGGTTAGCTTAAATTTCCCTCTGCAAGTTCTACTTCAGCCATCATCATTACCAGATGCTTATTAGCATATCAAGGCCTTGTGGTTTAGTGGTTGAGAACACGGGTCCTGATGCCAGACTGCATTCAAATCCTGTCTTTCACCTGCAAGCTGGCGGACCTTCTTCATGTTACTTGGCATCTATCTCTGTGTTCAGTTTCCTCTTCTGTAAACACTTGACAGATGTTTGTTATTGTTGTGGAGATTAAGAAATGCCCCAATCCCTTCTTAGGCCTGGCTAGAGGCCTGGAGAGGGAGCCAGGTCTAGCCCAGGTGACAATGAAAATCTGGGAATTTAGGAGGTGAGAGCAGAGAACCCTGATGCAATGAGACGCTGACAACAAGAAGGAGACAAAGTGCTTACTGAGAGCTGATGCTGTCCCTTTGCGGTGGGGTTATATGCACATAGCAAGTCTATGAAGGCTGTTATTCTGGTTCCTGTTAGCTCCGTTTTACAGATGAGTAAACCAAGACTGAAAGAGATCAGACAAACTGCTCAATGTCCTGGAGCTAGGAAAGGGGAGAGCCAACATTCCAACGCAGGTTCCTTGGCTCTAAAGTGCATTCGCTGAAACACTGCACAAGCTGAAGATCAACATGCCTGGAGAAGGAAAATTGCTGCCTGATGGGGACAGTTTCTGATGAGGTGAGGAAAAGGTGCTGGAAATAGTGGTGATGGTTACACAACGTTGTGAAGGTATTTAAGGCCACTGAATTGTACGCTTAAAAATGCTTAAAATGGTGCCCTTGGCCGGTGGCTTGGTTGGTTGGAGCATTTGTCCCTTACACCAAAAGGTTGCAGGTTTGATTTCCAGTCAGAGTACATACCTAGGTTTTGGGTTTGATCCCCAGTCAGGATGTGTGCGGGAGGCAACCGATCAATGTTTCTCTCTCACATCAATGTGTGTGTGTGTGTGTGTGTGTGTGTGTGTGTGTGTGTGTGTGTGTCTTCCTCTCTCTCTAAAATCAATGGAAACATAATCTTGGGTGAGGATTAAAAAATGCTTAAAATGGTAAGTTATATGTTATGTATATTTTACACTCACATATACAACATATGCCAAGGGAACAACTCTCTGGGGTCAAAGTCAGATATGAAAATCAAGGGCCAACCTAAGAGTTAGCAACTGAGAAAAATTAGAATGTACCTTCCTCCCTTCCCCCCTCATTGCACAGGAGATAGTTTGTAAAACTCCAGAGCAATCACAAACTTCAGTTTGTTGCTTGAAGAAAGCATTTTGCACCCTTGGAAGCCCACAGGCTCACACACACCGCTCTTATGAAGCAATTCAAGGGCTTCATAGAAAAAAGATACTTAAAAGCTGGAGATCTACCAAGGGGATGAAGAAAACCTTACTCAATACAGTAAGGGCTGTGTCTGAGGGGCATATTTCTTTCTTACATAATTACGACTTAGAATTCAAAATGTTCTTACTGAGTGACGAATAAAGTTAAATAAATGTGTGAACGAGCTAGAAAAATAGAACAGACGACACCTCTGTAAATCCCACAGGAGAGATTTACGAAAA
This sequence comes from Myotis myotis, assembly GCF_014108235.1. Lineage (NCBI taxonomy): Eukaryota > Metazoa > Chordata > Mammalia > Chiroptera > Vespertilionidae > Myotis > Myotis myotis. Next base: position 196,323,822 of record NW_023416313.1, on the reverse strand, counting down.
GCAAGTTATTTCCAATCATAAAACAGCCTATAAAACAACGGCTTTGGATGAATGCCGGTCTGCTTTGTGAAGGAGGCTGAGGATTATCGAGGAAAAATTAGGAAGTCTCATGTAGGACGGGGCAGGAGTTGGCATTCGGAAAGTACCTGAGCCCTCTCTGTTTTCTTTACAGACTAGCAGCAGCATCTTAAACAGGTGTGTGAGGGGAGATGGGCCAAGGGGAAAGGATAGCGTGTCATCAGGATGTCTTGCTTTTGCATCCCTATCAAGACAGTGAAACAGTCTGAAGATGAACAATGAGCCTGGCAGGCCCAGATGCGATTCACAAGTTTTCCTGGGTCCCATAGAAGCAGGGAATGGCCATGTTTCCATTGGGGTAGAGGCTCCAATCCAATGCATTGGTCATTAGCAATTACTGGAGGCCTGGAAGCTGATATGAAGTTGGGTCACTGAATTCCTTGTAGACTTGTGTCCATGTGGCATTGAGCTTTGCCCAGTGCCTCCCAGTGGCCTCTTCCCTGCCCTGGTGACGGAGCCCAGGTGAGGACAAGGACTTTGAGAAGATTGTGTCTTCATAGAGGAAGGTTCTGGAAGGGGAGCTGTTTACTCCTAGCAGTTCTGACCTTACACCTGGGCAAGAGGCACTCCTGCCCTAGGCTCTATGCACTAAAAGTCCCTTCCCTGGCCTTCCACTGCCCGCTGCCCTCCCTCAGGGCCAAAGCAATATGTTCACTGCATGCCCAAGTCCCAGCCCCCTCTTCCAGACAACACTCCCAGAATCTCTAACAGCCAAGCCAATGGTTCGCCTGAGCCCGGACTCCCTTTCTCTGGGAGCGTTGGGGAGGGCTACCCAGCCAGCCACAGCCTTGCCGGACTCAAGGCCACATTCCCAAACTGACCTCCTACCTGCCCTCAGCTGCCCTCCCAACATTCCTCCTTCTTCTCTGCTCAACAATGAGATTCTGGACCCAGAAACTGCCATACAGCCCTGAGCCCACTTCCAGGGCCTGCCTTGTCCACTTTGCTGGATCTGTCCTCCTAAGCACAGACATCCACATAAGCAGATGTTCCCAAAACCCAAGGTGTGGCCAAGGGGAAATATACGGATGGGGCTTGGACATGTGGGCTGTGGTGTCATGTGCACAGGCCCCTCACGATGCAGAGTAGAGCCAGCGCAGAAAGAGAAGGGGGAGAGCGGGGCTGGGCAGGCACTCCCTGGGCTGCTGTGTGCCTTTGCTATGTGCCTTCTCAGAACCCTGAGAAGTCCAAGAACTCTCCATCTGAACCTGACCTTCTAATTTGTTATGAAAGTACACGTGTCAAGGCAGGAGGTTACAACTTATTTTGTTAAGCAGTTTGCTGGCTTAACTTTGTGTAACTTTTAAAGATGTAGGCACATGGTATGCAGGCCTCCATTTGTTCTCCTGTCCCGGGCCCTGCAGGTGAGAGGGCGGGGCTAGTTACCAGGTTGCATCCCTCTCCTCCACGGGCCACTTGTGGAGAGCAGAGTGTTCAGTTTGCTCTTCTCTCTCTTGTACCTAAGAGGTAAATCAACTCATCATTGATTTGCAAAAACCTGTGTCTATTCCTATGTGACAGCATTAAAGCTAAACCCTTAGTCCCCAACTGAACTAGTCAAGAGAACACACGTTTTCTCCAGGAGGAGTAAACGACTCAACCAGATCCTGTGTGAGTTCAAAGGTAAGGAAAAGTCCTGCCAGCTCTTGGGGAGGTCTCTGTCAATCTAGAAACAGAGGTGTGAGGCCAGGCTTCTCCCTGCAGCTGGGAAGCAGCCCTGACTTCTTCTTGTTTCCTCTTTGCTGGAAGGGAAGATACATGTGGAAAGCACCTGTCGGCTGGGAGCTCAAAGCATTTTCCTTTTTCTGTCCCTGGAGAACCTGCTGACCGCCCTGGAGGAAATGGGAGGTAAATCGCTCAGAAGAACAAGCCCAGGGAGGCAACGTAAATGGGCACCAGCCGTGTTATGTCTGGAAGGGAGAGGGGACAGAGCCCGGGAGAAGTGGAGACAGGTTTGACAGCCATCTGCTGCCATGGGTGTGCAGAAAGGATGCCAGGGTCCCCTCTCACAGTCCTTGTCATCCTAACGTGTCTCAAAACTCTAAGGAAAACTCCTAGCTGAGGTTGTTGACGTTCATGGTGGAGAGAGAGGATGGAAGGGAATCTAGCTAGGGAGGAGGGACGAGGCGACAGTGGGTCTGGATGAGCTGCCAGGCTGAGCTTGGCCAGCGGCCTCAGGATGGCAGTAAAGCTTAAGCCTGAGAAAGTTTCCCCTGACTGCTCAGCCCAGTGTTGGGGAGAGGGGCCAGAACTCCAGGGATGGGGCGCTTGCCTGCCCATAGGAGGGAGCACCTCCTTAAACTCAATGTCTGAGCCACCTCGCTAGCCGGCCCTCACCCTGGCCCTCCTGGTCCAGCAGATAGTTGTGAGGGTCCTATGCTGACTACACCCTCACTGGCCTGTCTTAAGAAAAGTAAGGCCAATTCGAACTGTTTCTCTAACAGCCAAGCCAATGGTTCGCCTGAGCCCGGACCCCCTTTCTCTGGGAGCGTTGGGGAGGGCTACCCAGCCAGCCACAGCCTTGCCGGACTCAAGGCCACATTCCCAAACTGACCTCCTACCTGCCCTCAGCTGCCCTCCCAACACTTCTCCTTCTTCTCTGCTCAACAATGAGATTCTGGCCCAGAAACTGCCAGAGCTTACCTCCAAGTAGTAGGAAACCTGAGCAGAATCAACACAGGGGACAACTGTCAGTGCCGCCCAACCCAAAGAGGCGCTCCTCCCCTCCCGTGCTGGGCCCGGGGGCCTCGTCAGGCAGATGCTACTGGGATGATGAGGAAGCTGCTGGGGGCTGGGCATGGTCAGAGAGTCTGTGCATAGGAAAGAGTGGTTTAAACTGAAAAACATCTGGGCTACAGGGCTCACCCACCTCTGCACTGACATCTTACAAGACAGACGCAGGCAGGTTTGAATGTCTTAACTACAAAGGCGGCCAAGTGTCATTCTACAACACAGAGAATTTGACCCGCATCTTCACCTTTTCAGCCACAGTTACTGAGAAAAATCTTTCCCTTTTTTTTTCTGGTTGTCCTCAAAACGGGCCCCCCAAACCCCCTGCCCCTAATAAAAAGACCCTCTGAGTACATCTCTTCCTAAGAAGCTCAGGGTGTGGCTCCCAAACCTCCAGGAGCTGTGTCTTCAGCCATCTTTGCTGATGCCCAGAGAACACTGGGCTTCCGTTGTTACGGGATGATCGGTGCGGCTGACTGCACAGTGGAAATAAAATGAACAGATACCCCTAAGCGTGCACCTGGTCCTAACAGTCGTCAAGCAAAACCTTTCGGACCTCCGTCTTTTCTTCTACTTTCATTTTCATCAAGTGCCATTCAAGCTCTAATTCAGTCTCTCAAATAAAACCGAATTCTCTTGCTCTAAAAACTGTCCTCCAAACCGTGGCAAGGACAACAGGCAAAGATAATTGTGTATCCACAGAAAAGCCTTTTAACAAAGCCATTATCAATAACCATATGTAATATATACATGTTATTGCTACTGCAAGATGTGATGGGAGGGCAAAAACTATGACTCTCTACGTCCAAAACAGTGCCTGAAATATATTCCTGACAGACCCTGCGACATGAGCATACCACCACATTATCAAGATTTTTTTATAAGTTTCAAAACATGTATGTAAAACTGAGGGAGACTTTTGCAAGGACTGGCAAAGTGAGGGGTACTCTCCTCTCTGGCCTCAAAGGCACTTCCATTCCCATTTATAGCAATGAGATAGACATTATAGAGCCTTAAGACAAAGACTGAGCGATGAATTTTTTAAAATATATTTTTATTTATTTCAGAGAGGAAGGGAAAGGGAGAGAGAGGTAGAAACATCAATTATGAGAGAGAATCATTGACCGGCTCCCTCCTGCATGCCCCACACTGGGGATCGAGCCTGCAACCTACATCCCTTAACCTCTCTGTGCCTCAGCTATAAATGGGCTAATAATTGTACCACCTCAGAAGGCTGTGAGAAAGCCTACATGAGTGACTACTCATGCAATACCAAACACATAGTCAGCACTATGCAACAGTTTTTTAAATCCCACATAATAAAAGGCTAATATGCAAATTGACTGAACAGTGGAAGGACTGGTTGCTATGATACACACTGACCACCAGGGAGCAGACGCTCAACACAGGAACTGCCCCCTGTCAATGCGCTCCCACAGGGGGAGTGCTGCTCAGCCAGAAGCCAGGCTCATGCCTGGTGAGTGCAGCAGCAGTGGCAGGAGCCTCTCCCGCATCCATGGCAGGGCTAAGGATATCCGACTGCTGGATTGCAAGAGGGCGCAGGCTGTGCTGAGGGACACCCCCCCCTCCCCCCGCCCGGTGCACAGATTTCATGCACCGGGCCTCTAGTAAATATATAATATGAATTTATTCATCTTATATGCCTCCCTCAAGAAGATAAAAATAATTTCTTGGTGGTGTTAGGGTATCTCAGGCCTCATAGGGGATTCCCTAAGGGTCTCTCATAGCAGTAGCTCAAAGACTTATAATGTCAGAATCACAGAGCTAAACAAGTCACAGAGCTGAGATTACAACGGATGTAGACCCTTATCTTAGAGAAATCTACACAAAAATAACCCTCAAGCCCAGCACAAATTGAATTTCCCCTAGAAACTATTATAAATAGTAATTATTTTAACCAGAGGAGTTTAAATTACTTACACTTTGAATTGGATTTTACAGATATTCCCATGTTGAATTGGACACAGGCATAATTGTGTGTGTGTTTTTAAATATTTTGTTAAATGATAGCCATATAATTGTGGGGGGTTTTTTTATCTTCTTTTTAAAATATGTTTTTATTGACTTTAGAGAGAGAGGAATGGAGAAGGATAGATAGATGGAAATATCGATGAGAGAGAAATATTGATCAGCTGCCTCCTACACGTCCCCTACTAGGGATCGAGCCCACAACCCAGGCATGTGCCCTGACTGACAAATGGTAAGTGACCTCTTGGTTCATGGGTCGACATTCAAGCACTGAGTCACGCAGGCTGGGCTGGTTTTTTTTAAATCTTTAAATCACCTAGTTGAGAGAAAAACTTGAAAGGGTATCTCAAGCTTTCACATGCTTACAGTCAAAACTACTCCCAAGCCTACTCACCATGTACCCTGCAGGCAAGATTTTATCACCTCACTTAAGTCAATGAGGATGGCCTTCCTCAATACTATAAATGTACTAATTCACCTACATACATGGAATGCTTACTATGTGGTTATTATCATGTGGTGAGACTATAACAGACAAATTTTTACAAGGCCCTTTCTTGTCTGTAGGGACTCATTTGAGTGAGTCATCACAGAATGCTTCTAAAGTGGACAGAGCCAAATACCTAAGTAGGAGGGGCTTAAAGATGTCCATCCCTGTTACCTGGCAGCTCTGCTGTGAAATAGGTGTGCCCTTATACGAACTTGGACTAGAAGAAAATGAGAGGCTTCTAGTGGTTCCAGAAGGTTGAGTTTTAATGGAGCTGGAGTTTGTCCTTACATGGAGGCAGCCAGAGGAACTGGGAGGGTAGGAAGCCACATCTGATTCCTGCAAAGTTATGCTTGGTCTTTGAAAAGAGTAGAGAAACTTTGGGCTATGTACAGATCTTAGATATTTTCACAGAATTTTTAAAAATAAGAAAGCTAGACTTGGGTGGCTTAATTTTTTATGTTAATTATCTGGTATTATTCTCTTTATACATTTTTTTTCTTTTTCCCCCTCTTGGTTTTTCATAAAATAATTTTTGTTTATGTTAACTCTTTCAGCTCTATTAAAGGAGTTTTACCCATGCTTTCCCTGGAGTGAATAGGGGTGCATTTTACCCCTAAGTTCCTGGACAGTGGGAAAGGAGAAATCAAAATTGAAAGAGGTGTAAGGGCTGGCCGCGGTGGCTCAGTAGTTGAGCATCAACCTATGAACCAGGAGGTCGCAGATCAATTCCCAGTCAGGGCACATGCCCAGGTTGTGGGTTCGATCCCCAGTCGGGTGCATGCAGGAGGCAACTGATCAATGATTTTCTCTCATCATTGATGTTTCTAGCTCTCTCTTCCTTTCCCTTCCTCTTTGAAATCAATAAAAATATATTTTTAAAAAGAAAAAGAAAGAGGTGTAAGGAATGACAAAAGCTCAGGAGGAAAACTACCTATTCTGCCAGCTAAGCATCAACCTGAACCAGGGGTTCAACCTGGCTCAACACTCAGGAAATAGCCTTCTCTCAGCTTCCTATGACTCTCCCTTCTTCCAAATCGATCTCTTAGCCAGGACATTGCCAGTTTTGCCCCATTTGTTCAGTCTCTCCAACTCATCCAGTATCAGTCTTTCTTCCTTCTCATGTCCTTAAATGCTGTCCTTTTTTATAGTTGTAATTTACTCGTAAATCTGTGTTTCCTCCGTGTTGTTTTATAAATAATCTGTAACATACAAATAATGCTTACATTGTCCTATTAGATTGGATGTTCTTTGAAAGTGAATAGCTTCTATCGCCTTTGTAAGTCTCTGCCACATCATTTATATTAAAAAGGTTTATCAAAAGTAAAATATCTTTATTATGTTTTTTCAAGAGTTCATTTTTTAAAAGTTCAAACAGTACAGAAAAGAAGAAAATTCATAATTCTATTCCAAAGAGATAACATCCATTAAGAGTTTGGAATACATTCTTCACCATACCTTGTTCTACGCATGTACAAAAATGAACAAGAAAGGTATCTCACTTCATATTACATTTCACAACTTTCTTCTTTTATTTTCATGTTGCTACGCAGGCCTACTTTATTTCTCCAAATAGCAATATAATATTCCAAGGCACAGATATTTCATAAAATTGTTGGCTTATTAGTAGATATTTAGGTTGTTCCAAATGGACTTTTAGGTTGTGAAAAAAAGCTGTGTTTCTGGGTAGATGGTGATAATGCCAATTAAGATAGAGAATACCACAGAAGCAGCAGGTCTTGGGTGGATAACTTATTTCTTGTCCCTGGTTATTTTCTCTTTGCAATAAGATAACCATTAAAATCAAGAGCCAAGATTGATATATTATTGCTGTCTAATCATCACACTCCATTCCACTTACACTAATTGTCCCACTGTCGTTCTTTATAGCAAAAGGATTCAATCCAGGATCATGCAGAGCATTTAGTTGTCATGTCTCTTCAACTAGCTTCAATCTGAAATAATCCCCCAGTCACTCCTGATCTTTAATGACCTTGAAACTTTTGAATATTCTAGTTCAGTTGCTTTCAGAAAGTTACTTATTTGGGGTTTGTCTGGGGTTTTCTCATGATTAACTTTAGGTAATGCATTTTTTGTCAGAATTATCACGGAAGAGATCTGTGTGCTTCTCACTGCATTCTACCAAGAGGTTCTCGATGTCCATGTCCCATTATTTGAGATGTTAACCTTGATCACTTGATTTGGTGGTGTCCACCGGGCTTCTGCACTGTAAAGGCACCTTTCTCCCTTTGCAATCACCAGGTATTTGTTGGAAGATACTTTGAAGCTATGCAAATATTCATTCCTCATTCAACCTTCACCCACTATGTTTAGTATCCCTTGATGGTTATTGGCTGAATTATTATTATTGTTATTTTGGTTGCCATAGTGATTCTGTAATTTCATCATTATTTTATATTCATTAGTTGACATTCCATAGTAAGGAAAAGTTTTCTCCTCTCCCCATTTATTCATTTATTTATTTCAGCATAGATTCATTGATTCCCATCCCATCACATTATAATCTGTTGTAAATGTTTCCTCCACGTCCCGCGTGGTTCAGGGTTCAGGATCTGGAAGTGGAGCCGCACACAAATGAAAGAGAAAAAGACAAGATAATTTGGGGATATTGGGGGGCCAGGCGGGTAAGTCCAACTCAAGCGGAAGGACTTCCACCAGTGCTCAGGCCCCACCAACCTTTTATAGTCAGAGGTAAACAAGGTAGTGGTTACCATAGTTACACAGTTCTTATGAGTTTCACTTGTTTTGACCATAGTTACACTTCCTGCACTTCCCTCAGCCCATTAGATTCCCAGATACGATCTAGGGAGTGTTATAAGGTCAAGCCTAATTATGCTAAGAGGACTGAGCCCTCTAAGCTGGGACTTGTTTGTGACTTTGCCAACAGGTCAGTCCGAGGTTTAACCCTATATCAGTTCCCCACAATAATCTATAACTATTCTTATTTATCTTGATGCTCAAATTGTCCCAGATTTGGCAAGTGGGAGCCCCTTCAAACTGGTTTCTATAGTCTTTGGACATGTCTCCATTATTCTTTAGCACTTCCTTAATTTCTGACACAAAAAGATAGTCTCGGCTCATCTTGTATTTTCCCTACCCTGGCCTTGAAATCAGGCATTTCTCTAAAGAGGCTAGTTTTCCTTTATTGGAGAATAGCATATAGAAGTCAAGCCCTGGCCCTGGCTGGGTGGCTCAGTTGGTAGGAGTGCCATCCTGTACACCAGAAAGGTTGCGGGTTTGGTTTCTGGTCAGGACACATACCTAGGTTCGATCCACAGTCTAGGCCAAACGCCAGTGTGTGTGTGTGTGTGTGTGTGTGTGTGTGTGTGTGTGTGTAGGACGATCGATCAATGTTTCTCATATCAATGTTTCTCTCTCTGTCTTCATTCCTCTCTCTCTCAAAATCAAAAACCAAACCAAAACAAAAAAACATATCCTTGGGTGAGGATTTTTTAAAAAGCCAAGACCTGGGTACTGAGTGTGCTTATTGCTATTGGGGTGCTGCTCCTCCCAGAGCCCCTCAGAGGATAGAGCTAGGAAGAACTCTATTTCTATATCTATGTATATATGTGAAATCCATACATTTACATAATTACCTTCCATTTTAACCCAACACCGTGGGATTCATTAATTCTAGTAATCTTCCTCTCCATATCATACTTCTCTCTCTGATGAGACATCTGTCTTTTATTATTCTCAATATATTAATTTGATCAAGGGCCCTGTGTGTAACAAATCTTCTCTCGCTGCCATCACACCCCTGCACAGATGCCCTTATCATCTCACCTCCTCTAGGCACCCCATCACCCCCTACACTGTCATAGAGGCCCCCTCACTCAACTTAGACCCTGACAACCCAGTTGGGCCATCACCACCCCCAACTCATAGGTGCTGCCTCACCCGATTTGGGTTCCTATGTCTGTGATATGTAACTGAAACTCCCACTCCCCAATCCCCACTGATGCCTACTTTGCTTGGCCCATGCTAATGTGTTTTGTTTTCTTCATGCTAATGGTTTTACACTAACTTTTTCAGAAGGAAGGGAAGAAGTGAGAGAGGAAAATGTTCCCTGATTAATTTTTAATTTAAAAAAATTAATGTAGCCTGGTCAGGGTGGCTCAGTTGGTTGAGCATCATCAACTAAAGGGTTGAGGGTTCAATTCCCAGTCAGGATGAATGCCTAGATTTCAGGTTCGATCCCTGGTCGGGGCCTGTTGGAGCCCATATGGAGGCAGCCGATCAATGTTTCTCTCTCACATCTGTTTCTCTCTTTGCCTCTTCTTCTCTCTAAGCATGTCCACAGGTGAGAGAGCAACCAAAGAACTTGTATGCATGCATATTAGCATAACCAATGGACACAGACACTGGGGCGGTGGGGGCTTCCCCGGGGTGGCAATGGCTGGGGGGAGGGTAGGGTCAATTGGGGAAAAAGGAGACATATGCAAAACTTTAGACAATAAAAAAATAATAATAATAAATGTAAATATCATTAAAGACGAAGGAAGACTGAGGAACATGTTTCTAGAATAAAGGAGACATGACAGCTAAATGCAGTGTGGGGTCCTGGACCAGAAAAAGGCCATTATTGGGAAAGTGTCATTTGAGTCAAAGCTATGAATGAATGAATAACATCATATCAATACTAATGTCCTGGTTTTTATAACTGTATTGTGATTATGTAAAATGTTAACATTAGGAAAATCTAGGTGAAAGGCGTATGGGAGCTACTGTTACCTTACAATACTCTGGTATGTACCGTTTTATAACCTGCTTCACTGTGTCACTTTTCAGTATGGACAGGTTCCCACTGTTTATCAGTACATAGTCTCCCTCATCGCCCATGTCAGCGCATCTTGCTGTAAAGGATAGAATGGGCTTTCCATAAATGCCGCTGACCTTCTGCACTTGTCATGAGTCAATTGGCTAGAGAGGGTCGGCCTGACCGACAAGAAGACCAGACTTCTTCCAGCAGCTGTCAGCGTCCAGAGGACACTGTGTTCTTTGGACCTGTTACCAAACCAGCCAGGTCAGTTTCGCCTCCTATTTCAAAGCAAATTTCCTCTCATTCTCCTTGAATTGCCACAGCATTTGGCCTGTAACTGTACTACAGGGGTGGGGGCAGAGAGGAGTGCCACTTAGAAGAAACTCTTCCTATCAACACAGAACAATTGTTCATACGTTATCACTCCTCCATATTTATTTTAATCAATAGGCTTAGAGCTTAAACAGTTCAACTGATTCTTGAGAGATGTGGTCAAGGTCGCGCAAGCCCCTGGCAGTGACAGGAAGAAAGAGGGCGAGATGGCTGGGTTGTCTTTAGCCAGCAGACAGGCTGTGCCAGGCACTGCCATCCCTGCCACACCCAGAGGGGTTGCCAGAAGCTCGGGGCTCAGCATTGGCAACTGAAGAGACAGCTGGATTTGGGAAAGTTGTCTGACAGCTTCGGCAGTGTTTCCACACTTGCCCTTCGAAAGAGCCTCTGAGTGGTCTAGACACCTGTCAGCAACCAGCCTCTGGGACTGCTGCCCTTCGTTATCCTGATGCCCCTTGAATTCCCCTCTCGGTCAAGTGCACAGAAACTTCAGACCGTGCTGACTACATAAGGGTCTCAGTTCACATAAGGAATCCACAAGCCAGGGTTCCCCAACTCGCTCTTCTGCCAACTGGAGTGGGCAGGGAGCGTATGTAATTCGATAGAGAAAGCAGCAACTACGCCGAGGTTGATGAAAAGGAGTAGCTTGGTGTCATGTGACTAGGCCATTTCCAAGGTTCCTTTCCATTCTAAAGTTCTCTATTCTGTTCCTAATCGAGGCAGCCGTGCCATGGCGAAAGCACACATTTCGGCATCAGAGAGGCTTGGGCTCGGGTTCTGGTTCTGCCACCTACCAGCTACGTGGTGTTGGGCAAGTTACTTGACCTTGCTCTACTTCTGTTTCTCCATCTTCGTTGGGCTATTGGGAGGTTTCTGTAACATGATGCAGGGCTTAACACAGCACCTGGCACAGCAAAAATGCTCAGTACCGTGGCTATCGTCATTACTGCTAATCAGAAACGTACATTTCTGGGAAAACAGACGGAAAGTTTTTCTGCAGACAAGGATTCTTCCTTCTAAAACTGTCACTGAATAGAATAGAGACGATGAGACACTCGGAGGGGGAGGACAGTTCTTTTCATTTGTTCACTTTAAAAGATCAGAGTGATAACCATAAGAAACAGTTCTCGGAGGTAATTAATGAAGAAAAGTGAAAAGGGAGGTTAATTGATTGCTCAAGATCACGAAGCTAATTCATTTGTCAATCTGTCCTTAACCTCAAATTTCTGCTGTGACCCAGTCAAGCACAACACTGCCTAACTCTTTTTTTTATTATTATTGTTTTATTGCTTAAAGTATTACAAAGGGTATTACATATGTTTCCTTTTTTTCCCCCCGCCCTTGACAATCCCCTGGCCTTCCCTACCCCCCAGTGTCTTATGTCCATTGGTTATGCTTATATGCATGCATACAAGTCCTTCGGTTGATCTCTTACCCCCCTCCCTCCTGCCCCCCAACCCTCCCCGGCCTTCCTGCTGCAGTTTGACAATCAGTTTGAGGCAGCTCTGCCTCTGTATCTATTATTGTTCATAAGTTTATAATTGTCTTTATTATCCCTGAATGAACACTGCCTAACTCTTAACTCTGCTCTCAAAAATGTTGGTGTTGGAAGTGTCCCTTAACGACTCTGGGTTATATTAACGTTAAGCTATCATTTATTGAGCACTTAAGATTTGCCTGGCACTGTGTTCTAACCTTGTTCATTCAGACTTTAAAACACCCTGTGTGTTAAGTTTCATGTCCCTATTTTGGTGGCAGAGAAACTTATTCAGAGAAGTTAACCACCTTGCCCAAGGTTACACAGCCAGGAAGTAGCAGAGTCAGATTTGCAGCAGCCATTTAATTCAGTGGACCCTAGAGGTCAGAATGTGTGGGCTCCAGGGTTACTATAAGCTCTAAATCACTGCTCTATGGATCTTAGGATTCCAAGGCACTCTGAAGAACCCAACATTTTTTTTTTATTTCTTAAAGTATTACAAAGAGTATTACACATGGTTCCTTTTTTCCCCCCTTGACATTCCCCCGGCTTCCCCCACCCCCCAGTGTCTTGTGTCCATTAGTTATTCTCATATGCATGCATATAAGTCCTTCAGTTGATCTCCTACTCCACCCCCCACCCCCCGTTACCCTCCCCAGGATTCCCACTGTAGTTTGACATTCTGCTCAATGCTGCTCTGCCTCTGAATCCATTTTTGTTCATCAGTGCTCTGGTCCTTATAATGGTCCTTATTATCTATAAATGAGTGAGTTCATGTGGTATTTTTCTCAGCTTCCCAGGGGCCGTCTCAGTCTCACAGGGACCATCTCAGCCTCACAGGGGCCGTCCCAGCTTCACAGGGGCCGTCTCAGCCTCACAGGGGCCGTATCAGTCTCACAGGGGCCGCCTCAACCTCACTGGGGCCGTCTCAACCTCACTGGTGCCATCTCGAACTCACCGGTGCCATCTCGACCTCACCGGGGCCGATTCAACCTCACTGGGGCCGTCTCAGCCTCACCATGGCCGTCCCAGCCTCACCGGGGCTGTCTCAGCCTCACAGGGGCTGTCTCAACCTCTCAGGGGCTGTTTCAACCTCACCGGGGCCATCTCAACCCCACTTGGGCCGTTGCAACCCCGATTCAACCTCACTGGGGCCGTTTCAACCACACTGGGGCTGTTTCGACCTCACCGGGGCCGATTCAACCTCACTGGGGCCGTTTCAACCACACTGGGGCCGTTTCGACCTCACCAGGGCCATCTCGACCTCACCGGGGCCATCTCGACCTCACTGGTGCTGTCTCAATCTCACCGGGGCTGATTCAACCTCACCAGGGCTGTCTCAGCCTCACTGGGGCCGTCTCAACCTCACATGGGCCATTTCAACCTCACTGGGGCCGTTTCAACCTCACCAGGGCCGTTTCAGAGGAACCCAACATTTGAAACACAAGACAATCCACCTAAAACTCTGCCCATTTGTGCTTCCATGTGGTGGTGGGAATGGACTCACATCAAAGCAAGAACTGGAGAGGGAGAACCGGACCCATCTCTTGGCAGCAGACTCTCAGCCTGACCTTCCCAAACTGGAAGACAGTGGTCATTCCATCAGACTTTCCCACATTCAGTTAGATCAGCAAGAGACCTTCCTAGAAAATTCTCCAAAGACACAATGTGTGACTTACAGCATAATTCAGAGGAAGCCAGTAAGGCTGAGTCCAGCGCTGAGCCCTATGGGTTTGGACTGAAAGAACAGCAGCAGAAGGCTCAGGGCTACCTGGCAGGAAGCTTGATTTCCACCCAATGTTCTTGGCCCGGTTATTGTGTGCAAGGAAAAGCAGAAAGTGCAATCTGAAGAGTGCTAATAACTAGTCATATTTGTAGCTACAAGGTCAGCATAGGAGAGCAGTTATGAGACCACAGTGTCTGGAATCTAACACACCTGGATTTTATTCCCCTACGGGTCTCTTATGAGCTGGGTTGCCTTTGGCATGTGATTTACCCCCTCTGGGCTCCCTGTCCTCACCTGTAAGGTGGGGTAATAAGAAGGTTCATTGTGAAGATCCACGTAAAGCATGAAGCCCAGTGCCTAGGGCATGGTAAGTGTTCAATAAATGTCTGCCAGTATTAACTGTGATTCTAAATAAACAATATTTTTTTTCTAGTATTGCTCCCAAGATTTAGGAAACATTCTTGGCTGATTGCTGTGGCCTCTGTTAGCTAGTTGGGCAAACTAAACTGTCTCTAAGTTGCCCTTCCCAATCCCAGGGAAACTGCTTTCTACCTACCTGTATAAGGGATGTGTAGACATTTTTCCCCCCAAAATATTGTCACATCACTCATACATTGCTGGCGGAGATACAAAAATGGCACAGCCATTTTGAAAAACAGTTCAACAGTTTCTAATAAAGTTAAACACACACCTACCATATGACCCAGCAATCCCACTCTGAGGTACTTATTTCATGAGAAATGAAAACTTACATTCACACAAAAACCTATACACAGCTCTATTCATAATTGTCAAAAACTGAAAACAACCCATAAGTCCTTCAGAAAATGAATGGATAAACAACTAATAAATCTATCAATGGAATACTACCTAGCAATAAAAAAAATGGACTGATGATGTGCATGTGCAAAACTTGAACAAATCCCAAATGCAAAGAAAAAGAAGCCTGCATGCTGCCACTTCTATGACATTCTGAAACAGGTATAATTACAAATATAGAAAACTAGAGGCCCGGTGCATGAAATTTGTGCACTCAGGGGGGCGGGGGTGTCCCCTCAGCCTGGCCTGCACCCTCTTGCAGTCCAGGAGCCCTCAGAGGATGTTCGTCAGTCCGACGCCCTTAGCGCCACGGAGGCCGGAGAGGTTCCTGCCACCACCACTGCACCTGCCAGCCATGCGCCTGGCTTCTGGCTGAGCAGCACTCTCCCTGTGGGAGCACACTGACCACCAGGGGGCAGCTCCTGCGTTGAGCATCTGACCCTGGTGGTCAGTGCATGTCATAGCTACCAATCTTTCTGCCGTTCGGTCGATTTGCATATTAGCCTTTTATTATATATGACTAGAGGCCCGGTGCACAAAAATTTGTGCACTCGGGGGGAAAGAGGGGGTCCCTCAGCCCGGCCTGTGCCCTCTCGCAGTCTGGGACCCCTCGGGAGATAACGACCTGCTGGCTTAGGCCTGCTCCCGGGTGGCAGAGGGCAGGCCCAATTCCTAGGTGCAGCCCCTGGTCAGGCTCAGAGCAGGGCCGATTGGGGAATTGGGGCGCCGCCCCCTGTCACGCACAGAGCAGGGCAGATCCGGAGGTTGCGATGCCACCCTCAGTCACGCTCAGGGTAGGGCCGATTGGGGGGTTGGGGCACCGCCCCCTGTCACACTCAAGGCAGGGTCGATGGGGAGGTTGCGGCGCCACCCCCTGTCACGCACAGAGCAGGGCCGATCAGGGGGTTGGGGAGCTCCTCCCGTCATGCACAGAGCAGGGCCCATCAGGAGTTTGGGGAGCTCCCCCCTGTCATGCACAGAGCAGGGCCCATCAGGGGGTTGGGGAGCTCCCCCCTGTCACGCACAGAGCAGGGTGGATCAGGGGGTTGGGGCGCCGCCCTCTATCACCCACAGAGCAGGGCCAATCAGGGGGTTGGGGCGCCGCCACTGTCACACTCAGGGCAGGGCCGATGGGGAGGTTATGGCTCTAACCCATCACACACAGAGCAGGGCCCGTGGGGTGGGGGGGTGGGGGCGCTGCCCTCTATCACCCACAGAGCAGGGACGATCAGGGGGTTGGGGCGCCGCCATTGTCACACTCAGGGCAGGGCCGATGGGGAGGTTATGGCTCTACCCTGTCACACACAGAGCAGGGCCCTTGGGGGGGTGGGGGTGGGGCGCCGCACCCTGTCACACACAGAGCCGCAGGGTGATCAGGAGGTTGGGGAGCTCCCTCCTATCAGGCACAGAGCAGGGCCGATCAGGGGGTTGGGGCGCCTTCCCCTGTCAGGAACAGAGCAGGGCCAATAGGGAGGTTGTGGCCCCGACCCCTGTCATACACAGAGCCACAGGGCGATCAGGGGGTTTGGGCGCTGCCCCCTGTCATGCTGATCCCGGTGCCGGGAGATCTCGTGGCTCCACTGATCCCAGTGCTGGGAGGCATATTACCCCTTTACTATATAGGACAGAGCCCTGCTGCACGGGTGGGGGTTGGCTGGTTTGCCCTGAAGGGTGTCCTGGATCAGGGTGGGGGTCCCCACTGGGGTGCCTGGCCAGCCTGGGTAAGGGGATGATGGCTGTTTGCAGCTGGTCACACACCCTTCAGGGTGGGGGTCCCCACTGGGGTGCCTGGCCAGTCTGGGTGAGGGGCTGAGGGCTGTTTTCAGGCTGGCGGGTGACTGAAGCTCCCAACTGCTCCTTTTTTTCTTTTTTTTTCTTTTATTCTGGGCCAGCTTTAGCTCTGAGGCTCCAGCTCTTAGGCCTCCGCTCCTGAAAGCAGGTATCTGGTTTGTTTAGGTTCTACAATCAAAACTCTGTATCAACTCCAGGTCTGAGATCCCGGCTAGCTGAAAGCTGGTTTCTGGGGTTTTGTTTAGCTTCTATTTTTGTAACTATGTTTCAAACTCGAAGCTCAGAGGCCTGCAGCGGCAGGCGGGGAACGTGGGAGTCCTCCGTCACTGAAGCAAGCCAGCCTCATGTTAGTTTCAAGCTGCCTGGCTGCCACCGCCATCTTGGCTGGCAGTTAATTTGCATATCGCCCTGATTAGCCAATGGGAAGGGTAGCGGTTGTACGCCAATTACCATGTTTCTCTTTTATTAGATAGGATAGGTTAGGCCCTGGTCGGGTGGTTTAGTTGGTAGAAGCATCGTCCCATACACCAAAAGGCTTCAAATTCAATCCCTGGTCAGGGCACATACCTAGGCTGTGGGTTTGATTCCCAGTCTGGGAGTGGACGAGAGGTAACCAATTGATGTTGCTCTCTCACATTGATATTTCTCTCTCTCTCTCTTCCTCTCTAAATATCAACTAAAAACAAACAAACAAACATATCCTCATGTGAGGATTAAAGAAAGAAAGTAGGTCAGGGGTCATTTTCAGGAGCTGAGAATGGTGGGAGGGGCTTAATAGAAAGGTGAATTTTACTTTATGTAAATTAAACCTCAATTAAAAGAAAACCAAAACAAAATATTGACACATACATAATCTCATTATATCCCCATATCTCCATCACCTGGGGCAAATTCTCTCATTTTTGCTATGAGAAGTTTAGAGGAAGTGGCACTCCAGAGGAATCAGAACCATCCCCGCCACCTCCATCCCTAACTTGGAGCTATTTCCACTCTGGAGCTACCCCTCACTGACTGCAGACACTTCACTCAGTTCTCTCTCCCATCTTCCCTTTCCCAGGAATGCCTAATGTTTGAAGCCATCAGTTTAAATAACACCAATAGTTAATCAGTTAATTTGTGGATTAAAAGTCTAGTGACGGGTATTCTGAATTCCACAGGCTTCAAAGAGCCATATTCTTTCCAAGGTCCCTAGTTTTGTCATTCGGAGGAGACAAAGGAGACCTCCTTGGGGGAACCACATGCCCTGGCACATGTTCCTCTAATATAAAAGGAACTTGGGGTTTGTAGGCAAAATATTCTTGCTATGGTCAGCAAGAAGCCAGATCAAAAGAGCCAATCTGACATGCTTCCCAGCAGTGACTTCAAAACTGCCCTTGGAGTGTGTTTTGCCCGTTGAAGAGGGTCACAATGAAAACTGATTGGATTATTATTGCTTTAAATAAAAGTCATTGTCTCATCCAACCTCAAACATCTCCATTAAATGAGGCCTGTTTGCTTGCTCTTTGTAAATTGGGCTTTGACTCTGTGAGGGAACATATAATATGTGCAGTCTTATTCCTTTATATGAAATTCCTCCTACGTATATCACAACAGTAGTCGAAGTGGTCAATGAAACAACTTCCATCAACAAACTCCCAATGTCTCTAAGGAACTAACCCCGGCGCTAAGGAACAAAACATCCTCTGCTGCTCTCTCTTACAAAAGCTATGAACCAATGCCTTTGGTTTTCTGACAAAGGAGAAAATTAGTTCAAGGACTACAAGTAAGGTGTAGGCTAAACACAGACTGGCCCTTGACATAATCCCCTCCTCTCCACCCTGACCCCTACGACCTCAGAATTGTTGAAACACATTTTGAGAATGCAGAGCTGGGCATTCTCTGTTTTCCATCACCCTGGGATGTGCATGCCAGACAGGGAAGCTCTCCTCAGCCCCCTGGCAAAGGTAAAACCATCTTTATGATTTTCGCCCCTGATATTTCTAGGAGTGACTTAACCTGTACCAATGCAGACCAAAGTATGGTGAGATTGAGATAAACAATTGCGAGGTTCCGTATTGCAGTGTTTATTATGTACCAACCACAGACCAGCTATCAGGCTGAGTGCCAGGGATATGACTAGGAGCAAAATGGGCACAGTCCCCGACCTCACAGGACTTCTATTCGAGTGGGGCGGCTGTCCATACATAAGTAAACAGATACCAAATAAAAACAGGTGCTGATTGGCTTAGCCCATTTACGCTGCTATAACAAAATGCCACAGATTGGCTCACTGATAGCAACATAAATCTATTGTTCAGTTTTGGAGGCTGGAACTTCAAGGCACTGGTCAGTCCACTCTTCAGGGAGGGAAAAATATGGGAGGGTTACTTTGACATGTTCTCTATCCCCTTTGAGGAAGAGTGACTCATCAGCTTGGCAAATCTGAGAGGAGAAACTGGTTGCCTGTGGCTCAGTGCATTCTCCCGAACCCAGCCTTGAAGAATCCAGGAGGACTTCTTGGAGGAGGCTATGATGGCTATGTCAAAAAAGATGAGAAGGGAGGTACGTGGGAGATACCACCTAGGGCAGAGGGACTAGCATATGAAAATCCCTGGAGGCTAAAGGAAACATGGTCGTTTAGGCAAAAGGAAAGAAATTCTGCATGGTGAGCGTGTCGAGGGTGGGAGAGCAGAAGCTGAAAGATGAGACTGGCCAAGGAGCCAGATCCTGGAGGGTCTTAATGTGCCAGACTCTGGAGTCTGGGCTTTATCCCCAGAACGTGGAGATGGATGGAAAGGTTTAATCAAGAAAGCGAAGGTATTTCATTCCTGATATAGGTCATTCTGGCTGCAGGATGGCGAACAAGCAGGAGGTTGGCAGTTCCCAGCCCCCTCTGAAAATGTGAGGAGAGGAGGAAAGGGTCCTTTGTCATGGCTTAGAGATCTTCCTTTTGGCCCTCCCGATCCAATTGCCCTGGGCTCCAGGTCTGAGCACCTGTCAGGGGGCCCTTTCATAGACCCTAGACCAGCGGTTCTCAACCTGTGGGTCGCGACCCCTTTGGCGGTCGAACGACCCTTTCACAGGGGTCGCCTAAGACCATCCTGCATATCAGATATTTACATGACGATTCATAACAGTAGCAACATTACAGTTATGAAGTAGCAACGAAAATAATGTTATGGTTGGGTCACAACATAAGGAACTGTATTTAAAGGGCCAGAAAGTTGAGAACCACTGCCCTAGACCCAGCTCCATAACCATTCATTCCCTCTCCCCTACACGCCTACAGATGGGCGCAGAGTCCCAGTGGTACTGCACAATCCCTCATAGTTTCTTTACACCCTGCTCACATATTTGTAAACAACCTCATTATTAAAATCTCCTTGAATGATCCTAATTTGAGTGTGCTAGCTGGCTCCTTCTGGGACCCTTGAGGTTATACCCTCTTCCCCAAAAAAGAAAAAAGACTATGCAGCAGTAAAAAACCCTTTGAAACAGCATGGAGGCACCTCGAGAGTATTATGCTAAGCAGAATAAGCCAGTCAGAGAAAGACAAGTATCACATGATCTCACTCATATGTGGAATCTATTGAACAAAATAAACTGACGAACAAAATAGATCCAGGGACATAGAAGCAGAAGCATGGAACAGACTTCAGAGTCTCCGAGGGAAGGCTGAGAGGGAAGGGGGGTGGAGGGTGGGCAGAGGAGACATCAACCAAAGAACTTGTATGCGAATATGCATAACCCATGGACACAGACAATAAGGTGGTGAAGGCCTGGGGGAAGGGGAGGGCTAGAAGAGGTCAGTGGGGGGAAAGGGGGACATATGTAATACTTTCAACAATAAAGAATTTTTTAAATAAAAATAATTTTAAAAAGAAAAGAAAAAAGGAAGCATAAGTGGCACGGGGAAAGCATGGAACATCCAACAACTGGGGATTCGTGTTCACCAAATTTGGACCTGGTCTCTGCAGACCCCATCCTTGCCCTGATGGACCTGACAGCCTAAGAAGACTTACCTGATCACCAACCTCTCCCCACCCCACCTCAGGCCTGGAAGCATGTCTCCCTCCTCTGAGCTCTTACAGCAGGGGTCCTCAAACTACGGCCTGCGGGCCACATGCGGCCCGCTGAAAACATTTATCCGGCCCACCGGGTGTTTTTGCCGCCACTGTGTGCATAGGAATTTGTTCATAGTTTTTTTTAAAACTATAGTCCGGCCCTCCAACGGTCTGAGGGACAGTGAACTGGCCCCCTGTTTAA
Organism: Myotis myotis; assembly: GCF_014108235.1. NCBI lineage: Eukaryota > Metazoa > Chordata > Mammalia > Chiroptera > Vespertilionidae > Myotis > Myotis myotis. Next base: position 196,303,367 of record NW_023416313.1, on the reverse strand, counting down.
AAATTTTGAGGACCCCTGTCTTACAGCATTCACTGGCTGTGCAGCTAAGTTAGCACTTAGCCTATCCTCATTGCAGTTATTTGTATTCATAATTTACTACCCGATCAGGTTTTAGATTTTGGGTGGGCAAAGATTACCCTATTTTTATATAACTTCTTTATTGACATATAATTATTGGCAAGCCATAAAATTCACTCTTGTAAAGTATACCATTCAGTGGAAGATTATTTTATTTACCTTGGATCCTTTGTAGCAGTGCTTCTCCATCTTGGTTGCACATTAGAGTCACCTGCAGAGCTTTAAAAAAAAAATACTGCTGCCTGGTCCTCATCCCCAGAGGTTGTGACTTAATTGGTTTGGGGCACAGCCAGGGTATTGAAATTTTTAATAGCCCTGGAGTGATTTTAACTTGTAGCCAGGATTGCTCTGGTGTGCTTGGCACATAACTGGCACCCAATAATTGTTGGTTGTAATCATGAATAAGCCCTAACTTCTAATATCCAGCTAAATTAACTCACCCAAGAGCTACCTTCCCTGTTTCCCTTATAGCCCATCAGCTCTTATAATGTAATATCCTACTTATGTCTACCTCTCCCACTTCGTGTGAAAGATGACTAAGAGACAAAAGCATTTAGGGAAGATGACTGATTACTTGTAAAGACCTGCAAACTTCAGTAGGATTGGATCACTGAATACGAAACACAACAGAATACAAAAGAAATAGAACAATACAAAAGAAATATAAATGTAACATAGTCCAAATTTCTGTATTCAGAAGTCAGAGATAAAATGGTGTTCGTTAGAAATTCAGTAATTTATGGGAAAAGTTCAAGCTTTCACTCATTTTGGAGACCAGATGTAAAAGTAGTTCTGCTGCTTTGTTTATGTCAGGGCTGAAAGCGTCTTGTCATTGTTTTTTCTTCCTGTGGGACTTGATGTCCACTGTTAAAATGGTGGCAGGGCAGTCTAATTTTTGTTTCCACAGCTGTGAGCAGCATGAAGGCTGGGACTGTTCCAGTTTTATACAGAATGGCATCCCAGTGCTGGCACATGTTAGGTGTTCAATAAATATTGGTGGAATGGATATGATCACACCTCATGCCACAGTATTTAAATATGCATTTAAACTGCACAGGTTTCCCGTTGTGGATGGAAGAAGGGCTTCTATGGAAAGTAACCTCACAGGGTGATCTGATCAAAAATTCCTAACTGGGCAGGTCATGCCCCGGCATATAACTTCTTTAGTAAAAGGCTTAGCTTTCCCTTAAGTAAGCCCTGTCCATTGTTGCTTGCGTCTAGGTTAACATACCTTTGAAAAGCCCCCTTTCAGATCCCTCCTTTTAAAGTGTGAGTTTATCCTTCAATCCAATCCCCAACTCACTTTCTCCTATTTTCATGTAATCTTTGCGTTATCGCCTTCATCTCAAATGCATAAAAGAAACTGAAAAACGTATTCTCTGAAGCTTTGGGGATCTTGCTCCCTGGCATGTGTTGTCAGTTTGGCTCAAATAAACTCTTAGAAAAATTCTCTGCAGGTTGGGACGTTTCTTACCCGGACACTGTTTTTGATACTTTCTGCAGTTCTTAATTATGGTGCTGCAAACTGCGGGGCCACTCCTTAAACTGCCTCGACTACAACAAACTCCGGAGAGGCTTTTACTTCCACATAAACAGTTGTTGGGGCGGGGTGGAGGAAAAGGATGTCTGTGTGTGTACAAGAGTAGCAAGATGGTCAGTCCCAATTAATAAATTACGAGATTATCACGTCTGGGAGCTGTCCTTCAGCGAGGCGGGTCACCCTGCCTATCTTGTAACACTACCTAACACCTGCCATTGACACCTCCCCACAGCCAGATCCCAAGGGTCCTCGTGTGTGCACCCGAAGCCGCGCCCCCAAGTCCTCCGCCGCCTCAGGATCACCGCCCACCCCCACCCCCCACCCCCCACAACCCCCCCCACTCAAGCTGGCGGTTACGCCCCAGGACGCAATGCAAAGCCACTCAGAGCACTAAAAAAAAAAAGTAAAACCACTCGTACTAAGGAGAGGCAGCGTTATTTAGGCAGCCGGCTACTCCCCTAAAGTCTCCACCCTGTCCCCTGGGCCCAGCGCCCAGCACTCATACGGTGCCCGGCTTCAGGAGCCCCAGCTCCCTCCACGTGTCCTGTCTTCCCAGCAGCCTCCGCAGCTGCCTAGGGAGGAAACCTCCTGACAACTCGCGGTCTACGGACTACGACTCCCAGCAGGCACTGCGGCGCTTCTCTCTCCGCCCCCCTCCACAGGATACGCAGGCGCTCTGGGTTCCCTTCGCAAGCCGGGCTAGCGACAACTAGATGCAGTTCCTTATGGGATTCGTAGTTTTTCTGGCGCTAGCTGGGCCGTCAGTGAGAGGAACAGGAACTACAAGTCTCGGTGGCCCCAGCGTGACGAGCCCGGTCACGTGTCGGAGGGCCGACCGGGCGTGCGTGCCGCCGTTGATCCGGTGCTGCAGTGAGGAGGTGGTTCTCGCCCGTGTTGTGTGTGAGTGTGTGAGTGTGTGAGTGAGTGAGAGAGCGAGTGAGTGAGTGAGTGAGTGAGTGTGTGGGGGGACTTGCTTGTTGTCGGTGACTTCCCCCTCCCCTCCACCCTTACCCCTTCCCTGGCGCTGCTGCAGTGGCCGCTCCCTGGGCCGTAGGAAATGAGCGATAACGATGACATCGAGGTGGAGAGCGACGTGAGTCCCTGGGTTTCTTCCTTCCCTTGGGGGTTGTCAGGCGGGGACAGCAGGGACAGCGGCCCGGCTCTCAGCGGGGCCACCGCGGCGGGGGGGCGGGCAGCCGCCGCCTGCCTCCCACCCTCGGGCTGGGACCGCCTCCGTCGCCCTCCTGGCTCGCTCCCCTGCGGGCTCCCAGCCGAGCGGCCTTCCGAGAGTGGAGGTGGGGAGGAGACGTGCGGCCTCTGGGATCCCCACCTCTCCCGTGGCGGAGGGTGCTGCGGCCTCCCGCTCCCACCTGATCGCGCTCCGGAGACGGGGACAGGGACGGGGTGCGCCCAGGATCCCATTGTCCAGAGTCTGGGGAAGGGGACGCGCTCAGGACCTGCCCCATCATTCTGCGATCCCCTCCTCCCTTGACCCGCGCGTCCTGGGGCGTGAGGGTGGACGCGGAGGGCTTGGGAGCGCCCTGATGCCCCCGTGGGGTCCGAGGGCAGGAGACAGTGCTCTGACCCCCTCCGGCCTGGGTCGGACCCCGGAAGGAGGGGCGGCGCTCGGGACCCCCCTGTCCCGCCACCGGATCCCGCTGGGAATATGGGAGCGTGGGGGGAAAGAAGGGCGGGGGGGTTCGGGCTGACTCCCCCCACCCGTCGCTTCCTCCGCCGCCGGCATTTTCTTTCTTATTATTGAATGCGAAGTGTAAAAATAACTTCTATATTTTCTATTTTTTTTTTCTCTCTTATTCCAGGAAGAGCAACCGAGGTTTCAATCTGCGGTACGTCTCCTACTCTCCATTTCATTTTCATTTCCGTTCAGTTCTAGTCCTTTTTGGGGTCAGAGAGAAAAAAGATCATTCTATTACTTTTAACATTGTAGTAAACTTTCCTGTGAACCGCTAAGGTGAGGTGGAGCCTTGTTCTGGGGTTCTAGGTTGGGGAGGGGTGACAAATCGCATAATTCTAGATTCTCGGGGGGTAAGTTCCTGTGACTGGGTGCGAGGAGCTGTGTGCCAGGAAATGAATCCTTCCGTGGTCTGCAGGTGGGGGAATCTAGCTGCCACTCTGTGTGTTGGAAATGAGAAGTGCATCATCCTGAAGTCCATTGGTGTGGTATTTCAGGGCAGAGTGGTCGGGAGATTGACATAGTTGTGTAAAACTGAAGCCACATGACAGTCACCGAAGGTCATGTGACTGCTGTGGACCTGTAGGATCTAGTAGAAGGTGGTATGATTCTAATGCAGAAATGGGCAATGTGGAGGAGCCAGGGGTGGAATATGAAAGTGTCGCAGACCGCCTATTGTGGTCTGAGTATATTTGAGTTGAAGGAGTGTATAAAGGAAACAGAAAATTTGTTGAAGAAAAGTGGCGTCGCAGAGGTAGTTTTGCTAAAGGCTGATGGTTGCGACCTGGCAGTGTTATCAGTAATCTCTCAGGGATGTTCTCAGAAGGTGGTTTTGGGGATATATCTATGAGTATAGCTAGCGGTATACCCTGATCTTACGTCTTTGGAGACAGAGCTGTGGTTATTCCATGAACATAGTAGGATAAGTAGACAAATCATAATCAGAGAAGGGAAGAGAAATGAGTGTATCACTGTCTAATATTTGACAGCTGGGAACAGTAAGAAGTATATGGAATGGGCGTCGAAAATGCAGATGCCTCTGGGAGACCCAGGCAATAAAATAGTCAAGAATAAAGTGGAGAATAGAGGCAAAGACTACGGTACTCGAGAACACATGCCTCTTCTAAAAAGGCAGCCACTAAACTCCAGTGGGTGGTTATGTAGGAAGGAGGGCTCATGGCTGCCAGATCTTCCTATTTTTAAAGAAAGATTAGAAATCCTTTTGTATGTTATTTTTCTGATTTTCAAAATGATGGGTGGGGCAGTCCCTTTGTTTGGAGGGCTTGCTAGAATTTGTAGAATGTCACTTTGATACCTCTGGTCAAAGAATTTAATTACCACAGGGTAAAAGCAAGCCTTCTTGCTTGTACCTTCATTAGAGCAAGCAAGGATTCTGCCATTTGTCCGAGCAGATAGGCATTAGGACAAATTTTATTTATGGAGAGCTAATATTTCCGTAAAATGCAAGGATGCAGTTGTTCCAGGGTTCTTAAAAATTGTCCCTAGCTAATAGTCACTATGAAAGAATTCATTTTATTTCTCCTTATATTGTCAGATACTTCATGTTTATACATATATTTGAAAATTCAGTTCCTTTTTTTTTCCAGTTACTATTAACCTTAATAATGTGAATGTGGAGTTTCATGTTTGGAACGCAGTCTATTTAAAACATTTCTTTCTCCAAGTCTCCAGTTCTGAAGTCTGCCCCAGAGCTTGATCATGGTTGGAGAATAGGGATTGGTTAGGCATCCTTTGCAGAATCATTACTTGAATTGGAACTACATTGGCTTTCCAGTGAGAGAAAAGTTTTCTTTGTGAAATTTTGGCTTGAATTTTGAAAAGCTTCCCGCTTTTCAAAATATTCATCCACATGGGTGTTGATGTAAATTGCTTTGTTAAATTATTAAAATGTTTCCATTCTCCTAGAATGCTAATCTCATTGTTTTGTCTAGATATTTTTAGTTTGATGTTAAGGTGCCTAGGGTTTTTCCCTTTGATTTTGGGAAGTGGGCAAAGGGAGTGGGTTTGACCTTTTGTTTTTAATCTGACACATCTGCTTGCTGAGACTTAAATATTATCTGTCACAGGAGTATCACAAAGAGTGTGGAGAGAAGAAACAATAGGCAAATATCAAACAATTATCATAAACGTGGAGGGTAAAAAGGATTTCATTATTTTTCTCTGAAAACATCTGTTTAGGTCTTGACATTTAGTATAGATCACAAATATATATATATTTTTTAAATTAGGGGGAAACTATTCTTAAGCTTTGCCTCATTCAGAAAAGGATGCGAACTATGAATAACCACATATTTAGGACTACTGAAGAACTTTTAAAAAGTTATTTAGGAAAGATTCTGCTGGGTTCTCATATGAAAAGAAACATCATTTTTATGTCAACTACAATAGCTATGACCTTACTAAATGAGAAATGTAGGGTACTTCACAAGAAAAGTTAGGAAGTGAAGCTAATTGTAACAGAAAGTGAAACTGATTTGACGAATTTTTTTTTTCTGTTGCCTCAGTGCAGACGGAACACAGCTTCTCCAGTGACCAATCTGTGTTAAAGGAAGTAACCCCAACAATATTTTTATTACTAAATTTAATATATATCAGAATCCCACTGATGTTATTTTTATTATTATTTTGCATTTTAAAGATAATTTTCTGGGACAGATATATTTCATGCAAATTTTACTTCTGTTTGAGAAATTTCTTTTGGAAAGAACAAAGGTATACTAAAAATGTAGGGTTAGTTGTTGGTCAGAAAACTCAAGGCATTTTTCAACTTACCCTCCAGCTGAACGTGTTGCAGTTACAGTATACTGTCAGGGAATTTAAGAAAGATTTGTGCTATTTCACTTCTGGACCTTTCTGGTATGAAATATTTTTAATTTCTCAGAGCTCTTTGCTTCTTTCGGAATTGCAGTGTATTTGGTAGGGAATGAGCTTGGTTGCCTCTGAGATCGGAATTGACTCAGGAAATTACTGTCCGTTTTACCAGGAATTAGTTGCTTGGTAAAGTGCTGTATGATGCAAGTACTCTGTGTCTGCTTAGAGTGTTAACAGTGATACAGAAATGCCAGGTTTGTTTCATAAATATGCCTGTTCATTAGAATAAAGGGTGTTCTTACATTTTTCTATTTCCAAGATGCCAGTAATGGTGAATTAGTTGATCAGGTTGATTTTCAATTAAAATTTCCTGATGAAGGCATTCTTAACTCTCTTAAATGGCTACAGTACGATGCCATATTTGGGGAATAGTGTTTCCAAGTTCTTTTAGGCACCAAATGGTTGTTTTAAAAAAGTTTTAAAAACACATGTATCTATTAGATGTTAGCAATGTATAACAGGCTTCAAGTAGGAGAGATGTTGGGAAGTTGAAATCTATAGTTTCTTATTAAGGGCCTTAGTGAGTTTCTCATTCTAGCTACCCATTACTTCATGTTGCATTTTTCATGTTGATTACAATGAGTTGCTTAGAAATTATTTTATTTATTCTGCCCATCTATCAGAAGTAATAGATCTTTTCTGATGAGAATTTTGAGTCTGTGTATTATCAGTGTTACTGTGTAATAAGAATTAATAATCGAAGGCAACACTATCTTCCCTCTAAAAGCAACCTTTAAATTTCTTAAAGTTAGTAAATGTTTAGTGGGCAACTCTAATTCCCTATTTGCTGAGAATTTTCTATATTGGAATTGAAAAGACTCCCCTTACAGAGGGGATTAGGTATGAGGTAGCCTGCAAGAAATGGCATTATTCTGGAGAACCTGTGCATTCTTCAATAACGGAGTATTTATTTCCCCATGCTATTTGCCTACCTAGAACTCGCAGAAAATAAGGCTGCTGACTGATGTAATGCCTTTATGAATATGCATTCTCTATGCAATAAATTGGAAGGAAATAACTTAAAGAGATTCCCCTCAATTTTGAATAGACCTCCTTAGCTTGAATGACTGACCTTCCGCCAGTTTAGCAACTTCTTGGCTAACAAAATAATGCTTGCTTTCAACATTTAACAATACTTAAGATACGTGTGCTTGTTAGTGTCAGAGATGGACAAATTGTAGGTGAAGATTTTTATTCTGGCTGCCAGTATGGAAAGTTTGGTGGAAATAAAACTGAGAGGCGGAATAAAAACCTTGGCAGAGATGTCAAAGCTGGAAGCGATTTGGTGCTGGAGTTCCTGTTGAGCATCTGTGGGCCACTCTTCAGTACCGTGCAGCCTTTTAGTATTCCTGTTAGCTTGGGACGCTCTGAAGGAAGAGCTTTCTGGCAGAAACCACAAATCCCGAGTACTTGAAAAGCAGCAGCCATTGCTCCTGTAGGATATAGAAGAGAGGTGTTTGGGGGCCTGCTGTACTGCCCAAGAATACCTCAGTTGTCTCCTAGAATTTGTTTGGTACGACCCATTTTCATAATCAAATATCTTTCTCAGTACAGGTGAGAGAAAGCTGGCTCATCAAAGTTGAGCTTTATTTGTTCAAGACACAATTGTTTGGCCCTTTTTTAAATTAAAAACAAAACTAGTTTGAAGTTTGTAGGAGGATCTCAGATGCCTTATTCTGGGATATTTCACCCAGTTTTTGATTCTCAACTCTGAAACCTTGGCCCTTTCAGAAAAGGTTGCCAGCAAGTGAAGATAGTTAACAAAGCAGTGATAAGCCTGGTAACAGGCCTTCCATTTGGATGAATTGTTTGGGGGGTGAGGGGTTGCAGTGTTATCTGGCTGGATGGATCTGTGGCTTGGAAATGTTTCCAAAACAGAATTCTCTGCTTTGTGTAAAGGTTTTTCATATGTGCTTTTAAGCCATTAGTTCAGAGTTGCCTGGAATTGGGCATGTTCTTCATTAAAAGATAAAAATAAAAATCATTGATGGATTTAAGAGAGAGTGACTGACATGGTTGTAGTTCCACTTACTTAGGCATTCATTGGCTGATTCTTGCATGTGCCCTGACCAGGGATCAAACCCACAACCTTGGTGTATCAGGACGACACTAACCAACTGACCTACCTGGCCAGGGCCCATTCTGCGTATTTTTAACTTGCTCTTTCAAATGAGGCTTGGAGAGGAGAAAAATACATCATTGCCGTTGTCTCTGAGAGCTTTAAAGTTGACTTTGGTTAAGTGTAGCTGCTTGGGGATGGATATGGCAACAGGGATTGGGCTAAGATTCCACTCTTCTGCTAGTTAAATTGGACCTGGAACCACCACAGAAATTCCATCCACTACTTTGAGAACAACAGTCCCCAGCCCAGGCTTTCTACCAGGCAGTAGACTGCTGCCTTTCCTTGTTGAGCCAACTTCTCAAACTTGGCTGGCTCCCCAGATGAGAAGCCAAGATTTCTGCTGATGGTCTTCAGCCAAGTTCACTTACAATCCTCTAACCGAAAGACTTGTCCATTTGAGTCCTTTCAGGGCTCAGTGAATGGGAGAGGGGTGTAGTGTATTGTGGACATGAATTTGGTGTTAGATTATACTCAACTCCATCCCTCTAGTGTAGGCCTGAGCAAACCAAGTTTACTTGATTTTAGCCTTTTGAGATTTGCAGGGCTCTCCCAGAAAGAAAACAGACAATTAGAATTTTATTTGTATCAACAAGAGGGATTATGGGTAACTCTGGTGTCACTGTTTCTGTTCACAGCTCTTAAGCCGGGAGGAGGGCCAGGAATCAGGGTGATTTAAGAGACCAGAGTATCTTGGGCTGCTGCTGGAGACCAAAGCTGGGCGATTAATTTGCATGTAAATAAGCCAGCTTAGGGAGTATGTAGCAAACACAGGAGAGGCAGATAGAAGCCAAATGCCATCTCTCAGCCTTCTAAACTCTGTAGATATAGTCCAGGTTAGAACTTACTTACCTCTATAGGTGACTAGAGAGAACAGTAGGTTAGAAAAGGACAAGGCACTTAAATATGTTTAATTCCTTCGAGCTATTTCATACTGCTGTTCGAGGCATCTTCAGTTTTCTGCCCTAATGTTGTATGATGCAGTACACTGCTTCTAGCCTCAGGGGATCTTTCTAAGCTTGATCTTCCCTCAGATTCCCCATAAATTCCTTATAGCACCGAAGTTCAGCAAACACTCACTTTACAGTGAATTTAGACTTTAAAAAATTAGGGGGGCCTTAGTAGTGCTCCATGCCTCTGCCCTAAAAGTGAGTGCTGTGTTCTGGAGAACCAAGGCTGTGATGGGAACCATGTGTCTGATTCAGCAGAGCTATAGGTGAGGTGTTGTGCTTGAGAGACCAGGAAGTAACTAAAATTACCACAGCTGCTCCCAGCCTCCTCTTCCTCTGTAATGACTCAGACTTTTAGGATTAGATAATAGAATTTCAGGTTCTTTCATTCCCACATCTTGTCTAATACAAGGATTCATTTGAGGCTTTCTTGTGCTGATTATCTACTCTTGTTGCTCCATTTTTAAAATTCCTGGTGTTCTGTCTGGGTTGATTAAAGCTACCTGAACTTCCCTTATACAGACTTGCTCCTTAGGTTAGCTCAGTGCACCCTTGCGTATTAAGGTAAAATTCTAAGTGTATTATTTTCCATAACTCCCAAGGTGTAGAAAGTTCTTGCTTAGCTGGAGTGAGCATTTGTGTTCCATTTGGAGGGAATGCACCTTTAATGGGGACCTGCGGAGCTCTAGCACTGCTCTCCAGCCATTCCTGATTGGTTGGCAGTCTTCACCCCTCTCCAGCTGATTGTTCTTGTTCTTTTGTGAGTCTAAGCAAGGCAGGATAAAGACTTTGGCTTGTGGGTATTTAGGTGCTGCCAAATAAGCATGACCTGCCACAGGTGCCCAAGGATATTTATTCAGAGCCCTTACCTTTCCGTCACAGCCTGTGTGAGGGGAAGCCTTTGGCAGGATGGCACCCTGGATCCACTTTAAAAAGATAGGGTCTCAGAATGCAGTTGGGGTCTAGATCAGCTTTGTCAGAATGATCTCAGAGTCATGTTTTCGGGTTTTTCCAGAGGTTTTAACTTTAGCGAGCGGGAGACCACAACAGACTCGTGCTGATGGGTTTCACATGGAAAGAAGCATGGCACCAATGCCCTAACTCCCATCCTGGGCACCCACCATGGGGAATCGCTGACTTACAGTGGGGGTGATCACACCTTATGAAAGGGCCCACTGGAGCTTTTGCTGGGTCAACCTTCCCACCATGGACTGGCGGCTTTTCTGTCACATAAGTAAGTTATGGGGGAAGACTGATGTAGGAGAGTCATACTTTGTCCCCTTGAATAACTTTTACTTTACTTATGCATGAGCTGGATGCATCGAGCTACTTTGGATGTTCCTGTCACAAGGCTTGCTCACCCTTTTTCCCCCTTTAGCAGAGCCTAATTCTGGAGATTCCTAACTGCCCACCTCAACAAATCCTTCCCAGTCCATTCACCAGGGACTGCGCTGACAGCATATTCTTCCTGGCTGTAACCCACTCACCTGTACCAAGCAAAAGGAATGACGTTGCTAATATGCTCTTTCTTCTAGGCTGACAAACGGGCTCATCATAATGCACTGGAACGAAAGCGTAGGGACCACATCAAAGACAGCTTTCACAGTTTGCGGGACTCGGTCCCATCACTCCAAGGAGAGAAGGTGAGTTTATTGAGAAAGCTGGGTGGCCATCGCTAGGTTGGTACTTGGAGTGGAGCTTAGTAGTAGCAGCACACTCACCTATCTGGAAAGAAATGGAGTCAGGTTTAAGACACCAGTAGTAATTGTCTTTTAACTTAGTATTGTTTGTAATAAGTTACTCATTCAAGAATTATTATAACAATACACTGTCATATAAAGAGGAGCCCGTAGTAGTTTGGGATAACACTAAGGGTTCCTGAGGTCAATGATTCCCCAGACCGCCATGAAAATTTCTTTCGCATGGCTCAAAGTTAATACTTAAATGAAACCTCCCAAGAATGTAGGTGAATCAGCTTGGACACCAGTGATTTCCCCATTCCTACAGCTGTTATTTCAAAGACTGGTAAAGAGCATTTTAAGCTGTGGGACCAAAAACTTAGGTAAAGAGCTATATTCATATGAAATGGAAGAAAAAAATTATTGATTTTCCTCCCCCGTCCCCTGTTCCACCCCTCCCCACCCCCCCACCCCCCCCATTGGTGGCATTCCAGAAATTAACGTTTTCCCTGGAAAGGGAGGCACCAGCTTACATTTGAAAACATTGGAAGCTTTGAGTAAAAAGCCTATGGGTTAGGGTCACTCCTTGGGATTTGGAAGAAACATCTGTTTCCACAGTTAGTTCCACCCTTGACACAGAATGTAGCTGGCCGCTTCTGCAGCAATTCAGTGGTAGGTAAGTGGCAAACTCGGAAGAAGACCTGTGTTGGTTTTTGTGTGTGTGTGTGTTTAAGGAAACGGTGTTAGAAAAGATGTCTGCTTTGAATGGGTCTCCTCATGTAGCTCTGTGGGTGGGAGTCCTGGGTTTCTTTGGTTATCCAGTCAAATCTGGAACCATTATGGTTTCATTTTGTATATACTGCCACTCTGCTAAGTCAGATACTTTATTCCCTATCTGAGGTGTGGCTTTCTATGTGGCTGAAGCATGGGGTAGGTCTGACCTTTATGAAAACAATAAAACAGGCCATGTGAATACCTAGTATTGCAAAACCAGAATTTGCTGTGGGTTAGACCTACTTAGTATAGACATGGTTTAATGGCCTTGGACCAAGGTTCTTACCTGGAATAACAACATTCCTGGGCGCAACACTGTCTAAAGCACCACAGGAGATCTTTATGATGGGGACAGAGACTAACCCTTTTAGTCAAAGTACACACGTGCAAAGGATTATCTTCCATGCGTGTCTGCATTGTTGACAGTTAGTGCTTATTCATATGCCATGGTATCACTTAAAATGGTGTTGGTGAACTGAATGGACAGAACTGCCTTCTCCTTTAAGTCTCACATCTAACCAGGAGTAGTGCCAAGGCAGTGTTTCCCAAGATGTCCTGTGGACCACCCACATCAGAATCACTACTAAATCTGCCTCTCTGGAGGCAGACCTGGGATCTCTGTAACAATCAGTCAGCTGATTTTTAGGCATTCTTAAGTTAGAGAACACTTTGGGGGAAGCAGGTCACAAGAGCTCAGCTATGCCTTTTTTCTTTACCCAGCCTGTTTTACATCGCTGTAACATTCTTCCGGAAGTCCTTAAAACCACATTATCCTAAATCCTGTTGTCTCCTTTCTTCAAGGAAGTTGACGGTTTGAATTTGGTAGCCTTACACACTGAATAGTTTGTCATTCACTGTGGCCTATTCGTTTATTTATTTATTCACTCCATTCAGCAAATATTAAGGGTCTTCTACATGCCAAGCACTGTTCTAGAATACAGCGGTGAACATACAGGCAAAAATAGAAGCTCTTAACCTGGTGAGGAAAAGATGGAAAATGAACTAATAATTGAAAATATATATAGTATATCAGATAAGTGCTAGGAGAAAGTTGAACAGGGAAGGAATGGTTGCAGTCTTCATTAGGGCAGACAAGAAAACTCACTGTCAAGACAACATTTGAGCGAAGATTTGAAGAAAGTAAAGGAAAGAGAACCATGCATCTACCTGGTGATGAGCATCACAGGCAGAGGGAAGGTGAGTAATAGCCCAAAGGCAAGAACCTAGGAGCATTCCTGGGCCAGCAGGGAGAAGGGGGCTAGACTGGAATGAATAAAGATACGGTGGCAGGAGATGAGGTCAGAAGTAGAAGACTAGTGGAGGGGATGGTCGAGGGGCCAGGTTGCGTAGACCCAATCATCTAAGCAATGAAATTTACACGTGCCTTTCCAATTTCAGAATCCTGCCTTGTGTTTCAATCCATATATATCACACTGAGTGTGAATAAAGGAACTGGTTGTTAGCTAAATTCCACAATCTTCATTAATCTCCTTGTCTGCCAACACTGTTTCACAGATCTACAGGGAGTCTTACAGAATACTTTGGTCTCTCGACTTCCGAGTTCTCACTAAATGTTGCAATTTTTTTTTTAAATGTGGTATTTGACCCAAAGGAAATTGGCTAATTCTTGATTTGGATTGCAGTAATTAAGGTTATGACATTATGTGAATAATCATGAAATGATTATTTTACCCCGTTTTAGGGATCTTAGGTTCTTTTTTGTTGTTGTTAATCCTACCTGAGGATATTTTTTCCATTGATTTTTTTTTTTTTAGAGGTGGAGGGGAGAGGAAAACATCGATATGAGAGAGACACATCTATTGGTTGCCTCCCGCATTCCCAATGACCCGGGCCAGGGATCAAACCTGTGACCCTTTGGTGAGCAGGTCAATACTCTAACCACTGGCCAGGGCAGGGATCTTAGATTCTTGAAGGAAAAACTTCTAGTCTCCTTATGACTTCTCATTTAGTATTTGGATTATCTGTTATGTGTCCTAGCTTTTTTTTTTAAAAAAGAGAAACCAATACTTACTGAGTTTTATCCTAACCAAGAATGGGTGGTACTTGTATTAAAAAAGTTTTATGTTTGAGACCCAGACTCCATTATCCTCTGTACCCTGTATTTCTACTATAACATAAACATAAAGAATGATCACCTTTTGCTTAAGTAAAAAATATCTGATAACTAACATGTGTATTGCAGTGTAAAGTTAAATCAGTACAGCAGTTCTATGGTGAGTATTATACTGCTATTGTAACTGTACAATTAGTACTGTTGTTTGCTTCTGCCATTATATCAGAGGTAAGGAAAGTGGCTCAAAATCATAATTCCGTGATTAGGGGACTAGAACTAGATCATGAACAGGGACTAGAACTCAGGACTGCCAATTGCCAAGTTTTATTTTTCTACCATCCCATAGGCCCAATTTAAGGATATAGCTGCTTCTCAGCTTATGATAGGGTTTTGTCTTGATAATTTTTCATGTCAAAAATCTATTTAATACGCCTAATCTACCAAACATCATATGTTAACGTCACCTACCTTAAATATGAACACAATATCCCCAAAATTCTGGCAACGCAGTGCACTATAGACTATCCATTATTTACCTCGTGATCGTGTGCCTGACTGGGCGCTGTGACTTGCTGCCACTGCCCAGCAGCATCACGAGAGGGTATCAGTACTGCATATCGCTACCCCAGGAAAAGATCAACGTGTATCATTTTCACACCATCACAAAGTTGAAATATCGAAAGTCAAACCATCATAAATCAGGGACTGTCTGTATTTTAAAGATATTTTGCTTAAGTACTTATATCTTGTTTTTATATTGGGAGCTTCCCCTGGATCAAGGCAATAATTTTGGCAGTATGTCATACCAAGCCTGCTGCTGAAGTACTCCCCTCTGAATTGGCATATGTCAGTAACACTGAAGCATAGAGAGTTGGAGATCATTTAAAGTTCATAAATTTTTCTGTGTCCATATAGCTTCTCTGAGAAATAGACCATTATAGTTGGCAGCCCATTTGGACTTTCCCATAGTGTTAGCAAATGGACTCTTGAACTCTGTTGTCTTGGTTTTACTTCCTGTGTAGTTTTTCAGCTGGGCATCCCTCTGGGATGGAAGGGATGATATAAGAACCATCAGCCAGTCAACCAGAGTAAGGGGAATAAGAGCAAGAACAATTGTGGATCCATTTCTTATAGGAAGACATTACTGTTCTTGAATAGAATTATTCTTTGTTTTTAGAGTCCTAGGTTGGGTACTAAGGAGTGTTGCCCAAAGGTTGCTGGCACTGAGCTCACCCTGTTTGTGTGGGGCCAGATCTGGTGGGCAGCCCAGGAGTTTGCCTTTACTTAGGGATATAATTCTGCTTGCCACTCCCATTAATTAGCCCCATCACCCGAACCAGAGTTACAACCAATTATAATGTCTCCTTAGCATGGTTGACCTTAGTAAGAGAAGGTTCTGTGTCAACATTGTTGTTAGTAGCTGTACAGCGGTTTATAGAAATTTCTCATCTGTAAATCTCTTGTCAACTGCCTGTTTATCATACTTAATTGCTCTGCCAGGCAGTTGTGCTCTGGATTTCTCCTTTCTAGACAGAGCTGTATTAAAAGAGGGAGCCCTGGCCGGTGTGGCTCAGTTGACTGAGCATCATCCTGTGCACTGAACGGTTGTGGTTCGATTCCTGGTCGGGGCACATGCCCAGGTTGTGGGTTCAGGCCCCGGACACAGGAGGCAACTGGTCGATGTTTTTCTCTAAAATCAATTTAAAAACATATTTCTAAAAAATTACTTTAAAAAAGAGGGAATATGACCTGAAATGAAAATAAAGAAAAACAAGGAGCAAACATTAAGTTGAGAATTTCTTCATTTTGGGTGAGAATCTGAGGGTTCTCCTATCACAGACCCTGGCACCTGGTAGTTCCCAGTAGGTAACTGTGGAATGAGCGCCAGAAGAAACAGTGGCCTTGCTTATCCCTTTAACAAAAACAGCAACAGCCAACACGGTTGTGCTCACCTGCTTAATTAAGAGCCCTGTGAGTGCTATAGAGGTTTAAAAGGTATAATAGATAGTATCTACTCTTGAGGGTCTTGCTCTCTTGTTGGGAGAGACAATTATTCCTAACAATTAACAAATAATAAGGTAACATTCTGAGCATCAAATAAGAGGTTAAAACACTGAGCTCTAATCTGTTTCATCTTCATTAAAGCCTGGTCTTCTTAACAGGTAGATGTTGGTCATATTTCTTCCCTCCTGGCCTGGCAGACAATAGAGTGCAGAGTGGGTGTTTATTAACTGAAGGAAGGAAGTCCCCGTCCACCGTGGCCACATTGAACTGGGAGGGACTCATTCTGGTGGACACCTGTTAAGGCAGGCAGTTTATTCAGCAGCACTGTTTCTATATCATTTGGGCTGCCGGAGCGATTGTCTCCTAAATGAAATGTAAGCCACAGTCCTAGCCATTTCACCTCATAACTCACTAAGGTTATTACCTGGCCGGACTGCAAGTTGGGCAATTATTTTCTTCTTAAGTTTTCTATATCTTAAATCATTGTCCATAGTTGCCCACGTCTTCCTTAAGCTCTGGGCTCAGCAACTGTAAATGTCCTGCTTTATTGAATTATATGTAAACTGTGTTTATGTGCTGCTGGAAACTTCCAAGGGCTTTTCAGTGCCCATCAAGATAAGGACTGGCATTCCATGTTCTCTAAGTAAGGTACCCAACTTGCCTCCTGCTTTTTCTCCTCCTTCCCTCATTGTGGCGGGTGTACACGGAATCTCATTCTCAGTTTATCTGCATTCTTCCCTTTCCTCAGTGTCTAACCCTAGCCTTCCCGCCCAGCTGATGTCAGGTTTTATGGTGAGGAGACCCACTCACACGGGCTCCCTAGCCTGTGCACTCTTCCCCACTCATGTGCCTTCATGTGTTTCTCCCTGCCAGTCAGTCTCCCTCTGCCCACCTTCAGGACCCATCTCAAAAACTTCTGCATCCTGAGAGCCCCATGGGTTCATTCTCCCTTGAATCCCAGTGGCCCTTTCTAGAGCCTCTCCTGTGTTTTGCTTCCTTCTGGCTGATGGTACACCTAACTAAAGGATGCACTCCCTGAGGACAGAAGCCTGTCCATCCTCCTGGTAGTCTCTGCAGTGGGGAAGGGCTCACTCCATGGAGAGGACTAAAGAGCAAGCAAACTCGCTAATGCCTTTTCCATCTTGAGATTTGGAAGGATAGGAATTGGTTATTAGGCCTTCCCTTAAGCATTTTTCTTTTTTTCTTCTAACAAAATTGCAAAAACTTCCAGCCACAAATAATTTTAAATTTAATATAAATACAATTATAATTGCTGGTACAGTAAAAGTAAAATAGCAAGTGACATTCATTTTAATACTATATTTTATTTAATGGAATTATGCAAAAATAAGTATGACCGTAGTATATAATTAATATATTAAAAATTACCAATGGCCTTGGCCAGTTGCTCAGTGGTTAGGGCACTGGGTTTGATTTCTGGTGAAGGGCATGCACCTGGGTTGCAGGTTTGTCCATGGGCCATGGCCAGGCGTGTGCAGGGGCAACCAATCAGTGTGTATCTCTCACATCAATGTTTCTCTCTCTTCCCCTCCCTCCCTTTTACTTTCTCTTAAAAAAAAAAATCAATGGAAAAAATATCCTAAGGTGAGGATTAACAGTAACAACAAAAAATTACTGATGAGATACTGTGCATTATTATTTCAAGTGCTTGTTAGCCACCTGTGGCTAGTGGCTATCATGTAGGGCAGTGATGGCGAACCTTTTGAGCTCGGCTTGTCAGCATTTTGAAAAACCCTAACTTAACTCTGGTGCCATGTCACATCTAAAAAAATTTTTAGATTTGCAACCATAGTAAAACAAAAGACTTATATTTTTGATATTTATTTTATATATTTAAATGCCATTTAACAAAGAAAAATCAACCAAAAAAAATGAGTTCACGTGTCACCTCTGACACGCGTGTCATAGGTTTGCCATCACTGAGTAGGGCATTGTATAACAGATACATTCTCTCCATCCCACACTTCCATTTTAATATGACTGAAATTGGGTGCCATCTTAAAGTGGATGTCAAGAAACTTGCCTCTTTTCTCTCCCCTCAAAAGCTGCTATTATTAAATCCATGGATTTGTTAATGGAGTCTGAGAAGCAAGGACATGATTTAGTGATGACCATGTTGGTGTGTGGGGCTGTTTACATAGAATAGATTTCCAGAAGTTGGATTGCTGGGACTAGGGGTAAGAGCATCTGGTTTCTTGCTGTGTGTTTCCAAAATGCTTTTCAGGAAGATTGTTTTTGTCCTTCTAACAAAATTGCAAAAACTTCCAGCCACAAATACATTTTAAATTTAATATAAATACAATTATAATTGCTGGCACAGTAAAAGTAAAATAGCAAGTGACATTCATTTTAATAATGTATTAAATTAATAAAATTTATTTATTTTTTTCAAGCAAATTAGTCTTTTGGGAAGTATCTTTTGAAAGTACCAATTTTACCAATACTGGAAATTTTTTTGAAGGGGTGACTAATTGTAGGCAAAGGTAGTAATTTTGTATTTTGTTATTACCTGTGAAATTAAATTCATTTCCACATGTTTATTTATTAGTAGTTTTGCTTCTTTGGGTAACTGTGCTCCTGTCCTTCATCATTAAAGTTTGATGGGAACACAGAAGGGGAAAAAAAAAAAGTTTGATGGCAAAGAGTCACACCTTTGTTTCAAACAGCCAAGGGCATAAGAAAAAAGAATACAAGTTTTGAAACATGGTTTGTGTTGACTCCTAAACAGATGCCTGACGCTTGGCTTTAACTAGCCCCTTAAAGATCAGGATAGCTCTGCCTCCCTCTGGTCATCAACAGAGTGGTCCTTCAGTTTGGCAGCAGGAAGCCTTGGAGGGGTCACTTGACTGTGATGGCTCTGACCCCACAGCCTGTCTTGTTGCATTGATGGGGCTTGCATATGGGAATGAATTTAATGCAGACCCAAATTTATTGTACAGATTCCTTAATTTTTGTTTTCAGAAGATAACTTATTCAAATAGAAAGGTACACTGGCTTTTACATAGTCCTCCCTTTATCTTAATATGTGTAAAAGCTTGTGCAGGTTACGGAAAATAATGATTTTATTTTCTTTAAAATAACTAGTGCAAAATAAAACAGGTGTCCGTTGGTGAGTCAGCAGTACTTCTTTTTCATTTTCCAGGATATGGCATTTTGGGTCTTGGGGCAACAAGGCAATTAACATCAACCCGGTAGGACCTGATTTTGACAGTGAAGAGGAAAAAGTGATCAATACAGCTAAGATCATTGTTTCTCAAGTCAGCAGTAGGGCTGCGGGAATGGCAATGGTGTTTCTAACGTTAACAGTCTAGTACCACTCTTTTCCTTGCCTCTCCCAATCTGATTTCGAAACACCTTGGAGTTCTACACAAATCCAGGTTACTGTAATAAAATTTACAACTTTAAAAATGTGTGGAACTCCTCTCTCATATGAAAAGTTTTGAGAACCATTGCCTTAAACGGGACTTAGTAACCTTGGATGTCATCCTAAGCTTCAGTGTTAACTGCTTTAAGAATCATTTGGGACCATAAAAAGGTACTAAGTAGAAAGAGACTCTTGGACTTGAGGCCTTTGGTTAACTATGTAGTCAGTTCTTGCTACAATACATGAAGTGGGCTCACGCTGTTCTCAGGCAGCGGTCTGTCAAAGCGGGCACTCTGGAGGCTGGATTGACCCCTTGTCTCTTTGTTGCTTGGGCAGGGAGACAGATGTTACAAACAGCTGCAGCACATGCAGAAGGGGCAAGCATGTTTTGGGCCTCTTGGACAGACGGGGTCTTCGTCATTGTCCATTCAGTTTTACTCTTCTGGGTAAAGGAAACCACAGCTCTATGGGAATTGTCATTTCCCCTCCCCAGAGCCAGGTTCAGGCAGTTCTCTCAAACATTCTTGCATCTTCAGGCTCTTCTTCTTCATTGCTACATCTCTGCTAGAAGCCTGTTTGGGTTTCACATGTCTTCAAAAGAAAAAGAGAAACAGCCGTCCTTCAATGCAGCTATTACTCCAAGCTACTTTTTTCCCCCCATTTCGTTTTCAACCTAATTCTAAAAACTAGTCTTTATATTTGCTTCACCTTCAACTCACTTTTGCACCCATATCTGTGCAGAGACGATTTACCTAAACTCTCACTCTTCCAAGAAAACCATTCTCACTAGGGTCTTCATTGACATCGTTGTGGATAAATTAGGTGATTCTTTTATAGTCCTTTTCCTCCTGCTCAAACTCCTCTTCGTAACACTACTGCCTCTCTAAAACTATGGATGTTTTTTCCAGCACACCCCCCACTGGGGATCAAGCTGACAGTGTTATCTAAAACGATGGATGTTTTTTATTAGTTTTTATTAGTGTTCCCAAAATATGGATGTTGGAGGCCTGGGTCAAATTCTGACTCTACTGTTTAGTAGTTATGTAACATTAAGTAAGTTGCAGCTCTTGTGTAAGTTTCCTCATTTATAAAAGAGAGGAAATAATACATCAGCAGGTTGTGAGGATGCCTGGCACTTAGTAAGTACTCAATAAGTATCAGCCATTGTCATTATCATCATCATCATTTGTATCACGTGTACAACCATGGCTTTGGAACAGTATCTGGCAAGGCTGTCCAGTGTCCTTGTGCATGCTCCCGTGGTGAAAGGCCTGAGGAGCACTTTGCATTAACTCTCACTGTTATGTAGCAGGCCCAGGACCTCTTGAGTCCTCTCAGCTGCAGTTCTTCCTGGCCCAGAGTTGGATCCAAACCACTGAAGAGATCTGTTTCTGCTCAGAAAGGCAGAATAAGAATTAGTGTCTTATTATTTTAAAAACTAGCAGGAAAAAAATTACTCAGATCCTTACTGGTTATCCAAAGACAAGAGTCGATCTTTGGACATGTTAGCATACCTTGTTCTATCTGCTCAGTCACACTCACATGGAGATTGCTGACTCAGTTAATTGATCCTGTTACAGAAACTGAAAGCCCAGGGCCATTCCATAGTCCATGCCATAAAGCCAGGGCTCTTGCTGGCTCATAGTACACTGTTCACATAGTATAAAGCCATAAAAGCAAGGAAGGGCCTGCCCACAGCTCAATCCTGTGGCTGGTCACATGATCTTACATGGTTTAGGATGCTGGGAGGAGGGAATTTTGGATGAGTCTAGCATTTTCTGGCTCCAACCTTTTACTTCTTCCCTGGTCTTGATATGTACATGTAAATTTTCAGGAATTCTATATTTTGTGCTTTTAAGGTTTTTTTTGTTTTGTTTTGTTTTTTGTTGGATTTTACTTCTTGTTGAATACTCTGGGGAGAGCGAAATTAAGTTAATTGAACCATTCTTTCAGACTTGCTGAGGAGTCAGGGGTACCCTGAGTGGCCTAGGGTTCTTTTGGAGGGAAGGGGAGATGTGCTATGCTTAGTGTTCTGAAGGCCTTGTGCTGAGTTTATACCAATCCAGCCTTCTTTGGGGACCTCTTGTTCTTAAGACATTCTGTGTCGTTCATTAAAAGTTATCACCCTGAACATTTGCAAGTGTTCCATCATTCATAGATTTTGCTTTTTTCCCCCTTTTCCCAGATTCAAATGAGTAGTTAAATAAGAGCTAATGTCGCTTTCTGGGAACTGTTAATTGAAAAAATTAGGCAAATGTGAAGAGAGCCTGCAATGTAAATATGCATAGCAATTAGATGGATCAGTGATGGAGTACATTGAATTTGGAGGGCTAGGTGGGGTCTGAGAGAAATTCTAGTCAGATAAGGAATTGCCACGGAGAGAAATACTTCGTTTGCCATCACAGAGCCCATTAATGACAGAGGCTGGAGTGCACTGTCTCCTGGATTCCTAAGCTCTTCCTTGCCGCTCTGCCACCTATCCAACAGTACTACTTTTAATCCCATATCCAGCATCCAGGGAGGCAGGGTAATTAGTCCCTTCTAATTATGTGTCCTTTTTTCCCCTCATTTAATCACCTAATAATTAGCCCTAATAAGAAGTCCCCTTTGGCAGAAATGGGAAACAGCCTCTGAAGTAGGTATGTCAGAGGTACCTACTTGCTAGGGACTCATTCTTCCTACATCAGCTGACTTACTTAACTAGAGAAATACAACTGGCTTCGTCTCCATCCTAATGCCTTTGCCTGTGCTCTTCTCCTGGCCCAGAGGGACGCTTTTCTACAAATTCCACCTCAGTCTAACCCAGGGTTCACTATTTCAGGTGTGTGTGTGTGTGTGTGTGTACATACATGTACATACACGTGCGTGCGTGCACACTCAGAGCTAAAGCCCTAATCAGGAGCTATCTTTCCTGTGGCCTTCCTAATCTGCTTAATTCCTAATCTGTACTACACAGGTTACAGTTATTGGTACTGCCCTGTGATTTTTCTGTGTACAGATACATTTATCTCAACTAGACAGTAAGTAAGCATCAGGGCAGAAGAAACCATGACTAATACATTTGGTTTCCCCACAGTACCTTGCACATAATTCACATCAGATAAAGATGGTCAAATACGAACAGTTTCCTTTTGAGGAAGTTGCCTTAAGGGTGCTATAGGAGGAAAGCAAGCCTGGAAGTTCTAGTACTTGTGAGGACTGCCCAGGCCTCACAAACTTCTCTGATACCCAGCCCAGCCTGAGGTCTATAAATTGAGATTGTCAGGATTTACTTACAAGTGGATTTAGTTTTGCTAGCTGAGTGCGAATGTTTTCTTTGCCCCTTTACCCCTGCTGTGTTCTGGTTACTTAGGACCCAGTGGGGTTGTAATATAGAATTGGCCAAGTTCTGCCCTACCCTGAGTAGCTTTGCTACTTCTCAGCACCCTGGTGGCATGAAGGCCACACTTCAACTACTGGACAGCCCTGCCCTTGGCTTCATTTCCCTTGGCTTTGTACCATCCTTCCAGTTCAGCTGGTTGGCTGAAGGGGATCTTTCAGGCAAGGGTGACCTCCAGGGACAGAGTAACCTGACATCCATTTTACTGGTTCATTAACTTACTCCTCTGACAGTACCTAGGCTGCCATGGCCGTGGTATAGGTGTGGCTGCTTCCTGAAATGGCCCAATCTCATGCCCTTCCTGTGTTGACATCAAGCTCTGACAACCTTCACGACAGTCTTTTTAGCCCGAAGGTTGAAGTAGTGACACAGCAGCGTGGCTTAATTGGAAATAGTTAACAGTCTGAGGATTTGGCTGAAATCTAGGGCCTTGATGAAAAACTTCGCACCCACTCCCATCCTGAGCCAGCTCCAGCCGCAATCTTGCTCTTATCTTCCTGGCACGGCCACCTGTGGTCAGGCCCTGGCAGAGAATGAGTGGCATAAGCTCTCAGTTAAGTAGTATTTTCATGTTTTCAGACATAGCCAGGCTGCAGACTTGAAAGCAACATAAAGAGCCAAAGGGGATGGGAGGAGTGAGTACAAGTTCAGCAGTTGACGGACCTGAGTTTAAATCCAGGCTCTAGCTGGTGATTTTGAATAAGCCAGTAACCTCTGAGCCTCGGGTTCCTGTGGAGCTACTTCTGAGTGCTGGTGAGGTAAGCCATTTGAAGCACTTGGCACCTTGACTGGCACAAAGAAGACTCTCAGTAGCAATTACTTTGTTTCCTCAGCCTTGTCCCACCTCACCCTCCTGCTTCCCTGCCCCCATGCCGCTGTTGCAGAAACACGTAGTTTCCTCACTGCTTGGACTAGGTCTTTATTTTGCTCCCTTTGCTTTTTCTCGTATTGCAACAGGCATCCCGGGCCCAAATCCTAGACAAAGCCACAGAGTATATCCAGTATATGCGAAGGAAAAACCACACACACCAGCAAGATATTGATGACCTCAAGCGGCAGAATGCCCTTCTGGAGCAGCAAGGTGAGCACCTGAGCCTGTGGGGCAGCTGGCCCTGCTGCGCTCTGGCCAGGTCAGGGCTTTGCACCTGGGCCTGCAGAACCAAGACCAGGAGGGTGTGCTCATAAGCAGCCGTGGCCCTGCTTCTGAGTCGCTGAGTGTTAGCGCCATCCTGAGGAAGTGCCTGAGCCGCCAGTGAGGGAGTAGTGGAGTCTAGGGTTTGACATCTGGAGACTTCTCTGAGCTGATCTCTCCCCTTCTTGGGGCTTAGGTGCTCTGCCTGTAATAGGAGGCACACCTGGCATCAGGTGTCTGAAAAGAGCTCAGGTCCTTGGATTGGAGTGTGCTGCGTAAGTACCAGAAATCCAGGTATTCAGGGTCAGTGAGCTCTCCCATTGCCAATGGTAGTCCAATCAGGGCAGCCTATGGGCCAGGCCCATGCTGTTCTCCAATGCTCACATCCGCCTTTTCCTACAACCACAGGGGAAAGCGAGAGCTGATCAAGTTCTTTGTTCCTGGGGAATTCACTTCTCTTCCTCCCTCATGGAAGATGCAAGTAAAAAGAAATGCAAGTAACCACTTGGGTTAGAACACCTCAAATAAAATAAAATAATATGAATGGGTTGACCTTGCAGGCTCAAGATGAGCTGAACTGAGGGATGGGCAGAGGGAGGCAGCAGCGGGTTGGTTCCCGGGCTGAGCAGCCTGCATGTAGGGGCTATGTGTCAGGAGACCCAGGTATTCTGTGTATTGGTGACTTGCTTCCAAGTGTCCAGCTTGTCTTTCCAAGTGGATCTTGTACAAGAGAGCTAAGCCAAAACTTTTCTTTGGCTGATACATCTTATGTCATCCTTCCCTGTTGTTGTGTGGCCTTCACACCTTTATGGATCCTAGCATTGCCAGGCCAGCTTCTCCATTGTCACTGCACTGTTAGGTCCCACAGGGAGCTCCTGTCTCAACACTGGGCTTCTAAGGCAGGACGGTGACATCACAAGCCTTCTCTTTAGGGTTGAGTGGCATTGCAGAGGAGCTGGCCATGTCCACTGGGCTCCAGGTCTGGCTGGGAAAGGAGGGAGATGAAGTGTGCTGGTGGAACAGCCACCAGAAGAGTTATTTCTGAGCCTCAGGGCCCAGCAAGCCCTTCGGAAGAACAGGCTGGACCCTGACCTGAGACTCAGTTATTCTAGCTTCTCCTCTGTCTCAGAGGCTGTAACCCACTCGCTTGGTTGCTTTTCAGTCCGTGCACTGGAGAAAGCGAGGTCGAGTGCCCAACTGCAGACCAACTACCCTTCCTCAGAAAACAGCCTCTACACCAACGCCAAGGGCAGCGCCATCTCTGCCTTCGATGGGGGCTCGGACTCCAGCTCAGAGTCGGAGCCTGAAGAGCCCCAAAGCAGGAAGAAACTCCGGATGGAGGCCAGCTAAGCTCTGCCGGGCAGGCCAGCAATAAAAACTGTCTGTCTCCTCCGTCGTCTCATCCTCCTTTCAGTTCATCCTTAGAACCCTCAGAACCATTTAAGAGACTCTATTTTTTTTCCTTTCTCTTTTTTTTTAAATTTTATTTTTACGTAGAAGCTCTTGGACAACAGCTCTCGTTCTCCTTCCCCACTTCCACTATTTTTTTTTAATGTTTCCCTTCAGGGATTCCCTGTCCCCACCAGGAATTTTTAAACCAAAACACCCCAACTTGGCAGCTTTTTCTGTGGAGGACAGACGGCCGGCCGGACCTCTGAGCACATGGTGTCCTGACCACCCACCAGCTCCTCCAGCCCTGCCGGGCACAGGCCCGGAGGACTCCTACCCCTCCCAGGCCTCCCCAGGCCACCCTTGCCTCTGTTTGATAGACTTTGTGAATCTGTGGACTGCTCTACTTTAAGAAGATGACTGGTTTAAGAAGTGATGAGAATTAAAAAGCTATTTATCGCTCCTGTTGAAAGACCAGATCCTTGAAGAAGTTTGTGGTGTGAAAGGAAGTGGGGACAGAGTTGCAGCACAGTCTTGGGCCTGTTTCACTCCTGCTTCTTTCAGCCAGCCTTCGGGAGGGCCTCGGGACACTCGTGTGGTATGGGGGGCGTCAGCAGTGAAGTGGCCGCCAGAGGGTGCTGGGGGTGGGAGGGCAAGGAGGGAAGAGCGGGTGGGGTAGAGGTTTTGTATTGAGGGCCAGTGATGATGTTTTGATATTTATTTCCTGCTACTGAAATTTGAATCTGAGTGAATTGTCCCTATTCCTGATGATGTCGGTATTGCAAAGCGACAGATTCATAAAGTAATGATCAAATCTTCCTTTCTTTCCGTGTGTATTTCTAAGAAATAGAGCCAACTGATTTTTTATGTAAATACCAAGAGCAATTTACCTGGTACTAAACCCGCACCCCAGTGCGGCCCCTTCCCACCCTTGCCCCACGTCCTTCCCGACTGTTCTGGAACCTGTCCCCACGGTGACCCAGCCCTGGTTCTGGCTGCGATCAGCAGCTCCCAGTGAAGGGTTTTGTGTGTTTAGGCCTCATTTCTTTGTCTTTTTCCTACTCCGTTCCTGGCATTTGCTGATTTCTAGTGTATACTCTGTAGTCTCAGTCCGTGTTTGATTCCATTCCATGGAAATAAAAAGTATGTTGTACATACTGCCGAAGAATTGTCTTGCAAGTTAAGGCTTCCCCCTTTACTATAAGACTATAAATAAAAACTTATTTTATCCTTCTTGGTGGTGGTGTCTTCTTGCCCTTGCAAAGGCCAAGATGCTTAAGAGAAGAGCCCTGTGGAGGCCACTAGGCATGAGAGAGGAGCAGCGGTCACTTACGTGGCCTTGCAAAACTGAGAGCAACCATACGCCAGAGCAGTTCCCTTTTCATTCTAAAGGCTCAGCTTAGCCCAGGCAGGGCAGGGGTGGATAAACTGGTGGTGGTGACTTTGCTCATTGGATAGAAGCTTTTATTATTATTTTTTAAATATTTTTATTGATTTCAGAGGGAGAGAGATAGAAACATCAATGATGAGAGAGAATCATGGATCGGCTGCCTCCTGCATGCCCCCCATTGGGGACCGAACCCACAATCTGGGCATCTGCCCTGACCAGGAATCCAACAGTGACTTCCTGGTTCATAGGTCGACGCTCAGCCACTGAGCCACACCCTGCTGAGCAGATAGAAGCTTTTAAAGTTCCAACAGGGATGGGGTTATTCAGGGCAGCATTTCTAGACCCAGTTCCTGCTAAATAAATGACCCTTAGGGAGTTGGTAGCCGAGCTGTGGGTTTGGGTTTCTCCTGGTAATGAATGCCCACTTCAAAGGTGACCCATGTACTCTAGGATCTGTCAGTTTCTAGCGGTTCCAACATAGAGGAAGCAGCAGAGCTGGCAAGGGCTGGAAGTAAAGGAGGCTTCAACAGCATCAAGTGAGGGACCACAACACCAGCCCAAACTTGTGTGACCTTGAAAGGAAGAGGGTTTCTGGCCAGGACACAGCTCAGCTTCGGTTTTCCTGTCTAGCTGGCAGGAAATATTGCTGTACCTAGACCAGGAGAGTGAAGTCAAGTCAGTTCTTTGCTTTGTCACTTTTCAGAATGGTAGTGCTGGACCCCTGTCAGTGGGATTTCAGATCCACAGTATCTCTTTTTGGTTAATGGGAGTTACAGGTGGGTTATGATTCTACAAGAGGCAGATCGTAACATGATCAAACTCCCTCCCCCCAACCATGATTGCAAATAGGGGAAGCAAGGATGTTGGGAGCACAATCCCATTTATTAAAGGCACTCCATTTCAAGACAAATGAAACAGGAATAAGACAAATTGGAATGAGAAGTCAGATGATTTCTTAATCCCTCCAAGTTAGCATGCTTTCCGCCTCTTTTTCATTGCTTTTTACTATATCTCTTTGCATGTCTGGCCGTAATTATAAACTCCACATCTCACACAGCTGGCTTGGTCAGTGTAGGCATTAGAACCGACTGCAGGTTCTAAGCCGGGGATGAGATGCAAGGAGTGTGAAGCTGGGCGCCCGGTAGTCAGGGAGCCAGCACAGGGATAGGCAATGTCCCTGAGAGCAAGCTCCTGGCTCCAGCATATTGGCTGGACAAGGAGTTACATTTTCAGCTTCTCAAAATTTCAAAAAACCTGTTGGAAGAAGAGCCACAACGGGTAGCTGACTCACCTGGGAAATCGGAAGCCCTTGACTAACTTGCTGAGCAGACTGGCAAGTGGTGGGGAAAAGTGGTGCCCCTGGGAGCAGCTGCCTGGAAAGAAACAAGGTAAGAAACCCGAGCTAGAGATTGTGCTTTCTAAAGGGGCCTAGTGACAGTCACAGCCGTGCTCCTGGTGTGTGTGTCCAGGGAACCAGTGTCTACCCACCAGGACAGCGACGTCTGATCGTGGTTTACTCTCTGACCGCAGTGCTATTCTCTGGTTTGTTCTCGCTCTTGCGCTCTGGACAGTCCCCTGCAATGCCAGAGAACCTGGTGATTCCCTGGGTAACTGCAGAAGGTGGCGTCACTGAGGGTCCTGTTAAAAGCCTTGTCTTTTTCTTAGGGTGAACTTAATGTTTTCCTTTTTTTACAATTAATTGCCCCAAGTAAAAGGGTATTTTAAATGGCTCAGCTTTTAAAAAGAAAAGAAAAAAAAAAGCAAAAGAACTCATGGACATGGACAACAGTGTCATGTTAGTGCAGTGATGGCGAACCTATGACACGTGTGTCAGGTGACACGTGAACTCATTTTTTTGGTTGATTTTTCTTTGTTAAATGGCATTTAAATATATAAAATAAATATCAAAAATATAAATCTTTGTTTTACTATGGTTGCAAATATCAAAAAATTTCTGTATGTGACATGGCACCAGAGTTAAGTTAGGGTTTTTCAAAATGCTGACATGCCGAGCTCAAAAGGTTCGCCATCACTGTGTTAGTGAGTGGGGGAGGGGAGGGTGGTGGAGTAAGAGGACATAGAGGGGATAAATGGTGGTGGAAAAAATAAAATAAATGGCCTAGCTTTTTAAATTCTTGACATGCTTATCCC
The DNA here is from genome assembly GCF_014108235.1 of Myotis myotis. NCBI lineage: Eukaryota > Metazoa > Chordata > Mammalia > Chiroptera > Vespertilionidae > Myotis > Myotis myotis. The sequence goes on along the minus strand of NW_023416313.1, from coordinate 196,274,738 downwards.
ATATGTAGAGGAGCTACAACTGCTGCAAAGAATTCCCTCAGCTCACAGAGCTGTCCTGGCTGGAAAGGTTTAAAGCACAACACTGAATAGATGCTAGAATAGAGTAGTGTTTGGTGATGGCCTGAAGTCAGACTGCCTGAGTTCAAAATCCCAGCTCTGTCCATGGTGGGGGAATCTCAGGCAAATCACTTCTCTCGGCCTCGGTGTCCTCGTCAGTAAAATGAGGATAACAATAGTACTAACCTCGTAAAGTGGTTGTGAAATATGCTTATCATGTGCTTGACCTTGGGACCAAGTGAGCACTCAGGTAGGCGCCAGCTGTCGTTACCGACACACAGCGTGTGACCAGGGCTGAATCTGCAGGATGGAAAAATCCAGCTCCCGCAGCCCTCTCTGCAGAGTGGGAGGGTGGGCTTCCTGGTGTCTCGCAAATGCTTCCCGACCCTCAGACATGCCCTGTTCTTACAAGGCAGAGAGAATAGAGAGACAGCAAGGGAACCCCAAGCCTGGACTGATGCACTCTTCAAAACCGAAGAGGCCCCATGGCTGCCTGGGTCAGATCTGGTGTCAGCCCAAGCAAGGTTGTGCCATCCCCTCCTGCCGCCATTCAGTGGTGTCTCTGAACTTGTGCTATTGGACAGTCTGCCCAGGAAGAATCACTCAGAAGCCCCATGGTGTTGATACTCAAGTGGGGCCCTGGGCCATGCCCAGGGGTGCTTGTTGAAAGGAGTCCTGGGCCCCCGCTCCCCTGACCTAAAGCATACTGTGGCCCACCACCCAGGCTGAGTTGAAGAAGCTGTGACTCCCAACAGTAAAATAGCCCAGGGAACAAAAGGAAGCTGTTGGGGAAAGTGAGGTATGGAAGATTGAATTAGCAAAGTGTGGCTGAGGCCAGGCTCTCTAAGGCTGCACTTGGACAAAGGTGAGGGATGGGAGGGGGCTTGGGAAAATAGTCCATTTGATGGTGTTTGACAGTGTTTCCTTCCCCCAGGGGGGCTCGAACACTCAACTGGCCAACAGCCGCCCAGCCTGCTTTTGAAGCCCACTGCTCCCAGGAGAAGGTGACATCATGGGGCAACACCCGTTTTTATGCCATGCACTGGCTGTTCTCCAGTCACCAGGCAGGTTTATAAGCCAGCCAGAGCGAGGCTTTCTCTCAAGCTCCTTCCCAGGCTCCATCCTGGACAGTCTCTGAGAATTTGAAACCAGCGCCTTTTTTTTGTTCAAATCTGTTTCTCTGGCCTGTGGAGGAAACCCAGGTAGGGAATCGTTTCCCAGCCTCCACTCTGGAGGTGCCGTGGGACACTAGGGAAGAACAGGACCCTTCTGAGGCACCGCTAGGTCATCCCTGGGCAAAGGCAGATGTCCTTTAGAGTCTGGGGTCTACTAAGCCCCAGACTTTCCCAGACTATAGACAACAATGCATAGTTTCGCCCTAACTGGTTTGGCTCAGTGGATAGAGCATCGGCCTGTGGACTGAAGGGTCCCAGGGTCAATTCCGGTCAAGGGCATGTACCTTGGTTGTGGGCACATCCCCAGTAGGGGGTGTGCAGGAGGCAGCTGATCGATGTTTCTCTCTCATCGATGTTTCTAACTATCCCTCTCCCTTCTTCTCTGTAAAAAATCAATAAAATATATATTTTTAAAAATGCATAGTTTCTAGTTAATTCCTCAGGTAGAAAATCAAATTGGCCAAATACCCCATCCCTGGACCAGTGTGAAGAAGCAGGCTTGCCTGAGTGCAGGGCTGAGTGACGACATCAGTTAGGCCCCACGTGTTTTGGAAGCTCTCCCAGCAAGCCGCCATCACCCACTGTGTCAGTGTCATTGCTTCTCAGGGTCAGGGTGGGGCCAGGAGCTTCAGAACCAGTGCCAGGTGGTTAGGTCACAGCCTCTGAGCCCACCTGTCTGAATCGGCTCTAAGTGGCACTGCCCTGGTTTCCTGAAGCACAACATGAGACAATAGCAGCACAAAGGCATAAGGCGTGTGAAAGCCCTTGACCTATGCCTGGCCCTTAGTAAGTACTCAAATATTAACAATTCTTAGGTCTGTGTGCCGTCATAGGTCCCAGGCAGTGAGCTCTTTCTGTTTGAATTATGTTGAAATATGGAGTGAATAAATCCCATCCTTCAGTGCATTAGAGTCCTTAAAGGGGAAGTAAATGCATGTTGAATACCAAAGGCTGGTTACCAAAAGGCTCTGCTTGGTTTCTGAAGGAACTCATGAAAGACCTTGAATCTGAAAAAAATACGGACTTTGGAAATGAAATTTACCCTTGCTGGCCGGATCAGAACTATTGCTTTGTACTGCTCTCCTCCTGGTTTCAGGTCTTGTTCTGCAGCACCTGGTGGTCTGCACCGTGGTAGGCACAGACACTGCAAGCCCATCTTGTGCCTGTTCAGTGGTTCCCACCAGGGCCTGGTTAAGACAGGGTTGAACCCTGGTTACTCAGACTTTCCGGGGTGAGGCGGGGACAGACTACCCTGTTGGCTCTGTATGATCTGATGAGTGGTCCACTCCAGCTCACCCTGACTGATGTGTGTGCCCTGTGACACCCAGTAAGATGGGCGTGTCTAGAAGAGAACCAAACAGGTGGCCCTGGACAATTCACAACCAGCCAAGCAGGTTCCCTCCTGCATCCAGTGCTGGGTGCCAGCTGCACCAACAGGCCTGTGCTGACTGCCAGGCCCCATTTAGGATTGTTTTCCTCTGCTGTCCATCGCAGGGGTGGGGCCCTCGGACACCCACAGCCTTCTCTGGGCAAAATTATCCAGCCACGGTCTCTGCTATTAATTTTAAACAACAGAAGAATCAAGGATCCACTGTTAAATTGGTGCCAGAACCTTCCACTCCAGTGCTGAGCATGGTGAAGGTTTGAGCCTCCTGCCAAGAAAAACAGAAACCTGGTGGCTCCCATGGCAGGCCTGTAGGGAAAGGTACGCATGCCACAAGCCAGCTCCTGCAAGGGCCCAGTGAGCCATGCAACATCAGGTTCAAGAAATAACCAATGTGATTTCACCTACATGCAGAATCTAAAGAACAATATAAACAAACAAGCAAAACAGAAATAGACTCACAGATATAGAGAACTGACTGATGGGAGACTGGGTGAAAAGGTGAAGGGATTGAGAAGTACGGATTGGCAGTTACAAAACAGTCTTGGGGATGTGAAGTACAGCATAGAGAATATAGTCAGTAATATTGTAATAACTATGTGTGGTGCCAGGTGGGTATTGGAAATATCGGCGGAACATTCTGTAAAGTATGATTGTCTAACCATTATGCTGTATACCTGAAAGTAATACAAAATAATATTGAATGTAAAAAATAATATACTTTTGATTTAAAAAATAATAACCAAATGGGTGTGTAGAGCTGCCACCCATACCCCTCCCTGGCCACTCATCACCAGACAGAGAAGTCCAGCTGTCCGTGTGGCTCCTACATGCCTGCTTGAGAGCTTGGTTATTTCCTACCTATTGGGTATATCTAGGGCTAAAGAACAGCCACCAATGGCTTTGGGCCAAAGGCCACAGCAAGGCCAGCCAGCTGGGAGAAGGAATGTCACGTCCACAGTATGTACCTACTACAAGGCCAGCGGTAGACTGTGTAAGGGAACTCTGGTTCAAACAACCTGACTGTTTCCCATCCAGGAAACGAGCCCAGGGCCCCTCCTCTGCAAAGTGCTGCCCTGAACACATTGTCAGGCATTCCAACTGGGAGCTCCCATGAGGCCAAGACTGGTCTTCGTGCCTGTGGCTGCACCCCTAGCACAGTGCCTGGCCTATCATGGGTAGCCCACAAATACTCAGGGGGGTGTATGTACCTGTGGACTTAGCTCCCCAGTGTACGTTCGTCTCTGCACTTCTAGGTCAGCCTCTGCATGAGTTCAATCCACAGGTATTGGAGCAGCACGTATTAGCCCAGCTAATACAGGGCAGCTAATGGAGCCAGGGCCCTGCCTTCAAAAAGCTTAGAGTGGGCAGAGACCTGGTTCCTGCACATGGCACAGAAGTACAGGTCGGGACTCTGATGGCCCGAGGAGTTTACAGGTGGGGGGCCTCGGTGAGAGAGGGCTGGCATACAGGAGGGACGAGGAGCAGGGCTAGGTCATCATGCTCTCCTGCCTTCCTCCCTGTCAGCTGGCAGAGAGGCTGGGGAGAGGCTGCTGAAGGGAAGGTGGGCCAAAGCCTTTGCTCTGCATGGGCTGAATCACCCTTCACATCCCAAAACATTCACTGGCCACCTTGGTACCGAGGCTCCTGGCAGCCACTGCTCCCAGAGCGGGAGGTGCCTGCGTGGTGGAGGCCAGCAAGCTCCAGCCTTCCTCGGGAGCACAGCATCGCTCTCCCAGGTGCTCATGTCATCATCCCCATCATCATCCCCCGCACAGAGGTGCTACGTGCAGGGCACTCGCCACCGCCCTGCAGGCACTGGCCAGCGCACCTGGGGAACAGAGCCTCTCCACCGAGGCCAAGGGTCCACCGAGCCTTCCCCTAGAGAAAGCTGCGACACTGAGCTGCTCTGAGTCTGGTAGCTGAAGCCCCAGTGCCCATCGGCTCAGGTACAGCAGATGGAACATGAAGTCTCATCAAAGATAACCGACATGCAATACTTTTTATTATGGAAGAATTTTAATGACCAAAAGTTGAGAGACTAGTGTACTGAACCCCAATGTCCTCATGTCCAGTGTCAATGCCTATCAACATGCAATACTTCTTGAAAGAAAAGTGGATTTTAAAATGCATTGTTATTATTATTAAGAAATAATAATAATATTATTTCTTACTGTGGGTATGTCAGAGGGACACAGAAGCTAACTAAAAGAGCTCCTAATGGCCAACGCTAGGACAATTGGAGCAGCAAAAAAACAACAGAGTATGGGAACATAACCCAACATATAAAATAAATATTCATGAGTCCATACTAATATAAATGATTGAAAAAAATAAATAGAGAATAGATAAGCCTCCCATACTGAATTCCAAATAATTTATCTAGGTACTCCAGCGTCAAGGACGTGGAGGGCATAACGCCCCATTCCTGAAGTGTAGGTGGTGCACCAGGGCCTCCTTCTAAAGGATGCATATGGGAAAGGGAAGAAAGAGGAGCCTTGAGGAGGAGCCTGACAAGCACCAGCTCAGCCAGGAGGTTAAGGTTAACAGTATCAGTGGGGAGCCAAGCCCACCAGCATGTACCCTTCATAGGATGTGATGAGAGGGCACTTACCTCTGAGGTCTTCTCCCCAAAACCCAGAGCCCCAGACTAATCATGAGAAAAGCTTCACACAAATTCCACTTGGGGACATTCCACAAAATACCTGACCAGTGCTCCTCAAAACCGTCAAGGTCACCCCAAACAAGAAAAGTCTGAGGAATTGTCTCAGCCAAAAGCTTCCTAAGGCAACGTGACGTCTAAATGTAATGAGCTATCCTGGATGGGATCCCGGGACAGAGAAAGGGCATTGGGTAAACACTGAGGAATCTGAATGAAGTATGGACTCCAGTTTATAAAACTGTACCAGTACTGGTTCATTAGTTGTGAGAAATACACCATACAGTAAGATGATAACAATAGGGGAAACAAGCTAAGGGGTATAGATCGACAAATGTTTATTTTTAAAAAACGCATTCTTGTTCTTGTTATTCTGTAAAAGCTGTGTTTCCGCAGGGGATGGAGGGGGGCGGGGGGGAGCAGAGGACAGGGAAAATTTTGTTCAGGGTTGGTGAAGAGCGCTCTGTCCCCACCTGCCTGGTTTGTTCTTGCAGGTGCCTGAGAACTAGGAGGGCAGAACATCAGCGGCCAGGCCCCGTGCCCTGGGCCTCCAGCACCAGCTGGTGGGAAGCAGCGGTGAGGTGGTTATTGCAGGGAAATGAAAGGGGATGTCCAGGAAATGGCCAGGCGTGCCGGCCAGGCTGGAGAAGGCTGGCTGCCACTGGGGCTGCGGTCAGCTCCCAGAAAGACTGATTCACCACGGCCTCGCTGTGAGTCATGCAGGGTCACGCTCTGCAGTACAGTGGCACGCAGTTAGTGCCAGGGGCTTAGGCAGAGAGTGGAAGGGGGGTTAGAAGGGTGAAGTGAGCCTGCCCCTGCTGTTTATTGTCACCATCCTCATCTGGGTAAAAGATGGGGCAGGCATTCGAGGTCTCAGCCACCCAGCCCTGGAGCACCCTCCCCCCCCCTTCTGAGACCACCCATGCTATCTTCTTCAGAGACCTGGGGTTGTGGAAGGGCATGGCCCTGGAGGCAGCAGATCTGGGTTCAGGTTCAGACTCCACCACTTGATACCTAGGAAATCTTGGGTGATTCACTTAGCTCTCTGACCTGTTTCTCTAGTTGTAAAATGCAGATAATACACCTGCCTCACCCACCTCATGAGGTTGAGTCAAGGATCAAATGTGGAGTTAATAGACCAGGAAGCATTCTCTTAGGGATGTTGTTGGGTGGGTGTGGCCAGGGTGGTCAGTGTTCTTAAGTCACCACGTAAGGACGTGCGTGGCCCTGGGGCTAATCTGGGATGGAGTTTTGTATGACAGGATGTTTTGGTGGCAAGTACAGTAATAGTAAATCCAACTCCAGTTGGCTAATAGTTGAGACATCCGGAGGCAGAGCTGGCCGCAGGAGCAGTGTGATCAGGGTTCTGGTCGTGCCGCTCAGTCTCCCAGGGAATCTTATGTACTAGCTTCTACGGCTGGTTTCCTTGTAGGTGGGAAAATGGTTCTGTAGGAGTCCCAGGCCACACATTCCACCATCCCTCATAGGGATAGCTGTTTGTTTTGGGGTTTTTGTTTTTGTTTTTTGTTTTATCATAACATGTCTAGGGCTTCTCTCTTTGGTCTATTTCAGGCCACATGCTTGGCTCTGAATCAATCAGCACAGCTAGGACAAGCCTTGTTGATTGCTTAGACCTGGGTTATTACCAAACCTTAACAAATTACGGAAGCAGAGAGGCGGACTAAAATGATTGGCTTAGGCCAGTCAGGGCTTGGACCTGGAGGTAGGAGGGGGTCAAATCCATGCAAGCTTTTTGTCTGCCACAGTGAAGGAACGGGAAACGATGCCAACAGTGTCCACTACACGTTTGTATCACAGTAAGAATTCACCATAGTAAACAATGGTAATTAGCCTCCCTAGCATCCGTTTCCCCCTTTTGGCTACAATCCTAACTTACGTTTTGGGCTTCATTCCTTTCTTATTCTTAGTCCATGTGCTTCCGTTGGAACTCCATTTCCCACTCATGGAAGAAGCCCATGATTAGGACTTAGGCCAATCAGTGCCCTGTAATCTGGCACTGGATTGCTTCTCTGGCCCTTGGTTTGATCAAAGCCAGTGAAACACAATGATTCTCACTGGGAAGGAAGGCTGGGACTGTAGCCTGCTGCTCTTGTCTGCTGAACTTGACCCTGAGAGGATAAGGACTGGAGCTATTGCCTTTGCCATTTTACAACCACATGGAAAGAGCCTGAAGTTGGAGCTAATGTGGAGAGATGGAGAGAGGGGAAGAGGCCTACGGAAGTCACTCACACAGCCAAGCTAGATCCTGGACATTTCAGTTTATGACCAACACATTTCCTCTTTGCTTTAAGCCAGTTTGGGTCAAGTTTTCCAACTTGCAACAGTGTCTTAAATCATATAGTTCTCCTTCCTGTTCAGAGGCAATGAGCAGCGCGTGTGGGTGGCTAAAACGTTTGTCCAAACTTCACCGTTTGGCATTTGACACTAATATTACATGGAAAGCATCCCAGCCATGAAGGAAGTGGAAGAATGCTGAATGACTGGATGAGATTTAGTCTACATCAGGGGTAGCAAACTGCAGCCCACGGGCCAAATCTGCCCACCACCTGTCTTCATAAAGTTTTATTGGAAACAGCCACACTTTGTTCATGGCTGTTTTGTACTACAATGGCAGAGTTTAGTAGTTGCTTGCAAAGCCTAAAATATTTAGTATTTGACCTTTTACAGAGGAAGTGTGTTGTCCCCTGATGTAGATGGCAAGAGAATAAAATCTTAGCAAATTACTTCTCCCCAAATGAATACCTGTGTCCCCAAATGGAAACAACACTGAGTGGCCCTCCATCATAGACCATTGTATCCCATTAACATCAGGTTTGATTATCAGCATTAGGAAAGCAAACTTTCATAGAATCGAACTTATCCCAGACACTGAATGAGAGATGTTCTATGTCTTTAAGATTTGGTTTATGCAATGCCTGGATCTTACTAGTCCTGGTCACAATGCCTCAGAAGCCTATTGCATAAGAACATCCTTTTCCCACCCCAGGCCTTTACCCTTCCCTCTGAGTTGGGATACTAAAGCCACCGGTGAGCCTGGCCGGCGTGGCTCAGTGGTTGAGCATCGACCTATGAACCAAGAGGTCACCAGTTCTATTCCCAGTCAGGGCACATGCCTGGGTTGCAGGTTCTATCCCTAGTAAAGTGCATGGAGGAGGCAGCTGAACGAAGTTTCTCTCTCATGGATGTGTCTATCTCTCTACCCCTCTCCTTTTCTCTCTCTAAAATCAATAAAGACATGTTGAGAGAGAGAGAGAGAGAGAGAGAGAGAGAGAGAGAGAGAGAGAGAGAGAGAGAGAGAGAAAGCAGTATAGGGATACTGCTGACTGGTCCTGTATTGTTATCTCAGGGCAGTTTACACTGGCTTATCCATGAGGCTCCCCTTCTGCTCCCAGTAGGATCTGACAGGCTTCCCAACTTACACAGCACTTAACGTGGTTCTGAGATGGATCCAAGAGGGAAGTGAGGCTCATCAGGATATAGAGATCTGTAATGGTTTTATATTTCTTTATTGATGGGGGAAGTACTTGGCCAAACTTTACCTACCTCTTGGGATCCAGCTCAAATCCTCGCACTTTGGTGTAAAGCCAGCTCAGACTGAGCAGTCCCTTTTGTCTTCACCACTCCAATTATTACTGCAATTAATCTCAGAATACCTTGGGGCTCTGACTGTAAACAGTCAGCCAGATATTTCTTCAGCAAAATGGGTTTATTGGGAAACAGCAAGGAATTGCAATCCTGTGCATGCGACCACAGTGAGCCATCTGCAAGTCAAGTTGGCTAACACAAAGAGAAAGCTCTTTTATGAAGGGGAAGGAAGTTGGGACGGGCTCTTAGTTTCCCCCTTGCACTTTGTGTTCCACGTAGGGCCTGAGAGCTCCCCCTTCTGGTCATTCCCCGCTTTCGGACTCAGGAGCACAGTCCCTGCTTAGAGTCAGGTCAAGAAGACAGACACCCAGACAGACCATGAAACGCAGTGTGCAGAGTCTGGGCGAACCGCACTGCTCCAGGGAACCTGGGAAACAGCGTTCCCCACTCCTGGTTAGGCCCTGCGTCCTCCACTGGAGAAGGCACACGAGGGCGGGACCCACGTCGGACCTGTTTGCGATCACTAACGCACATGGTGTGGAATCTCCCTCACGGGGAGACATGCTCGAGAGCAGCCTTCTAACACGGCATCCTGAAGGCATTTTCCTGGTACCAGTCACAAATGAGAGACCGCAGAGAAAATGTTATTCTTTTATTACTTCCAGGAGGTAATACATAGTCCAATATGCCAAAGCAATAGGGAATCAGAGGCAGCAAATGGTCAGAGTTTTTTTAGAAGAGCCTCATCTGCCCACCGCCCGTGGCTGCCTACAGGAAAGCCCACAGCGACCTGGAGCTTGCTGTGACCGCAGCACTGGACAGATGACCCAACTCGACACCCCACTGACCAAGAAAGGGTTCCGTGTGAGCAGCAGGGGCTGAACACACCAGGTTTACGCGGCGACTGCCTCAGCAGCAGTCAGCTTGTCCAGCACTTGATTTTATTTCTCTGAGCCTGGAGTGGGCAGGATGTGGAGAAATCCTGAGTCAGAAATTAAGGTGAAAGACTTAGTAGTGTTAATACTCTGGATGAGAGAAGACAACACTGTCTTTGAGGAGAGTGGGCTGGGGCTCTGGTGGAAAGAGAGATGGAGATACGCAGAATGGCCATGGACTGCAGGCGCTGACTTGAGGTCATCAGAAGGGTTTTTCGTGGTACATGATGGGGTGGAGTGAGGGCATGGGCCCTGGGGCTGCTTCCTCTGGCACAGAATTGAATTAGAGGTTCATTTTCCACTCATAATTGGTTTCCCACACCAGGGCTGAAGCAAATCCTGCCCATGCACCAAGCACCAAGCACCAAGCGTAGCCTTCCAGAGAGGTGTGGCTCAGTTCTCCAGTGTGGAGGAGGGACCCCACTGTTTTCCATTGCAAATGACAGGGAGGGAGGAAAGAGCCTTGGGCTTGTTTTTCTGGAAAATTCATTTTGGTGGGACCCAAAGCCCCTCCCTTGGCATGGAGCAGATTTATTCACCCATGGGAGGGCACCTTTCTGGCGACTTCATGGTGCGTGCAAGTGGGAATCGCAGCAGTCGATGCTGTAATACTCATGGACGTCATTCATTTCAATAGGACTGTCCAGGCTGGAGAGCTGGTAGGGAGGGGCTGCTTCCCAGCATGCACTGTTCCCCAACCAACCCTAGCTAGGCCCAAATTGGTTTATATGCTGCATGTGCTGATAGACTTTTGGTTTGTCCGGAGTGAAAAGAATTTTTTTTTAAATCATGCCACTGTGTTCTCCAAACCCAGAGCCATTGGTTTTGTTCTGGTTGACAAAGAAGGGCAATCACAGCTCCAAAGTGGCCAAGGCTTGTGCAGCACAGAACGCAGTATTACCGAGATGTATAAACCTTGGTCTGCACAGGTGAGCACTGACCGCGGTGAACACGGAGACTCGGGATGCTGTGTCCTCTAGTCGGTGGAAGGCTCTGCTGTGGTCTCATCCTCACGCTCCTCAAAGCCTGGGACCGGCTTCTGCAGAAAGTGCATGGTGGCCTGGATCACCTTGTCTGGTCCAATGTTGTACACGGGGTGAGTGGGCTGCTGCAAAGAGAAGAACGGATGCTAATTAATCGTCCTTGAAAATCTGACCCATTAAATGCACTTGTAAGAATTTAGCATAAGGCGCCGGCCGTGTGTGGCAGTTGGCTGAGTGTCATCCCATGCACCAAAGGGTTGCCAGTTTGATTCCCGGTAAGGGCACATGCCCAGGTTGTGTGTTTGGTCCCTGTTCAGGGTGCATGTGGGAGGCAACCGATTGATGTTTCTCTCTCACATCCATGTTTCTCTCTTTCCCTCTTCCTTCCCCTCTCTCTCTAAATCAATAAAAAAAATTTTTTTTAAATGTATCATAAGTAATCATCAGAGATACACACAGAGATTTATCACACAAAGTCAATGTTCAACAACAGGGTACTGATAAAAACATTTCATGGTACATGGGACACAAAGGAATATTATATAGCCAGTAAGAAACATGCTTTCAAATATTTAATGATATGGGCAACTGCTTATACATATTAAGTGGGGGAAATAGTATACACAATATTACTCCAAACTTACTTTTTGAAAATTTGTTTGTAATTTTGAGTTACAGTATGTGCAACTCAAGGTAAGGATATTTTAGGTACACCACCTAGAAAAATGCCATTTTTTTCTGGAAAATGTTTTATAAATCTTTTATGTTTATATTGTAATTTAAAAGGTGCAGTTAAAAAATAAAAATATATAACAATAAAAATGTGTTTGTAGCTGTGATATATATAGACAGGCAAAAATTAGGCATATACCAAAATAGGAAGAGTGATATAGTTATATAATGGTTTTAAATTTTCTTATTTAAACTTTTATATATATTCTAATTAAAATAATGAACATGAATTTACATTTATAATAAAGAACCACAACCCTATTTCACAGTAAAGGTGACAGGCCATCTACATTATATAAGGCCAGGGGCCATCATGACCTAAACAACCAGACGGACAACCGATCACCAGGAAGTACATGGAACACCTCTAGGTCCCTCCCCCATGGCCCACAGGCTCTTATCGCAAGGCTGATGGCCAGTGGGTGGGCGGGGCAGCAGGGGGTGGGCAGGGTGAGGCAGGCACGTTGAGGTCGTTAGCCTCTGGCCAGGGGCTGGGCCGGAGGCCTAACAAACCTCACCGCTGCCATAGCAGCTGCAGATCAGGCCCAGAGAGAGGCCCAGAGAGAGAGAGGCAGGGCCTGATCCACAGCTGTGGTGGCTGCTGGTGAGGCCCGGAGAGAGAGAGAGAGGCCCGGAGAGAGAAGCAGGGCCTGAGATGCTGACTGGCATAGAAACTGACCAATCAGAACCAAATCTGGGTGAACTGCAAGGAGCCAATGGCTGCCAGAGACGGAGCTTTTGACACTGACTGGCATAGAAACCGACCAATCAGAACCTAATCTGGATGAACTGCAAAGGCAGAACCTAAGGTGGGGGCTGAGGAGGGGTTTTAAGGGCAACAGCTGTTTGGTGTAAGGTGTAAGACAGCGGTTCAATTTTTTAATAACCGATTTGGCAGTATAGTGCATATGGCTGGCTATCAGTCCAGATATAGGGATTATGTATTTTTGTCTGCCAAGAGCATCTCCTCCTGCTGAAAAAGGCTTCCCCCCACAATTTAAGCAATCCTATCCTATATAATCTATCTATACTAATAAAAGGGTAATATGCTAATTAGACAGGGTCAACTGGACATCTTCTGGATGTCCAACTTCCTTCCCAACAAAGCCATGGTGGTGGGGGCCAAGGCAGAGGCAGTTAGGGGTGATCAGGCCAGCAGGAGGGGGCAGTTGGGGGCAAGATCAGGCAGGCAGGAGAGGGCAGTTGGGGGGTGAGATCAAGCCAGCAGGGGAGGGCAGTTGGGGGTGAGATCAGACCGGCAGGGGAGGGCAGTTGGGGGTGAGATCAGGCCGGCAGGGGAGGGCAGTTGGGGGTGAGATCAGGCCAGCAGGGGAGGGCAGTTGGGGATGAGATCAGGCCAGCAGGGGAGGGCAGTTGGGGATGAGATCAGGCCAGCAGGGGACGGCAGTTGGGGGTGAGATCAGGCCGGCAGGGGAGGGCCGTTGGGGGCAATCAGGCTGGCAGAGGAGAGCAGTTAGGGGTGATTAGGCCAGCAGGGGAGAGCAGTTGGAGGCAATCAGGCCAGCAGGGGAGCAATTAGGGGTGATCAGGCAGGTAGGCGGAGTTGGTTAGGGGCAATCAGGCAGGCAGGCAGGTGAGCAGTTAGAAGCCAGCAGTCCCAGATTGCGAGAGAGATTGTCCGACTGCCAGTTTAGGCCCGATCCCACAGGGGGTCCCCAATTGGAGAGGGTGCAGGCTGGGCTGAGGGACCCCCCCTCCCCCCCCCTCCCGCCACACGAATTTTGTGCACTGGGCCTCTAGTATTTAAATACTTTTGTATTCTACTACATCACAGAAACTTTAGGTCTGGTGACAGGGCACAAGCCTCGGTCAGTATTAAGGACTTTCTTCCACTCTGAGAGAATGAAGAAGGGGTCATAATTGCAGGAGAGATTTTACAACTTTTAAGAATACTATGAGCAAGTTCATGTCAAATGTATAAAACTTCAGATAAAGTGAATACATTTATAAAAAATAAATTTTCAAAACCAACCTAAGAATTTCTTTAAAACCTATATGAGCCCTAGCCGGTTTGGTTCACTGAATAAAGTGTTGGCCTGGGAACTGAAGGGTCCCAGGTTCAATTCCGGTCAAGGGCATGTACCTTGGTTACAGGCACATCCCCAGTAGGGGGTGTGCAGGAGGCAGCTGATCGATGCTTCTCTCTCATCGATGTTTCTAACTCTCTATCCCTCTCCCTTCTCTGTAAAAAATCAATAAAATATATTTAAAAAAAAATAAAACCTATAAAAAATAAATCTATAATAACAAGCTTATTCTGCTACCATCATTCCTCACCTCACCTCACCTCCCAAAATACAGGCCTAGATGGTTTCTCAGGCAAGTGTTATCAAACCTAGAAGAAACAGAAAATCTCTAACCTATACCAACTTTTTCAAAGACTGAAGAAAGGGGTTGGGGAGAGATAGCCATCTAATTTTATGAGGCTATAATATTATCCTGAAACAAACTGGAAAACAACAACAAAACAAAAATTAAGATCAAGTTTATTAACATACATGAAAAAAGTCCTAAATAAAAATACTAGCCAAAAAACATCAGCAAACTGTGTATGTATTAAACAAACATACACACACACTGATACGCCACTATGACTAAGAAGGGCTTACCTGAGAATGTAAGATTAACATCAGAATATTTATTAAGTAAGCATATCATATTAGATTAAAGGAGAAAAAACAGGTGCAGAAAAAGCACTCAATAAAATGTAACCTAAGGAACAAAACAACCTAGCAAACCAGGAATAGAGAGGGACATCCTGAACCTGATATGAAGTATTTACTAGTATCAAAACCCCACAGCAAGCATCCCGCTTACTGGTGAAAATAGAGAAACCGTCCCAGCACAGTCAGAAGCGAGACAGGAACAGCCTCTATTACTACCTCCAGTAAACTCCCTCGAGGGGTCGTAGCCAACACCAGAAGGCAAGAACAAGAAATAAAATTCTTAAGAATCAGAAAGGAAAAGGCAAAACCTATTTGAAGATGACATTACTCTCTAAATAGGAAATATAAAAGATTCTATAGATAAACTATTACAACTATTAAGAAAGGTTAGCAAGGTTGCTGGATACAAAATTAAAATATCAATATCAATAGCATTTCTATACATTAGTAACAACCAATTACAAAATATAATGGGGAAAAAATATTCCGGTCACAATAGATACAAAAACTATAAATTTCTTAGACATATATCTAACAGAAGATATGCTAGTTCTCTATGGAGAAAATAATAAAAGATATTGAAGGATATGGTTATGTTCACCAACAGGAAGCCTTAATATTGAGACGTCATGTTCTCCCATTAATCTTAAATTCAGTGCAATGCCAATAAAAATTCCATTAGATGTTTTTTGTGGAATTTGAGAAGCTGATTCTATATTCACAGGAAGAAGCTAAAATGAAAAAATAGCCAAGACAACTTTAAAGAAAAGGAACAAGGTGGATGTGACGTGCCTACCTGCATTTAAGATTTGCTTAAGACAGTGCAGATAGACAAACAGACCAAAGGAACCAAACAGTGTCCGGAAACAGTCACCTCATATACAGAAATTGAGCATATGACACACGTAATGTGCATCAGTAGGAAAGGTTATGAACTTCAATAAATGGTGCTGGTCAATTGGTTATCCATATGGAAAAAAGATAACATCTCCAACCCTCACCACAGACAGAAATGAATCCCAAGAGATTTAAAAATCTAGATGGGAAAAGCAAAAGTTTAAACTGTCTAGAAGGAAATATATTTATGACCTCAACATTGGAAAAAATTTCTTAGGTAACCACCTACCACCCCCACCCCCCAAAAAAGAAACCTCAAAAACCAAAAAGGCAAATAAAATTGTTCCCTTTAAAATTTAAATCATCTATTCAACACAAAACACCAAAAACAAAGTGAACAGGCAAGTCACGAACTGGAAGAGATTCGCCACACACACACCACTGACACAGGATCAGTGTCAGGAACATACTGACATGCATGAGAGAACTCCTACAAATATGTAAGAAAGGGTAAACAGTTAAAGTTACAAATCAGGAAGGAAAGAATGAGCAAAGGATATGAGCTGGCAGGCAGTTCACAGAAGACATAACAAAAAGAGACATAACATTTGAAAGGATGTTCAACCTCACTGGTAACCAAGGAAATGCAAAACGAAACTATCAAACTGGCAGAGAGGAAGAGCTGGCTGTGGGGCGGCTCAGTGCCCTGTGAGTGTAAAACAGGCACGTGGGGAGGCCCACTGCCCTCCGTGAAGGTGGGGTGTGGATTTTCTTCACCCCAGCAAGTCTCTCCTAGAAAAACTCTGACATCACAATGTCCACTGTAACACTGTCACTGCAGAAACTGTAACCAACTCGATGTCAACCAACAGGAGACTAGGAAAATACGTTGGGATACATGTATACAGGGGAAGATCGTGTAGTTATTAAAATGATTAAACTAGCGCAACACATATGAACACAAAAACTCAACAGCATAACGAAAGGTCAGTGAGAAAAGCAGTGCGGAGGAAGTGGCTCAGTAGATCTATATAGATAAAAGCCTAAGTGACCAAACGATGGGTCGACTGGTCGCTATGATGCACACTGACCACCAGGGGGCAGACACTCAACACAGGAGCTGCCCCCTGGTGGTCAGTGCACTCCCACAGCCAACCTCTTGGGGTGGGCCAACCCCCCGCAGCCAGCCCTGATTGCCCCTCCCCCAAATGCCAGCCAGCACTGATCGGCCCCAATCCAGCCAGCCAACCTCCCCACTCCAGCCGGCCAGCCCTGATCACCCTAATAGGGACTGGGTGAGACAGCCCCAATCAGCCCCAACTGCCGGCCAGGCCAAGGGACCCCACCCGTGCATGAATTCGTGCACAGGGCCCCTAGTACTGTTATAAAAGTCTGAAAACATACAAGACAACTCTCTCTACATTATTTATGGCATCATACATTTGAAGTAACAGCACAAAAACACCTGCAGGCACGATAAAGGTCAAATTTAGGACTGGGTTACGCTGAGAAGGGGGAAGGAAGAAAAATGGAAGAGGGTTGCATAGGTGGCAAATATGGGAAAATGTTAAGACTTGAAAAAGCTAGCGGCTGTCACTCTGATTTCATCCATCTACTGGCCATTTGTGCTGCTTCTGTTGGAAACATCTGACAATCCTGCGACCAGGCTGCTCCAGGGCTGGCTGTGGTGGTGAGCATCTGCCCGCATGCGGCTGACAGTTTGAGGGCAGCAGACAAAAGCACATGAAACACACTGTGACGAGCACAACAAGGCGCGGGGCAGAGCATTCTGGGCGATCTCATTCCCAGCTGGTGGGCCGGGACGGCTTCCCCGGGAGACACGGCACGCAGCTGAGAGCTCAGGAAACACCGCCAGCACACAGTGAGGGCCGGGGCAGAACCCCTTGCCTCTGAGAAGCTCCTCGGAGAGGAAACTAGTGATAAACGGCCCAGGTCCCACCTAGACTCTGGGATAGAGGCACAAAACTGGTGCAGATTGGAGCCCCCACCTAGAACCTCTAGTTTGCCTCCAGGTGTGTTTCCTCCACAGCCACGTCCTCCTCAATGGGCTGTCAGCACAGGAGGGTGGTGACCGCCACCCACCGGCCTCCGCACAGGAGACAGGCAGAGCCAGTTCCGCAAGCAGGAGCGCTGCTGCTCTCTGGGTGGCCGTCCTGGGGGCCCTGTGGGGAAGGGGTGCCTTACCAGAGCATTCTCAGGCACACCCAGGACCACGTCGTGCAGCATGGCTCCACTGCCGAAGTGCTGGGCTATGGACAGGCCGCTCAGGCAGTAGCAGGTGTGGTAGAAGTCCCGTGACCTGCAAGGACAGGGCAGCTCTGAGCAGGTGCCCCTCCGCTCCCCACGGCCCCACCCCCACCCCCCAGCACAGCCTCAACAAAGCGACCACAGGCTCAGAGGCCAGGTGCTCACAGTCCCGCCCTGCCCTCCTCAGCAGCTCCAGGAAGCCCGGCTTCCCCAGCGGCCCTTTGAAAGCCCATCCTCAGCCCTGCCAGGCACAGGCGCTGTCATCCTAGAGCCAGTCGCTCCCGCTGCCTTCCAGAAAGGGGTCCTCTGGGCAGTGCTGGTGCTGAGTTAATATATTTCTCAAAAAACAAACAAAAACACCAAAATGTCTAGAAACAGGCCAAATTTTTCACAATAAATTGCTGAGGACCAGCCTTCAGCTGGGCCTTCCCCTGGATGCTGACAGCAGCAGGGGTGTGTGTGTGGGGGGGGGGGGGGGGAGAGGGAGCACATTTGGCAGGTGAGAAGCAAAGGGAACAGAACTTATTTGATTTTCTTTTTTCTTTTATTTGGCGCCCAAAGCTATTCTGTAATAGTTGTGATTATATCTGTTTACGATACTCCAGGGTTTTAAAATTCTGTATCCTATTCTATTTAAATCAGTTTGGTTAAAAGAGAAAAAAAAAAAAGAAGAAAGAAAAGCTACCAACCCAGCAATCTTGTCTGCGTCTGGAGAGGGACGTGCATGTAAACTGGGGGGGAGGGTGGGCAGGGGAGGTGCCAGGATTGACGGCACTCAAAGGAGGCCCCGGAGCTGGGGTGCTTCTCCCCACGCCACACCAGCAGCTGGATGGAAAGGGAACCCGGGCTTTTGAAGGTGGGCACCTGCTGCCGTCTGGCTCTGAGGAGGCCTGAGGTCCACACCGCTGCCCCCTCCCCAGCCCGCCTCCCGGAGGGCAGGCACTCACTTGCCAGGCTTGTCCAGAAGGCCCCCCGCGGGGCACTGGCAGCACATGAGGATGTACTCCTGCAGCGCCTGCTGATGGAACATCCAGTGGCTCATGCTGAGGGCGGGGTCACCTGCAGGAAGGCAAAGGGTCAGTGTGGCCCGGCCACAGTACCCATCACTTCTTCACATTTTATTACCCAATGGGAACAGTCAAGGTTTCCCTCGATTCTTCTTGGACTACTGTTGAAATTCCAATCTCGGGACACTTGGTATCTTCACCCAAGTCCCATAACACGTTCCTTCCCCTGGACCTTGACACGAGTCCCAGAGCAGCAGCACAGAGTGGCTTTTGCTTTGCTGCAAGTCACCCACTACCTAGGACGACCATCTTCAGCCACATCCATGGCAGACATGGCCCAGCTGGGAGCTCGGCTTTCCAGGCTGACCTGTTACTGCTCCTGACTTGCCCACTCCTCCTCAGTCTGGGCTTTGAAGGCACTTCCTCTGGCTCAGCGGTTCTCAACCTTGGCTGCACATTACAATCACCTGGGAATCCTTTTAAAATCCTGATTTCTGGGCCTCATCCTCCGGAAATTCTGTTTCTTTGTTATGGGGTGGGGCCACAACAGGAGTGATAATGTCTGCATGTTCTACTTTTCTAAGCCTGAATTTAACCTATCTCCAAAGGGAATTCTCCAACTTTTCTCTTGGCTCAAAAACGTTCCTGAGAAGCGTTGCTAGGAACTGCCCTCCTGTATCATGTAACATGGTAGCCCGAGGAGAAATGGGCAATTGTGGTAATAATACTAAAGCACTGTGCTTCTTCACTCTGAAGTTCTATCAGTATGATCAGAGAATTCTGTGGGCCACATGGTAATCAGGTGGGGAGGAGGGACAAATCACCGAGAGATAGATGCGGGTGGAAACATCTCCATGGGGTTGATTTTTTTAAAAATACACATATAGGCCCTGGCTGGCATGGCTCAGTAGGTTGGCACCATCCCGAGCACCAACATGTTGTGGTCCGGTTGGGGTGCATGTGGGAGGCAACCGATCGATGTTTCTCTCTCACATTGTTCTCGCTCTCTCTAAAATCAGTGAAAAATGTCCTCAAGCGAGGATAAAAAATATAAAGTAAAAACAGCTTAAAAAAATACACATATAAGGATGTTCATTAAGTCCTTGGTCAATTTTATACTTTGATACCTGGGCTTCAAAGATAGCAAACAATCTGTAAATGGCAATTGAAAGCCATTTTTTCTTTGTTTTCTATATAGTTATTATACTACCAGTGACCCGGTGCATGGATTCCTGCACATTGAAAAGAAATTAATTAGAAGGTGGCCGGCAGGGCGGGACTGGGTGAGACCGGCCGGATACGCCCTGGAGCCAACCCCCCACGATCCCTCCCCAGCATCTGCAGAGTGAGAGGGGTCTCTCCGGCAGCAGGTGGGGTCCCTCAGCCTGGCCTGCGGGGATCGGGGCTGAAATTGGCTCTCCAACATCTCCCGAGGGGTCCCGGAGTGCGAGAGGGCGCTCTGCAAAGTTGCTGTCATACATGGTACAAATGCAAGTGGGCAGTAAACCAGATTCAGGGTCAACAGTGCCCCAACAACATAATCCACGGCCGAAGGTGGAATCGCATGACCCTGTGAGGAATCATGCTTCTTCCTCTCAGGTTTTGGGGTGCGTCACCTGAGAACCGCTGCTGCCAAGTCAGTGCAGCTTGGCAGCTCCTGCATTGAGCGTCTGCCCCTCGGTGATCAGTGCGCATCATAACGACTGGTCGGACACTTAGCATATTAGCCTTTTACATCTATAGATTATATCTTAAGTTTTTCATTTAACACTATAGATATAAACTTTCCTGTTCTACTACATAACCTTCAATAACCATCATTCTGAAGAGCTATATAGCGTTTCATTAAGTGGATGCACAAGGTAACTGTATTAATATAGACAGTGGGCCAAAACTTTCATATATATGAGCATAGAATCTTCTATGATAAAAATTTGTCAATGTTATATACTGCAATACAGTAAATGCAGTATATAAGAGAGAGTGTGTAAGCAAAATATTTAATTGTGGGACATATATATGTATACTGTATAATACACACACACACACACACACACACACACACACACACACATATATACATGTTTTCAAATTTCTGAAATGAGCGAGGAAGAGATGGGGCAGCTGGAAAGTGATCACTGTTTCCTGGTTTGAGCACTCAATGTGGTGCAGTGGATATTTGAGGGTCATGCACAAACACCATCCATCTTCAACACCTGAGTCATGCTCGGCCCCTGAGATGCTCACTCTGAAGAGGCACATAGGAACTGAGCCCAGCAGCAGGAGAGAGCTCTGAGGCCCCCCTCAGGCTCGCTCAGCATAGCGCATGCTCACTGAATCCCTCGCACTACTTTAATTACTCCCCTCTTTCTTCTTTCCCCACCTATGAGCACAGCTGACTTTGTAGAAGATACAGACATCTATGAAGACACTTCACCTTATCTCCTTTTCCTTATTTCCAATGTTTTCCAGTTCCTTGCAAAATTACTAAAAAATGCTGCAATACACATCTTTGTGAGGCTTCTCTGTGTTAGAATTACTTTCTTCCAACACATTCACAGGAGTGGAATTATTCAGGTAAAGGGAATAACATTTTTAAGGCTTTTAATAGATACTGATAAACTGCTTTAAAATCTTATATAGCCACCAGCAAAATTTAAGATGCTCCTGTACTACCTCCAGCATTGATTACTTAAAACATTCTCAGTATTTAAAATGTTAAAAAGAAACAGTACCTGATCATTTGTTTTGATTTGCATGCCTTTGATTACTAATTAGAGTGAAATTGTCCCATGACTTTTATTTACTAGTTGTATTTCTTTTTGAGAGTGTCTGTTGGTCCTTTGTCTTCTGAGGTCCAAGAATCTATTTTACCAATCTAGCTTTCCATTATATTTATCCTTTGCCTGTATCATATGCTACACATATTTCCCCTTTTGTTTGGTTACATGGGTTTGAAAGAAAGAAAGAAAGAAAGAGAGAAAGAAAGAAAATAAATAAATATATATATATATATATATATATATATATATATATATATATATTACACATATGCTGTAATCACACTGTTGATTTTGCCTTTGTAATTTCTTCTTTAAAGAAGCATATTTAATGGGTACAGGGATTCTGGGGGGGAGGGGTGATAAAAACTCTAACACTGATTATGGTGATGGCTGCACAACTCTATATATACACTAAAAACCATTAAATTGTGTGCTTTAAATGGGTGAATTGTATGGCATGTGAATTATGTCTCAAGAAAGCTATTATTTTAAAATGCATATTTATTAAACTTTAGGATAATAGCATTAAGCATCTGTATAAAATATACCTTTATTTCATATCCTATAAGAAATATAAGGCTGTTATTATAAGGTAAATAGTAACCTATCACAAAAATTAGAATCTGAAAAGAAAATGCTATGTTTACTGTTGGACAGATTACAGAGTGCTTCGGTTACCTCCCACACGACTGAAGTCTGAGAGCTCCAAGTTCATAACCTCGACAAGCAGCTTCCAGAGAACTTGAATTTGCACACCGCACACAGAATCATCGTGAGATGAAGGGAGATATGATTACAGGGTGACACTGTGCACTGGAGCCAGCTTTTAAATCCTTCATGCCTCTCCCTGAAATTACAGATCCTCCTTATCATGCCATTTTGCATTCCAAAGGTTCCTTTTATCTAAGAAATGAAAAGTTCCTCCAAACAGTAAGTGACAGGTGCGGCCACATGCAGCTCAATTTCACAGGTGGCCAAACACAGGCCCGGGGCATGTCCCCAAGAACAAACAAGCAACGAGGAACCAATCCGGACAGAAATTCACAGGCCTGCTGCTTTCTTATTCCTCCACCAATTCCAAATAATTCACTAATTTAGTCAGCATCTGATATTTTTAAGACACTAATAACTCATGCTTCTACTCAAACACTGTCTTCTAGACGCATTAGGCATCCACCCCCCAGGAACCACTGACGGCCACTCGCAGAGTCAGGGTCCAGCTTGGCTTCATGTGCTGACCTATGTCGATCCCTGTTTATCTTTTTAGTTAGCAATAGGATCACCGCCTTTTAAACGTGTATTTATTCATCTACTAAAAGTAGCAATGCACACAATAAAAAACCAAAAAACAAACGAAGGGGGAGGGGGAGGGCAGAGTATAGTACAGAGAGCAAATTTAAGAAGGAAGTGCCTCCCTCCCTCACTCTACCCCCCCCCACCCACCCCCGTTTCCTCCCCTCTCCCAGAGGCCCCCACTGTTAAAGGGGCTTTGTCCCTGAGTCTAGGAAAGGCTGTGTGGATGCCGGCCTGTGTGCACACAGACTGCTCCAGGCCTGGCCTTTCGCACTTTGGGCTGTGTCCTGGAGAGCTTTCCACATCACTGTATGCAGCACTGCATGGAGGGATCATAATTTATTTAACGGCGGACCTTTTGTTGGGCAGTGGGTTGTTTTCTATTAAAACTCCACTTCAGTACACATCCTTTGCTCATATCACTGCAGGTAAATTCCTGACAGTGCACTTGCAGGGTTCAAATAATTTAAACAGGTGCCTCCAAACCACCCTCCAAAAAATGATGCACATATTTCCACCCCAACTAATAGTACAAACGTGCATTTTCCACACTTTCCCCTACAGAGAGTATCAAGGTTTCTAATCTGTCAATCTGATAGCAAAAACGAATAGTGTCCCACTGTTTCTGTTTGCAGTTCTCTATCGCCTTTGCCTTTTCGTGTGATTGATGGCCATCCGTGGTGGTTACCTAGCAGAGCTCTGACACCTTCGTAGGTGGGATTTATAAAGCAAGTCGCTTACCCTCGATGTATTGTTTCCTCATCTGTAAAATGGGAATAACAATAGCACCTATTGCAAAAGGTTGTTTTGAGGGTCAAACGAGGAAATCTAGGTGAAAGACTCAGCTCAGTCCCTGGCGTATGGTGAGTGCTTGGTGAGGCTCAGCTGCCAGCAGCAGCAGCAGTTGTAGAAGTAATAATAATAACAGTTCTTCTTTTTCTTTTTTTAACTTCTTTTCCATCACCATTTACCACCTCCCTTTCCCCCTCCTGCCTCCACCCACCCCTCCCACCACACTGGTGCCTGAGTCCGTGAGTTCTTTCTCTGTCCTCTGTCCGTTATGAACCTGCCTGTTCAGAGCCTGTGCCTGTTTTTCACCTGGGTTGTTTCGCTGTTCCCTGTTGACTCAGATGACTTTCTCAAATTAAAGAAATGAGCCCTTCATTGTTTGTCACAAATATGTTCCCCACCTTGCTACTTGTTTTATGTAATTTCCCTTCTTTTGTAAAATAACTTCTGTTGGTTTTCTTTATATAAGAAATACAAACTCATTGTAGAAAAATTGGAAAATAAAAATAAAAAAAGAAAGAAAGAAAACAAACATCACCTGCCATTTCACAACCCAGATTCCTCCCATGAATTGTCTGCAGTCAGCTCTCCACGGAAACTGGAGTTACATGCAGAATGCGCTAAGCCTAGTTCTGATCACAGTCTATTCTAAATAAGTTCCCCCACTGCAACTCCTTTTGACTCCCAACGTCAGCATTTGGCCCACCGTTCAAAACACTTCCCTCTTCCCAGACCCTGCCTGGCCCAAGCCCACTGTTACACGGGCCTTCTCCCAGGCATGAAGAAACCTGGGAGCACCAAGATTCCCAGGCAACCTTTCCTCGGGCAAAGCTTTGGATGTGACTAGTCCTCCAGAGCTGGTGCTACAGTAAACAAAATGTCAGCCGGGGACCCCCTTGAAGACTTTGGCACGTGGTGCTCCTGTTACAGCTCTCTCCGCATTTTCCTGGCAACTGCAGGGCGACTGCGTCTCACCCCTGCCAGGGACAGGTTTGTGCAAGGCTGACGGTTTTAGCAGGGGCTCGGTCTCACCAGTTCCAATAAAGAGTTCACTAAAACCCCGTGTTATTTCTGGACTCTAGGCGAATTCCCAACCTGCACCCACCCCCCCATCCCCTCGACCCCCCACCGCCCACCCCTCCCCACCCCCCACCCACACACACTGTAGTAGTCAGGCCAGAGTCAGGGGATTGGTAGGTCTACGGCCCTGAGACCGGAAGCCCAGGGGCCCCAGGCCAAGCATCTCAGGACAGACCGAGACAGAGCGAATGGGAGGACAGGACAGAGGCCCCCGCTTACTTCAATTCAGTCTCAAAAGTGCCACAACTCAAGTGAAATTAAGAAACTAAAGAAAGGGGCTCCGAAAGAAGAGCCAAACAAGGAGAAAACATGTGTACGTGTGCGTTAGGGGTGGGGGTGGGTAATAGAAAAGAATCTCATCTTCTCCAGCTGAGCAATTGATTGACCAGCCACCAAGTCCAAGGAAAAGCTTCCCCTGGGCCAAGGGACCTCACTCCAAGAACAGATCGGCACCCAGCAGATAGCCACGTCTCCCCTCTCCCACTGCTTCCTCAGGGACATCCTGTTCTCACACAAAACAGTCGGGGAGATAATTCAGGAGTCAGCAGGCGGCTGAGATTTCAGGAGGTAATCAGGGGAGGCTCCCAGAGGCCTGCTTGCTGTCTACTTTGGTTTTGCACTCCCAGTGGAGACGCCACAGAACACGGGCCCCTCCACTCCAGCAGTGCCGGTGGGACAAACCTGTGTTTCAGATTCTTCAACATTTTATTTTTTTACTTTTATTATTATCATTATTATTATTTTATTTCAGAGAGGAAAGGAGAGGGAGAGAGAGATAGAAACATCAATGATGAGAGAGAATCATGGATCGGCTGCCTCCTGCACTGAGGATTGAGCCCGCAACCCAGGCATGTGCCCTGACTGGGAATTGAACCATGATCTCCTGGTTCATAGGTCAACGCTCAACCATTGAGCCACACCGGCCGGGCTCTCCAACATTTTAAAATACGTTTCTGAGGTGGCAAGGATGCAGCCAGACAGACACGGCGGGTCTTTTCTCTGTGTGTTCTGGCTCTCTGCCCCTTTATGCGGTTGCCATGGGCGCAGCATGGGTTTTCGGTTCTGATGTGACGAGTACAGAGCACTGCACTGGAAACTGTGGCTTCACACCCAGCTGAGGTGGCAGTCACCTTGGAACCCAGGACAGGCACCCACCTCCTCTAGGCACAGCCAGTGTGAAGCAGCCATGACCCCCTGACCATTGGAACCAATTCCTACCCAAGTCTGCACGTGCATGCCTGAGACGAGGTCCCAGACTGGGTGGGAACTCAACATCCAGGAGAGACAGAGCTATTTCAGCCCCTTGGAAATGCACGCTGGCTCTGTGGCTTGGTGAGCCGCCCAGGCCACCACCTCGCCCTCGCCAGCAGCTTGGCTCACCTTGGGCGTGCAGGGCGCGGTGCAGGAGGGGGAGCAGCCCCGCCTGCCAGAAGGAGTAGCAGCCGTCCACCAGCTTGTTGCAGCGGCCCTGAAACCCACCTTCAAACCGCATCTGCCGGCTCGTCACCCATTGCTGAGAAAGAGACAGAGAGGGAGAGGCGGCCGTCAGCTAACGGAGACACCGAGTCCAGCAAGACCAGCCCCAGAGGCCGATCGGGGAGGGAGGGCGCCCGTCTCTTGGCTTCCTGGTGCCCACAGCTCTGGTGCTGTGGCTTCTTACCTCTTTCCCCTCAGACCTCAGACCTCAAGTGGAGCACTTCAGCCCACCCTTTCGAGGCAGCCAGCATGGATCTCTGCTCGAGCCTAACACAATGAGCCGCCTTTTTCCAGGTTCAAATGGGTTCCAGTGCTGAGGGGATGAAAAGGCCACGCTGGCTTGAAAGGAGATCTGCAAATGTCTCTTAAATGGGGCTTCGCTAGGACACTGAAGGCAAGACCACCAGGAACTCATTTCTAATCACGTCCTCTGCTCAGGGAAGTTTATTAAAAGCAGATAAATGGAATTTTGTGCTACATCCCATCCGATGATCTCAAACTGTTCCTGACTTTTACTTGGCTCCTGAGGAAATTCATCCCAGGTCTCTAAGCAAGTCCCTCGCAAGAATGGAAGCAGAAGCCATTAGTCCCAACGGCCGATTATGGCTGATGGCTGTTGATGGCTGTGTCCAGTCTAGCCTCTCCCCAGGGAATCTGGTTGGCTGACAGAAGAAAATCTTTTACTTTGGACCTGTAAAATGGCTCTTGATGTCACTCAGTGGTCACATGATATTACCATTCCTCGCTTATCTCCAAGCTTTCTAAACACGCTACTACTAAGATCAAGATAGTCACAGGTTGGGGCCCTAGGAATGAGCAGGACCAACTGGCTGAGCAGATAATGGCATTTCCATTTCCCTCCCCGCCCTGCAAGCCGGTTGCAGCCACCAGCCATGGGCTTCCACAGCTGCCATGGTAACTGAACGGTGCAGAGTAGGGTATTTCCCTGCACCTAGATTCCTACTAGGCTGAGTTCCTGAAAGTAGCCACACAGAACGCTTGCAGAAAGTGTGTGTGTGGCCCTAGCTGGTTTGGCTCACTGGATAGAGCATCAGCCTGCAGACTGAAGGGTCCCAGGTTCGATTCTGGCCAAGGGCACATGCCTGGGTTGCGGGCTTGCTCCCCAGTAGGGGGCATGCAGGAGGCAGCCTATCAATGATTCTCTCTCATCATTGATGTTTCTATCCCTCTCCCTTCCTCTCTAAAATCAATAAAAATATATATTTTTTTAAAAAAGTGTGTGGGGGGGGGGGCGCAGAGGGGGGGGAGGGGATTCCAGTCCTCCTTTAAGTTAATGTTAATGGTTGTAGAGTTTAGATGATATCCCTGTTTAAGGCAACACCCACTCAGAAAGCCACAATCCCAAGTTCTTAAAAAAAAGACCAAAAAAACAAATAAGTAAATTACACTGCAGATGGAGGCACTAGTATATCCCCGGTCGTCTTAAATAAACCAGTGCTTTAGGGATGATGCCATTTAATGAAAAAAAGAGATAACTGGCACTCTCATGGGAAGTCCAGTCTTCATCTTACTTACCCCACAGATTAAGTGTTTTTAAGCCAGACTAAAATTTTTTCCAGTGTCCAAGCCATGGGTTCATTCTATTAACTATATAAAACTCTTCAGATAGAGGGCCTAGTTCTCCCAAAGCAAATGGGGCGGGGCGGGGGGGGGGGAGTAGTTTGATAAGAAGGACACTAACATTTACTGAGCACCTACTAGGTGCCAGCCTGTTCATATATGTTCACTCCTTTAACCCTCAAGGAACTCTTATCTCTCCCTTATAGAGAGGGGGGAGGGGAGCTGAAGCTGAAACAGATTAGACAAGTTTCCCAAGGTCACACGGCCAGGAAGTGGTAGAGGACAGGGCCCAAATCTAGAATATCTGTAACTGAGGCATTTGCTAATTATATTCTTTACTTCTGCCTGGGAGATGGAGGGTCTATGTTTCATGCGCCATTAGTCATCAGATTTTAGTGGATTTCAGAGTCTAGTGCACAAAGTTGGCCTGAATGAACCTTCAAGCCTTTAACAGCCTTCGAAGAGTATGCTTTAGGAGGTTCCTACAGAGGAAGACAAAACGCTGCCGGTCATCTCCCTACAGAGTATGACAGAGAGCCTCCAGGAAGCTCTCGATGGGTCTCACGACAACTCCCACGATAGGAGCCTGACATACGAACTTGGGGAGAAAAGATGACTGTCAATCGCAGCGGTTTGTGTAAGGTCATGATCAGAGAGTAGACGCTTCCCCAAGACATCTCCTGGGTGGCGGTGAGTGTGTGTGTTTGTGCACAAGGTCTCCAATGATAATTTAACTATAATCTAGTGGCTCCTTGAAGCTGACCGTTTTCTGAGTTCATTCTGAATACTGGTCAGGAGCTTGGAGTCCAGAAACAAATGTGTGGGCCGCCTGCTCAATGCCATTACCCAGCTCTGCCCAGCAAATTTAAATTTGGTGACTGAGTGTGCACATAGTGTGGTAGGTAATAAAAGCTTGGCTTCGAGATGCCTCAAAGCTTCTCATAAATTCTTCTCGTGGGATATTCTAAGACTCATGATAACCCCTAATTTTAAGAGACTGAAGCTACGTTTTTCTTGGAAGTCTGGGGAAGATACTCTGGCTCATCCCAGATGTCTGAGAGACTCAAGAAAACGCTGGAGTTGGCCTAACGCACCATGTAGAAAGTTCAGAGCAGGAAGACGGGCGGGCAGGCAGAAGGGAGATGAAACTGAGAGCAGCTCTCCACTCGTTCCACTTCCTCAGAGCAGCGTGAGCGCTCTAGCAACTCTATCTAAAGCTTTACAGCAAGCATGTCAAACTCAAAGGGCCAAAGAAATGAGGCATGCGGCCCTTGGGCCGCGAGTTTGACATACTTGCTTTACAGCACTTCTGGTTCACGAGCTCAAGGCCGGAGCTATCCGCCCTCCCAGAGCCAGGCCTTCCCACAAGCCTGTCTGAGTGGTCACATCACTGGGGCCTGGGGCCTGGGAGGAAGATGGATCAATAGACACTTACCAATAAGTTCTTCAAGTTTAAGGAACGTTCCTTCTTGAGGATGACCAGTGCGGCCAGGCCACAGAAAGTGTAGCCTCCATGGGCTTCCATCCCTGGCACCCCACCAATGCCACCTTCCCAATTCTGACACCTGGGAGAAGATTGAGAAAGGAGATTAAGGGGTCAGTGTCAACCAATGAGAGGCCGGGCTGAATGGATGGGCACAAATGTAGGACCCTGGGAGGCAAAGAATGTGTTCACTCACATTAAGGCATAAACCACAACCATGAAAAGAAAGATGTCACCTAATTAACTTCTGGAAATGCCTCTCCCTACCACCACCAAAAAAAGGAAACTCAGAAATAGTCTACTTATGTAACAAACACAGCACCTCAAAGCATTGCTTTTTGGAAAAAAGTTATAACATTGAAAAATAATTGCTAATTCTGGTTATCTTTTAGTACAGCTCTATTGCTAATATTTTTCCTATTTTTCTGTATTTTCAAGAGTTTCTATAGTAAACATGTATGCCTTTATAACTACCCAAAATAACTTATTTTTTTCTTTTTATTGTTTTTATTATTTTTTAAAAATCCTCACCCAAGGATATTTTTCCATTGATTTTTAAAGAGAGTGGAAGAGAGAGGAAAAGATAGAGAGAAATATTGATCTGAGAGAAACACATCGATTGGCTGCCTCCTGCAGGAGCCTGAACCAGGGCCTGGGCTAGGGAGGAGCTTGCAGCCAAGGTACATGTCCTTGACCAGAATCAAACCCAAGCCCCTTCGGTCCACAGGCCGATGCTCTAGCCACTGAGCCAAACCAGTTAGGGCCACAATAACTTATTTTTTAATTTATGGTTTCTTATGTATCCAAATTACTCATTTATTATTATTACTATTATTATAATTTGAGGTTAGACTTTATATTAAGAGTATATTTTCTAGGCATTAAATCATGCATAATCTTTGGCCCAGAAATACAGGGTCATTTCTAGTAATTAATCCTATAAAATAAGAGTGTTTCCAAAGATCAGATTATAAGAAGGTTTACTATATTCCCATTCATAACCATAAAATATTAGCGTCAGCACAGGAGCTCAACAGTAAGGGACTAATTATATAAATCCTGGTGCATCTGTACAACAGAATACTACACAGTCATTTCAAAGGTTATAGAAGTACTTGACATATGTAGAATCAGGAAAATATGACATACTTACTCAAAGATACCCTGATATTAAAATTACCAGAGAAGGATTTTGAAGCAGGTATTATAATTATATATTTATTTCAGTGAAGAAAAATATACTTGTAATGAATAAAAAATTCCAGCTGAGCAACAGAAAGTATAAAAATAACCAAACCCAGGCACTCTAACTCAAAAGCCTATACTCTCAATCCCTAAACTACTCCACTATTGAGTATTACATACCAAGCCCTCAGTAAATGTTGGCTATTATTATTATCAACTTTTTAAACAATGACACTGGGAGCCAGAAGATAATGGAACAATACTTAAAAATTCTGAAGGAATACAATTTATAATTTTCAATTTAGAAATATCTAACCAAATAAACTACTAATCAAATGTGAGACTAGAATAGATATATGTAAAATCTTACAACATGTATCACCGCCTGGCTGGTGTGGCTCAGTGGTTGAGCATCAGCCTATGAATCAGGAAGTCACAGTTTGAATCCCAGTCAGGGCACATGCCTGGGTTGCGAGCTCATTCCCCAGTGAGGGATGTGCAGGAGGCAGCCAATCAATGATTCCCTCCCATCATTGATGTTTCTATCTCTCCCTCTCCCTTCCACTCTGAAATCAATAAAAATATTTATTCTAAAAAATGTATCACCATAACCAATGTCACCCCAATAAATTTAATTTAAAACTTTTACAAAATGTGTCACCAATTGCTCTTTTGGAAGATTCATTGGAGTCTGTGCTTCGTTAACATGAGTTAGTAAACCAAGGGAAAAGAGGACAGGGCTTCAACAAGGGGAGGAGTGAAGTGCATTTCATGCTGAAACGAAGCTGGTGGATGCCCGCTGTGTGCAAGCTGAGAGCAATCTGTCCAGACAGAAGCAGGGGGCAGAGGGCTCCAGGTGGGATAACTCAAACACACACGTGCGCACACGTACACACGTACACACACACACACACACACACACACGGGAATGGATACATTATCTTGACCGCATTGAGAGTAATTTGGGGGGATGAATTCATGGTACATACATTTTTAAAAAGAAGTAATGATTCATTCTAAGAAAATAAAAGTTTTACAAAAAAAATAAATACTATCATAGTACATCATCTGATTTAGCTATAAATTATATTTTCATAGTAATAAGTATTACTTTGATAAAAATAGAAATATTAAAAAAACATACAGTTTGGATATCTTTCTATAATATACATATGTATGTACTATACCTTTTTTTTTCTTTTTTTAAAAATATATTTTTATTGATTTCAGAGAGGAAGGGAGAAGGAGAGATAGAAACATCAATGATGAGAGAGAATCACTGATCAGTTGCCTCCTGCACGCCCCTTGCAACCTAGGCATGTGCCCTTGACCAGAATCAACCAGGACCCTTCAGTCCACAGGCACTGAGCCAAACTGGCTGGGGTTTGTTTTCTATTTTTTAATGATGAAATATTTGAAGCATCCAGGGAAGTATAGGAAATAATATATGGAACATACATGTATCTAATACCTACCTTTAATTTACCCATGTACATTTCAGGGTTTTAAAAAAATATTTTAAAGAAATAAACAATTAGATACAGTTGAAGTCTTCCGTGGAGATGTGTAGACCTCCCTGACCTCATTTCCTTTACTCTCTCCCCAAATGTAACCACTATCCTGAATTTGCTGTTTAACTTTCCCATGCATGTGGGGTTTTTTTAAATAACTTTTTTTAAAAAAGATGTTTAAATTTATTTTTTTTTAGAGAGGAAAGGGGAGGGATAGAGGAACATCGATGTGAGAGCGAAATTTTGATCAGCTGCCTCCTGCAAGCCCCCTACTCGGAAGCCCTCAACCCAGGCATGTGCCCTGACCGGGTATCAAACTGGCAACCTTTCAATGCATGGAACGATGCCCAACCAACTGAACCACACCGGCCAGGGCTCCCATGCATGTTTTTACATTATTGCATGTGATTCTCCCCATAAACAATATAGAATTGTTTTGCATATTTTAAAATTTTAAGTAAATATCCTGATTGGCATGTTTTAACATCCTCCCCCCCTTTTTTACTCAACAGTTTTTGAGATTTGTCCACACTGATACATGCAGCTCTCGTTCATTCATTTTGACGGCTATATTATATTCCAATGTGCCTGTACAAAAATTACTTCTCCATCTCGTACTTACGACCATTTAACCTGTTTCCAGCTTTTTGCTGTTATAAACAAGACCTATGTTTGTCTCTTTCATGCATCTGAGTGAGAGTTCCTGCGGGAGTGGGATCACCAGGTCATCAGCAAGGGCTACTTTGAGATATTACCAAATTGCTTTCCAACTGGATAAACCCATTTGAACTCCCACCATTACTGTCTAACCAAGTTTTTGATCTTTGCCAATCTAAACTGGAATACAACATCAAAGAAATCTGGGGGAAAAGAAAACTTATAAAGTAATTTTAAAATACACAATGCTACAACCCTAATGGATCTCTTGCAATTTTACTCTTCCTTCCAGTCTTTTTTCATTGCCTTTAGTTTTCAGAAGTCCTTTGACCACCTGCTGTCTAACGGGCCAGGACAAATCCCAGCTTCTCTCACCTTGCTATCCATTCAGCAGTGCCTGCAAAGAGGTCTGGAGTGATGATGTTGGTCAGGGAGGCTACGGAGGCAGCACAGTACGCACTTCTGCAAGGATAGAAACAGAGGGGGAAGCGTTAAGCTTTGTGGAAGAGCCTAAATAAGGCTCCCTGAACTTCTTGGGCAGATTGTTCTCTTTGCCTGGTAAGCTGTAATCACCTCCTGTCCTCACCCTTGGCACAGGGTCAGTCCTCCTGGGTCTCCAGCTGAGAGGTTTGACATTCTGTTTGGATAGAGTTGCTCACAGCATGGCTCCCGTGAAAGAACATGACATTCTATTCTCCCGACCTCCACATGGTCAACTCGACATCAGAGGAAATAACAGCCATCTCAACTCATGTCAAAAGTGAATTTTGCTCCAAAATTCCCTGGTGTCATTCAGGCATTCCTGATACGCTCACTCATTCAGATGTCAGTATTGTTTTAGAGCCAGGATTTCCGTCTGTTTGTGGCATGGACACGTTAAAGCTGAACTGTATTTTTTTTCCTGCAATGAACACATTGCAGTGCAGTCCACCAGACCTTGGTGGCTGCTTAGATTAGAGAGGAATGGATGGGCCCACTCAGATACATTCCTTGGGCCTCCAGAGAGAGAGAGAGAGAGAGACAGAGAGAGAGAAAAAACTAAACACCTTTGATTTCAAGCACCAAAAAGCACATACACAAACATGCACACACACTTCTAAATCAAAAAGGAGCACGCCTTTTAATTTTTTTGATGTTATCCTGCTTTATTTGAATAATAATTCTGCCAGCCCCAATTCTCCTTGGGACACATTTACTCCAGTTTCGCCTTCTATTATGGAACATGTCTACAAACTGTCTGTTCTTCCCTGTCTTTTCAAATAGCCCGCATCTCCGCTCCATTTTATGTTGAAGACAAAAATTCTAATTCTGCTTACAACCCCTTTTCCCAAGGCCTCCTAAGAAAGGATAAACGGGAAGAATGAGAAAGGTCTAGTCTCCATATTATTCACAATAATAAGTCAAACTGACTGAGGTGTTGCAAAGAGATCTCTGCAGAAGCTGCAAGCATTATTATCCTGCAAGCTTTTTTATCAGCCCGCTCACGCCGGCCAAAGGCACGCAGAGGCTGAGCTACGCCAGCAGGCACCAGAAGCTTCTGGGTCCTGTGTGCCAAACGTTATCGTCTACCAAGGGCTAACTTCGAAGGTCTGATCTAATTTTCTTCAGGCCTCGAGCCTCTCAGAGGGGTTCCGAAGCATTTGCTCTTGAATCCTAATGTAACTGCGGAGGCAGGGAGGCAGCCAGAATCACAGTCCACCTCTCCCAAACGGAAGAAGAACGGAGAAGGGATGCCAGGAGCCACTCGCTAGTCCTGGCTTTCACATGGAGATGGGGAGGAAGCAGAATACATCTTTCTGGTGCCGTTTCTTCCTCTCTCCCTCCATCCAGCCATCACATCTCTCAAATGTGTCCACTACTCTCCATCCACGCCGCTATCACCCAAACCCAAGACGGTCTTCCTCCCTCCAGCCCTGAAACCAGAAGACTTTTTGCTAAAATACTGCAACCTATTCATTACACCTGGGGAACTAATAACGTACGGATCACATCAATCCCTACTTACAATGTGTCAGTGGCTTCTCACTCCCCTTAAGATAAACTCCAAGCTTCGGAAGACTTCAGGGCCCCTCACCTGTCCCCGCTGGCCCTTCCAGCCCCCATTCTCCCACTGCCCCACAGAGCCCTACGCTTCAGCAACGCGGAACGTCTTTCTGGAACACACTCGATGCTCTGTCTCCTAGGTAGGGGATGAAATGCCAAAGCGATCTTGCCAGGGTTTGTTTGCTTTTGCCTAATAATCACAGGGAGTTCTAGAAAGTTAAATTTCAAGACTGCATATTTGATTGGAATGTCTTCAAAACAGGAATGAAATGAAGTAGCTTTGAAGGGAAAAAATATCTTTTAACCTTTCCTTAAGAAGTATCAACACAATGCTGTACTGCTTTTCTCCAATAGTTATATTGGCTTTGTTGGCCTACACAGTGTTAGAAACAAGGTAAGAGGCCCCAGATGGAGTCCCTTATGCTAAACCAATACTTAGTTTCAGCTCTCCCAAAAATGGCATCTTAAACCATCAATCAGGAGCCGCCTGATCAGTACTAGTTAGGTCATCTGCCTGATCCAATCCTGCCGGCTCTAAAGGAAAGTAACCTTGCAATAACCAACCTGCTTTCTGCCTGGCGGACCTCCCGTGGCCCTGACCCCGTCTGCCTACAAAAACTGTCACCTTGTGCAGCTCCTTGGAGCGCCTTTCTGTTTGCTAGATTGGGTGCTGCCTAATTCAAACAGATTTTTGCTCAAATAAACTCTTAAAGTTGTTTAATGTGCCTCAGTGTCTCTTTAACAACGATACTGACACCTTGTGGTATAGGAAAGCTACTTGGTCTTCTCCCCAGTTCCTGGCACAGAGGTCCTTCAGCCCTTGGCATAGTCTGAGTTACAGGTGTGATAGGACAGTCTTCTGTGACTTATAACAAGCCCCATTCAGCCATACCTGAGGGGACTCCTGGAGGAAAGGGCTGATTGCTGGAGGAAGGAACTAGGCGATGAGAAGGTTGGAACTTTCCGAGGAAAGGGGCTGGAGGCTGGATTAAGCACCAATAGCCAATGATTTCATCAACCATGACTACCTAATGGAACCCCCATAAAAACCCTAAGTGAAGGGGTTTCGGGAGCTTCTGGGTGATCAAACACATCCTGTGCCTGCCGGGGGTGGCACACCCCAGCTTCATGGGGACAGAAGCTCCCTGCTCTGAACCTTCCAGACATCGCCCTAGATACCTCTGCATCTGGCTGTTCATGTGTAGCCTTTACAGTTTCCTTTAGAATGAGCCAGCAATAGTCAAGTGTTTCCCTGAGTTCTGTGAGCTATTCTGGCAAATTATGGAATCTAAGGAGGGCATCATGGAAACCCCCCCAATTTATAGCCAAGACGGGCAAGAGTATGGGTAACCTGGGGACAACATACTTGGATCAGCGGTTGAAGTGGCGGCTGAGCCTTGTGCGGCGAGCCCTTCACCTGTGGCGTCTGTACTAACTGGGTCGTCCATGTCAGACTGTTTCATATGAGGGAAAACACACACCCAGGCTCGGAAGTGACATGAGTAGAAACAGCTTTCCAGGGAGGTACATAAGCTGCTCTTTTGGTTGGAACAGACAGGTGACGGAGAGAAGAAAACCCTTCACTAAAGGCCTCCACAGCCGGCCGCCTGCTTTATCTGAATGTAGTTTATGCTCCACCACTGGCACGCTGTTTCCTTCCCAGCTACTGTCAAGCCCGTGGTTAAAGCCAGAGTATTAATCAACTCGTGTAGAAGCAAACATATTTACAAATAGGCAATAAGATGGCTTTGGAATAGAAACCTCATAAAAATGCATTTCTCAGACTAAGTCCTAAGACTTGGGTATAAAATCTCAATGACCCGCTGCCGCTGAGAAATGATGTGTTCATTGAATTCTCTATATGCTTATGAGCAATCACCTGCCAGGTGAGTAAGCTGCTTGCTACGTACATCGGACAACTCTTGAGTTAAATAATCATTTTGCACCAATTGGTTCCAATCAGTTAATGCAGGTCTATTTCACTTCACTCCACTGGCCCGTAAGGGTTTCTGCACCTCCCGGAGCAGTTCTCGCTCAGGTGCTAAACATTGTCAGGATTTCATCAAATCCATGCAAAAATATTTACTAAGTCCTTTCTGGGCATTTTTCTCCCTTCTATCCCAGAGAGATGAAAGACTGTATGACACTATATGGTTATTATATATAATGGTATGTCATACCAAATCGATGTATTTTTAACTTTTAAAATAAGAGCAGTTGATTCTGTTTCTGTCTTGCTTCTAGTTTGATATTTACATAAAAGAAGTTGACTGAGGACAACGGTATCTTCTGTGATTGTGATACCGTGTCACCCGCACGTCATTCTGCGTGTCAGTCTGTGACAAAGCAGCAGCTTCGCTATGTTGGTCCCTGGGTTTGGCATCTCTCGTGGCAGGTGAGCTGTGGAACCTACGGATGCAGCAGCCCGAGAAAGCCCCACTCACCTCACATCCACCTCACCTCCAACGTGCATGAGAAAAGAGCCGTCAGGTTGCTTCAGAGAATACAAGTACTGCAGAAGCTTCTCTCTGAGGAAGGAATGGGAGAGGGGCAGGAGAGGGCAATGGTCAGTGCAGGGTCCACCCGCAGGGAGCCCTCCCATCACTGCTGGCTTTGGCTGTACCTGTTAATGACATCATAGGCCTCCTCGGTGCCAATGATGCATAGCGCGTTGACTGCTGCATATGTGGGTGCAAGGTGTGGGTACTGGCCAGGGCCCCCTCCAAAGCCACCATCTGGGCTTTGACACAGTTCCAGGAAGTGACACACACTAGGTACACAGCCAAAGGGGAAAGCAAAGTCAGACAGCATTCATTTCAAAACACCAAATTCTACCAGATCCATGCCTTTCCAAAAGGGGAAAAATAAATAAAAAAACTCTCCTCCCACATATTGAATTTATATTTAAAATAGTTAAACCCTCCAGCCAGTGTGGCTCAGTTGGTTGAGCATCATCCTGTGCACCAAAAGGCTATGGGTTCAATTCCCAGTCAGGGCACATACCTGGGTTGCAGGTTTGGTCCCTGGTCAGGGCATGTACAGAAGGCAGCCAATTGATGTTTCTCTCTCACATTGATGTTCCTCTCCCCCAGCCCCCCACCCCCCGCCCCAAACATGTCCTCTGGTGAGGATTACAAAATAGAATAGAATAGAATAAGATAAAATATAAAATAGATAAAATAAAACAAAACATAGTTAAACCTTACAAAAGGCCTAACTCTTACCCTGCCATCATCAGTATTGCGTGCCCTCCCATCAGCGTTTTACATTGAAGCACTGGCCTATTCATGAAGGAAGAACATAGGCTGGGCAGAAAGGAATAGCCTCTCACGGAGTGGGGGGGCTGCCACGCTTCCTGACCACATCCTTCCCACCTTTTCATGCTGGTGCTCTCCTGCTCCTGTCCACACTAAGCACCCAGGTCAGGATCCCCCACGAGGCCCCCCAAGAATATTCAAAGAGATGCCTGCTCATTCCCACTGCCACCTAAGCCCCAGTGGGCTGCTGACTGTTATTCCTGTAACTGACAAGGAACCAGCTTTTGTGGAGTCCGCACCGTGCTTAGGAGAACCGTGCACCCCCGTGGTGGAAACTTGTGTGTTCCGCTGACTCGGGCCGCAGAACGCACCCCGGTCTGTGGGTTCAGCAGAGTTTCCACACTAATCCCACAGGCTCCGGTTCCCTCACCGAGAGAAGCTGTCTAGTGAGGGCTGGCCGTCAAGCTCCTGCCTCCAAACCCGGCGTCGGTTTGCCCAGAAGTTTCATTCTTGTTCCAGGTCAAACCCAGAAAGCCCCTATCTGACCAAGGTCCTCTGAGGTTCACCAGAAGGGGGTGCCCCAGGAAAGTCCTGGTTATCAAGTCCTTTCCCCATGACTCAGCTGGGGTCACAGGCTTCCTCCGAGGACGGGCCTCTGTTTAAGGCAGTGGTTCTCAACCTCTTAATGCCGCGACCCTTAAATACAGTTCCTCATGCTGTGGTGACCCCAACCATAAAATTATTGTCATTGCTACTTCATAGCTGTAATTTTGCTACTGTTATGAATCGTAATGTAAATATCTGATATGCAGGATGTATTTTCATTGTTACAAATTGAACATAATTAAAGCATAGTGATTAATCACAAAAACAATATGTAGCCCTAACTGGTTTGGCTCAGTGGATAGAGCGTCAGCCTGCGGACTGAAGGGTCCCAGGTTCGATTCCAGTCAAGGGCACATGCCTGGGTTGCAGGCTTGATCCCCAGTAGGGGACATGCAGGAGGCAGCCAATCAATGATTCTCTCTCATCACTGATGTTTCTATCTCTCTTTCCCTTTCTCTTTCTCTCTGAAATCAATAAAGATATGAAAAAAAACTCAATATGTAATTATATATGTGTTTTCTGATGGTCTTAGGCGACCCCTGTGAAAGGGTCGTTTGACCCCCAAAGGGGTCACGACCCACAGGTTGAGAACCGCTGGTTTAAGGGAACAAACTACAGATCTGTGTCCTCCCAGTGCTCAGGCAGCCTTCTCCGGGTTTTCATATCATCCTTTCTTATCTACGGCTGCCAGAGAGACCGCATAGAGTCCAGTTCCTCTCCACTGAGACTCAGTTTATTGTTGCTTTTCCTCAACATATTTGATTTCAGATCTCCCATTATCTGGGCTGGGACAGCAATAGAAAATTCGGCTGACTTGCTAGTAGAGTCCTAAAATTGTCACAGGTCAAAAACAATACACAATAAATTCCATTTGCCCCTAAAATTTTATTGTAAGAAACAAAAGGATCGAAACTGAAGTTGATAATCAGAGAAGGAAGACAGCTTTGCAGCCTGTTGTTGATAGCAATTACTTTTCATAGAGAAAATGAGTTTGTTCCTAACATATTTTCCAAACCATTCTTAATTTCTGCCGCAGTTCCCAGGAGCAAATAGCTAATAAACACATGTCCCAATGAAGGCTGGCTGCACTCACATATAAAAAGTGTTCTATGTCACAAAAGGTTTTAGTTGCTATAAAGAGGACAAAAAGAGTCACCTAGTTACCCATTCCCTTCCCCAGCTCCCAAGAGAGAATCATGCCAGTGCAACCCTGCTGACCCTGCAGCCTGAAGTCTGGAATGAGCCAGGATCGGAATGTACCAGACACCTCTAAGCCATCCCTCCACGCCAACCTCCATCAGCTGACGGGCTGCGTCTGACTGTCCCTGGGGCTGTGCTGGGGCACAGGGGTTGGGCTTTGCTTGACTCTCAGCCACTTCCGCATTACAGAACATTCTGATCCAGAAGCCTGCCTGCCCCTCAAGGAACTGGCAACCTGGCCATGAAGCTGCCAGCTGTCATCAGCAGAATCCTTAGCAATTCTAAAAACCAAAATGTGAATGATACTTTATCAAAAGGGGGAGAAAAACTTATCCTAGGAACCAGAAATTCACCAACTAACACTTTGTGGAAAACAATTATTCACAAATCATTCATTTAGTCATACAACTAAAAGATCTAGTGGATCAATTTGATTTCAAATCAGCAAGGCATTTCACTCCAGATCCCGTGACAATTACCAACAAAGTGGGAAACTATCTTCTAGATCGGGGATTTTCAAACTCAAAATGTGTGTATCAGAATCACTGGAGAGCTAGTAAAGAATACACAGCCCTAGCCTGTTTGCTCAGTGGTTAGAGCGTCGGCCCTAGGACTGAAGGGTCCCAGGTTCAATCCCTGAGTGCGGGAGGCACCCAATTGACGTGTCTCTCTCATATCCATGTTTCTTTCTGTGGCTACACCTCCCTTCCACTCTCTCTAAAAATCAATGGAAAAAATATCTTTGGGTGAGCATTAACAAAAAAATAAAACACACACAAAAAAAAATCAGAATCCAATAAGAATAAAACAAATGAAATACGTGCAAGTAGTAATATACCTATTTAGGGGACGGAAGGAGTGGGGGATGAGTAAAGTGTATAAATATAAGA
This sequence comes from Myotis myotis, assembly GCF_014108235.1. NCBI lineage: Eukaryota > Metazoa > Chordata > Mammalia > Chiroptera > Vespertilionidae > Myotis > Myotis myotis. Next base: position 196,234,574 of record NW_023416313.1, on the reverse strand, counting down.
CGGGGAAGGACTAGGAATATAGCAGAAAAAGGACCAGATGATAGAGTCCATGAGTTGTGAACAATAACAAAAATGCCAGTTAAAAGCATTATTGGTCAGAACTGTATCTGACTCAAGCCTCCATTTTCCAACTCAAAGGGAGTTCAGATTAGAGTTGTAAAAGTGGCTAAATATAGAAATGATTAAAAGGCTTAATATTACAGGCAACCACAGTAGAAAGCTACCCCGCCACATACCTCAGAAACATCAAGGGTAATTATACAAACTTTGGTCAATAAACAAAAATGGAAGCTCATTTGCAGCAAGATGTTAGGTTCGATGTAAGAAAAACTGCAGCACCGGAGTAAGTGACCACAGACGGATGGCAGGCCTAGAATAAGTGACAAAGATTATAGCTTTGGAAATAGGAACAGTCACCCTTGAGCAGAACGGCCCAGGAGCAGATGCAAATGCAAGAGGAAGGAGTGGACACCAAGCTCCTTCTAGTGCCAAGTCTTTCAAACGTCAAGCTGTCAAACAGCTTCAGCCCCACGCGGCGAGGGAGAGGAGAACTCCTGCCCTGGGGAGAGGCAGCAATGAACAGGTGAGGGGCAGCAGCTCCCTAGATGACCCGGGAGCCAGGCCGGGGGAGCCGGCAGAGGGGGGGCAGCTCCCCTGACTCCGCACTGGGAGCCAGCAGTCCTCTGGGTCTGTAGTTTGGTGTGTGGTCAGGTCTGAAGGTGGTTATTTGACTGCAGGGTTTCCCCACCTTGGCGTGACGACATATTGGGCGGGATAATTCCTGGTTGTGGGGACTGTCCTGGGGAGGACAGTTAGCAGCATCCCTGGCCTCCACCCACTAGATGCCTGGTGCTGCTGGCCAAAAACAAAATGCCCAGAAGACAAATGAGGTGTCCTTACGAAAAGGTAAAGAAACAAATCAGATTTAAACTTAAGAATTAAAAGGAAAAGATATTTAAGGAGTTATTTACTGACACGTGAAGATGTAAATTTAATCTTTGGAAAAATGTTATAAGCTAGAAGTCCTAACACGATTGTTAAGTTAAAGACGATTTTTAGATCTTACAGAAGCTAAAAGCCTAACTCAACAGTGCAGTGGTCCCCTGCGGTCTTCATTTTGTCCGTGCCTTCCGTGAACGCGGCTTTCAATAACAAAGTGTGGGGTTCTCCGTAAAGGTCGTTTCTTTCAGTGCTAAAGTCACGAACAAAGGAAATGTCCTTAGTCTGGTTCCAAAATATTAATTTACTTTAGGTAAACACGTCTACATGTGTGGGTACAATCTCTTAAGAGAGGCAAGCTAAATTCCTACCTATGAATATATTGCTCCTGCGGGGTCTGACACCCGCAGCAAAAAAACGGCCTTGCTGGCTTCGATCAGCAGTCACAGCAGCTGACAAAAGTGATTTTGTCCACTAGAGGGAACTCAGCATGGCATTTTGTTCCCTAAACAAACAGAGTCACAACAGTGAACCAAATAGGAAAGAGAGGAGAGAGAGAGAGAGAGAGAGAGAGAGAGAGAGAGAGAGAGAGAGAGAGAGAGAGAGAGACTAGATGAGGGAGTGGGGAGAAAAGAGGGCAGGAAATAATAAAATTCCAGAGCAAAACTCAGCCTCTAGGTGACCTTAATATTTGTATGAAGAAGAAAAAAAACCTGTCCCCATTTTCAAAGCATTTCTTTTCCCTGTGCAAAATAAATAAAAAGGCAATATCCTATATCAGGTAGTCTAAAAAACCAAATCCCTGTATTTTTAGAGAAGTCATTAAGATTTCTCTGTATCTTATTAAAAACTGCTTTCCTTATAGGTCAGAGCTACTGGGGCTCTGTTCATATTATCAGCACCCGAGGATATATTTTTATTGATTTTTAGAGAGAGAGAGAGGCATCGATGTGAGAGAGAAACATACATCAGTTGGTGCCCAGATGCCCCCCGACCTGGCATGGAACCTGCAACCTAGGTATGTGCTTTGACAGGGAATTGATCCCACAACCTTTTGGTGTAACAGACGATGCTCCAACCCACAGAGCCACCTGGCCAAGGCTCTAAGTAAATCTTTAAAGGTGTGTTAAGTCAGGGCTCCACAGAACCACAGGTACGCTTTTAAGGCAGTCATGAAGCAGAAACTCTCAGCCATTCAATATCAAGTTGTTCTTGAAATCAGCATTCAGGTTTAAAACATTAATCATAAAACAATGAAGATTCAATGTAGAAACTTCAGAAAATGAAAATATGTTTAGAAAAAAAGAAATCACCTTTAACCCCAATATCCAGAAGTGACAACTACCATGTGTATCCATCCTTCTGTTTTTCCCATGCATAGATCCATCTATATTTTTACTCTATAAAAGTAAAATCTTTTAAGCTACCTTTGCACTTAAATCACGAACATCTCTATATAAATATACACATTTTTATATACAAATATACACACATATATAATTTTATTGTGGTCTACTTGACATATAACGTTAGTTTCAGATGTACAACATAACACTTTAATATTTGTGTACATTGCAAAATGATCACCACAATCAACCTGGTTAGCATCTGTTAACTTTTCATTTTTAAAGGGCTGTACAGTATTTCATTGTATAAACTGCACCATAATTTCTTAAGTTTTAATTACATGACCCTACTGTGACTATTTCGGTTGTCTCCAATGGGTCACTGTCAAAAGCCCTTTAAAGGGGTCCTCTCTTCCTATCAGACACCACAAAGCTGTTCTGGCACTTACTTCCTCAGGAAAGCCTCACCTAAACCAACCTACAAAAACTCAAAACTGACGCCGACCCAAGAACCCCTTATCATGACCTTCCACTTCAGAGGGGCCTGTTCTCCGCTGGGGGCACCTGCACTTCACTCAGCAATGGCCCCCTTACCTTCCCCTTCTCTCCTGCTGGACTTCTCCATTCCCCTACCGAAATCCTGACTGTGTACGTGTGGGGGAGAAACGTCCCAAACAAGACACAACCCCCAACTGGTATTTCAAAACACACGGGCCTTTACTTTGACCATTAAAACCCTGTTTCTGCAGGAAACTGCATCCAACCCTACTTGGAGCTCGAAAACAGCTAGGCTGGTAGCCGCATCGTGATGAGGGAGACAATGCATATTTCTCCTCTCCCTCAGAAAGCATCGTATGTATCACAAGGGTTAATGGCCTAATTCTTTATTATCTTCCCTATCCACATTCATCACAAGACACCCTGCCCAGGAAGGCAAGAATGAGAGGTTATTGTTAAGATGGAATGAATGAGACAATGTGCGGTTCTGTTCTCCTGACCTGACAATGTGACTCATGCAGGGCACTGCGGCCAGGGAGGGGCACAGCTAGCCTCCACCCATCCTGGTACAGACACCCCTGTGTGCTGTGGGGGGCCTCCTCTCCCAGATTCCTCTCCCTCAGGAGCCTCAAGGGGCAAGGAGGATCTCAAGTAGCTGCCAAGGGGACATGCTCTCTCTCAGTGAGAACTGGGACGTTAGATCCGATTCCCGGCTGCCTGCCTCCCCTCCCCCAGGTATCCCCAAGACTGGGGTGATGATCAGTTTCTTCTTCTTTAAAATTGTGATGAGCTGCTAAGGATGAGGCACCACCCTGAGGACACCATCTACACCAGCAGTTTGGGAAGAATTTTAGTTGCTTAGATCTCACGTCTTAACTGTGAGTCATGGCATCTGCACACCAAGATGGCAACACATCCAGTCCCATCAAGAGCGACACTGTCCCCAGGCACTGGGGGTGCTCTATGGAGGTGTTCATGGAAGGCAGGGCGTGTCTGTTCCTTGGGTTGGCACATGCCCTCCCCCCCCCCCCCCCCAGCCACACGCACACACAGAAGCATACTGTACTTTCTGGCAGAATCGTGTCTCCCAGAGTTGATGATGAAGCCTTTCCTCAAAGACCAGAACAACAGCCAAAGGAAAAACCCACAGAAGAAATCAGAATCCTTCTCTTGGGAGTTCAAAGCTCTTTTCTACCCACGAGCTTATGATAGGCTTCTAACGTGGAGGAGTTTCAGGAAGTTACTGGAGGTCAAGAAAAGCATGGGCTTCTTGGAAGCGGTCTGTGTTCTTCATGTAACATCAATAAAACAGTCACAAAACAGAAAGCACCCCAAACTCACAACACAGCTCCAGAGAACACCCTCGAGTCCCCGCCGCCAGACTCACTCTGCCGCCACCATCTGGGGGATGGGTTCGTCCAGCAGCTCCAAGCTGTGCAGGATCCAGTAGCAGAGCCACGGGCGGCTGGCGTCCAGACACTGGCACAGGGACGGGGAGAAAACACACCCCTTATTCAGAGTCGTCCCAAGAGACGGCTGACAAGGGGATGTCTGTCTCTCTGCTGGCAGCCTGGCAGGGGCAGGAGGGGCCCCTCCGAACAATCAGTGAATGAAGGACCCTTTGCCTTGGGGCCTTAGCCAGCAGCTGAGAGACCCACGTGTGAGAAAGGACAGTGGGACAAAGAACTTTGCCTTAACCCGACCTGAGGAAGGCTGAGCGGAGCACCTCTGGCGCGCCAGGAAGTGCCGCTGTGTTCTCAGGGTGGCCCCGAGGAGAGGCGGACTCCCAGAGAGGGGTTTCCCGGATTAACTCATTCACTGATTAAGCCAATATTTAGTAACTACCTACTTGGTGCCACGCACTGTATTAGGTGCTGGGGCTCAATCTGAATACAGTTCTGCTCCTATTCTTGAGATGCTTGGAATACAGAATGCGTGTGGTTATCTGTAGAGGGAGAGGGCACTAGACACGGAAGAACAAGTGACCTGGCTTTTCTGGAATGAGGTGGAGCCACCCGTGCGTACATGTGCCTGGATAGATGCTGGAAAGGGCAGAGACAGCCCTGAGGGAGCACGGAGGAGAGACGGGCTCTACTCTGCCTGGGGGCGCTGGGCAAGGCTTCCCAAGGTGCCAGTGAACAAAACTTGCCCCTAATTCAAGCTATAAGCATGCACTGAGCTCCCAAGGCCAGCCAGGCAGGTAGTATTCCTGCTGCCGTGGTACAAATTTAAAGTATATCAATGAGGCCCAGAGAGACAAACCTTTCCGAGATTACAAAGACAGTGAATGGCAGAGATGAGACAAGAAGCAGGTTTCTGGACCCCCAAGCCAGGGCTCCTCCCATGTGCCCAGGCTGCCCTCTTCGTAAATGTGCGAGGACTAGCTTGCCACCTGGTGTGGTGCCCGAAGAAACTGCTATGGATTTGGCCGGCCTGGGTGTGTGAGTCCCAGCTCCTCTGCTTACTAGCGATTGGCCTTTGAATAAACCACTTCATCTTGCTATGCCTGATTCCTTACCTGTGAAAAATAAAGACTCACCTCCCGCACGGAGTAGTTGTAAGGAGTAGTGAGATAATGCGTGGTAAGCTTTCAGCACCCTTTCAATGAGCTGTTAGCTGATTCGGTATGAACTGCATTAGGGCTGGCTGGACCCTAACCATGGAGCATTCGAGTCAAGGATTAAAAAATGCGAACCCAAGGCCAAATCCAGCCTGTGCGTGTGTTCTGCTTGCCCCCTGTAGTGTTTGTTTGCTTGTTTGTCTGTTTAATTGGACTCGGTTGCAACATTTAAGCATTTGGAAATTCACACAAAAATCTGAATTTCTGGCTTCATTCGGAGGGAAAAGAGAGAGAGAGCTCTGGCAACCTGGGTCTGCAGGGATGGGCAGGAACAGAGTAAGAGTGTGGGGCTTGTGGTTTGCTTCAGTCTCCCCAGCCCACTTCTCCTGGTCATGCTATCTGCTTGCGTCTATGGGCATTTGAGTTGGTCAATCCCTGTAGTAAATAATCAAATGTACAACTCCAAAATAAAAAACAAATTAAGAGCAGGGCTGCTCTGTGTAACATGGGACGGGAAGCCTGGAGCCCTCCTGTTCACATTCACCCTCTGCCTGCCACTCCAACCCCCTTCCGCTCCTCCACCGCCAGGGCCCCTCCCCACGGCCCTCGTGGGACCCCGGGAGCTGAGGGAGATGACTTTTACAGCGGCATGTTCACAGCACTGAACGGCAGTAGCACTGTCTGGATTTACATACTGATCCTTTGGCCAGCTTAGGAATTAGATCAGCTTATAGGGCAGAGGGTTAGGGATGAACAGGTAACAACTGCCTTTTAGCTAGCTGTCAAGGGGTGTCTACAAGAAAGCACGTGACCCCTTCCGCCGTGATGGCAGAGGAAGAAAGCAGCCCCATCTGGGTGCTGCCCGAGCTGAGGGAGGACGGGCCAGGAAGAGCCAGCTCTGCCTTTTCAGAAGTGGGAGTCCCAGCTCTGCGGGGCGTGGGCTCCTGGGCCCCTGCTTCCCGCCAGAGCCAGGTGTACAACGCGCGACCCCGCAACAGGTCATGCTCACAAGTCTCTCATGTTCAGATAGAACAAAGGAAGCACTATCTGGCTGATGATTCGATGGAAAATGCTCCTGATCAATGCATTTACCTCATAGGCATCTGTCAGCTGTCGAAGGCCTCTTTTCAGGTAATGGAAGTGCTTCTCCCTCTGCAGCACAAGCCTGGAAAGACAAAGAGCTCGTAAACCTATTCTGGCATCTTAGGCTTCCACCCCGCTACAGAACACACATGCACACATGTGCACACACATGTGCACACACACACTCTCTCGGCTTCAGGACATCCCCACCCCAGCCAATGAATGGACAACCAGCAACTTCTTTAGCTCCGAGGGCAGGTACATCAGAGTAAAGAGCCCAGCATCTGGCTGTCCCTAACGTGCCTGAAACCATGCTGACAAATGCTTTGGGTGTGATCCGCGTCTCCCTGGCAGGTGACTTCAACTAAGTGAAAAGCAGCAATGAGCACACACAGCAAGGCAGTGACAAACCGCCCAGAAAGTTGCTCCAGGGTCTAACTGTGCTCCCCGTCCTGGAAGCAATTTAAATCTGAGCCTCGCCACTTCTCTGACTCCTTAGCCTCCGTCATTCCAGTCATTTCTTCCGGGGTCACTACCCTGAGGTTTGCAGTTTGCCCTCTGCCTGCCCCTCAGTTATCTGTCTATTATTCCCTGCCCGAAATTCCACCTCCTACGTGCTGCCCCACAGCCCCGGCCAGAGGGCCGCTTGCATTTCTGCAGCCAGCCACTCTCCTCGGCCCTGGTGTCAGCAGTACTGGCTCTCAGACGGAATGTGCCGCCCATGGCCACCTGCGCAGGCAGGCAAAGGACGGGGGCTGCGCTGCGTGCCTGGTCTCGCAGAGGAGGCCTGTGTGACTACAGAGAAAAGGGAAAAACTGCCATGGCCAGACATTCACTGTGCTTGCTGATTTCGGAAGTGAAAGAAGAACCATTCTCTTCTCTAGGTATTCAATTCAACAATTGTTTGTTGAACTCCCACTCCACTATGCACTAAATAAGGTCACTAACATCGTCTTTACCTCAAAAAGTCTTCATTCAGGCCCTGGCTGGTTGCTCAGTGGTGAGAGCATCGGCCCACAGACCAAAGGGCATGTACGTCGGTTGCAGACTCAATCCCCGGCCCCAGGTGGGGCAAGTGCGGGAAAGCAACCAGTCAATGTGTCTCACATCAATGTCTGTCTCTCTTTCTCTCTCCCACTCTCCCTTCCCCTCTCTCTAAAAATAAATCAATGGAAAAAATACCCTCGGGTGAGGATTTTTAAAAAAAGTCTTCCTTCAGCGCTAGAAATGAAATAAGGACATGAGTGGCTACAATATGAGGAAAAAATGGGTAGGTTTCATAAAGGAAACAGACCAAACCCAACCCAGGATCTACAGGGAGGGAAGCTTGTTCTGAAAGGGATGGTCAGGGAAGGTTGTGTGGAGGAGGAGGAAGCTGAGGTGGAGGGAGAGATTTTTACAGGTAGAGACGGCCGGCCAGAGGGGAGGAGGTGGTGGGAGGATGGTTTAGCCAGAAGAACAGAAACAAAAAGGTACAGACTGCCCAAAGAACGTTCAGTGATGACGGGAATGCCATCTGTGCTGTCTGCGAGGCAACCACCAGCCACCAGCCACATGTGGTTAACGGGCACTTGAAATATACTAGCGTGACTGAGCAACTGAATTGTAAACTGTGTTTAATTTTAATTAAGTTTAAGTGGCTGCGCACTGTGCAGCACAGGTATGGTGTGCAAGAGGAGTAAGTGGGGGATTTGGCCTGAATATTGGGAATGAAAGAGAAATGGCCGAAAGGCAGCGGACCCCTGTTTCCAGGGTCTGGGGATCCAGCTGAGGAATTTCTACCCAGTTTAGTAGGCAAAGGGAAGCCCTGCAGGTTGTGAATGGAGAGAGAGAAAATATGAGCTGAGTGGTGCTTTAGAAAAACTGCCTGACAGCAGTGGGTATTCAATATGTGTTTACAAATGGCCTCAATGAAGCACTAAGTGGAGAGAGATGGGTGGGAAGGCGGGTTAGATGAGTGGGAAAACAGATGAACCGTTCTCTTTTCCAGGTACTCAGGTCAGCCGCTGTTTACTGAACAAGTGTTAAGAGTCACCCAGGTGAGGAGTCCTCAGAGTGCTTAGGGCTGGGACGAGCACAGTGACCCAGGATAAGCTGGCTTCCGAACAGGTGGGCTTTAAGGCACTGAAAGTGCAGGTGAGGATGTCAATCACATAGTTGGAAACACATGTGACACTCAAGAGAGGATCCAGGTGGCAGAATGGGAACCATTTATCTGCACGCAGGAGACAGGTCAAGCTGCAGGAGGGGAGGGCAGAGCAGAGAGAAAGTTTCCGTGCAGAACTGGGGGAAGGCACGTCCTTGGAGGACGAGAAGCCAGAGGAGAAAAATAAAATGTTACGTAAGCTGGGGAGATGCCGGGACACAGGCGATTCGGAAGGAGGGAATTTCAAGGAGGTACTGAGCAGTGGCAAATGCAGCAGCAAGACTGAGAAAAAAGAGCATAACCCCAGAGTGGCCGGTGACCTTCAAGAAAGTTCAGGGGGTAGTGAGAGTAGATTCCAGATCCCAAAGAAGAGAAGAAGGCCAGACTCGATTTCTCTTTCAAGGAGGTGCAGGGGTCAGGACCCAGGCAGCACCCACTCTGTGGGGGCCGAGAGGGAGGCACTGGGGAGGACGCTGACTTAGCTCCCTCGAGCTCTGGTCTGGAGGTGAACATGGACAAGTCCATGGTGATTACAGCCCTGTCCAACCAACACTCTGATCAGGACGGGTGGTGGGCTCTGCAGCACGCGGGACAGCACCGAGGGTCAGAACACGCTTCCCTAAGGACATAGCGTTAGGTCCCAAAGGGCATGCGTCAGCCAGGCAAAAGGGTGTTTCAGGAAGGGAACGCCGGGGACATTCCAGTGAGTTGAGTTTAGCTGGAGCCAAAGCACAAGGTAGGGAGCAGTGGCAGACCATGCAGGACTTATAAATGCACTGGGGGCTTGATTTTAAACCAAAGGGCACACAGGAGTCACTGTGCTACAACATGGATGACCTTTGAAAACACTGTGCTAAGTGAAAGAAGCTGTCGCAGAAGACCATAGATTGTATGATTCTGTCTAAATGGAATGTCTAGAACAGTCAAATCCATAGAGGCAGAAAGTGAATTAAGTGGTTGCCAGGGGCTGGGGGAGCAGGGGGGGAGAATGGAGGAAATGGAGAGTGATGGCTGAGGGCTTCTTTTTTTCTTTCTTTTTTTTCTGCAAAAGATACTGTGTGAGGGGTCTGCACCACGTGTGCGCTGGGGCAGCTGGGCCTCCACGTGCCACCAAAGCACATACAGGTGAGTCCTCAGGACCCCGCTGGATGCCGGGCCAGCAATGTGAGGGCTTCTTGCTGGGGTGATAAAAATATTCTAAAATTAATTGTGGTGATGGCTGCACAACTGTGAATCTACTAAAAAACCACTGAACTGTACACTTTAAATGAATGAAATGTACACTTTAAATGGGTAGAACTGTATGCTATATGAATTATATCTCATTAACACTATTACCAAAAAAAAGAAAAAAGAAATTTAAGGGAATCGTTGAAGTATTTCAGGCACAGGGAAGAATGGTCAGATGTGCACTGTCTAGATCAGTGGTCGCCAACCTTTCGGACCTCACAGACCACCAGTGGTCTAAGGACCACCGGTGGGCAACCGCTGGTCTAGATCGTGCTAGCCTCAGCATGCCGAATGGATTGGGTGATTACAAGTTAGTGGCAGGAAACCAAACCCATAATCTAAAGGTGCTTGTGGTGACTGTGAGGGAAGGAAGACAAGAGCAGTGGCCTGCTGGGGCCCTGGGGTGAAGAAAAGCAGTTCACATGGAGAAGAGGTGGGCAAAGGGAGACGCTGAAAATGCCAGAGTCCAGACAAAATCCATCAAGGAAGGTCCCCGAAGTGGAGGCGGGAAGGTTGGGATAGAGAGGTCAGCAGGAGAGGTGGTGAGCTTGGCAGTAAGGAAGGATTCTACATTCTTGGGGACAGAAATGATGGGAAAGAACCAAGACCATACAGGACTCTGGAGCGGGGAGAGGGAACCCGAGGAGACTCATGGGGGATGGCCTCAGTTTCCTCAGGAATTAGGACACAAGACCATGGAGAGTGGATTGGCCACTGTGGTGAGTGTGTTAGGGAATCTACAGGGGATGAATGAAAGGATTGGAAAGCAGGAGGAAGGCCCAGCTGAAGCTAAGGTAGTATAATTCTCAGTGGAGGCACCGTCACATGATTTTGTTTTCTTGGAAATCTTGCTGGGACCCTTTAGTAGAAGCAGCGATGGGGATGCTATGGTGAGGGCTGGTTAGATGGAAAGAGCAGGAAAGCACAGTAGAGGTGTGAAGGAACTGAGTGAGACCAGAATTGCCGAAATAGCTCACGATACACGCGGGCCCAGGCTGAGCAGGCTGGGTATGGCCAGGACGGGTTCAATGGATGAGAAGAGCCAATAGCCCATTGAGGAGTTGGGGTGATAAGCAAATGCCCGTGGCCGCAAGGTCAAGAAACATGTCTCAGCAGACACATGCCCGAGGGTAGATGAGCTGAAGGAGGAAGAAAGAAAGGCTCCCCCGGGAGGCAGTGTCTCCCCAAGCCCCTCAATCTCCTGACCAGCTTACCTTGGAACAAGGTGGTTGAACTTGTAAGTACTGAAGACCTCTTGGATCTTTTCTTCTACTTTTGCCTGGGAAGGATGCAGGAGATGGGAGACAGAGAAAATAAATACAGATGAGACCTCCATCAGCTTTTCTTCCTGTTGCCACACGCGCCCACTGGCTGGAGGGGCTCGGCGTGGTCTGGTACTTCCTGGTACTATAAGCCTGCATTCAGGGGCGCTGCAGGATGGCAGGAGAGAAACCGAATGCCCTCCCTGTACCATGCTGGCGCCACCATCGGCTTCTCCATAAATTAATCCATAATATCCAAACGAATGGCATTGTGGCTCCCAGGCAGCAGTTACCCAGGGAGCAGAGGAAGACAGATACATTTTGCTTGAAGGATTTATTCTCGCCCACTCTACGAAGTGTTCATTTTACTGGTCATTCTCCAAAATACAATTAATTCCTGCCAAGAGTCATAACTTCTTATTGTTTAAATACAGATTTAAATACATACTGAACAATATTAAAATCCCCTAAAGCAGTGGTCGGCAAACTCATTAGTCAACAGAGCCAAATATCAACAGTACAACGACTGAAATTTCTTTTGAGAGCCAAATTTTTTAAACTTAAACTATATAGGTAGGTACATTGTTATTAACTTAATGAGGGTACTCCTAAAGCTTAGGAAGAGCCACACTCAAGGGGCCAAAGAGCCGCATGTGGCTCGCGAGCCACAGTTTGCCAACCGCGGCCCTAAAGGATTTACAAGAACATCAATCGTAGAAACACCAAGGAAATAACATATCTGCTCGTTGATTCTACGTCACACGCAGGACTAAAACGAAGGCTCTCAGAGAGTCAGGTCACAAAAGAAACCAGATCCCCTGGTCCCCTGAGGACCAACCACAGTTCGGTCACACAGTGCCGCTTCTGTAAGTGACGGCACAGTGATGCGGGAGGGGCGGCTGCCAGGATGCAGGGCTTCACCTTCATCGGGATCCCTGCTCTTTGTGGTGAGGCTGTCCTCGTTGAGATTTCAAGATACATAATAATGTCCTTCCTGGGGAATTTGCCTAACTGTATTCTTTATTTCTGAAACACCCACTGAGCCAGAGCTGCGCGTCTCTTTGGCAGGTATGCAGGAATGATTGGTGATGATAAGGGGAACCGTGACATGAGCCATCGAAAATGACAGCCAATCGAAGATTCATTTATATGTGGTTTTAGGATATGCTTTGGTATTTGCCTTTGAACAAGACTTTGAGGGATGATCTGGCTAAGAATGTGCAATCCTTCCAAACCAGACTGAGGTCACTGTGAGAACCTGCCTCGGGAGGAATAAGAGCGTTGTCCCAGATCCCACATCCTCCTTTTTCCACTCCAGACACTCACGTGGGACTAACACAAAGCACCAGCCGAAATGGAACACAGACTGCATTTCTCAGCCGAGCCTTCCTTACCTGTAAGCTGAAATGGATAGAAAAAATATGCAGTGCAAGAACGCCTGTCAGTGAGATCATTAAATGAAGATTCGCCTGGTTACAGCAAAGTGCATTGATGAACCCCGAATGAAACAAAAGCAAGTGGGAAGAAAACATACTTCCTTTATCCAAGTACTAGCCGACTCAAATCCATATGACTTAATAGTCAAAGGCTAATGGGTGAGCCCATCTCCTTAGCATTTTGACACTGAGACCCCCTAGGACAGTGATGGCAAACCTTTTGAGCTCGGCGTGTCAGCATTTTGAAAAACCCTAACTTAACTCTGGTGCCGTGTCACATATAGAAATTTTTTGATATTTGCAACCCTAGTAAAACAAAGATGTATATTTTTGATATTTATTTTATATATTTAAATGCCATTTAACAAAGAAAAATCAACCAAAAAAATGAGTTCGTGTGTCACCTCTGACACGCATGTCATAGGTTTGCCATCACTGCCCTAGGAGGAAAGCTTCCAGCCAAGAACTCCTTATTGAAAAATCCCACCTTCAGTTCCCACTCAGCAGCCACGTACTAGATGAGGAAAATGGAGGTTCGTTTCTAAACCAAGATACCTGACAGAAACACAGTGTATGTCATACAGCAAAGTAGAAAATGCTTGACATATTCCCAGCCCAGTGTCACGTCTCTTAGGATATTCTTAATCCCATTTCCTAATCACATTGTTCAGAATGAACAAGTGCTATTCCAACGCAGTTAGCAACTGACTCATGTCTGAGGATCTAAGTTATGAATTCTAATAAACATCTGAGTATTATAGGCCAGCTTTTCATAATAATGGACCAATAAGAAGTCACATTATTTTTCTCTTAAGCACCAGTATATTTTTCTAATAGCTTTAATTTGACACTAGGAGCCCAGCGCGCGATTCCGCCCACCCTCCAGTCACCAGTCCGGCCCTGCCTCCCTCTCCGGCCCTGCCTCCCTCTCCGGCACTTGGAGCCAAGGCCGCTGCTGATCAGGCCCTCCCCCAGCGCAGGTGTGCAGAGGCCCCTGCTGCCTCAACCCCAATGCTACGCATGCAACCTCCTCCTGTCGGGTCGACCCATTATGGTGTCCAGGTTAATTAGCATATTGCTCTAATATATATATATATATATTCCACACACTATTTACTTCACCCATCTAAATTGTACATACAATCACTTTTAGTATTTTCAGAGTGGTGCAAACATCACCCCAATCAATTTTAGAACATTTCCACTACCCCAAAAAGAGTCCCTGCGCCGCTTAGCAGTCACTCCCAGCTCCTGTCAACCACTATTCCACTTTCTATCTCTATAGATTTGCCTATACTGGGTATTTCATTTAAATGGAACCCCACAATATATGGTCCTTTAGGACTGGCTTCTTTCTAGCATAATGGTTTCAAACTTTATCCATGTTGCAGCGTGTGCCAGTCCTTCAATGCTTTTCATTGCTGAGTAGTATCCCATTATATGAATTTATCACATTTTGTTTATCCATTCATCAGCTGATAGGCATTTGGGTCTTTCTACTTTGGGGCTATGATAAATAATACCACTGTAAACATGCTTGTACAAGTATTTCCAATGAACAGATGTTTTCATTTCTCTTGGCATATACCTGGAAGTGGGATTGCTAGATCATATGGCAACTCCATTTAGCTCTTTGAGGAACTGTCAGGCTATTGTCCAAAGCAGCCGCGCCATATTCCCACCAGCAGGGCATGAGGGTCCCAACTTCTGCACATCCTCACCAAGACTTGCTATTGGCTGTGTCTCTGATTACAGCCCTCCTAGTGGGTGTGAAACACTGGTTATAGCAAAGTAAACTGATTTGCCTTTGAACAAGAGTTTGATTACATTTTCCTGATGGCTAATGATATTGAATATGTATATCTTCTTTGGAGAAATGTCTATTCAGATACTTTGTTCATCTTTAAAATTGGGATATTTGTCTTTTATTACTGAGTTGTAATAGTACCTTATAAATTCTAATACAAATCCCTTACTGGATACATGATTTGCAAAAATTTACTCCCATTCTATGTATTTTTTTTAGAAACTGGTATATTTTTTAATAGAAAGGATCACCTAAGAACACACAGTATGGTTTTTAGATTATAACTTTAAAAATAATATTTAGCAATAAGCCTGAATTGTTTCGTTTTGTTTTTGACAAATAGTACCGGATTAATATAGAAATTAAAAAGTACTGCTTGGCCAGAGTGGCTCAGTGGGTTGAGTGTTGGTTCAATGGTTCAATTTCCAATCAGAACACATACCTGAGTTTTGGGTTTGATCCTCAGTCGGGGAGCATAAGGAAGGCAACTGATCGATGTTTCTCTCTCTCTCTCTTTCTCTCTCTCTCTCTCTCTCCCTCTCTCTAGGCATGTATTCAGGTAAAGCTTAAAAAAAAAAAGAGTACTCATGGGGGGGGGGATCAAAGTAATCACCAAAACATTCAACATCCTTTTTTTTTTTTTTTTTTTTGTCTACACCTCTCCCCGTGTAGCCGGCCAGTGTTATATAAAATCTGAATAACTTTGTTACTGAGAAGATGAGAGCATTTTTAAATGTTTTGCTTTGCATCGCAGAAGGTAAAGAAAAAGATCAGTTGAATATAAAAGACTTAGCATGACAGGCCTGAGACTGTGATGCTTCCAAAGGCCTATCTGAGAGGCTGACCTTGGCTGGTGTGTGGGAACCGGGATTCCAGGAGGCTTCCCACCATCCCGAACCTGAAAGGAGTGGCTCCCTGCGCCGAAACGGCATAAACGACGACGTGGTGCATGCTGAGCAGCTACTCTCCTCTTGAGAAGCACTAGGCAGAGCCCACCTAAGTGACCAGCCCGCAGTGAAACGGGGACCACTGAGTCCCTAACAAGCCTCCCTGGCAGACAACTTAGGTGCGTGTTCCAGTTCGCAGCTCCATGCTGGAGGGACTACGCCCGTCCTGCGAGACTCCAGTGGGAGAGGACTTTGGAAGCTGATGCCTTGTTTTTTCCAGGCTTCGCCCCAGGAGGCTTTCCCTCTGCTGATTTTGCTTTGCAGCGTTTTGCTGTAATAAATCATAACCTTCAGTATGACTGTATGCTGAGTTCTCCGAATCTTTATATTGAATCACCAAACCTACGGGTGGCTTTGGGGACTTTCAACACTTTAGTAAGTTTAGAAATTTAGCCTTTGAGACAGAATTAAAGGAAATAGTCCTAACAACTGCATAACATCTATAAGCAAGATCTATAATTAAATCCCTTTTAAAATTTTATCAAAATTCTCACTTAAGGAGAACTGAGGGGTAACTATTTAAAAAACAACAACAACAAAAACCAAGGCCAAATCGTAAAGAACTCTAAGCACTGTACAGCTCTCAAATCCAAACTCAAGACACAAAAAGCAGCTTCAATACAGGGATGCTAAAGCATGTGCACTCAAATTTCCCTGCTTCCATTCCATCCCCGAGGAGTGGGCTGTTCTATTCCAGCTCATTTCTCCTGTCTGCATGGGAGCCCTCACAGGCAAGGCAGGGACCAACTGGGTGCCACCCAAAGGCTGGCTAACAGCCCCGAACAACAGACACTTTCCTTCTGCATAAACAGCAAAGGGCCCATAGTCTCCTTTCCCAGGGGCTCAAGGCACAGTTCATGACCATATTAATGAACGTGATATGGCTCTCTGGGGAGAAGGAGGAGGACAGCCTAAGGCATCTGATCAGTTTCAGAAACAGTGTTACAGGCAATGTTACAAAAAAGGCCCGCAGCATAGCCACCAGAAGATTTAATCCCAAGGGATTAGCTCTTCAAAAATTTTAAATAGCCTGAAATAAGGAAACTTTGATTCAACACACACACACACACACACACACACACACAGATAAAAAGTGTCTTGGGACAATTGGGGAAATGTTACAACAAACTGAATATTAGATGATATAGAATTATTTTTTATTTTCTTAGGTATGATGTTATTGTCCTTATGCAGAAGAATGCCATTCTTAGGAGACGCAGGCTTTATTAGTTAGGGGTGAAATGTCATAATGTCTTCATTTTACTTTTAAAGATTCAGAAAAACATTAGTCATCTACATATACACACACGTGTACACACACACACACACACACACACACACACAGATAAAAAGTGTCCTGGGACAATTGGGGAAATGTTACAACAAACTGAATATTAGATGATATAGAATTATTTTTTATTTTCTTAGGTATGATGTTATTGTCCTTATGCAGAAGAATGCCATTCTTAGGAGACGCAGGCTTTATTAGTTAGGGGTGAAATGTCATAATGTCTTCATTTTACTTTTAAAGATTCAGAAAAACATTAGTCATCTACATATACACACACGTGTACACACACACACACACACACACACACACTGAAAAATTGTGTCCTGGCTAGATGATCCATTGCATTATCACTACCTTTGTCCTTGACTAGGCTACTTCACAA
The DNA here is from genome assembly GCF_014108235.1 of Myotis myotis. Classification (NCBI taxonomy): domain Eukaryota; kingdom Metazoa; phylum Chordata; class Mammalia; order Chiroptera; family Vespertilionidae; genus Myotis; species Myotis myotis. The sequence goes on along the minus strand of NW_023416313.1, from coordinate 196,217,647 downwards.
CTCTATAGAGGTAGGACTTGTAGAAATGCAAATTGTATCTGGTAAAATGTAATTAATTATCACCCTACAGCTATTAAGCAGCTTTGCATCCATCTGTAAATTCATTTCAGCATTCCTTATCTGACTGTACATGTGTGGTACTTGGAGTTCTCTTCTAAACTAGTTGCAATATCTTACTAATTCCATGCGTTAAATAAAATCTTTGACATGTGTCCATTTTATATGAATCATGATTTTATCTTCTTTTAAAATTTGTTTTTTGACATTTTATATGGAGGGAGGTTAGTGAAGAGTCAACAGATGCTGCCAATTTTTCTGTATATTTGAAAAACTTTAATAGTAAAAAGTTGGAGGAAATTATTAAGAATCAAAACAAAACACTCAATACCCAGATGCCACCATGACTACTTTATCCAGGTATAAGAATGATTTTTGAAAAGTCAAATACATTTGCATACACATATTCGATGCATTTTTATATATATTGCAGACAAGTAAATGCTTAAACTGTAGCAGGTTAGTAAGATGCTAGGAGAATTCTTTGACAAGTGGAAACTGAGACAGATAGCTAAATAAGGCTGAGTGATTAGTAGGCAGCTAACAAACTGAAAGATCTTATCATCCCTAACAAAGGACACTTGGGAGCAAATGGCTTACACTTTCCAGACATTGCAGGGGCGGACCTCCCTTGGTCCCTTGCTATAGGGAGCGGCTCTGGGGTCAAGCCTCGGCTGACCTGTGGCAGGGCCACACACAAGTCCCAGCCCGGAGGGCAGAGCTCTCCTAGCATAGTTAAGCCTGACCTTGTAGCCCTCCCTAATTCCTTCCTAAGTAGCTAATGGGCTGTGGGAGGTGCAGCAAGTGTTGCCAAAACAAGATCATTTATATACAGATTAACCTACCCTTGTTTTAATCAGACTATAAAATCAAGCATCGGCTTGCAGGCTGGGTCTTTTGTGTCTTCATCCAGGCATGGGAAATCCACCGAGCCCCAGCTATATTCTCTTGACTGTCTTCAATCCTTCACCGCCCCTCCTCAGGTTCACCCTTGGCCGTGCTGCCGTGGCACACCTTTCCTGTGACATTCTTTGAGGGTGAAACTGACCAGAGAATGACCCTGACCCCTCATTTTGATGCATCAGCATATCAAAAGACACACCTGGAAAGCTGATGAATATTCTGATTGAGACCTCCCCTAAAATTCCCATCTTTAGAAAACAGATAAAAACCTTTAAGACAAAGGATCCAGTGCTCACTCTTCGTTAGGCACAACCTAGCCCTCCCTTCTTCCCTCAGGTGTGTACCTTGCTTTCTTTCTCCTAACCTCTAAGCGTACCAACGAGACTTGCAGCCAGGGAAGCAGTGGGCAGGGGCAGCTAACCCCCTGAACCTGTCTCCAAGGGCCCTCCTTTTGCCTCTGTATCTTGTTTCCTGAGAACACAGCCCAGCTGGCTCACCTCTTCTGCTTCCGAGACTTTCTTTCTAAAGGGCGAAGGCAGCCTTGCCTAGGCTCCTCCTGTTGCTATGATCTTGCCTCTTCTATCTTAAGACCTTCCTTTGTTTCACTGTCCCAGCTTTAATAAACATACTCCCAAAATCACCTGGACTCATACCATAAATCTTTCCTGCATGAAGTCAAGAACCCACCTCAGACCTGGTCTCTGTCTGGTGACAAAACCAGTTAGAATGTTCCTGGCAATTTAAAAAGTAAATATTCTACAATGAGGCCCTGACAGAGTCTCGCCTTGACCAAACATTAGTCAGGCGCCTCTGAATGTGTTAACATAAAAACATTCAAACCTGTAAAGAATTTTTGTGAGTTTATTTGAGCCAAACTGTCGACAACTGCTGGGAAGCAGAATCTCAAAGGATTGGGATAATGCTCCAGAGAATGTCGGTTTTTCACCTACTTCATACATTACAATCAAAGGAGGAGACGTAGATGAGTTACATGAAATGCATTGGTGAAAGATTAGAGAGATGGGAGAAAGCAAAGTGGTGGGTGGGGGGAACCTCTGGGATTGGATAAAAAGTGAAAAGATAGACTCATACTTCTTTCACCAAGGTGGGACAGGATAGTTAACAGTCAACAATTAACATGATAACAATAACAATGAAGGAATTTGTGGTCTCTGTCCTGGCACTAGGACATCTGGTTGTGCCCTGAGGGGTCCGGGAAAAAAGGGAAGTTACAAGTGACCCTGACATTTCAAGGAAATGTTATCTTAGATGCAAAAAGACAATAGGTTCAGTTAGGGCAGTGGTCGGCAAACTCATTAGTCAACAGAGCCAAATATCAACAGCACAACGATTGAAATTTCTTTGAGAGCCAAATGTTTTAAACTTAAACTATATAGGTAGGTACAGTGTTGATATTTGGCGCCTCCCCCGTGCTGCGTATCCCGTGGCCCGCCTGTGCCGCATCTGCCATCGTCTGACCAACCGACACCCCCCACTTCTTCTAAGGCCACTTCTTCAAAATAGACTCGCCCAGGCCGAAAACTGACTTCTGCGCATGGGCCACGAAGCTTCAATCGCACTGTACATGCGCGCCCATACGTGGTATTTTGTGGAAGAGCCACACTCAAGGGGCCAAAGAGCCGCATGTGGCTCGCGAGCCTCGGTTTGCCAACCACTGAGTTAGGGTAAAAATTGACCTTGTCAGGGAAGATACCTGCCTAGGACTGACTACCTACCATAACTGTTTTTAGTTAAAGTTTTAATTTCAGACCCTCCTTGTGGTTACTTCAAGTCTTAGAGTTTGTAAGACTGCCATGCAGGCCTTCCCCGAACTTGTCAGGTTAGCCTGTGGCCCCTTTCATCCACTTCACACCCACCGGCAGAATGACTAAAACTGAAAAACATGGACTATTAAGCAAGTGTTGTTGGTAGAAAAATTACCTTCCTACTTCATACCCTAAAAAATAAATTCCAGGATGATTAAACCTGAACATGAAAACATGAGAATATCTTCATATTCTTGAGATAGAAAAAGATTTCTTCAAAAAGCCCAAACTATAAGAAAAAAGACAAATAAGAACATAAACATAAGCAAGCTTAAAGACAAACAAGAGCCCAGGAGAAGATATTTGGAACATTGCCAAAGCCACTTTGGACGGCAATATGGTAGCAGGCAATAACTCTGGGAGGGCACTGACCCTGCAACACAGCCATTCTACCTCTCAGGTAGAGATATGCATAGAGAAACACTCACACGTGTGCACAAGACGGTCTATGTAAAGATGCTCACTGCAGTCCTGTAAATACCTGTAAAACTTAGATGCAACCCGAAGGTTCTCCCAAAAGCCACCGTGGAGAAAACAGTTTTGTACCATTTGCAAGTCAGTTTCTTTAGTCCACATAAATTTGCCTTTTGACTTTTTCTTTGAACTGGTCATAACCTCTGCATGGTTCCCTCATATATGAGTAAAATAAAAATTTTAAGACATTCATTTTTACCTGTAGAAGTTATGATTTTATCTTTTCCTTAAAGCTATCTTTACCAGTACCTGAATAGGATGAACTAGATGTACAAACATCAATTTGGATAAAGATGAAAAACATTAAATAGAAAAAGGCAAAATGACAGTGTGACCATTTAAGCAAATTTCTAAAAACAGCACATAAATACAGAGCTTATGGATGCGTATAAGGATTTAAAATGAAGAAGTAGAAGTATATACACTTAACTCAGGATAGATATTGCTTCTACAGAGGGTGAGGGGCAAACTGAACTGGGAGGGAGTTAGAGGAGACTAGCTATACTTATGATTGTTTTCCTTCAAACAAGTAACCAGAAGCAAACAACCAAAAACACCCTAACAACTGCTAATTTTAGGTTATAGGTATTTCTATTTTTTGTTAACTATAAATTTCTTTTTTAAAAAAAGATTAAACAGACTGCGGAACCTCACAGGGAAGGCAAAGGAGGGTGGCTGGGTGGGAAATGATCAACCAAAAAACGTGTATACACACACACACACACACACACACACACACACACATCTGTATGTATGTATAACCCATGGGCACAGACAACAGGATGGTGAAGGCCTGGGGCAGGGGGTGGGGACAGGCTAGAAGGATCAATGGGGGAAGAAAGAGGATATATGTAATATTTTCAACAATGAAGAGTTAAACATTAAAAAAAAGATTAGAAAGTGCTTTACTTTGTGATGCCTTATCACCCAATCTTCCCCACATCCTACATAGATTGGCAGGCCCCAACACACAAAGAAACTGTGTTCTGAAAGTTCATTGGTAAGTCAGTTATTTAGACCTTGTTTTCCCATCAAAACAATGTTATAGCTAACAGGTTCCCAGGCCAGTCCTCCTAAACCTATTTAATGTATAACATAACAGCTAATGCTAATAGTACAGCTCTCATTTTCTCCAGTTACGAGGCAACAGGTCACTTAGCACATGGCAAAGAGAGAACACAGTGGTTCAGAGTTCCATTCTAGCCGCTTGTTGGAAGCTTACCCCTGCTTTTAACAGGACACAGGCTAGGTGAACAGAATGATTTTAAGTTTGCTAATGTCAGATTCTACATTTGGAGGGCTACTAGAATATGCCTTTCCAAAACAGACCTCTTTGGCATATGGACTATTATGACGTAACTAGAGGCCCAATGCATGAAAATTCGTGCAAGAGTAGGTCTTCCTCCACACCCCCCCAACCCCCCCACCCCCGCTGCTGGCACCGGCTTCCCTCTGGCACCCGGGACCCAGCTGGCTTCCCTCCAGCCCTGGCTTCGTCAGGAAAAACATCCAGAATGACATCCGGAAGACATCCGGTCTAATTAGCATATTACCCTTTTATTATTCTAGATGGCCACTGATAACCAAGAGATGCAAGAAAGCTCTAAAAACAGGACATGCATTTTCCTTTTGTAAAGGAAATATTGTAACAGCTCCCTCTTCATACCAGGAAGTAGAGAACAAATCAATGGAGAAGACTCGATTTAAATCTGCATAATAAACCTCGCTAAACTCTTTTTTTTTTTTTAAAGATCTTTTATATATATATATATAATTGATTTTTTACAGAGAGGAAGGGAGAGAGAGAGTTAGAAACATCAATGGGAGAGAAACATCGATCAGCCGCCTCCTGCACATCTCCTACTGGGGATGTGCCCGCAACCCAGGCACATGCCCCTGACCGGAATCGAACCCGGGACCCTTCAGTCCGCAGGCCGACGCTCTATCCACTGAGCCAAACCGGTTTCGGCAAACCTCGCTAAACTCTTGTTCACCAGACTTTCCCTGTTCCCTTCTCATAACTTATCACCCCTACCTAGACGTCCCAAGCCCTTTTCCTTTGTTTTACCCTAAAATAGTATAAAATCCCAAGTTCTAACCATGCCTTTGGGTTGCTCATGGATGGGTGCCGACATGTGTTCTTAGGTAATGTATATGTTAAATTTCTGGTTAACCTTCTTTGGCTAGTCTAATTTACAGGGCCCCAGCTGGAGAACCTGAAATTGGTAGAAGAAAAGATTTTTTCCTGGTCTACTATCCTATACAATAAAAGGCTAATATGCAAATCGACCAAATGGCAGAATGACCGGTTGCTGTGACGCACACTGACCACTAGGGGGCAGATGCTCAATGCAGGAGCTGCTCCCTGGTGGTCAATGCACTCCCACAGGGGGAGCGCCGCTCAACCAGAACCCAGGCTCATGGCCGGCGAGTGCAGCGGCAGTGGCAGGAGCCTCTCCCACCTCCGCAGCAGCACTAAGGATGTCCAACTGCCGGCTTAGGCCCACTCCCCACCGGCAGTCGGACATCCCCCAAGGGCTCCCAGACTTCGAGAGGGCGCAGGCCTCTGATATGTATACATTACATATCAGTATGTGTACATATCATCTATACACATGATAGAAACTAATGTTTATTAGTTTGTGTTTTTCAATGATGGATAGCCCTGTTTTAAAGGATACCTCATGGAACTTTCTAGAAATCTAATCAATAGAACCACAGAATAATTTTCATTCATAGGTGAGTCGTAAAAACCAACTAATGCATTTGGTGCCTTTCTCTTTCACAGATTCTACCTAAAGCAATCTCATGATGCACCAATTTCACATCATGGAACATCACTTCCCTACATCACCCCCCTCTCTCCCAGAGGAGGATCCTTCCAGAAAGCAGATTTACTGCCTGAAACTCATGCTAATTCTGAAGATTCAGTAAAAGAACCATTAATAGGTGGAATATAAGGCAAGGATTCTTCCTTAAAAAAAAAATTATCTCACCAGAGGCAGGGGGTGGAGGACGTGGGGGGGGGGGGGAGGCCTGGGGAGGGGTTGACTGGAGGTGGGTAAAGCGGGGGGAGGTATGGGAGACATCTGTAAAAATGTAAACAATAAATTTTTTAAAAAGAAAAAAAAATACCTATCAGAAAAAACAAGTCACTTTATAAGCAATCTTTACAAAGTAACTCTTGCTATAGTGAGTTCTTTCAATTCTTTATCTTAAATACAAAGTTCCATTGGGGTTGACACATCAGCCTAAAATAAGGTCTGGTTTTGACTACTTATAGAGCTAAACTGATGATATTAGCAAAAGAAGACAAATTAAACACAGATTTAGTAGTTATTCCTGGGCTATGAACTCACACTTCCACATGCAAGTTGCCATTGTAAGATTTTCAAGATTTTCATTACTTTAAAAAGTAATAGCATGGTTAAGTTGTGGCGACCACAGGTATGCACAGACTGGACACAGTGTAAGAAAATTCCAATTTTAACTTGTAATAAAATAGTCAATGACATTATCTTACCCATACTCACAAGGGGCGAATCTCAAAAAAAATTGAAAGTGTGGTCTGGACAAACATATTAGCTAATCCAAAATGTGGCTCCAGTAATGATAAAAATACTAAGGTCAAATATGGATGTGAGGAGTTTGAAGAAAAATATCTTATGAATAAGAGGAGGAGGACAAAACATATCTCTAAATTAGTGTGATTTTATAGATTATATGTGATTATAGGTATATGTACCTAACTTTAAAATGTAAATTTTGCTCCCTCACTCCCCTGACAAAAAAAAGGAAATTTTACTTTAAGTAGGCATTTGATTTGTTTGTCTACATACCTAAAAGTACATGTTTTTTCAACTTGACCAAAAAAACACTTTGGGGGACTTTTTAATAGGGAAAATGGGGGAAATTTTGATGTTTGAAATTGCCTTACTGTGGGCAATATGGTATATGCTGAATTTAATAAAATTGACTCACAGAGCTAGCCTACTGGCTACTTAACCAAGAAGAGCTCTCTTCTCTTCTATTAGATACACACAAAAACTGGTCAGTTTGATCATATTTAGCGGTTTGTCCCACCCCCATTCAATAATCTTTTGGAGGCTCTAAATTGAAACAAGGCAACAGCAAGAGTTCAGGATTCATTCCTGGATCCCCGTGCTCTTACTTCAGGAACTGCAGTGGTGCAATGCCCCTCACTTCAAGCCAGCTCTTCAGCCTGGCCCTCCATCCGGCCCCACCCCCATCAGCCCCACCCAGCCTGACCTATTTCCTCCCACAACCCACTGCACCCTCCATTCATTCCTGGCGAGTCTTCCTTCACACGGGCTCCTTCCACTGGAAGTGCTCTCCCACCCCCAACCCCATCCTTTACAACCCAGCCCAGTCCCAGGAAAGGAAGTTGTCCTGATGGTCTCAGCCCACAACAGATTAGCTTCCACCCCCGAAAATCCTCATGCAATGTAGTTTATAAGCTATTCTGTGATTGCTTCAGGCATATTTTCCCCCCTCCTCAGAGAAAAGAATTCTGAGGGCAGGGACTAAAACTAAGAATTCTTCTAGAGTTGCCTCAGAGTTCATGGTCATGTCACTGAAGGTTGTCTAATGGCATCATGCCATTTCAGGTGGAGGATGCCTTTGCCTCTGTTCAAAGGCAAACTATGAGAGAGAAAAAAAACAGGAGTAGTACCTTCAGCACACAGCTGCTTCTGGCAAGCCTGCTACCGCAGAGACTGTACCAGTTTAACCTACTGACCTGAACCGCAGAGTGTTTGCAATGGGGTGACTGCAGGTGCACAAACAGGAAGGCAACCACCAACAACACAACCCTGCCTTGCTTGCTGGAGTTATAAAAGGTGCTCCAAGCATCAAATCCATCAGTAAAACACCCGTCAAGGTGGACACCTTCAAAAAATACCCAGGACCTGACTGACCTAAGACACTCTACTACCACTGCTCCACTACCACAGCCCCGAGTTAAGCAGCCATCATCCATCACCTGCAGTATTGCAACAGCCTCCTAACTAGTTTCCCAGCACCCTCTCCGCCTCACAATCTATTTCTCAACAGTGGCCTGCACGAGCCTGATGAAATGCTAGTCAGAGTGTGTCAAAACCCTCCCGTCACAGATCAGTCTGGTAGGAACAGATGGCACATTCAAAGTGGGTGCTTTGAGGAGAGTTTACAAAGGAAGGAGTTACAAAGGCACGGGCAGGTATAGGGAAACCACAGAGGAGAGTGCAGTGCCTGGGGGCTGGCGACACGGGGTGCTTGATCCCCTCCTAGGCCAGGTGTGAAGAGAAGGAGATGGACACAGAGAGCTGCGTGGAGAAGGCACCTGATAGGAGATGTGACCTTAAGTCTAGAGATACAGCTCGTGCCGTCCTGTAGGAAGGGAATAAATATGCTGATCTCATTCTTCTCCCTCTCTGTCATCCCCTACCCATGCTCCCCGTGGCCCAATACAACCAGAAGCCATAAGGCAAGAGAGCCTGCCAATGCAGGCCCACCTCCTGGGCACATCTACAGAGCAGAGGGAGGGGGTGGGGGGAAGGGTAGAGTGAATCTGGGGAAGTAAACAGAAGCTAATACCCAGATACCCCCGTAGCTTGTGCCCTCACTTACTTCAGGTTTCAGCCAAAATGTCGTATCAGAGGCTTTCTCTTGTCATCTTATATAAAAACCATCCCTGCTTCCACCCTATCCATCCTGGCATACTCTGTTTCCCTTATCCTGCTTTATTTTCCTCTCTAACATACCTAATAAATGATAGATGATAGGTAGGTAGGTAGGTAGGTAAGTAGGTAGGTAAACAGTTTCCCCCTTTTTAATTGATTGCCTCCTGGCCTAGAATAAAAGTTTCATAACGCCATCAACTTGGCCCTTTTTGTTCACTGCCTTATGTCCAGTGCCTAGAACAGTGCCTGACACATAGAAGGCACTCAAGTATTTGTTGACTAAATTAAAATGAATAAATAAAACAGGAGGAATCATAACTAAGGGCTCTTTCCACGATTTACAGGTTTAACTCCTATTATCAAATTGCTGTTTAATAAATAAAGTCTCCTGATAATCAGATAGAAAGCAAGTGACAAGCATTTGGTTTTTGTTTGTTTGTTTTCTTAAGCATTTGTTTTCATTGGCAATGGCGCAAAATTGAGTAAATCCCTATGAATAAATGGTTCAGTCAGAACCAAAAGAATAGAAGTAGTATATTCTGTAAACAACTCCTCCTAGCAAGGTTGGTATTTATTAATATATCATTAGTAATCTACCAACCTAGTATTCCTCTAAGCCTCAGTTTTCTCATCTGTAAAATGTGTAAGGATTGAATGATACAATGTGTGGAGAGCCTTAAGCACAGTGCTGGGATGCAATGAATGGACATTATGATGATTATGAAAACACTGAGGCAGCCATGAAAATGAGATACTGTATTATCTCCCTACTATCTAGAACTCTTTATCTTAGACTTTTAAAATGTGAGCTGGAACATGACATAGAAAGGAAACAAAATATTTCTTCTCCATCTACCTCACAGTTGGGCCTACATTTGAAAGACACCCTGTAAAACCTATGTTGCGTATCAGAACTCAGTTTCCACTCCTGGCCCAGGCCTTGGCCTGCCCTTCTGCAGACCAGAACCTTATTGCATCTATTTTTGCATCACTCATTTATGCATAGGTAGTTAGAATATAGGCACTGGTGCTTTCCTTAGGGACTAAGCAGGGGCACTCTACTGAAGAAGAAGAAGAAAAAGTATAGAAAAAGAAAAAGAGCAGATCAGTAAGGCTCCTGATAAATGTTCCTTTTTTGACTTACCTCTCTAACCATGGAAGTCTCTGTTCTGACCTCTAAATATACAGACCAATTTCTATTCCCTTTTCTCTATTAGCATTCTACCCATAGCCTTGTGTGCTGGGTCAATTCAGTTAACTACATAAAAGGTAACCCAAAAGTCTTAGGTCAGATACAAAGAAAAAGGCTTGATCTCAACTCAAAAATTCATCACTTATGAAAACTGCAAAGACGCTATAGGTTTTTCATTAATGGGAGAGTTCTTTGCCATCTTTTGCAAAAGAGCTCTGAAAAGGACACACTGGTGGACCTAGAGTCAAAAGATAAGGGTTTCCTTTTCTACCCTAAAATCCATGAAGCATAAATCTCCAGTTATAATATTCTCTCTGCTACTATGTGTATAATTGGGTAGTCAAGCCTTTGTTTTTCTTATTAACTTGTAATTGTATTTATAGCCACAATACATAATATGATAACTATCACTACTAATCTTGCCTTCATGGGGGCTTCCAACTTCAAATATGAAAGTCAAAGCAGGTCCCTCCAAGGTTAAGCCTGGAGACTGCGATTTCCACGAGACCTATTTTATTTAGTAAGCAGCCTGACGCTTATTTGTAAGTGCTGCAAAGAATCATCCTGACCACTTCTCCTAGTGACAGATGGGTAAACATTTTCACAACTACTTGGGAACAGTTGGGGAAAGAAAAAAACAAAACTACCGCTCACTACTCATTCCTAAAACACTTTTCAAAGCGATAGGTCCCATCCTACTTCCAGGACTCAGTGAATGGATGGCAAGTAGTTAAAATGTATACTTTTATTGTAAACACTTTCCAAACTATATTGTTTTCCTGTCTGTCTTCCCCAAGCAGGCTGTGACATGCTCATGGTCGGGCGCTGTTTCATTTCTTTGTATTTCCAGCGTTTAACATTGTGTCCAACACACTGCTGGTGCTCAAATAATTGAATGACTACAGTGCCCACCCGCGAGGCAGGCCCCAAGCCTGGCACTGGAGGCAGAAATAAACAGATCGTGACATGACATGACCTCCGCCTGGCGGTTTCTCTCTCACTTTGTCCCCAAAGTACAAGTAGGGTGGGGAGACTGCACTATCCATCCCAGAACCTCCAGAAGTCCCGGCGGAATGGAGTGGGCTGTCTGACCCGCCCGGGCTGCTTCTGACCTCCAAGCACAGAACATGATTCTCTGCGCTTCCTAAGGCAGAGGGTACCCAGGGACTGTGCTTTCCTCCAAGCCCAATCCTGACAACGACCCCAACCCACAAACGCTCCACTCCCCAGACCAAGCCCTGGCGCCCGGAGCTCCCCAGAAGGGAGGCTCCGCGCTGCACTCTGGGAACTGTAGTTCCGCGATAAGTTCCGCACACGGGCGGCCCAGCGGATGGGACTCCCACTCCCAGAAGCCCCCGCGCGGGCGCCTCGCCTAGTCCTGTCATCTCACCTGTTCTATGGACGTGACTGTTTCCACCGAGTCGTCTTGCAACCGCTCCCTCGCGTGCTCGGGCCTCAGACTGTACAGCGGCTCTGACCAGACAGGGGAGGAAGATGGAGGACTGTAGTAGGTGAAGGAACTCGGAGAAGCCATGATCAGGAGAGCAGCGGGCGGTGTATAGGACTCAGCTTCGTCCAACAACAGCGCGCATTGAAACTCGAGCGGGTTAAGGCGCTACGGAAAGCGGATGGAGTCAAAAAGGTTTTGACCGCGAGTCTTTCTCCTCCTACCTACAAGTCTTCACGGAGTGAGTTACTGAGATGCTGCCGCCCCCCATTGGTCAGAGTTGCTGCTGCAAGAGGCTCAGCTTCCTGGAGCTCAAGGAAGGAAGGCTGTGTAATATCTGAATTTCCCTTCAGAGAAATGGTGTAAGATGCCTTGGTTCGTCATGCAAAAAAATACACACACACTTCATTCAACATCACTTAATTGTTAATCGTAAACGGCAGTGGTTAATAGTCTCGAATGCCCAAGAACCTAGTGATTGTAACTTTGAAAGCATTTCTGACAGCTCTCCTGAGTGCCTCAGCCACACTATTACTAACAGACTTGTTGTGCACCTTTGGGTATGTGACAGCCGCCCAGGAGAAGCCAACAGCTTCTCAACAAAGGAACTGCCACCTCAGTGCTCGGTGATGAAGGGAAGGGGCGTTGTAAATTTCTCCTATTCCCTTCCGGGTTGCAGTGCAGCAAGAACTAAAATGCAGTCGAAGGCACAAGTGAAGCAACCAAGGCAATATTCGTTCATCTATTTATCATGTGTGTGCTTTTAAGAATAATTTATTGATTTCTAGAGAGAGAGAGGAAGGAAGAGGGAGAGAATCATCAACTTGAGAGTACATCTAGTGACTGCCTCTTGCTCGCCCCCTACTGGTGATTGAGTCAACCTCTTGGTGCATAGGACGCCCAGCCAGCTGAGCAACCCTGACCAGGGCTATTGATCAGTTTTTTGTAAAGCGCCTACTATGTCAGCCACTGTGCTAAGCCGTAGCAATACAAAAGTGAGTGAAACAAACAAGGTCCCTGCCCTTGGAAACCTTACAGTCTAGTGGAATAGACAAAATTAAGTGAATGAACACAGTAAATGTATGAAGTCTTGTGATACATGGAATTAAGGAAAACAGGGTTTCTGAGAGAAATTAAAGTAGGAGGTGACTAATTAGATTGGGCAAGTCTCTTCAAGTAAGTGACATGTAAGCTGAGACCTGAAGGATGACAAAAAGCCATCCATGTGAACAATATGGGGAAAAGCGCAAAAGGAAGGAATAGCAAGTTTGAGAGAACATGACATAGATATACATATGTATGTTTATATTAATTCTGATATTTAATCTGAAAGTATTCAGAATAAAAAAAAACTTACTAAATGGGGTTAAATAATTTAAAGTTGTGATATTAGGAAGCCCCTGCTAGTTTTGGACAAGCAATAGAAGAGAATCTTTCAGGCCCACATAAAAGGACTACACCAAAACTATAATACCAAGAAGTTAAACTATTCAGAGCCCAGAGGGCTTGTTGGGGGGAGTGGGGTGTATGGGAGAAGATAAGATGATAGCACACTTTCCACATAGACAGGGACACAAGCTCAACTTCCGGCTCAGGGCATTTTACTCTGTTCCCACTTATTTCCAAGTCACATGCCTAGGACCCAGAGAATGGCGCTTTGCTATTTCACAACCAGCCATTCCCTCTTTCTTAGTCTCTGGTGTCAAATAGAAGCACAGAAAGATTCTAAGGATGAGGTCAGGAAGGCCTAAAGGCCTCAGGCAAGTAAACACTATCACCATATCTACTGTGGTGGAGGAAGAGACTCCTGGTTTTTTTCAGCTGGTCTGATAATTAAATTGAGACAGATTAACAAGAGAAAATGACCAAGTTTGATTACATATGTACACACGGGAACCCCACATATGTAAGAGAGTCAGAGACGATTAAAATGGGGCACGCATGGCATTTTGAACAAAGTTTGAGGTAAGGCACCTTGGGGCTTCAAAGGGTCATTGCAGTACAATAAGAAGAGCAGATGTTTGGTAATTTGTTGTTTTTCCTGCCATATAGGTAGTGGTGTTTTTTTTAAAGGTCATCTCTGATAATGTCTTATTATGAGCAAGGTCCCTAATCCAAATTCTTCTAGGAAGTTAAGAGAGTGGCGGGCAGAAGTTTCTCTTGAGCCCACAGGGTCTCAGTTGAGCTTAGCTCAAAGTAACCCTCCTAAAACAGAGGCATATCTGGGGGTGACGCCTTCTGAAACCCTCTACCATTTTAGTGGTATTGTTGCCAAGTCAAGTCCCGGAGGTGGCAGGATGTTATTAAATCTGAGAATAAGTGAGTCTGTGTGGGTTAGGATCAGCAATATACACTATACCAGGGGTCCTCAAACTTTTTAAACAGGGGGCCAGTTAACTGTCCCTCAGACCGTTGGAGGGCCGGACTATAGTTTAAAAAACAACTATGAACAAATTCCTATGCACACTGCACATATCTTATTTTGAAGTAAAAAAACAAAATGGGAACAAAGACAATATTTGTATTTGCATGTGGCCCGCGGGCCGTAGTTTGAGGACCCCTGCACTATACAGTACTTTCCTCTGTATTGGCAACTTACTGTCTTTCCCTTCGTTCTGTTTTAGAAAAATCTGTCTGATAAAGGTCCAGGCCACATCTAAAGATTCAGCCTTCTTTGTAAAGAGTTGCTTTGCTGGCTAGAAATTTAAATTGAGCTATTGAAAGAGTAGCTGGAAGCGTTTTGTAACACATTGTTACATCTATTACAGGTGTGCCTAAAGCAGTTGCAAATTGTATTCAAGAAATAGAAAGCCATTAATGAAATGCAGTGGGGTCTGAAAGATATTAATAGGGGCATGGCAAGAGTCACCTGCAGTATAATGTCTGTTCATTCAGTAAATATTTATTGAGTACCCATTATGTGCTGGGCCCTGAGCTAAGTGCTGAGGCGTCGGTGGTGAACAAGCCAGACACAGCCTCAGCTCTTATGAGTCTCATAATTTACCAGGAAAAAAAAAGACATTAAACAATCATTACAGAACTATTTCATTGAGGAAAATAGCATGAAGGAGAAAGAAGCACAGGATGTTGTGAGATTGCATAACAGAGGGCAGTGAAAACAATCTGGAAGACCAGTAAAGACCAGTATGAGGAAACCAGTTAACTAACCCAGGGTGACAGGTTATCCCGATATAGGATACCCAGTGACAACCAAAAATCAGGTGAAACAAGGAATGAAAAATATGAGGAATTTGTACTCTACGTAGCATCAAGAAGATTGTTGGATCAACAGTGGCCCACCTGTTGTCCTTCTTCTGGGTTTAATAAAACCATTTGTTCAAGAAGCAGAAGGAGCCCTGGCTGGGTAGCTCAGTTGGTTGGAGCATCAAACAAAACAATCGGGCATGTGTCAACCAATACTCCGATGTTGCAGGTTTGATCCCTGGTCAGGGGACAGATAAGAATCAGCCCATGAATGCATAAATAAGTGCAGCAACAAATCAAATGTTTCTCTCTCTCTCTCATCTGTCTTTACCTTCCTCGCTCTCTCTAAAACAGTGGTTCTCAACTTTCAGGCCCTTTAAATACAATTCCTCATGTTGTGACTCAACCATAAAATTATTTTCGTTACTACTTCATAACTGTAATGTTGCTACTGTTATGAATCGTAATGTAAGTATCTGATGTGCAGGATGGTTTTAGGCGACCCCTGTGAAAGGGTCGTTCAACCGCCAAAGGGGTCGAAACCCACAGGTTGAGAACTACTGCTCTAAAAGATCAATAAATAAATAAAATATTTTTTTCCCCTACCCAGTTTGTCTCAGTGGCTAGAGCATTGGCCTTCGGACTGAAGGGTCCCAGATTCAATTCCAGTCAAGGGCACGTGCCCGGATTGCGGGCTCAGTCCCTAATGGAGAACGTGCAGAAGGCAGCCGATCACTGGTTATCTCTCATCATTGATGTTTCTATCTCTCTTTCCCTCTCCCTTCCTCTCTGAAATCAATAAAAATATATATTTAAAAAATTGTTTTAAAAAATTGTTCCGCTGGTGTGGCTCAGTGGTTGAGCCTCAGACCTATGAACCAGGAGGTCACAGTTCCATCCCCAGTCAAGGCACATGCCTGGGTTGCAGACTCAATCCCCAGTAGGCGGCGTGCAGGAGGCAGCTGACCAATGATTATCTCGCATCATTGATGTTTCTATCTCTCCCTCTCCCTTCCTCTTTGAAATCAATAGAAATATGTTGTTGTTTTTTAAAGAAGCATAATGACAGGATGGTTTAGTTGGTTGAAGTGTCATCCCGTACACCAAAAGGTAGTGGGTTCCATTCCCAGTCAGGGCACATACCTAGGTTTTGAGTTTGATCCCAGGTCAGTCAGGCGGGAATGGGGGAGGCAAATGATCGATGTTTCTCTGTCTCTCTCTCTCTCCCTTCCTCTCTCTCTAAAGTCAATAAACATATTCTCAAAGAGGATTTAAAAAAAAAAAAAAACCCAGAATGAACATAAATATTGGCAGTATGCCCTGGCCAGTTTGGCTCAGTGGATAGAGCGTCGGCCTCTGTTCTGAAGGGTCCCAGGTTGCGGGCTTGGCCCAGTGTGGGGCGTGCAGGAGGCAGCCGATTGATGAGTCTCTTTCATCATTGATGTTTCTATCTCTCTCCCTCTCCCTTCCTCTCTGAAATCAATAAAAAAATTTAAAATAATAATAAAAATAATACAAAATTATACAGACAGTGCTATTTTGTACTTCCATCAAGAGCAAGAAAATAAGAAAAAATTAATGGCCTCAATGAACCACTAGAGGTCGCTTCTGACCCTAGAGTAAACCGATAAAGGCGGCTTTAAAACTGCTCTGCCATTTACTTACAGGAGCTCATAATGTCAGCAGGAATTGTTTCTTTTAATATCTTCTGAAATGATGCAATGCATATCTTAGAAAGTTTGAAAAAAATAGAAACACATCATCTTTTTTCCCACTAGATAATTAATTTCCTCCCACACAATTCCTCTTCCACCAGCGTCTGCAGCCGCCCACTCTGCTGTCCAGGTCTCTCCTGTCCCCCTGGATGCAATGACTTCGCAGCTCTTACCTAGAGCCAGCCCCTCCTCCTCTCTTCATGTCGCACCACAATACTTTATTCCAGCAATTTTCCCTTGCCTTCCCTAAAGCATCAAATTGACCCTATATTTGATCACTGCCATCACCCTCAAACGGGCTACTTCTCCATTCTTGACTCCTCTCCTCCTCCAACTATCTCCCCATTACTCATCTCATTTCCTCCCTACCAGAGTCTCCAATTCATTTCCTCCAACTGTTTTGTGTTTTATTTTATTTTTATTGATTTCAGAGAGGAAGGGAGAGGGAGAGAGAAACATCAATGATGAGAGAAAATCATTGATCAGCTGCCTCCTGCACGCCCTCTACTGGGGATCGAGCCCACAACCCGGGCATGTGCCCCTGATCAGAATTGAACCGGGACCCTTTAGTTCTCAGGCCAACGCTCTATCCACTGAGCCAAACCAGCGAGGGCTCAACTGTTTCTTGAACCCATTCCAAGCTGGCTTCCCTCTAAGTTCTTGTCAAGTCCCTGTTGAACTCTGTATTGAGAAATCCAAGGGCCAGTTCTTAGTCCTCCTCTTATCTTCCTACTTGACTTCCTGGCAACATTTTACCTGGCAGATCATGCCATTCTCCTTGAAACACCTTCTTGGGGGTGTCTAGCACTGGCCTTTGCTATTTCTTCATCTCCCCGACACCTTAACTTTGGAGCAGCCCAGGGCTCTCAGTCTACAGTCATTCACCTGTGAGCCTAGGCAGTCTCAATGTTTGAGATGCCACCAGTGCCGGGGTCCAACCCCAGCAGGTCCAGGAGTCCCCAAAGGTGTGGACGGAGTCGGCGAAGAAGGAATGACACGGAGACAGTGTTCAGTTGATCAGCAGCCTAGCCAGGATCTCCAGCCAGGATCTCCAGCCAAGTTCTGGTCTGAATCTCCAGAGAGGTTCTGCCTTGGATCTCCAGCCAGGTTCTGTGTCCATGTTCCCTCGCTAGGTTCTCCAGCCAGGTTCTGTCCAGGTTCTCCAGCCAGGTTCAGTCACCAGGTTCTAGTCAGGTTCTCTTGCCAATTTCTGTAGTCAGGTTCAGTCCAGGATCTTTTGCCATGTTCTCTCGCTAGGTTCTGTCTCTAGGTTCTGAGGCCAGTTTCTGTCCAGTATCTTTTGCCATGTTCTCTCGCTAGGTTCTGTCTCTAGGTTCTAAGGCCAGTTTCTGTCCGGTATCTTTTGCCATGTTCTCTCCAGCGAAGTTCTTCTGTCTCCAGAGAACGTTCTGTGTAGGTTCTGTGCCTAGGTTCCGTCTCTCTTGGTTCCGTATTCTAAGTTCTGTGTCTTACTGTCTTATTACATCTGTATTTATACCAGTTGATTCAATCCTATCAATCTCTATTTCAAAGGTTAGGGCTTTTTTTATCTCCATTCCAGGGAGTAAAGATTATGTAGCTTAAGCATGATTGTTCATAGTTAAAGTGATTAATTACCCACCTGGCACTAGTTAAGAGGTTTTATTCCCTCCCTAACTTCAGGGGAAAATCCCTACCTGGGGAAACAACCTTTCTCAGAGACCTTGGTTAAAACACATAGTGCCAAGAAGGTGAGCAAACATATTAAGAACAGTATGCCATATATGCCAGGTCCCTTGAAACAGCAAGCATGGACCGGCTCCCGGCACACCAGTAGGTTGAAAACTCCCTCACTTATTTCTCCAACCTGGATCTTTCTCCTAAACTCCAGAGTTCATATCTAATAGCCGACTCGCATTTCCACTTGGATATCTAATAGGCATCTCAAACTTAGTATGACCACAGCAGAGCTGCTGGCTCCCAGTCTCAGGAAGAGTAACTTCATCCTTCCACTTACTCCAAATACCTTGGAGCCATCTTTGATGCCTCTCTTTCTCTCACTCCCCATACATCTTGTTGAAAATATATGGAGAATCTGACCACTGCTTACCGATCCCACTGCTAGTGTCCTGGCCCAGGTCACCATCACCTGTTACTTAGATTCTTACATTCATCTCTCAGCTGTTCTCCCTGTCTCCACTCTTGTTCCCAATTATCCTAACACAAACTCAAAACCCAGCTGAACCCTTCTCAGTGTAAGCAGAGTCACACCTTCACTCAAAGCCATTATCTGAGTCAGAGTCAAAATCAAGGTTCTTACCAAGGCCTAGACCAGTGATGGCGAACCTTTTGAGCTTGGCGTGTCAGCATTCTGAAAAACCCTAACTTAACTCTGGTGCCGTGTCACATATAGAAATTTTTTGATATTTGCAACCATAGTAAAACAAAGATGTATATTTTTGATATTTATTTTATATATTTAAATGCCATTTAACAAAGAAAAATCAACCAAAAAAATAGGTTCGCGTGTCACCTCTGACACGCGTGTCATAGGTTCGCCATCACTCTCCTGATGCTCACTCTGTCCACCCACACTGGCCTCCTTGCTGTTCCGTGTACACTCCAGGCGCCCACCAGCCTCAGAGCATTTATGCTTATTAATCCTTCTTCTACATACACGCAGGGCTTGCCTTCTCACTTTTTAAAAAATATATTTTTATTAATTTCAGAGAGGAAGGAAGAGAGATAGAAACATCAATGATGAGAGAGAATCATTGATTGGCTGCCTCCTGCATGCTCCCCACTGGGGATTGAGCCCACAACCTGGGCATGTGCCCTTGACTGGAATCAAACCTGGGACCCTTTGGTCCTCAGGTCGACACTCTACCCACTGAGCCAAACAGGCTAAGGCACCTTCTCACTTCTAATAGTCTTTACTCAAATTCTTTTCTTTTAAATTTTATTTTTATTGATTTGAGAGAGAGAGAGAGAACCATTGATTTGTTGTCCCACTTATGTATGCATTCATTGGTTGCTTTCTTGTATGTGCCCTGACTGGGGATGGAACCTGAAACCTTGGCATATCTGGATGATGCGCTAACCCACTGAGCTACCCGGTCAGGGCTTTACCCAAATTCTTTAGTCTAACTCTAATCCTTTTGCCTTGAGCCTTTCCTGACCTCCCCATATAAAACTGAAACACTCTCATCTGCAATAATACTCTGTCTATTCCACTGTCCTGCTTCATTTTTCTCCATAGCACTTATTACCAGCTGACAGACTTGAAATTTTAGGTATTTATGTTGTCACCTGTCTTCCCCCGACTAGAGTGAAAGCTCTCAGGGCAGGGGTTTTTATATTGTTCATTGCTCATTCTCTGGTACATACATAATAGGCACTGAGTAAGTTAAATGATTTCCAATCATTTTAATAAATATTTGAGTGTTGGTTGGTGTAACATACTGTAGAAAATAATGACAATGAACATGATACTGTATTAGCCTTACTCTTCAGGAGCTCACTAACTAAAACAGAAACAATGTAAATATAAAATAAATATATAAAATAAATAAATAATCTCTCTATATAAAACCCTAATATGCAAATAGACTGAACAGTGGAACAACTGAACAACCAATTGCTATGACGTGCGCTGACCACCAGGGGGCTCGCACGGAACATGGCAGGTGGCAGAGTGTGGAATATGGCAGGCATTGTCTGTAGCAGGTTGGTGGAGCATGTGAGCGAGGGCAACAGACCAAGGTGGGGTGCCAGTCGCTGTCATCGGGGCGAGCCTCTGATGGTTACTGAAAATTCTTTGCTCCTGCATGTCACGATCCCACCTGGCACTCACACCTGCTGCCAGCACCAGTCCCAATGGCTCAGCGCCGGCAGCGGATGCAAGCGTCGGCTGCCAGCACCAATCGCCTCTAAGGGCTTCTCCACCTCACCTTGCTCCTGAGGGGCAATCAGGGCTGGCAGACACCACTTGCACTCACTGCTGACGCTGGCCCCAATTGCTCAAGAGCAGGGCCAGCAACATCAGCACATGGGAGGTTTAGGTGGTGTCAGGAGCGGGGCTGCTGGCAGACAGGGAACCAGGGGCCGAGGCGGGAGGGGCTGGGCGGGGACACGGAGGATGGGCTGAGACCTGCCCCTATGCCCTCTGCAGCCTTGCGGCCCACAGTTTCTTTCAAGGTACACGAATTTGTGCACTGGGCCCCTAGTTTTAAATAAATATAAAATAATATACATATATAAATATTAACAAAATAAAATAATACAATACATACACAGATGCAGTGGGAGAATAGGGCAGGATTAATTTTAATCTATTTAATGAAGATGGACTTTTAATATGTAGGATTTATCTACACTAATAAAACACAAACATGCAAATTGACCATAACTTCGCTATGCCTTAAGCCACGCCCACCAGCCGATCAGAGCGACTATATGCAAATTAACCCAAACAAGATGGCGGCCAGCAGCCCCAATGATGGAGGAAGCCAAGCTTCCTGCCTGCCATGGCCAGCTCTGAGCTCCACTCAAAGCAACAAAGTTTCAATTATAGAAGGTAAATAAACCCCAGATACCTGCTTTCAGCCGGCCGTGGCCACGGAGCTGGAGCGAGCAGGAGGCTTGGTTGCCCTGGCGATGGAGGAAGCCAAGCTTCCCTCCCGCCCGCCCTGGCCAGCTCTGAGCTCCTCTCAAGGCTACAAAGTTTCAATTATAGAAGGTAAATAAATCCCAGAATAAAAAAAAAAAGAAAAAATGGAGAGGCTGGAAGCTTCCTTCGCTAGGGGGCTTGGCCAGCCTGAAAACAGCCCTCAGCCCCTCACCCAGACTTGCCAGGCACCCCAGTGGGGACCCCCCACTCTAAAGGGGGTGTGGCCAGCCTGAAAACAGCCATCAGCCCCTCACCCAGGCTGGCCAAACCAACATGGGGTGAGGGTCCCCACTGGGGGGGCTTGACCAGCCTGCAAACAGCCATCAGCCCCTCACCCAGGCTGGCCAGGCACCCCAGCGGGGCTCCCACCCTGATCCGGGACACCCTTCAGGGCAAACCAGCTGGCCCCCACCCATGCACCAGGCCTCTATCCTATATAATAAAAGGGTAATATGCAAACTGACCCTAACAGCAGAACGACTAGGAATGACTGGTCACTATGACACACACTGACCACCAGGGGGCAGACACTCAATGCAGTGGGAGCTCTGCTCAGCCATAAGCCAGGCTGCCAGCTGCCAGTACAGTGGTGGTGGTGGGAGCCTCTCCCACCTCCTCAGCAGCACTAAGGATGTCTGACTGCAGCTTAGGCCTGCTCCCCGCTGGCAAGTAGACATTCCCCAAGGGCTGCCAGGCTGCCAGAGGGATGTCTCACTGCCAGCTTAGGCCCAATCCCCCAGGGAGCGGGCCTAAGCCAGCAGGTGATCATCCCCCAAGGGGTCCCAGACTGCGAGAGGGCACAGGCCAGGCTGAGGGATGCCCCCCACCCTGAGTGCACAAATTTTTGTGCACCGGGCCTCTAGTCTTTAATAATACATTCAATAGGATGAATTTTCTCTGGTAATAATTTGTAAATGATCAAATTAAATTTGGAAATCATGAAATTCTTTTTTTTTTTCATTCTTATTTCCTATAGCACATAAAGAGAAACACAAAAGGTTTCAAATCACTCAAAAAAGAATTGCTTTCTGGGGAGCATTTGAGGTCCTGCTCCCTGGCATATGTCATCAGTATTGGCTCAAATAAACTTATAAAAATTTTACTAAAAAAATTGGTTTTCTAAATGCAATGATTTTATGGTACAAAGAACAACTGTGTCATAAAACTATCAATTACATATAATGCATTGTTTTACTGTCATATATTGATATAAAATTAATCACATTGGTTTTATTAATCATTACATATGTGATATTACTGAAAACCTGTACAAAAGTATTGACTCTTAGTCCTGTTTGAGGTTCATCATGGTGAAAACTATTTTACCAGCAGGTACAATGTTGAAACCAATTAAAGAGCATTGTTCACACTGAGAAATCTGTGTGAACACACCTATTTATGTGACAAAAAATGCTGGTGGCCCAGCAGTCTCCTTTGCATTTGGGCAGGGCCATGTGACTGAGTTCTGGCCAATGGGACATGGGCAAAAGGGATGTACTGTACATCCAGGCGTGGCTCCTCTCTTCCCCTCTCTGCCAGCAAAAGGTCAAGGCCTAGGGCAGCCCTTCATATTAACAAGTTAAAAATCTCAATTAACAAAGGCATCTGTAGGCTTTTATTCACTGGACATATGGTTTCATCCCTTTATAGATACAAATGACTTTCTGGACAAATATTGTGACTTCTTTCAAACGTATATTATTGCCACACCTTCTTAAAGTTTGCTAACCTGTGACTACAGGGTCAACTCTCCCCTCCACTTGTCATGTGTCCCAAAGTTCCAAATTCCATACAGAGCCCCTCCTCCCTGATGTTTACCAGCCAATCTTAGAGGAAGTCTTGGGGATACACGTAGGTAAAAGAGAAAGCCTATAATCTTGCTATGTGAGGGACCTGGGGTGTGGTGCTTCCCATTGTTGGTTGGTGGGCATTCTTGCATGTCAGATCTTAGGAAGAGCAATGTCTTGCTTTTCAGTTGAGTCCTACCATGTGGATCTTGGTGAAGAATCTCTGCCATCCCGGGTGCCTAAATGGTTCTGTGGAACGAAGCCATGCCTACTCCCACCTCCTTGCTGCCCATTCGACTTTACATGAGAAGGAAATACAGTGTGAATTCCTGAGATTTAGGGGTCTATCTGTTACTGTAACTAGCATTACCTTAACTAATACCTTAACTAATAATGCAATGACTCATTGTGCAAAGATTCCTAACTGCAGGCTGTGTTTTGTCGCCTAAAACATAACTTTTTGTTTGTTGGTTTGTTAATCCTCACCCGAGGATATTTGTACATATTGATTTTTAGAGAGAGTGGAAGGGATGGGGAGAGACACACAGAGAAAAACTTCGGTTGTAAAAGAGACATATCGATTGGTTGCCTCCCACACATACCCTGACCAGGGCTAGGGATCGAGCCTGCAACCTATGTACGTACCCTTGACCAGAATCAAACCCAGGACCCTTTAGTCTGCAGGCCGACTCTACGCACTGAGCAAAACCCGCTAGGGCCCCCCAAACATCACTTTGACGATAAAAGTTTAATACAACATATATTGCTTGGCCGGAGGTTGCCAGTCATGTTTCTCAGCTCTCATCTCATAAAGAGGAGTACTTCTCTTCTGAGGCTTTTCCATCACAAAGTCTGCCACATCGATAGTCGGAGTCTACAGTGGTCAGCAAACTCATTAGTCAACAGAGCCAAATATCAATGGTACAACGATTGAAATTTCTTTTGAGAGCCAAATTTTTTAAACTTAAACTATATAGGTAGGTACATTGTTATTAACTTAATTAGGGTACTCCTAAGGCTTAGGAAGAGCCACACTCAAGGGGCCAAAGAGCCGCGTGTAGCTCGTGAGCCGTGGTTTGCCAACCACTGGTCTAGACCACCTATGAGGAAGCCACAAGAAAGACACTACTTTCATTTCCTGTTCTGAGAGAATGAAATCATTCTTAAAAACTATCTGTGCACAGGAAATAATCTGATGAGGCTCTTGGATCTGTTCCTTATCACAGGCTGAATTGTGTCCCCCACCCCAAATTCATATACTGAAGTCCTAACCCCTCATCCCTCAGAATGTGACTGAATGTATTTTTGGAGTTAGGGCCTTGAAAGAGGTAATGGAGGTGAAGTGAGATCATATGGGTGGGCCCGAATCCAATGTGCCTGGTGTCCTTCTCAGAAGAGGAGATAAGGACACAGACAGGCACGTAACATTGGAATGTGAAGAAAATGCGAACATGAAGATGGCCAGGTACCAGGCAAGAGAACTCAGAAAAAGCCAGCCCTGCCAACACCTTGATTGTGGACGTTCAGCCTCCAGAATTGTGAGCAAATAAATCTCTACTGTTTAAGCCACCCAGTCTATGGTACTTTGTTATGGCAGCCAGAGCAAACTAATACAGGCATGACGGTGGGGTCCGGGACACCAAGGACAACCTGAAATGGTACCGTTTTGGGTTAACTCGAACTATCATCTCCTTGGGTCCCCAATCCCAATTTACACAGGTCTCTGACAACTTGCCCTCTGCCCTCTTTCCTTGTCATTTCAGAGTCTCTTCCCCCCTTTCTCTATATACCAGAGATAGAAAAGAAAAAGGGTGTGAATGGAGGACGGTACTGAGAAGATGGTGCAGGGGGTCTGCCTGTTTCTCCCAATCCCAAGATAAGGTGGAAACCCTTCTGCCGGGTGAGGACATCGCTTACAGCCCCTCGGAGGAGGAAGCACGGGAATGAGTCTAGAAGAGGCACAGGGTTTTGCTAATGAGGAGCCCCAGGGTCTGACTATGCTCAGTCTCGGCAGTGAGCTGCCTACCGGTTCATCTCTCCAGTTATTCAGCTGTTGCTATGGTAGATCCCACAGTGGTGCTCTTGCTGGGAGCATGCTCAGTGTGGCTGGGCTGGCGGTGGCAGGGAGCAGGGGCAGGCACTTCTCTCCCTGGTGAAATAATCAGAATAAGGTAACTGGGAGGCTGATTCTTGGAGGCTTCTTGTGGGAGAGACATCCAGCAACCATTCCTTACATGTCTCCCCGTTCTACTAACATCTGCCCCAGTCCAAGTTGACCTCAACTGGGGAGGACGCCAAAATGTCCCACTGAGTGACTGAGGTAAGGGGATGATGCAATTGGGTATTTCACTTGCAAACACCCTGGTTAAAACAAGCTTTGTTGTCTCCAGTAAGTGTGCGTGGTTCTTTTGTTAACAGTATCCTACGATCTCAGTTCCAACATCTCACAGCGTGTGTACATATGTGCACACATGCACACACACGAGAAAGAGAAAGAGAGAGAAATCTCTGTATGATGGCTCTTCAGAACCATCTTTCAGGTAGCTGAGCCAGGATGAAAATGGAAAATCTAGAGGCTTGGACTTCTAGACTGTTCCTTTACATATGTTCTAGATCACCGGTTTATTATAAAAGGATACAACTCAGGAACAGCCGGACAGACATGCACTGGGGCAAGGTGTGGGGAAAGGGTGTGGAGCCGCCATGCTCTCTCCTAGGGCCCCCCCCACCCCCCGTCCCCTTCTTAAGCAATGTAAGCTACTGAATTTGAGGTGAGCCGAGCATTATGAAAAATCCTTTTTTTTTTTTTTTATGAGTCTGGGCATTGGTTTCCCTGGATTTATCAGGAAATTTCACTTCCTTTCCTGTCTTGCCTAGGGAAAGCCATTTCCTTCAAAGTAAAGTTTCTTTCTTGGACTAAGAACTCACCTCCGTTGGCAACTTCTTTCCTGTTTCCCCAGACAGAGGCAAGCAGAGAGTCACTAATGGTCCCAGTATGCATCCTGTGGAGAGCATTGACCGTTACAGGGCCGATCAATGGGAAGGCCTCTGCAGGCCCAGGCGGGGTCAGGCTGAGTTGAACCTGCACTCAGTGCTGTGTATGGGCCTGTGAGAAAAATCACAGCAGGACAGGCCTGAGTCTGGGAAACATCCCTGGCCAGCTGGGGGACATATTTACCACCCGCACATGCACAGGGAAAACATTACAGGATGTGTTTTCCTCTTGGCATTTCTTGTCAAATACTATGCTAAGTTCCTTCCACAAATTATTTTATCTTTCCAAAAATCCTGTGAGGATGTCCTATTTTACAGATGGGGAAACTGAGGCACAGGGGTTCAGTAACATGCTCAAGGTTGCATAACTGGTGAATGGAGGAGCTTGGGCAAAAGCCAAGGATGCCCAGCAGCAGAGCCCTCCGCATGCACGGAAAACCCCGTGTACGTCCAGAGAAGAGAACACACTGGGAATCTTAATGGAATCCACAGAATCCGTTTCCTTAGGTTTTAATGTAATTAAAACAGCTTTCAAATTCAGGATTTTTTCCCCCTTTTTATTATAAATTTTGACACTTTGCCTGAAATAGAACTCTTCAAGTAAATGGACTTACTGCTTTCCATGACCTACTCCTGAAAAACACATTCTCCGTCCAATACTCGGCCTGAAAAGTCACACACACACTCACACACACTTTTTCATCACTTTTTCAAGATCGAATGGGCCAGACTCCCCTAACACTCATTCTCAGGAATAGGCAATTTTCTAGACTCCAGAGAACATTTATTTGCGTCCCTCCAGTGCTAACACATTCAGCGGCAGTAAATTAGATCTTGAAAGAGGCCCATTCATTCCTTGGTGCCATTATGTACGCTAGCCGAAATACTTAGTGGTTTGAAATAATGTATTGGCATTCTGAGCCCCTACCCTGAGCAGCTTAGACCCAAAACAGAGACTTTTGCCTGCACAGCGCTTCCAAAGGATTTTGCTTTTGGGAACGTTTTTATGATCATCTGTCTTTTCGGCCTGGTGCAGGAGGTCAGCAATGTTCCCTGTTTACAGGAAAACTGGGATGGGGGTGGGGGTGGGGGGGTACAACGGAGGGCAGACACGATCACACAGGGTTATGGGCAAGCCGCATGGCCGCCAGGGAGGATTCCAGCAGCACTGTCCAGTGTTCTGAGATCCCAGCTTCAAGTGTTTGAATCCAGACCCTGGGCCTTCCGACCGAGATGAACCCAGGTGAGGACCAACCACTGGCTGGGCTCTCCCTACGCCCCCCCCCCCCACCACCACCACCACCACACACACACCACCATCACCAGGCTTCTGCAGGGGCGGGAAGCGGGGCTGGGCGGAAGGCGGAGTTGGCAGGTTGGCAGGGCCAGGTTCGGGGTGTGATTTGGGGAAACAAGAGGAGACCCAAAAGCCGAGTTTGGTAGAGGCGGGCTGGATGGGCGCTCCCTCCAACGCACGCCTGCAGAATGTCCGCAGAACACAAAAATGTTTCCCCGGGGGTCTAGCTCCCGGCACAAAGGGGGTGGGAGGGGGTGAGGGAGTGGGGCCCCATCCGGGCCGCGCACCCCGCACCCCGCGGGAGGGGAGCGCGCACCGGCCTCGCCCCCGCCGCGGGGTCGCCGCTCTCCGCGCGCTCCCCGCCCCGTCTCCCCGCGGCGGCGCAGGGGCAGGGGCGGGCGGGGGCCTCGGCTCTCTCCTCCCACCGCGCTCCCGCCGCACGGCGCTTCCCGGCACCCGGCGAGCGGGGCTGGCGCGGGGCCGGCCCGCCTTCCTCCTCGCCCGCGGCGTCCCCGGCAGGCGCGCGCCGCGATGGCAGCGGCCGAGCGGGGCTGAGCCCGCCGCGCGCCGCAGCCCCGGCTCCTCGCCCCCGCCATGGCGAAGCAGTACGACGTGCTGTTCCGGCTGCTGCTGATCGGGGACTCCGGGGTGGGCAAGACCTGCCTGCTGTGCCGCTTCACAGACAACGAGTTCCATTCCTCGCACATCTCCACCATCGGTAAGGGGCGGTGGCCGGGGCGCCCCACCCTCCCCGCCGCCACCTGCCCGGCGCCCCTGCCCCTTCCAGCCCTGCCCGGGAGGGACTGAAGGCGGGGATCTGAGCGGCTAGGCGAGGGCAGACATCCCGGGGTGCGGGGCCACCGGCGGGGGTCGCGAGCCTCGGCTTCTGGAGGCCAGGGGTCCCTGCTGCTGCCCGTGACTGGAGATGGGTTCTGCGGGCCGAGAGAACCCGGCGGGTGTAGGCCTGGGTGCCCTGAGCTGGGGCGGCCGGGATCTTAGTCACTGAAAGGACGCCCCAACACCCCCGGTGGAGGGGGAGGATTAAAGCCTTTGCTCAGAAGAGGGGTTCAGGGTCGGGAGCCAAGTCACTAAGTTCAGGGGCGACCCACTGTGGAGCCTGGAGGGGAAGAAAGGAGGGAGGGAGGGGCCAACGGGACTGGGCTTCCAGGGCACCGCTGTGGAGGTAAGCCACCAGGTGGGGCACAGAGGAGGGCTCAGGTAAGGTGTGAAAGGGGCCCTTAGAGCCAGTTCTGGGAGAGCAGTGGCTGCATGGAAGGAGGCTGAGGAACAGCAGCACTACCTGTCCAGACAGGGGGGCAGAGGCAGGCAGGACCGCCTTGGAATACATCCCTGATCTGGCAATGCTGGGGCCTGGGCTTAGAGGGACAGGCTGGTGGCATCCCAGACAGGACAGGGATGAGATCACCTGCCTGGCAGGGCATGGTGGCCTCATGGTGTGAGTTGAGGGACTTACACCCACATCTAACAGGTCCCCTGGCTGGTGCCTGGAGCAGCCTCAGCACTGCCCAGGCGCCCCTCCCGGTCAGACAGGGCCCTGGCACTTGAAGCTTCCGCCCTCCCTCCCAACACACACTTCTTGCCATGAGAGGAGAGGGAGCCCCGAGGAACAGGGCCTGTGGTTAAGACACGGTCTTTGTTGCCAGACAGACCTGGAGACTTCACTTTGGGGCCACATGACCTTGCATATCACGTAAGCTTCTGACCTTTAGTTTCCCCTCTGTAGAATGGGAATAATAACAAACAGTACCTGCCCACCACGGTGTTGTGAGGCATAAATGAGATAATGCTAGTAAAAGCACTTAGCACAAGTGCACACACGTGGGAAACTGAGTGATGCTGGTGTGGTTACTGTGATCATCATTGACCTCCTAGGGCAGTGGTTCTCAACCTTGGCTGCACATGAGAATCACCTGGGAATTCCGGGATGAGGCCCAGAAATCAGGATTTTAAAAAGACTCCCAGGTGATTCTCATGTGCAGCCAAGGTTGAGAACCACTGCCCTAGGGGCTCAGTCTCTCTTTGCTTCATTATCTTCAAGGGGCTTAGTAAGGTCAGGGAACAGATGCTTTCGTTTTTCCCAGAGAAGCTCTAAGGCAGGCTCCTAGGAGGTCCAGGCGCTTGGAGGAGAGACATCTCGGAGGGAAGGGAAGGCGCAGAGGCCAGGAGCCCGCCTGCCTCTGGGGAAGGCTCAGAGGAAAGAGGAGGCGTGAGAGGAAGGCCTGGGAGGAGCCAGGTGGGACATGCGGGCAGTGCGGGTGTGGGGACAGAGGGCAGCAGCTTGGGACTTAAAGAAACTGGCGGTGGTTATGTTGGGGATGGGCCTGGCGCCAGGAGCTGCTGAGCGATCGCAGAGGGCGGTGGGCTGCCTGGGGACCCTGGCTCTTGCGTGAAGAGCAGTAGTCTGCACTCTGGCATCCTGACCACATTTCACGTCCTGGGGGTGACCAGAGCTTCTCCTTGGAGAGCGTTACTCACCCACCTCACTTCAGGAGCTCTCGGGCTCCTGCTCTGTGTTGTGGGGCCCCCTAGGAGACACGTCCCCCTGCCCCACAGACCAATGAAGGACTGTTGTATCTGAAATACCAACTCGATCCTTCTGAAGCTTGTGAAAAGCTTTCCTTAAGTCCCTGTCCCCCACATCGCTAATCACCAGCCCTTCTCCTTAATGTCTCTTCTGCCTGGTCTTCTCCCATCTTAGACATTTCTTCCAGCCAGACAGGTGAGTGGGCAGTTTTCCCTCCCGAGTGGCGGGGACTGCTCAGAATCCCTCCGGGGCCACCACTGTGTGGGCAGAGGTGAGTCAGTGAGCTGGGCAGAGGTGTCTCCACAGCACCCTAGCCCTCCTGTCCCCACAGGCTCTTGGTATATTCACCTAAAACCTGAAGGCAGTTCTCCTCCTTTTTTTCTCTGCTTCTTCTTCTTTTAAAATATATTTTTATTGATT
Organism: Myotis myotis; assembly: GCF_014108235.1. NCBI lineage: Eukaryota > Metazoa > Chordata > Mammalia > Chiroptera > Vespertilionidae > Myotis > Myotis myotis. The sequence continues at coordinate 196,187,457 of NW_023416313.1, read as the reverse complement.
TCAGAGAGGAAGGGAGAGAGATAGAAACATCAGTGATGAGAGAGAATCATTGATTGGCTGCCTTCTGCACGCCCCCTACTGGGGATTGAGCGCACAAACTGGGCATGTGCCCTTGGCCAGAATCGAACCTGGGACCCTTTAGTCCGCAGGCCGACGCTCTATCCACTGAGCCGCACTGGCTAGGGCTAAGGCACATTCTTTTCCCTCGCTGGGCACTGATCGAGGCGCCTTTTGTGAATGGGGAAAATGAGGCAACTCACCACAGAGCTCGGACCATGTTGATATCACCTAGGCTGGCACTTTTGTGATTTACTGTTTATGCCAGATCCTGTAAGAGCCTGTGGCATTCAGAGACCAGCCTGCCGGGGAGCAGTGAGGAGACCTCCCATGTAGGCACTGACCACCCTCTGCTTACTAGTCAGCCAGTGGGCACTGGCCCTGCCGCTGGGTCCTGTGCCACTGACATGCCTTTCCTATGCAGCCGTGCTGACCCGGATGCCGTGCAAAGGTGGGCAGCTGCTGCCTTAAGGTTCTCTGCTCTTTCCTGACAAGACTGTCCTATCTGTTAAATTAATTGAGCATTCACTACAAAACACTGTGACAGGCATTAAGAGATGTGCTGCAGTCCACCTTTTCCTGCCCACCTTTCCAGAAGCCTGTAATTTAGTTGGCAAGCGAGACAGGCCAAAAGAGCCTTGGCCACCACAAGGTAATGTATCTGTGAGCACTTGGTGAAGCGTTCTTCAACTGTAGAGATCCATGATGGTCGTGATCATCACTGTTAATAAAGGTCTTACAGACATTATCAGCAGCTGAACCATGATGTAAGATTGTGCACGAGGCAGCCAGGGGATGGTGAGGGGACCGTGAGTGCCATTGCTACAACCTAGTGCTAGAGGACGTCGGAGAAGGAGAGGGGCCCGCCCGGTGGACCAGAAACCACAGGGAAGGCTCAAGGAGGAGGGGACGCCGAAGCCAGGCCTCGCAATGGGGGCTGCTTTTCAGTTCCTGTAGGGGAAGGAGCAGATGGTGAAATGGGAGCACAGACAACAGAGGTGGGAATTGAGTAGGTGTTCATGGGACTCTGGGCAGTCTGGCTGGAAGAGAAGGGGGTTCTTAGGGGAAGAGTGAAAACATTCCTCTGTTTTACCTCCTTGTCTCCCAAACTGTACTTTTAAGTGTCTTCAAGGAGAGTCCAAATGTTATTCCTCGTTGTTTTCATCGTCCTAGTACAGGGCCAGCCACAATCTCAATAAATATTGAATGCATGGGGGCAGAGGGCATTGAGGGTCTGGCTGAAGGGGTGGAACTTGAGCCTGCACAATAGTGTAGGAAGTTTCTGAGCAGGGGAATGACGTGGTGGAAATGGCACTTGGGGTGTTGGCTGCGAGAGGGGTTAAGACTTGCAGCAGTAGACCAGTCAGGGCTACGGTAGTGTCTGGGCACAAAGGAACCTCTCAGCCCATTCTCTCCCCCCTCTTACCCCCTCCTGTGGCACCAAAACCAGACTCCACACCATCACCTGTTCTTGGTTCCCACCCATCAACCTGGCAACTTCTGAAATGGCCTCATATGACCTGAGCTGTCTGCCCAGGCAAGGAGACCATGTGTTATTCTACGTGGACAGCTGCATGCAGGGACTTGGTTTCCATTCTGCATGGCAGCCAGGGGTGACATATAAGCCACAAATGCAAGATGAAGGGATCATCCATGAGTTGATTTTCTCCTGCTCATCATTGGTTTGTCCCTGGTCTCTAGACCTTTTGTTTTAAAGCCCACCTCCCTCCCTCCGCTGCACCCCTCTGGGTTCTGAGGAGGCCACGGGCCGCCGTGATTTTCCAGTTTGGCTGGTTGAACCACTGTGGCTTCAGGGCTGCTTTCTCAGGCTGGGTTTGTGCTGTAGTATCACCTTTCTCAGGAAGTTCTGTTTGAACTGAGGGCCCGGGGCAAGGACTTGTGGGTGACTGAAGGGGAGGGAGAGGGCTGGAGGAGGGCCAGAGGAGAGCTGATTCTAACAAACTTCAGGCCGGTGCTTGAGCACTGGGTCTGTGGGACCCAGACCGTGAGGCGCTGTGCACCTGCGTGTGACACTGTGAGAGGGGCTGGGCTGGGGCTGGGCCCATGCGCTCGGATGGCCTGAGACAGGTCTCTTCCCACCCTGTTCCCAAAGCGCCCCCAGAAAGGCAGGGAAGGTGAGATGCTGTGAGTAGAGTGAAAAGAGCACAGATGTGAATGTGAATAGTAAGGAATTTTGGTCACTTGGTGACTCATGTGGTTAGTTCATTAGTGCTCCCTGAATTCATAGAGAAAATTAGGAGAATGCATTTCTAACCATTATTTACCGCACTATGGTTAGTAAATATATACCGATACCAAACTTCTCTAAATGTACTGTAACACAACTAGTAAAGTTAACCATATACATGCAAAGGGTGTAGCGTATCTTATACATAAATAGAGAATCAAGTCCACCAAATTTCAAGTTGAATTTTGCTAACATTTTTATGACGATATAAAGTGGGTAAATTAGATGCCATTAGCATATTATTCTTTAATGTAAGTATCATTGGGTCTTTTGCATGCTTTAATCTGGTTAATATATTTAAGTTTGCTCTTTTTTTCTGTCTGAATACTCTGTTTACACAGTATTTTATGGCACTTGTAAAGTTCAACTATGTCAATAAAAAACAAGTTAAAAAGAGAAAGAAAGAAAAGAGCGCAGACAACCTGGGTGGAATTCCCATGGCCTCCCTGGCTCCAGGACCTTCCCACATTTATTTAACATCTCTGCTTGGGTTTCACATCTGTAAATGGAAGATAATAGCAGAATCTTTCTTGAGGGTCACTGTGACGATGAGAGGCTAAGGAATAGGAGGCACCTGCAGAACCCTCCAAAAATGGTCGCTGCTGTCATTGTATCGTCATTGTTACTCCTAGCTCATAAGAAAGTTGTAGAGAGGCATGAACTATGTCAGGCCAGGCACAGTCGTCAAGTGGGCACTGCTTACTGGACACCCACTCTGTGTCAGGTGGGCGTGAAGAGCCGGGGACGGAGCAATGAACAGCACAGACAGGAGTCAGGGGCCCATCATCTCACTCTCCAGGGAGCACAGGAGTAGGCTCATTCCGGAGCCTGTGCCAGTTTTCCACTTGCCCTGGCTGTGCCCGGGGCTGAGAAGGAAGAGTCGGTGAGGAGGCGTGAAGGAGTAGGGAGAGGGGTTGCCTCAGGGCTCTATCAGGTGCCACTCTGCCTCAGGCCACGTTCTGCCCACCCCCTTCCCCAAGGTCATGTTCCCCGATAATGGCTCGGAAGCCCTCCAAGGATTTCATTTCTGCTGCTCTGTGCACCTGTGACACCCTCACAGCTCTGCAGATTCACCCACGGCTTTGGGCGCCCTCGTTCCTGCTCCTTCCTGCTCCTCCCAGCCTCCTGCTCCACAGACAGCATGGTGATGAGCTTTCTAACATGAAAGTCGATATTTGGCATTACCCTTCTACCCCGATTGCCAGCTCTTCTCAGAGTGCCTTCGTCTGTAATCTAATATTTGTGCCTGTTTCCCTGCAAAACTGCCAATTCTCTGCGTAGGCCTCTGACCTCTCCTTGGCTATTCTGCCTGGGCAGCGTGCTTTGTCAAGGACCACAGACATTTAATTCCGCCCACTGACGAGGACAGGGCTAATCATCAGCCCTGTTTTATAACTGGGAAATGTGAGGTCCTGAGATAAGTGATGACTCACATCTTGCAGGCAGGTGGCCCAAACTGGAGCCTTCTCCCCTCCCCCAGTTCTCCAGTCGGGCTTTGTTCATGCCCTTGCTCATCCAGAAAGGTCCTTCCACAGGTTGCCAAGCAAAACGTCCTGTGAGCCAAAGGGAAGAGGACATGTGGCTCCCCACCCATCTGAGGGCTCTGGGACGTGGGACAGTGGTGTGTCCCTTGGAGGACAGGCGGGGTATGGGGGGGGAGGTCGGGGTATGACTGAGGAGTCCGGCTGGGACCTTTGAGGGTGAGATCTGAGTGTTGCCCTCATGTTACTGTTTCGGTCCTCTATTTCCTGAGAACTCTGTGACCAGGGCACCGGGATCTACAGAGAGGACAGTTGGCTTCATAATGTGGGTCCTTCCTGATCGCTCTTCCCGATTCGAGTTTCTCTTGGCACCTTTTCTCCTGGCACGTACTGACTCCATTTATGTACTCACTCGCTCACTCGTTCATGTTTTTCTTTCTTTTATTCAATTTGTTGAATAATATGTCATGAGTATCTACCTTCTACCGGCGATGACAAGATGAAATGAACAGGATGCTGTTTTGCCCTCTGGGAGCTTACAGAGCAGTTGGGGAGTCAGGCTTCCAAACAGACAACCGGAATAGGATGCAAACGCTCTGGAGTCACAGAGGAGTGACTAATTCCTCCTGGGGAGCTTGGAGAAAGCATCACAGAGGAAGTGACATTTGAGTGGGGCCTTGAAGGCTAACAAGGCTTCCCCAGGGGCTCAGGGGGTGGGGGAGGAGGTGCAGTATTGGCCTGGCTGGGCCAGTGAGCAGTGGCCAGTCCTGGTCAGACCAGCATACGTTCACTTCAATCCTTGCTGGGCTCTGTGTGAAGGTAGATGCATCTGAAGGTCCTGTTCCCCGACCCCATGTGTCTGCTTCTGAGGCTCCCAGCCCGTGTCTTCCTTCCAGAACCTTCTGCTGCCTGTCAGTTGCAGCCCTGCCTGGGAAGAGGCTCAGGAGGAGGGTGGACGAATGAGGGGTCAGGGCCCACTGTAAGGCCAGGCCCAGATCAGGGGTCTGCCGGACGGGAGTGCGGCAGGGTTAGCTGGAGCACACGGCACATGTCGCAGAGCCCCCATGGAGGGCTGTGCACACGGCAGTGCAAAGGGCGAGGGTAAAGGAACCCATGTTCCCTAAACACCCACTTTGTGTACCTGCTACACACACAGAAATAGTGTGCTTTGCACACATGTGCATTCGGTGTAGAGATGTAAAAGGGGGGTGCGGAGCCCTCAACTTGGCCTTGTTAGTGCTTGAAAAGTTTCTTGGTATATTTTTCAGGTTAGACCCTGCACACAAGTTTACATGCATGTGTGTGGGGGTGCACATGTGTGCACATGTGAGGGTGGGTCCCCACAAGACCCAAGGGAAGGGAGGCTTTGCCGTGTCTTTTTCTTTTTATAACAATGGAGGGAATCATGTTGGTCCCTCTTCCTTTCCTCCCTGAGGAGCTGTAAGTTTGACTGACATGTGTGCCTGTCTGATGGGTATTTGCTGCTTCCCCTGAATGGGACCCTGATTCTTTAGATCAGCAGTCGCCAACCGGTGGTCTCCGCACCACTGGTGGTCCACGAGGTCTGAAAGGTTGGTGACCGTTGCTTTAGATCGTCTCCCTGCTGGCACCTTCCTGCCATTCAGCTCTTAGCTCAAATGTCACCTGCTTTCAAAGGTCTTCTCTGACCAGCTAGTCGGAAGCAGCTTGCACACAGATCTCTTCACTGTCTACTCCATGATTCTGCTTTTGCCTCTGAACACACCATTCCCTGAAATGATGTGTTAGTTTACTTATGTATTATCTGTCTTCCTCACACAAATAGAAGCTCTCTGAGGACAAGGATCTTCCTGTATTATTCACTGTTGTGTCTTCTGAGCTTAGTTTTGGGCACATCGTAGGTGCTCAGTAGCAGTTTGTTCGAATGAATAAATAAATGAGTTTTCTTAGAGGACTTTTGCTCTTCCCTGAAGGAAGTCTCAAACAGCATTGGTTAATTGGGACTCTTAAGACAGTTAAGAGACTCACTCTGCTACACGTGTTTGAGACTGTGGGGAGAGCGGGGGTGTGTGTGGGAGGTGGGTGGAGTACTGTAGGGGTGAACTGTTTCCAGTAGCTTATAGCTCTTCTGCTCAGATACACGTCCTAGGAGCAGCTCAGGTGTAGGAAGGAGCAAGAACATGCTCCCGCAATCCCTATATGAGGGGGTCCTCATAGGTGTGTGAAGAGAGGAGGGGTTGTATCTTAGACTAAGGTCAGTTTTGCCTGTCGCTCAGGGTCACTGCTGGTGTCAGATGAAGCCCATCCACTCACCAGGCTGCTGGAGTGATCTCTCAGGACCACCTCATGGCTGGGGCTCTGGAGTAGGGAGCTCCTAGGGCTCAGGTTCTGGGGAAATGTGTTCCTCCCAGCATCTTGGGAGTCTGAGCTTGTTTGGGAAACCCTTCTGCCTGATGAAAAAAAAACAAAAAACAAAAACAAAAAAACCCCACAACAACCCTGGGTTCCTGGGATTCTAAAGACTGGCCTGTGACGATTGATGTGAAGGTGGTAGCCTCTAGAGTTGTCCTAGACTCCAAACCACCTTCCCTGTTGAGGTTGTGAGGGTGTATGTTGACAAAAGGACGAGTATTCTTCTGAAATCTCCAGTCTTTCTCGTGGGTGGGCGTCCTCATCAGACCATTGACCCCAGTGCCCTGGAGGTTAAAACATGGCCTTAGCATTAGAAGATCAGGAGTCTGTCTGCCAAAGACCAGGGCCTCTTGGTTTCTGCTTCCCATCACTCCCAGAGCAAGATGGGGTGAAGGCTGGCTGGGCATGTGCTCAGAGCAGGGAGGAGGCCGCCATGAGGGGTCGTCAGTCTGCAAATGGGTAAGAGGAGGAGGTCAGTGGGCATGTAGTCCCTGGACACTGAGGCTAAGGTCCCCAGAGAGAAGGAAGGAAGAGGATACAGCAAGTGGCAGGTCCGGGGCAAAGACGCTCTCCCTTAGCCCCCCACCTAATGGTATGAGGGACGGTGGTGTGCCAGGAGCCTTTGTCTTAAATCTTCTCTTGAGTCTTAGCTCTTAGCTCTCCCGCTCTTTACCTCCTTGGGGGAAATGGCGACATGGGTCTCCGAGTGCCATTGGTCTCTCTGGCTGAGAGAAGGGGGTTCTGAAGTGGGGATTACTCCGATGCTTTGTCTGGGGTGGCAAAGTCAGCGTCTGCCCATCCCTACATTTGTCTTGGGGTTGCTCTTCGGAGACCTCCTGTCACACCCACGTGAACCCCTCTTGTCCAGCGCATGCTGGTTTGGGGGCCTTCCTGGGACCTGGGCTTGGTAACTGGAGCCAACACGGCTCCAGGGATTGGGTGTCGGCCTTGGGTTTCAGGGGTATTAAGTTGTTCCTGCTGTGGCGTCTCATTGCTCCTGAAAAGGCTCAGGTCACGCTGCTGGTCCTTTGGGCTGCGGTTGATCACGGTGATAACATTTGGCACCCCGAAGAGCCCCGTTTCCACTTGAAGCATGTGGCACTTGGCAGCAGGCAGGCTGGCACCTGACATTAACCCGTGAGGTGCTGGCCCACCAACAGGCACCCCCCGCTTTTCCAGATGTCAGGTCGCAGCCGGGTTCTGGGGGCCCTCGGGCTCCACGGTGAGTGGCATTTTCTTTTTGTGAAACCGCTCCAGCTCAGTGCTGGCTCTTCCCCTCGCCTCTCTGCCTCTGCTGCCCAGCGTGAGCCCTCCTGCTTCCCAGAGCTCTTCCCAGTCCCCTGGGCTCCCAAGTCTCATCCCCCGAGGGAGCTGGTAGCTTCTTCAGCTAACATTTAACAAAGCTCCGTGTGCTCACCCCACGTGACGGGTGCTACTCCTTATCTCCTAATCCTCACAAAAACTCCCACATCAGGGGTTGTCACCCCATGTTGTAGGTGAGGAAACGGAACCAAAGAGGTTCTGTAGCTTTCCCAACACCACACAGGTAAGGGCAGGTTTGGAAGCAAACTCTGGCCTCACACCTGGGTTCTGAGTGCCCACACCGTGCGGTTTTCCAGCCAGACTGCCTCCATGCTTCAGGGCTGTCCGTGGAGAGAGACAGTGATGGTGGGGCGTGTCCTTCCCCCTGGGGGTGCCCTGTCCCCTTCTCTCCACAGTCTCCTCTGCCGGACTGGGGAGGCAGTAAGCTCAGCCTTGGTTTACTGCTCTATCTTAGGAGCCAAGTGAGCGCTGTGCCTATCCCCTGCCCTGTCCCACTGACCTGACCCGCCCCCTGGGCCTGAGGAGGGCCTCACCTGTCCCCCCAGCTCTCCAACAGTAGCTCTCACTGCTCCAGGCCTCCGGCTATGGCCTGGCAGCTGCTGGGGTTGCTGGAGGGGCAGAGGCCTCGCAGCCAGGGACACAGCAGGAAGAGCCGGAGGCGACGGTGCGTCAGGGCCTGGCACTATCCTTAACTGGGTTTTTCTTGCTAGTGTCTGTGAAGCGTTCAGAGGGCAGGACACACGCCCCTGCTCTTGAGCCATGGACACCCGTCCCTCCTTACACTACTCGATGCCCCGCACTGCATGGGGGCAGAGGTTTTAAAAACAAACAAAAACCTCTGTCAAATACAAAGTATATTATCTGCCCCTTAGGCGCTAGTTGGGGCTAGAAGACACAAACATTGGAGGCAGCAGGGAGCAGGTCACACCGTCTTAGAAGTCTTCTCCCAGCCCCTCACTTGCAATGTCTACCTGCCAGCCGGGGGGGAGTGGTGAAGGGGGGTAGGGGGGCCATTAGGTAGCAGCGGACAGTCACAGGCTGTGACTCTTGAGGTATCCTGAGGTGCTAAGAAAATGGGGTGCGTTATGAGGCTGGAAGGTGGGGTCTGGCGTGGCCTGGCGGCTGTGGTGGGACATAGCGCCCTGAGCCTCACTCCGGCCAGCACACTCCTGCCTTAGGCATCGGCCTCTCTGCCCATCTGTCTGCCCCATGCTCCTCTCGTTACCACTGGCCAGTCCCCTCTGCACCGTCTGGAGGGAGCTGTTTGATCGGCTTAGCTAGCTCCCCTGGTCCCTCTCCACCAGGTCACCTCGGAGGTCACCAGCAAGCCCATCGATGGGCCTCCTTTTGGTCAGATATCCACCCTGGTCCAGTCAGGAGCTGCTTTTCTGCAAAGAACACGCTGAGCAGAGGCCGTGGGCTGGGCAGTTCCAGCCAGAAAAGGGCACTGGGTGGGGCAGACACCACAGTTAACATATCTGAGTGCGGGCAGAACGGTGAGCTGCTCGCCATGCCCTCGGCATGTGGCTGGGAGGGGCTCCATCTTCCTGACTCTCCTCCCCGAGCTCCAGGGTTTCTAGGAACCTCTGCGGGAGCTGTGCCGGGTGGTTTGCTAGTTTCTTCGCACCTGAGCCGTCCCGTCCCCGTCCCTGGGCAGGAAACAGGCGCTCTGTAGGGGCACCGAGGTGGCCCTGTCCAGGTGATGCTCCTGGCGTGGTGGGGTCATGCACTCTCAAGGAGCAAGGGTTCCCTGAAAGCAGGCTGTGGCGGGCTTGCCCCTGTGCGCCCACTGCTTCACTTCCAGACGCCTCGTAACACCAGAGCAGGTGCGGGGCCCTGGGGCGTGGCAGCAAAGGCTCCACAGCCTCGGAGAGTCGAGTCGGGAAGCCACTGGTCGGGTGAGGAGTACCCCGGGTAGGTTTTAGAGAGACAGGCGTCCAGTTCTGGCTCAGCCATATGATGTGGGAACATGAGTGAGTCAGTTACTCGGCCTCTCCGTGTCTCACGATGATTATCTCCACCCCCACCTGCCTCCTGGGGCTGGCGGAAGAACTGAGGGTTCTGGATCCCCTCGCCAGGGGGTGTGCTGTCGTTGTAAGTACGGGTAACGAGCCTGGGCTGTGCTTCTGCCTAGAGATGGGCGAGACGGTGCTTCTCAAACTTCGTGTGCTGCCTGATGCTGAGGCTGCAGGTCCGGGGTCCACGTTTGCAGAACCGCTGTCCCCAAAGCTGCTGTCAGACGTGTGATCCATGGACCAGCAGCGTCACCCTCCCCTGGAGCCTCGATGCAGCATCTCGGGCCTCATCTACCACCTACCGGATCCGAGTCTGCGTCTCCCCCGGGCCTGCGTGCCCCTGGAAGTCTGAGAAGTGCTGCCTCGGGGAGCCAGGATGAGAACCCATGGGGGTGGGTGGGTGTAGATTCTGAGGATGCAGCTGAGAGGGGCGAACCTGTTAGGGTATGACCCAGAGGGGGCTGGCGCGGACAGCTGCGGGGGAAACGTGGGAAGGAGAGAGGGCTCCCCCAGGGAGGGTGGAGAAAAGAGGAAATTCGGAGGGAGGTGGGCCTCAGAGCCAAGGCGCCCTCAGGCAGCGTCGCTTTGCCCTCGGACAGGCCCCGGTATTCTCTGGAAGGCCTTCAGCGGAGGGGAGGGGACGCACGGGACGGAAGCCTTCATCGGGGAGGACAGTGGCTGTGAGGAATGTGAGCGGTGAACACACATCGATTAAACAGTTTGCTGAGCAGCCGCGAGGGCCCAGCTGAGGTGACAAAGCATGAGTCTGCAGGCGACTAAACAAGGCCAGTGTTTTGACTGCCCGCCGTGCTCAGCAATGGAAAAAGCCAGCAGCCACTCAAGGAGACGGCAGGGGCCATGGCTGGGCACAGGTCGTGGAGGGCCAGGGGTTGGCTGGCAGGTGGACCCAGCGGAAGGTGCGGGGTGTGGGGGAGTAGAGTAGAAGGAACAGATTCCCCTGAGGATCGTGGGCTGTTCATCTTTAAATTTATGAAAAGAGAGGCGTGGGTGGGGAGAGGAAAATCCCCCCCACCGAAGGCATAGGCTTTCTGTGTTTCTCCCTTAGTGCTTATGAAGAGACAGAACGGAAGCATTTGGCTTCTCTGAGACGTTAAAACAAAGTTTATTGGGTGGTCAGGAGGGCCAAGGTCACAAGTGGTGGGGTGCTATGAGCCCTAGAGTTCCTGGCCACACAGCTAAGAAGGGAGGGAAGAGGGGCCAGGGAGTCCAAGCCCAGCGCTCACTCCCAGGGTAGCCGGGCACTTTCTCGTCCTCCCTGCCTCTTCCAACAGCCTGCGCTTGTCCTCAGGGGGGTCCCCTGGTGCTGGGATCTCCTCGCCCAGCTCAGCCCTTCTCAAGGACCTTCCGAGAAACAGGGACACCAAGTGTGGCGAAGGCCTCTATGCCTACTTAGCATACAACTCTCCATCATTCCTTCAAGGCACGTGGTGCATGGGCTGTGGGCCTCGGCAGGCTCTGCCCTGGCTGTGCTGTCCTTGGGCTGTTAGCTCACCCCCGGGGCCTTTGCTTCCTTCCCACTAAGCTCTGAGAGGGCAGGGAGCATGTGTCGTTTTTGCCACTCTGCACTGAACACCATGCAGGGTACACAGTCAGTTCCCATAGAGTTTGTGGAATAAAGGATGTAGAACCTTCTACCCCGGCCCGCACCTTCGGGGTCTTTGGAGCTGCGCTTTGCAGCCCCCTTGTGACCACTTTGCACGAGACGCTGCACTAGACTTGCTCGGCCAGTATGAGGATGAGCTGGGTTTACTATAATGTGAACAAAATTGCTGGTCCCCTCCTCCCCCGGGAAGAAGGCACTGTAGCATGAAGAAAAACAAGAACTTCTTTATTCCCTGCTATGCCAGGTACTGGGGAGAGGCAAATTCTTGACAGCTGTTTGTCTAGGGAGGGCGTGAGCATACTCCTGCCCCCACCAAGGCCAGGTGCCCCCTCCCCATTTCGCCCTCCTCTCTTCACCTCTCCGCACACCCGGAAGAATGGCTGCAGGCACTGTCCATTGGAAAAGTACAGCTCCATAGATAGGCATCGGCGTGGGCAGGCAAAATGATTCACGTCTGACCAATTCTATTCAGTTCAGGTTGTTCGTTCTGAACCCTTTCTCCCTCTCATTAAATGATTACTCGTCTCGGTGGTGAGAGGGAAGAGCCTGAACTTCATCTGTCTGAATTTGTGGAAAGCTGGGGACAGGATGGCTAAGGGCAGAAGTATTCCGGTTGGCAAGGAACTGATGCCCAGGTGGGTTGGCAGCCATGTGGGGAGTTCTAGCTCGGGGCTGTGCTGTGCTGTGCTGTGCAGCCTGGGGACTACGGTCCAGAACTCTGCCTTTCCCATGCTCTCCACCTGCAAACTCGTTAACGATGCCCATTCCTGACTTGTCTCCAGGGAGTACATGGAGACTTAAGCTTAATTAACCTACTAGACACAGTTTTGACTCACTGGGCACAGTCAGAGCTGGGAGAGGCGCCGTGATAAAAACCTATCGGCTCATCTCCCTGTCATCACTCAGATTCAAGCCCCTGTGCTGCTGGTGGTGCTGACTTCTCTTGCTGCAAATTCCCTGAAATACGTTTCTGCCCTGGGCTGGTTCGCCAGATCACTGCGTGTCCCGTGTCCTGTGGCAGCTTAGCCCCTCCAGCCCGAGACCCGTTTGTCTTCCTCTCCCGCCCCAACGAGACGCTGTGCCACTGCCTCTTCATCCGGTCCTTGGCAGCCACTCCCGGGCCCCCACTGTGACCAGGACCGTACTAGGGCATGGTGATCGCTGCAGGCGGCTGACTAGCCACCAGGTGCCTGGGACTCTGTGTCACTTGTTCTCTTCAGGGACCCACTGGAATGACTGGTAATAGCCCCATTTTACAGATGAGGAAATGGAGGCTCAGAGAAGCAAGGTGCCCAGAGTCCTGGCTATGAATTTAGTGGCCAGAGTCAGAATTCAAGCTCAGGCCAGACGTCAACGCCCAGGCTCCCAGCAAACCACAGCACCTCCCACAGCAAGCCAGTTAGTCAACAGCAGGTTCCCCAGGCCTTCTCCTTGGTGGCCCTTTGCTGGGTGCCAAGGGCTTCATACACACCGTGGTGGGAAGCAGTCCTCTCTCCGGGCTCCATGCACCTTCCCCACGTTCAGGACGGCACCATAGCCCCTCCCGATTGTTAATAAGGCAGAGAGAGAAAAACCCAGGCCCATGAGGTGGATCGCTGTTTGTAGGAAGTAGCCTTCCCAGACGTCACACATGAGTGAGTGAGACACGTTTGGGGCCGAGGCAGCGATGGAGTGGATCCCCCTCTGATCCTTCATTCACTTCCTGTACCTCAGGCTCTTTACTGCTGACAACTTTCAGCTCAAGGAGGAAGGAGAGCACCATTCAGAGCACAGGAAACTTCCTTGGGGTCAGTTTTTGGTTCAAGAAGGCCCTTACTGCCTGGGCCGGTGTGGCTCAGTGGTTGAGCATCGACCTATGAACCAGGAAGTTATGGTTTGATTCCCAGTCAGGGCACATGCTCAGGTTGTGGGCTCAGTCCCCAGTAGGGGGTGTGCAGGAGGCAGCCTATCAATGATTCTGTCTCTGAAATCAGTTATATCTATAGAAGGCCCTCACATCATGCCATCTTTCTGCCAAGTTAAACCAAAGGAGCTCCCTTCAAGTGCGAGCACCCGGCCTTCCCGTTCAGGTCGAGGTGGGCTCTCATTTCCTACCTCTCGCTCTCTTCCTCTCCCCAGGTGTCGACTTCAAGATGAAGACCATAGAGGTGGATGGCATCAAAGTGCGCATACAGATTTGGTGAGTTGGGTGGGAGGAGAGGACCTCGGGCTGCTCCTGAGCTGCCACTGCCACACACAAAATCCTGAGGCTTCATCTGGGTCAACTGGCCACTGTTCCCTGGAGAGAAACGGAAGTCTCAAAGCCCATCTCCTGCTCCCAGGAGCCTTAATCTTTGATCTCATCCTGAAGAAACTATGGGATTGACCACAAGTCACCAAAAGGCAGAAATTAGAGTAATTGACAAGTTAACCACTGTGGGTTTGCCTGAGAATAAGGCTTTGTCCTTGGGCTGTGCCACCTCATGGTAGAATTGGTAGGAGGAAGGGCTATACCCCGCCTAGTAGGGTGGGATGCTGGTGAGAGGGCCTCAGTGCAGCGTGGTGCAGTTCCCACAAGTAGCCACAGGGGGCCGCTGTGGCTCTGGCCTCCACTCCTGGCCACACTCACTGCCTTTGCCAGCTGCCTCCCAACTCGGAGTGGTTTGGGCATTGCCTTCAGAGGATCTGGAGGTGGAGCAGTCCATCCAGTCCGGCCACAGTGACCAAGTTCTAGAGAGAATTGTTGTGGCTTCTGGTGCAGATGTAGTGAACAAGGCCCACTACCCCTGTCAGCACCAGATGGCCAGGCACCTCTCCTGCAGACTCAGGTATGCTCAGATCCCCTGAGGGACCAGAGCCCCATTAATTTTCACCCTACAGCTCCCCAGTCTTTCCTTCATAGGCACAGGGTCTCTCAGCTCCTGCTCCTCCCTTCTCTCCTGCTTCTACGGTCCCCGCTCTTCTGAGGGACTGGCTTTCTACTGCAGGGACACAGCGGGGCAGGAGAGATATCAGACCATCACAAAGCAGTACTATCGACGGGCCCAGGTGAGCCACCATTTTTAGGGTTCAGAGGTGGGATGCTGCCACCCACACTCCCGGCTCTGGGTACTTGAGATATCTGTGCCACTCGCCCCCAAAATAGGGCCCTTGGATTGCCTGCTGGGGAGGGGAGCCCCTAGGTGGTCTTTGAATTGTTCATGGACCGTTCATTCATCAGTGATTCTCTGAGCACTCACTATAGGCAGGTCCCCCACACTCACCCTCCATCCATCCTGGGCTAAAGACCCAGGTCCAAGTGTTTGGTGGCTTTCTACCTCAGAGAGTTTTGTGGTGGGCCTAGGAAGCAATAGCTTTGGGGGTCTGAGACAGAAGAAGATATATCTGGGTGCTAAGGGGTCCTTATTATGCTAAGCAGAGAGCAGGGAGAGTGGGACCCAGCATTTAAGGCACCACACGGCTTCTGGCCCCATGCCTGTGCACACCCCCCTCCCCCCCTCTCTGTTGCTCTCTCCCCCAGGGAATATTTTTAGTCTACGACATTAGCAGCGAGCGCTCTTACCAGCACATCATGAAGTGGGTCAGTGATGTGGATGAGGTAGGAGATGCCACCTCACCACTGGAGTAGGGGAGGGCACCTCAGAGGGGAAGGCGAAGGGAGGGCCAGATGGGAAAGGCCGAAGCTCTCGGGGTTGGCGAGCAAACGCTGCCAGGAAAGCTTGCCCTCCACAGCCCGGGATGAAGACCTCTGGGTAAGTCCTCTATAGGGAGAAGCCCAAGCTGCCATGCCCTCCGTGCTCTGTACCCTGCCAGGCTGCCCAGAAGTGAGTTACCCTGTGAACAGCTTCTTCCCTGGAATCTCAGGGCCAGGGCGGATTCTAGTCCTGGCTCTGCCATGGTAGCTGTGGGGCCTTGGGCAAGCCATTTGAACTTTCTTGCGTCCACAGTTCCTTATCTGTAGAAGGAGGGGTTGGGCTTACGTCCAGTGTCCTTTCCAACTTAGGTACCAGTTGTGCAGTCTAAGGAAGCACTCCCTCATTTAGGCTGGGGCGGGGGTGAGAGCCCCTCAGAATCAGCCCATGTTTCCTATTCAGACTGTCCCCAGGACACCGTGGTCACCCATGGTTCTTGGGGGAGCCCGGCAGCTGCACCCAGTCGGCCACTCTGTCCCAGGGCTCTGAAGTTTGGTGCTGCTGTGGAGGCCGGTGTAGACGTGTGTGGGGAGGTGGGAGGGAGGCACACTCACTGGAGGCCCTGCCTGTCCTCTGTCCCTAGTACGCGCCCGAAGGTGTCCAGAAGATCCTTATAGGGAATAAGGCCGATGAAGAGCAGAAGCGGCAGGTGGGAAGAGAGCAAGGGCAGCAGGTATGTGGCAGTGAGCTGGCTGCATCCATCCCTGGGGTTCTCTGCTACCTTCCAGGCCAGTCCTGAGAGCTGTGACCCAGGATTCTGTCACCCCCATCAGGCACCTCATACCTCCCACGATAGGCCAAGGCTCTGGGTGAGCGGCCATCCTTGAGAGCTGGCTTTCTGCCCTTCGGGACAGTGATTTGGGGTCCACCCTGATGCAAAGACCTATTGGGAAGCAACTCTCCCAACTCCAAGTCCCCCAGAGTAAGATGACCTCTGCTGAAGACCTCATTCCAGTGCTAGTGGTGAGGAAGGACCTCAAGGTGATGGCTTGTTCTCTAACAGCACCAGGCATAGCTGCCGTCTTCAGTCCTCCACCCCTCCTCACCCCCTCCCTACCCTTACACTGGAAGGAGGTAGGAAGGGACATGTGGAATGAAGGGCCCATAGTCAGAGAGGCCCTGGGGGCAAGGAGGGTAGGAGGATGGTGCTGAGGGGATGCCCAAGCACACAGAGGACAGAAAGACAGACAGATGCCACTGAGACAAGTCACCCATCCACTGAGCGTCAGTCTGTGGACTGAAGGGTCCCAGGTTTGATTCCGGTCAAGGACACATGCCTGGGTTGCGGGCTCAATCCCCAGTGTGGGGCGTGCAGGAGGCAGTCGATTAACGATTCTCTCATCACTGATGTTTCTCTCTCTCCCTCCTCTCTAAAATTGATAAAAATATATTTAAAAAATAATAATAATGCCTAGTTATTGAAGAATCTGAAAGTAGAAGCAGACCCTGCTGGAATAATAGTATTTATTGAGCCCTGCATATGCTAAGCAAGTGCTTGGAGATGCATGACCTCATTTAATCATTCCACAACCTTGGTTAACAGACACTGTCATCCATCGCCCTTTAACAGATGGCAGAGCTGGGGCTGAGAGAGAATAAGTATCTTGTCATACAGCTGAATAAGGGCATACAGCTGTTAAGTGGCAGCACTGATATTCAAGTTTAGGTCCCTTTGCCTCCAAAGCCCATGTTGTTCATTATGTGCTGTACTGCCACAACATTTTGGCATCTGTTGGGTGCATCTGTGTCGGTGCTAGCCTGGGTCTTAGAAGGAGCTCTTAGCCTCATCTGAGAAGTCCCCTCCTCTGAGAAATTGTCACAACTCAGGATGGGTTGTGAGGGCAATGGCAGAAGTACCTGCAGGTGCTGTGGGCGCCTTTCTTCCCTCCCTGACTCCCTCTCAGGAATGTCCTCTCTTGCAGCTGGCCAAGGAGTACGGCATGGACTTCTACGAAACAAGTGCCTGCACCAACCTCAACATTAAAGAGGTGAGGACTCCCAGGCCCAGCTGCCGGTCCCTGGCTGAGTCTGCAGTGGGGAAGCCAGAGGAGAAGGTGGCAGACAGAAGCCACCAGATGAGGCCTCACCCCTTAGGCAGTTACAGGGCTGCAGGAAGAAGGGGACGGAACATTGGACTAACCCGCGCCCCTTGGTTTTCCCCAGTCTTTCACACGTCTGACGGAGCTGGTGCTGCAGGCCCACAGGAAGGAGCTGGACGGTGTCCGGACGCGTGCCAGCAAAGAGTTGGCATTGGCAGAGCTCGAGGAGGATGAGAGCAGACCTGAGGGCCCAGTGAACTCTTCAAAAACCTGCTGGTGCTGAGGGCCCTGCATGGAGCACCCACAAGTCCCCCCTCCCCTCAGGAGGCCTGCGCAGACAGGGAGCCCGGGCTTTGCCCTGCTTCTCCTCTCATCGGGGTGACCCCGTGGAACATCAGTAGCTGCTACTCCCCCAGCCTGGCCTTGAGGGTGGCTCCGCTGTCACCTCTGAGCGGCCCCAGCCTCTCCCCCGGTTCCCGCCGCAGCCTGCTATGAGCCCCGATGTGCTGGAGCACGCTCACCGCCGAGCTCCCCAGCTCCCCAGACAGCGGCGTCTGGGGCTGAGGCCACTTTGAGGCTCCTTCTCAGTGCGTCTTGTCTCCTGTCCGCTTTTCTCTCTTCTTCCCACTTCTCTCTCTGTCCCCCCACGCCCTGAGCCCTGTGCGTCCTGCTTTGTGGCTGCTGGTGCAGCTCCTTTCTTTCCTTTCTTCCTAACCCTGTCCAGGGGGATGGACTCCAGCTCCTGGGAGAACCCCCACCCTGCTCTGTGGGTGGGTCAAAGGTGGGGAGCTTCTTTCCCGCCTCCCCTCCCCACATCCTCCCTGGGCCACGGGCCCTCCTCACCACTGACCTGGGAACATGAAACATCGGGTGGGGAGGAACCTGGTCCTCAGCCTGGGGCTGCCCTACCTCTCCCAGCTTGGGCCTTGCTTGGCTGCCTGCCCGCCTGCCTCTTGGGGAACTGGGCTCAGAGGCAGGTGCTTCAGAGGAGAAAATAAATGACGAGGAGTGGCAGGGAGAAAACGTCACCTCCGTTCTCTACCTCCCGTGCTGCACGTACACAATTCCTCCCACCTGGGCTCCTGGATAAAGACCTGAACCAAAGCCTGAGGGCACTGCAGGGGCGAGGAGAGCCGGGGCAGTGATTGACAAGCCAGAAAGAGGAGCGTTGGGAACTGAAGGGCTAGTTCCTATATATCAGGTTACAAGCAAGGGAGAGCAGGCCAGGGGGGAATATGGACTCCCTGGGCCCTTCAGTTCTTGTGGGAGGAAAGCATTTCCCACAACCCCCTGGCAGGTGAGAGGCGGGCCTTCACTGACCCCAGCCTTCAGCTCAAGGTTTTCACGAGACCCAGAGTTTGTGGGAGAGGAGCGGGGACTTCATGGGAAGAAGGGAGGCAGGCCCTGAGGAAGTGCTCGGTGCTGTTCTCTTCCTTCTTCCAGACAAAGTGCTCATTTTGCCCCCCTGGCTCCCGAGGGCAAGGCTTGCGGTTTGCCAGCCTCACTGTGGCTGCAGGTGGCGGGAACAGGACTCCTGCAGGGCTCTTAGTTCAGGAAGAAGGTGTTTAACCCCATATGGCCCAGGAGTGTCCCGAAGAAGGCCCTTGGAGGAAGGGACAAGTCAGTGACCAGCCGCACCAGGGCTCCTGCCCCCCTTCCACAGTCATCCCTAAGGTACTCATTAGCTGCATTGCATGGCTGGGCCTGGAGCTAAAAGGAACAACTGGGCATTGAGCATTCACCAACTAAGCCCAAAATCCAGGGCACACCCACGGGAAGGATTAAGAGCCCCGCTTCCTTACTCCAAAAATGGGGTGTGGGCATGAAATCACTAGCCCTTGCTTCCAGGCGTATCAGGTCAGGGTGACTCAGGACGCAGGGAGGGGGACGGGTTAGCAGAGTGGAAGGAAAGGAGGGCAGGAGCAGCCAGTGGTTGGCAAGTGAATGAATAGAGAGCTGGCTGGGGATGCTTCCTGAGACTGGCTCCTCGGGTGTCAGGACACCAGCAGCATCGCCTGGGGGTGGGAGGGCGGTCACCTCAGCCCTGAGAGTCCGCTCTCAGAGTGCCCTCAGCCCAGACTTCAGAGAGGGGAGGTCATACTCGCCTTGGCTCCAACCCGGGGCCAGTATTGCAGGTCTCCCTGGGGACAGGCTGAGCACCTTGGGACACGGGAACTGTTGTTTTAACTGTGCCCCAGGGGTTCTGGGAGGGGAAGCAGGAGGCAAGATTCTAGGACTGATTAGCCCCATTCTAGGGCCACAGCTGGGGGACGGTTGGGATGTTAGGGTGCATTACATTCATCAGGTTCCAGAGGTGGCCTCCCACCCCTACACTACTCCAACCCAGGAGGTGGCCTGGGGTCTGGCATTAGGCCCAGACTGTTGAACAGGCAGGCACTCCTGCCTGCTTACACCTCCCACCTCTGCACCTGCTGTCCTGAGGCTCAGCCCAGCCCCGGCCCTGGCCCTCCACCTGCTCCTAAACCCCCATCTCCCTGTGACGGGTGAACTCTGTGTGCTGTGTCTCGGGTCCAGTATATGAATTGTGAGCAGGGTTCATCTATTTTAAACACAGATGTTTACAAAATAAAGACTATTTCAAACCACAGGTGTGGATGCCTGTATGCGTTTCTGGGAATAGGTCTCGCTCAGCCCCCAGCAGTGAAGGGGAGAGGCAGGGCTGGTGGGAGAAGCTCCAGAACCCTAGAACAATGGCAGTAGGAGGACCATGGGAGTGGCCAGCATCTTCCATGCTCCCCCTTTCCTGATGCCACCTGCAGGGGAGCCCCGAGCAAAGTCCCCATTGCCAGGCGATGGGCTTCTACTGCAGAAGTAAGACTGCGCAGAATCATTGAGGGAGTCTTTAAAGCCAAGAAGGTTCTCAGCTGTCAGATGAGAACAGGCTTTCCTGAAGGCATGAGGAGGGGCGAAGTCATCTTTCAGATGTTCATCCTAGCCCTGTGACTGAGTACTCCCGGAGAGCAAGGCAGACTGGAATCCTGAAGGTCTGGGAGGTGGTGGCTGTTGAATCCTATACTTTGGGGTACAGAGTTGATGGAAGAAGCAGAGAATGGGGGTGAGGATCAATTGAAGAAGGAAGGAGTAAAACAAGGCAGGGCAAGAGTCTAAGATCTTACCCTGCACTTTCCAGTTGAGAGAGCGCTTGTAATACTTGATCGTATCTGGTGAGATAAGTTGGGTGATTTTCCTGGTTCAACAGATAAGGAAACAGATGTCTAGGGGCCCCAAGTAACAGTGGCAGAGTCGTGGCTAGGGACAATGGAATTGAAATCTCGGGAAGGGAAAGCTTTGTCCTCTCTATTTAGAAAAATCTTCATAAGCAATTCTCATTTGCAGCCAGAGTTGAGAACCACTGGCCTAAGCTTTCTGCCTGCTACGCCAGCGCAGTTACCAGAACCACTGCTGTCCCTGTGGAAAGCTGTGAGAATCGCACACTCAGTATGTCACAAAGATACCAGCTTCTGGGAAGCGGGCTGGTTTGAGGTAAAGTTGGACAAAGAGGAATTTTAGGAGAGCCTTATCAATATAATCCAGTTGTCAACGGTCAGAACCTGGGTGACACAACAGCTGTACCTAGAGAGAAAAATGGCTTGTACCTGAGGGAGAGGGAGCCACCACTCCTCAGCTCAGGAACTTCCGGGCCTTCCTGGAGAGGTCACAGGAGGGCAGCCCACAGGAGGTGTCGGGAAGCCCCGAGTACTGGAGAACTCTCGGCATGCACGTAAATCTGCCAAGTTCACGTTAAAGTTTAGCCCACGGTCAAGGCCAAGTCCTTCTGACTCAGTGGCTTGCTAGAGACATTTATGGGCTGCTTCTGGGAACTCCACCCAGCCTCTCCTGCTACCTCTTCTGCTGGCCAGATTCCATGCCCACTTAGGTAATGGAGGCTTGTTCCTAGGGAGCAGCCCGTTGAGATGTGTGGGTTTCCACGTGCTATCGGCAGCCATGGGACAGGCTACAAAAGACAGACCAGTCGGGCACCCTCTGCGGAGTAATTCTCCATCTTCACAGATCAGATTCTCAAGCCTGGCTGCTGCCAGCCTCGCTTATTTGTCTTAGGAGACAGTTCCCAGTGGACCTGTCCCTGAGAAAACTGTCTCTAGTAAACATTTGCATTGTTATTGAAATCTCTCTCTAAACTCCCCAAGCCAGGTAAAGCCTAATTGCCAGTTTTACCGCTGGAGAAATCCAGGCATCAAAAAAGCAGGTGATTTGTTGAGTTGGTGGGTGCTTGGGGGAATGAAGTGGAGCGTTAGGTGTTTCTAATTCCTGTGGGCTCCCAGGGGTGTGCTTACACCATGACAAGCCTTAGCAGGTCCCCAGGTGGCCTGCAATACCCGACATGGCTGGTGCTGCAAATGTCATGGGAGGCCTTGCTGGGTCTAGAACCGCAGCAGCCTGACTCCCCTTCTGGTGGGGTGGGACCAGCACAGCCCTTGGGAAAGTCTTTGGGACAGAGCCTTGGTCTGAGAAGAGGTAAGTGTAGCTCATCCCTTCTGAGTTTCCCCACCTGCTATGCAACTCCTGTCACCCTTACCTGGCCACAGCTGATTGCATCCTCACAACCCCATGGGGGCAGGATGTGGGGTGAAGAAAGAGAAAAGATAGGGAATGTATAAAATGAAGTCATTTTAACCAAGCTGCTAAAATTATTAAGTTAAGGAAATTGAGGCATGAGGAAATACTCCATTCTTATTCTAATGAGCCTGGCATCATTAACTTACACTTTTTGAACTATTTAGTCCTGCATCAATGCCTCGATATACATCTGGGCCTCCAGATGACCCTCTAATTATCCCCTGAAAGACCCACCTATACATCCACCTGACATTCATTATCCAGACCACCAGGACTTGACCTGACCTCCTGGTCCCATCTTTCTGACAGCCTGGCAGCCTTCATCCTGACTGCCTGGCATCTGACTGACAACATTCTGGGCCAATCCTAGGGCTAAGCAAGCAGGACTGATATTTCTCAAGAATGTACTTTTTACTATAAGAATGTTTAAGTTTTCTTTCTTCTTCGGAACACTTCTGGGGTTTTGTCCAGCTCTGTTCCCAGTTTGCAAACTCCAAGATCCTGGAATAAATCTCTGAGTTATTTCTAGCAAGGCCTCCAGACTTTCTGAGTCAGGGTAGGAGATGGCACAGTGCAGGGGCAGACGTTCTTGAGAGCAGGTGACCTCACTCACGGGAAGACTGTACAAGACAAACACAACTTCATCTCTTCAGCCTGGTACAAGCCGAGGCACCGAAAGCCATCCTATATAATAAAAGCATAATATGCAAATCGACTGAATGGTGAAATGACCAGTCGCTATGACACACATTCACCACCAAGGGGCAGATGCTCCCACAGGGGGAGTGCTGCTCAGCCACAAGCCAGCTGATGGCTGGCGAGTGCAGCAGCAGTGGCGGGAGCACAGGCGGGGCTGAAAGGACCCCCCACCAGTGCACAGGGTCTCTAGTTATTTCATAAAAATCATACACTGTGCCCCAAGGTCTCCTTTGATATAGTGGAAAGCAACAGCCAAAGAGAAAACTGAACAGTAATATGTATATTTCAGCTTTAGTCTGAGTCAAGGGGACATGCACCCCGATTCTCTCCCTCCCATTTCAGATCTCAGCAGACCCTGACTTCTCCATTGCAGGGTTCAGAACTTGGCCCTCAGCAGGCCCTCAATAAATGTATGCGCCAGTGAAACAACTTGCTGGGGCAAGTAGGAGTCAATCCTGGGTCCCTCCCTCCCTTTTTTCCTCCAAGGCGACCTTTGGGGCTCTGGTTTCCTGCAAGTAGTGAATTATTCATGTCTGTTCATAGATATCAAGTTGGCCCTCCCAGGTTGCCAGCAGGGTAGGGCAGGGAGGTGGCTTTGTTTAGTCTGTAAATAGGAGGCGCAACCTCCTTGTTCAAACAGCCCTTGCAGGTGGGTGACGGTTTTTGCTAAGTCATCCTGAGGATGCTCAAAGCCCCATTGTGAGAGCCTTCCTGCCCTTCCAGGCTCCTCCTCCTCCCCACCCCTTTAATAGATCCTTAAGTGGGCTCCCGCCACCTGCCAGGCTCACCCTGCACCTTCACCATGGCGTTCATTGCCAAGTCGTTCTACGACCTCAGTGCTATCAGCCTGGATGGGGAGAAGATAGATTTCAATACATTCCGAGGCAGGGCAGTGCTGATTGAGAACGTAGCATCGCTCTGAGGCACAACCACTCGGGACTACACCCAGCTCAACGAGCTGCAATGCCGCTTTCCCAGGCGCCTGGTGGTTCTTGGCTTCCCTTGCAATCAATTTGGACATCAGGTGAGGGGTCCCTTGTATTACACACAAGGGGTTGGGTTGTCTAGTAGGCTAAGGGGAGGGGAGAAAGACTGTGTGTGTTGGAGTGTCTGGAATCGGGAGCATGTTTTGTCAATGTAGGTCTTTAGTACATGTGACTACCAAGGGGAAGTTTACATATGATTCTGTCTGTGATTAAAGACCGAGGGTGTGGATTTTTTTTTATTTTTTTTATTGCTTATTGTCTTCCCACTATGCTCAGTGAGGGCTGGTACCAGGTCTGTTTCTCTCTCTATTGAATTATCAGTGCCTCAGATATAGAAGATACTCATTAAATATTTGCTAAGTGAATGAATGGAGAAATAAAAAGATCAAAATCACAGGAGGACTGAACTGACTCAGGAGACCTTCGTTCTAGCTGGCGTTGGTTCTGCTACTTAATGGCTCTGTGCCCTAGGAAGAGTCACTCTTTCTGTTTTAGTTTCCTCATCTCTAAACTGGGGAAAATACCACGTATCTCATAGGATTATTGAGAGGCTTCGAGGATAAGGTATACAAAAGTAATATGCAAATGCAAGCAACTTAACTGTTTAGATTGAAGACTTTTATTTGCTTGTTTGAAATCAGCCAAGTAGAGAGTGAATTTGAGGGAAAGCTAAGGGTGTTATGTCTCCTCCGGGCATCACAGGCACCTCTTTGTCTCTGATTAATGGGTCAAGTTGTTACAGAGCTTCAGCCCACACACCTCAAGTTATCTTTTAGGGGTTCTTCTATTTTCACGTATTGTTTTAACTGCACAAGCAGGCAGAATGTCCTCAACTGAACCCTCTCATTATAATCCCCTTAGCTCAATTCATAGTGGCATGAAGAGAAGGAAGAGATTAGCAGAGATATATGCAGGAAGACAAATGTCATTGGCTGTGACAAACCTGAGCCCACACCATTACTGCTCTGACTGTTCCTTAAATGTCTCGGTCTGTTTCTAGGCTTGGCCAAAGCAGGAGAGATAGAAAGGGCAAAACCTCTTCATTTTATTTTATTTATTTTTAAAATATTTTTATTGATTTCAGAGAGGAAGGGAGAGGGAGAAAGAGATGGAAACATCTATGATGAGAGAGAGTCATTGATTGGCTGCCTCCTGCATGCCTCACAATGGGGAACTAGCCCTCAACTAGGGCACGTGCCCTGACCAGGAATCAAACTGTGACCACACCCTAGCTGGTTTGGCTCAGTGGATAGAGTGTCAGCCTGTGGACTGAAGGATCCCAGGTTCGATTCTGGTCAAGGGCACATGCCTAGGTTTCCGACTTGATCCCCAGTGGGGGGCATGCAGGAGGCAGCCGATCAATGATTCTCTCTCATCATTGATGTTTCTATCTCTCTCTCCCTCTCGCTTCATCTCTGAAATCAATAAAAATATATTAAAAACAAACAAACAAAACCCGTGACCTCCTGCTTCATAGGTCAATGCTCAACCACTGAGCCATGCCAGCTGGACTAAAGCAAATTTCTTCAGAGGTGTCTCTCTGGCCTGGAGGTGCTTCCAGACTCACACCATCACTCCCAGCTAGCTAGTTGCTGGAGGGAGTCCACAACCTACCAGTAGCCAGACAGCCATTTGCATTAGAGAGGAGAAGCCTAATAGAGATGGATTCTAGGCTCAAGATGTCATGAAGGCCTAGAACTGACTGTACTAATTGGTCCTAGTGGGTCAGAAGCAGGGACTTTCTCCCAGAGGGAGATACCCGACTCTTACTAGACTTGGAGGGGGGAGGAAAATAAGGGTTTCCTTAGGTCGTTTGGGCACATCATGGGTGGGGAATGCTGAGTGGGGACAGATCGGTGATGGCAGCAGGAGGGAAAGACAAGTAACAGGTTCAGGCTAAAGCATTCACAGCTGAGCAGACTGAGTGTGAGGGGCAGGAGTCTTGGGATAGCAGTCCAGAAATGAAAGGAATGATAGTTACATATTCACAACCTTTAGCCCTCAAGCACTTAATTTCCTTAACTCCCTCTTCCCCTGGCCTATTCCAGAACCCTAAACCCTCTAACCCACAAACCCCTCCATCCTATTAATTCATCCCTGTTAGTCACTAAGTAGTTACATTTAGAATACATTCACTGATGTCTCTAAGGCACTTTGCCTTGTGGCACCTGAAAACGAGACTTCCTTGGATGGGACTCTTCCTTCAGCAAAGCTCCCTCCTACTTGCACTTCAGATGTAGGACAAAGCAGATGAAAGCAAGAAGCGCAAACCCATTCCCCTCGGCCTCAATTTCACCCTTGGCTTGAGGAGCTGAGTAGGGCAAAGGCAAAGGCCTCAACATTCACATGTAATCAGAAGCAACAGAGGCAAAGCCAGGGCACAGGCAGGGCAAGGTGGTCGCAGGATGCGTGTGTCGGCATGTGTGGGCAGGTAAGTAGGAGAGTTCTTGGCAGTACGGCCTGAGCCTCCTTTCCCTTTCTATTGCCCTGAACTTAAGGTTCCTTGAGATTCAGACAGATACACTAAGAACTGCTCAGGGTAGATTGGAGAGAGAAACAATAGTTCAAAAATGCTAAGTCTCTCAGTAGAAGAACAGCCAAGATGGGAACTGCAAAAACTTTCAGAAATGGCCTAGCAAGACATACTAGCTGTGAGAGGGAAAACACCAAGTCAAGGGTAGGGCAGAGCAAAAGAAGAAGGGAAGAAAAAAGTAACACAGAAAAGAATGATCCTGGGGAGGAGTCTAGAAGGTGAAAGGTTTGCTTTGTGGACCCTTCATTCCCCCTGCCTTTTTCCACGCTCTTGGTCTTTTTCCTCCCCCAGGAGAACTGTCAGAATGAGGAGATCCTGAACAGTCTCAAGTACGTCCGCCCTGGGGGTGGATTCCAGCCCACCTTCACCCTTGCCCAGAAGTGTGATGTGAATGGTCAGAATGAGCATCCTGTCTTCGCCTACCTGAAGGACAAGCTCCCCTACCCCTATGATGACCCATTTTCTCTCATGACCGATCCCAAGTACATCATTTGGAGCCCAGTGCGCCGCTCAGATGTGTCCTGGAACTTTGAGAAGTTCCTTATCGGGCCGGAGGGGGAGCCTTTCCGGCGCTACAGCCGCACCTTCCAAACCGTCAACATCGAGCCGGACATCAAGCGTCTCCTCAAAGTTGCCATATAGACGCGGGCTGCTCAGCACACAGATCTCCTACTCCATCCAGCCCCTGAGTATCTCTCCTTAGGATTCAGAGTGTCCTCGGGAGACACTGCTGGACCTGAGCTGCCCCCTGAGATCGTTCTCCTTCCTCAAAGAGCCTTGCCTTTCCTATCAGCCTGTTTCTCTCCCAACCTTCTGGTTGGTGATTCAACTTGGCCTCCAAGACGTAGGCGAGCTCTGGGCCTTCACAGAATGATGGCACCGTCCTCAACCTGTATGGGCGGGGTCTGAGACATGTGAAGAGCCCGTGCCAGCCTGCTAGCCGAGTCCAATAAATGGCAGGTGTGGAAATGGCCAGACGCTCTGTGTCTTCTTCCTTGACAGGGTGGAGGGATGGTGCAAACTGCAGGGGGCCAGAGGAGCTGGCAGCACACCAAGGCTTGGGAGAGGGAGGCTCTGATCAAGGGGACCCCCTAACTGCTGCCTGGAAAGCAGGCCCTGGTCAAGTTCTTCGAGGCAGGTGGAGTGGCAGGAAAGTAAATTGTTTTATTATTTTATGGCTCTTCTCCAGAACTGTGGGAAAGAGGGGGGAAAGAGGAGGGCAAGACAATGGGCCCTTTGGTTGGGGTACTAGGGGGTTAGAGGATTCCCAGAAGTCGAGGTTATCGAGGCTATCGCGATGGGTACTGGGCCAATTAAATATTACCTGCCCCTTGAGGGTTTCCTGGGAAGTCAATTCGGTGGACTTTCACTAGCAGCAGGGTGGGGAGGGTGCAGTTACTGGTACAAAAGGGCACTTCATCGGTTTCCTGGAAACCTTGCTGAGCGCACTTGTTTCTGATCTTGTGCTAGACTGACTCTCCCTCCTTTATAACGTTCACATTGCACCCTTGTCTTTCTCAGCCTCGCAGATTCACAAGTTCAGGCACAAGACAAACAAGTTTAGGCGTGAACAATCGGCTTCGTTTCTCCCACAAGGGTGGGGATGGGCCAGGGCCTCCCTTCCCAGACTGCCAACATGACAGCTGTTCTCTGTGACAGCAGAGTTCTGCCCAATGGCATTGTGAGGACGGTGTCCAGGGTCCTCATCTCGTCCAGGCACACTCCCAAAACACGCCACCGCCAAGGCCAGCCCTGATCATGCTCTGGAAAGGACCTGCTGAAAGGCCCCTGCCCTGTCACTCCGCCCCACAAACCTCTCCTAGAAACTTCTCATTGCACCTTTCCTTCTCTGACCACTAGATGGGATATTTCACTTCTCTTTAGTGAAGCTCTGAAGGGACAGTTCTCCAGACTGAACACACTGCTTGAGAACGCCAGTGCTGAGGGGAAAGGCTTTTCCTGCAAGGCTCCCCAGACTATTTTCTAAGCACTTGCATCTTCTGAGAAGCAAATGTGGAACAGAGGTTAAGGATCCCATGGTCTGAGCTTCAACTAAAACTATGTCATCGACTGTGCTTTCTTTCGAAAGGGTAATCTGAGCCTTATAGTGGGAATCCCCTGGCACCCTTCTGCCGGGCCTTCTGCTAAATTAAGGTTGCCCTTGACTTGCAAACTCAAACCTTTTAAGATTCCTGCTCTTAAAGCAAACATTGGGGTATGGAGTTGGGGGGGGGGGGGAGGGAGTAGGACCAACCACTGATTTTAGAGCAATAACTGCAGAGACAAATTGCTTCCCTGAAATGAAATACAGAATTCATGTTGGATGCTAGAATGACTTGTTCATCATCTTGATAGTGTTATAGCCTGTGTTAGGTCTAGTAACAGAGGCAGCTATCCTGGATGTCGGCATTATGCTACAGGCAATTTAGGGCCTGACATGCCAGTACAATGTGTTGGGTCTTTCCCATGAGGCTCGAGTTGAATTATTTAGAGATCCCAAAGGAATGGGAATTATAAGTGGTTTTGCAGGGAGAGTCAGAAAGGACCCTAATGCTAGGAAGAGGGCCCCTCCTTTGTGCAGGGGAAATGCTATTTGCTTCAGAAGGGACCTGACCAGTTTGGCTCAGGAAGGAACAGGGCGGCAGGGCTGGAGGAACGTTTTTTACAAGGGTGCTTTGTTTTACTATATCATTACTTGTGCTGTTGTTAAAATCAAATAAGAAACTGTTTCCTTAAGTCCTCATCTTGTTCGTCGCCCTTGTACATCCTCAATAGTATCCACTTATGGTCATAAACTTAATGACAAAGCAAAGCTTTATATAATCACCCATTTTCCTAGATCAACAAAATCTTTTAATCAAATTTCCAGAGGGGCACTCAGGAAGCAGGGAGAAGGCTCATCAACAAGCTTCCCCACAAGTGCTGAGGTAATGCTGCTCCATTTAGAGGGACAGAGATCATCGTTTCTCTGAGGGCTCTTCCAAAAATACAGCCACTGGCTTCAAATAACTGATTTCAGAGGATCAAGGTACGAAATGAAACTGATGATTATTTCCATAACCATGTTCCCATAGCTATTTGTCCTTAGTTTAAGAAAGCTAGCCAACCTCTAATTGGTGATTTCTTATAATCACTATCACAATCATCATCCAAACTACCATTTAGTATACTCATATACTGCACTGAGTACTTTATTTATTTATTTTTTTTAAAGAGAGGGAGGAAGGGAGGAAGAGAAACATCGATGTGAGAGAGATACATTGATCTGTTGCCACCTGTATGTGCACCAATTGGGGATCGAACCTGCAACCTAGGTATGTACCCTGACCAGGAATCGAACCCACAACCTTCTTTTCTTTTTATCCTCACCCAAGGATATTTTCTCCATTGATTTCTAGAGAGAGATGCAAGGGAGGGAGGAGGGGGAGAGAGAGACAGAGAGAGAGAGAGAAACACTGACATGAACAAGACACGACTGGCTGCCTCCTGCACATGCCCCTACTGGGCTAGGGAACCTGCAACCAAGGTACGTGCCCTTGACAGGGAATCAAACTCACAACCTTTGGTCCGAGGGTTGACACTCTAACCACTGCTCCAAACTGGTCAGGGCTGAACCCACATCCTCCTGGTGCACAGGACAATGCTCAACTGAGCCACACTGGCTAGGGCTACACTAAGTACTTTAAATAGGTTAGGCCAGTGGTCGGCAAACTGCGGCTCGGCAAACCGCGGCTCATGAGCCACATGCAGTTCTTTGGCCCCTTGAGTGTGGCTCTTCCACAAAATACCGACTTCTGCGCATGGGCCACGAAGTTTGAATCGCACTGTACGAGCGCCCCCGCACATGGTATTTTGTGGAAGAGCCACACTAAAGGGGCCAAAGAGCCGCAGTTTGCTGACCACGGGGTTAGGCTAATTAATCCTCATATTGACCCTGCAAGGAATTTTTATCTCTATTTAAAGAGAAGGAAAGTAATAGTGTCAACAATATAAATAAATGGTAATTGAGTAAGACACCTGCCAAGGACAAAGGACTATAGAGTAGCAGAATTGAAAGTTAAACCCAGGTCAGCCTGACTCCAAAGCCCCTACTCTTAACCACGACACCACTGCTTCCTTCTATCTCAGTTTCTTCATAAAGACCACTGACAGCTGCCTATCCACCCCACACTGTACAACCTAAAAACCTTTCACTTATATCATTTGATTTAAAAACTTCACAAAGGAAGCATGATTATTTCTATTCTTTCATTAAAGAAACCAAGGTACAGATAGAATATAAGACTTGTCTAACCTCCCACCATGAGCATGTGGCAAAGCTAATTCTAGACCCAGGTACTTGATTTCCTTTCTCCCCATCCATAGTGTGTCTCACAATAGAGACTTGTTTTACAGCCAAGAAATACACATGTTAAAGCTGAGAGCCTCAAATTAAGTCAATAACTTAACCTTGCTCACAAAAGAATAAGACGGAAAGGATTGCTGATACACTGAAATAAAGAACAGTGAACATATATATTTTTAGTGATAACTTACAAGTAACAAACCATATCTGGTTGTGCCCAGACTATATAATGTATCCATTAATTAGTATTGGGAGAACCCAGAACAACTTGAGAAAGACAGAGCTAGCTAAATCAACACAATAAACATACTGAGCTTTGAACTCCAAGATCTGAACTTGGCAGACCCAGATCAGTACCTCATGGGGCAAACAGAGAAAGAATGAGGTGTCAGGACATGCCCACACCCCCAATTACACCTATAGGTGAAGCCTTGTCCTTCTTGTATCTCAGGATAGGAAGGTAAAAAAAGACTGATGCTTTTTGCCTGGTTCCTCTTTATTTAAACAGAAAAATAGACTCAGTAGAATTGGGTTCAAAAGGTCTTTATTCTTTTAGATCCAGAGAAAAATTTTAGAAGATGAAAAAGAAAGTATCACAAAACATAGCATGATGTTGGTAAAATAATAAAATATATGGATAGGATTTTATGTTTTAAATTTTTGTAGTATATTTAGCTCAAAATAGATAATAATTGGACATCTTGCAATAGATGAAGATATCAGTGGAGGCATGTGAAATTGTCCTCTTGAGCTCCAAATGACTAAATTGGAAGCATTCAAACCCCAAAAAGGGACGATTCAGAGGCTGTAACGGGCTTAGTGCTATTTAAAGTAATGAAGCACTTTCTCTACTTTCTGGATTCATTTCACCAAATGATTTCCTCAGCAGGTCAGATATAGATTTGCAGTAAGTGGAAAATATTTTCCAGGAATAAAACAACTGATTCCTAAGGAGCAGCTAACTGAGCTTTTCCAAATCATAAATTTTGGTCTGACACGCCTTAGTTTCTCAGAGGGCGGTCACCGATATTCTCAGACTCTCCCTGACCTTGCCAGGCCCTCTACTGCATGTGCACTGAACGCTCCTGAGAGGGAGTGACCACTGGCTGTGTGGCCCTGAGTGAGCTACTCAACTTCTGGTGCTTAGTTTCTTTGGCTCTAAAACCGGATTAATAATAGTACATACCTCATGGAGCTGTGAACGAGCATTAAATCAGTGCTTTTTAAAAAGGCCTTGCCACAAAGTAAGGACTCAAGAAACCTCAGCCTTTATTATCCCCGTTATATAACAAAGCTTTTCCCTGGTATCAATAATGATCACTTTGCTCACTTTTTTTCCTTATAAGCAAAGCCTTAGTCCAGAATGCCTAAGTCTCTTAGATCTGAAGAGGAAACAACTTCGTTTCTAATGCCTAACCCTTTTAAGTTTGGTCTCACAATGAGAACTAACTGAAGCCATCTCATTTGTATCTAGTTCTTTCTATGCTTTCCAGAGCATTTTACATTCATTATTTATTTGGATCTCTCAATAATACTGTGCAGGATATATAATATCAATTCTTATTAGACCAATTTTTTAAAAGGGGGACAAAAAAATAGAGTAATGCTTTGCTTAATGGTTGTGCTGCTACCAAATGGCAAGGGGCCTAAATGCCAGAGTTTAGAACACCCAGTATTCATTCAACTATGGAAGTTAAGATAGTCTAGATTCCTTTGGAGCAAAAGAAACCATTCTATTTATATTAACAAAAGTCCACACTTTATTCAGATTTCCCCAAATGTCCTTTTTCTGGTGTAAGAGCCCATTCAGGATATGACATTGCATTCAGTAGTTGTTTACTTACTTACTTTGAGTAAATCAGTTTCTCAGATGTCCTTATCTTTGATGACCTGACAGTTGTGAGGAGCACTGGTCAGGTATTTTGTAGAATGTCCCTGAACTGGGATTTGTTTGATGTTTTTCTAATGATGAGACTGGAGTTACGGTTTTTGGGGAGGATACTACAAAGGTAGAGTGACATTCTCATCACATCATGCTATCACATGGCCTTTCATCAATGATGTTAACCTTGATCCGGGCTAGTGTTTGTCCCCTTTCAATACTATCCTCTGGAGGGAAGTCAACACACACACTCACACTTAAGGAGTGGGGAATATCTACATACATTATTTGAAAATCTTTTGCATGGGAGATTTGCTATTGTAATGTATATATTTACTTATTCAATCATTTATTTATGTCAGTATGGATTCATGAATATTTATTTTATAGTTTGGGTTATAATCCAATGCTACTTAACTTTTTACTCCAATTGTTCCAGCTTTGGTTACTGGGAGCTCCTTCACTTGGCTCTTCTGTCCTTCGGACATCCCCCACCATTGTGATTTTTTTCTGAGCACTTTCTTTTTTTTTTTTTTTGTGGCACAAGATGCTCCAGGCTCATCTTGAGTATTTATAGCCCTAATCCTAGAGTAAGTCATTTCTCCAAGGAGCCCTGCTTCCTTTTACTGGAACCAAGATCTGGGCACTAGGTTCTCCCATTCTAATTATTTTTAGCCACATAGCACTAACAAAGATGCTTCATTCTGGCTGCACCAATGTGAATTGGGAACTTTGGCAGAAGAGCCTCAGCTCTAGAGAACAGTAATCCCCCAAATTACTTCTTTTCTTTCAAAGAATAGGTAAGTCTAAGCAGAAACAAATAAGCAAATAATTTCCATTATAAACTAAGACAAACCATCAGGTTTGCAGTATTGTAACCAACACAACCTAGTTCTACAGCACTGCAGAAGGGTCCTTAGAATAACAGAGTCATTTGTCGGGGGTCATCAGGGAGAATGCTGATAGTATCTTCAGCTTTGCCACATAACAAACACAGCATGGTGTACTCCTAGAACAAGATAAAGTGCATCATTACTGTGAGGGACAGGGAGGAAGATGCTTCCTGACTTACTCAGGTGCTGTTCTCTACATCGCCGTGGATATTCTTCCTGTAAGTTAAGTCAATTTCAACACCTATAAACAATGTCTTAGGTTTATTCTGTGTATCCCATAGCCTTTTGTTTATATAAACTGAATACACGCTGATGCTCTATTTACTATGAATACAAGAATGCCATCTTGGAAATGCATGGCCATTTCTTGGACTTAAAAAACACACATATTGGGCTTGGTTAGGGCTGCTATTTGAGTGTGGGCCCTAAGGACAAATTCCTGGTCATAGAGCTGTTCCTTTCTAGGAGATTTAGCACTGATGTGCAATAGAAATGATTTTTAAAAGAATAAACAAGGGAGAAAATTCCTAAGCCCAAAAAGCTACTTAACCTACCCCAAGAAAATAAAAAATTATATTAAATCCACGAGTCCGTCAAGCATGACTCATATTTAGATAGTCAGTTATCTGGAATTTGATCTATTTAGAGTTTTATGTTTCTTGGGTTTAACCAATGTTCAGACTAGTGACAGAAGGGATTCTGTTTCAAGCAAAAATCCTCAGGGCAAAGTCCTGTTCTAATAGAGGTCCCTTTCTAGAATATTTAATATGTGCATAAACTATAGAAACATTTCTTTTAAACCTTTTGCTTAAAAACCTTTATCTTCTTTAGGAAAACAAAATCTATGTCAAATCGATACGTATTTCTGCACCTGACACTGAGATGCTAGCTGTCTGGCAACTGATCAGTCAAGGCAGTTAGTGGAGAGTCACTAGAGAGAGGGCCACAGAGATAAACAACGGCTACAGCACGAAGACTCAGAATCAGGCAACTGCCTTTCCATTTCCTTCGAGTGAGTTCGGCAGGGAGCTTAACTGTGCAGTGGACTGTTTCTTAAAGACTACACGTAATTTTAAAGTCTACTCCACACACACTGTAGAAATAAATAGAGGCTAGACCTCAGCAAACAAATGAAAGTCCTATGAATTAAAAATAAAATAAAAATCCAGTCTCTCCAAGGTCTTTTACTGCCTTCAAATACTTCTGCTTTCACCCATTGGACATTACCAGTAGGATGTCAGCCTCCCACTGAAATGAAGACGAAAAAGGTAATAAAGTCAAATGGGACTATTTGTGAAGCTAGATAAATGTCTGAGTTTTCAACCAATCTATCCATTGTCAAGTTTTTATTTAGTGCAAGAAACACTGGTAGACATGAAAGAAGGCAAGGACAAAACTGACCGTACAAAACTTACAACCTAATTTGGGAGAAAAAACAAACACACACCTAACATATGGTATAATTTGTAAAGATTGATTAGAGGCAGTCTGTATTCCAAATTTCATTGTAGGTCAACTGTTAGGAATTCAAAAGCAGTTTCCCACAGAAGTAGTTGTACCCGACAGATTCCCAGGAACTCCAGGGAGTCTTTTAAATTTATATTGTACAAGCACTATAGATTCTAACCATATATAGCAGCACTTCTGTGGGAAAATATGTCTAGAATTCTACCTTGGAGTGCCAGAAACATATCTCCATGTGCTGCCAGGAATGTGGTGGGATTGGGAAACCTTTTACCAAAACTAGCCAACTTGGGAGAATAAGAATTCCTCCCAGTTATTCATGGAGACCCTCAAAGGCTCCACCTGGGCAAAGCCAAAGGGCACAGATTTGGAAGGAAGGGTGGAGTGGGTGGAATCACCTTTGGGTGAGACCAGATCCTCTGGCTTATTCTGAGGTCCCATGGCTAGATCACAGAAGTCCTTTTCTCTATCACTATATATTAATTCTGGCTCTAAGGCCTCTTCCTCCCTGGTCCAAAGAGGAACAGAAAGCAATCTCACAGTCCCCTCTTGTTTCCTGGGGCAAACACATAGTCATTTTAATGGCGTTTAGGGTGATATAAAGAATAAAGAATATCTGTAATCATTCATAATGTATTTTCCACCAACTCTGTACTTCTATCTCTACTTTCCCCTCTATTCTTGCCATCAGAAAATCTTCTTTGTTTAACAATGGCATTGTGGTTGCTTTATAAACAGGGATACATACTGACATATTTGTAGAAGTAGTGATACATTTGGCATTTGTTTCAAAATTATCCTGTGAGGAGACAAGGGAATGGTGAGGTACAATTAAAGCTGGGTAATGGAGGTTAATACTCTATTCTGCCTATTTTTTATTATGTTTAAAATTCCTATAAGACATTTAAAACAAAACAATACATTATCAATGGTGGGAATTGCACTTTAAACCTGAACCACTGCCGGAATAAGATGAGGCTGAATAAGGTGGGGAAGAGAAAACTGAGTCACAGCAGCTGAGAATGAAGACCTACAGGGCCTGCTATAGGTACAAGAAGTGCTCAGAAAAGGAGAAAGAAGTATGGGCTGAACTGTCAAGAGCAAGGGGATAAAATTTAAACTCAGTTTAAAGAGGTAAGATTTAGTTGGCTTGAAGATAGAGAAAGGGACCAGTCAAGGAAAAAGTCCGAATAAGGACAGTGATATGAAAAAGGGCAGCATATCCTATGAAGTAGCAGAGGAGTGACAGGGTGATATGCTTAAGGAAGATTAACTGAGGGCAGAGTGCAGAACTACAGTTTGGGGGCTGCTGCAGTAATTTGGTTTGAGTGGCTATTGTCCTTGACACAAGGTTTGGCAATGGAGCAAAAATAAGAGAAATAGAGGAAAAAAGAGGGCAGGTTAAGATATTAGGCTTAGAGAAGGAGATTTGGAAGATATCTGATAGGTTTTAAATGAGACGGAGTGTGCTCACTATTTGATGGAGTATAGAGAAGGTCCTAGCCAGATACCAAAGCTTAGGGGGAAAGGAGGGAAAACAGGAAAGGAAACCAGAGAAAAAGCAAATGAGCAGCTAAATGATTTAAAAGAAATATAAAATAGTCTAGCACTATGGACCTAAGTGAAGCAATGCTTTAAAAAGACAACAATGGTTAACAAAACCAGAATCAGAAGAGATACTAAAAGAGGTAAGAACTATTCTGGGAAACCTATGAGAGAAGAGTTTTAGAAAAGTGAAAATGAAAACCAGTTTGTAGTGGTTAAGAGGAACATAGAGAAATAAGGGAAGCAGGATATAAACCTATTCAAGTAATAAAGCAAAAGGAAGGCAGATGATGAGAGGATGCATCAAAGAGGGGCTAAGTAAAATAAAAAGTTTAGTTTATTTTTAACAAATAAAGGACAGAGTATATTGAATGTAGACAATGTTAAGTCCCATGGAAAAAAAGAGTTTGCTAAAGAGAGAAGGTAACAGGAGACTCCTGAAGAAATGGCAGGGGTAAGCGTCAGAGGAAATGAAGCTCTCCGCTGTCACAGGAGGGCAGGAAGAAGTCTAAGGTCGGTGCTATGTGGGGTGCACATGAGGAGAGCAGTGGGAAACTAGGGAAAGTGAAGCCACCGCCCAGCAAGAACGCTGGAAAGAGGAGTCTGGACATTTACTGTAGCTAAAGGTGAGCTACGAAGGGCCATCGAGGTAGTCTGATGGCAGAATTTCACATATGAGAGGGAGAAGGTGGATGCTGGGAGAGAGAACACTGGAGATCAAGAGTCCAGTCTAAGAGATTTTTTTCCAAGAGAACTTCACACTATCTGGGCATTGTGACAGTAAACCATCCTTCTTTCACAGAGTAATTTCTAGGGCAGCTTTGAACATGGCTGCATTTAGTCATAAAGGAAAATCAGCCTGAGTTTGGTCTCGTGGCAGCAATATACAATGGCTCAATTAGGGCATGAACAAGCAATCTCAATATCCATTTAGGAACTCTAAAAAGCTCTCAGGTCCTTCAGAAGCTTCTGGAAAATAGCTACAAGCATTCCTTTCCTCCCATGAAAGGATGGAGCTGCTCCTTTAAGCTCATGGCATGCTTGTTCCCCTATCTGGCCACTGCTCATTCACTGAAATCTTGATTTCGGCCTCGGTTACATATATCATATAAATATTTTTTTAAATATATTTTATTGATTTTAGAGAGGAAAGGAGCGGGGGAGAGAGAAACATCAATGATGAGAGAGAATCATTGATTGGCTGCCTCCTGCACGCCCCCCCACTGGGGATCGAGCCCGCAACCCAGGCATGTGCCCTTGGCTGGAATCCCTCAGGACCCCTCAGTCTGCAGGCCGCCGCTCTATCCATTGAGCCAAACCAGCTAGGGCTATAAATACTTTTTGAGGTATAATTTTTGGATATTGAGGAGATGCAGTCAAGATGCTATTTATTTATAAGCATAATATATTAGACCATATTATGACAGGTGACTAAGTGTTTTCTTGCACACTAAAATAAGAATGCGAGTGGTTATACTATTCTATAATATTCTATTATTAAAGATTTTTTATTTTTTTCCTAATTATACTATTACCCAAATCTGGAGGATTTAAAAAAATTCCTTGGCCTGTTAAAAGCGCTAACCTAATACTTATATCCTGTGGATGAACATTTAGTTCACACTAAATAAGTAACTCAAATTGAAGGCTTGAAAATGGAGACAGTGAGGGACAGACGCAGGCTGCAGCGTGTCCTCACGGTTAAAGTGTGCCCTTGGCTCTCCTGCACGGTCCAGCTTTCCTTCCTGACCTTTAGACCTACTTCAGGCCTACACGAACCCGTAGAATTCTGTTGCATTCTTCGCATGCTCTGACAATTGTCTAAGGACTAAGCCTTATTCTCTGTAAATCCCTATTCTCTGTCCTAAGAGTGGTTCAACGTCTCTCCTCCAACCTTGGTACGTCCATTTTGTTATTTTACCTACCAAATAATATTAAAATGTCTTACTGCAATGGAGACTACAGAATTGCTCAACTCTACATGCCTATTAGGGAAAACCTCCTTATCAATTTCCATGCCCAGCAAGTATGATGGCAGTGGGTGGGCCAACACTCAAAGCCAAAAACTGTGCAATCATATAACTACATAGAAAAAAGATACACAATAGTAACCTCATAGGAATGTTCTTCATAAAATGACAGGACTGAGAAATCATCTGTAAAATACACACTCTGATTTCTGATTCTTGTGAAGACAGGTTTGAGCAGATCCACCCACATCTAAAGTTTCTCTCTCAAGCTACACAGGTACAAGAGAGGGATGGTCTCTTCTAATATTCGCTAGTACTTCATTTATGAAAACTATATCCAGATTTTCAAGATTCTTTTATCTTCCCCCACCAATAACATACCCATAGTTATACATTTACCTGAAATTCATCCATGATACTGAATGTATATTCATGTCTGGCTACTACGTGATGACAATTCTGACATAGATCTGCCAAAACAGAGAGAGACTTAAATATTAAATAAGTCCTGGAAGGTGTCTTAAGGCAGTAGAATTTCTATTCTCAGCAATGGTATTGCTTTAAAACATCTACCTTGAAAAGAAATCCAGAATTCGAGACATAGCAACACTACATAATTAAGAGCCTAAGTTCAGACACTCAATGTGCACATATTAATTCCCATTGAATGCTCTCTAAGGTAATCAGTAAACAGATATGTAAGGCTGCTTTTTAAACCATTTAGACCTATCTAACTATATAAAAGCTTTTATTCTCTGGAATGATAGAAATTGTGCTATGACAACCAATCATAAATAAACAACTAATGCTAGACATTAAAATAAATCTAGCGATAAAAAAAATACTCTAGTGAAAACAATATGATAGCCCTAGCCAGTTTGGCTCGGTAGATAGAGCATGGGCCCATGGACTGAAGGGTCCTGGTTTTGATTCTGGTCAAGGGCATGTACCTCGGTTGCAGACTTGATCCCTGGTCCTGGCCAGGGCTCAAGCGGGGGGTAACCAATCAATGTGTCTCTCTTACGTAAATGTTTCTCTCTCTCTCCTCCTTCCCACTCTCTCTAAAAAAATCAATGGAAAAAATATCCTCAGCTGAGGATTAACAGAACAAAACAATATGATAATAATAACTATGATTTATTGAGTGTTTACAGTGTGCCAGATGTTTTAAATATGTTGTATCCGTTTATCCATTTAATCTTCTCAAAAACTCAAAGAGGTAGATACAATTTTTAGGGATAAGGAAACAAACGCATACTGTAGTTATATAACTAGGAAGACTACTGAGTTAGCAAGTATTGGAAACAGAACTCAACACCAAGCATTCTGGCTCCAGAACCCTTGCTCTTAACCACTATGACTTACTACCTGAAAGGAAATTGAGTTTAAAACATTATATCTATAAGAAAGAAAAAGATTCTTCTAATTTAGAAAAATTTTTTTGATAGTCTGACTCTATTCTAAAGGCTTACTGTTTTTATACCCCTCTTGCAAAATATCATTAGTTGTACATTTATTCCTTATATATTCAGAACATATCAAAGAACTAGGACACAAGCCAAAAGGAGATCTGAACAATGTAACTACTTGCTAACATATCTGGGCACTAAAGTGTACATATACTTAATTTATTCACAGAACTTTGTAGAGCCAATCTCAGAATTGATTTATTTTTATTATCCATAGTTTGTTTGTTTGGTTTCCCATTATTGAGGATGAGGAGCAGCATATACAGGGAGCATATTTACAGCAGCAAAAGAAACAACAGACTGGCCCTGGCCTGTGTGGCTCAGTTGTCTGAGATTCGTCCCATGCACCAAAAGATCACTGGTTCAATTTTGGTAAGGACACATGCCCAGGTTGTGGGTTTGACCCCTGGTGGGAGGCAACAGATAGATGTTTCTCTCAAATCAATGTTTCTCTCTCTCTCCCAGTCCCCTTTCCTCTCTCTCTCTACAATTAATAAAAACATGTTTTTTTTAAAAAAGCGTGGCTCCTAAGTTTAAAAAAAAAAAAAAGACATAGAAGACTGATAGTGAGATAGGAGACCAAAAAAAGCTTTCTTTAAAAGGAGAAACAGGACCATAGAACTCAGAGACATTTAAAATAGGGGCAAACATGGCTTCTCGGCCTTTTGGCTAAGATAAAGTGTAAAACAGAAGCAAGCAACCCTAAACACTTTAATAGCTATAGGAGGACATCACTGTATTATACTACATATAGTGGAAAATGAACACATGGATGACCCTAAGGTTATGACCCTTGTTTCAGAAGGCATAAAGGCTTTAAAAATAAACAAACAAAAATGGTGCCTGAATCATAAGCTTCAATAATCTCCAAAAGTCATTTAAGTAGAATATCTGATGCTAGATAAATGAGGTGCTACTTATAATTTTCTCTTAAAAACCTAACTAACTAGTAATTATTTGTTGTAATATATTAAAATATGCCTCATCATACTTCACACAACATACCAACTTCCAAAAGCCAATACCTGCTAACAGACTTGCGTGAAAAGAAAGGGCCACTGCCCTGGCCTGTGTTGCTAAGTGGTTAGAGCGCCGGCCTTTGCACCAAAGGGTCACGGGTTCTATTCCCAGTCAAGGGCATGTACCCGGGTTGTAGGTTCAATCCCCGGCCACAGTGGGGGCAGGTACAGGAGGCAACCAATAGAAAATCGATGGAAAAATATCCTCAGATGAGGATTAACAAAACAAACAAAAAAAAGGTCTACTTACGATCATAGGTAACTATTTCTTCTCCATCTTCCTCTTTCAAGGATTTGTTTGTGATCAGCATAAAATCCCGCTTACCACACACTGCACAGCCAGTAAAGTTCAGCAAGAAAGATCCATTCTCCAGGCAAATGTTACCCTAAAATAATAAAAATAGCAATTTAATTTTCTTATATTTCAAAATCCTTGGTGAAAATGATTAATAGATTTAAAATCTCTAAAGGCAAAAAAAAAAAAAGCACCAAGATTTACTTGCTTGAAGGCAAAACCAATTAATTTTTGAAATTATTATTTTTTCCTCTAGATGTGCTATTCATGGTAAATAAAACTGAAATGGTGTTAGAGCTGTAAGTCTCTGAAATATGCAACTATGTTTAAGAGAAATAAATGCAAATGGATATTCAGAAACAATTAATGAAGCTTTAATAATATAAAATATGAAAAGAAAAAAGTAAAGAAACATAATAGCAAACAATATTAAATGAGGTATCTTATCATAAAACTAGAATTAAAATTCAATCAAAATGGAAACACTGAGCCAATAAGAAAAATGATCTTATACACTGCAATGCTCAGTTGATTGTTGAAACACCATTTTCTGAAGCCTTAAAAATACCGTAACATAAACAAACAAAATAGACTCTTAGCTCTATAGAGGTCAGTCCTAAAGAATATATGTGATTTAGGCAGAGGAGATACACTCTGCAATTCATCAGACTAACACCATGGCAATTCAAAGAGAAAGAGGTCTGCTTCATCACCAAGAAACTAACAATTTATGCTCCTGGCTCAGGGGAAGTCTCTGTTCAAGGCTTACTAATAATTGTTCACAACTAAGAGTCATTTCATAAATAACCTACTTCAATCTCATTTCTGACCAGCAAACTTAAGAGTATTTTTAATAGTTAATGTGACTAAAAAACATTCAAATAAACATTTCTCCAATGTAGCTGCATGCCTGATACTGTGCATACCATAGTGGAGAAGTTAAGGATGAGTCACGTGTTTCTTCTCTCAAAGAGCGTATGAAGGATCAGGGAATTAAGGCCCAGTGAAGTGATGTCACAGCGAAGCTATCCTGGATTCCCTGGACAATTAACCTCTTCTTTATGAGTGGCTCCTCGGTGCTATGCATTAAGGAAGAGATTAACCCTGATGGGGGGAAATCAAGCTAACTATGTAGTTTGAAGACATTAAATCATAGGCACATGGACTCACCTACTAAAGAAGGGAAAAGCCTTGAGATTAAAGTATAAATTTCCAGCTATTAAGAACAAGTGTTTTGCTTTGATTAAAAAAACAAGCCGGCATGACTCAGTGGTTGAGTATAGACCTATGAACCAGAGGGTCATGGTTCAATTACGGCTCAGGGCATGGTCAGGGCACATGACCTGTTACGGGTTGCGGGCTGGATCCCCAGTAGGGGCATGCAGGAGGCAGCCAATCAATGATTCTCTCTCATCATTGCTGTTTCTATCTTTCTCTTCCTCTCTGAAATCAATAAAAATATTTTTTTAAAAACACACAACTCTAACTTACATACAATAAAATCTGCATATTGTAACAGTATTGGTAAATAACTTTTAATAAACATGCATGCCAATGCAAACACTACACCAATCAAGATATAAAAATGTCTGCCTTCCCAGGAAGTTCCTTTATGCTTTGCAGTTTATCTCTAACCTCTCTCATCTCAGGCACCCACTGATCTGATTTCTATCTCTAGAGATTATTATGCCTCTCCTGAAATTTTATATAAACAAAATCATGTAGTATACTCATTGGCATTCAGATTCTTGTGCTCAGCATAATATCCATGTTAATCACCTCTGTTGTTATATGGATTGGTAGTTTGCTGCTTTTTATTGCCAAGTAGTATACCATTGCATGGATTTATCTGTTGACAGACATTTGGGCTCTTTTTAGGTTTTGGCTATTATGAATAGAGCAGCAATGAAGATTCATATATGTCTTGTGTGGACATACACCTTTCTCTTGGGTAAGTCACTAGAAGTGGAATTGCTGAATCAAATCATACAGTAAGAATATAATATATATATAAACATTATAATAAACTGCCACATGGTTTCCAGGTTTTCCATTTTCTATTTCCACCAGCAATGTGTGAGTTCCAGTTGCTCCACCTTCTCACCAACACTAGGTATTGTAAAATTTTTATATTTAATTTTAGCCATTCTAATGATGTAAAGTGTTATCTCATTGTAGCTTTAATTAGCATTTCTCTTATCCTATATAATAAAAGCCTAATATGCCTATCAACCGAACAGCAAAACAACTGGTTGCTATGATGTGCACTGACCACCAAGGGGAAGACGCTCAATGCAGGAGCTGTCCCCAGCCCACAGGTCCTAGGTCAGCCAAGGCGGGTGCCAGTAGGGGGAGTGGGGGGGAATGGCCCCGCCGGTTGCCCCACAGATCAGCCCTGATCGCTGGCCAGACCTAGGGACCCTACCTGTGCAAGAATTTCATGCACCAGGCCTCTAGTGAATAATGAAGATGAGAATCTTTTCATGGTGTCTATTCATAAAAATATATATTTTTTTTATTGATTTTTTTACAGAAAGGGAGAAGGAGAGGGATAGAGAGTTAGAAACATCAATGAGAGAGAAACATCGATCAGCTGCCTCCTGAACACCCCCTACTGGGGATGTGCCCACAACCAAGGTACATGCCCTTAACTGGAATCGAACCTGGAACCCTTCAGTCAACAGGTCAGGGCAGGCCCATTTTTTTAAAGTTAGGTTGTTTATCTTATTGAGTTATAAGCTATTGAGCTATAAGATTTCTTTATATCTCTTAGATACAAATCCT
Source organism: Myotis myotis (assembly GCF_014108235.1). NCBI lineage: Eukaryota > Metazoa > Chordata > Mammalia > Chiroptera > Vespertilionidae > Myotis > Myotis myotis. Next base: position 196,144,125 of record NW_023416313.1, on the reverse strand, counting down.
TTCTCAGACACATATTACAAATATTTTCTCCCTGTCATTGGCTTGCCATTTTTATGGTGTCTTTTGAAGAGCAGTTTTGATTTTTTGAAGTCCAATTTATCAAACTGTTTCTTCCCTTATTTTTGTGCTTGTCTTCTAAGACATATTTGTTTACCCAAGATTGCAAAGATTTTCTCCTATGTTTTCTTCTAGAAATGCTATAGTTTTAGCTTGCTGGTTTAGGTTTACAATCCTATTGAAATAATTTTTATATATGATATGAATAATCAAGTTTCATTTATTTCCTTATGAATATTCAGTTGTTCCAGCAACATTTATTAAAAAGACTATCCTTTCCACATTGAGTAACATTGGCACCTTGTCGGAAAACTCAAATGACTACACATATGCGGGTCTACTTTTGACTATTCTGTTCCCTTGATTTATATGTCTATCTATGCACTACTATCACACTCTTTTGATTAGTGTAGTCTTTAAAATCAGGTAGTCCTGATTGGATTTAAATCAGGACTGCCTTGAATCTATAAAATCTGACTGTTAAGGACTCCAAGAAATTAAGGAATTAGAAACAGTCTTAAGAGAATAAAGCTCTAAATACCAATTTCAAGTAAATAGGACTCTGAACAGGACTGCACCCATAAATACGGGCACCTTGTATACAAAGTGGCTAAACCATGTAATCTGACCTTGTAAGTATGCAGAATGTAAACTCTAAACACTGACAGTATAAATCAAATCGGAAAGTTCAAGTTCTCAGTGTAACATCACAAGCAAGTAGGCCAGAGCTGTTAAAAATTCATTACCATGTATCTCTAGTCTACGAAAAACACCTATCACAAAACTCCAGAAAATTTTATGAAAACAAAGATAAATAATTAGATATTTATTATCTACTCATTCTACACTTAGAACTTCCAATATGCTAATCCATTATTTTTTTCTGCCAAATTTTTTGACTATACATATTACCACCATCTTATTATTCTTTCCCTTGCTAAGCTCAAGCAAAGTGGCTCTGCTCTTACTGCCCTTAAAAATATCTATGACTCAATAAAATCTCAAGGAAAGATGCTTGAGATTTCCAATGGTCAATTAGACTTACTGAACATGAGGAAGAGAGTTCAATTCTTCTAAGGCAGTGGTTCTCAACCTTCTGCCCTTTAAATACAGTTCATGTTGTGACCCAACCATAAAATTATTTTCGTTGCTACTTCCTAACTGTAATGTTGCTACTGTTATGAATCGTAATGTAAATATCTGATATGCAGGATGGTCTTAGGCAACCCCTGTGAAAGGGTCATTCGACTGCCAAAGTGGTCGCGACCCACAGGTTGAGAACCCCTGTTCTAAAGGTTACCTATTCCATTTTAAAAATCTGTTCAAGTTCTTTATTCTGATTCAAAGCCTACGATCCCTTAACACCCACCCACTAATTATTTCTAATTCTGCCTTCTGAAATTCCAAAGAAAAGTTTAATTCTTCCTCATGACAACCCTTTAATTATTTTGGAGCACAATAAAATTGGAGAAAAGTGCTTATGAAAGGCACTTTCCTAAGTTTTCCAATTACCTCAATTCTTTTTCCGCTCTTCTTCCTCTACTGTATTCTATTTTCACTCTCTAAGTTAATTTATTCCTTGAAGCTCAATCTTTGATTCTATACAGTCTTTCTTTAAGAGAACAAATCTTTTCCATTTGACAAATTTGGCTGACTCATCTGTTTGAATCTTGCACCCAAACTGCAATCTTTATATTTTCACTTGATTGCTTGGATTTTACATTCTCAACCTTGAATAAGACATGATTAAAATAATCTGACCATTTGCTCCTCAATTTTGATAATCATAATTCCAATTTTCCCGGTTGCCTAGATTGAAAACCCTGAGATCATCTATAGCTCTTTCCTTCTCCCCTCCTACATTAAATTGGTTGAGTCCTGTTAATGCTTTCTTTGAAATGCGGTCTTCATTATTTCATGCCTACACTACTGTTGTCATGGCTCCCCAAATGTTTTATGGGACTCTCCTTTTACATTTTCCCCATCCCATTATTTCAATATACAGCTATAAGATTCCTTTTCCTAAGCAACAGATTTCAGAAGAATGTCCCTGTTCAATTTTGTCTGATGGTTGTCCAATGCCTAAAGTATAAAATCTAAACTTCTCAAAATAATTTTTAAGTCTTTGAAGTCTCAATATAATTTTTAAGTCTTCAGCTCAACTCTTAAGAATCCAACCTAATCTCTTTAATGTATCTCCCTCATGGTCTCTGTAACGTGCAGTGTTCATTATTGGATTCATAAAAGTCTCTTTTTAAACTTTAGAAGTATATATGAAATAGAATACGGTACAGAAAAGTATGTGAAACGTAAATGTACACCATAATGCCTCTACCTATTAGGTGTCAGTAGTACTCCCAGATGTGACAACCAAAAATGTCTCCAGATATTGCCAAATGTCAGTTGGGAGGGAAAATTACTCCTCATTGAGAACCACTGCTCTAATTGGTTCACTTTCACTGCTCACTCACCGTGTTCCATCCTATGACTCCACCGCCCTTTGCCCGGCTACTCCTACAAACAATGCTGTTACCCACATCTTATACAAGTCCAGGACCATGCGCACATGCCTTTGTTTCTGTAGGATGGCAACTGCTGGGTCATTCAGTAGGCACATCTTTAGCTTTACTTGACAACGCTAAACCTCTGTTCAAAGGGGTTGTCCCATATGAGTTTCCATGTTGTTATATAAAAAGAATTAATATTACTCAAAATATTAAGAGACTGAAGAAACTATAGAGATTTCCTACCTCTCACCCAATACAAGAATCCTTGTTTTGCTATTTCCCCCTTCCTTCTTTTCTACCCTAGTCACAACGAACTTTCAAGTCCCAACTTAAGTCCTTTGGGGGGAGGGGGGAGGATAGCAATGTAATCCCCTATTGCTCTCTCCTTTCTCTAAACTTGAACAGCATTTATGGACGGGACTACTCAATTCTTGTTAATCACATAGGCTGCAATGAGGCTGCCTCTTATTCCTTCTCCGCTACCCGCCTGTAATCTGGCCACGCACACACAGAAGTTCAGTACGTACACCATGAATGTGGAATGAGAGTAAACGAGTCTGCACGCCCCTGAGCGTGAGAGGAACAGAGATTTACAAGGTTAACAGCCGTGAAACCTAAATTCTAGTCTTGGCTCTCATACTCACTACAACATGAACCTGGGCAAGTGGCTTCCCCTTTCCGGGGCATGTGTTTTCTCATCTACAAAGTGGGGTGGGAAGAGATGACCTCAGAGGCCCCTTCCAGAACTAGAATTCTGTAAGAATGGAACTTCATCCCATGAAGCCTGCGGGCGAGACCAGGGGAGGGACGGGGTGTCTGCTGCCGACTGGGTTGAGGGCGGTGGGGTGTCCTTTGCTGTCCCCTGCAGCTAAAGAGAAGCGGGGTGACGGCTGATGTCACCCACAGGGCGGGGACGGAGGGAAGGGCCGCCACAGCCGTCAAGTGCCCGGCACGGGAACAGCAGAGCCGCCGAGCCCGCCCCGCGCCCGGCCTCACGGGGACGGCCAGCCGCCGGCATGAGAAGCCCCAGGGGCCGGGCTCGGGCCGAAGGAGCGGGAAGCTCTCGGCGCTCACTCGCTCACCCGATTGGGATATTCCTTCTCCACACAGTCCCCGCACATAGCGACGCCGCTAACAGGGAAGGTGCTCCAGTACTTCCGGGAAGGCTAAACCTCGCGAGAGCTGAGAGATTGCCGCATGCGCCCTAAGTCCTCGCCCCTGGAGGATTTAGTCAGGGAACGGAGTCGAAGTCCCCGCCCCTTAGCAACTGTTGTCAGGGCACGGCGGGGTCTCTTACGCAACAACCGAGAGCAACCGCTCGGCCTTCTGAAGCGGCGCGAGAACGAGCGCCAAGTGGCGGGAAGGGGAAAGGGATCTTGGGCCGACCCAAGTTCCAATAGGCGCCTTCCTGAGTCTAGGCTGCCAGTTAACAACACACAAAAAAAGTAATTGTTTCTCACGTTCTGCTTACTTTCAACCTTTCAGCTGCCTTGGTTTACTCCATATATAAAGCTGAAATTATAATTTAAGTATTTTTCCTTAACCATTTCTTAGGGCAGTGAGAATGATAGATCAGATCTCGGCAGATGAACAAGCAATAACTGAAGTGTTTGGGAAGAGGCACTCAAAGCTTTGCAGAAATGAACAACATAATCTGATGAACAAAAACAGATCCAGAGACAGAAAAACAACGATCAGACCGTCAAACCTCAAAGGGAAGGTAGGGGAGGGTGGGGTAAGGGGGAGAGATCAACCAAAGGACTTATATGCATGCATATAAGTCTAACCAATAGACACAGACAAGGAGGTGGGGTGGGAGGAGGGCATGAGTGGGGGGGGGGGATAAGGAGGTGAATGTGGGGATAAGGACACATATGTAATAACTTAATCAATAAAGAATTTAAAAATAAATAAAGCTTTGCAGAGACTCTCCTAAAAAGAACATGTAAAATGTTAATAGTAAATGACATTCCTGGAGTCCTCTGTGTGTCACAGAAGCACCTCAGTGGCAGGCAAACACTATATAAATAGAAAATGGCCAGGTCAGTGATCTCTGCCTCATTTCCCAATTCTGTGCAGCTCAAAATGCTTGTGATTGCTGCCCTGGTTCTTTTTTAATAACCTTTTTAAAGCAAGCAGTTTAACGGGGCTTGCTAATATGGGAACTGGATATCCAATGGAGTGTTGAAATAGTAACCTTTGGTATTTAGGGATCTGCAACAGTTACTAAAAGTCGCAGGTGTGCTAAGAAGTACTGCAGGAACTAGTGCATCCGAGTTCACTCTATTCTTGGAATAATTATGCCTTCTTCCATTTGTGTACATTTTCAACATTTCACTTTCTAATTTTATGCTTTTAGACCCTGTAAGATTAGTAATGTGAACCCCCAGAAGAAATACATCTGCCAAGAAGGACTCCGCATGGTTAACTGGGCCCAAATTCATACTTAGAGTCTCGCAGCCATTGCTGACAGGCCTCTCACACACACTGCCGTTCAGGGAAAAGTCAGGGAACTGAGCTGTCAGCTTCCTGCACTGTGTGCTCCAGCCACCTGAGTCAACTCCTATGAGGGAGTTCCAACCATGCAGCGAGACCTGCCCGCACCAATGGGAACTTTAGAGCTATATACTCATTTGCATCTATGTTGGCCAATCAGAGCTGTTCTCTAACGAGACCAATCAGAATGCAGAGTTCCAACCAATCAGAATAGTGCATTTGGACCATTCAGAACCGTGCTTCTGGATTTCTCGCTTGCATAAAAATGGACCAATCAGGAAACAGGGCAGGGAGTTTCTCTATAAAAGGTGGCCTCCCCTTAGCCTCAGTGGAGCACACTTTTGTTTTTCATCAGAGACTGTGTTTTCCTGGTTGCAAATTGTGCACAGGAATAAAGCCTCTCCTCCACACTCAAACTGAGAACTGTTGTTGACAGTGAGAAAAGTCATCTTCCCTTTTCAGATAAGGAAACCAAGAAAGTAAGTGGTTAAGGGTCTTGTCTATGGTAACAAAACTAGTCAGTAATCTGCCAGGATTAGGACACAGTCCTGACCCTGGGCTCAACCGAGGATATGTTTATTGACTTTAGAGAGAGGGAAAGATGAAAGAGAGAAGCATCAGAACATTGAGTGGTTGCCTTCCGTACTTAACCCAACTAGGGACTGAACCTGCAACCTAGGTATGTACCCAGACCAGGAATTGAATCCAAAACCTTTCAGTATGTGGGTCCACACTCCAACCAACTGAGCCACACTAGCCAGGGCTGGGCTCAACTTCTTTTTAATACAGTGGCTCATTGCCACATGTGGCTATAAAGGACTTTTAATGTGACAAATATGAACTGAAATGACTTGTAAGTACATCTTCGACTCTAGATTTAGAAAACTTAGTATGAAAAAAAGTAAAATATTTCATTAGTAATTTTTATATTGATATTGAAATAATTGGGCTAATTATTAAAATCAATTTCACCTGTTTCTTTTTTTAATCTGGCTACCAGAAAATTTAAAATTACAAATGTAGCTTAAATTATATTTGTACTACACAAGGCTGGTCTAAACAATTCTCTTTCTTGATTGATTTTTAAATGCATCCTCTATTTTTAAAGCTTAATGGTGACATTTAACATTACTAACCACTGTATCTCTTTTATTCAATTCTATAGACATTTGTTGAGTGCCATCTCTGTGCAAGGAACCGTGCGGACAACGGGAAGATGAAAAAGACATTGTCCTAGTCTCCAGAGATTCACAATAGAATCTGAGAGATGAAATGAGCACAAATGCCTATAATTACTGGAAGCTTGTGGTTTTAGACCACCAAATGGAGAGACTTCTGGCAGATGGGGGATTGCAAAAGAGGGATTTGGGTCTTGAAGAATGTAGAGGGTTTCAAAAAGCAGAGAGTTTCCTATAGGAATTTCAGGTGGACCATACCAAAGAGTTTGGATTTTATCATGTAGGTGATAGGGAGCCGCTGGAAGTTTGAGCAGGAGAGAGATAGCAGAGTTGTGGGTTAGGGAGATTATCTTAGCAGCATTTTATTGGGACTGATGGAAACTGGAAGTAATTGGATATGCAAAAGGCAAACACACTCATGAACCACAAGGGGGAGATGTATAGCTTCCTGCCTCATCCCTAATAGAGAATGTTCATGATTTTTTTAAAAAATTAAAAATCACCCTGCCAAGATCGCAGTGATTAAGTTCTTTGGTGTGAACTGATTTGAGGTTCTGAGGCATGAAAATCAGTCTACAGATTTACTAACGTGTTTACCTTTCAGAGTGATATGGTACCTTGTTATTAAAATGCGCAAGTGAATAAAAAGGTCATCTTATTCAGAGGCACAAAATGTCAAGAGCTAATGGCTATCCACCCAATGAAGTTCCCTATTCAAATATAACCATGCTCAGGGAAGAGAGTCAGCAAATGAGCCTGGCAAGAGAAGGTGGACAGGACCAGAAATTAAAGTGTGATTATGGCAATAGGCATATGAAAGTCTGTGAGGTTGACAGGTGGAAGACAGGAAAACAGACTACAAAGCAGAAGGAAATTAGCACTAGAAAGGAATGATCAAGTAGTGGTGTAAAATAAGTTTGAAAAAGTTTACCCCAAAAATCTATTTTCTCTTCTAGGTAATTATGTTAAAGCAAAATTTATAGGAAATATTTAAGGATTACCTTCTAATAGAATGTTCTCTTTAATATTGCGATGTCAATAACATACATCAAATATACTCATGGATTGCAGTTAATGCATGAAATTACCTCTTGGTAAATGAATCCATTTAGGTAGCTCTGAATGTTAAAATTATTCAATTGCATATGCTAAACTTTCCCCCGGGACAAGATTAAAATTTTCCCATAAGAGTTCAGTTTGAATCTCCCAACATCCTCTTTCTAGCACTTCTTTTCTTTAGCCTTTTATGACACCTGAAGCCAAGAGGCTGGAAGGATGCTGGTGCTGAGTATACCTATCCTCTTCACCTTCCATTTAAAGGGGTGAGGAAGCGCCCCACAGCTTTTATGGTACCACTGTCAGACCAGTTTCAGAGGTGGAAGGAAGCTCATCCCCAAGCAGGAGTTCAACTGGTGAAGGTATGTGTCATTCTTTCCATTGTCTCAAGGGAAGTGTGAAATAGGAGCAGTTGTCTTTATCCAGTATCATCTGCCTGGCATGAATGAATTAGCAGCAATTCCAGGCCAACACTGTGAACACAGGTGAGCCTGGCCGAAAGGATCAAGACCAGCCTTTTTTCTTTTTAGTTTAGTGGCCAAGTTGGACTTTTTTTCTTCCTTTTGTGGTTCTCATAGCTATTCAGAGTATAAGCTCCAGCTTTCAAGCACATGGCATTTAAAAGCAAGGGAGCCCTCGACGGTTTGGCTCAGTGGATAGAGCATCTGCCTGCGGACTGAAGGGCCCCGCAAGGAATATTTGGGGAATAGCCTGGTAATTTAAAGCTAAGATTTTAGATTCTGGTCTTAAGTTTTATCTTAATAATAGTAGGACCTTAAGCAAGTTGCTTATTGGCTGGACTTCAATTTTCTCATCTGTAAAATAGTGACAGTAATTAATATATCCACTTCCCATGGTTGTTTTATAAAATGATACACAAGATTCAAGCGTGTTAAGAAAAATAACTTCCACCATAAGCGTGAGATCTGAAGTATAAGGGAGGATCATGAATGAGGAAAGGGGGGATGGTCATGAATGACTAACAGCCTGCTCAATGCGTAGCTGCATTGGGTAATATGAGACTGTGTACTTTAATGTGTACAAGGCAGTTTGTGTGCACTTGAAAAGACTGAGTGTGCATGTTGTGTTGGAGAGGACACTGGGAAAGAGTGGTGTTAGGGAGGGAAACCACAGATGATCGAGAGAAAGCGACAAGCCAGGCTCCTCCGGGAAGCAGACTTGGAAAGTTACCCGAAGATCCAAAGAGGCAGGGAGCCCTAATCACAGATTTCCAACCCCACTTCTGGTTCCTTGTACTTCTTGCTCTTCACAAAATCTTCTTTGGGAGCTACTGTGAAAGTACATACCAAGGTTTGAGAGAGCGGAGCCATGTTATTAAGCATCTACAGAAGACAGTGCCCGGAATGCAAGTTATACTGAATCTTATTATGCCACTGCTTTAAAAGCCCCTTGATTCCCCCACTGCATTCAAAACTTTGTAAAATTTGGCCCCAGTCGACTTCTCTCTCCTCACGTCCTGCTGCTCCCCACCTCTCCTGCTCTCCTATCCTTGTCCTCACACATCACCTATTTGTAGTCTCACCAAACTTCTCATGGCCTTAAGCACAACAACGTCTTTCAAGTATTTCTTTCTAGCTTCTTGTGTGCTTTCCCTCTGCCCAGAATGGCCCTTTCGCTCCCTGTTGAAGTCCTATTTAGTCTCCCAGACATAATTCAACCTTCACCTCTTCCATGAAGACCAGATATTAGTTTCCTATTCTAAACTCCTATAACCACACTTTATTCACTCCCCTATTATGGAATGCACCACTTGACTGGGACTCCTTGGGAATGATGCATGTTTCCCAGCTTTTAGCATTTTATGCCTGACACATAATGGGCTCTCAGTAATGTTTACTGATTGATTTAAAAAACTGAACACACAGTTTCACCCAGGCCACCACCTTACCCCAAATTCCATGGCCGAAAGCAGCCATCATTCTGCCCATCTCATTTAGACTTCATTCTATTAACTCCAGGTCATTGCTTTCAAAGCTTTTAACATTTGAAAAAGGAAACAAACATTTTTTTAGGAGAAGGAGTTTGGGTTTAAAAATTGTTTTAAGCCCAATACTCACCAACTACTCAGCAAGAATATATTGCTAAGTCATGTCTTCATGCTGTGCCCACCAGCATGATTCTGCCGAGGGCCTGGATGACTCAACAGGAGAACACTGTACCCTAATATTATTCCATTTAACACCTCATTGCTCTCTAGGAAATGATCTGTAAACTTAGAGTTCAGTTTGTCACCTCATTCCTGGAAGTTTAGCAACATCTTCCTAATTTTAATTGGCTCTATACACAATTTTGTCTTTTTCTTTTATAGATAACTAGAGGCCTGGTGCATGAAATTTGTGCACTGGTGGGGGGGGGGGAGGTTGTCCCTCAGCCCAGCCTGCAGCCTCTCCAATCTGGGACTGCTGGCTCCCAACCGCTCGCCTGCCTGCCTGCCTGATTGCCCCTAACTGCTTCTGCCTGCCAGCCTGATCACCCCCTAACCACTCCCCTGCCAGCCTGATCAATGTCTAACTGCTCCCCTGATGGCCCGGTCACCCCCAATTGCCCTGCCCTGCCAGCTTGGCTGCCCCCAACTGCCCTCCCCTGCAGGCCTGGCCCCCCCCTATTGCCCTCCCCTGTAGGCCTGGCCCCCCTCAACTGCCCTCCCCTGCAGGCTTAGTCCCCCCAACTGCCCTCCCCTGCTGGCCATCTTGTGGTGGCCATCTTTGACCACATGGGGGTGGCCATCTTGAGTGAGGGTGTGATGGTCAATTTGCATATTCCCTCTTTATTATATAGGATTGGATTCATAATGGTTTATTGCTTTCAGTTGAAGGAGGGTATGCCACTCTTCTACCAGTGTGGTTTCTTGGTCTTCTCTCACCAATTCAGTTAATACTTGAGATGCCTACATCAGAGAGCCTTTCATTACAAAATTTAAAATAGTGCTCAGAGTGTTAATATTCCTGGAAGAAGTAATATGATAATGTTAAAGCTCAGGAATTCAACTTGATTCAATTCATGCTATGTTTGGAATACCTACTTTATGCCTGCCTTCAAGTAGCTTATGGAGGAGGGGAGGGAGAAAAAAACAAACCAGTGATCACAATATAGTGTAATAACTGCTCTTAGGGATGCTAGCAGGGCCCAGAGAAAGGGCAGGCATCTCAGCCTGGGAGAGGTTGGGCAGAGGAGGCACGCGGTGTCAGTAAAGATTTTTCAAAAGAGTCGATATTTCAGCCCTAGGTGGTTTGGCTCAGTGGATAGAGCGTCGGTCTGCAGACTCAAGGGTCCCAGGTTTGATTCCAGTCAAGGGCATATGCCCAGGTTGCGGGCTTGATCCCCAGTAGGGGGCGTGCAGAAGGCAGCCAATCAATGATTCCCTCTCATCATTGATGTTTCTATCTCTCTCTTCCTCTCCCTTCCTCTCTGAAATCAATAAAAATATAATTTTTAAAAAAAGAGTTGATATTTCAGCAGACTTTGGGACATTAGAGGATGTTGGACAGGGTATTCCCTAGACAGGGGGAACAACATGTGCAAAAGTACAGAGGCATGGGAAAGCAGCAAGTTTGGAAGGCTGGAGCCTAGAGTAGGTGGCTTAGATCTAAGTAGCGTTCAATCTTTTCATGTGAAGGATAATGTTTCGACCCTAAGTCAGGAGTGACTTCATAATGATGCCTAACACAGCCCTGATGGGTGTTACCATGTAATGAATTTTAACATTGCTCAGGCTTCTTCCTAATATATATCAGCATCACATTTTCTGCCAAGTGGTTTTGTGGAGACATACTGATGTGCGTTCACATCCCAGCTCCATCACTTAGCTGTGACATATTGGGCAAGGTACTCCTCTGTGCCTTCTTCCTCATTTGCAAAATGGGAGTACACCTACCTCATCAAGTTGCTGTGAGAATTACACAGGGTCTGATATATGTATTAAGTATTTCATAAATGTTAGCTGTGTTGATGAACAGGAGTCCAGAGAATCTAATAAAGATATAAAGAGTGGTTGATAATCAAGGGATGGTTATTAACTGTAGCCCCAGAGAATCCCAGAGGTGGGAGAACTCTCAAGAAGTTTTCTAATATACTCCTCTGCATCTAAGAAGATCAGTGCTTAAATCTACAGTATTAACAGACTGACATACCTCAATGTGGGGTTGGGGGATGAGAAGAGATAAACTAAATAACTTATATACTTATATGCATAGCCCATGGACATGGGCAATAGGGCAGTGAAGACCTGGGGGGTAGGATAGAGGCTGGGAGGAGGGGTGCTGATGGCGAGGAATGGGAGATATCTGTAATACTATCAAAAACAATATATTTAAAAAATCTATAGTATTGGCCCTGCCTGCAACCAAGGGCCCTAAATGTATCTGAGGAAAGATGGGGTGAGGGAGAGAATGAAATAAAATAAAGCAGAAGGAAAGGAATGAAAAATAAGAAGAAAAGGCAACAGAATGATCAAAGGGGATAGGAAATACATTACAGCTCTAACTGGTTTTGCTCAGTGGATAGAGCATTGGCCTGTGGACCAAAGGGTCCCGGGTTCGATTCCAGTTGGGGGCATGTACCTTTTTTGCAGGCTTCTCCCAGGCCCGGACCCTGGTCAGGTGCATGCTGGAGGCAACCAATCGATGGGTTTCTCTCACATCGATGTTTCTCACTGTCTTTCCCTCTCTCTTCCACTCTACCTAAAAGATCAATGGAGAAATATCCTTGGGTGAGGATTTTACAAAAAGGAAATATACTATAGCAGCACATTTGCTATTATTAATTGTTTATTCTGGGCTTAAAACTTCCAAAGCAGACTATGACCTTATTTGAGATAAAGAACCAAATGAAAGGTTTGGGAACTCCAAGAGGTCATATATTCAATATTTCCAGAGAGGTCTAGGTATAAAAAATCCTACATAGCCCTGGCCAGTTTTCTCAGTGGTTAGAGCGTTGGCCCGTAGACCAAAGGATCGAGGGTTTGATTCCCGGTCAAGGGCACAAACCTCAGTTTCAGGTTTGATCCCTGGCCCAGGTTGGGGTGAGGGCAGAAGGCAACTAATTGATGTGTCTCTCTCACATCCATGTTTCTCTCTCTCTCTCCCTCTTTCCTCCTCCCTCCCTTTCATTCTTTCTAAAATATGTCAGTGGAAAGAATATCCTCAGTGAAGATTTAAAAAAATCCTGCCCTAGCTGGTTTGGCTCAGTGGATAGAGCATTGGCCTGCGGACTAAAGGGTCCCAGGTTCGATTCCGGTCAAGGGCACATGCCCAGGGTTGTGGGCTCAATCCCCAGTAGGGGGTGTGCAGGAGGCAGCTGATAATGATTCTCTCTCATCATTGATATTTCCATCTCCTCTCCCTCTCTCTTCCTCTCTAAAATCAATAAAAAATTATATTTTTAAAAAATCCTGAGTAGAAGGAAGAAGGACATCTCTGGGAATGTTTGGGAGCTCTTCATCAAATTCTGGAGAATATGAGAATCTCTGGAGGGGCTCAGAGATTGCTGCTTGGTAGAGGCCAAAGCTTTAAGGTGAAATCTCTGTGAGAACCCACTTTTAGGAGTAATCAAAGGCAAACTTCCTGATACGATTCCGTGTGAAAAATAGATGAGTGCTGCCTACTGCAAGTCGCCTGCTTGGCAGGAGGGGTTGTTCGTAAGGTCTCAACCATCAGAGTGTGAACAAAATGGTCTGCCTCTCAGGAGCTTTCCCACTTCCACTCACACCCCATTGGATTTTGACTTGATGCTCTTTGGTAACATTGCTCTCTGTTCGGTATTTACTCGGAGATGATTCTGTCCTAATTCTCTCTTTCCCACGTGTCTTTCATTTTTCAGTTCCTGTTCGGGTTTACTTTTGGAGCCTGAGCTGCCATGAGTGCATGCTGTCTTTTTCAGTTGTTAGGTCTGCTTCCTTCTCGTCCTTTGCATACTGGTAGGTTAGCAGAGATAATGCTGAACTGGGGCCAGATGTTAATTAAGCAAAATAAGTCAAGCAGATCAAAACTTCCAAATATTTGGTTTCAGGTCAGTCAGCCACAGCAGCGTTTTCTTAGATGCAGTTTTATTCTGATGTGTTACGTAAGTCTCTGGTTGGGGCTGTCAGCTTTCCTCTGTGAGGCATCATGACAGAGCAATGGAAAGGGCAGGAGAAAGGGATAGGAGGAGATAGACTCGAGAGAGTTTTCAAAGCAGGATTGATGGAGTAGAGTAACTGGTTATCTATGTAAGGAGAGGGAACAATCAAGAATGACTCAAGATTTAGAACCCGAGTGTTGAGAAAATGATGGTATCGTTGGTAAATGTGGGGGAGTTAAGAGAAGTTAGTTTTTCACTGATCCAGCTCCTAAGGCATTGTAAACTAAAGAGAAAATAAACAAATGGGACTACATCAAAATAAAAAGCTTCTGCACAGCAAAAGAAACCATCAACAAAACAACAAGAAAGCCCACTGCATGGGAGAACATATTTGCCAATGTTATCACCTATAAGGGTTTAATCTCCAACATTTATAGGGAACTCATACAACTTAACAAAAGGAAGATAAACAGCCCTAGCCAGTTTGGCTCAGTGGATAGAGCGTCAGCCTAGGGACTGAAGGGTCCCAGGTTCGATTCTGGTCAAGGTCATGTACCTTGGTTGTGGGCACATCCCCAGTAGGAGGTGTGCAGGAGGCAGCTGATCGATGTTTCTCTCTCATCGATGTTTCTATCTCTCTATATCTCTCTCCCTTCCTCTCTGTAACAAAAAAATCAATAAAATATATTTTTTAAAAAAAGGAAGATAAAAAATCCAATCAAAAAATGGGCAAAGGACCTAAATAGACACCTTTCAAAAGAGGACATTCAGAAAGCCAAGAGACATATGAAAACATGCTCAAAGTCACTAATCATCTGAGAGATGCAAATCAAAACAACAATGAGGTACCATCTCACACCTGTCAGAATGGCTATCATCAACAAATCAACAAACGACAAGTGCTGGAGAGGATGTGGAGAAAAAAGAACACTCATGCACTGCTGGTGGGAATGCAGACTGGTGCAGCCACTATGGAAGACAGTATGGAGTTTCCTCAAAAAACTGAAAATGGAACTCCCATTTGACCCTGTGATCCCACTTCTAGGAATATATCCCAAGAAACCAGAAACACCAATCAGAAAGGATATATGCACCCCTATGTTCATAGCAGCACAATTCACCATAGCTAAGATCTGGAAACAGCCTAAGTGCCCATCAGTAGATGAATGGATTAGAAAACTGTGGTACATCTACACGATGGAATACCATGCTGCTGTAAAAAAGAAGGAACTCTTACCATTTGCAACAGCATGGATGGCTCTGGAGAGCATTATGCTAAGTGAAATAAGCCAGTCAATGAAGGAAAAATACCACATGATCTCACTCATTTATGGATAATAAAGACCATTATAAACTTATGAACAAAAATAGATACAGAGTCAGAGCTGCCTCGAACAAACTGTTCAACTACAGCGGGAAGGCTGGGGAGGGGTGGGGGGTAAAAGATCAACCGAAGGACTTGTATGCATGCATATAAGCATAACCAATGGACATAAGACACGGGGGGGGGGGGGCGGTAGGAGAGGCCAGGGTATTGTCAAGGGCAGGGGAAAAAAAGGAGACATATGTAATACCCTTTGTAATACTTTAAGCAATAAAACAATAAAAAAAATTAAAAAAATAATAAAAGGACAACTTATAAATTGAAAAAAAAAAGAAGTTAGTTTTTTTGGGGGGAATCAATGAGCTCCCCTTCAGACATGATGAGTGTGAGACATCCATGGGGAAATGTCCACCTGGAGCTGAGGAAATAGTAGCCTGGAGCTGAAACAGGTGGTGATGGCTCGAGGTGTAGATTTAGAGATTCTGTAGAGCAGGGGTCCTCAAACTTTTTAAACAGGGGGCCAGTTCACTGTCCCTCAGACCGTTGGAGGGCCGGACTATAGTTAAAAAAAAAAAAACTATGAACAAATGCCGGGAGCCGGTCCATGCTTGCTGTTTCAAGGGACCTGGCATATATGGCATACTGTTCTTAATATGTTTGCTCACCTTCTTGGCACTATGTGTTTTAACCAAGGTCTCTGAGAAAGGTTGTTTCCCCAGGTAGGGATTTCCCCCTGAAATTAGGGAGGGAATAAAACCTCTTAACTAAGTGCCAGGCGGGTAATTAATCACTTTAACTACGAACAATCATGCTTAAGCTACATAATCTTTACTCCCTGGAATGGAGATAAGAAACGCTCTAACCTTTGAAATAGAGATTGATAGGATTGAATCAACTGGTATAAATACAGATGTAACAAGACAGCAACACACAGAACTTAGAACACAGAACTTAGAATACGGAACCAAGAGAGACAGAACCTAGGCACAGAACCTACACAGAACGTTCTCTAGAGACAGAAGAACTTCACTGGAAAGAACATGGCAAAAGATCCTGGACTGAACCTGACTACAGAAATTGGCAAGAGAACCTGACTAGAACCTGGTGACTGAACCTGGCTGGAGAACCTGGACAGAACCTGGCTGGAGAACCTAGCGAGGGAACATGGCTACAGAACCTGGCTGGAGAACCTAGCAAGAGAACATGGACACAGAACCTGGCTGGAGATCCGAACCAGAACTTCGCTGGAGATCCAGACCAGAACTTGGCTGGAGATCCTGGCTAGGCTGCTGATCAACTGAACACTGTCTCCGTGTCCTTCCTTCTTCGCCGACTCCGTCTACGCCTCTGGGAACCCCTGGACCCGCTGGGGTTGGACCCCAGCAAACAAATTCCTATGCACACTGCACATATCTTATTTTGAGGTTAAAAAACAAAACGGGAACAAATACAATATTTGTATTTGCATGTGGCCCGTGGGCCGTAGTTTGACGACCCCTGCTGTAGAGTGTTGAAATTGAATTTAAAAGTTTTCCCCTTCAAGATCATAAATAGTAGATGGTCCAAGATTACCCCTTGGGTTGCAATTATATTTTGTAGAGTAGGAAGGAATGCAGTGTGCAGAGAAAGCAGGAGAGAGATCCCAGAGGTGGAAGGAAACAGGATGGTGTGTCGTCCAGAGGCCCAAAGGAAAAGAAAGTTTCAAGCTTGAGAGGATCTGCAGAGCCAAATGTTGGAAAGAGGCAAGGAGGACTATGAGAACATTCATAGCGTTTGGTGGTGAGGATGCCATGGGTCTTTGGAGGGGGTGCTATCTTACTGTAGTTGTAGAGGTGGGTCCCATTGTTTTATGGGTTAAAGGAAGAATGATGGTGATTCAAGAAATATGTGAAGGAAGGCTGAACTTGTGATAAATTTGGTAGTAAAGGGAGAAAAAAAATATAGTGAAAGTTCAAGAAATAGCCAGGATTAAGGAAGGGCTTTTAAAGTGACATGATAAGGAATTTATATTCTGTGTTGGATTATAGATAGCATTTTTTAAAAAATATATTTTATTGCCGAAACCGGTTTGGCTCAGTGGATAGAGCGTTGGCCTGCGGACTGAAAGGTCCCAGGTTCGATTCCGGTCAAGGGCATGTACCTGGGTTGCAGGCACATCCCCAGTAGGAGATGTGCAGGAGGCAGCTGATCGATGTTTCTCTCTCATCGATGTTTCTAACTCTCTATCTCTCTCCCTTCCTCTCTGTAAAAAAAAAAAAAAAAAAAAAAGATCTGAAAAAAAAAATATATATATATATATTTTATTGATTTTTTACAGAGAGGAAGGGAGAGGAATAGAGAGTTAGAAACATCGATGAGAGAGAAACATCGATCAGCTGCCTCCTACACATCTCCCACTGGGGATGTGCCCGCAACCCAGGTACATGCCCTTGACCGGAATCGAACCTGGGACCCTTCAGTCCGCAGGCCAACTCTCCATCCGCTGAGCCAAACCGGTCAGGGCTATAGATGGCATTTTATTTGCTTAGAATGAATTCTGAATTTTGAAATTGCTCACAATGCCTTTCTTCCTCTGAATTTGAAGCAAGAAGCTTATAGAGCAAGGGAGGCAGAAAATACAGATAGGAAAAGAACTGATAAAGGATTCAACAGTTAGTCATCCACAGGTGATTAAAGTGGACCTAATCTTCTCCATGTAGCTGGGCCCCTTTCTATTCAGACAGAAACTGTGTGTGTCTATAGCAGGAGCAGACATTTAGGTTAGGAGAGGACATCTCTAAAATGCTAAGGAATTTTTTGAAGGGTTCTCTAAATCCCTCAATCAACCGCCCAGTTTAAAAAACCCTCAGTGGCTCACACATTTCCCAGCCTGGCATCCATCCTGCTTTTTAGTTCCTCAGCCCCCATCCTAGTTCAGGCCCCCTGTTACTCCTCACCTTGCCTACTGTAATAGCCTGTCTTCTGTCTCTCCCCACTCCAGCTCTCCTACACACAGCTGCCGGGGTAATTTTCCTAAAGCACAGTTCTGATCCTATCTGTGCCTTGCTTAAAAGCCTTCAACAAATTCCCATTGTCACCTGATTTAGGGTCAGGCGCCTCACCCCAGCTTTTAAAGCCAGTCATAATACGGCTTTGGTTTACCTTTTCTCTCCTATAGTCACACTGATCTATAGGCATGAAAAAGAATGGGTCACTTGGGCTTTCTCTCTCAAGTGGTCAGTGTGAAATTCCCCCGTGAAAACAACAAGGGATTCACCCAGAAAGAAAGTAGAAGATGGTGTGGAGGTCATTTTTCACGTCCTGTAAAATGTGATCTTGCTGTCTGAACCCTCCCCCAAGATATTTTGCTTATAAATTTTACATGGCATTTAGTAAATTCTACCTTCTATCAGAGTACTGTGTGTGCTTTTCCTGTCTCTGCCTTGTAGAGTAAATGCAACTTGAAGACAAGACCATAGGATCCTCATCTTTGATCCCCTCCATGGTCTAGCCTTATACCTTGCACTGGGGGCATTCAATCCTTTTTTTTTTTTTTTTTTTAAATTACCTGATTATATTAAGAAGAAGTTATGGGCCCTTAGATAACTCTGCTGTTGCCCATCACCTCTCAACATGTCACTTCCGCTTCTTATGAAGATGCAAATGTTTTTCTTTTTCAGTGTAGCAACTGCATGTCCTCTATGTGGCTTTACGGCGTTATATGTTGGATTATAAGTAGATAGAGGACAAGGACTTTTTATGGTGTAACCTAGCATGTATGGAATGCTCAATTTAAAGATTTGTGCATAAGCTCTTAATATTTTATTATAATAATTTTTTTAGAGAGAGAGAGGGAGAAACGTCAATATGAGAGCAAGACATCCATTGGCTGCTTCTTGCACGTCCCCTATTGGGACCAAGCCCACAACCCGGGCATGTACCCTGACCGGGAATTGAACCAGCAACTCTTTTGTGCACAGGATGACCAATGCCCAACTAACTGAGCTACACTGGCCAGGGCTATAATAATTTTAATAAATCCATTTGCAGAAAGTTATTTTACAAATCAAGAATTCTTGCCGAAACCGGTTTGGCTCAGTGGATAGAGCGTCGGCCTGCGGACTGAAGGGTCCCAGGTTCGATTCTGGTCAAGGGCATGTACCTGGGTTGCGGGCATATCCCCAGTGGGAGATGTGCAGGAGGCAGCTGATCGATGTTTCTCTCTCATCGATGTTTCTAACTCTCTATCTCTCTCCCTTTCTCTCTGTAAAAAATCAATAAAATATATTTAAAAAAAAAAAAAGAATTCTTAAAGTAAGATGAACCTATATGTAGAATTATATATGAAAAATGTCAAATTTTCTCAGTAGAGAAGGTCCATGGCTTTAATCAGATACTCAGAGGGCTCTGTGACTCGGAAAAGGGTAAGAACTATTCTTACGAATCAATACATCTGTGGAAACATTTTTACTTTGTCTCCACTTCTTGCAAAGGAATTTTAAAAATTATCCTTTAAAAAGTAGTTATTCCATAGACATAGAACCAGCACAGTGAGAATCATTTAGAATAATTCCTGATGCCGCTTTCAGACCTCTACTCTGTCCCCACTAACGCTAACTCTTGCCTTCGGCAGGATGGAAGAACTGAATAATGCAATCTCATGCACATTGTGGAAGAACCTCACCATCTGTCATGTACATCTTCCTCTGCCATCCTTTTATTTTTATTTTTTTAATTGATTTTAGAGAAAGAGGAAGGGAGGAGGGGGAGGGGAGAGAGAGAATGAGAAACATTGATTTGTTGTTCCACTTATTTATGCATTCATGCATTCATTGGTTGCTTCTCGTATGTGCCTTGACCAGGGATCGAACCCAAACCCTTGGCATATTGGGACAATGCTCTAACCAACTGAACTACTCAGCCAAGGCCCATCCTTTTAGTATTAGGAGGTCCCTGCTGTTTCATAGGGGATTTTTACCCTGATGCTCACTGTCGAAATTCCCAACTGACCCCTTCTGTCTTATGCCTACACTCTGTCTGAGTCTTAACTTTTTTGGTTAAGAGTTTCTTTTAAGAGAGAAAAAAAAATCTCTTCTATCAGGGTCAGTCTCAGACACTAGATCCATTAGCTTTTTCTCGTGAACTTTAGAAAAAGGGAGTGGGAAATAAATTTGGGGCTTATCATTAAAAACCTACGTATTGGTTAATTTTTTGCAAAAGCTGTCTCCCTCTTGCTGATCATTGATGATTTTTCTGTATCTTTCTCTTTCTTCTCTTATTTCCCTTGGGATTCCCTTCCCCCCAGAGACTTAATTTAGGTAATGCTCTCATTAGTGCAACTTCTACTCCGGCAGATTTCCTGGGCTTTCACATCAGTGCTTTCCCTTATGATGAACCCCATTAACAAGTCTCTGAACATCCAAGGGGAAGGAAGCAGTCTCTAATGCAATGGGCTCTACCTCATTTGACCCTGTCTTCTGGTCCAACTTTCCTGGCTCTCCTGGAACTTCTTCAGCAGATAATTCCATCAACATAGAATTAAGGCTGATTGTGGCATCAAAGCTGATGGTTCAACAACATATTCACTTCCAAGTAGGTACTATCTATATCATCACTATGAATTAAAAAATATATATATACCCAAGGAAGATACTATTCCTTAGAATGTTTTTAAATGCCATCCGCCCTCCACCCCTGGTAGTGATGTAGATTTGTCCTGATGCATTCATTTTTTTCTTCCAATCTCTAAGGCTTCTCCAGATATTATTAGGAGTATGGATGTATAGTCTGGGCTATGAATCAAAAACTACATGAACCACAACAGATTATTGGATCGGACACTCTAAGCCAGGGGTGGGGGAACATCTGGCCCTGCCAAGGCCTTAGGGGCGAGTTAATTAAGTGTTTGACCAAATATAGCAGACTAATTTTTTAACTTGATAATTTTGTATGACCCGCGAATGATGTTATAAATATCCAAATGGCTTTTGGCAGGAAAAAAAGGTTCCCCACCCCTGCTCTAAGCAGTGGTTCTCAGCCTTTACTGTACATTGGTAGCAACTGGGGAGCTTTAACAAAAATTGACACTTGGGTCTCATTCCCAGAGACTCTGATTTAATTGGTTGGGGGTGTGGCACAGGTAGTGGGAGTTTTTAAAAGCTAGGAGAGCAGTAGGCAAGGATTGAGGACCAGCCCTCTTAAAGTAATCAACAGGACTAATGCAACCTGCTTCAATGCAGCCAAACAGGGCGATCTTCATGATGTCATAATACTGTCATAAGACAGTAGAGGGCAGAGTTGACTTAAATTTATATAGAGATAACTGTCTTAGGAAATAGCAAGTAGTTAATGTAATCTTAACGTTGTACTTTGTGGTCGTCTTTTGCCACAGAATTTTCATTTACTTTGTGTATATTGGAATTTACTGGGAAGCCCCTTAGTGATGCCTGGCCAATAGGGTCATTTCATAATTTGTACACTTTTGAGAGCACGAGGGAACACTATCAATGATTCTGCCAGGATGAAAGGTGTATACCAGGGGATTGTCTAAAGTAAACTGGGACATAAGGTCACCCTGTGGTCACCATGTCTTCTGTGGGGTCCAGGAGGAGAGCCAGGCTCTGTAACATGGCTTTGCTAATTAAAGCAACCAGTGGCTACTATGTACATATGCTGATTACTAAAGTCTTCAGTATATTTTTATGTAAGCCCACCTATCACTGTTCAGCATTATTGGATAACAGAAGAAAAACTAAAGACGTGCTTTTAAGTATTGGGCATTATATACAACCTAGTTGGGAATAGAAGGCTAATACATGAAACTGCTCTGGTCAGGTAGCTCAGACAGTTAGAGCATCATCCTGATACGCCAAGGTTGCAGGTTCGATCACCAGTCAGGACACATACAAGAAGCAACCAGTGCATGTGTAAATAAGTGGGACGACAAATTGATGTTTCTCTCTGTGTCTCTAAAAATCAATCAATAAAATATTTTTTTTAAAATCCTTTCAGGAAGCAGAATATGATCAAATAAGTAATAAGTACATACATAAAATAATATTACCTTCATTATATGCAGGCTGCCCTTGACTTAAAGTGATTCCACCATGGTCCTTTCAACTGCCAGCACTTCCAGCAACCAAAGATCAGTTGACTCCCTGCGCTGCTCCAGGTCTGAAACAGAAATTCTCTTCGTTGTGGGCATAGCTCCTCTCGCAGTGGCCCTCTCTAGCTCCTGGACTGTCAACCTATATACTAGCCATTGACCCCCGACTTAATGCAAGGAATTTAATTTTAGCATCAAAGGCCTGATGTAATGGGTGACAAGCAATTGCCCTTGAACAAAGCAAGGGTTCGGAGTGGCAAGCCCCTCCACGGTGGAAAACCTGCTGGGGGTTGTAGCCACGCCCCACACTATTTGAATGATAACTGTAGTATTGAACTGTATTTAATGTATGATCTTCCACAAGATTTTGTTTTCCTATCAATTTTCAACTTGAGTCAAAACTATCATTCACCATTTTGTATTTAGGAAGCTTACTCTTCCTCCTTTGCTAACTTATCATGCATGAATCTCTCTCTATTTGATCTAATGGATCTTCTAGTAATTAGTTCTGGTGGCTTTTTTTTCTTTCAAATTTGTTTTGAGTGATAAGTATAATTATCAAGATTGACTAGGCAACTTTAGGAAACTCTAAAATAATTAAAGCATAGTAATAAAAGAAACAGTGTGATGGGATTAATCCTGTCATAAGATGGTTAGCCTTGGATTGGATCCAATGGCCAGTCTGACGGCGTGACAGATATTCCCATGGTGCAGGGGATGGACTGGTGAGACAGTGAGCACCGGTCAGGCCGGTCCATCTCCCATCACTGGTGATGATAAATGGCTGAGGAAAACAGATCAGCTCTGCCCAGTTTGTGTAACAAGACAGTTCTTTACCTTCTTGGTACACATTTACTTCATTATCTGCGTTATTAATGAAAATATTCAGACATTGTTTTCCTTTAGTTCACTGCTGTTTTGTTCTTGCCCTGGCCTTCTTCTCTATCCAAACTGGCTCATAGGAAAGGATCTAATATTTGTTATGTACATTTTACTATATTTTCCCCAAATTAAAAATAACTTTCTTGTTTATTATAAAAATATACTATGCCTATAAAATACCCAAACATTGTAGAAAAACAGACAAGAAGTAATACTTTTAATCCTATCATCTAGAAATAACAAGATTTTTAGGAGAATATTTTCTGATATAAAATACTTTATTTCTTTGGCAAATAGAAATTATTTGAAGCCTACTTTAAAAAATCCCACAGTATGTCATGACATCTTTCTCCAGCAATAAATATAAAACCCCATTATCACTTAACTAGCTACAATTTCCATTTTAATGAACATTATAATGTACTCGAGGCCCAGTGCACAGGTTCATGCACTGGTGGAGTCCCTTGGCCTGGCCTGCGGGGATAGGGCCAGAACCATCTCTCCGACATCCCCTGAGGGATCCCGGATTGAGAAAGGGCAGTTCTCGGCTGACACACCTTAGAATTGGGCTCCCTCCTCTCTGGTTCCAGGTGCATCACCAGAGAACCGCAGCTGCCAAGTCACCGCAGCTCAGCAGCTCTTGTGTTGAGCATCTGCCTCCTGGTGGCCAGTGTGCATCATAGCTCCTCATCAGAGTGTCTGCCCCTGGTGGTCATTGCATGTCATAGCTATTGGCCAGTCTGCCAGTCACTTAGGCTTTTATATAGATAGATAGATATCTAGTATGTTCCTTACTATAAATGTAAGATATAGATAGGTAGAGCTAAAAGAGTCCTTAGAGACTAGCTAGTTTAATGCCATCATTTTGCAGGAGGAAAATTGAGGCACAGAAAGGTTTAAGGGGGGTTAGGATGCAGTTATTTTGACTGTATGTTGACTGATCTTTCCAATCCACCCTGCTACCCTCTTTTTAAAAAATTGCTTGATTATTAAAATGACACTAAGTGGCACTGGCTTTTTGTTAACTCTAATAGTTAAAGGCCTTACCTTAAGAGCTCTTAGGCCATGCCCAGGTAGCACAGTTGGTTAGAGCGTTGTCCCGAGACCCCAAAGTTGTGGGTTTGGTCCCTGGTCAGGGCAAATACAAGAATCAACCAGTGAATACATAAGTAAGTGGAAAAACAAATCATGATTTCTCTCTCTCTAAAAATCAATAAATAAATTTAAAAAAATTTTACAGCTAACTCTTCCCAGGGTCATTTGGATTTTAATGCTCTCACTTCTTTCAGTTTCTACTATGGCAGGTCCAGAGGTGGATGCTTAATTAAGTGTATTTTGAAGTTTAAGATGATAGGTAATAGAACAATTAGCATAGAGTTGTTACTTCTCCATGCTCAGTATAATTTGGGGCTAAATTCTTAATTATTGACTTAAAACAGGGGTGGGGAAACTTTTTTTCTGCCAAGGGCCATTTGCATATTTATAACATCATCAGGGGCCATACAAAATTATCAAATTAAAAAGTAGCCTGCTATATTTGATCAAACATTTAATTAACTCACCCCTAATGCATTGACATACTGGCCAGATCAAATGATTTTTCGGGCCTTATACTAGCACAGTCTGCAGGCCGGACATTCCCCACATCTGACTTAAAATATTAGGCTATACTACAAATTATCTACATTAAATATCATGTGAATCTTTTAGTTAATTTAAACACCATGGGACTCTGCTTCCTAGATAAAGAACTCTTTAATAAGCAAAGGATTTGGAATTTTATGTGATTTTTGGAAAATTACTTAAATTCTGAGTTTCTTGGTTTCTTTATCTAGCAATAAGGATAATGATAGCAATTTACTTCATGAAATTGAATAGAAATAATTATATTGCATTTGGCAAAAAGAAATGGGTAAATAATCTTTTAAAAATAGAATTAGCCGTACACAAAGAAAACCAAGAAAAAGTTATGTGTTTTATAAGTACTGGTTATTCTACAAAATAAATCACGTTCGAGTTGAACCATAGTTTCTTGTGGACTTCAAAGCACTGAAGAGATATTCAAACAGAAGTTGAGCAGCTGCAGAAATATCCTGTAGACTAGAAAATGAGATGAATTTATGGAGGTAGTGGAATTTTTTATTGCAGTATTTTTCCAAACTTTATTGAAATTTACACAAAGAGCTTGGTTGATATTATTTTTTTTAAAAATTGTGCCAGACAGCATGGCTCAGTGGTTGAGCATCGACCTATGAACCAGGAGGTCACAGTTCAATTCCTGATCAGGGTACAAGCCCTGGATTGCAGGCTCCATCCCCAGTGGGGGCCATGTAGGAGCTAGCCAATCACATAATTCTGTCTCATCATTGATGTTTCTATCTCTTTCTCCCTCTCCCTTCCTCTCTGAAATCAATAAAGATATATATTTTTTAAAATTTGTGGTCCTAGCTGGTTTGGCTCAGTGGAAAGAGCATTAGCCCACAGATTGAAGGGTTCTGGGTTCAATTCCAGTCAAGGGCACGTAACTCAGTTGCAGGCTCAATCCCTGGCCCTGTTTCGGGAATGTGAAGGAGGTAACCAATTGATGTGTCTCTATCACATCACTTTTTCTCTCTCTGTCTCTCCCCCTCCCTTTCCACTCTCTCTAAAAATCAATGGATAAATATCCTTGACAACAACAACAGGACTGACAACAACAACAAAATATTAGTGAATTTGGAAACTGCTTATGAACAAATAAAGGCAACAAGACTATTTATGCTGGCAATAATGATCATTCTAAAAAACAAAATTGTTTAATTGGTTGAATTGTTAGAACTCTAGCTGTCATTCCTTATTAACAAACTTGATTCTGAAACTATATTTTCTCCTCTTAATTTGACTTGCTGGTTTGATAAGTACTCAAAAAGCAAGAGACCGAAGTCTTCAGGTTTAGGTACTCTCGATTATTCACATACAGATTCTCCACTTTGTGGAATACTCAAGATAGAGTGTAATGTCAAACCGCATCAACTTGCTGCTTATAATGCTTTTTTATTCACTTTCTATGTTCTTAATCCTGTGCGTCAAGACTTTGGCACATTGGAGTATGGGGATTGCAGCAGGGTCACTGCCCGAGGACGAGGTCTGAAATGGCACTGAGAGGGTGAAGCAGACAGACAAACGTGCACATAGCTGAGCCATCACTATTGTATTTGCTACACCGCATTATAAATGAGACACTGGAAGGCACTAGGCTCCAGCTCCCATAGGTGAACTTGGTGGTAGGTGTGAATATAACATTTAATTACTCCATTTCTCACCCACAGACAGTAAGTTAGGTATGAATGTGCCATGGTGGCTAAGGAGTTGGTGAAATTCAGGCACAAATATGTCTGAGGGAATGTGAATGTCAATTATGTCTCAGAGAATGTGAATTCATTTAAATAACTTTACTCAAACAAAAATAGGAAAGTGAGTTTCGTGAAAAAAATCACAAATATATATATTTAAGCTAATAGGAATGACTTTGGATTACTTACTTCTTTGTTATTGTTGTTTTAGATATGTTTTTATTGATTTCAGAGAGAGGAAGGGAGAGGCAGAGAGAGATGGAACAATGATGAGAGAGAAACATCCATCAGCTGCCTTCTGCACGCTTCCTATTGGGGACCTAGCCCACAACCCTGGGCATGTTCCCTGACTGGGAATTGAACTGTGACCTCCTTGTTCATGGGATGATACTCAATCAATTGAGCCACATCGGCCGACCTTCTTTGTTGATCTCCAAGATTGCAACCCTCTTTTAGCTTCCATTATTTGTTTGTTCATTAATTCATTTATTCACTCATTCACTTAGCAGGCCTTTCTGCCTTTATTAAAGCACATCTTCTGTGTTAGGACTGTGCTAAGTGCTGGGAAACTTAAATCTATATCGTGAAAGCAATGGGAAGCCACTGGCTGACTTAAGACAGAGAGTGCCATGATCAAATTTCCTTTTAATTAACTGTACTTTGGCTACTATGTGGAAAAGGAATGGAAGGAGAGTGCAACTGGAGGATAGGAGAGCAGTCAGGAGGCTCACAGAAGCAATGCACGTGAGAAAAGATGAGGCCTAGGTATGGGCTGAATTGTACACCCCCCAAACAAATTCATATGTTGAAATCCTAACCACCCACCCCTACTTCAGAAAGTGACAATATATAGGGCCTTTATAGAGGTAATTAAAGTAAAATGAGGTCATGTGGATGGGCCTAATCCACTAGGACTAGTGTCTTTACAAGAAGAGAGGAAATTAGGACACAGATACACAGAGGAAAGACACACAGGGAGAAGACAGCCATCTACAAATCAAGGAGAGAGGCCTCAGAAGCAACAATCCTGCCATTGTTTAAGCCACCCAGTCTGTGGTATTTGTCATCATGGCCCTCATGAATTAAAACAGCCTGAACAAGGCAACTGCAGGAGATCAGCACCTTCAGGCACAGCTCATCAGCACACCCACCAGCCTGCTACTACACCTATACAAGCTCGCATCCCTCAGGTAACAGAAAATCTAGGCCTGCAAAGGGAGGAAGAGCTATCTAAGGAAAGATGCTCATCCATTCCAAAACCTGGCCAGTGCTCCCTGGAGTGGTGGATGGCAGGTGTAAGCCTCGTTCCGCCTCTTTCCATTACTGATGGAGGGAAGTTTGAAATTGGTGTCACCTGCTCCTTCAGAGGGTGTCAGTTTGGTACTTGCACACTTGTGCAGGCTTTCAGTTCATTCCAGTGACCATTCTGTTTGAGGCATCTGAAGGGGAGGTTTGGTCCTTCATCCTTGGCTCCTCTATATTGTAAATGGTGGGCTATTCTGATTGGTGGTGGTTCTTCTTCTCCTTGTCCTTGTCCTTCTACTCCTCTTCTACCTCATCTTCCTCCTCCTTCTCCTTCTCCTCCTTCATTTTTACTGTTGAAAGTATTACATACGTCCCTCTTTTTCCCCCACTGACCTCTTCTAGCCTGCCCCCTCCCCACACCCCAGGCCTTCACCACCCTATTGTCTGTATCCATGGGTTATGCATATATGCGTACAACTTCATTGGTTAATCTCTTCCCACCCACCCACCCTCCCCTGCCTTCCCTCTGAGGTTCCATGCTTCTATGTCTCTGCATCTATTTTTGTTCATCAGTTTATTTTGTTCATTAGGTTCCACATATGAGTGAGATCATGTGATACTTGTCTTTCTCTGACTGGTCCTGCTGCTTCTTTGTCTTCATATGGAGAGCATGGTTCCTTAAATATTTCCAGAAAGGGAATGGAAATTTCAGCTTAGTTTCATGAAAAGCATCTCTTGATGCTTGAAAGGGTAAAAAGAGGGAACTAATGTGTTTTAAGCTCTAGGCCAGGGGTGGGCAACCTTTTTGTGAGTGCGTGCCAAAACCAGCAAAATCTCTGACTCAAAATTCTTCTGCGCGCCAACCCTAATTTTTTGAGAACATGTTACGCCTACGTGATATCTCTTAAGGTGTACGTATGTGAAGAACCTTGAATAATAAAATTCATTCAAGCGACAAAAACACAGCATATGATGATGAAAAATACATTTATTTTTTAATGTATACATGTACACTGATAGTCCGACAGAAAACTTTATGACTCCGTTTGATATTATCAGTGGGACTTTTGCTGCTGCATCACTGATGACAGAGATTTTACATCAGGTTTATATTCCGTGACCTTCAGAGATATGCACGAGCTACTACTTTCATCCGTTGGGCTACTCCTATTACGAGACTTAACAAAAGTCATCATTGAGAACAAAGATTCACAAGCATATGTGAATGAAAACATGGAGAGTAATGCTGTTGCAAAGTTTTTTAAACAGAAAAAATTTTCTGGAATGGCATTCCAAGTCCTCAATAGTTAGTTTTCAACACTTCTCTCTGGTACTCCTGTCTCTAATCGCTTTTTTTCAATGTTTTCCAAGTCAACTCTATGGTCCATAAATTTCTGCTTCCAAATTGAGCTACTCTGAAATTCAATCAACTGCATTTCAAAGTCAGCCATGTCTATCCATGAAAACATTTGTAAGTTTAGTTCCTCCAGTTTCATGCTGTCTGGAAACCTCATGAATTTTGCTGTCTCTTCCAGTTCTCTGAATTTCGCAAATCAAGAGAAACATAGAAATTTATTCCCCTTTTGTTAGTACCGGTGGGCAAAGCGAGAGAGAAGGTTTCATTTTTATAGAGTGAAATTTTGAATAAGTAGGTGAGGCGGTTGTCTTGTCAACGAAAACCCCTTGCGTCTGAGGCTGAAACCAAAACACTGGTCGGATCTAGGAAGGCAGGGAGAGTTAAGGCAGAGGCATAGAAATTGCTCTTCCCCTCTCTCGTCAATCCATGTCTATGGTCTTTAAGATAACTTATTATGTAAAATTATGTATTTATCTAAGGTGCACCTACACTGAATTTATCTGAAAAATAAAAAAGTCGATATTAAGAAAAAAATTGTAAATGGAAGATTATAAGAGAGGATTTCGCGTGCCAGCAAAAGTTACTGGCGTGCCATGTTTGGCACGTGTGCCAGGGGTTGCCCACCCCTGCTGTAGGCACTATTTTTCTGCATATTACCCTAAGTTCTTGATTTCTCCATTATTGTTAGCAGGGGGTTGAATGGGTCAAAAATCAGGTAAGTTCAAGTTCATTTTTTTTGCCTTTCTCTTTTAAGGAGCTTTCTTATATATATGTTCATTTCTAAAGTGAAAGTTGTTTTTAAATTTATTTCAAACAAATTTGGTTCTATGATTCAGTAAAAATAACTTTTTAGAATTAATTCAAGTCACAAAAAGTTAATCTAGTTTATTATAGTTTTGGCTTATGATTTAATTTTATTTGAGTCCTTAGATTTTATAAATAAAATAATAAACCTTAAGCTTTATATAAAACTGTCAACTGTATATTAAAATCTTCATCTTGCTCTAAACCCAGGATTTTATAATCTGAAAATTTATATTTTTCTTCGACTCTGAGTAATTTTATTCTAGTTTCTCCTTATTATCCCCTTCTATTCTCCCTCCTTTCCCTTTGTAACTTTTATAAGATAGATATTGGACCTTGCGGATCTTGCCTCCATGGCTTTCAATCATGAAAAAATTCTCATGAACTGTCCATCTCCTGGTCTTTTGCTCTCTGTTTGGGGAGAATGTGTGCTTCTACTAATCTGCTCTTCAACTTGGTCTGTTCTGCTTATCAGCTAATGAAATTCCAATTTTAGAAAATTGCTTTTTAGTTTCTATGATCTCTCACTGATTATTTGTTGTAGATTGAATATCCTTTCAAGTCTTGCTGAATAACATTTAAATTCATTTTAATTTTATCTTCTGTTTCCTTTATTAACTTAGTTTCCTCTGATATTACTTCTGTTCGTTGAGTTTGGTGTTTCTTTTTCATGGTACTGTTCCCCCCCACCCCCCCCCCCCCCCCGCCCCAAAATCTTTGCTGATTTTAATTGTTCACTCATCTCTTATTTGAGAATGCTTTTGCCTGGCCGTTCTGTTTAATTATAGCCTCTCTTCAGGGGCTGTAAAGGAAGGGCTCAACATGCTTTGCAGGAAGAGTGAGGGTTCCCTCCCATTTTTAGGGGTTAGGAGACACATGGGCTCTGCCCTTCTGGCCCCAGGATCTCCACTAACTTCTTATTCCCAGAGGCAAAGTTCTGATACTTAATGCCCACAGGGGAGAGGAGGCTTCAGTGAGTCATTCCAGGGCCCTTTTCTCCTCTTGATCATTGGACTCTTTCTTGGAACTTGCCTAAAACTATTCCTTCTGAACCTGTCCTGGTTCCCCTGATTTTGTTTCTCTTTGGATCAGATCCCGCCTCTCCTATTTTTCGGGATTTCCTGAAAATTCTTGGAAAATTGATCACCGTTTTTCTCAATTCTGAGCTTTTTAAAGAGAGAGGAAGAGAGAGAGAAACATAGATGTGAAGGGGGACTATCCATCCATCGGCTGCCTCCTGCACGCCCCCTACTGGGGATCAAGCCCCAACCCCAGGCAACAAGCAACAGGCAACCTTTGGGGTGCATGGGATGATGCACAACCAACTGAGAAGAGAAGGTAAAACCATGTGTTCAATCCACCATCTTGATCCAATCTCTACCTATTATTTTTCTTATTATCTCTATGATCAAATAATATAAGCTCAATGTGAAAAATTCCGAGAATATAGAAATAGATAAAAAGTGAATGTTCCTTCTTGTATCAGATTCCTCTAGTGACTTGACTTACATCTTGTTGGCCTCACCTATTGATTTTAGCTGGAGCTGGGTAGACTTCCTGGCTGACAGCATCTATTTTCAGAACACGCCTTCCTTCTGGCTCAGAACTCTTCCAAAGCTGCAAATTGCCTGTTAGCAATCTTGGGTGGTGGTCAGAGGAGGCAGCCCTTTGACAATCTCCCACACTCCAGAAGGTATTCTATACTCTCCTCAGGAAGTTTCTGCAGAATCAATCCCTGTTGCCCACAACAATGATCTCAATTATCACCCCTTCTATCAGCTTTTCCTTCCTTTCTACTTGACTCTCCCTCATTTCTAATTCCCACTTCCTGGGATCTAACATCCCCTCTCCCACCCGCACCTGACAATGCCCTTTTCCTCTGTACAGGCACACCTCAGAGATATTGTAGGTTCGGTTCCAGACCACCATAAAAAGCAAGTATCAAAATAAAGAGAGTTGTAATCATTTTGCTGGTGGAGGGTATTGCCTTCAGTTTGTAAAACACACAATATCTGTGAAGCACAATAAGGCAACGCACAATAAAACAAGGTATGCATGGACACCTAAACTCTCTCAGTTCCGATTTATCATTTCACTGTAACTCTATTAGCTGTAAAGCACTTTGGGATGCTGTCAGGGAAACAGGCTCTGTAGTAAATGAGGTTGTATTGAATTATTTAGCTTTTAGCTGAAGTGGAGATAACGAAAGCAGCTGAGCTGGTTTGTAAAATCCTGGAGTAATCTGTCCACTGAATCGTTCCTTTTATCATACTATTTTTTTCTCATAGTTAAAAATTATAAATTTTAGGCTATGAAGAAATCTTTTCAGTTCAGTGCCACAAATCTATAGCAAAGGAATGATCTGTTTCATGAGGTATATGATTATGGAGCTGTGGAGTTGCAAACCTAGGGAATCATGAATTTATTTTATGTTATTTCACACCAGGCTTCTAAACACATAAACATCATTTCTCTCCTTTGAAAGAAAAAATTTCAAAAGTAGATCAAGGATTTCTACTTGAGATATACGATCATCTGAGCTTTTGAAGTTGGCTGTTTTTCTTGGTTCTTTGTTTTTTAAATGAAAAAGACCTTTCTGTTTCTAACTCAGTAATAAACAAACGTGTTCTTAACTGTTATCAGAAATGGGGGAATCACTGCTAATCTAATGGATGACCACAAATACTCTTTTATCTTCCCTACATTACTAGTATCTCTTGGGAAATTGAGCTTAATAAAGACCAAGACAACAGGGAGTGCGGTGCAGAGTTCTGTGGCTTTGCAATAACTGTGGAGTTTCCTCCACTTAGCACATCTCAGTGTCTAAATGCCCACTCTCAAGAAGTGTGGCTGCAGCCGGAAGTGAAATATCTTTGCTAATGCTCAATATATAATCTAAGCATGCACATCTGGCAATTAAACATCCTTTTCCTGGTGAATCCTGGAAAACAGCATAATTATACTCCCAAGCAAACATCTCGGGAGTAAGACTGTTCGGTTGTCAAGAATACCAGGCAGGATCAGTCAAAGTTAAAACTCTTCTCTGCATCTATGCCCTTTAACCTCCACTGCCATCTCCATCATACCTGGGCTGAGGACCCGTGAGGAGCCTCGCAGGGGGTGGAGGAGGAGGACCACCAACCCTTATTGGTCAATGACTTAGTATCGCTAGAAAGTCACGAAGATGGACTGCCTTACAAGCTGCCCATGTTCTTCCGTGAGTTTCTCCAGAGGTGACTCGGCTGTGCCTTGTCTTTCCTCTGGCATCACTGGTTCTAGTGTTTCCTTGGCCTGCTGCATCCCACACCACCCAGGCGTACAGTGAGGAAGACCTGGAGTCTCGCCTGGAGCCTGGGGGCCGGCCAGGAGGTGCGGGTGGGTCTGTGTGGCAGCTTGCCTGTTGATTCCAGTCCCTGCAATGTACAAGCGCCATGGGACTGCGGGCTGCGCCCCGCCAGCTTTGCCGGGTCCGCCCAGACCTCACCAGGTTGGCAGACAGGGACAGGCTGGGAGTGGGGGCTTCTGACCCAGCGCCCACCCCTGTCCTCCCAGCGTCTGCTCGGACCACCGTGGAAGAAGCCCGGCGCGTAGCGAGCAAACACGCCACCCCCCAGAACGACCTGTTCCTCCCAAACCCGCCGCAACGGGGGCGCACTGCCCCGGCGCCCGCCTCGCCCACCCTACGGCCTAAGCGTGTCTTTTGGCAAATAACACCTGACTGTATACCGTGGGGACGCAGGGCGGGAAAGGCTGGGGAGCTCATCTTCGGGGCCAGGCTAGCCACTCAGGGCTCCCGGCGCACGAATTAGGCCGGAGCTGCAGAGTCAAACCCTTTTCCCCGCCGCCGGGGGCTCGGGTAGCGCGCGGTTTGGGGAGGTGAGCAACTAAGAGGCGCTGCGGCGGCTCGGACGACTGGCGTCTTGGGCCCGGGCTACCCGCCGGGAGGCAGAGGCCCGCCCCGGGAGCCGGGCGGAGGCAGGGCAGGTGCCCCGGGGCGCGGCGGCTGATTGGCAGGTGCGGGAGTGGGTGGGGACCTGGGGGCTGGGCCTGGCGCTGCGGGAGGCTGCGGCCCCGCCTCGCCGCCCCCGCCGCGGGACTATCTGGTCCCGGCAGCAGCGATGTCCCCCGGCAGGAATGTCCCTCCTCAGATAATGTTATTTATATCTCTGGGCGGGTCCACGGCTCGGCAGCACCAGGCGCCCGGCGGCCGCTGTGCCAGGAGCCCCGCGCTGCCCTCCTCCCCCTGCGCCGCCGCCGCCGCCGCTGTCGCCCCCGGGCTCGGTCTGGCCGCAGCTACAGCCCCGACGCAGGTGAGTCCCGGGAGGGCCCGGCAGTTCGAGGGGGTTGGGTGCGGGTGCGGGTGCGGATGCGCGAGGCTGGGGCGCGCGGCGCGAGCGCAGAGGAGGCGCTGGGCCCAGGGGGCGCTTGACGCGCGGGGCTCTGGAGACCGGGCGGGGGCCCAGCCTGGGTGCCGGGCTTGGGGGCGGCACGGGGCCCGAGAGGCCCTGACGGCTGCGGCAACGAACTCCCCGGGGCGCGGGAATCCGCGTGGGCTTCGGGAGGCGCTTGGCGAGCTGGGCGCTTGCTTTGGAGAAGCAGATCCTGGAGCGTCGCCCGGGGGCACTGGGAGGGCGGTGAGGGGGGTGCACGTTCTGGTCCCTGGCTGCCTCCCCCAGGACTCCGGCTTGGGGGCAAAGAGAGTTCTGTCCCTAGCCTGTCCGACCTTCCCGCTGCCCTCTCTGCCTCCGTAGCCGGATTTCTCAGCCCTGGGGCTGCTCGGATTCTCTTCTGGGGAACTTGGCTTTGCGCTCCCGGGGCAGCCCAGCGCCCAGGCAGGGAGTTCAGGGCTGGGCGGCGGAGGGGGGCGGCTCCCTGGCGCGGGGAACGGCGCGGAGAACGGCGCGGAGAGAGTGGCCAGGTTACCCTTCCTCCCACAGAGAGTTTGGCTCCTGCAAGCTGCTATGGTCCAGTCTACTCTCGCCGCCTCTCCAGACCCTCTTTCTCCAACAACTTGGCCCTGAGAAATAGCAGAAAGTGGGGGAAATAACAGGAGTTTTAAAACACTCCCGACTCCCACCAACTCGCCCAGACTTCCAAGGGTAGGGAAGTAGCCGTGGGCTTGGGTACCGTTTCCGTGACAACAAGCGCCAGGCAGGGCCTTGATTTACAGCCTATTAATATCCAAACCACTGTTTTCAGTGAGCAGGAGTTAATAAGAAGCTTAACTCGCTGAAGGAAAATGAAAGAGAAGCCACTGTTTTGTTGTTGTTGTTTATGTTAGATGCATCAGATGTGTGTGTGTGTGTGTGTGTGTGTGTGTGTGTGTGTAATCTAGTGACAGTATTTTGTACCGAGAACTCCCGTGACAGGAGGCTAGGGTGTCATCTCCCGGTAAGAGGCAGCCATGCAAAATCCACAGCCTTGAGATAGGCATGATCTATACTTAAGTTTCTGAGGAAAGTGATTCAGGTGGCTCCTGAATGAATGGCGTCTGCAAATCAAAATTGTAGGCACCTCTAAATTATCCCCTCACCCACCCTTAGCTTCACAGATGGCTCTGAATTTTACTCAAGAATTCCCTCTTTGACCACCTCCCACCCCCATGCCCTGAGGCAGGTCATTTCCTATTCCAGGTCGAGACTTTACTCTTTTGCTAGGAGCCCTGAGTTCCAGAATATCTTAAACTCTTTTTCTTTTCTTTTTTTTTTTAAAATATATTTTATTGATTTTTTACAGAGAGGAAGGGAGAGAGATAGAGAGTTAGAAACATCGATGAGGGAGAAACATCGATCAGCTGCCTCCTGCACATCTCCTACTGGGGATATGCCCGCAACCCAGGTACATGCCCTTGACCGGTATCGAACCTGGGACCCTTCAGTCCTCAGGCCGACGCTCTATCCACTGAGCCAAACCGGTTTCGGCTTAAACTCTTTTTCTGTACGTGCAAAAAATTAAGTGTACTGAACACCCAGCACGCAGCATGGCTAGGGTTGTCCTTGCCCGGAGGCTGTGGGCCCGTTAGGGAAAGGAATAGCAGGCTCACATGGAAGAAGAGCCCACCAGCCCTGAAGCCAGGTGACTCCTCAGAGGTGGGTGGTGTACACAGAACTTGATCAAACTCGAGTAAAGCACAGCTGAAAGCCGTAAACCCTACATCAGGAAAAGGTAGCCTTTAGACCCCTTAGCTGTTGCTCTTAGCTTTATCAGGGGCTCAGACACAATGATTGGGGAGGAGCCAGTTCTCTTAATCCCCAGTTCTCGGAGGGCTCTCGGGAGTCTGCTAGTGGAACTGAAAGCACCTGAGAACTCCCAGGCATCCAGGGCGGGCTTTGTGGCACAGGCGTATCAGGTTTTCCTGAGTGGCTTGCCCAGCCGAGAGCTGAGATACCGCCTTTTGCTCTGGTTGTTGCTTCTTCCAAGTGTTCTGATGGTGTCCTCCAGCACAACACCTGCTAGAAGATTGGCCTTGGGGTAAAGATAGGGCAGGAGGCAGACTCCCACCTGGGATCACATCTGACAAACTAAAAAAGGACTATTTTAGGCAAACCAGGTGTGAACGAAAGTTTTGAATTAAAGGCAACATCTGACGGTTCTGCCACAGTTACGGAAGCAAACTGTTTTTGGTCAATAAAAAGAATAACAGCTCCCCCCCCCCGCCCCGCCCCCATCTTTTATGTACCAGTGCTTAGCCTGGTTCCTGGACACTGGGTTAGCCTTTGTTGAGTGAGTGAGAGAATGAATGAATGGTAAATGAATGCTCAGAGTTTTCTTTCTGTTATCCCATTCATTGTCACAGTAACTCTGCAAGGTAGTTCATAGTGCAGTATCAGCATTTTACAAGTGAGGAAACAGGTTGAAGGAGATTAAATAATTTGCTTCACATCACACAGCTGAGCAGAGGTGGGGTCAGGAGTCAAACTCAGCTGTTTGGTTCCGCCCTCTTTTTAAAGTTGGACATTCGGCAGCGGATACAGAAGTACAAGTTGGAGAGATTTGGTGGTAGGATTGGTTGTTAGCTTCACAAGCATTCACTCTCAAGACCTTGGCTAATAATTCCGCTGATATCAGAAGTTTTTTTTTAGAATATTACCTGAAGATGGTATTGGACACTTACTTGCTCAGAGGTGTGTCACCTTGCCCGTTACATTCAGGTCATTGTTTCAAGGACAGAACTGTAATTTTGGCAGTAGTCAAAGCATGGATTTTTTTTGAAAACAGATTTTCCTTTCAGCCCTGGAAGTGGCCAGGAGGGCTTGATGATGCATGAGGACAGTGTGATAGGACAGAGGATGACTATAAAAAATTCATGAGACAAACGCTATTGGAGTGGGAAGGGACTTGGAGGTCACTGAGTCCCGCCTTCTACTCGTGTAGTCACTTGCTTAAAGGTGAGAGGTTTACCTGGTTATTTATGTGCAGTTATGGTACATGCCTTCTAGACTTTCCATTCTTCCCATTTCTTCTCTGTCTCTCTCTCTCAAGGCCAAAATTGAGTTGATTTCCTGAAGTTCTGCCTTATCAACCCACTGGAAGTGTTGTTGTTTTTCCTTTGGGGGAGATTGTGAGAGAATACATTGTAAAATTCAGTGCTTTCATCTTAGTGAAATCTTTAAAAACTGTGTTGGAGCCTTAGCTGGTTTGGCTCAGTGGATGGAGGTCTGTGGACTGAAGGGTCCCAGGTTCCATTCTGGTGAAGGGCACATGCCTGGATTGTGGGCTCAATCCCCAGTAGGGTGCATGCAGGAGGCAGCAGATTAATGATTCTCTCTCATCATTGATGTTTCTCTCTCTCTCTCCCTCTCCCTTCCTCTCTGAAATCAATAAAAATATTTAAAAAAAATAATAAAAATAAGAACCGTGTTGGAGATAGGTGGACATTAAATTCTAAACTGTCCCACAATCTCCACCTTGCCTGTTAGGTTCACAGAGGTCTGTATTTTTACACAATACGTATGCACATTGCTATCTTGAGATGGTACAAAGCTCAAGACCAATAATTATGTAGCATTTCTGGGGCTGTGGGGGAAAGAAAGGACTTTAGGGAATTATTGGGACTATCAAATACCTGTTTAATCTAAACTCAGTCAATTAAATCAAAATCAAACACAAAATTTTACCCTCTACCCAATATCCGAGAAGGTAGGACATATGAGCAGTGGGAGGTTTAAAGTGATAAAAAGTATATCTCTTCATTATCCATAATCTTTTTTATCATCTCAGACCTGCAGAGGTTAATATTTATACATTGACTTGCGAAGATCAAGAGTGAAAAAGACTGTGCTGTGTGGGTTGATGGGAAATTTGATTTTATAATGAGGACTGGCAGGGAAGTTCATGGATGTGGCTTTCGAAACCATACGGATATTACTAGCTACGTATTGCTGTAAAAAAGAAGTATTTTGTCTTAAAAATAGATTGCATTGACTCAGTTTTTTACGGACAGCTCTCTGGTTACTCCTAGATCAGGAGTCTGGGGAAGAAGAGTAAAGGCAGCGGTCTGTGTGCCAGGAGTCACTGGGTACCATTGGCTGCGTTTATCAAATGAGAAGAAGAAAGGAAGCCCTGCAAAAGTGGGCTGTAAATGTAGCAAATGCTTTGCTCTGACAACCCCAAAAGGCAGCGGTCACATGGTTTTGGAGATAGAAATGGTGATGGAGGGAAGGTGTAGGAGGCAGTCAGGAGAATTCACTGTCAGATCTGGCTCCACTCATTGAATTGTCAACTCCCCTTGGTAAATATTTAGAAAATGTCATAGCATGTTTCCTTTTGTAGCTGTGCTTATTTCTTAATTCACATCCAAAAGAGCCAATTCTTCCATTTTCAGCCAGCCTTAGCTGAATATCAAACCACCAGGGGATCCCAGCCTTACAGCTCACAGTGTTAGAGGCAGTCATAGACAGAAAATGCTTCCTCAGTGGATTGTCTGGCTAGCTTATGACATTTTCAGACCACCTTTGCTTTTTCTCTTCTTCCTGTGGCTGGAAATCTTATGAAGCTGTCTTTTTCCTACCTCATGAGGCCTTTTCAGGCTTTGCCATAATGTTTAATTTCCATACCATACCTGTACAGACCTGGCCAGGGGTATAATTACAAGGGCAATTAGAACCCAGACAGATATCGTGTTAGCAGTGGGGGCAAAAGTGGGCCTTCCTTTCTTCTTTTCATTTGAATGCTATAAATTTAGCCAGTGAAAAGGCACAGGGCTAGAAAAAGTAGACTTTCCATTGAACTTGGCTCAGATCATCCAGGATATTTATGAAAAGAATCACAGGGCACCTTGACAGCTAAGGAACAATAATTGCTTTGAATTATAGTCAGTTTAGAAGTTTCCACCATCATAAAAAGGAGCAGAAACTTGGATAACCCTGAAAGGAAATATGTTGAAAATAATTTCCATTTGTACCAGACTTAAATATGGGTGTGTCTCGTTTGAGAATTCATAATACTTCAAATAAAACAAAGGATATTTGAAAGGACTAGAAAGCCGTCCCTAGCCTCATTCTGTCCTTCTGCTCAGTTCCTACCTGTGTCCAGAAGCCCCCTAGGAGTGGTCAGTTAATTTTACCTTCCATCATATTTTCTCAGGGTGAAAGAGTAAGAAGAGGCCTTTTATAATACTGACTCTGAGTTATAAGTCACCAGACCGGCAGGTCTCTATCTGATTCCTTTCTGTGTCCTCAGCACAGAACAGCGTACTACACACAGTAGGTGCCCAATGTTTGCTCTTTTTGAATGTTTTTCAAAAGACTCTCTCAGGCCTTTCCAGTTCTAGGGTTTTCTAATGGAAGAAGGGAGGATGGACGGGGATGAGGTCTGAGGCATTTAGCCCCGAACAGACATGCACTAGACTAGAGCATGATTAGATTAGGGAGTGAGGAGTAG
Organism: Myotis myotis; assembly: GCF_014108235.1. NCBI lineage: Eukaryota > Metazoa > Chordata > Mammalia > Chiroptera > Vespertilionidae > Myotis > Myotis myotis. Next base: position 196,104,843 of record NW_023416313.1, on the reverse strand, counting down.
GCCCCATGTGTCTATGAAAGGTTTAGCCTAGGAAGGGGCTGGAGATGTGACTGGAAAGATCATCTGGTTCAGTCTGTGAAGAACATTGAAAGTTCAAGTTTAAATCAATGAAGGCTGAGCAGAGGCAAGACCTTGTCAGACCCTTGTTTAAACAAACTTCACCAGTGGCAGTGAAGGACATGAGAACTAGAAATTGGCTAGCACAAGGTGATGTATAGTCCACTCCGTTTTCAGGATGCCTTTGTATATGCGTATCTTATTTTACTTTATAATGCCCACATGAAAAAGCAAGAAAGATCTCATCATTCCTACTTTATAGTCTAGGAAACAGGATTGGAAATGTATAATGATTATCCCAAGGTCCCTCTGGTAGATGAGGGCAGAACCTGACTTTGACCCAGTTTCCTAATTCCAAGGCTGGGGCTTTGTCCAGATCTCCTCAATAGAGTAACTGAATATTCTAGGCTTCCTGGTTGGGACAGTGCTTGCTTGCTTCAGCAGAACTTTCAGTCTGAGTTCATTGGTTCTGGAAAGAGGGAGGAGAAACGTGTTACAGTATTTACTCTTTAGCCTCAAAACTTCAAGAATGGCCCTCCAGAATGTACACAGATGATGTCTCAAAGCAGTGAATTAATGACAAGCATGCACATGGATTCCCAGAGTGCCACAGATAAATGATGGGTGTATACCTGTCAATGATGTTTCAGCTTTTCATGACCTTATCCCAAATTTACTGGGCATTGTTATGCTCATGTCTCATTATGGGCTTTAAAAATCTCTTTTTGTCTCATGATCTTGATTACCTTGATTTGTACTTACTTTAGTCTTCAACAACTATTTATTAAACTCTCATTTATTTGCCAGACATAGTCTGGGCCCAGTGTACACGACAAAAAAGCAAGTCTGACATCATGGAGCTCATGTTCTAGTTGAGGAGACAGGTACTAAACAACAACAAACACGTGCCTATGTAACATTATTTCAGGTGATATAAAGAAAAATAAAGCAGTGTGAAGTGAAGGAGAGGTAGTTCTACTATTTGAGGTAGTAGGATTGATGGGAAGAGCCTCTCTGATAAGTTTTCACACAAGCAGAGACCCACATGAAGCAAGGGGCGTGGGGGAGAGGGATGTTTGGAGAAGAGATTCAGGTTGAGTTCCTAGGCCCTGAGGCTGGGCCACTGCTCTGTCCCAGGAGTGGTCAGGAAGCCAGTGTGACTCAAGTGAGGGGAGAAGTGGGGAGTGCAGGAGTTGATGTTGGAGAGGAAATGGGGTCTGGATCATGCAGCCTTGCAGCCTTGCAAGGACTTTGGGTTTTAGCCATGCAATAGGAAGCCACTGGAAGTTGTGGGCAGGGGAGGGACTTGTTCAGATTTGTATTTTATGAGGATCTTTCTGACTGACCTGTGGAAGATTGACCGGAGGAGACAAGGGTGGAAGCAGGGAGTGGAATGAAAGCTACTTTAGTGGTCCAGGTTAGAGATGATGGACCAGGCTGCTGGTGGTGGGGTGGTGAGATGCAGCTGGCTTCTGGTTAGATTTTTTAAGGTAGAGTTGATGGGATAAGGATATAGAGCAGGGGTCCTCAAACTACGGCCCACGGGCCACATGCAAATACAAATATTGTATTTGTTCCCGTTTTGTTTTTTTACTTCAAAATAAGATATGTGCAGTGTGCATAGGAATTTGTTCATAGTTTGTTTTTTTTAAACTATAGTCCGGCCCTCCAACGGTCTGAGGGACAGTGAACTGGCCCCCTGTTTAAAAAGTTTGAGGACCCCTGATATAGAGCATGAGAGAAAAAGGATAAGTCAAAGATGACCCAATTGGTTTTGGTCTGAGCGACTAAAAGAATGAAAAAGCCATTTAACTGAGCCAGGAATATGTCTTGTCAAAGGTACTATGGGATATTATTTCTGATTTTTTTTTTTTCATTGAGGGGTCGATTTGAAATAGACTCAGGCAGATTTTTCATTTAAATACACCCAAAAGGAGGCATTTTATTGTGGGTGACTCAGAACATGTTTGTTTTGAAGTAAAGTCTTAGATGTGCAGTTAGTTCTATGTGCTCTGTACTGTTACTTTTAGGTCATTCTCACAACATCTCACTACGTGACAGAGATTAAGATATATTACAAATAAGGTTGAACTATATTTCACTTATAATTAGAAATGTTTTGAATTTGCTGGTTAGAGCCCAAACACTATTTAACACTTTCAGTTGTCATATTTTTAAAAACTTCTTAAATTATAAAATGAATTCTTGCACATGATTAAGTGTATCCATGTACAAGGATATAAAATGAAAAGTAAGTCTTCCTTCCCCCACCTCCACCCGACTCCTAAGAAGTTACCAATGTCCACAGTTTCCTGCACGTCCTTCAAGAAAAATTCAACGCAGATGTCAGCATATGGCCTGACACATTTCAAAGTCATAGTTTTAACCTCGCCAAAGCACATGTTTGTTTTCATTTTTGAGACTTAGTAGCCCTCAGCTATAAACTTAGGTGGCCTTTTTGTCCATGAAGGGTTTTCTTCTCCAAAGCCATCTTGTACTGGAACACTGTGTATATCATATAACATCCCTTCTCAGCCTCTGTTGGTTTCCCTCCGGGTAGAGATGGAAATCCAAAGTCATAAAGTTGACTTTTAAGAGCCATCATAATCTGGCTCCTATCTCTTTTTCTACCCTGTCTTTTCCTCCTTTCCATCATAAACCCTCTACTTGAACCAGGTTTGTCTGCTTCCACTTACTGAGTCCTGAACATTTCTTTCAGAGTTGGAGTGGTTTCTATCAATCTTCCTGGAACACTCCAGCCCCAGTAATCTCTCCCTTCTCCAAATGTGTTAAAGGGCTATACATGTTCTACTTAACTGAACATTATCATAGACTTCTTTCCTGATTATTATTTAACTTTTCTTGTGTTCATCTATTATTTGCTCAACCAGATGGCTCTCAAAGGCACAAACTGACTTATGAATATTAGTTGTGAGCCTTACATAAAGCTCTGCCTAATGCTTTTACAAATAGAAGTTCAATTAGTAATTTTTGGAATGTGTACTTTGGCAGTCATCCCCTAATAGGGTGGTGCTGGTACGTGGGGATTATCTTCATTAAAAATTGTCAGATGACGGTTGCCAACAAAGCCACCTTCTTAGTGGGTTATGTAGGTGTCCATTTCCAGAGAATGGTACCTGGACGCTGCTCTTTTGGATTAAGAGCTTTCTAATGTGTCTGGTCTCATGCTCACATCCACTCTTCATATGGCATTGCATTTAATGTCAGAAACAAGGTATTTTCATTTGCCCCTAGATGACCAAGAACAGTTATTTAATGGGCATGGCAACCATGAAGTTTAAAAATTTTTATTGTTTTAAGTTATGATAAATATATAACAAAAATTTGCCATATTCATTATTTTTAAGTGTTCAGTGGCATAAATTCATGCACGTTGTTGTATAGCCATCATCATCATCCATCTCTGGAACCTCTTCCAAAACTCAAATTCTGTACCCATTAGACCAGGGGTCCTCAAACTTTTTAAACAGGGGGCCAGTTCACTGTCCCTCAGACCGTTGGAGGGCCGGACTATAGTTTTAAAAAAAACTATGAACAAATTCCTATGCACACTGCACATACCTTATTTTGTTGTTTATCCATTCATCCATTGGCAGACACACTGTGGCTATTATGAGTAATGCTGCTATAAAGATGGGTATACCAATATCTCTTTAATACCCTGCTTTCACTTCTTTGGGGTATATACTCCAGTATATTGCTGGATCATATGGTAATTCTATTTTTAATTTTTTGAGAACCCAATCCATGCAGTTTTAATATTCCTCCCTGGTGTTTGACATCTCCGAAAAGAAGGGCAAAATCTATTAACATCCTCACCTTGGGGACCAAACTGAACTTCAGAATTGTTGAGAACACTACCATCTGGGGATAGTTTGTCATCAAAGTTCTTATGTTAGTTTGCCTATTTTGAAGTTTTAGACTTTTAGAGGACAGGAAGGAGATGTTTAATTTGCTTTGAAGAGCATGTAGCCCACACTCAGGTGGGGAAAGGTGTAAATATTATGTGATGATATATTTCAGCCAAGCTATCTCCTTGAGCTGAATGACAAGAGCCTGGATTGCTTCCAGCTTCTTTTTTCTTGCTGTTTGCCCTTGGGCAAAGAATTTCCTCCTCCTCTGACACTTTTTCAGAGGGTGTGTGTGTGTGTGTGTGTGTGTGTGTGTGTGATGGTACGGTACCTTAATGTAAGTGTTGGCTCATGTTTGTAGCCTTGCCTGACAGCCCCTCTCCCTCGCCAGGACTGAGGGAGCTCTGAATGCTTCCTCCTATGTATGTTTGCAGCACCTTTCTCATTTTTTTTTAAGGGAAGTTTTTGTTTTTTTTTTAAATTCTTGCCCAAGGATATGTTTTTATTGATTTTAGAGAGGAAGGCGGAAAGAGAGAAACATCTATTGGTTGACTGCCTCCTGTACATGCCCCAACTGGGAATCAAACCCTCAACCTAGATCTATGTGCCCTGACCGGGAATCAAACCTGCAACCTTTTGGTGTATGGGACGATGCTCTAATAAACTGAGCCACCCGGGTAGGGTACCCGTCTCAATACTTTGTTCAGCATAGATCCTATTGTTTTCTAATTGTCAACTTGCCTTCTACGGTGTTAGACCATGCTTCTTGTGATAGGGAACTGGGTCTTTCTCTCTCTGTCTCTGTTTCTCTCTCTGTCATGCCCAGCATCTAGAGCCATGGTTGGTTCATAGAAGGGAGTGGCTCAAAAGTAGTTATTGACTAAAAAAATAAATAGATTATATGTAATTTAGTTTATATATCTTGGAAATGAAGCATTATAATAAGTTGTTACTATAATAAGTCAACATTTATTGTGGGTTAGGCACTGTGTTGAGAGCTTTTATATGTCTTTGTTATTTCTATTATTATGCTAATTTGACAGATAAAAAAGCAGGGATTAGAGAAGTTTATTTACTCAAGATTACACAACTAGAAGATCAAAGCTGGACTTGAACCCTGGTGTATTTATTCTAGAGTGCTTGCTTAGAATCACCGCACCCACCATATTTGGGTGGAGGTCAACAATTATGGCTCTTAATTCTAAGAGATTTTTTTCCCTTTGATCTTGCATTTTTAATGATCTGAAATTATAAGGGCAATTAGTTGTATACTTGTTTATGTTGTTTTTTCTTTGCAATGATTTAACCTAATAGACTAAAATCCCCTCATTAGTTGTTAATAAATAATTAATGTCCTGAACTTGACTTCCGACATCGTTCTTTGACATCTGAGGATGAAGGTGCTAATTAGCACTGCATAGTATACTCACTGTCCTAAGGCAGCTCTCCGTGCTGCTGTACATACTGCTTCAGAAAGGGCTGGTGTTGCCAAATGCGATGGCCGCCCTCCAGACCCAACTCCTACCTTCTCTGAAATATTTGACTTCGTTAACCGTTCTCTTACTTTGAAACTATGCCCTCCCTTGGCTTCTCGGACCTGCGCTCTCCTTTTTCTCTCCTACTTTTCTCACCATTGCTTCTTTTTTGTGTGTTTCTTTTTTGTTAATCCTCACCAGAGGATATTTTTTCTATTGGTTTATAGAGAGAGTGGAAGGGAGCGGGAGAGACAGAAAGAGAGAAACATCAATGTGAGAGAGATATTATTGATTGGTTACCTCCTGCACACAGACGGATGCTCTATTCACTGAGCCACACTGGCTAAGACACCATTGCTTCCTTTCGTTTGTTTTTTTTCTTCATTTGTTGGGGTTGCCAATGCATCTAAATTCTTATGTTCAGCTCCAATCTCCCCCGCAGTTCCAGATCTGCTTTATAGCTGTCTGTCAGCTGCCTTCATTTGGTTGTAGCAAGAGGTCTCAAACTCACCATGTAGCAACAGTAAGGACCTCCTGGCTCCCTCCTTTACCCCTAACCCTGCTCCTCTGCCTGTTTTCAAGCTTAGTTCATCTTGTCTCCATCCTCCCAAGTAAGAACCTCAGCAACCTTTTTGGTTTTCCTTCTTTTCACACTTCCACACCCAGTTGGCTGCCAACTCCTGTTCATTTTTTTTCTCTAAACTTTTCAAATTAGTTCCTTCCTTTCAATGTCCACTTTTCCTCTTCTTATGTTTGAATAATTGGCCTCCAGTCTCTACCTTCCTAACCTATCACACACCCTGACCTCAGAAGTATTTTTGGAAACATGAGCCTGACTGAGTCATTCAACTGCTTTAAAACCCTTCATGGTTCCCCATTTCCCCAAAATAAAGTTTAAACAGGCAGACAGTGACCTTCACAGTTGGTTTCAACCTCCCTCCCCAGTTTCATCCCCTCTCCACTTGCCCTGTGACTATTGGAGGCTTGTTTGGGGTACATTTCCATGCCTGCATGACATTGCCTGTACTCTTTTCTAGGCCTGGAATATCTTGCTCCCTTTCCTCGGCCGTGAACTCTTATACGTGTATCCCAAAGGCCCTGCTCAAACAGAACCCCCTGGTGCTTTCCCTCTTCTCTGTCCCAGGGAGGTGCCCACTCTCTCCTCTGAGTTCTTAAGCTGTCACTTGCACATTGTCCCCTTGTTGGTCGTGTTCAGGTCTGACTCGAGCAGTGATGGCGAACCTTTTGAGCTCGGCATGTCAGCATTTTGAAAACCCTAACTTAACTCTGGTGCCGTGTCACATAAGGAAATTTTTTGATATTTGCAACCATAGCAAAACAAAGATTTTTGATATCTATTTTATATATTTAAATGCCATTTAACAAAGAAAAATCAACCAAAAAAATGAGTTCGTGTGTCACCTCTGACACGCATGTCATAGGTTCGCCATCACTGCTCTGGAGTATGAGTTCCTTGAAGAAAGGACATTGGTGTCTAACTCAGTGTTTGGCTAATGTGCGGTGCTCAGGAAATGCCAGTTGAATTGGGCGACAGGGGAAGTTTCCAGCATATTCAGCGCTGAAAACAATCCCCCCAGTTTTGACGATAGGAGATTATGAAGAAGGGTTGAGGAAGGCTCTCACTGTTGACGGGGCGTGGACAGGAGTGAAGAGGAATGCTTTCCACCTGAGTGGAGGTTATCTCCCCATCTCGATATTCCCCAATTGCTTTCCATTTATCGAAGGGAAAAGTAACAGCTGATTTTAACTACTTCATCAGAGTATGCCTATTGCTGGAAACAGTCGGTTATTCATCCAGAATACAGTCCCTCCCACCTCATTTTTCAGTGACTGTCTGAGGCTGACCCTCAGAATGCAGCTGTGAACGGCTCTTTGAGTGGGTGTTTCAGACCATAGATCTGTTTTATAATGGTAAAGAATTGAGAAGGGACACCAAAAATTCCTCTATAGAGGTTTCTTTCTTTCTTGATTTTTTTTTTTTTTTTTTGAGCCCTTTTAGTCTGTGCTTACGGCATGTCAAAGTAGAAAGTGCCTTGGGAACCATTACAGCGCTTATTAGTTGGTTTGTCCTGCCCTCATTTTTGCCTCACCCGGACAGAAAGTTTCTCACCAGTGGCTGGACTCACCAGAATATTGCTTGCTCAGGCCTTTGGGCGTGTTTTGTTTCTTTCAACAGAACTCTCTGTCAGGGATACACTCCCACTGCGATCTAACTGCTCTCTCCTGCTGCTGTGTTCTGTGCGTGGTGATTGATGGGAGCTGGTATTTAGCTCTGAAGGCGTGGAGTGGAGCTGCTAGGCCTTTGTAAACATGTGGAGGGGTCTGCGATGAACTATGGACGGAAGGCACTCAGAAGGTCTTGGCAAGATGTGCTTGGGATAAAGAAGGGCAGAGGACAGTGTTAGGCCTTGTGCAGAGGGATTCAGCCAAGACAACTGAAGGCCCCAGTGAGTCCTCAGGGGCACAACAAGGCCAGTGGTAAGCTGACAACAGACAGCCAACTTGATACCGGGCTGGCGGTGAGAGTGGGGTCTGGGAGCAGCTTCTGCAAGGTCTAGAATGCAACAGATGCCAGTGATGGTTTTGCCGCCTCACGGATGCCTAGGCACCACAGCAGAGAGTACAGCAGCCTGAGCACTGGCTCGCTCGTGGTCTGGCTGCACACTTTCTGAGTGAACAGTCCCTTTTATTTTCAGGGTTGGTTTACTTTGCAGTATTTAGCTGTGCTCTGATCTGGGATTTTCTTTTTTTTTTTTAATATTTTTTATTGGTTTCAGAGAGGAAGGGAGAGGGAGGGAGAGATAGAATCATAAATGATGAGAGAGAATCATTGATCAGCTGCCTCCTGCATGCCCCCTATTGGGGATTGAGCCCACAACTGGGGCATGTGCCCCTGACCAGAATTGAACCTGGGACCCTTCAGTCCACAGGCCGATGTACTATCCACTGAGCCAAACTGGCTAAGGCTGGGATTTTTTTATTTAAAAGCTAGGCTCTTCTTAGGGTCAGTGGTCAGGCTCTGCCTCTCTCTACAAGGTGGGTATGTGCATCCTACATGCTTCTGCCACTGTTGGGAAATCTTAATGTCCAGACATTCAACTTAAAGTCTGAAGCAGGAGGGTCCCTCAGTGTGGGAAGTTAGCAGAAGGTTGGAGTTGTTTACAGGCATAGAGAGTGAGATGCTATGGTAGAACCAAAGCAAACTGTTCTGGGGTAGGAAGTCAGGACCCTCTGCAAGGAGGAGACTCACACCTATGAGGACAAATGAGGTTGTCTGCACTCAAAGCTGTGTGAAGCCACTTTGCCCAGGAGACTGGAAAAATACCCTACTGGCCAGTCGCTGGGTGAGCTGGGTGAGTGTGTAGTGGAGCAGGTAACTTGGTACTGTGCCCTCAATGTAGCAACTCCATCGGCAGCCTCGGTTTAGCGCCTCTCCCTGCTTCTGACCCAGAAAAGGCTCAGAAAACAACTGCAGCGAAATGCATCTTCAAGGTGAAGCTTTCAGTCCAGGTGGGGAGAGGAATTCGGAGTCGATCCCAAGGGTTCAGTGCTCACTTCCTCAATGCACTGGGAGTGAGCTTTGTTTATGCTCTGGCCCAGAGGAAGTCACTTTACATCTCGCCCTGTTTCCAGCAAAGAGTGCCTTCTGCTTGTTTTGCATAAGCCTTGTACCTCCTCTGCAGAAGAGGCACGGAATGAACTGGGAGCTATAAAACTCCTGGCATCATAATTCTTTGCAAACGGCAGTCTGGTGAGCAGGGTGTATCTGGTGAGCCAGGGATCATTACAGTCCCTGCTTGGTTTCTCTGTCAGTAAGACGATGGGAGTGCTTTCTCCTTGAAATGTGAAGGTCAAAATGAAATAGCGTATATATTTTCCTTTTTAAAAACCTGATGCTTAAAGCATCAAAACACAGAGAGAGAGAGAGAGAGAGAGAGAGAGAGAGAGAGAGAGAGAGAGAGAGGTATCCTATGGATAAAATGTACTCAGAGCACCTTGCAGACATCATCTAATAACCTAGAAATCTTGGAAGGATGTCTGGTTCAACGCCCCTAATTTACAGTAAGAGAGATCCACAGGGGGAGGTGATTTGCCTGAGGTTACAGAGTTAGTTGCAGGACTCTAAGTGGAACCCAGGCCTCTGGATCTATGACCCTGTCCTTTCTCCCTCCTTCTCCCACTCCTCTGCCTTCTCCTACAACTTTTAAAAACAGGTTTTAAAAAATTATAACATGAAGACATACCCATGGCAAAAATAATTCAAGCCATACAGAAGAATGTAAATGATACTCCTAGATCATTATCGTTGGTAACCACCATTAACAATTCCCATGTATCCCTCTAGAGATTTTCTGAGTACATGTAAACATATACATATAGATATAGGTATGTAAGTATTTGTCGGTATATGTATGTGTGTGTGTCTATATATATATCATACATATGTTTGTGCATGTATGTTGTGGCTATTTATTTCTGACACTGTACTACAACTTGCCCTTTTCGCTTAATGATGAAACACTTCAACGTCTTTCTATATCAGGACGAAGAGCTTGACCTCTTTCATTCTTAACAGCTGCATGGGACATATAAGCAGCACCATGAAGTTTGAGTCCTGAAATCACGATGCCAGTGTAAGAATTCCTGCTTTAATGAGCATCTAGGGAGGGGAATGACTTCTGACAAGGTCATATGGTTTGAGAAATCTGAGCCTCTCCTTCTGTTTCCTGCCGCTCCTTCCGGCCTGTCATATGCCAGCTGCCAAGCTTGGGACTTGAAGTGCCTAAACTCATTTACCTCTCACAGCAGTCCATTGAGTTAGATATAATTCCCATTTCACTGAGGAGGAGGTTGAGGCTTGTCAAGCCAACTTTGCTTAAAGTCACAGCCAATGAAATGCCAGACTCCAGGTTTGAACCCAGACCTGCTTGACCCTGAAGCCTATGCTCTTTCTCACCATCTGAAACCTAGGACATCGGAGGAATAGTTACGGTGGGTCTGAAGTGAAGCATTTTTCAGAGCTTTCAAGTTTTCTTGGTTTAGGCCTGGCTCAGGGGTCCACTGTACACACAGCAATGGCATGGAGGACCATGTAGCAGTGGAGCAGAGACAGACTGATGTGGAGAGGAGGGGCAGGAGGTGGCTGCCCTTCAGGCTGCAATCTTTTTTTTTTTTTTTTGGTGGTGGTGTCTTGTTTTGTTTTTTTTTAAATATATTTTTATTGATTTCAGAGTGGAGGGGAGAGGGAGAGAGAGAGAGAGAGAAAAACATCAATGATGAGAGAATCATTGATCGGTTGCCTCCTGCATGCCCCACACTGGGGATCGAGCCTGCAACCCGGGCATGTGTCCAGACTGGGAATCAAACCTGGAGCGTTCATAGGTCAGTGCTCCCCCACTGAGCCATGCCGGCCAGGCCCGGACGCATTATTGGCTGCCCTGTGCTGGCTGTGTGGGAAGCGCACAGGTGATTGGCTGGGATACCGCTCTTGAGAGGCTTTGTGGTTTTGTGATGGGGACAGCCACACGTGAGTCTGAGTGTAGCACAAGGCGGTCAAGGCAAGTGCATTTGTGGAAACTGCTCCACGGCCTCCAGGAAGCGAAGACTGGTTTGGGCTGGGCACCCTGGGAAGGTAGCTTTCCCTGAGGAATGGCCTTTTAAACTGACCCTTGAGACAGGTACAAGTTCCACTGGCTGATTAGGGAATGGGCATTCCATGGGCACATGGGGGCCTGTGGGACAGGATGAGTCTGGTGTGGCTGCAGCAGAGGAAGAGCAGGAGCATGTATTGATGAGGGGCCCAAGAAGCAGTTGGCGCGAGGTTGTGGCCGGCCCGAATGCCGCATAAAAAGGGTGTAGTTTAATTGCAGGTCCTAGGGGCATTATCAACATTTTTGAACGGGAGAGTGATATGCTATCAGCTGTGTTTTAGGACATCCTGCAGGAATATGATGAAGGGCTGAAGGGGGTTTAAACCAGACAGTGGGAATGGAAGGGAGGAGGTGAATCTAATAGATTCTGAGAAATCAAATTATCTGGACTTTCTGTGTGAGGTAGTTGGCCTGTGAGGGCCCTGTTACATAAAGGACCAAATGTATTAAAATTTACCAGTATCCTACTTTAAATATAATGTTTTTGCTGTCAAAGGTATTTGAAGGGATTTTGGAGATATATAGTTAATCCTCACCTGAGGATATTTTTTCCATTGCTTTTCAGAGAGAGAGGAAGGGTGACGTAGGAGGGGGGTGATGTGTGGAAGAGATAGAGGAAGAGAGAGAGAGAGAGAGAGAGAGAGAGAGAGAGAGAAACATCAGTGTGAGAGAGACACATAGATTGGTTGCCTCCCACACTCTTCCTCTGCTGCAACCCAGGTATGTGCCCTTGACCAGGAATCAAACTGGGGACCCTTCAGTGTGTGGGCTGATGCTTTAACCACTTAGCCACATTGACCAGAGCTTGGAATTATTTTAAAACTAGAGGCCCAGTGCACAAATTTGTGCACAGGTGGGGTCCGGCTGGCCAGGGGGAGAGGCCGCGGGTAGTTGGCGGGCTGGCCCCTCCCCCTGGTCGAATTCCTGGTCAAACTCCCAGTTGAACTCTTGGTCAAGGGGACAATTTGCATATTAGTCTTTTATTATATAGGATTTGATTCTACAGTCTTAATTTTATACTTTGGTGCTAATAAATTTTGTTCACATCTTTAAATATTTGTGCAGGTCCTTAAAATTCACTTGTAGGTGCACTGTGCCCAGTGGCACAGAGGGGAAGGAGAAGGAGAACTGTTGAATATGACTTAGAGATTTATAGCTCGGGTATCTGGGAGGTTGGTGTTGCTAATTCACTGAGATTTAAGTCTTAAAAGAAGGAGCAGTTTTGAGAGTGGGAGGAGGTGTAAAGAAAGAGCTCAGTGTTGACCACGTTCAGTAGGAAGTTTCCGTGGAGCTGCTGTAGCAAATCTGGGGCATCATTGACGGTCCTCAGTCGGCACAGAAAGGGGAGAGGATCCCATGAGGGAGGAGAACAGACTTTCACTTTGAGTAACGCCTACACTTAAGGGGTGGGTGGAGGAAGAGGACCTAGAGAATGAGAGTGCAATGTAACATCTTACATGATGGATGGATGGTGGATGAAGAACCAGGAATCTAAGGCCATGGAAATCAGCTTTGAGAAAAGGGTGGTTAATAGTACCTAATGCTGGAGAGGGAAGAGAGTAATGGCTGGGAGGAGGCCATTTGCTTTGTAAGAGGCTCAAGTGACCCCAAGAAAGCAGTTTTAGTGCAGGGTCGAAACTCAGTGATCAGGAATTAGAGTGGCTCTGTGGTGAGGAGAAGGCAGTGAATACAGACTGCTTTTCTGAGATCTAGATGGGGAAAGGATGGTTTGAGTCAGGTCAAGGCAAGTTTTGTGTGGTAGAGAATGTGAGTTATGGGCTGAGAGGGTGGGGAACTCTTAGAAAGGAAGTTGGGACGAGAAGGTAAGAAGAGATGAGAAAGGATTGTGGCTGGGGGAAGCCTCTGGGAGGCTGGAAAGTGACAGGTACTGGGGTAGCCAGTCAACACCGTCACACCTGTGCCCTGACATAGATGAACAGTGTAAGTCTGTGAACAGTTGTCAAGCCTCTGCTGCATACAGGCCCCGTGATGGGTATCACACAGTAGCACCCCACATGTCTCCGAGGCTTGAAGCGATTCTGCATTCCTGAAGGACAGGGACTTTATTATGTTGACTCTTTGAGTAGCGCCTGGCATAGAGAACGATGGTCAGTGTGTATTTGTCAACACACTGATGGACTCACCGCTCCTGTCCCACAGCATCCTGAAGCAGGAAGGCTCCATCCTTCCTCTTTCCTTTTTTAATGATCTGTTGGGGGACATGTGATGTATGTGGCACACACAAGTAAGATGGAAAGCCTTGTTATAAAGTAAACCTTCTTGAGCTCACACTCCTGCACCTACCTGCCTGCCCCGCCCCTTTCTCGGTGCCCTGCCATCTCCGCTCCTGTTCCACTTGAAAACGTGGACGAGGAAGTTTGTCTTGGGACTCCTCCTCTGCCTCTCAGTGCCGAATTCTGGGGCACCTGGGCTTTCTGTAGCAGCGGGGAAAGAACATATGATGATCCTTTAGGGGAAACAAAGGGGCTCATTCAATGAGTTGGTGAAAGATGAGTCTCCTTGTTGATGGTGATAAGACAGGATCTTGTTTCCTGAAAGCTCTCTGGGTGTGAATGCACTTTCTTTGCTTGGTTCGTGTCACTGGGGGATTTCCTTCATCCCAATGAACAAGTGGGTCCTTTGCTAGGAAGTCTAGCTCCTGCCATCCCCAACTCTATTTTAGGGAAGGACAGAAGCCCAGGGTCAGGCCACATTTGCTATAATTCTCTTGACTCGAGGAGTATGACGTATTTTATTCAGTGGGATGTATCTGGCTTGTGTTTTTAACAATTTTACCTTTTGTCATTGAGATGAGGTGCAAGACAACTTTTTACTCACAGTCTTTTTAGGGACACTTAATATTTTTTCTTTTTCTTTTCCTTTTTATTTACAAATGTAATACAAAGCTTTACTAACATAAAATATTGCTGAAATAAAGACCACAGAAAATTAAAATTCTCATCATCCACCTTTCAACCCCCAAGATCAGTGATTTTCAACCTTTTTCATATCATGGCACACATAAACTAATTACTGTAAGTTCTGCGGCACACCAAAAAGGATACACTTTGTGCCAAACTGACCAAAAAAAAAAAAAAAATAGGTGTAATTTTGACTCATTTGCACTAGACCAGTGATGGCGTACCTATGACATGCGTGTCAGAGGTGACACGCGAACTCATTTTTTTGGTTGATTTTTCTTTGTTAAATGGTATTTAAATATATAAAATAAATATCAAAAATATAAATCTTTGTTTTACTATGGTTGCAAATATCAAAAAATTTCTATATGTGACACGGCACCAGAGTTAAGTTAGGGTTTTTCAAAATGCTGACACGCCAAGCTCAAAACGTTCACCATCACTGCACTAGACAGTTAACATGTTGGTTGTTGTCATTTTTTTAAATTGATTTTTAGAGAGAGAGGAAGGGAGCGGGAGAGAGTGAAACATTGATGTGAGAATGGAACATCAATTCTCTGCCTCCTGCATGATCCCTACCAGGAATCAAACCAACAACCTTTTGTTGCACGGGAGGACACCCAACCAGCTGAGCCACACTGGCCAGGGCAACTCTTATCATTTTTTAAATTTGACAATCTAAGGAAAAAGAGGTCAGTGCCCCTCACTAAATAGTCAGATACTGCATGTTTTAAAAATTCTTGTGGCACACCATTTGAAAATCGCTGCCCTAGCTATTCATTCACTATAATTCGATGCGTTTTCTTCCAAATTATTATTTTTTTCTATATATTTTTTATTTCAGAGAAGAAGGGAGAGAGAGAGAGACATAGAAACATCAGTGATGAGAGAGAATCATCGACCAAGGATCAAGCCCGCAACCTGGGTATGTGCCCTGACCAGGAATCAAACTGTGACCTCCTGGTTCACAGGTCAATGCTCAACCACTGAGCTATGCCAGCTGGGCTTCTTCTAAATTATTAAAAACACATATAGTTCTAATAAAATAAATGGTTGCTATTTACTTTTACATAATACTTATATTATGAATGTGATTTAACAGTTTACATTGTTAAAGATGACACAAGGTCATCTTTCCACACATACCTACCTGTAGATTGTCTTCATTTAAAATTCTTCCATTGTTTGGAAGAAACCATACTTTATTTAACTAATTTTTAAGTGAGGCTAAATTAGGTCGTTTTTATTTTTGTGTGTTTTTGTTTTCTTTTTCTCTAACCAGTAATATGGAATTGGTGTTAAGCTACCAGGGGCGGTGGTCTGTTCAAGCTCAGGGGGCTAGTAAAACAAGGTCATGTTCCATGGGGGAGCGGAAGTCTGATCTCCACGACCCTTCCCATTCTCTCCTAACAGCAAGAATAGGGAGAGACCTCCCCTGCCGCCCAGAGGGGCCCCTGTCCTTCCTCCCAGGCAGGGCCTGGCACTGACCTTTTATTATGAAGTATACTCACACTGAATTATATTGCCATTTGTTTTGCTTTTTACCTTCCCTTGCTTCCTCTCTCCCCCCTCCTTCCTTCCTCTTGCTAACTTGGTGTCCAGTTGCAGCTTCCGCTCTAATTCCCCTCTCTTCTAGTCACCCCTGAGTATCCAGGCTCCATGGGCCTTCCCCTCCTCCCCCAGAAGGGCCTCCCACTGCTCCTGACTTTGATCTCGGTTGATCCCCTGCTCAAGTTTCCAGTTTCTCTAGATGGTGCCCTCGTTAGCATCTGCAGGCTTCTGCTGCAGCCTCATCTGCAAATAGATTACAACTATTGCTTCCCAAGTCACCTACCCTACCCTTGAAAGGACTTAAATTCACATCAAGCCTGACACAGCTGCTCCTTCACCCGACTTCACCTGGTACGGATCCTCACCCTCTGTTCACTGTCCTGTGATAGTAAATTTCCATTCCTTGCGAGGCCACTTCGTTTCTAGTGGAAACTCCTGCCCTGTGCTGTGGCAGAGAGTGCCATGCTTTGGCTACCGTCTGACCTGGCTTCGCATTCATAGTCCAACACTTACTACCTGTGTGACCTCAGCAGGTAACTTAATCTTTTCGATCTTCGTTTTCTTCTTCAGTAAAATGGGGAGTAAGGATACCTACCTTGCAGATAGGATTATGCTATGGACTGGATAAAAATGTGTCAGATGACTGGCACATGGTAGGTGACCAAAAATGATAGCTACTTCCTGTCATTATTGCTTGGTTTTTTGTTAGCAAACTTGTTCATTTTTAGCCAGTCTCATTAGGTCTTATAAGGGGGTCAAAGAATCAATGCATTCAAGGTTCTGTTAGAAATGGATCCTGTATTAATGTAAAATTTTGAACATAAATATTTTTGCCAACTAATGGTTCTCCTGTTCCTGGCAGCGGTAAATAAAATAATTAATAAAACAAAAATTTAGGACAAGAATTTAGATGTCCCTGTGAAGTCCCCTGTGCTAGAAATAATTTGTATTTTCCAAAAAAATAGCTATTCCCATTTATCCCAGATTGTTCTCCGAGTCTGGTTTCTTTTGCTCTCTGAGGTCCAGCAGCTGAGTTGAGGGACGCTCTTTGAGGTTTGATTTATTGACATAAATGTGCACCAAAGGGTTTCTAAGCAAAGACTTTCCCAGTTCGTCTGAGGATTTGTCCCATGTTATGGTGGTGGTGATGCTGCCTTTTGGGGTTTCATACTCTGCATCTTGGAGTTACTTATTTCTGGTGCTAATTCCTCCTGGTGATGCACTGGACCACATGGACAAATGATAAGGAAATTATAACACGAACTCAAATTCTTCCAAAGGAAAACTAAGAACTTTGTTCCTTGCACACAGCGGTGGTGAACTTGTCCAGGGTCCCAGAGCACATCAGCAACCACTACAGCCTGCCCTTTTCTGGTGTCAGCGATCGTGCGGCCTCCCCGCAGTGGCTTTGCCACACTTGGGGGCAGTTGTCCCTCCTCTGTTACCCACCAGGGAATGAATTCTTGAGGACTCCTGCCCTTTAGGCAGAGCCCCTTTCTTTTGTGATGGTTTGAACTAAACCCTGGAAACCTTTCATTGCCCAAGATGAAAGGATTAGAAAACCCAAGACATTCTCTGGGCAGCATTTTCTCCTGCTCATCCTCTTGGGGGCAGGTTGGCTAGTAGGGTCTCTTCCTTTTCAAGTGACAGAAGCCTTTGTGAGTAAGAGAAATGGCTTGCCTAGAGTCCCTCAAAGTCATTACCACAACTGAATTTTCTTTTCAAAACCCAGCAGCTCTTGCTCCCTCGCTGAACTTGGCAAAACCTCTTGAGGGTGTCATGCTGAGCTCCCTTAGCAGGTGGCTCAGAGGCAGGTCAGCTGGGCTGAGAAAGTTGGGTAGTCTGATGCTGAGGGGAAGGACTTGGCTGTGCGCGCCTCCTTCCCGCCGGGTCCTCCCTCTTAGGTGACAGCCCTGGATGGTCCCGGTGAGGAGGTTCAGGAAGGGCTCTTGGCAGGACCTTGTAAGGTGAACATCAGGAAGCCCCTCTCTCAGGAGGTGAGCCGCCTTCTAAGACAACAACATCCTGGAGCAGGAGGCCTGGGAGACAGTTTTCTGGGCTTTACTATATTTGCTTCCTTACGCCCATGGGAGCTCCAGACCCCAGCCTCAGCACATTGCTTCCCTTTTCTTCCCTCCCCTAAACCAGGCACGGAGGCTCCGAGGCCAGCTGGGCTGTGTGTGTCCTTGCCATCTGCCAGGCCTCACTCTCAGGCCAGAGCCTGGGTTTCAGCCAGTGCTTCCGCAGCTCTGCCCAGCACCCCAGCCTCAGCGTCACCGCCCAGGTGCCCTACCAGGGTCCTGTTCCACTCCTGCATGGCCGCATGCTGAAAGGAGGCAGTGGCCACACAGTCCCCTCCGAGAAGGCCGTCAAGGCCAGAGTGGTGGTGAGAGAGCTATCCCTCCCTTCCCTGTGGCTCTCAGACACTCACCACAGTCCTCTGGTTTCTCTCTCTGGTGTGTGTGTGTGTGTGTGTGTGTGTGTGTGTGTGTGTGTGTGTGTTGTGGTCCCAGTGGCTGCAGGAAAAATTGTGTGGAAAATTCACGTTTGGAGGCCACTTATTAAGAAGAGCTCAGGTTTCTCTTCAGCCAATTACATAGTGTTAGAATACAAGGGATGTCTGTGTGGCGCTCAGCACGGCCAGGGGTGAACCTGAGGGGGTGGGGGCGGTGAAGGATTAAAGAAGACAGACAAGAGAGTAAAGCTGGGGCTAGGTGATGGAGAGACAGTGCCACAGCCTGTAAGCTGAGTCTTCATTTTATAGTCAGATCCCAGGAGGCAAATCAAGGGCGTGGTCAAGATGTTTATAATGTTCTCGTGGGTTTCGAATCTACTCAGTTACATGCACCTGAACTCTATCGGGCTTTGTTTTGGCAGCACTTGCTGCACCTCCTGCAGCCTACATCGCTTAGCCACCTGGGGCCACAGGTTCGGACCATAAGGTCAAGCTCACAACCATAGCCTTTGGCTATAATTGTGCTGGGAGGGCTTTGCCCTCCAAGCTGGGACTTACATTGGCTTTGCCACGAGAGGACCGTGCCCTCTCATTAGTCCGAGGCTTGAACCTGTCCAAACGCTGTAGCCGCTCTCCACAGCTGTCAAATAGAAATATTTTATCTAATCCAATCCATCTCTTTGTCTCCCCAAACCATAAAGAATAACTTTTCAGAGTGTTATTTTCATATTTCTTAAGGCAGAGTGATTAATATGCATTTCCAGGGTCTCTATGTGGGTGACCCCTATTGGGCCAGGGTCTCTATAAGGGTGACCCCCTGTTGAACTATCCAGACTTTTCTTATTCTAGGCACGTGTTCTCTCTCTCTATCTCTGTCCCCCACTTCTTTCCTTCTCTCTTCCCCCCCCGTGCCCCCCGCCCCCCCCACCCCCCCCCCCCCCCCGCAAGCTGTTGCTGCTTTTTGTTTTGTTCATCACTCCTCCAAGCGTCTGCTGGTGGGGAAGCGCTTGGCTGGCCACTGAAGCATCAGGGCTGCTCTTCTTTTCCACGGAGCTAACTGGTTCCAGGCATCCCTGCTGTCATTTGACCACAGGGTTGTGAGCGACGCCTGCTCTCTGGCGAGCTGCCGTAAAGTAAGGGCAAGGGCCCCAAGGATGATCTCATTCAGGCGCCACTTCCTGAAAGGGGTGGTCAGGGAGCCAGGCCCATAGAGGGGCATCAGCCGCCCTCTGCCAGCCTCTCCCGTGCACAGAGAGCTCATTTGTAGGGAAGTTTCTGGCTGAGGTAGTGCCATTATTTTGTTCACCAGGAAATAATACCAAGTGTCTCAGTTTTCCCCCTAATGAAGGGCCAGGCCTTGGCCTGGAGCAGGGATTGAGCCTCCCAGCATCCTGGAGGATGGGCTGGGGGGTAATCTGAGGAGGCTTCCTCTCACCCATGTGGCTTTCTGGGCCTGGCCCAGCTGGTAGAAATTCTACAAGACCAGCAGAGCCATAACTGACGTAGGGAGTCCAGAGCTGGACTTCTCTGGGGAAGGGAGAAAGAGCCGTATTCAGTCCAGGGCAGGGGTCAGCAAACTCAGTCAACAGAGCCAAATATCAACAGTACAACGATTGAAATTTCTTTTGAGAGCCAAATTTTTTAAACTTAAACTATATAGGTAAGTACATTGTTATTAACTTAATTAGGGTACTCCTAAAGCTTAGGAAGAATCACACTCAAGGGGCCAAAGAGCCGCAGTTTGCCGACCACGGGTCCAGGGTCTCTCTGACGTTTCTGGGGGAAGTAAGTTATTGCCAGGGAAGTGTGCCAGGTTCATGAAGATTAGGACAGGTAGACAGAAAGACGGACAGATTGGGGCCAGCTTAGTCCTGTGTTTAATATGTCTTCTAGCTCCAATGTCTCAAAGGCCACATTTCATCATCAGGTCCTCTGACTCTCACCCTGTTGAACGAGGGTAGGAACACATTAAACTCTGGCCATCACCAGTCCCTCAGAACAGAGTTTGACCGGAGGAAAGGAAAGGGGGAGCGAGAGCAGAAAGAACTGTGCCATTGTTGAGGAAGTCAGCCATCGAGAAGAAGGAAGGCGGGGGTCCCCATAAAATAGCTTCATTTCCTTCCATGTCCACACAGGTAACATAAAGAATGAGAAGACAGTATGAAGGGCTGCTGGTCCACCTGTTTGGTGTCTCCCGACAGTGGGGATCTTTACTGGGGAGGGGACCTGAGTGCTTCAGCTCAGGCTGCTGGGCTCTGAAGGCAGGTGGCTTGTGAGTGGGCCCTGCGGAGAGACCTGAAACCTGATCATGTTTGCTGATGTGTCTGCATTGGTGTGATGGGGGAAATGAACTGTGAGAAAAAGTGGGCTTTTAAAAAAAATAAATCTAAGGTTGAATCCATTCGTTCTAAAATCCTGCTGGAAAGTCCCAAGGTGGGATTCCAAAGAGCCTTCCACAGTTGTGTGTGGGTGTGGGCTGGGCAGGCCCTTATCCTGCCACCATGTGCGGTCAGACGTGGTGTCTGATGTTTGATGGGCATTCAGACATTAATCCTTCTCCCCCCTTCTTCGCCAGTGAGAAAGTGGGGGTAGGCAGCCTTTTTCTGTAAATAGCAAAAATTGGCCGTAAATATTCTTGACATTGTGCACCACATACGATCGCTGTCACATATTCTCGTTTGTTTGTTTTACAGTCCTTACAAATGTTGAATCTACTCCTAGCTCTTGGGCTGTATAAAAACAGGCTGGGAGTTGTCGTTTGATTTCTCCTGGTCTAGAGTAATAACCCAACTGTAGCTTCAGGCCCTGCCATGAGCAGTGGGAATGCTCCCAAAACCCCAGGTTATGCTAATCTTTGTCTTTGAGTGGAAAAGCCCTGTGGCCTGAGATGGATTAATAGCCCCTCTTCCAGGCCTCCTGATTGCAATAGTGACAACAGTGAATTTCAGTTAAGGAAGACAGCAAATGTCCTGCTTTACTCCGAGGGTGACTTTAACGCGGATTGGCCCTAATCTTAGTGACTAAGATGGGCATCCCTGACATTGGAGCTGGAGAATGACCTGCGAGAGATTCCACCTGTAGGTGAAAATGCAAAGCTTCGCTCTTAAAGAGAAGATGCACAGATATTGCTTTGTCTGGATTGAGTTTGGTTCATATGTCTAAGTTTTAATAAAATGGGGCCAACATTTCCAAATCTATTGTTGCCATTGCCCCTGTCTTTTTTCAAGAGACTAAGTTACTTTAAATATTGCTGTGACACCCATTTATCACTTACAGAGTCGATTTTTAGAGGTATTGAAAACAGAGAGTAACGGGGTAATCCACTCTTCGCCTAATTCTTCACTCAATGGACGGAGTAACTTTGAGTTGTGTTGTTTCTTTTTTTGTGTCAACTTTCAAGTTCATGGCCAATTTATTTTGAAGCCATTAGGAAATTGTGTGTTTATAATTTTTTAGATTTAGAAATATAAAGTGTTTGGAGCAGCATCCTATAATCAAGCATGTTATTATTTTTGCAGCAAAACTTATATTTACACGAAGGAGGACTATAAATTTATCCTAACCTCAGTTCAGGGCAGACTTCGCCACCAAATGAATTACAAATATCTTTATGCTTTCAGAACTTTTTGAATCTCAGAATTGTTGTAGATAAGGATTTATGATCCACAGATTGTCTTTTAAACTAGATTGGGAGCAATGTAGTGGTTTATCCTTCACAGTGCCAGCATGGTGCATGAACATAGTAGGTGCTCATTAAACGTTAATTGATTTTTTTAAAATCAACATGATGACATGTCGTGAGTATTATGAGGCTATTTTACAACTAGCCCCTCCTTATTTATTTTTTCATTTTTCTAATTTCAAAATGTATTTTCAAAAGTGTTGAGTTACCCTGTCAGCTATAATTAAACCCAAAGCTGCCTTGATGCCTCATAGGTTGGAAAGTAGTAAATAAAGTAAAGGCAGTTAGATTCTGTGCGTGTTGGTGGGCGAGTGGCTAATTTGTGAGATGGACTGGCTAATTTTTTGAGGTGTCTTGCAGTTGTTACAATTCATAACTGTAATACACATGATTGACTTGTTAACGATAGTGATGTATGGAGAGTAGATTTATTGTGCCGTAGTCTTAGCTACCTATTTAAACCATGAACTGCAAATGACTAAGTGATGTACTAACAATATTGAGAATGTTGCCATCAGCAGGAGAGGAGCAAGGAGGTCATCCGCTCAACATCTGGCCAGCTCGTTGGACAGGACTGAGTCTCTTTGAGATCGCCTAGAGCAGTGGTTCTAAACCTTCTGGCCCTTTAAATACAGTTCCTCATGTTGTGACCCAACCATAAAATTATTTTCGTTGCTACTTCATAACTGTAATGTTGCTACTGTTACGAATCGTAATGTAAATACCTGATATGCAGGATGGTCTTAGGCGACCCCTGTGAAAGGGTCGTTCGACCGCCGAAAGGGTCGCGACCCACTGGTTGAGAACTGCTGGCCTAGAGAAATGAGGGAAATTGGGAGAGGTGTTAATCAGAGCAAAGGAAATTCTTGTGACTTTGAAATGGGTTCCATAATAAAAGGCTGAAGGTATTTGGATTGTGATATTAAAGAGCAAGAGGGAGTGTGACTTCTTTAAGTGTGTGCCCAAAATCAGATTTCTGTCTTTGTATCGAAGGAAAAATAGAAGGAACCATCGTTTAGCTGTGTGTGGGTCTTTGTTAAAGTAGATTTAAGTGCAATAAAAGAATAAAGGCAAAACATAAAACTTATAAATGTGCTGTAATGAGTTACCAGAAGAGATTATCAAAGAAGGTCACGGACACCTCTATTCTCAGAAGATATTTAGGGGTGGCCTTAAATATCAAGATCAGTGTAAATAAGGGGACACAGATGAGAGGACTGGAAGCGCTTCCACGGTAAAGGATGGTGTGATCACCTGGCCGAGACTGTGGGGGACGTGGAGATGTGCCTCCCTCTGCTCCCGTTTCAGGAGCTGGTCTGTGCTGGCTGGCGTGACAGCAGAGGGTGACATGGCCTGTAATGAGTTTCATGTGGCTTATTTAGAATCTGGCCAGAAAAAGAAGGGAATATAACAGGTCAGCATTTTCCCCCAGCTGGCTCCTCGTCTCAGGGAAGTAAATGCTCTATCACAAACTCTCTTGAGCCCTGCTTGCTGTTTTGAATTAAGGGTTTGGTGGTTTCTCCCAGACCCGGATTTCCACTTCTGAGTTAATGTTCTGATTCAAAGCCAGTGTGGCTTGATGGAGCTGTAGCCAACCTGGCAAGGTATCTGAAGGATAGATGAATGGGCTTTTGCCTGTGCTCATCCACCCACCTCCAGGGCCCATTGAACACAGGTTGGGAGTCTTCCCTCGATGCCCACATTAGGGTCCTCTTAGCGAGACTCTGTACTGTACTTGGGAGAGGGCTGTCTGCAGATATGATCTCCTTCATATGGCTGGAACACACACACCTCAGGTGGCCAGGATTTTGGGCTTTGATGTATTTTAGGAGAGAAGACCAGCAGCCAAGTCAGGCTCTCTTCGCAGGCCTATTGGATCACTGTTTCCTAGTGAAATTCTGTTTTAATTTTCTGGAGCCTTGAGGACTGGATGCCCGTCCAAACACTGGCTGTGGTTGAGACTGCAAAGCTTGTGAAAGATTTAGGAAATCACACCCGGAGGTGATTCTACACATTGACAAGTGGCTTTTAGGGCGATTAAGAAACATGAGGATGGAGGTGCTACGGGTGGTTGATTGGTTCCCGATATCTTAGTGGCTGGCTGCAGACCACCCTGGACTTTGACATCCATGCTTTGGGCCAGTGCTTCTCTCTCCAAACACACAGTTTTTCTGCTCAGGCCACGGCCAGAGCTCTTGGTGCTCCTTTTCACCTTATCAGCAAAACCCTAGAGCAGATTGGAATCTGATTGTTGAGTTGACTTCTTTCTTGCTGTAAGCATCCAAGAATGTGGAGGATCAGAGAGATAAAGGCCATTCCTGACATATGTTTAGACCAAATTTAAACAAGCCGTGCCTGTCTATGGTTCATATGTGCCTGAGTATACTCAACTATCATCTCCCTGTCACTGTCTTATTGTAACGAGATCGTGAGTTCCTTGAAGGCAAGAGATACTGCCTTTCTTTCCCCATAGTATTCGGCCATGCGCCCTGCAGGTGGACAATAAATATTAATTGAATTCATCAGCTGCCACAACACAGGTGCACACAATTATCTGCCTTGTGCTTTCATCCAGCTACAAGTACAACCTGTGCATTCAGCTGCCCTTGCAAGGTCCCCACCCCCTCTGTCCCTGCACAGACTTTCTGCAGCTGTTCATTGTCTAGACCAGTGGTTCTCAACCTTGGCTGCACATTAGAATCACCTGGGAATCTTTTAAAAATCCTCATTTCTGGGCCTCATCCTCCGGAAATTCTGTTTCTTTGTTATGGGGTGGGGCCACAACACTAGTAACAAAGAAACAGAATTTCCGGAGGATGAGGCCCAGAAATCAGGATTTTAAAAAGATCCCCAGGTGATTCCAATGTGCAGCCAAGGTTGAGAACCACTGGTCTAGACAGACCCCCTTGAGCCAAGCATGCTCTGCCAAGTGTGATGCCCGCTATCCCTTGCACACATAGCCTTTGGGATACAGCTTTAAGGGGCTTTACAGCTCCCTCTCCCCCATCCCTAATGTTTCCTGACCCTTCCATGGGTCTAGGGAGAAGGAGGTCCACTCCCCACTCCACTCCGAGGGCAGGGTTTTAGTTACCAGGTAGGCTTTGTTCTGTTGTTGAGATCCGGCTTCTCTGTGTAGAGAGAAGGGAATTCCAGCCATCCTGGTGCATATAATCAGGTTACTCACCACAAGTCAGGAGTAACAGTTCTCTGCTTTCATTCCGATCACAGCAGGCGATACAGGAGTGTGGCAGCTAGTGTTTCCCTCGGTGCTTTAGGCTGTGGCTGCAACAGTGCTTTACAGTGTGGTTTCAATCTTTTAAGCACCATGAAGCCATTACCATTTTATCTCGGCTCCTTGATCTACTTTATGCATGGAATTCAGAATATATTTTTTTTAAAAAATCAATATTGGTCCAAAATTGCCTGACCACAAAATATACTTAACAAACAACACAGACACATTAAAAACCAAAGTGGTAAACTTTAAGAAGAGTCAAAATAATTTGACTCAAAGATAAAGAGAGTAGACGAGCTTCTTGCAGAGGTCATTTCACGATGTTGGCTGCACACGTGGGGAAGCGCTGACCCCTAAACAATGATGAGTTCATACTGTCAAGGACGGTTATATTTTGGCAAGTCTGAAAACCAGGTAATCCTGCTGTCCCCTAATACTAGTGTCACACAGGGGACTACAGGACAACCTTTTCATCTTCATCTCTAGAATCTGAAGTTTGGTAAAAACTTAAATTTGAGAGCACAGTGCTCAGAAAAATATCTGCGGAATGGATGCATTTTCATTCACAGAGCAGCAAGTTGTGTTCTCCTCCTTTTCTAGTTGGCAGAGAGGAGAGGGGAGTGGCAGGTATGTTAGTTGAAGGGCCAAGACTACAGCTTGTAAATAGGCTGGCTGTTCCCAAAGGCACTCACTCCTCCTGCCCTGCAGTCGGTGCCCGCCCTGTGTGCGTGAGCTGTATGTATGTGTTCGTAATTTGTGCACCAATAGGCATGCGCAGACTTATCGACATTTGGCGGGCTAAAGAGCTGCTTCTGTTCAAAGGCAGACGCTTGTTCAGTGGCTATTTTCTGATAAGGACGTCCACATGCAGTGGGTGTAGCAGACTGTGTAGGGCACAAAGAGAGATAAGAGCGGGGAGCGGGCCGGTTCTGCCAGGCCCAGATAATGGGTGGGGGCTTAGGAGGAGTCTGTTTCATACACACGGTCTGGGCTGGTTTGGTTACAGGTTACTTTGGATCTTTCATTTCCCAGGGTTTTGCTTGTGTTCTAGATCTATCTTTCTGTCTTTCTCTTTAACAAGGGAGTATTTTATGTAGAGTATTATATGGGTCTTTTGTCTGGTTGGGTTGGTGCCCTGCAATGCTCAGGCCTATTGGGGACAGCAGCCTCCCCTCCATCTGAAGGAATATGCTGTGA
This sequence comes from Myotis myotis, assembly GCF_014108235.1. Lineage (NCBI taxonomy): Eukaryota > Metazoa > Chordata > Mammalia > Chiroptera > Vespertilionidae > Myotis > Myotis myotis. Next base: position 196,078,726 of record NW_023416313.1, on the reverse strand, counting down.
TCACAAGGGAACAGCAGCCCACTTTCTAAACACCAAAGAGAGGTCTTCAATCAGACAGGACCCCTGGGATGTGGTTTAGATGGATCTTGGAAATGTTTGGCTATTTTGGGTAGAAATGGGGGAGAAGAATCGTAAATCTGACTTTTACAAATAGTAGAAGTTTGTGGGGAGCCCTAGCATCTTCGAGTTTCTTTTCAGTTGAAGCCCTGCTGAATTTTAATGTGAATTACTGGACTGTTCATACGTGGAAATTTATCATCAGCGGCAATTCATCCAAAAGTCCTGCTGTCAGACCAGTGCCAAGCTGGCACATGTCACACTCCACCCCGGCCTCTCTTAACTTCTGTAAGCCTGTGTCTTCCTTTATAAAATGGAGAAAGTGGGGAGCATTCCTAGGAGTGTATTGATAACGAAAGGAGCTATGCACGCCACTTACAGAGAGCCTCCCAGGGTCTCGGGTCTTGCTAGCCATGATTGTTCTATAGCTGTTTTCTGGGATGGTCCACAAATGTCTGCCGTTGGAGATACAAATTCCTGTTGAGTATTGGGACCTGACCCTTTCACCGAGGAGTAGCCAGCAGCCTGGCTGCCGGGAGAGCGGGGAGGAGGTGTGGACGGCAATAGTGTGGACAGTTCACAACGGAGGGCCTTCATTCACTCATAATCAAGGGCAGCTGTAAGAACAGAGGAAGGCTGGCTTTTCTGGCCCATCCGTTCATCCTGGGACTCCTGCTCAGCATCTCTTGGCGAGCGTAGCGGCCACATATTCCCGTGAGGATTCTCCGCTCAGCGTGGCTGTGCCGTTTTGAGGGCGGGCACGCTCTGCTTTTGTTGGATTTCAACTGCAGCCGTTTTGGGGGGGATTTTCTTTTTTGTTGTTATTGGGATTTTCTAAAGGCCTGGCCTATGTCACTTTTATAATTGAAAACAATCAAAGCATATTAGGTGGAAAGGAAACACACCAGATTAATAATGGTCATTGTTCTGGGAGGGAGGCTGGTGGTGGTGGAGGTGGCAGAGGTGGTAGAATAGTTCGGGTCAGGGACACGAGCGGATGCTAAGAGAAGATGAACGTCGGTATTCTCGGAGCTTGCCGGCGGGCCCTGGCAGGGGAGCCGCTGAGGTGAGCCAGACAGTGCTCCCTGCTCTGCAGCCTGCAGAGCCCGCTCCTCAGGTTGCTTAACAGCTGGGGGCCTTTATCCCAAGAAGGCAGCCAGTGGAGGAAGCCTGGTGCCCATACTAACTCTCAGTGGACTGTCCCTGCTGTCCCTTTTCTTCCATCATGAGAAGCTAAGGATTGTCATGGGCTGTGGCCAAGTAGAAGTGAGAGAGCAAGGAAGTCACTGCTTTGTTTGTTGTGGAGAATTGTGGCAAACATTCGGACACTGATTTGTTTTCTCGCCCCAGTGGGGTAAAACCACCTTTCTTCTCCCTCCTTTGGAGGGAAGGAAGGAGTCACGTGACAAACCTCGGGCAGCAACAGCGCAACGGCTCTGCATCCTTCCCCCAGCATCTCTCCTGGAGATGCACTTGGCGTCAGGGGAGATGTTGCTTCCTCAGGTCTGCTCCAGGCACCGTGGGAGCCTTGAGAAGTGCAGACGTATAGGCTGCTTGTTCCAATAAAACGCCTGTCATTCAACGTAGAGAGGACCCACACAGATACGCAACAGGGGCAAGATGCCCGGCATCTGTGTGGATGCCGTGGAAACACTGGGTAACATTTCTGACAAGTAAAAAGCCCCTCAGCTTTTAAGTGCCACAAGCAGCGGGGGGAATAGTTGCTGTTTAATCACTGAAGCAACTAAGGCACAGAGAGGCTAACGGTTCGCTCTGAGTTGTGGAGGCAGCAGCTGACTGTGCGGTGTGAGCGACCCACACATTCAGGGCCCTACTCCGTGCCAGGCACTCTGCTGAGGACTCTAAATATATAATCTCATTTGATCCAAACAGCAGTGCTGTGAGGTGATGACTATTATTAACTCTGCTTTATAGATGAAGAAATGGAGGCTAGAAGAGTTGAAGTAAATGGCCCAAGGCCACACAGCTAGTGAATGGCTACGTCTGAACACATTCCAGGGCAGTTTAACACTGGATGCCCCTAACCACTGGGCTATACTGCCTGGTTCACTTCCCCAGATCAAAGCCACCTCAGTCTGTTTCTGGCACGAAATCCCCTGCGTGCTTCACTCCTGTTCTTTCTGGAGGTTGGCTCCAGCCCTTGCTGAATGGAGAGGTGTTGCCCCCACGAACCCGGGAACGTGGAGGCGTGACAAGCTTTTTGCTTACAGGCGATTTTAGCAATGCCACTCACTTCTCCATACCTTTCAGATGACCTACCCTGGCTGATGTGTCCACCACCCCGGCCACGCACACACACCTCCCCGGGAACGACAGGCTCTTGGCAGCTCCTGCTGCCCCTTGCCCTCGCCAAGCTATTTGGAGTCAGGTCACATCAAGAGAGGAATGTGGTGCAGTCACTTAGCCAGCAGCTCAGCCTGATCGCGGGGTGAGGCGCTGACGTGCTGTCCAGGGGGAGCTTCTGGGTAGCCCATGTACAGTGCTCAGAACTGGGGGTACCCTGGCCCGGGTGCTTTCAGATGATAACATTTGCCGCGCTCGCGGACAGATAGGAGGAGAGTGTTATCGAACGGCAGCACCTTGGGAAAGTTTCGGCACGAAAGCCTCTTCCAGTTCCGCAGGTTGGGGTTTCCCTTCTCCTGTAAATAGACCGATGCGTGCCGTGTTAAAGAGGAACCTTAAAAATAGAGTGGGGCTTGAGGAGGGGAGCCGGGGGTTGACAGAAACATTTCCCTCCTGGCTCTGCCCCTTGTGCGTAGCGGGAAAGCGACTCCTCCTGGCTTTCCTGTCTTCTCTGTCTATGTCTGTGACGATTTGTGGGGAAAAGGAGCTTGGAGATCTCACAGGAAACGTGGGTCTGCTGCGCGCTGGAGACCCGGTGTGCTTGTGTTCTGCAATCTCGGGGCTGGATTAACTGTGACCCAAAAGGGCCTCTTTGGCCTCGCAGCATAGATCATCTTTCTTTCCTGTTGCCTTTCTTGATGTTCTTGTTGCCTGGATGTGGCGGAATCTGTCTCAGATGATTTAAAAGCTGTTTATAAGCATCCTGTGCCTTTGATCTCCGCGTTCCTTCCTGCAGAGGGCTTGGGTCAGGCGGGACTGTGATCACAGTGGTCAAGGGCAGGGCCTCACAGGCAGATCGCCTGGGTTTGAACCCTGGCTCTGTCAGTGACTGGCTGACGGACTGTGGCAAATCACGGGACCCTGTGGGCCTCGGTTTCCTCACCAATAAAATGGGGATAATGAGAGCGGCTGCCTCACGGGGTTGTCCTGAGGATTCCATGCGATGGTGTTTGTAAAGTCTGTTTCCTGGCGCAAGGTAAGCCCTCAATAAATGTGTGATGACAACCTCCTAATAGCTGGAGAAATTCCCTCTCTCTGATCCAGGTGAGAAACCTGGGACGCAGAAAGGAGAAAACAGTTTCTCCAGTTGTGCCGATGAGGAACATTTAAATTACCTGCCTGACTGTAAGCGCCTGAGGAAAGGACCGTCTCATTCTGAGCACATTCATAGTATCCACTATGAATATTTGCTTGATTAAATCGGTGTTCAGCCGAAACCGGTTTGGCTCAGTGGATAGAGTGTCGGCCTGCGGACTGAGAGGTCCCAGGTTCGATTCCGGTCAAGGGTGTGTACCTGGGTTGCGGGCACATTCCCAGTGGGAGATGTGCAGGAGGCAGCTGATCGATGTTTCTCTCTCATCGATGTTTCTGGCTCTCTGTCTCTCTTCCTTTCTCTCTGTAAAAAATCAATAAAATATATTTTTAAAAAAATTCTTTAAAAAAAATAAATAAATCGGTGTTCATAAAGGCATCATCTTATTTAAGTCAGCAGTGAACAAAAAGTATGGAGTTTGCCTGGCCAGTGTGGCTCAGTGATTGAGCGCCGACCTATGAACCAGGAGGTCATGGTTCAATTCCAGGTCAGGGTACATGTCTGGGTTGCAGGCTCCATCCCCAGTGGAGGGTGTGCAGGAGGCAGCCAGTCAGTGATTCTCTCTCATCACTGATGTTTCTATCTCTCTCTCCCTCTCCCTTCTCTGAAATCAATAAAAAAATATATATATTTTTTAAAAGAGGGAGAAAAAAAAGGATGGAGATTGCAGCGAAATGTAGAGGTCCTATCATCTCCTAGGTAATACGTTTCTTCCCTACAGAAGGTGATCTTTAGCCTGGTGGTTAGCACGGAGACAAGCCCCACAGCACGGAGTTCCGTGTGTGCCAGGTGAACTCCCATGTGCCTGAAGGAGTGAAGAGGAAAGGGCTCTGTGGGTCCAGCTCAGCCAAGTGAGGTGTGTGAGCAGGTGTTTTCCTGCAGGTCACAAGGAGGCTTCTTGGAATAGCCTTGGAGTTCTTTTGGGGAGCTGATCCCCTCCAAGAGTGAGTACAGCTTCCTTAATTTGCCCTCCAAGGTCAAGGGTGCATTTTAAACAATTTCAGGGTTGTATACATTTGAGGCAGTCAATATTATCCTTGTAACTTTCCTGTCTTTTGCTTTTTATAGTATTTATAAAAGATACGTTGAGACCTTTACACTGTGAATTTAAACAAACGCTATAAAAAAAAATGTCCACTCTGCTGGCTCTCATTTCCATCTGCAGGAAAGATTTAAAAATTTCAAATTCATGGCCAGACCGGCAAGAAGTAGCCCATTCTCTTGGAAAGATCCTGAGGTAGAAATGGGCTGTTAGCAGTCTCTCTCTCTATGTTATATAAGGAGAACTTTCCTTCTGGGTGGGTGTACCATGGAGCAGAGGATGAACCGCCCTTTCAGAAGACCTGAGTTCAACTTTGGCTTTGCTGCCCAAATGGTGAGCAAGGAACTTGATCTCTTAAGTTCTTAGTCGATCTGAAACTGAGATCAATAGTCCCTCCCTCACCTGTCTCACAGGGTTATTAGATTTTTTTAAAAGTGCATGAGAAAACTTGCTGATAAAACATTGTTTATGTGGACAATGAAATCATAACTCACATGCCATCTCTTCCATGAAGATTTCTCTGGTTTCTCCAGCTTTCAGTATTCTCTCTGCCTCTGAAATCCCATGGCATTTTCTTTATACGTCTCCTTCGACACTTACACAATTGTATCTTATTGTATCATACTTATATCCATGGCTTAGGCAACCTGAGTGCAGAATCCCTGCTTATATCATCCTTATATATACAGCATTAAAGTACCTTTGTTGAGAAAACTCTCTCATTATTTTAAAATAAGTTATAGTGCCCAGCTAGTGTGGGTCAGAGATTGAGTGTTGACCTATGAATCAGGAGATCAGGGCTCAATTCCTGGTCAGGACATGTGCCCAGGTTGCGGGCTTGATCCCCTGTGTGTGTGGGGGGGGGGGGGGGAGGGCAGGGGTGCAGGAGGCAGCCGATCAATGATTCTCTCTTATCATTAATGTTTCTCTCCCTCTTCCTTCCTCTCTGATATCAATAAAAATATATTAAAAAATAAAATAAGTCGTAGTAATTATTCTACGTCATTATTATCAGAGCAGTGAATAACAATAAGTCTGTCTCATAGTAGGTGCTCAAGAAGTACATGCTTTTAGTCTTTTTATTTGTTTTTAGTTTTAATATTTTGTTTCAGATCTATTGAGGTAAAATTTACTCACCGGTCTATATTTCTGTAGGTTTTGACAAATGCATACAGAGAATCACCACCACCACAATCACCCCCCAAAAATGTCCTCGTACACCTTTATTGTCAGCCCCTTCCCGCAACTCTAGCACCTACAACCATTGATTTATTTTCTGTTCTTACAGTTTTGCCTTTTCCAGGATGTCACATAAATTGAAGCATATGGTATATAGCCTTTTGAGTTTAGCTTCTTTAGCTTAGCATAATGCATTTTGTGATTCACTCATGTTGTATGTATGTAAATTCTTTTTTACCACTGAGTATTTCCCTGTGTGGATATACCACAGTTAGTTTATCTGTTCATCAGTAAATGAACACTTAGGTTGTTTCCAATTTTTGGTCATACGAATAAAGCTGCTATAAACATTTGCATTGAGGTTTTTGTGTTACCCTAAGTTTTTATTTCTCTAGGGAAAAAAATACTTAGGAGTAGGATTATTGGGTCATATGGTAAGTTTGTGTTTAATTTTATAAGAAACTGTGTTCCAAAGTGGTTGTACAATTTTTGCATTTGGACCAGCAATGCTTGAGAGTTCTAGTTGTTCTGTAACCTGATCAGCATTTGTTATTGTTAGTTTTTCTTAAGCCATTCTAATAGGTGTGTAGTTGTATCTTATTATGGTTTTAATTTGCATTTCTCTAATGACAAATGAAATTGAGCATCTTTTCATGTGCTTATTTGCCATCCATATATTTTTAAATTGAATTTTGACATATAACATATTAGTTTCAGGTATACAACATAATGATTCAGTATTTTATATATTGCAAAATGATCACCACAATGTTAAGTCTACTTAACATTCGTCACCATACATAATTACAGACTTTTTTCTTGTGATAAGAACTTTTAAGGTTTACTCTCTCTTGCCCTGGCTGGTGTAACTCACTTGGTTGGAGCATCATCCCATACACTGAAAGGTTGTGAATTCAATCCCCAGTTGGGATATGTATGGGATGCAATCGATTGATGTTTCTCTCTCTCTTCCTCTCCCTTCCTCTCTCTCTAAAATCAGTCCTATATAATAAAAACTTAATATAGAAATTGACAGAACAGCAGAACGATTGGTCACTATCATGCGCACTGACCACCAGGGGGCAGACGCTCAATCAGGAGCTGCCCCCTGGTGGTCATTGCACTCCCACAGGGGGAGTGCTGCTCAGCCACAAGCTGGACTCATGGCTGACGAGCACAGCAGTGGTGCCAGGAGCCTCTCCCACCTCCACTGCAGGCGGGCTGTAAGGAGTGAGGGGTCCTGGACTGCAAGAGCCCTGGACTGTGAGAGGGATGTCCGCCTGCCAGGTTAGACCCTATCCTGAGGATCAGGCCTAAGCCGGCAGGCAGACATCCCCCTAGGGGTCCCAGACTGCAAGAGGGCGCAGGCCAGGCTGAGGGAACCCCCCCCACCACCATGCACAAATTTCATGCACCAGGCCTCTAATAATCCTATCTAATAGAGAGGGAATATGCTAATTGACCCTCATGCCATCGCAAAGATGGCGGCACCCACAGCCAATAAGGAGGGAATATGTTCATTGCTGCCCCACCCTCAAAGATGGTGGCACCCACAGCCAATGAGGGAATATGCTAATTGACTGCCCCACCCTCAAAGATGGTGGCGCCCACAGCCACAAGATGGCAGTGCCCAGTCCCCTCAGCCCCGCTGGGGCGGCAGGCGTGCAGCTGCCTCCAGAGTCCCCCAGTCCCCTCAGACCCCCAGCTGCCCAGGGCCAGCCCGAGGCACAGGCAAGCCTCAGATGTCAGCTGCCCAACTGCCCAGGGCCGGCCCGAGGTGCAGGCAAGCCTCAGATGGTGGCTGCCCAGCTGCCCAGGGCTGGCCCGAGGTGCAGGCAAGCCTCAGATGGTGGCTGCCCAGCCGCCCAGGGCTGCTCAAGGCTCAGGTAACCAGGGCCAGCTGAGGCTTGTGCTACCGGCAGTGGCAGCAGCAGAGATGTGAAGGGGAGTCACTTTCCCCTGATCACTGGGTCGCCTCCCACCCCTGAGAGCTCCTGGACTGTGAGTGGGGGCAGACCAGGCTGAGGGACTCCCCACTCCAGTGCATGAATTTTCATGCACCGGGCCTCTAGTAATAATAAACCAACCACATATCCTCAGGTGAGAATTAAAAAGATTTACTCTCTTAGCAACTTTCAAATATGCAGTACAGCGTTAACTGTAGTCACCATGCTGTACATTACATCCCCATGACTTATTTGTTTTATAACTGGAAGTTTGTACCTTTTGTCTCCCTTCACCCAGTTTGCCCCTCCTCCTCCTGCCTCTGTCAACTACCAATCTGTCCTCTATATCTATGATCTTGTTTTTTGTTTTGTTTTAGATTTCACATATAAATGAGGTAATACCTTATTTGTCTTTCTCTGACTTATTTCACTTATCCTAATGCCCTCAAGGTCTACCCATATTGGTGCATATGTAAAGATTTTATTCTTTTTTTTTTAATATATTTTATTGATTTTTTTTACAGAGAGGAAGGGAGAGGAATAGAGAGTTAGAAACATCGATGAGAGAGAAACATGGATCAGCTGCCTCCTGCACATCTTCTACTGGGGATGTGCTCGCAACCAAGGTACATGCCCTTGACCGGAATCGAACCTGGGACCTTTCAGTCCGCAGGCCGACACTCTATCCACTGAGCCAAACTGGTTTCGGCGATTTTATTCTTTTTATAGTTGAACTAGAGGCCCGATACACAAAATTCATGCAAGAGTAGGCCTTTGCACCACGGCAGCTGCCTGGATCCCTTGATCCCGTGGCTTCGTCCGGAAGGTCATCTAATTAGCATATTATGCTTTTATTATTATAGATAATATTCCATTATATATCTATATACCTCACATTTTCTTTATCCTTTCATTTATTGTTGCACACTTAACTAGTTTCCATATCTTGGATTTTGTAAATAAGGTTGCAATGAGCATGAGGGTGTATATATGTTTCCAAGTTAGTGTTTTCTTTGGATAAATACCCAAAAATGGAATTGCTGGATCATATGGTAATTCTTTTTTAAATTTTTTGAGGAGCCTCCATATTGTTTTCCAGAGTGGCTGCACCAATTTACATTCCCACCATCATTGCACAAGGGTTCCTTTTTCTCGACATCCAACACTTACTAGTATATCTTGTATTTTTTGTAATAGCCATTCTAATGGGTGTGAGGTGATATATCATTGTGGTTTTGATTTGGGTTTCCCAGATGATTAGTGATGCTGAGTACCTTTTCATGTACCTGTTTTCATGTACCTGTATATTTTCTTTGGAAAAATGTGAACTTAGATCTTCTGTCCATTTTTTAGTCATATTATTTGTTATTGAGGGGTTTTTTTGCTACCGAGTTTTATTTTTTATATGTTTTAGATATTAACCCCTCATCAGATATATGATTTACAAATATTTTCTCCTTTTCAGTAGGTTGCCTTTTCATTTTTTTTGATGGTTTTCTTTGCTATGCAGAAACTTTATAGTTTGATGTATGTATTTTTTTGCTTTTGTTGCCTTTGCTTTTGATGCCTTTGCTTTTGATGTCAAAATTATCACTAAAGACTGATGCTAAGGAGTCTACCATTTATGTTTTCTTCTAGGAGTTTTATGGTTTCAGGTCTTATATTTATGTCTTTAACCTATTTTGAGTTAATTTTTGTGTATGGTGTAAGATAGTGGTGTAGTTTCATTCTTTTGCATATAGCTGTCTAATACCATTCATTGAAGAGACTGTCCTTTTCCCATGTATATTCTTGGCTCCTTTGTTGTAAATTAGCTGGCCATAGATGCTTGGATTTATTCCTGGAGTCGCTATTCTGTTCCACTGATCCATATGTCTGTTTTTATGCTAACAGCAGGCTGTTTTGCTTACTATATCTTTGAATATAGTTTGAAATCAGGGAGTGTGATACCTCTGGCTTTGTTCTTCCTTCTCAAGATTACTTTGGCTGTGCAGGGTCTTTTGTGGTTCCATATAAACTGTAGGATTGTTTGTTCTATTTCTGTGAAAAATGCCACTGGAATTTTGGTAGAAAGTACATTGAATCTGTAGATTGCATTGGATAGTATGGACATTTTAACAATATTAATTCTTTTATTCCATGAGCATGGAATATCTTTCTATTTATTTGTGTTATCTTCAATTTTTTTCATTAATAGTTTTTGTCTTATAGTTTTCAGTGTATAGGTCTTTCAACCACGTTGGTTAAATTTATTCCTAGATAATTTTTTTCTTTTTGTTGAAATGGTAAATGGGATTGTTTTCTTAATTTCTCTTCTGATAGTTTGTTGTCTATAATAATAAAAGCATAATATGCTAATTAGACTGGACATCCTTCCGGACATCCTTCCAGACAACCTTCCAGATGAAGCCAGGGCTGTGAGGGTCCCCGGTGCCTGCCAGGGGAAGCCTGGGTCTTAGGTGCCTGCTGGCGGCTGGAGGCAAGCCCAGGTCCCGGGTGCCAGAGGGAAGCTGGTGTTGGCAGCCGGGGGAAGGAAGGCCTATTCTTGCACATGCATTGAGCTTCTAGTTAGTATATATAAATGCAACAGATTTATGTATCTTGATTTTGTATCTTATAACTCATACAGCTTTTTTTATTTATTTTATTTTATTGATTTTTTACAGAGAGGAAGGGAGAGAGATAGAGAGTTAGAAACATCGATGAGAGAGAAACATCGATCAGCTGCCTCCTGCACATCTCCTACTGGGGATATGCCCGCAACCCAGGTACATGCCCTTGACCGGAATCGAACCTGGGACCTTTCAGTCCGCAGGCCGACGCTCTATCCACTGAGCCAAACCGGTTTCGGCACTTAAATGAAATATTTGTATAAATCTTTTGCTCTTTTTAATTTGAGGTCTTGTTATCTGATCAGTGAGTTTTTTGTTTGTTTGTTTGTTTTTGTATATATTTTATTGATTTTTTACAGAGAGGAAGGGAGAGGGATAGAGAGTTAGAAACATCGATGAGAGAGAAACATCGATCAGCTGCCTCCTGCACACTCCCCACTGGGGATGTGCCCGCAACCAAGGTACATGCCTTTGACCGGAATTGAACCTGGGAACTTTCAGTCCACAGGCCAGCGCTCTATCCACTGAGCCAAACCGGTCAGGGCTGATCAGTGAGTTTTGAGAGTACTTTATATAGTCAGGATCCAAGTTCTTTAGATACATGTTTTGCAAGTATTTTCTTCCAGTCTGTCTATTTTTATTCTCTCAACAATGTCTTTTGAAGAGCAGACATCTTTACTTTAGGTGGCCAAATTTATCAAATTTTTCTTTTATGCTACCTGATCTTTTATGGATCATATTTTTGGTGTACTATCTAAAATATTTTGCTTAACATCACTAAGATTTTTCTCCTGTTTTATTTTTTCTAGAAGCTTTATAATTACAGGTTTTACATTTATTTTGAGTTAATTTCTGTATATAGTGTGAAATATGGGTCAAGGTTTATTTTCTTTTTTATATTATGTCCAGTTGTTCAGCACCATTTGTTGAAAAGGCTATTCTTCATTAAATTGGTTTTGCACCTTGGTTGAAAGTCATTTGTATATATTCTATTAGTCTATTTGTGTGTGTGTACAGTCTATTTCTGGACTTTATTCTATTCCTTTTATCTATATATCTGTCCTTTTCCCATACTATGTTATCTTGATGACTGTAGCTTTATGGTAAGTCTTGATATCAGGTAATGTAAGCCTTCCAGTTTTGTTTTGGTTTTTTTTTTTCAAAATAGTTTTACTATTCTATTTGCTTTGACATACAAATTTTAGAATCAGCTTGTGGATTTATATTTTTAAATCTTGTGGGGATTTTTATTGGCATTGCACTGAATTTGTAGATTGGTTTGGGGAAAATTGACATCTTTTTTGTTGTTGTTGTTAATCCTCATCTGAGGATATTTTCCCATTGATTTTTAGGGAGAGTGGAAGAGAGAGGGAAAGACAGAGAGAAACATTGATGTGAGAGAAACACATCAATTGGTTGCCTCCTTCCTGACCAGGACCAGGATCGGGGAAGAGCCTGCAACCAAGGTATGTGCCCTTGACTGGAATCAAACCTGGGACCCTTTGGTCTGCAGGCCAATGCTCTATCCACTGAGCCAAACCAGCTAGGGCAACATCTTAATAATATTTAATTTTCCAATCCATTAGCATGATATAGCTCTCTATTTAGATTTTTCATTTCTTTCATCAAAGTTTTGTAGTTTCCAGCCTATAGATTTTACATGTATTTTATTATATTTATACATAAGTATTTCATGGGTTTTTGGGATGCTATTCAATAAAATGTTGTTGAATTAATGAATAAATAGTGGCAACCTGCTTGTGAATGCATTCTTGATTCTGTACTCAAATTTTACAAGATTCTAGCAAATTTTACAAGGGCCCTAGAGGTTGGCAAACTCATCAAAGCCCTTGGGGATGGCCAGGTCAGCAGTGAGGCTCAGAGGTCTAAGGATAACTCTAGAAGGCAGGAAATACGGGTTTCATTCTGACATCCTTATCACCACGTTCTTTAACCTTGGATAGCTCCTTCTCCCTGCCCAGGGTCAGCCTCCTAGCACAAGTTGTATATTGAATTAGGTCTACACTTTTCAGGGACTTTAGGCACAACTGGTTTTCCCTGGAGGTGCAATAGACAGTTGCCTTCCTTGCATGATTTGAATGTACTGAGTAGCCTGGTTGACTAACCATTTCTCACCCTTTGGCCTGGTTTGGCTCCTAAACTACCTCTTTTATATCCTTCTTTTGAGTAAGGTATTCTATTTTCATAAAGCCCTTATTAATATGTTTCCTGGAAGGGATACTCTGGCCCCTTGGAAAGGTAAATACTCACATTTGTTCTACCCAATTATTACTATGTACTAATTGAGCACCTACCATATGCAAGGACCTCCAAGGTGAAAATGGCATGCATTCCTTTAAGGGGCTTACAGTGAGAAGGAATTAGGTTATCAAAGTCAAATTTATTTAAAGAAGGGGTTGGCCTGGCTGATGTGGCTCAGTAGTTGAGCCACATGAACCAAGAAGTTGCTGGTACGATTCCCGGTCAGGCACATGCCTAGGTTGCAGCTCGATCCCCATTGGGAGACAGACATACAGGAGGCAGCCAGTAGATGTTTCTCTCTCTCTATCCCTCCCCCTTCCTCTCTCTTTAAAATCAATAAAAACATATTTTTTAAAAAATAAAGAAGGGCCCTAGCCAGTTTGGCTCAGTGGATAGAGCATCGGCCTGCAGACTGAATGGTCCCAGGTTCGATTCTGGGCAAGGGCACAAGCCTGTTTGCAGGCTCAATCCACAGTATGGGACATGCAGGAGGCAGCTGATCAATGATTCTCTCATCATTGATGTTTCTATCTCTCTCTCCCTCTCTCTTTCTCTCTGAAATCAATAACAAATATATTTTAAAAAATAATAATAAAAAAGGGATTGCAGAGTGGATCTGAAGGAGTGTCTCTTGGATCATTCAACTCAGTGGAGGAACCTGGCATCAAGGGAGGTTGGGAGAGCATAGAGGCTTGATGCAGGAGTGAAAGGGAAAGTTTCAGAAGGGGCAGCAGGGCAATGCCAATAGACTCCACCCACTGTACACTTTTCTTTTTACTATGAGAGTGTGCTTATCAAACAGACCCTCAAACCTAATACCAAGAGATACTGTCTATTATTTGAAGACTAGTAGCCCGTTGTGCGATATTGCGCCCAGTAGGCCGGCCGCCCGCCGCTTCTGCAGGAGCCGGCGGGAACCGCAGGGAGCCGCACTGCTTCCACGGGGCGGTGGGGGTGGGACGGGGACGTGTGGCTTCCAAAGGAGGCGGAAGCGAGCCGTGGGTGCCCACGGGAGCCAGGAGGGACCCGCGCTGATTCCGCGGGAGACGGGCCTGCCATCTCCTCTCCGGGCCTGCACTCAGCCACGGAGGCTGCGGGCTGGCCCCCCATCCCTTTCTGTGTCCGCTCCGGCTCCGGGCGGCCAGCCCGAGCTGGGGTGTGGTGGCTCCCGGACCCCCTGTCTCTGTCTCCGTCTCCGCTCTGGGCCTCACCTGTGTGGGTAACCTCCTCCTGTCTGGTCGTGACCTGTTATGGTGTCCCAGCCTAATTTGCATATTTCCTCCTTATATTTATAGATAGCAATACCTTAGGACTATATGTTTCTATTCAGATTATACATCATTTTCACATAACTTTATTTAATCTCCACAACAGCTTTATGTGGTAAGTGGTGGGTATTTAATTAGGATACCCTAACTGCTCTAATAAAGAATTAAAAAATAAAATTTTATTTCTTGCTCACATCATATATGAGTAAATGGGCATAAATTGAGACTTTGCTCCCCACAGTTATCCAGGAAATCAGGTTTGTTCCATCTTGGCCCCATAATGTAGATTCTAGGAATTTAGGGAAAAGGGTAAGAGAATTATGGGGAATATTTTTATGGCTAAGACCTTGAGGTGATGCACTTTAATCTGCTCATTTAGTCACACAGCCATACCTAAACTACAAGGGGGGCCAGCCCACAGTTTCATCTGGGGAAACTGAGGTACAGAGGGGTTAAGTGACTTATAGTGGAACAAAAAGCTATTAAGTGCAGGAGTTAGGATTTCAACCCGGCTCTTCTGTTTTGATAGAACAGGAATAATAATAGCAGCAAATAACAACAATAATAATATCTAGCAGTTTGTGAATGTGAGTGTTTATTAATGGGACAATATACATAAAGGTCTTAGTAAATTCCAGACTCTGCTACACAGTCCTATAGGAGCCAGATATTTTTCCGGGGACTGTGGCCAGCGGAGTGACTGCGTGCACCAGCAGCCGGTGCTTCCCCATCAGCAGAGCCCAGGGAAAGGGGCTGAAGAGACTCTGGTGACCGAGAGGAGCTCTCTCTGCAGGCCTGGGGAGCTGTGCATGGCAGAAAAGGGGTCTTCCAGGCCTTTGTCTGTGTCCAGGATGGCCCCACTGCATCGTGTATGTGCTCTGGCCAGGCATGGGGAGTCCTCTAGCCGGCACCTGCTCCCTCAGGAGTTCTTGTGGGCCAGAGCAACTTTGAAAAGATTAACACTAATCTAATTATTTTAAAAGCTCTAGCATGAATGACTAAATTGGCACCCATAATTTATATATTATGTATAGATTGGACTTTTAAAATAGCTCTTTTGGGTTGTGTGGCAGAGATACCACTCTATGACTGACATTCCTATGACACAAGAATTATAAGATGTAGAAAGATCCTCCACTGAGTGGGGTAGGGCTTCCCTGACTAGAAGAGGTCTAGGTGAGAAGCTGCTGCTTTCTTCGATGTTTTGGGTGAGGAAATTGAGGCATGGGCTGAATCAGAGCTGCTCTGAGTGACTTCAAGATTTGCAGACATTTATAGGAGCTTGGGCTCTGTTGCCTCTGCCCATCCCTGCTGCCAGTCTAGCCAAAGGAAAGAGGTGGCAGGAACATGTGGTTGAAGCTGCAGGGGCAGCAGTTGGCAATGTCAAGGCACCGATGCCCAGCCTTGATCCACAGCACTACTGCTGTGTGCCCCGTCTCTAGCCCCCTGGCCACCCTGACCTCCAAATTGGCCTCCACGTAGGGTGTTCTCTGCAGGAGCCACTGTTAGCTTCTTAAGGGCTCTGCATTTCTCAGTTCTCCATTTGTTCAACATTTTTTAGTCTCATTTCACATACACAGCATTATGCTGGGTAATTAGGACAAAAAGAATGAATTAGGATGTCCCTGGCTTCACATATCTTACAGTCAATTGGAAAAGATAGAGACATAGATTATTATCCTACAAGGTGGTTAAACACTTTGATGAAAATGAGCACTGAGTGTGATGGGAACCTAAAAGAAGCACCCCACTGCCCCAGGGGATGGTGGTGAGATGGGGGAAGGGTTTGAAGGAGTGCAGACGAAGATGAGTTCTAAAGGACAAGAAATTATTCTGAAAAGGAGAGAGGGTTTTCTGGGTTTAAGGGACAGCATGTGCGAAGAGCACGACCAGAGAGAGCCAGGAAACTGAATAGAGTTCTTTATGGCGGGAGGAAGGGTTGGGTTGAAAAGTGTTCAGGTAGGCAGTAGATCATGAAGAGCTTTGACTGATTTATTAGGGTTTTAAACTTTCTTCTGAGATAGAGAAGAGCTATTAAAGTATGGAAGTGACCGTATCATATTTGTATTCTAAGATGATCTTTCTGGAGCATGGGTATGGATACAAAGAAATCAGCAGGGAATCACTAGACTTAAAATGATGGTGGCTAGAAGTGAGGGAGCAGTGGAGACGGAGACGCGAGATTTGAGAGACATGGAGGGGGATGAGTTGTGAGATACTGTGAGAGAAGGAGAGGGGTAGGCATGACCTCAGGTTTGGGTTTAGGCCATTGGGATATTGGTGGACAGTGATAATGGCAGGAAGGAGTGGGACAGGGATGGTGATAGATTCAGTTGGGGGTCATATTGAATATGAGGGGCCTGTGGCTCTGCCAGGTGGATGTTCAGAGGCAGTCGGATATGATGGATGGTAGTTGAGGAGGCAGATTTGGAAGCCATTATCATGAGGTGGTATTCAGGTCATGGGAGTGAAGTAGAGAGCCTAAGGACGGTGTGTAGACAGGAAGAAGTAGAGAGGGCCCAGGATAGGACTCTGGAGAAACTTACCATTCAAGGGACAGTAGAGGAAAAGTAGCCCACAGGGCAGGCCAAGGAGGAAGAGAGAGTTGAAAGAACAAGGAGCATGCCCTGGAAGACAAAGGAAGTGATTTCAGGAAATGTTGGAATGGCTAACAGAGCTTAATGCTGCTGAGAAGTCAAGCTAGGACCTGAAAACCATCTGTTGTTTTCAGCAACAAGGACAGGAAGTGTCAGTAGTAGCCTTTGGAGAGAATCATTTTATGAGGAAATGGGGGAAGTCAGGTTTCAATAAATTGAGGAGTTTGGTATGGAATGAGGAAGCTCTTATGAATGTACATAAATTTTTACCTTAGCAGCAGAGGTAAGCCATCATACCTCTCAGTTCATTGTCATTTTCTAGTCAAGGCCCCTCTCCTGGTTGGTTGGTTGGTTGGTTGGTTGGTTGATTTCCTTGTATTTCCATTTACCTTTCTATTCCTCTCTCTCCTATCTAGAGGCAACCATTTTCATGTTTTTAAGAGTTATTTTTGTTTGTATATGTTCTTATATGTTGTTTTATATGCATGTATTTTTACATTATGTCAGTGGTGTGTTATGGATCTCGTTCTGTTTCTTATTCTATGTTTTTAAGATCCTCCAATGCTGCCTAGTGCCCTCCATGTGTACATTCGCCACATTTTACTACCCGTCCCCCAGTGATGGACACCCAGGTTACTAGTATACCCACCTTCCTCCACCACAATCAGTGCTGCAGTGAACATCCTTGTGTATGTCTCCTTTTAGACCCGAGTGAGAATTTCTTTGGTCTGTATGCCTGGAAACAGAGTTGTAGATATGTAACCTGCCTGAGAACTGGCAGGCTGCCCTCCAGAATGGCTAGGCCAGTCCACACTCCCATCTGCATGTCATCATCTACACCTTGGCATTATCCAGCTGGGTGATGTTTGCCTGGGTGTCTCCTTTTTTATTCTGAGTCTCTTGGGTAACAACCTGAGTATCTCTTCCTTTTTTGTAAATCGCCTGTTTTTATCTTGGTAATTTTTTCAAGAAGTTTGACTCTGAATAGGAGGAGAGGGAGGATGACAAGGAGGAGTTTCATGTAAGAAAGGAAGGATGTGAGCATATGAAGACGAAGATGAAAGGGAGAAGAGCTCAAGACTCACCTTCCGGCCAGGATTGGAAGGATGGGCAGAGGGGAGGCCTCTCCCAGCACAGCAATGAGACTGGGGGAGGTTGGGACTGAGGAGGGGAGTGAGTGCACAGATCACCATCACAAGCTTTCCCTGAGCCCATCTTGATTGACTGCCCCCTTCACTAGGCCACAGAGGCAATGAAGGATCCATGAGGTTGGATAGGGGAGGAGAGGCAATCTCACTCAGATTCTAGGAAAATGTTAAATATTGTGTTTCTAAATGTTTGCAAATTGTATTTATTTTAAAATGCAAGGAAAGAGGAGAGGTACCTACATTTCAGCATATGGGATGTGACACAAAGTTGTAGAAGCACATGACACAACAGTGGGGATGGGGGACACTTGGACCCTCCTGGTTGGAGCAGAGTTAGCGTAACAGAAAACATGAGCTCAGCGCCGAATGGTGTAGGGCCTTGGATTAGACTGTGCGACACTGTTGCTGAAAGCTCATGGAGCAGAAGTGTGTCACTCTGAGGGTGGATCAAAGAGACTGAGCATGTACAGAGATGGGCCATTACACAAGTCCAGGTGGGGAACGGTAAGAACCTGGAGTGAAGTGGAAGCTTTAGAACATAAAGGAATGATGAATGGAAGACACTTTACAGAGCCACAGTGGCTGGCCTTAGTGATGAGTAAATATTAAATAAGTGCTCACTTCACATAAGTGAGAAAACTGAATGGGCAGTGCATGGATCAAGATGTGTGGTGGGACAGAGGGGTTTAAAGAGAATCCAGAATTTGGGCTCAGGTCTCTAGGAGGAGGAGAATATTTGAGTACCTATATGTCCCAAGCCCAGTGCTTGGCACTGGCATACAAAAATGAATAAGACACACATGGCTGCTGCCTACAAGGAACCTATAGTCTAGGCAGGGGGAGGCCCAGCATTCCACCTGTGGGTGACCTTTCCAGCAAGTGGACATCACCAGCAGTGCCTAGACCAAGCTGTATTCAGATTTACCTGTTTGTCTCACAAGTGTTTCTTGATAGTTATTTTTGATTCAAGATCCAAACAGGGTACACAAAGCATTCAGCTATTACATTTTCTAAATCTCTTTTGATCTACAGCAGTCCCTACTGTTTGCTGCTTCTCTCTGTGTGTGTGTGTGTGTGTGTGTATGTGTTTTAATGCCATTGACTTGTCAAAGAAATGGAGTCGGTTGACTGCAGAATGTCCCACATTCTGGATTTGTTTGATTCCTTATGTTGTCATTTAAGTTGTCTCTTGATCTCCTATAATTCCTATAAATGGGAAGTTAGCTCTAAAGACTTGATCAGATTGAGGTTCACCTTTTTTTGGCAAGAATGTCATTGATCTCAATGTCCTTTGTATTGCATCATATTAGGAGACGCACCATATCTAGCTCTTCTGCTCTTAGTGATACTAAGGTTCATCAATGAATTCAAGTGTTGGGAACTTGGTTCTATTGTTTAGCTCCCATCAACCTCTTATCTAGTAGTTGTTGTTTTTCATGATCTTTTCTGAATCAGTTACTTCATTAAAAATATCTCAGTGATTATTTTGATCTATTCTTGATCACTTCCAATGTTAAGATGTCACTGGCCCCCTGTGCAGTTTTCATCAGAGAAGAGAGAGGTCACAGTGGGCATTCTGGAAAAGTCTTCATGGAAGATGAGAAATTGGACATCAATTTTCACTTCAACTACCATAGACTGTTACTTACTTGGAGAGTGGAGTCAGTGTCTATCTTTGAAAGAAGTGAGTTGGGAGAGAGAAGAAAAGTTACGGGATTGTAGTAGCTTTCTGTGAATGGAGATATTGAGCCCAGTAGAGGTTGGTCTTTGAAAACTATGTACGTATGTTAAGAATATCACCTCTCCTGTCTCCTCAAATCATTCCCAGCGGACATTTGCCTCTGTGTAGAACGTGAGGCACTGATAGGTGCTATTAAGATAGAGGGCTAGTGGGACAATCCCTGTATCAGAGCTGAGCTGCACCTGTTCCCCAGCCAAATATCTGTAAGAACTGTTGGGGCCATGATCCCACCCTTCATCCCCATCCCAGCAGCTGCAGCATAACCAGAGCCAGTTCCATGAGGAGGGGACAAGTTGTGACATGTGTGCCTGAAGTCCCTGCCTGGTGACAGAAACTGGAGCAGAAGGGTCTGGGTAAGGCCTTACCAAATGGCAGTGAGCTAGGATGACCAGGACCTTGCAAATGCAGGGGGATCCTTCATGGTGGCAGCCGTGGATAGGAATCTTGAGACTTTAAGAAACCCAAACTACATCCTGCCACTGGTGACCTGGGAGCCAGGCAGGTCGGATGGGAACTACGGAGTAGAAAAGCAGAGTGTGCTCTGGGAGGGAGGGGAAGCGGCTTGGTCCAGGCACTGGAGGTAATGTCCATCTGCTGGAAAGGTCACCCACAGGGGGTGTGCTTACCTGGCCTCTCTGTCACCCATGGTCTTGAAACCCCCTTATTCTCCCGTCCTGGGAGCCGTGTGCTCAGTCTTAGCCATATTGAGACTGAGCTGTAATCTCTAGGTAGAGATGTCTGGTAGACGGAGGGAGGTGCCAGACTAGAGCTTGGGGGTAGGGAGGAGGGTAAGGCTGGAGGTAGGTTTAGAGTACTCTGGAAATCTACTGGGCATCTCACTGGCTCTCTTGCTGGTTTTATTTATTTATTCAGTATTCATTGTTTCATTCTCTCATGCCGTTTTAGTGAGTGCTTATATATTTGACTATTTGAGGTGTCTGTGAATGTGCATTACAAAGGCATTGGCAGAAAAGTTACTGAAGAAACTTCAGGGTTTAATCTCCTGACCTGGGTTGTCATAGTACCAAAATATATTTAAAAAGCAGGTTTGGGGGCAGTACAAAATAGACAGCAGGTAAGGGGTCAGACCTCACAGCGAGAGAGAAAACACAGGTAGAATGGGTCTAAATTCTCTATTTAAGGAAGATGGTGTCCAAGCTATTGCAACAGCCTCCACCTGTGACCCTGATAAGGCAGAACGGCATCACCCTGTATCCCTCCCCCTTCAACACCCCCTCCCCCGCCGCCCCGTTTCCCACGCCTGAAGTAGACTGGGCTTTGTTGCTTCACACATTTGTGTGGCCCAGAGAAGAGGAGATGGGACAGGGAGGAGAAGCATATCCATCCCCTTGTGCTCAGCACTGTGGGGAGGGCCGAGATGAGTTCTAGCTAGGGCTGCGGCAGCACCCTGCCGGCTGAGAGCAGCTGCCACTGCAGCCGCTTCTTGGGTTCCAATCGCCCGGGGATTAACTGGGCATAGCACAGGAGGTTGAGATTCTGAGGCCTAACACCTGATCTCAGAAGCGGATGGGTTCCTGGGCACACGTGGGAAGGGTGGAGCTGTGGGTTTCGTCAGTGATGTTGTGAAATCTAACCAAGCAGGCGCTCCTTCTGCCAGTGAGTGCCCCGTGCAGTCAGATGAGCTTTTCAGTACTGAGCTGTGGGCAAGTCTTCTAGGGACCCATCCTGCCCAGGATATAACCAGGGACCAGGCTGGCAGAGCTCACCGGGTGAGGGACTCTGCATTTAGAGACAGGCTTGCCCAGCTGCTAGACAGGCAGGTAGACGGGCGGGAAAGGTGGGCTTTCGTGGACACAGGCCAGATGCTGACCAGATACTGACAGGTTATGAGGACTTCTTGGAAGCTTGGGGGTGAATTGGGAAGTGATTGAACAAGGAACTACTCCTTAGGCCTTTTTTTCCTGGGTTTCATGGCAGGGGAGTGAGGTACAGCGTGGGGTCTACTGTTAGCCATGTGCTTGCTGCCCTTCATACTCAGAGGGCCACTCTAGATCCCCAGATGACTGACAGCCTTCCAGACGTGACCAGCTCAGCTCGTCTCTATGTTCCCCTCAGATATCAATTTAGATGTCATTTCCATGACTCCCCGTTGGGTTAGTTATCCCCACTATGAGCCCCCAACATATGCTATTCTTTCCCATCCTGATGGCTTCTTTATTGCGAGGCCTTCAGAGGAACATTTTGATAGTAATGGAAATAGACATGAGTGACACTGGGTTAAATTTGGTTTCAGGCATCGAGGTTTTGTGGTTGGGGTGTGTGTGTGTGTGTGTGTGTGTGTGTGTGTGTGTGTGTGTCTATGGTTTTGGTTTGGTTTTCTAGAATAACCATCTGTAGTTTTTTTATTTTCTTATTTTCTGCTGCTCACACGTAAATTCTCCAAGATTCTCCCGTTGCCACTATGCCCCCCCTCCCCCCGCCACACACACACACACCTTCTTGGCTCTGATGGAATGCCATCTGGGCAGACCACTGGGGTGGGTACAGCGGGGTGGGGGGTGGGGGGTGGGGTGCAGGAAGAAGAGGGCCTCCCTTTAGTTTCTGAATCTTCTTTCCTTGGTGTTTGTCTTCAGGGACCTGACCCTAGAAAATACGAAAGCAAAGAAAGAAAACTCTAGGCGTATATATTTAGACACACGTGTGTTTTTTCACGTTCCGGGCAGAGCGTTGCCTGCTGCTGCCTTCCCTGAGCCGCAGTCGCAGGAGGCATGGCGATTTTAAGCAGGATGAATTGCTGTCTAGTGGCTGCTCTTCTGCACCGGGGCCATCAATCTTGTCTCGAATGCTGGGCCGCTGGGCTGCCTGCTCAGGCTCATCTTTCTGGGGCAGACTTATTTACGGAGCCACGGCGAAGGTAATCTCACTCCCCCATCCCCGTGGCCTGGGCCTCTCGTGGCCACTCTTAAAAATAGCCCAAGACAAGGAGAGCCAGGGTCCGGTTACCTCCTGCACGCAGGATCTGATCTCACCTTGCCTCTTGCATCTGGCAGCTCAGCCTTCTCGGTACTGGGTCCCTGGGCCTGTCAGTCCCTCTCCCGCTCAGAGCCAGCTATAGTGCCCCTGCAGGAAAGTGGGGAAAGGCATGTGGAGTTGGGAATCCTTCCCAACTCCCTTGGCCCAGCCAGTTGGGTGGGAAATGCCAGCCGTGGAAGTAGCGTGTGCATCTGAAGAAGATGGTAGGTTTTCCTTGGATACAGGCCTGGCATCGTAGGGCATGTGTGTTTGGGGTAATGACTGGCTTTTCCACCTTCCACCTTCCCTTCCCTGAGTAGCAAACACCTTGTCAAGTCCTGGACGCTGGGGCATGCCCTCTGTCCCCATGTACCATGTTCTTTTCCTACTTGTTTCCTTAGGATCCGCCTGGCCGAGGGGGTGAACTGGCTGCAGCTTGACCTGTGGTCCCAGCCACGGCAGTCATTCCCTAGATGACCTTGGGGAGGCCTCATTGCAGTAGGCGTGGTTTCCTCCCTTGTGCAATTAGAGTGGATAATTCTGGCTCATGTCTCACCTCAAAGGGATGTGGTGGGATTGATTAATCACAGTGAGAAAAAGGCTATGAAGTGAATCTGTCAGGAAAACAAGGGTTCTAGCCCTGCAGTTATGATTGGATTGGTGAGCTTGCTTCACTTCTTCTTCAAATGCGTGCCTGCTTGGGTGGGTGAGTGTCTATGTTGGAGAGTGTGTCTGTGTTTGTAATATGAGTGCATGTGTGTGTATTTGTGTGGTGCATATATTCGTGGAGGGAGTGGTTTACCTGACAGCTCACTAGTTGTAGACACGTGTCATCTGTCCGCCTTGCAGCCTCCCCACCCGCCTCCCTTTGCTCTCTTGGACTCGAAGGCTCTGGGCTCCTTGTCCTCTCTTACAGACTTGACCTTGGAGTCCTTTAAGGTCCCTGGGGAGATGACCGAATAGCAAGTACAGGGGAGGAAATTAAGGCTAAAGGAAAGCTAATCATTTTCCAAAGGCCTCAGACATTCAGGACCTAGCCTAGTGCCTCTAGCTTCCTGTCCCACTTTCCTCCCTGACCCGGCCCTCACCCTCTAGTTACATGGCACGGCTTCCAATTTTGCCATGTTCTTCCTCACTTTCAGAACTGCTCCTGCTCCTTCTTCCCTTTGTTGAGACTCGTCCCTTTCCATATACCCCTTCACTAGTGCCTCCAAGCTTCCTTTAGGAATCAGCTTAAACTTCTCCTCCCCTGACACCCAGTGCTTCCACGAGTCCCCCACCTTTCCCGTTCTTTCCCAATGGTGGCTGGCACCCATCACACTCATTGTAATTGCTTATTTAATCATCTGTCTTGCTGCCTGAATATAAGGTCCATGAGGACAGGGCCCTTTCTGTCTTGCTCATAATTGTCTAGTATAGTGCCTGCCACCTCATATTTGGTACATATTTGAATTCATGAATGAATGAATGAATGAATGAATGAATGAATGAATACCCAGGGCTCCTGATGACCATGCTGATTGCATAGATGAACACACACAGCTCCATTGTCCATGGGATCCCCTCACCACCACCCCACCATCATGCTGATGGCTTTGATAGAACAGCAGGCTCATATGGGCTCCTTGTTCTGTCCTGGGATTCAACAGGAGACCTTGTCTGAGCACCTGGTTGCACTTCAGAGAAGGCAAAACCAGAGCTCAGCTTTCTGAATATTTGCAGCTGGGAAAGAACTCTTGGGCAGCCTCTGGGAGGAGTAAACCTCCCCCAGCACAGCTGCCAGGGCTGCTGACACCAATGGCATCCAGAAGCTCACATTCATCCCTCTTCCCACTGGTTCATGTTTGAGTCAGCTTCAGGCAACCTCCAGCTTCTCCCCTCTTCTCCTCTTCCCCCACCCCAGGCTGGGTCCTGGCCCAGGCCCAGCCTGTCCCGCTAGCCTCAGGCTCCGCAGCAGTGGCGGTGGGTTTGGAGGAAGCGGGCTTGCTGCGACTGATGTCTCCACCTGCTGGCCATCCTGACCCTTGCTGCATCAGCTCTCTGTCCCCGCCGGCACTGCCGCTGTTACTGTTGCTGCTGCTGCTGCTGCAATATTTTATATCCAAGGAGCCAGAGACCCGGGTAGGAAGCATGGCCAGGCAGATGGCACTGCGTGCTGCTCCCACAAGGATCTACTCCTGTTGGATGCTCCAAATAAGTTTCCCCTGAGAAAAAGTCCAAGGGGGTGAGAGCTAGCCCCTGACTGTGTTGTTGTCCCCCCCAGGGACTCTTCCATGAAGACTGAGGCAGGTGTAGCTGCTGAGAGCCTGCTGACATGACATCAGCCACGGAGTTTGAAAACGTAGCCAACCAGCCACCGTACAGCCGGATCAATGCCCGCTGGGATGCCCCGGATGATGAGCTGGATAATGACAACAGCTCGGCCAGGCTCTTTGAGAGGTCCCGGATCAAGGCCTTGGCAGGTACCGTTTGGGGCTATGGGGGGTAGGGGAGGTTCACTCGCCTCCTTGTCTGTGGTGAATCCTCTGTGTGCGTTGACGTGAGCCCTGGCAGGGCGGTGATGGAGACGTGGTTGCGTGGCTCAGAGAGGCTGGGCCTCCTGGGGAGAGAGCACAGGCTCAGGCAGCCTCTGTTCCACGTGTCCTGCACTTCCTCCCAGGCGGGAGAGGGTGCCAGTGGGCCCTGCCCTCTGCCTGTGTCTTGGATGACCTGTGGCCACAGTCAGAAGTAAGAGAAAGTCTGGGCAAAGAAGTGTCCGAGGGGATGGACAGCCGGGCAGAGGTGTGGGGGGGCCTCCGTATGGACCGCAGTCTCCTGCCTGGGCCTGGATGGAGGAACTACCGCATCCCCTCTGTGGTCCCGAAGGGAAAGAGCGATTTGATAGAAAATTGAGAACAGATAACATCCTCCCACACTGCCTCGGAAAGGAGGATTTTCTGGACTAAACCTCTTATCCTGAAACTGGAATTAAATTAGATTTTTACTTAGCAGGTTCAGAATAGATTTCCTCCCCTTGCTGGCTGAGTTCTGATTCTTAAGATTCCTTCCCCTTACCACTCTGCCCCCCCCCCCCCCCCAACAACCCCTGTGCACACTGCCTCCCTGGAGCCTGGCCCAGGGGAGCTATATTCTGAACCTCTGTCCTTGGCCAGTGAAAGAGCTTGAGTTTTATGGGGTGGTGTAGGGGTGGACTGTTTCACCTGCTCTACCAGTGATGGGCCCAAATCTGACTTGTTTCCCTCCCTCATTGCTGGTTCCCATCTTCTGCCTTGTAAGACGGATAAGACTTTCCCACAGGTACTTTCTGGATGGAATCTCCCACCACCCCTACTGCTCATGGCTTTATCTGACTTTCATGCTAGTACTCTTCCAACTTCCCTCCCTCTGCTCCCACAGCCCTTGGGGCATAAGCTGACCTTGAGGCAGAAGCAGGGCCCTAGGCCCCTCTGAGACCATAATGACCTTTCCCCTCAGGAGTGTCTGTGTGTCCCCATACAAGGAATGGGTGGTGTCTCGTTCTCTTGTCCTGGTGGGGAATCCATTCAGGTCTTGGCTATCCCCCTTTGTGTCCTTGTTCTTGGCAGGAAACTCCCTTTCTTTTTCCTTCACTGCCTCTTCACCACCCCTCCCTCACAAAATCCTTCCTTGGTTTTCCTTGCGGACATATAAGAGCACCAGCCCCTTGCTTTTGCTTATGTAATGTTAACCTCTTTATATAACCAAACTCAGAACCCTTGCCTTTGCCGGTCTGGTTGTGCCTTCTTTATATCTCGTGCTGGCTGATCTGGCTGCAGTGACCCTGGTGGTGTGGCTGGAGGGAGAGGGGTACCATATTCTGTAAGGTTTGACATAGGACCTTTGAGGAGTGGGACTGTCTTTCGTGCGGGGACCATTTTATCCACTTCACATACACCCTGTTTTTTAAGAAACTAAGGCAAATTCCATTTTAACAACTATCTATTGAACTCCTACTACATGCAGAGCTAAGCCCCTGGCCAGACATGAGAGTGGAGGGGGAAGCACAGAGATGAATTCTACATAGTATCTGTCTCTAAGGAGTTTCTGATCTATTAGGGAAAATGAATGATGATCATAATTAATTAGCACGATAGAATTAGAGAAGAACCGTAGGAAAGACACCTAATTAAATAGCAATGAAAGAGCAAAGGAAGAGCTGCAGAAAGAATCAAGGACCTGTTTGTGGAGGAAGTGGCTTGGGCCGGGACTGAAGGGTGCACATGACTCTGACAGGCAGATAGGCTATGAGTTTGTCCACTTGGCCTATAGGTATAGCCAGGTCTGATGAGCAGCCGGGGAAACTAGTGGAAATGTGTTGATCAGGAAAGAGTCTCCGCCAGCCTGGCCTGTTCCTCACCTATCTCCCATAGAACCTGAATGTCCTACCTGGGAGAGAGGAACCATGGTGTGCAGAGTTGCATGGACCTTAACAATTCAGCTGGCTGGCATGGCTCAGTCAACCTATGAACCAGGTTATGGTTCGATTCCTGGTCAGGGCACATGCCCGGGTTGTGGGCTCGATCCCCAGTAGGGTGCGCACCGGAGGCAGCCAATCAATGATTCTTTCTCATCATTGATGTTTCTCTCTCTCTCTCCCTCTCCCTTCCTCTCTGAAATCAATAAAAATATATTTCTTTTTAAAAAGAGAAAAGAGGAGCCGAAACCGGTTTGGCTCAGTGGATAGAGCATCAGCCTGAGGACTGAAAGGTCCCAGGTTCAATTCCGGTCAAGGGCATGTACCTGGGTTGCGGGCACATCCCCAGTAGGAGATGTGCAGGAGGCGGCTGATCGATGTTTCTCTCCCATCGATGTTTCTAACTCTCTATCTCTCTCCCTTCCTCTCTGTAAAAAAATCAATAAAATATATTTTTTAAAAAAGAGAGAGAGAAAAGAAGAGAACATCTGGTTAACAAGTAATCATGGAAGTTTGGGGTCCATTCAAGATTTTTTAAAACAAAAACCTAAGAGTCCACTCTGAGTGAATTTGGGAGAAGCTAAAGTTTTGAGAAGGTCCAAAGTAGAATGGCCAATGGACCCATTCAGGTGGGTAGGCAGAGCAGAGAAAGGAAATGTCAATCTCCCCAGTTTTAACTTGTTGACATTTTTCTCTTCAGTACTGTCTTTGGAGCTGCCTGGGCAGAATAGGCAGGGGTCAGTCTTTCCAAAGAGGCTCAGGCAGCAGAAGCTACCTGTGGTTCCCATCATTTCAGTGTGTTGCTCGGCCACCCCCACGCCTAAGAGTCGCAGGGCAAGGAAGGTGCTTGGTTCTGTGTTTCTTATAAGATGGTGGTGATCTGCTTTGTGGGTATATGTGGCAAGGTTGGCCTGGCCTTTTCTTTCTGAAATTGAAGGTCCTGGGTAAATGTCACAAGTTCCAGATCCAAGCCCTGGTTCCACCTCTAATGCTACTGCTACGGAGGACGGCTGGATCCATTTCCTGTTTCATAAGATCAGGACAGCAGTACTTTGCCAAGGCTGTGAATATCAAATAAGAGGAAGTTTATGAAAGCTTCTTATTAATAATAAAATACTAGGCAAATGAAAGTATTTATAGGAAATCTTAGTATCTTTCTGTCCTTTCTCTTCTACCAACTTCAGACATTCAAGATCATTAATTCATTCATCGGCCCAGTGACCTTGGCCTGCTCCAGGGTCAGTTTCTTCCCTCTTAACCCTCTTTTTTCTTAGAAGGCCTGGGTTTGGACAAAAGAACGAGGGACTGGGGAAATGAGGCTGACGCTTGTGTTTGGAGCGCTCGGCTTCGTCCCCAGAGACCCAGTGCCCCTGAGGATGAAACCTCGTGCTGCGAGAGCTTTCTCCGTAAGGCCAGCCAACCAGGATCCCAGCTGTGTGTCTCTTCCATCGGCCCAAGGAACCAGAGGATGAGCTTGTTAAGTGCTCTTCCTGGTATAGCACCTCCTGTGAGTCCGTCTCTACTTAGTGACCTGTAGCTGGAAGACTTGCATTTGGTTAACCGGACTCCATCTTTCCTGCCTCTCAGTTAACTTCCTCTCAGCCCCAAAGGAAGCAGCCCCTCTTCTGCCTCCCTGATCATCCCCAGCTCTCCCTCCCTGGGCCAGAATTAATGAGCCATCTGGCTACTCGGTGTGGAAACCACCACATTGACCTCTCCAGAATGAATTACTCTGGATTCGAAACTGCGGATCAGCCTGGCTAAAGTGGAAGTGAGATGGGGTCAGGAAAGTGGGATGGAACAGGCTGCAGAAGGCTCCTGGGAGAAGATGGATTTGACCTTGGCAATGCCAAGGGGAGGCCTTGGAGCCCAGCAGGAATATTTGCCCAGTAGGTTCCCTGGGCAGATGTTAGCTCTCAATGTCAGCTTCTAAAGCTGGCAGCACTTTTTGAGGTTCTGTGGTGAGTGGCTATGAGGTTTCTTCCTGAACAGGGAGCTGTCCTCTGCTTTGATGGTTGTGGCACCTTCCCAGACAGGCCACTCTTTGGATCTGCTTTGAAAGGTTAGAGGAAGGGAGCAGCTGAACAGGCCAAATTCCTATCCCTCCAAAAGGTTCCAGCCTTAGTGCTACAGTAGAAAAGCTCTCAGTGCCTCCTAGAGTCATCTCATTGTCACACCCCCTGCCTGTCCCTCCCCTTTTCATACTGGCAGCCATTTGGTAAACATTTGTGGCACCTGGAGGAGGGAAGGAGCACTGCAGGCTGCAAGGGAATTTCCCAGCCAGAATGCCCGCCCTCTGTGCGCTCTCTCCTCATCCCAGGGGAGGCCTCCGCCTGCCTGCACACCTCCTCACACCTGGTTGTGTACCCCAGTGGCTCAGGGCAGACGTGGCCCAGCTAGGAGAGGAGCAGTGCCACAGAAAGGCGCCCAAAAAGAGAAACCCTGTGCACCAACCTCCCTCCCCTCCCTCTCCTTCCTCCCTCCTGCTCCCCCTGCCTCACACTTGCACACAGCTTGGCATCCCAGCTCCATGGTGCACAGAGGCCTCTGGAAGGTTGCAGCCCAGGGCCGCCTGCGAAGGCCTGTAAGAAGGAGGGCCAGACACGCCCTTCCTCCTCCTCTTCGGCCTGTTGAACAATTACTGAGGGACAAACGACACAGAGCTCCCCTTTTCCAACAAAGTGCACCAACTTGTGTAGCCCACTCAAAATTGGAACCCAAGTGATGCTTCAAACTAGAGATGTGCTTCCTTGCTGCATTCTCTCTTTGTGGCCTTTTTACTAGAAATGAGACGAGGCCGAGTGGCGAGGTTGGTCGAGGACAATTCAGAGAACGCAGGACAGCAGGTGCACTGCAAGCTGCGTCCTGTGCTCTGAGTCATGGAGTTGCTGCCACTTTGAACCTTGAACACCTTCCAGACCCATTGTGCCCAGACCCCAAGGTCAAGTTCTGTGATTGACAGGTGTTCCCTCAGAGCCTTAGGACCGTGGTTCTCAGACCCTGCTGCTCCCTGCCCACCCACCTTGGCTCCCCAGGAACTTTCTGGAGAGCGTCGTTGGGTTCCTTCCTGACTTTGGTGGCAAAAGATGATGCTTAGCCCCTCCCTGAACTCCTTTCCCCACTTGTACCAGGATGACATGAGCCCGGGTTGCCTGAGAGTAGTTTCATGTCCAGAGGGTGAGTGACTTATTTTAGAGGGCAGGGCTTGCCCACACTGTGGTGGCAGGTGGTGGGGACCAGCAGCTTCTTGGCAGCCCGTGAAGTCGATAAATTCGGATGCAGCTGCTGGCGACCAAGGCACCCGGTGTTTCTGGTCCTTATGTCTCTCTTACGCTACATGTGAGAACAGAGAGGGTGTCATTAGTGAGAGGTCTTTTTAAAGTGTTTTCTTGTCAGATTTCAAAACGTGAAATGGAGTTTCATTTAGAGACTATATTTTGAGAAAATATACTATTCACGGAAATATCTAAAATTATTAACCATCATTTCAGTGTACTACTGTCAGAAGGAAGGAAATTGGCTCAGCAGCTTCCTCTTGGAGGTCAGCCATTGTGAGTTTCCCTCCTTCCCCTCGATAGGCCACTGTGCAGATAAACCTTCAGGTACCTGTGCAGACAACCCTGCAAGCGAGACCAGTGCGCCACCTGCACTGTGTGGTCCTGCCCAGCACATGACACCTCTCCCGTGGCCCCTCTCCCCTCTTGATAAGAGCTGTCAGAACAAAGGCTCCCTTTCTCTGGATGACTATCATCGTGGAGACGCTTGATCAAATATTAATACACCGAGGTTAATAATAAGACTCTTTTCCCTCCCCATGCGGTGCAGTGAGTGAGCCATGCTAATAGCCTCCTCCATCTTTGGGACATTCCTGTGGGCTGTCGGCTCCATTCCCAAGGGCAGGCTCTGGCTCCAGGCCTTGGCTGTGCTCACGGCTTCTGGGAGCAGCCAGCACCCACTCCCCTCACCCCCTGCAATGGGCCCCGTGCATGCTGCTTGGCCAAAGAGGTGGTGTTTTCAGAGCATCTGTAGCAATTGTTCATTTTCCCTTTTAATCGTGTAACTGAGAGAGAATGGCAGGGAGGCTTGGTTGCAGCCAAATCTCTGGGAGCATTTTGCCTCCAAACCCTTTGGCCTTCAGACTCTGGAAACTAGATCAACCAAGGAATCTCATTGTACAGTCTAATGAGAAGGAAGTAGATAAAATCATCACATGTGCTTATAGACCTACAGACATGTGCATAATGACAAGTCATGATAATGCAATGAACGTTTACTGAGAACTGTGAGTTTATAGCATAACCTATAGCTGATAAGTCATCCAAGGATGAGTAGGAGCTTGTTTGAACATGAGGGGAATAGTGGGTAGAGATAGGAGGGGCAGGCAGGAGCCACAATGCAGGGGCCCTTATAGGCTATGGCTGTCTTCAGGGTCCGGGCAGGAAGTAGTAGCCAACTGGCGTGGCTCAGTGGTTGAGCATCAACCACGGTTCAGTTCCCAGCCGGGCCACAACCTTTGCAGCAAGGGTTTAGGATCTGAAGGAGGGGCCGATGCACAAATGAAAATACTATACAAGAAATATGAATTTAGAAGCCATGGAGGGCCAGGTGGAGACCTCTCTCTTGGAGAGGCACACTGAAACCTGGCCTTATCCGCGTTTCATTCAATTTTAGATACACATCTTGCCCTCAGTAAAGCATAGCAGACAGACCATCTACGGTCAATAAAGATCAGTAGAGCTCAGTAAGGTTCAGTAAACATTTACTTTGAGGCTATTAGGTCAGGAAATTGCTTCGAGTCACCACTATCTCAACAGAACAATGGTGCTTGGTGTTAGCCCTGCTAACACCCAAGGTCCATCAGCCTTCCGCGTTCCTTGGTGCACTCTCATGATAGTATGGGCAATGGGTGGCTTCCCACACGGTCGGGGCACATGCCCGGGTTGTGGGCTCGATCCCCCTTGTGCAGGAGAATCAGTGATTATCTCTCATCATTGATGTTTCTATCTCTCTCCCTCTCTGAAAAAGGAGTGGCTGAGGAATTTAAAGTGGGGGTCATTTGCACAGGAATGGCAGGGTTGCAGGATCACAGGGTGGGAGCCATTAGCAGGGAGAGCTCTGGACTCTCAGAACTGGAGCCCTGGCCTTCAGGGGAGCTTGGAGGGATGGAGCTGCTCGAAGCCCATCAACCTGCTTTCACAGGGATCGACATGGTTACATTAGGGCAGTGGTTCTCAACCTTGGCTGCACATTAGAATCACCTGGGAATCTTTTTAAAATCCTGATTTTTGGGCCTCATCCTCCGGAAATTCTGTTTCTTTGTTACTAATGTTGTGGCCCCACCCCATAACAAAGAAACAATTTCCGGAGGATGAGGCCCAGAAATCAGGATTTTAAAAAGATTCCCAGGTGATTCTAATGTGCAGCCACGGTTGAGCACCACTGCATTAGGGGTTTTAAAGGTCACTCTGACCTCAGTGGGAGAACAGGTTGTGGGGAGGAGGCACAGTGGTCCAGGAAGAAGGTGGCAGTGTGAGCCAGCTTGGTGGCCGTGTGGAAGAGGAAACGGTCCGTCCCAGCAAAGTGCTTCTTCTGTCCTCCTGCTGCTGTCATGGGCTTCCCCTCACTCAGTAACCTTGGCTCCTCGGGGCTTCTGTCTCCTCACTGGAAAGCGAGGGGCTGGAACCAGATGCCGCTCAGGCCTTCCCAACTCTGGCGGCCTGTGGAGAAGTCGCCTGCGGAGCAGCGCTGACCTGCTGACCGCACGCACGCCTCTTCACCCTGAACTGTGGAGCTCTGCTTCCTGGCCTGGGAAAGCGAATCGATCCTTTCTAGCAAATCAGTGGGTTCTCCAGAAATTCTCTCTGTTCGCTAAAAGCTGGGCTGAGGCTGAGGCTGAGGCTGAATCCTGGGCATCTCGACCTCTGTGCCCCGCAGTCCCAGCGAGCGCAGTGTTTCCATGCAGCCGCCACCTGCGCGCCCAATAACAGTGCTCAGTGTTTGCTCAGCTGCTCCGTGTTCTCGGTGCCTGTTACCCAGATGATCTGGCTGACCCTCAGGCACTCGGAAGGAGGCCGCGGGAACTGTGACTGTGCCCTTTCATCGATGAGGGAGGTCATACAGCGGGAAGTGGCAGGACAGGACGAAAATCACAGGGTTTTAAAGTCATCACAGTGCATACCGGGCCTCTTGGATGACCTTCAGACCTGCATTCTCCCCTCCTCGGTGCCTTACCTGAGACCCGGCTTCCCATTTTTCCTCCCACCACCAGCTTTTTGAGCCTCTTTGATCAAAACCCTGAACTCATTTTTAATTCTGTCTTACGGTCTCTGAATTCTGTCGCCTGCTGGGCCAGTTGACCTGTGTTCTGTGTTATTGTTCAAATCAGCTCCTGTCATTTCATTTCCACAGTTCATTTGTCAGTGGGCCATGTCACCTCACAAGAGACTTCTGCAGCCACCTAAGAGCTGGTTTCCCTGGCTCCGGCCTCTCCCCTGTCCGATCCCATTTACACAGGGCAGTTAGAATCATCGTCCAATAACTTTTTTAAAAATATGTTTTTACTGATTTTATAAAGAGAGGAAAGGAGAGGAATAGAAAGATGGAAACATCGATGAGAGAGAAACATCAATGAAAGAGAAACATCAATCAGCTGCCTCCTACACAGCCCCAACTGGGGAGTGAGCCCGCAACCTGGGAATGTGCCCTGACTGGAAACTGAACCATTAACTCCTGGTTCATTGGTCAATGCTCAACCACTGAGCCATGCTGGCTGGGCTCCACCCAATATATCTTGAAGATTGTTTTATATTAATAGATAAATAGCCTCCTCATTCTTTTCTATAGCTATATAGTATTCCATTGTATGGACATATCATTTGTTTTTATAAGAGGAGGGGAGAGGGGGAGAGAGAAACATTGATGTGAGAAAGAAACATCGATCAGTTGCCTCCCACATGTGCCCTGACCAGTAATTGAACCTGAAACCTTTCAGTGTATAGGATGATGCTCCAACCAGCTGAGCCACAGTGGCCAGGGCTAGACATACAATTTTAAGTTAACCAGCCCCCTTTGGTGGACATTTAGGTTGTTTTCAATCTTGTTCTATTTCAAAAATTGCAATGAATATCCTTGTTATGTATGTAGGTTATTTCCCAAATGTATAACTTTATCTCTAGGATAAATTCCTAGAAGTGGAATTACTGGGTTCAAAACTATGTGCATGTGTAATTCTGATCAGTCTTGCCAAATTGCCTTTTCTGCCCTCTCCAGCAACATATGAATACTTCCCACCCACCCCCCTCCTTGCCAAACTGGTATTTTTTCACACCTTTTGATCTTTGCCCATTTGATAAGTGAAACATGGTATCTTGGTATACTTTCACTTTACTTTTTGACTTTTAGTATGAAAAATTTCAAACATACAAAAAAATAGAACCCTAGTCAGTTTAGCACAGTGGATAGAGTGTCGGCCTGTGGACCAAAGGGTCCCAGGTTCAGTTCAGGTCAAGGGCACATGCCTTGGTTGCAGGCTCCTCCCCAGCCCAGGGCCTGGTCGGGGCTCATACAAGAGACAACCAATCAACGTTTCTCTCACATCGATGTTTCTCTCTGTCTTTCCCTCTTCCACTCTCCTTAAAAATCAATGGGAAAATATCCTCAGGTGAGGATTAACAACAACAACAAAAAGAGATAAAAGTAGAATAAATTATCACCTAGATTTAACAACTGGTAATATTTTTCCATATTTGCTATTCATTTGGGGGATTGAAGTATTTTTAAAGTAAATTGAAGATCATCATGACATTTTACCACTAATACTCTAGTGTATATCTCTGAAAAACAAGAACATTTTTCAACTAACCAAAACACCATTAATATATCTAATAAAATTAACAATAATTCCCCAAGATAATCTAATACCCACTTAATATTCAAATTTTCCCAGTTATCTCAAAATGTCTTTTATGATTTATTTGTTCAAACTAGTTAAGGACCATGTATTAGACTTGTGTGTGTGTATATTATATATACTTTTAATTTGCACATCTATTATGAGTAGTTTGGATACCTTCCTACACAATTAAGAGGCTTTTGTGGTTTTTCTCTATTAATTCTTTGTTCACATCCCTATGTACATTTTGCTGTTGGATTATTGGTCTTTTCCCTTATTAATTTGTAGGTGCTCTTTACGTACTAGGTCATTAGCCCTTTGTGATATCTTCCTCCTTTGTTTGATTTGTTTGACGTCTTTCCTCCTTTGTTTGATTTTGCTATAATATGTTATCCCACACAAAAATGTTTTTAACATAGTTGAATTGTAGGTCTTTTACTTTTTGGCTTTTGGATTTTGTGTCATATTCCCTAAACAAAGGTTATTTTAAAAAACAACAACAAAAAACATTAAGTTTGGTAGTTTATGGTTTCATTTTATACATTTAAATTTTTTACCCAAATGAAATGTATCCTGAAGTATGAGGTATAAATTTAATTTTTCCACCCGAACCGGTTTGGCTCAGTGGATTGAGCGTCAGCCTGCAGACTGAAGGGTCCCAGATTCAATTCCGGTCAAGGGCATGCACCTTGGTTGCGGGCACATCCCCAGTGGGTAGTGTGCAGGAGGCAGCTGATCAATGTTTCTCTCTCATCGATGTTTCTAACTCTCTATCCCTCTCTCCTCCTCTCTGTAAAAAAATCAATAAAATATATATATATATTTTTTTTTAATTTAATTTTTCTTGGATGACTATCTAGTTTTGCCAACACCCTTTGCCCGGTGACCTGTCTTTCTCCTTATTTGAAATGCCACCTTTATCAGATAGGAACTGCATATGTGTACTTGGGAGTATTTTTATGTGTCTATATCTATTCATACACTAGCACTACGGTTTTATTATTATAACTTTATTCTGTGATTTAATATTTGATAGAAAAGATACCTGAGAAAATTGTTCACCCTTTATTACCTTTCTTTTTTTAAAAAATTTTTGTAGCTATTTTTAGTTGCTTTTCCGAATGAATTTTCTTACAGTTTCTCTAGTTGGCCTAAATTTAAGTTACATAATTTAAATAGATTTAAAATAATATTAAGCATATAGGTAAGTTAGGGTAAACTGATATTTTGGTGATATTGGGTTTTCCTATTTGAGAACTGGGCATGCTTTTCTACTTATTCAAACCTTTTGTGTGCCTCAGAATCCTTTTTTTTTTTTTAATTTATTTATTGTTGACAATATTATAGCTATTCCCCATTTTCCTCCCCTTTGTACCCCCCTCCACCCAGGCCCCGGCCTTCCCTACTCTATGGTCTGTGTCCATGAGCTATGCATATATGCATATATGTTCTTTGGTTAATTTCATCCCATCCCCTCTACCCCCTTCCCTCTGAGATCTGTCATTCTGTACACTTCTTTTTAAATTTAAGCTGAAACACTTTGTCTGTTTACTATCATTGGGAAGCCCTACAAATTAATATTTCAGAAAATAATCCTGCCGCGTCTTCAGTGGTTCCTTTTGCCTCTAGAATGAAATCTAAACTGCTTAGCCTTTTATTCAAGGCTTTCCACATCTAGTTTAAAGCCACATCTAGTTTTCGACATGCTTTCTTCCTACCTGTAGCTACTCAGTATCCCCTCGAGTGAGCGCTGTCCTTTTCTGCCTCTGTGGGCGCATCCCGCCTCCCTGCTCCCCTCCTCCTCTGCCTGTCCAAAGCGGGTTTTCTTCCTGAGCTCCTCCCCACGCCCCTTGATGACTCCAATTAGAAACGACCTCTTTCCTCTTTGACCCCAACCATTTATTGTCTGTGCCATTTATCTGGTAACCAATCCAATATTACCTGGTGGCAGCTTCTGTGTTATTAAAGTGAACTGCCCTTTATCTCTTGTGTGGTTGCAAAATTAACTTTTGTGGATTTGTGTCTTATTTCCTCAGCTAGCCTGTGAGGCCCTTGGGGAGAGTGAGCCTGCCTCATGCTCCCTGCAGCATTTAGGATGGGCCTGCATGTAATAATAGTAATAGTAATTAATAGTAATAGTAATAGTAGTGATGCTGACGATGATAGTTAACATGACAGCAAGCTTTCTGTAGGCCAGGTACTGTTTTAAGCACTTTCCATGTATGAACTCACATATTATTGGATAAGTATTTGAGTTTTGGTCTCAGACTAAACCTTTTTATTTTTTAATATATTTTTATTGATTTCAGAGAGGAAGGGAGAGGGAGAGAGAGAGATAGAAACATCAGTGATGAGAGAGAATCATTGATTGGCTGGCTCCTGCACTCCCCATACTGGGGAGCAAGCCCACAATCTGGGCATGTGCCCTGACTGGGAATCGAACTGAGATCTCCTGGTTCATAGGTCGGTGCTCAACCACTGAGCCACACCAGCCATGCAAACCTTTTTTTTTTTTTTTTAATTAAATGTTTTTATTGATTTTTAGAGAGAGAAGAAGGGAGAGGGAAAGAGAGAGGAAAACATTCTGCACACCCCTGCCAGAGATCGAGCCTGCAACCTGGGCATGTGCCCTGACTGGGAATTGAACTGGCAACCTTTCGGTGCATGGGATGATGCCCAGCCAATTGAGCCACCCTGGCCAGGGCTCAAACTAAACCTTTGAAGGGGATATAAAGGAAAGACCACCCAGCCACGATGCCCAGACAGTAATTCTAGCTCCTTGGTCAGAGTTTTCTGGGGAAGGCCTGACATGTAGGCAGGAATGAGGATGGCCACAGCCTGGGAAAGAAAGGGAGAGACACAAATGGGAACGGAGAGGCCCTGGACTGGATGGCAGCAGAGGCACGAGTGGATCCGAGTCAGGCCATGCTGGCAGGCTTGTCTCCTTTCCTGTGCTGGCAGGGTTAGGGCTCTAGAAATAAGGCCTGTGCTGACAGGCCTGGCTGAGGCCTCCTTTCCACAGCAGGTCCCTGCAGAGCAGCCCAAGCCCCCTGGGGACACCAGGCCCAATGCACGGCCGCCTCCTGGGCCTTTCGGAACCACCCGGGTTCCCAGCCCAGCTGGCTCCCAGCCACAGCCTCTCCTGCACTTGGAAGGCTCCTGCTGGGAGAATGTGCTGAGTGTTCCAATGTGGAGCAGCCGGAGCCAACGAGCTAATGGAAATTAATCCCCACCCCTGGGCCTTTTCTCTCCTGTGGCCAACATGGCTTCTCAGAATCGCTCCCATGTCTCCACACCACATGTTTCAGGTGCTGGGGATTCCAGGCAGCTTCACCCCAGCCTTCAAGAAAACGGAGGCCTGGACCCCGGGTGCCTGCCTGAGCTCTAAACCTGCACCTCCCATATTTGGAGGGCCAGGAGGTATCGTTCGTGTGCTGAAGACCGGGGGCATCGCACTGATTTATGGGCCAACCCAGCAGCCTAGAATTAAAGCCCACACACCCAGCTAGGCATACTTTGTTACACTTTGCTAGGCACAGGGGAATGGGTCTTAGCAACCATGTAGTGAAAGTTTTGGATTCTTAAAGACAGAGAAAGTGAGAGAAGAAAGGACTTCAGTGTTTTTATTTCTTACTGATTTTTAGAGAGAGGAAGTGAGAGAGAGAGAGAGAGAAACATTGATGTGAGAGTGGAACATCGATCGGCTGCCTCCTGCACACCCCCTTCCGGGGATTGAGCCCGAAACCCAGGCATGTGCTCTGACTGGGAATCGAACCAGCAACCTTTTTGGTACCCAGGAGGAAGCCCAACCACTGAGCCACACCAGGACTAGGACTTTAGTGTTTTTAGTAACTCACCTCTAAAGGGGCTAAAAAGTTCAGCCCCTTGGTCAAAAGCTCCACAACTGATTGGAAGAGCTGGTCTCTTAAAGGACAGATCTGGGTTGTCCGGCCGGTGTGGCTCAGTGGTTGACCATCAACCTATGCACCAGGAGGTTGCTGGTTCCATCCCCCATCAGGGCACATGCCCGGGTTGCAGGCTCGATCTCCAGCAGGGGGCATGCAGGAGGTAGCTGATCGATGTTGATGTTTCCTTCTCATTGATGTTTCTATCTCTCTCTCCTTTTCCTCTCTCTTTAAAATCAATAAAAACCTATTTTTTTAAATAAAGAACAGATACGGGTTTGGGGGAACAGCTCCCGTGGGACTGCGGCAGACTCTGTTGGATCCAGACATGTCCCAGAATAAATGTAACTGCTTTCCGTTAATTACGTCATCAAAACTTTAGTTGTATTTTACTGAAGCAGTCCTTGAAATCAGGAAAGTGGTTTAATTCGCTGCCAACAAACGAGTAAGGGGTCTTTTCCCTCTGAAACTTTGCCCAATGTCCTAGAATGAATGAATGCCACTTCAGTGTTTTATTTACATAAGATTTGTGTATTTAGCTGTAGTATTTTCTTTTCTTGGAAGTCTTATTTAGATGGCTGCCGTTGAATTCTCCATGTACGATTCCAGCGCTCGTCATATTTATAATAGAATATGTCTGACTCAGAATAGGAGCCCTCCTTCCTGTCCTTGAACTCCCCATCTCCACCCAGAGCCTGGCACCTGATGGGTATACAGTAAACATCTGCTGGGTGAATGAATAAAGGACCTGAGCTCCTAACACTAAAATAGCCACACAGGGGGAAGGAATTTGATGCTGTGAGCCTCGGGAACCGCCAGGATTGTACCCTCGAGGGGGTGCTGACTGGACTTCTCTTTTTGTTGTTAGATAGATATTTAATAATTTAAGAAGCCAGCCTTCCCACAGTTGGGGCTCAGTTGAGCAGACAACAGTGAGCCTGCTCCTGAGGCGCTGACATTCCCTCCTGGCTGCGACTGACCCTGGGGATCCTCCAGGGCCCCGGGCCCAGCCACACTGCCAAGTCAGCTCCCGCCTGGAGTCTTCGGCCAAAGTGCCCAGAAGCCGGTTACCACAAACAGTTCACTAAAGCAAACAGATGGAGGTTCACTCCTCTTCCTCTCTTCTCCCCCCTTGTTTCTGTTTTTCTACCACTCTTCTCTCTCTTTCACCCTCCCCCAGTCTTTCTCCTAGCCCAGCCTTCTGCCCTCCTCCAGCATCTTCGTCAAGCTTCCCAGCCCTAACTGGACAGCTCGCCAGGCTTTGCAGAGGTGCTGAGAGGCATCCGCCTGCACTGCTACGGTGTGGGCCAGAAGCCTGGTTTGGCTGATGCTGACTTAGGATTGGGGATGTCATGTCAGCTCCCGGGTCTGAAGGTGGAGAACCCCTGCCTGCCATTCTGGGTGTGAGAGAAATAGTCGTGGGGAGCCCCCCGGCCACGCCTCTATTATCCCCAACTCCACTCGGATCATAGATTGCACATGGTCTCCCTGTCTCCTTGTTCATCATTCTTTCCTCCCTCCCCGGAGCTCCTCGAAGACAGACAGTTTGTTTTCCCTTCATGTGTGATCAGGCTGGCACAGGCCTGCACCAGCAGGAGCTGAATCCGTGTCCGTACATTCAGCCACAATACAGCTATGGGGTAGCCACTGTGTCGGGCATCAAGCCTTGGGGAGATAGAGGTGAGCAAGACAGACTTCCCTGGGCTCAAGAAGCCTGCAAGACAGACTTTAAATTAGTACAGGTGTGAAGCAAAACATAAATGAGAAATGCAAACGCGAGGGTCAAGGCACACAAGGGGAGACCTGACCTAGGTGAAGGGTCAGAAGAAACTTTAAGGAGAAAAATCTTATACCGCCAGGGTGATGCCTAAAGGATGAATAGGATTTAGGGGAAAGAGTGGGGTGAGGGAGAGGTCAAGAGACGATTCTAGCAGAGGGAATATTTGCTGAATAGTTGGATTGGTGAAGCTGGCATTGAAGTCTAAGCTCACTGGCACGGTGGTACAGAACATTCTGACTGGCACAAAAAAACAGATGGATGAAGGACGGGTGTCTTGATACTGTGCATGGAATAGGGTAGTGGGAGTTATCTCTTCATTGGCCCTGTCACAGCACGTGGGCCTGTGTTACCAAAAGGCTATGCTCTGATCACAAATGCTTCCAGGAAGGGTGTGGAATAGATACATCAACCTCCTTTGCCAGAGATGGGGGACTCTGAGTTTCAGAGAAAACCCTTTGACTCCATGCCATTGCCCCTTGACCTTGCCCACCTCGGGAACCTAACCTAGGACTCTTCTCCCCACACAGATGAGCGAGAAGTTGTTCAGAAGAAGACCTTCACGAAATGGGTGAACTCGCACCTGGCCCGCAAGTCCTGTCGCATCACCGACCTCTACAAGGACCTGCGGGATGGACAGATGCTCATCAAGCTGCTGGAGGTGCTCTCTGGAGAGATGCTGGTAACGCTCCTTGCTGTGCCGGGGGCCTGTGGCTGGGGCCATCCCCCTTCAGGAAAGATATGGTCTGGGGGCCTCTCCAGTTCCCCTGGCCTTCCAGGTTTCTCCCTATTCTTTTGGGAGGTTTTCATACTTAATGAGGTGCGGTGTCCCTGTGGCTGGCTAGGTTCTCTGACCTGTTCTCAGAATGTCTGGCCTCCTCTGGCCTCTGCCAGCCTTCATGCTTCTCCAGGAAGCCGTGTGGAGCTCTTGACTTTCTCCACTTGGGATCTGGGCATCTGTGGCTGGTCTGCAATGGCCACGCTCAACCTCCGTGCTCAGGGAGAGATACATGGACTGATGGCTTCCCATTACCCAGCTGGAGAATTGTGCATCCTTCTTGGAACCAAGGGAAAGTGTGGAAGATGCTGTCTTGTGTGTTCCATTGCTCTTATGCATGGAAGTCTATACGGGCCCTCTCGGTTGTAACCCACCAGCAGTAATGTTGCCCCCGAGGGAGAACCAGATTTAGGTCCGTGTTTTCCTCAGTTACTTTCATTGTGACCTTGGGCCTATCACGCCTGACCTTCTTTGCTTTGTTTCCCCGAGTGTAAAACTAGGGACATAACACCTGTGCCTAATGAAGTGATCTAAGATCCTTGGGGTCTGGTGAAAAGGTACCATATTCTTCTGCTGCCTTTTCAACTCCAGGCTAAGTTCTGCCTCTTACCCTGCATTAAAAGCCCACTAGTGAGAATTACCCCCTGGGAACCCTTCAGATGATGAGGTTACCCATCAATGGTGGTCCCCTTGAATTTTGGCTGGGGCCATTGGGGGGTGAGGAGGGAGGAGGTTGGATGGTGGGATAGACCCATTATCAGTCACCAAACTGAAAGCCACTCTTATCACCAACTGGCAGTAAATAGTCCTTATCACTGTGCTTGGCACATACCCAATAAGTGCTCAACTACCGGTTACTTATTGGGTTTGAATACCATTTATCACCCATCCAGAAGGCTTGGTTTAGCCCCAGGCTCAGTACTGATGCAGCCTGATTGCAGGGTGTTTGAGGGAGGGAACCTCTGAACTTTGCTAAAAGAATGGGGTTGGAAAGTGTCAAGGCGTGAGTGTGGGAGTTGGAGTTGAGCCAGGAGGGTGGAGGGTGGCTGCTGAAGGTAGGAGCTGGTGCAGGCTGCGGCCACCTCTGCGGCCACTGTGAGGTCCCTCCATGCCCACGGGCCACTGCTGTCCCCCAGCCAAAGCCCACGAAGGGGAAGATGCGCATCCACTGCCTGGAGAACGTGGACAAGGCCCTGCAGTTCCTCAAGGAGCAGCGTGTGCACCTGGAGAACATGGGCTCCCACGACATCGTGGACGGCAACCACCGCCTGGTCCTGGGCCTCATCTGGACCATCATCCTTCGCTTCCAGGTGGGTTCCCAGAGGGCAGGGGGCGTGGAGGGAGCCTCTCCGAGCCAGGCAGGTCTGGGAATCTTATAAAATGGTGAATAAAGAGGGAGTGTGTGTGTGTGTACACTCTGGGGAGGCTAGAAACCCGTCCTGTGGGAAGGAGTGACTCTCCTCTGCATCGTCAAACTGTTGAAGCTCCGGGCAGGCTGTCAGTCAGCAGCCTGGCCCTGTAAGGGAGGAGGGAGGATTAGTGGCTGCGCTGAGGTCTGTCTGCAGTGGTTCTCAACCTTCCTAATGCTGCGACCCTTTAATACAGTTCCTCATGTTGTGGTGACCCCCAATTTCATTGCTACAAATTGAACATAATTAAAGCATAGTGATTAATCACAAAGACAATATGTAATTATATATGTGTTTTCCGATGGTCTTAGGCGACCCCTGTGAAAGGGTTGTTCGACCCCCAAAGGGGTCTCGACCCACAGGTTGAGAACCGCTGGTCTAGAAGATCTGCTTTTTGTCCCCTTCCCCCCATATGTGTAACTTTACGAGTTTTGACATAGTTTGATTCAGAAACTGCAAAAACAGTGCAGAAGATCTGCTTTTATGTGTTTCAATTAGAAACTTCTCTCTTCCCGCCCTGAACTTCAAGGTTTGTTATTTATAAGGAAATGTAGAAAGCTCGAGGGAAGGAAGCAGGACCGTCCACCTGCTGGTTTGGGGACAGAAAGAGCCTCGTCAGAGGAGGGAAGGGAGGGAAGAGGAAGGTACAGCACACAGCTCTCAGACTGAAGAGCCCGGCCAAGTGCTCTCCGGTGTCCCATCTTACCATGCGGGGGCGGGGGGGGGGGCGGGGAGGGTTGGCGGGGGTGCGATTAAACAGTAAGGACTTCAGGACTGGGTAGAACGAAAAGGCAAGAGAAGCTCCTGATCCAAATCCAGTACCTTCAGCATTAGTGCTGCTCCTGGCCTTGCAGGGCATGTCCCTCCTGGGGAGGAACCCGGTGTCGTGTTTATTCTCCGCATCCCATCAGAGTTATCAAGTTAGAGCCATCTCGTCACTGCCCCTGTGTGTTGTTGACGCTGACTGAGGCAGGGAAACAGGCCACTGGGACCCAGGCCTCAGGCTGTGGTGTTGCTGCCAGACGGATGGCCAGGGAGGAGGAAAGAGGGAAGGAGCCCCCCATGGAGAGCAGGAAGGCATGAGCCAGTTGCAAATCTAACTCCTCTCCCTCTGGTTCCTTCATCCTCAGATTCAGGACATTGTTGTTCCGGAAGGTCCGGAAGGTCGTGAGACGCGCTCGGCCAAGGATGCGTTGCTGTTATGGTGTCAGATGAAGACGGCAGGGTATGCCCTGGGAGCCAGCTGCCGCCACATTCTCCACCCACCTGCATCCCTTAGCACTGCCGTCCCCAAGGGACATGACACCATCACCCAGAACTATAGCAGCTTCAGAGTAGTGGATGCACAGTCTATCCTGACCTGATTCTTTGGGACCGGGAACACAGGGTTCCTTTCCACAGCTGTGTGGGCTGGACTGGGGGCTCTGTTGGGTGTATGAGTCTTTGGGGCCCACGTTATGGGGGAGCCTCTGTGAGGCTTCACGGCTGCCCTCATGTTGAAGCAGCTTGAGGAGAGACAGGTCCAT
This sequence comes from Myotis myotis, assembly GCF_014108235.1. Classification (NCBI taxonomy): domain Eukaryota; kingdom Metazoa; phylum Chordata; class Mammalia; order Chiroptera; family Vespertilionidae; genus Myotis; species Myotis myotis. The sequence continues at coordinate 196,034,726 of NW_023416313.1, read as the reverse complement.
TCCTCTCCTGTGTATTGGCCCCTAAGTCCATACATTTGTCTGGGACCCGAAAAGAATCTTAATGTTTCTTTTGGATGCAGCTACCCCCACGTCAATGTCACCAACTTCACCTCCAGCTGGAAGGATGGCCTGGCCTTTAATGCCCTGATACACAAGCACCGGTAAGAGGGCAGAGGGGCTGTGGGGAGGGGCAGTTCCCCTGAAGGTGTTGGGACACATTGCACTCAGCATGTAGGTTGCTGTTCAAGCTTCACGGGAATGTCACCTCTGCTGGTCCTCCTCTCACCCTCCGCAGCCCGGCCTCCCTTAACTTCCCTCTGCTGCCTTCCCATGTGCCGGTGCTCACAGCTGTCCCTGCCTCACTCCCAAATCCTCCTCCCACTTTTCCTGCCCGTCCCCCTCCCTCCATCTGCCAGGGTCTTCACATCACCTCCCTGCATCACCTCCCTCCATCTGCCAGCATCTTTGCACCCTGCCAGGGCTGCCCTGTTGGTGGGGATGCCGTGGCCACTGACGGTCTGGCTTCGTCCGCAGGCCTGACCTGATCGACTTTGATAAACTGAAAGACTCCAACGCCCGACACAACCTGGAGCATGCATTTGATGTGGCCGAACGTCAGCTGGGCATTATACCGCTCCTCGACCCTGAAGGTGAGCAGTTCCCACTCCAGTCGTAACTGTACGGGTGGGAGATGGTGTTTCTTATGCCGGAGGGAGTGCCAGACTGACAGGGCACCTGGAGGGGTCTAGGCCAGGTGCTGGGCAAGCCATGGGCATAGCGAGGGGAGGGCAGCCAGGCCAGGACTCTGTTTGGGGCCTGCCCTTCAGCTCCAGTTGGTTCCTGGCACCTCATCTGGCCTTTGGGTCCTTCTTTTTTTCATAACTTATGGTCCATCCTCTCTAAAATCTCCGGACCATTACTCTTCCTGCTGCTTGCCACTCGGTGCCTGTAGTTGAACTTCATGCTGGAGAAACACGAAGATAAACGCTCTCAGCCTGACCTTTCCGGCTTCCGGGTCAGCCCTGAGAGCACCCTTTCCCCTTGCAGATGTCTTCACAGAAAACCCTGATGAGAAATCCATTATCACCTACGTGGTGGCATTTTACCACTACTTCTCCAAGATGAAGGTGCTGGCGGTGGAGGGCAAGCGCATCGGCAAGGTACCGAGTGTCTCGTGACCAGTGTCCCCGCATTTGCCATCCAGGCCTTGGCTGGGATGCTGCCTTCCCATGCCAAGAGCTTTGTGCCTGGGCTCCAGCTGCAGTTAGGGGAGGGGAGTGGGGGGCAGGTCACCCCCACCAACTTCCTCTGAAGCCAAAGTAATGGCTCCCATGCTGAATTCCAACGCAGGTTGGCAGTCTGTCCTGAAAGGCGTCCTAGCCTGCAACTCTGAGCCCATCTTCCACCTGCAGACCCACGTCTCATGAATATTCCCACAGGAGCAAAACAGGCTTTCTTTCATTTGTTGGTTTCTCGTAGGTTCAGGCCTCTTAGGCTCCATGGTATACCAGGAAGCCACCCCACTGTGCAGACCCTCATGCCAGATTCCTCTCCCCTGCTGGGTCCTCAGCTGCTTGAGGGTGGACACCATTCCTCATTCATCTGTGTGTGCCTGGTGCTTAGCAAAGACAGTGCCTGGAAGCCCTCCATTCCTAATGTGCATTGAAAACGAACAAGATTTTGGCCCCTCTAGTGGCTGATGTCCTAGCACAGGGAGCTGACCACTCTTACGTAGGGTTAGGGGAAGAGTTGGGAACTCCTGAACCCCAGCAGGGCCAGCTGCCTGCTGAGGTTGCCGGTGCACTTCCAGGCCATTCCTCTGCCTGAGCCACAGCCCTGGCCCCAGAGAATAGCCCAACATGGGCTGCTCCAGGGCAGAGAGAAAAAGGACCACCTCGCCTGTGGTCCTCACTGAAGCACCATTGCTCTTCTGATGAGGAGGAGTAATAAGGCGATTCCCTAGGTGATCGACCATGCCATTGAGACAGAGAAGATGATTGAAAAGTACAGCGGACTGGCCTCAGACCTGCTCACCTGGATCGAGCAGACCATCACAGTCCTGAACAGCCGCAAATTTGCCAACTCCCTGACCGGCGTCCAGCAGCAGCTACAGGCCTTCAGCACCTACCGCACCGTGGAGAAGCCGCCCAAGTAAAGTCCTGGCACTTGGGAGGGAGGGTGGGCATCAGGGGCTGAGAACCAGCTGCCTAAAGTCAGAGCCAGGCTCTGGGCCTTGAGATGTGTACATGGGAGGCATATTCTAGAGAGCTGCATCTCTGTCACCTCCTTCATCCAGTCCTGGCCTCCCTGCTCCCAAGCCATCAGCCTGTAGGAAATGGGCATTGAGGAGTGACCCCTGACTCGTAGCCAAAAAAGTAGTTTCCCAGATCCCCACGGGGGAGCAGCAGTGAAATCTCAGGCTTCCCGGTCTCTTCAAAGAGCCTGCGCTGGAGAGTGCCTTTCTGGTCTGTGCACTGAGCTTCGTGTTTATTTTGAGGTGATGACCTCTGCATTCCAAGCCTCAGAGCCCTCTGTGTGGGGCCTTGTTGATCACCAAGTGCATTCTTCTTGTTCTCTCCCCTCTGTCACTGCCCATCAGCAGAGCTCTGAGCCCGCCTCTCGGGACTTCCGTTTCTCCCCAGCATGTTCAGGGCCTGGGTGGGTGCACGTATGCACAGATACACACAACCATCCAGGCTCATGTGCATACGTGCACACACATGAAAGCAGGCACACACAGACACCATGCATTCCTGCTCCCCTTCTGTTAGCTTGCCCAGCTCTCTGGAAACAGATTCTAACTCCTCAGGGGTACCCTCTGCCGGTTCCTCCTCCTCTCATCTTCCACGCTCTTCATTCATGACTCTCAAACAGGGAAAGGTGAGACACAGAATCTAGAATGTACTATAAACAAGTATCTGATTTCTGGTTTGACACTAAGCCACTCTGAAAGTCCTGAACTCAATACAGATAACATCCCCTGTGGGTCTGCCAGGCTCTGCACACAGGGGTGATATCTCTGGGCTGTGTAGATGGCGCTCAGGGCCACAGCCCTCATGAAGTGCCTGTGAGCAGTCAGACCTATGAGGCTGGCCTCAGCGTGCAGACCCTGCATACAGCTGATCCTCCACTGCCAGGTGGAGGATGTAGAAGTGGGTAGGTGCTTGCATACATGCAGAAATAGGAAAGTACCCAGTTACCTGGAGCCTGGACCTTAGTTCCAGTCCTCATCCTGCTGCCAGGTCTCATCTCCGATACCTAAAATCCTCCCAGAACCCAGCCTGTCCTCCCCGCTTGGGAGCAGCTGGCCTCTGGGAGAGCCAGCTCAGTAGGACTCAGGTGAACGCTGCTTTCAATGCAATATGTTCTTCTGTGGATGCCGCTGCCTCTGAGGACCTACTGACTCAATAAAAACTGACTAAAGAGCTAATCAGAAGCCTTCCTCATTTATGAATAGGGGAGAGTTTCTTTTTATGGATTGGTGAAACTCCATAGCTATAGGAACTCCCAGGCTACGCCAGGTAGCCATTCCCCGAGGGGAGCAAATGCTAAGCAAACGCTGTGGTAGCTCTTGTGTTTTCTCCAGTTTGGGTTGTAACCGTTAGATCTCAGTTGGTGCATATGATAGATGTTTTAACAGATACGTGCACCTATAGATCCTTTTCACTTTTTGTTTTTTAAGGAAATATGCTTTGCTAGCCCAGCTCCAGTTTACCAGGGTTCCATGCTAACTTCACACAGGTTGGCTGTGGGATCTCCACATGTGTCTCTCTACCTCTGTTTTCTCGGCAGGTTTCAGGAGAAGGGGAATCTGGAAGTCTTACTTTTTACCATCCAGTCCCGGATGAGAGCCAACAATCAGAAAGTGTACACGCCCCACGACGGGAAGCTAGTGTCTGACATCAACCGGGTACAGTAGTGATTCCCATTACGCGTTACTAGTGAGTGACTGAGTTCTCAGGGAGGGCTCAGGGAGGGGTCACTGGGGCTAAACCAAGCCACTTTCCATGGTGTTAATAACTACATAGGCTGGCTCTTTTGGGTGCTGTGAACCTAATTCTAAGAGGTCAGCTCCACCCATGGTCCATCCATCAATTCAGCCCCTGATCAGATGCTCAGAAGCCATTTTTGGAGTCAGTTATTATAATCTCGTCTCTGTTGAACATTGGATTTCTTTAAATATGGAATATTAGCTACTTATAACAGAAGGGAAACACCTTCTAATATTTCCAAGGTTTAGATGCTTAATACCCCCTAGAAATTCTAATAGAACGGAGGTAGCCATTTACTAGTAGCCATTTACAGCGCAGCCACAGAGACAAGTAACATTATACTGGGTCAAGTCCCAGGCAGGTTTAGGGGAAGGGGGATCTGAGAGCTCATACCCAGGGCTCCCTGATCTCCGGTGGGCCCAGACATTCCTGAATTCAGTACAGATAACGTCCCCTGGGAGCCTATATTCCTGAAACCACTCAGTGTTGGGCAAAAGAGATGGAACCCCCAAATCCAGGTGTTCCTCTTGTGCCCCAAGAATCCTGCTCTGTCCCCACTGCAGGCCTGGGAGAGCCTGGAGGAAGCCGAGTACCGGCGGGAGCTGGCCCTGAGAAACGAGCTCATCCGGCAGGAAAAGCTGGAGCAGCTGGCCCGGCGCTTTGACCGCAAGGCCGCCATGAGAGAGACGTGGCTCAATGAGAACCAGCGCCTGGTGGCCCAGGTAACGGAGGACGCACTTCCAGAGCCCCCAGCAGTCAGCGGGGCTGGAGCCCAAGCTGGCACCTCCATGGTCATGGGTAAACCTCTCCGTGGCCATGGATAAGCCTCTCCGAGGCCTGGCAGCCCTGCTCCCCAGGACTGGGTGGATCAAGATTCACCTCGGAGGAAGGAGCCTGCAGGACTTAAAGTCTCATTTTTAGGGAAAGAGCCTCACAACTCCAAAAATGGCCCCTGAACCTGTCATCAACTAAAGCCAGGGCTGGAGTGCACGTTAGGCAGTGGTCCTCTGGGGGCGGGGTAAAAACAGCGCATCTTGTGTGTGGTGGACGTCCCTTTGGGCTCTGGCTTCTAGGGCCAGGTCCTATTTCACTGGCTAAAAAAGGACTCCAGGCTGACTGTCCGTGACAGTCTCTGTCCCTGCTCACTCGGAGCTTGGGAACAAATTAAATTCCACCCAGAAAGGGGAAAGCAGGTGTCCCGAGAGAACTGGAGAGTGTGCGCACCCCGGAACCAGCTGTTCACAGCTGCATGGTTCTGAGTCGGAGCCCCTTCCTGCCAGAATGGGGCAGGTGGTGAGTGCGGGGGCCAAGAAGGGCTGTTCGTAATGTACGCTACGCACAGCACACCCACAGGTATGGCACAGGGAGTGAAATCTCGAGTTTCTTGTAAAGGTTCTTGTGAGACAGTTAGTCACCGGGACTTGGCTCTGATAAGGTGGCTGGGAAAGGTGGCAGAACCCAGCCTTGGGAATGCCCTTTCCCCCCAGCCCTTGTTCCGCAGGGACCGGCGGTTTTCTCTGCATTTGGGGAGGAGCCCGACTGAGCGGCCTGTGTTTCTCTCTGTGGGCAGGATAACTTCGGGTACGACCTGGCAGCCGTGGAGGCCGCCAAGAAGAAGCACGAGGCCATCGAGACTGACACGGCTGCCTACGAGGAGCGGGTGCGGGCTCTGGAGGACCTGGCCCAGGAGCTGGAGAAGGAGAACTACCACGACCAGAAGCGCATCACGGCCCGCAAGGACAACATCCTGCGCCTGTGGAGCTACCTGCAGGAGCTGCTGGCGTCCCGGCGCCAGAGACTCGAGACGACCCTGGCGCTGCAGAAGCTCTTCCAGGACATGCTGCACAGCATCGACTGGATGGACGAGATCAAGGTGGGCCCGGGCTGCCCATCCCCCACCTCCAGCACCCCCCTTGGGCCTCAGTGCCCACCCTGCAGTTAGCACATGCTTCCCTAGACGCCTCCCAACCAACCACATCCCAGAATCAGAATGGAGAAGCGGTTGCAACACCGTGTCTGGCTGCATCTGCCTGTCCACTGCTTGGCCCACTCTGCTCCGGAAAGTCAGCAGCCCAGGTCCACTCTGTCCCCATGATCGAGAAATCTTGGGCTCATAATAGCACAGGCACCAACCTGCAGGGTCTACAGAGACAAGGGTTGATGAGGAGCCTGGAGCATCCAGATCTGCCCGCAAAGGGGCAACCAGGAAGTCTGAATCCCCCCTCCCTCCACCACAGTGCTCTCAACCCACATACACCTCAGCGTGACCATAGAACTTTCTAAAATACACATGCCTCACCCTCGCTGGTTTCACTCAGTGGATAGAGCATCGGCCTGGGGACTGAGGGTCCCGGGTTCGATTCCAGTCAAGGGCACATGCCCGGGTTGTGAGCTCGATCCCCAGTAGGGAGCATGCGGGAGGCAGCTGATCCATGATTCTCATCATTGATGTTTCTCTCTCTCTCCCTCTCCCTTCCTCTCTGAAAACAATAAAAATACATTTAAAAAATAAAAATAAAAATACACCTGCCCAGGCCTCAAACCTGGGCAAATGCAGGAGATCTAGTGAGGGGGTTCATGCATGGCTGTCCAGGAATGACTCCGATGGGCACCCCCAGTAGGAACCCCTGCCCTGGAGCCCCTTCCATGCCAAGCAGCAGCTGTTTTCCAACTGCACAGACCCCCCCCAGCCCCTGGACCCCCGCCCCTCTGGTGGGGTCTCTGCTCCTGGCGTGTAGATCTCTGCACTCTCCTCATTCCCTCCACCCGTCCTCTCTGCCAGGCTCACCTCTTATCCGCTGAGTTCGGGAAGCACTTGTTGGAAGTTGAGGACTTGCTACAGAAGCACAAGCTGATGGAGGCTGACATCGCCATCCAAGGAGACAAAGTGAAGGCCATCAACACGGCCACCCTGCAGTTCACCGAGGGGAAAGGTGAGAATCTGGACGTCTCCCTCGAAGCCAGGGCCCCACCCTCTGGCTCAGCTCTCTGGCACCCCAGCTTGGATAAATCTCCTTAGCTTTAGAATTCCGCCTCCTTCGTTAGCTAACGGTGCAAGAAAGAAGCCTGAGGGATAGCAAAACTCTCCAGACCAGGCAACCGCTTTGGTAATCCGTGATTAGAAGGTATTTATCAGCACCAATGAGACATCATCCGTCCTTCATCCTCTCTGCTGGTTCAAGTTACAGCAGAGACCATTTAGGTTTATAGCTTCGGATCTTAAATAGGAGACCCTGTTGTGTCCTTGAAGAATCATCTTGAAATTTGTATGTAAGCTTTTTTTTTTTTTAATTTTTATAAGAGTGTATTTAAGCCCAAACTGACCTGATAGAGAGCAAAATCTCAAATGCTTTTCTCTGTGTCTAAGCTTTTTAAAAAATAATTTCACGTAGTACATTTCTACTGAGAGTTGACCCAACTTTTAACCTCCCTTATCCCTGAAAGTTTACTGGGACTAATTATTAAGAACCTGCCCTGCCCTCTGAGCAACCGAGATCCCCTGCATCCAACCCCAAAGCTCAGTGAAACGGCAGGTTCCAGATCGTGGGGGTCTAGCCTGGCAGCTGATCTGGAGCTCGCCCATGAATGAAGCCCTCACCCCTCTCATCTGTCCTCCTCCCATGCCTCCCAGGGTACCAGCCTTGTGACCCCCAGGTGATCCAGGACCGCGTCAGCCACCTGGAGCAGTGCTTCGAGGAGCTGAGCAACATGGCAGCCGGGCGGAAGGCCCAGCTGGAGCAGTCCAAGCGGCTCTGGAAGTTCTTCTGGGAGATGGACGAGGCCGAGAGCTGGATCAAGGAGAAGGAGCAGATCTACTCCTCCCTGGACTACGGCAAGGACCTGACCAGCGTGCTCATCCTGCAGCGCAAGCACAAGGCCTTCGAGGACGAGCTCCGCGGGCTGGACGCCCACCTGGGCCAGATCTTCCAGGAGGCAGAGGGCATGGTCGCGCGCAAGCAGTTCGGGCACCCGCAGATCGAGGCCCGCATCAAGGAGGTGTCCGCCCAGTGGGACCAGCTGAAGGAGCTGGCCGCCTTCCGCAAAAAGAACCTGCAGGATGCCGAGAACTTCTTCCAGTTCCAGGGCGACGCGGACGACCTGAAGGCCTGGCTGCAGGATGCTCACAAGCTGCTCTCCGGAGAAGACGTGGGTCAGGATGAAGGGGCCACGCGGGCCCTGGGGAAGAAGCACAAGGACTTCCTGGAGGAGCTGGAGGAGAGCCGGGCCGTGATGGAGCATCTGGAACGGCAGGCCCAGGGCTTCCCCCAAGAGTTTCGGGATTCCCCGGATGTGACCAATCGGCTGCAGGCCCTCCGGGACCTCTACCAGCAAGTGGTGGCTCAGGCGGACCTGCGTCGGCAGAAGCTGCAGGAGGCCCTGGACCTGTACACGGTGTTTGGGGAGACGGATGCCTGTGAGCTGTGGATGGGCGAGAAGGAGAAGTGGCTGGCCCAGATGGAGATCCCAGACACGCTGGAGGACCTGGAGGTCGTGCAGCACAGGTCAGGGCCCGGCCTCTCTTCCTGCCTTTCCGCCTCCTCACCCTGGGGCATGCACTCCCCCTCTGCCGGGAGGTAGGGTTGGGGGGGACAGCCTCTAATCAGCCAACGTCTGTCTGTGAGGCCAGGTTTCCAATCTGTCTCTGTGGCTTTGGGTACTTCACCCCTGCGGCCTTCTTCAAAATAAACAAAGGGGCTCATTCTAGTCCAGTTATTCAAGTACTGTTTAGCTATAGCAGCCTGTGTTCAAATGAATTATGTACTGAACCCCTGACATGCAACGCAGAGGAAAGTAGAGCTGACTGGTTAAGGGGGGTGAGCGGCTGGGGTCCACCAGCTCTGGCTCTCTGTGGCTGTCCCTAGGCCACAGAACCCAGAGAAGCCACAGAGGCCAGCTGGCAAACCACTGGTCTGCATTGCCACTGCCACTCCCGGTGTTCCGATTCTGTGGCACGCCAGCATGGAGGCCTGCCTGTGTGCATCCGTGCATCCTAGTACAGAATCCCGGGAGTGGAGGAGGGGGAGGTGCCTCCCTGGAACACGCTGAGGCTGGAGGGACCTGGGCTCTTGCCCCAGGAGGGTCAGCTTTCATACTACATGGCTCCCCTCCCCCCAGCAGCTGTCCCTTCTCCTACTCAGGGCCAGGGCATCTGGCTGGTGAGTATCTTTCAGGTCAAGGTGTCAAGGCAGTGGAATTGGGGTCCAAGAGCAGCAACTGGGGCAGTTGAGGGAGATGGTCTCTGGGGGGGTTAACCTCCCATCACTTTGTTTTTGCCCTATGCCTCTCTGCTGAGCTGGTGGCCGGTATAGCAAGGAACCAGCTCTCTCCTAGGTTGGTCCAAGAAATGCTAACCCACGAAACTGGGCCCATGAACCCCCAAATAGGGTGTGTTCAGCCTCACCCCTTACCTGGTCAAATGTATTTAGGAGGTGGAAGGAGAAAGCAAAAGCTACATATGTGGAGACTGGGTGGCCACTGGCAATGCAGCGCCTGCTGCTGCCTCACCAGTCCTCGCTGTCTCTGTCCATATCAGGTTTGACATCCTGGACCAGGAGATGAAGACGTTGATGACTCAGATTGATGGCGTGAACCTCGCTGCCAACAGCCTGGTAGAGAGTGGTCACCCACGCAGTGGGGAAGTGAAGCAGTACCAGGACCACCTGAACACCAGGTGAGGTGTGGGTGGAGCTGGGGCATCACCCTGTACCTGACACACCCCTGGGATGTGGCCCAAAGGGCAGATCGCCTGCTCTGCATTGCCAGGCTTGCGCCCTGTGGTAGCAGCAGGGAGGGGCTGTTTGGTGATCGGCCAGGGAGGGAGAGAGATGTGTTCACGCGGCTGTACATACTGTGCCTGAGGGTCGGGATGGTGATCCTGTGTGAGGGGGGACGTTCTGAGAGGCCGTGGCTAGAATCAGGCCACGTGTACTCATGCCACGTCCCCCGGACATTTCGTAGGCAGGGAAAATGCTTTCTGAGAGCTCTTACGTACTGCCCATAAAGGAAAGCTGCTGCCTGTACCGAAGTGCGTCTTCATCTTGCGGCTGGCTTGAAGGAAGAGAATTAGCAGGAAGCCTTGAGCACACTTCACGCTCAGAACAAAACACGGGCCCTGAGGAGCCCTTGGAGAGGGGGTGCTTTCCGTGCAGGCACAGTGGCCCAGGAGTCCTCGGGACACAGGCCCGTGTCCTGCTGGTCACCCCGGGCCCTGCACACACACTGCCGCGTGGTCCCCGCCTTCCCATGGCCTCTGTCCCTTTCCCCGAACTTGTTTCTGAGCTTTGTTCTGCCCGAGGCAATTGGGGAGGTGCAGTTAGGGAAGAAGAGGATCAGCACAGTGGGGATACCTGGGGGCCCAAAGGGAGGCAGGGGAGACAGGGGAGGGGGGTTCTTAGGAGCCACTACAACAGGCCGATTGCCTCAGCATCCAAAGAGGCAGACTAGCTCAGGAGATGTCTCTGTAATCTGAGGTTTATGCAGAGGAAGAGGATGACTCTTTGCTCTTCTTTGTTGTTGTTGTTGTTGTTAATCTTCACCTGGGGATATTTTTCCATTGATTTTTAGAGAAAGTGGAAGGGAAGGGGAGAGACAGAGAGAGAGAAACATCCACGTGAGAGAGACACATCGATTGGTTGCCTCCCATATGCACCCCCAACCAGGGCCAGAGATTGAGCTGGAACCTGTGATCAAAAGTGAAGTGGCTGGCCCGGCCGGCGTGGCTCAGTAGTTGAGCATCAACCTGTGAACCAGGAGGTCAAGGTTCGATTGCCATTCAGGGCACATGTCTGGATTGCGGGCTCGATCCCCAGTAGCCGGTATGCAGGAAGCAGCTGATCAATGATTCTCTCTCATCATTGAGGTTTCTATTTCTCTCTCTCCCTCTTCCTTCTTCTCTGAAATCAGGAAAAATAGATTTTTTTTAAAAAAGGCTTATTAGGCACTGCAGACCCACCCCAGGCCCCAGGCCATCTGCCAGATCTTTGCATACTTCCCAGTTTCACTCCAGCACTGCACCTAAAGATTAAGATTATGTTGTTCATTTTCTTTTCTTTTTTTATTTCTTTTTTTTTTTAATTAAATCTTTATTGTTCAGATTATTACATTTGTTCCTCTATTTTTCCCCCCCATAACTCCCCTCCTCCCAGTTCCCGCCCCACCCTCCGCCCTCACTCCCCACCCACTGTCCTCATCCATAGGTGCACGATTTTTGTCCAGTCTCTTCCCGCATCTCCCACACCCCTTTTCCCCCCAAGAATCGTCAGTCCATTCCCTTTCTATGTCCCTGATTCTATTATAATCACCAGTTCATTCTGTTCATCAGATTATTTATTCACTTGGTTCTTAGATTCACTTGTTGATAGATGCATATTTGTTGTTCATAATTTGTATCTTTACCTTTTTCTTCCTCTTCCTCTTCTTAAAGGATACCTTTCAGCATTTCATATAATCCTGGTTTGGTGGTGATGAACTCCTTTAGCTTTTCCTTATCTGTGAAGCTCTTTATCTGACCTTCAATTCTGAATGATAGCTTTGCTGGATAAAGTAATCTTGGTTGTAGGTTCTTGGTATTCATCACTTTGAATATTTCTTGCCACTCCCTTCTGGCCTGCAAAGTTTCTGTTGAGAAATCAGCTGACAGTCGTATGGGTATTCCCTTGTAGGTAACTGAGTTTCTTTCTCTTGCTGTTTTTAAGATTCTCTCTTTATCTTTTGCTCTTGGCATTTTAATTATGATGTGTCTTGGTGTGGTCCTCTTTGGATTCCTTTTGTTTGGGGTTCTCCGCGCTTCTTGGACCTGTAAGTCCATTTCTTTCACCAGGTGGGGGAAGTTTTCTGTCATTATTTCTTCAAATAGGTTTTCAATATCTTGCTCTCTCTCATCTTCTGGCACCCCTATAGTTCTGATGTTGGTACGCTTGAAGCTGTCCCAGAGGCTCCTTACACTATCCTCGCATTTTTGGATTCTTTTTTCATTTTGCTTTTCCGGTTGGGTGTTTTTTGCTTCCTCGCATTTCAAATCATTGACTTGATCCTTGGGCTCCTCTGGTCTGCTGTCGGGAGTCTGTATAATATTCTTTATTTCAGTCGGTGTATGCTTAATTTCTAGTTGGTTCCCCAATATAACATCGAGGGTCTCATTAGTTTTCTTGTAGATCTCATTAAGTTTATCGGCGGCTTCTAAACAGTTCTTGAGAGACCTTAAAAGTGTGGTTCTGAACTCTATATCTTCCATTGACAATTTTGTCCTGTTTCTTTGTCTCCGCATTTTGTTATGCTTCCTTGGTGCACCCCCTAGTGGTCTTTGTGTGCAGTCTTATAGTTAAACCTTGATTGTTGTAGCTAATACCAGGGAGGATTTGACCTCCAGGCCAAGTGGCTATGAGGATCAGCTGTGTCTGCAGTGAGAGAACTTCTGTCCTCTAGGGAGGTGCTAATCTAGCCTTTGCCTGAGGCTATCTGGCAAATGCCTGTGTGTAGGGCTTGGGCGGGGCGGGTCGCACAGGATCAATAGGGTGGGCCGGAGAGAGCAGTTATGGCGGCTCTCAGTCCTGTCCCCAGGGGCTCTGCCTCTCTGAGTCCCAGCACCCACTGCAAAGCTCAGAGAGAAAGCTGCACTCGCTCTGACCGAAACCAGACAGTCCCGCTTCTCCCGTTTGAGTCTGGGTCCCTAAAGACTCGCCTGTATCTGGAGCTCAGAGTCTGCGACTCCCTCCCGATTGAAAACGCCAACCGCGCCCTCCGCCGCCAGCCCGCTCCACGCACTCCGCACCTCAGAATTTGACTTCAGCACTGTGCTTCCTCTGAGTGTCCGTATGCGTTTCTCTTTCCTCCTAGTTGTAGGACTTCCACTCAGCCAGCGTTCCTGTGGTTCTGGGTGATGTCCGTTCCGTTTTTTAGTTTCACTTTTGAAGTAGTTGTTTAGGGCAGCAAACTCCGGCGTTAACCTATGCCGCCATCTTGGTTCTCCTTCATTTTCATTATAATCCCAGTTTATCCCCTCCAATCCTCCTCCTTCTTCTTCACCTCTTTGCTTTTAGAGCCAAGGTGGCCTTCAGGCCCTGGGCACTTTGAACAGGGTCAGGCCTCTTCATGGTTCCTCTAGGCCAGTGGTCGGCAAACTCAGTCAACAGAGCCAAATATCAACAGTACAACGACTGAAATTTCTTTTGAGAGCCAAATTTTTTAAACTTAAACTATGTAGGTAGGTACATTGTTATTAACGTAATTAGGGTACTCCTAAGGCTTAGGAAGAGCCACACTCAAGGGGCCAAAAAGCCGCATGTGGCTCGCGAGCTGCAGTTTGCCAACCATGGCACTAGGGCAGCTGGGACCCTACGCCCCGCAGCACTCTTCAGGTTGATAATGTGGGCTTCCTAGTCATTTTCAGTATTTCAGTGGATCTGGGAAATTGTATGTTAGCCTGAAATCCAGCTGCACACGGAGCCCAGCTAAGTGCCATGTTCCTCCGCTTATGGCTGGAGTCACGTCACTGCTTTGCCTCCTGCCGATGGACAGACCTGATTGGCGTTGTGTTGTCTTGGGTAAAATTGGATAAATGCTCCTTATGCACTGCAGTTTGGTGGGTTGATGACTTTCTCAGTGTGCAAGGTCTCTGGGGAGAGACTCTGGTGGGAAATCTGGGAAGGGACGTCCCGCGGGAAGAGTCACCGAAGAGGGTGTCGCTGTGTCCCCCTCGCAGGTGGCAGGCCTTCCAGACCATGGTGTCCGACCGGCGGGAGGCAGTGGGCTCGGCCCTCCGGGTGCACAACTACTGCGTGGACTGTGAGGAGACCAGCAAGTGGATCCTGGACAAGACGAAGGTAGTGGAGTCCACCAAGGACCTGGGCCGGGACCTGACGGGCGTCATCGCCATCCAGCGGAAGCTGTCGGGGCTGGAGCGCGACGTGGCTGCCATCCAGACCCGTGTGGGTGCCCTGGAGCGAGAGTCGCGGTGGCTGATGGAGTCACACCCTGAACTAAAGGAGGACATTGGCCGACGGCAGGCATATGTGGAAGAGCTGTGGCAGGGCTTGCAGCAAGCCCTGCAGGGCCAGGAGGCCTCGCTGGGTGAAGCCAGCCAGCTGCAGGCCTTCCTGCAGGATCTGGACGACTTTCAGGGCTGGCTGTCCATGGCCCAGAAGGCCGTGGCCTCGGAGGACACGCCCGAGTCCCTCCCCGAGGCCGAGCAGCTCCTGCAGCAGCATGCGGCCATCAAAGACGAGATCGATGGGCACCAGGACAGCTACGAGCGCGTCAAGGCGTCTGGGGAGAAAGTACTCCGTGGCCAGACGGACCCCGAGTACCTGCTCCTGGGCCAGCGGCTGGAGGGCCTGGGAACCGGTTGGGACGCCCTGCGCCGGATGTGGGAGAGCCGCGGCCACTTCCTCGCCCAGTGCCTGGGCTTCCAGGAGTTCCAGAAAGATGCCAAGCAGGCTGAAGCCATCCTCAGCAACCAGGTAGGGAGGTATTCAGGGCGGGGCGGGGTGGGGGGGTGGTCTCTCAGGGCAACAGCACTGGTGAGTCTCCAAATGTGCTACAGGTGCTCAGCGACCAAATTATGCTTTTCTGGGACTCTCTTTAGCCACTAATTAGGGAGACAATCCTCTTTGTTTCTTATGTGCCCCTTTCAGCCCTAGTCCCAAAGTATGCCTGTTCTTGGGTCAGTGCTAGGGAAGTGCATTTCCCCCTGGGCGGTTACCTTTCCATATGGCTTTAGGCACTGTGGGTACCCCAGGGTGAGGATAGGGGCGGGGAGCAAGGCCTGGGGAACCGCTCCCTTGCACAGCTCTGGGGGGCATCATTCACGCTTTATATAACCCGCATGGCTGCACATGGCGCCCCGGCCTGGCAGGTTCCCTCACCGCCTCCTCAGGTTGTCTTCATGCCGCGTCTGGAAACTTGCTTCAACAGGAATACACGCTGGCTCACTTGGAAACCCCAGACTCCCTAGAAGCTGCAGAGGCTGGGATCCGGAAGTTCGAGGATTTCCTGGTATCTATGGAGAATAACCAGGATAAGGTCTTGAGTCCTGTGGACTCTGGAAACAAGCTGGTGGCCGAGGGGAACCTCTACGCAGACAAGATCAAGGAGAAGGTGCAGTCGATTGAGGACAGGTACTCTCCGCCCCCAGGGTGATGGGCTGAATCAGGGGGGGCTGGCGGTGTTGCATGGGGACCCCAGACTCAGCCCTGTTGTGACTGCGGCTTCTGGCTTCCCATCCAGGCACAGGAAGAACAACGAGAAGGCTCAGGAGGCCTCCGTTCTTCTGAAAGACAACCTGGAGCTCCAGAACTTCCTCCAGAACTGCCAGGAGGTGAGGCCCAGCGAGGCCGGCTGCTTTGCAGAAGAGCCCTTTCTGGGAGCAAAGAGCCCAGAGGTCCACAGGGATCCTCTCTCACTCTGAGTCGGGTTCCTCGGGAGAAGTTGGTACTGGACAGTGTGGGTCATCCTCAGGAATCTTTGGTTCCACAATACTTTCATTTCTCAAAGTATCTGCAAAGATGTGTGTGTTTTTTAATCCTCACCCAAGGATATGTTTTTTTAAATAGATGTTCAGAGAGAGAGGAAGGGAGAGAGAAACATCGATGTAAGAACATCGTTCGGTTGCCTCCTGCACACACCCCAACCCACAACCTAGGTATGTGCCTGACCAGGAATCGAAACCTTTTGGTGTATGGGATGATGCTTCAATCAACTGAGCCATCCGGCCAGGGCTGTAAAGATGGTGTGTGTGTGTGTGTGTATGTGTTTTTATTTATTTTTAGAGAAGGAGGAAGGGAGAGAGAGAGAGAGAAAGAAACATCAATGATGAAATAGAATCATTGATCAGCTGCCTCCTGCACGCCCCCTACTGGGGATTGAGCTCACAACCTGGGCATGAGCCCTGACCAGAATCGAACTCATGACCTCTTGGTTCATGGGTCCACACTCAACCACTGAACCACACCAGCCAGGCTTCCTTCATTGTTAATCTGCACTTGGCTTCTTCCTCTGATAACATGTCCTCTATGTTTGTTAATGATTCTTACCGCACTGCTAAAGGGTGGATTTATCCATCCAGTTAATAGTCCTGCAACAGGCCAGGCCCTGTCCTAGGTCCTGGATATATGGAGAGAAGCATAAATGTCCCTGTTGTCACCCTGCACACACTGGTGTAGAAGACCCTCCCGAGTCCATATTTTATCCCCGAGACAATGTGGGTCAAGTTGTCTGTGCTGGGAGTTAGGGATCCAGAGATGGAGAGTGGTACTCTGCTATGTCCGTACTTCACTGTGCCGCCTTCTGCAGCCAGAGGGGGGCAGCAGGTCCTGCTCTGAGCCCCTGGCCAAAGAGGTACACTCAGGGATGATTGGACCCTCTTTTTCTGCCCACAGCTCACTCTCTGGATCAATGACAAGCTGCTGACATCTCAGGATGTCTCCTATGATGAAGCACGAAACCTTCACAACAAATGGCTGAAGCACCAGGCGTTCATGGCAGAGCTGGCCTCCCACGAGGGGTGGCTGGAGAGCATCGATGCGGTAAGTAACGCGAGTGCTCGGGCGTGCTTACGGAATGGGCTTTACCCAGGCGTAGGCACCGTCCTGAAGCTTGCTGGACACCAGAGGACCTGGGAGTGAAAAAAAACTTCTCTGAATAGTACTTAACCTTCAGATACATCCAGACTTGTTAAAGCTGGTCAGGATGGGTGCCTCCTCTGGGTCACCTGCGTCTGGGGACAGTCCAGGACACTGAAGACACCTGCATCAGAGCTGCAGCATCCAGCGCCAAAATAGCGGTTATCTCTGTTTGCCTCCTGTGCTCCTCACCACGGCCCAGCACAGGGGACTGTGTGACATGAGCAGGGCAGTCCTCTGACCCTCACCGTTTGGACAGGCAGACCATGGGGAGTGGTCATTCGCACCCCTTGTAGATGGGGACGCAAGGGGCCCTCTGTAATGAGTTTTTCCGGGGCCCAAGGGGAAAATGTGGCTGGAGTTAGATCTTGGAAGCAGGCACCTTTGCTCTTTCCTGCGGTGGCGACCAGGGGAAAGCAGGCCTAGGGGCCACCCCAGGCCGTATCCGCAGTAGTTAAGGTGCAGGCTCCACGCCAGGCTGTCTGACTCAATCTCCTTGCACCTCCGTTTCTTCCTCTGTAAAACGAGGGTAATAGCAGCTCCCTGCCTGAGGGAGTTGTGAGCATTAAAGCACTTAGAATAGTCCTTGGCGATTGTTAAACACTTAATAAATATTGACTGTTATGAGTGGTCTGTATTCCTAGGCCCAAGTCGTATCATACTGTGCCCACCCAGAAAAGATACATTTATGCAGGTGAAAACCTGGTGAGAAAAAGTCAGTAACTGAAAGATCCCACCGAAGGTTAGTTAGTGCACAGCCTCAGGGGAGGCGATCTCGAGAGGGTGGAACTCACAGGCTGCTGGTACCTGGATGGATCCTGAATCTTCTTTTTTCTTTAATTAAAACAAAAAATTTTAGTACATACCAGCTGACCCTTGTCTGCAGCTCTCCCTACTGCAATCGCCTGAGCCATTTGCCCAAAACACGGCTCCCCCTGTCCCGCCTTCGACTGCAAATAACGCAGGGGGTGCAGTGTTTCATTTGGGCCTCACCAAGTTCTAGCCAGATCCCTTGCTTCACTGGCGCCGCCCCCCCCCCCCCCCCCTTACCTTTGCAACCATCTGGAGCAGGGCTGCTCCAAGACTGGACGGTAAGCTCGCCTCCCTCCCACACAGGAAGGAAAGCAGCTGATGGAGGAGAAGCCCCAGTTTGCAGCCCTGGTGTCCCAGAGGCTAGAGGCTTTGCACCGACTCTGGGATGAGCTGCAGGCCACCACGAAGGAGAAGGCCCAGCAGCTCTCCGCCGCCAGGAGCTCCGACCTGCGCTCGAAGACCCATGCCGACCTCAACAAGTGGATCAGCGCCATGGAGGACCAGCTGCGGTCAGACGACCCAGGCAAGGACCTGACCAGTGTCAACCGGATGTTGGCTAAGCTGAAGGCACGTGTGCGGGTTGTAGACTGGGAGTGTTGGAAGAGAAGGGATCTTGGGGAGCAAACCCGAAACCTGAAAGCCAGTTCCTCTTAACCGGGCTTGTCTTTATCGTGCAAAATGCCTCCTGGTCATCACCCGTCTGCTACCCCTTTGCAGTGGGTAAGACAAGGATCCAAAACGGGTTAGTAAAAGCAGGCCTGAGAAGTCAAATACAGGTGTCCGGGGAGGGGAAGAAGAATGGGCACCCAGGGAGACTTGCTGGGAGAGGCTGAGCTCAGACTGGGCCCCTAAGGATGGGTGGGATATGCGTGATGGAGAAGAGGGAGTGGCTGCCCAGGTGCCAGGGCCGGTGCCAACACTGTCCCCTTGTGTCCCAGCGCGTGGAGGACCAAGTGAATGTGCGGAAGGAGGAGTTGGGAGAGCTGTTCGCCCAGATGCCCTCACTGGACGAGGAAGAGGGGGGTGCTGACATGAGCATCGAGAAGCGGTTCCTGGACCTCCTGGAGCCCCTGGGGAAGAGGAAGAAGCAGCTGGAATCATCCAGAGCCAAGCTGCAGATCAGCCGTGACTTAGAGGACGAGACGGTGCGTGGGCCACAACCCCCAATCCCAAGCCCCAGCCGCCGAGGCAGCCGCTGCCGTCAGGTCAGCTGGCTGCTGCCCAGGGCAGTTCTCAGCAGCAGCCGTCCGGTCATCTCACCCCCTTCTCTCAGGATTGCTGTGGTGATTGCATTAGATGTAAAAGGAAAGCCAGTGCTTTTGAATGGTAGTTCACCCATGGACTTAGGGGCCAAACAGACTTGGGTTCCCGACCCAGCTACATTACCTTCCCCCCGTGTGACCAGGAAATAGTTATTTGGAACCTCAATTCAAAATGTCAAAATGTCCCTGTCTGTAAAATGGGGGCAAAAGCGGTTCCTGATACGAGGTTGGGAAGAACCGGGCAGACATGCAGCAGAGCCCTATCTGATCGCGGCGAGTGCTCGGGAAAGGGTGGCGGGATTGCCATCAGCCATCCCTCTGCCTTTGGTCTCCGCAGCTATGGGTGGAAGAGAGGTTGCCTCTGGCCCAGTCGTCCGACTACGGCATTAATCTGCAAACTGTGCAGCTGTTCATGAAGAAGAACCAGGTGAGTACCACCTTACCTTGTCAATCCCACCCGACCTGCCCTGCCCCTGCCCTGCCCATCCTGCCCTGCAGAAGGCCAGCTACAGCAGATTGTTAGTCTTGTTAGTAGCTATGGGGTCCCCAGACCCCTAAAAAGAACAACTTTGGTGATGGCAGAATTCTGGGAGGACCACAGGCGGGCAGGGTGGGGGAGTATTTAGATGCTTCAAGATTTGGGGCCATTCAGACCCATCAGGGCACGGTGAATGCAGGGCCCAGATGCTCTGGCCTGGGGGTTAGTGTGATTTACAGCTTCTGTAGCCCATGGCCTCCCTGAGAGGAGGCCCATGGCTCCTGGTTGCTCCCCCTCTTCCAGGGCTGAGCTCGGCCTGTTGGGTGTCCTCGGGGTGAGAAGGCCCCACTTCTCTGGACACGAGGACTTACGGAGCTCAAATCCCATTAGGAAGCCTCTACATGGAGCAGACCTGCATTGGCGTTCTGCTCTGTCGTACTGTAGTCAGACTCCTGGAAGTGAGAGGTGCCACACTTCCTCTTGTATCAGAGTCGTCATGTAGTTCCAAGGCCAGCTGCCCTGGCTCTGGTGCCTCTGTCTGGCGAGGGTGGCGTGATTGTCATCCGCCCTCCCCCTGCCTTTGGTCTCCACAGCTCTGGGTGGAGGAGAGGTTGCCTCTGGCCTAGTCGTCCGACTACAGAGAGTCCTTCCTCCTTCCTGGGCTGCTCTTTGAGTCAAGAAGTGGGGGCAGCAAGGCCCTAAGCAAGGAGAGCCTGGGGACTCGGTGTCCCAGAGGGCCAGTCGGCACTGCAGCTCCTTGGGAAGGAGGCTCACAGCAGACAGTACTTCTTTCCCCAAAGTAACAGCCGCCGGCATCGACTCGCAGAGCCCAGCAGCTGTGCCAGGGCCTGACTCTCAGAGGAGGTCCCTAACAGCTCCCTCAGACCCTTTGCTTCTAGTTGACATGCTCTGACCACCAAGGCTCCCGTGGCCGCACGAAGGGACCTGGGCTGGAAGGCGGCAGGGTGGGGGTCAGCATCACAACCTCCACTTACAGGAAGGAGGCTGGTAGAGGACAGGATCCTTGGGGCCTCAGTTTCCTCAACTGTAAAATGAGCTGGTGGTAGTCCTCCTCACACTGAAGACTTTTGACCCTGTCCAGTAAGTGTTGTTGCCAAAAGATGGTCATCTCGCCTGGCTGAAGGTTACTATTTTAGGAAAAGGGCAAGTATAAATAGAGTTCTCTGAGCCAGAGGGCGAGCATGGCCGCCCAGTGCAGACTGTTTTAGGCTAAGCCTGGCGAAGGCTCCAACCCCATGTCATCATCCCCTCTATTGCAGCGGTTCTCAAACCTCAGTGTGCACCAGACTCGCCCGGAGGGTTGGTTTGCACATAGCTGACCAGGCTCCTGGCCAGCTCTACTCAGTCACACTGGGAGTAGAGCCTGGTAATTTCCATCTCTGTCAAGATTCTGGGTTCTGCTGCTGCTCTGGGACCCCACTTTGAGAACCGCTGCTCCCGTGGCTATCCGCTACAACTGAACAAATCCCACAAGGTGCCACATGAATGGCTTCCAACTCTGGCTGCACATTGGAGTCGCCTGGAGAATTTTTTAAACCTGCGAAGGCAAAGGTCCCACCTCAGAGCAATGAATTAGGCTCTCTGGGGTTGGGGCCCTGGCTGTGTCTTTTCCCAGATTATTCAATGTGCAACCAGGATCAACAACCACTGTCCCATCTGATCTGGCTCCTACCTGCCTCTCATCTCTCATCACTTCCTCCCTCCTTCACGGTACTCTAGCTTTCCTGGCCTCTCTCTGGCCTTCGGACAGCCCAGGCTCGCCTCCACCCCAGGGGCTTAGCACGTGCTCCTCCCTCTTGCCAGCAGCATTCATCCCCCAGGTCTCTGTGTGGGGGCTCCCACTGACCACTCATGTCTCACTCAGCTGTCACCTCAGAAAGGCCCTGCCAGACCCCCCCAGCTCAAGTACCAACCACCACATCTCATGTATTTTCCTCAGAGCACCATTATCTGCATTTACTCATTTATTTACCTGCTTACCATCTATTCCTCTACAGAGTGTAAGCTTAATGAGGACAGGGGTTTTGTGTCCACATTGTCCCTAAAACAGGGTCTGGTACATAGGAAATAACTTAATAAATATGTTTTGAATGAATGAAGTCAGGGAAGAAAACATCACAAGTCAGCACACTGCACAGGAGCCTAGAAAGCAATCGAGAGAGAGAGAGAGAGAGAGAGAGAGAGAGAGAGAGAGAGAGAGAGAGAGAGAGAGAGGCTGAGAGACCTTTTGGGGTCCCTTGCCAAGGTCATAGGATCTCAGGGCAAGTAGAGGCAAACGGAGCTTACCCCATGGGTAGTTTGAATACAGTTGCACAGACCACGGGAGAATGTAAAAAATGCATTTCAGAGAGTTAGGTGACGTGTAGATGTTGCTGGTTCTATGTAGTTGACATACTGACAGTGACTGTACTGCCCGCACGTCCTACTTTTGCCCCCGCCCTCCAAATGGTTTTAAAGGCCACAGGCAGTTGTAGAAAGAGAGGAGATGAGGTGGAAGGGGCTGAGAAGCACCCAGGCTCAGGCCTCTAGGACCAGAACGTGAGTGGCACCTGGGTCATGGCCCCCTGAAGAAAACGGTGACCCAATGCCCAGAGTGGGAGGAAAATGCCATTCTGGTGATGAAAGATTCAGACATGAAAATAATACAGAGCTCACAAGAGATTTGAGAAATAGAAATGGGGAAAAAACAAAAAGAAAACCCTGAACTCTTACAAGGAGCACCTGTCAACTGTAGTTTTATAGGCGTGGAAGCTCTTAGAATAAGATATCAAAAGGCCATTTAAAGATGGTGTTTCTTTCCTCTGTCCCGTACAACTAAGAAACGAAGCTCTGCTAAAACAGAGGGAGAAGAGGGGGCAGTCAAGAGCACTCTTGGGGTCAGGGAGAGCCATGTTCAAATCCCAGCTCTGCCATTTGCTGCGCACAAGTCACTCCTCTGCTCTGTGCCAGTGTCTGCGCGCTTATCTCCGAAGACTGAGGGTGAAAGGAGAATGATGTGAAGTGCCTCGCACTGGGCCTGGCTTGTGGGCACGGGCAGCTTTATGGCACCACCCATTCTGCTCTGGCTTCCCCGAGCGGGAGGGGGTGAGAGGTGCCAGGGTGCCACCTGGGCAGCCTGCTGCAGGCTGGCCCTCACCTGCACGGTGGGAGGGCCCCTGCTCTGAGCCCTTCCCCTCTGACCACAGACGCTGCAGAACGAGATCCTGGGCCACGCGCCCCGGGTGGAGGATGTGCTGCAGCGAGGCCAGCGGCTCGTGGAGGAGGCCGAGATCGACTGCGGGGACATTGAGGAGCGCCTGGGCCACCTGCAGAGCTCGTGGGACACGCTGCGGGAGGCAGCGGCCGGGCGGCTGCGGCGCCTGCGGGATGCCAGCGAGGCCCAGCAGTACTACCTGGACGCGGGCGAGGCTGAGGCCTGGATCAGCGAGCAGGAGCTCTATGTCATCTCAGACGAGACCCCGAAGGTGGGCTAGGCTAGGGGTGCCAGGCTGGGTGTAAGGCCGAGAGGAAGAGCGAAGGGGAGCTGGGCGGGGGGGGGGGGGGGGGGGGGGGCGGTGCAGTCAGTGGGGAACTTGTAAATCAAGTACGTGAGGCATGAAGTCAGGGAAAGGCTGTACGAGGAGCCCTCCTTCTCAGGATGCCCAGCCTCTACAGAGCACATACGGCAGCCGGGCACCCCATCGGCCAACTTAGATTTGCTCCAACCCAAGGGTCCTTCACCTTTTGGGTACCATGGGTTCTGTGCTGGTGAACAGCTGTGGGAGGGGTGAGAGGTGAGGTGGGGGGGCTCTAAACGCTGGAGGGATAGAGGAAGTTTTCACGGAACAGAAAGGTGGAGCTGGGCCTGGAAGGGTAGCGATCAGACTGGGGAGGCAGGTGGGGGGTGGGCATTGCTGGGAAATGAGTAGCAGGAAAGGAGGGCGCAGTTCCCCGTGGGTGTCCGTGAACCTGGCTCTCCCCCACCTGGGGCACCTGCAGGAGCTGGGCTGTGACCGGGCCGCCCGCTCCCTGTGCTCATGCTGTCCGCCTCCTAGGACGAAGAAGGCGCCATCGTGATGCTGAAGCGGCACTTGCGGCAGCAGCGCGCGGTGGAGGAGTATGGGCGGAACATCAAGCAGCTGGCCGGCCGGGCCCAGGGCCTGCTCGCGGCGGGCCACCCCGAGGGGTGCGTGCAGCAACTGGGGTGTCAGCCCCGGGCTCCCACCCACCAGGATCCCTTCAGACCCCGTGGGAAAACGGGAACCGTTTTCCTGAAAAATGCGGGTTTGAGAAAACTGCTTTCTGGACCGCCGATTGGCCCGGTTCCATTCCATGCCTTGGTTTTGTGTGGGTAACTTCAAACTGGGCTGACTAAGGTCTGGTTTGCAAAGAGATCAGAAAACAGGACAGCAAAGCCACCCTCTGGGGAAACTGAGAGCGCCAGCCTTTTGACGAGTTAGACTCTCCCAGGAGGCCCTGAAGACTAGCCTTGCTCTTCTCTTTATGGTCCACAAGGCACTTCAGGATGTCACAGTCTCTCAGCAAGACTGTCATAGCGGGGTGAAGGTGGAAGACCTGTACCCACCTCGGGGTTCTACATGAATGGGAGCCCATGGGCCTCACACAGGCTGCCCCCGTCATGGCCCTGTCCTCAGCTGCCTTTAGGGCATCCACAGCTGTGGGTCCTCAGCGGCCCCCTCAGCATCTCCCAGGGAGCCCAAGGATGGGCCGCTGGTACTGCACGCTGCTCTCCTGCTGCGACTGCAGCCGCTCAGGCGGCCTCACCCACCAGCCTGCCTGGAGGAGTAATGGCAACGGCCCCATTCGCACTGGTCTCTCTGGACTTCCCTGAGCGCAGGGCAGTGGGGGAAGCATCCACCTCGAGGGGGACACCGTTCTGTCATCCCCTGGAGCATCATGGCTGAGGGATGGTTCCTTCTCTCCCCAGCTCCTCCCAGAAGTCGCTGCCATTGCTCCTAGCCACGTTTCCCCGCCTGTCCCTGTCGCCGGGCTGGGGGAGTAGGTCGTGCCCCCCGGAGCTGGCTGCTCTGGGTTTTCTGTCGCCGTCTCTGAGCACTTTCTGTTTTGAATTCCAGGGAGCAGATCATCAGGCTTCAAGGGCAAGTGGACAAGCAGTATGCAGGGCTGAAGGACATGGCCGAGGAGCGCAAGCGGAAGCTGGAGAACATGTACCACCTGTTCCAGCTGAAGAGGGAGGCCGACGACTTGGAGCAGTGGATCGCCGAGAAGGAGCTGGTGGCCTCGTCCCCAGAAATGGGGCAAGACTTTGACCACGTGACTGTGAGTGCTCACGGACCGCTTTCTTCGTCTTCCTCTAATTCAGGAGCCCTCGTTCCAGACACACACGCACACCCGCCCATTGCAAAGTGCTGCCCAGGGTGCAGGCCCAGCAGTGGGCTCTGAGGAAGGTGTGAGAGCGGCGCCAGGTGGCCCAAGTCCCCACCTGGGAAAGTCTGCCGCCAGTGTGAGGACACCACCCATCCCTGAGCCCTGACAGCCACATTTATTTTTTAAAAATATATCTTTAAATACATTTTTATTGATTTCAGAGAGGAAAGGAGAAGGGGAGAGAGAAACATCACTGATGAGAGAGAATCATTGATCAGCTGCTTCCTGCATACTCTCTACTGGGGATTGAGCCTGCAACCTGGGCACATGCCCTGACCAGGAATTGAACCCTGACCTCCTGGTTCAGAGGTTGATACTCGACCACTGAGCCACACCGGCTGGGCAATAACCACATTTCTCTCTACCCCTGCCCAGCTGCTCCGGGACAAATTCCGGGACTTTGCTCGGGAGACTGGGGCCATCGGACAGGAGCGGGTGGACAATGTGAATGCCATTATCGAGCGGCTCATCGACGCGGGCCACGGAGAGGCGGCCACCATCGCCGAGTGGAAGGACGGGCTGAACGAGATGTGGGCGGACCTGCTGGAGCTCATCGACACGCGCATGCAGCTGCTGGCCGCCTCCTACGACCTGCACCGCTACTTCTACACGGGCACCGAGATCCTGGGCCTCATCGACGAGAAGCACCGCGAGCTGCCCGAGGACGTGGGGCTGGACGCCAGCACCGCCGAGTCCTTCCACCGGGTGCACACGGCCTTCGAGCGGGAGCTCCACCTCCTGGGCGTGCAGGTGCCTCTGTCCCTCACTGTCCCCCGCAGGTTCCAGGACCTGCCTTCCCGTCTTCCCCATGGCCAGTTCCTGGGGCCCCAGGGTCAGTTCCTCTCCTGCCTCCGCAGGGGACTTCCCCTCCTGAGAAAGCAGCCGCTCAGGGCAGGGAGGCAGGAGCAGTGGCTTTCAGATGTTCAGCTTCTAGTCTTCAAACTGAATCTTTACAAAAAACCCAGCGCACAAAATACCTTAAAATACGATTTCTCTGGTTGTGCAGAGTATTAAGCATCATTAGCAGACACATACACAACGCTCTCCTAGCACCGGGCGCTGTTCTACGTTATACGTGGGTTGGCTGGGTCCCCAGAGCCACCCTCTGAGGATGGTATGATGCTCCCTGCATTTTATAGATGAGGACCAGGCTTAGCAAGGGCAGGCGCGGTGTCGGAACATGCGATTAGCAGTGGAGCCAGGATGCAGACCCTGCGGTCTGACTACAGACTGCCCTCAGCCCTGGGCTGTTCGGCCTTTCCACATGGGACCTGGAAGAGCCCCCAAATCTGTCTAGACCCCCCTCCTCCCATCATTGGGGTACCCCCCGAGGCACTGCCAATGTCTGTGGGTTCTATAGAGTTCAGTGTGATAGAACGTGCAGGGCGAGGGCCCGGCTGTTGGGGACTTGCTGGGCCTCCCGTGGCAGGAGAGATGGGCTGCTGTGCAGTCCTGCACCGACCCAGCAGGCTCAGGCCTCTGGTTCACCCAGAGCGGGGCGTCCTAGGCATTTGTCCTCCAACTGGAGGGGCGCCAGAGCCCCTGAGGCAGGTAGAGTCCCGCTGACTTCTGAGGATGAGGCTGCACTGCCCGGGCCGGCCTCGCACAGGGGTCTGGTGAGGCAGCGTGCAGGTTGTGAGCAGGGATGTGGGAGCTCACCCCACCCCGAGCTGCCCTGTCTGCTCCTGTGAGTGACTCAGGCCCATCACTTAGCCCCCCGCCCTGTACCTCAGTTTCCTCGTCTCCAAAACAGGAATGACAGGCCTGTTCCCTAGTCCTCTGTCATGGGGCTGTTGTAAA
This sequence comes from Myotis myotis, assembly GCF_014108235.1. Classification (NCBI taxonomy): domain Eukaryota; kingdom Metazoa; phylum Chordata; class Mammalia; order Chiroptera; family Vespertilionidae; genus Myotis; species Myotis myotis. Next base: position 196,008,355 of record NW_023416313.1, on the reverse strand, counting down.
AATGAAGGGAGCAATAAATTAAAGTGTTTAGAAGCTCCTGGCACATAGTTATTCTTATGATCATATCTCTGAGGAGATCAAAGGGCATAGAGTCCTTCTCGCTCCCCTTGGATGAGGAGCACCCATGGGGGGTGGGAGGGGCATTGCCTCAGCAGAGCTGCCAAAGCAGGAGCTTTGGCGAGGTGCCTGGCGAGGGGGAGGCAGGGAGGAGGCAGGCGATGCATCTTTCTCGGGGACAATGTCCAGGTTTGCCTGATCGCAGGTACAGCAGTTCCAGGACGTGGCCACCCGCCTGCAGATGGCGTACGCTGGGGAAAAGGCGGACGCCATCCAGGACAAGGAGCGGGAGGTGTCTGCTGCGTGGCAGGCACTGCTTGATGCCTGTGCCGGGCGCCGCACCCAGCTGGTGGACACGGCGGACAAGTTCCGTTTCTTCAGCATGGCCCGCGACCTCCTCTCCTGGATGGAGAGCATCATCCGGCAGATCGAGACCCAGGAGAGGCCCAGGTGAGGGGGCGTCCCCAAGGCAGCCCACTCCGGGCTTTATTGTCTCAGAGGCTGCACTGAGGCTCTGCCCTGGAGACACAGTGATGCCCTTGGAGGGACAGTGATGCCCTGGGAGGGACAGTCCTGCCCTGGGAGGGACAGTGATGCCCTGGGAGGGACAGTCCTGCCCTCCTTCACGCCCCCTACTGGGAACCAGAGCCCACAACGCCGGGCACGAGCCCTTGACCAGAATCGAACCTGAGACCCTTCAAGTCTGCAGGCCGATGCTCTATCCACTGAGCCAAACCAGTCAGGGCATAAGTTTAGATTTTTATCATCCCAAAAAGAAACCATGTGCCCCCAGCCGTCATCACTCCCCATCCCCCCTATTGGAGCCCCTGGCAGCCCCTAACCTGTTTTCTGTCTCTAGACTTTTTTCATAAATGGAATTATATAATGTGTGGTCTTTCCTGCCTGGCTGCTGTCACTGAGCACACGCTGTTCAGGCTGCTTCGTGGTGGCCTGCATCAGAGCTTCATACCTTGTTATCGTCAAATAGCACCCCCAGGCCTCCTCCGGGGTCCCAGGCCCCTCCCAGGCCCTGGCCACTGGCCATTGGGAGACACCAGGGCATCAGTCAGCACCAGTGTTCCTGTGGGGGGAGAGGGGGGCTCAGACCCCAGGCAGGTGAGGGCGGCCCCTCTGAGCAGGACTTGGCATCAGGCTGACCAGAGCCACCTCCGTTTCCTCCTTCCTCGACTCTCTCCCCTGCCCCTGTCCTCCTCCTCCCCTCGCCCCCGCCCCCACCCCCCAGGGACGTCTCCTCAGTGGAACTGCTCATGAAGTATCACCAGGGCATCAGGGCGGAGATCGAAACCCGCAGCAAGAACTTCAACGCCTGCCTGGAGCTCGGCGAGTCCCTGCTGCAGCGGGAGCACCAGGCCTCCGAGGAGGTGAGGGGGGCGGTGGGACAGCCAGCCTTCTCTGTCCTTGCCCCACTCTCGCTGGACCAGACAGCTTCCTGGCAAGACTCATCTTCCTTCCTCCCTGGAGCATTGGTGTGAGAGCCCCCCCACACCCACTCAGGGGCTGGCTGCTTGGTAGAGAGAGCAGGTTAATAACCCACCTGTTGCTGACATGTGTGCAGGCTTTGCAGTTGGCAACACCCGCTTCCTAGGTGAGGTGCCTCAGGGAGGTTAAGTAACTTGCCCAAGGAAGCACAGCCAGCCAGTGGCTGGACCAAGACTCGAAGCCAGGTCTGTGTGACCAAGCCCAGCGGTCTCTGCGGGATCTCTGTGCACCGACTCACACAGGGGGCAGGGTTACCAGAGCCTGAGCTGTTCTCTCTCCCTCCCCGCAGATCAGGGAGAAACTGCAGCAGGTGATGTCCAGGAGGAAAGAGATGAATGAGAAGTGGGAGGCCCGCTGGGAGCGGCTCAGCATGTGTGAGTGCTGCCCGGGAGCCAGGGGACCTGGAGGGGAGGGGCCAGGCCTGCTGGGCGGGGCAGGAGGGTGATGTCACCACTGCTGAGAGCAGCCCCCCCACACAACACACTCATCCTCAAAGCTCCATTGCCCAGGCCTCTGGGAGCCCCTCAGAGGGCCATGCTGCTGGAGCCAGCCGCTGGGATCCTTGGAGAGTTGAAGTAACTGGCCCTAGCGCAGTGATGGCGAACCTTTTGAGCTCGGCGTGTCAGCATTTTGAAAAACCCTGACTTCACTCTGGTGCCGTGTCACATATAGAAATTTTTTGATATTTGCAACCATAGTAAAACAAAGATTTATATTTTTATATTTATTTTATATATTTAAATGCCATTTAACAAAGAAAAATCAACCAAAAAAATGAGTTCGCGTGTCAGAGGTTCGCCATCACTGCCCTAGTGCATCCCAGATGTTTGATCTGAGGCATGTTGGGCACAGAAGGAACTGTGGAGACTAGGAAGGTGGAGAAATCCCACCACTCAGGCGGGCCCCATGAGCCAGGAAGCCCTGGACGGGTCCCCTGGCTCTTCATGCACGATTCTGTGGGACAGCCGAGGGCTGGGGAGAGGCTGTTCAGGGCAGAGCAGAGCTCCTCAAAGGGAGATGTCTAGACTACATCTTGTTTTCAAAATGGAGTTTGTTCTCACTGATGGGTTTTTTGTTTTTTGGGGGGGTTTTTTTGGGTTTTTTTGCACACCAACAATGCTGTTTTATTTAATTTTTTAAATATGTATACAGTGGGGCCTTGCCTTACGAGTTTAATTCGTTCCGAGACCGAGCTCGTTAAGGAGCTCGTTAACTCAAATTACTCTATCAACTCAATGCAAGAAATCGGCCGAGAGACAGCTGGTATCTCAAAAAACTCGTTAGTCGGGACACTCGTAAGTCAAGGCCCCACTGTATTTTTTTACTGATTTCAGAGACAGGAGGGAGAGGGAGAGAGAAACATCAATGATGAGAGAGAATCATGGATCGGCTGCCTCCTGCATGCCCCACGCTGGGAATCAAGCCCGCAATCGGACATGTGCCCTGACCAGGAGTCGAACCGTGACCTCCTGGTTCATAGGTCGATGCTCAGCCCCTGAGCCACGCCGGCCGGGCTCAATAACTTTTCTTTACAGCAGTAACACCCAATCTATATATATAAAAGCCAAAGCAAACGGCCAACTGGCCAGTAGCTATGACACGCACTGACCCCCGGAGGGCAGATGCTCAACGCCGGAGCTGCTGAGCTGCTGTCACTTGGCAGCCGTGGTTCTCACTGATGGGTTTTTAAAGCATCACTACTGATGGAAATGAGGTAGGGGCCTGGCGCAGGGAAGGAGTGGTCTCGGCAGGTCACCCCTGCACAGGGTGTCCGTAGTCACGGGCACGCATGCGGGCCTCATGCCTGACTGCCAACTCCGTGTGGGTCCCCGAGGTCCCCAGGAGCGGCCGCTGGTGCTGACGGCCCCCTGGGCCCCGTGGGGCCTGTGTCTCGCTCTCCGTGGCAGTGCTGGAAGTGTGCCAGTTCTCTCGGGATGCCTCCGTGGCTGAGGCGTGGCTGATCGCCCAGGAGCCCTACCTGGCCAGCCGGGACTTCGGACACACGGTGGACAGTGTGGAGAAGCTCATCAAGAGGCACGAGGCTTTCGAGAAGTCCACGGCCAGCTGGGCAGAGCGCTTCGCGGCCCTGGAGAAGCCCACCACGGTGAGCCGGGCTGGGTGTGGGCGGCCACGCCTGGAGGGTACCTCAGGTCAAGAGCTCTTAGCTGTTGTTGGACACTAAGGACAGGGTGAAAGGCTGGCAAGGCAGGGAGTAGGAAGGAAGCAGTAGAGAGGACTGACTTTTGAACCCGAAGACAAGAGGGGGTAACCCAGAAGGAACATATGCCAGGGTGTGGTGGGTACAGGGAGCCCATTAGAGAAAGGGGTCTGAGAGTAGTCTCCGCTCCTTGGCTGCTCTGACCCCCTTGGCCTTTTCCTCCCCCAGCTTGAGCTAAAAGAACGCCAGATCCCAGAGACCCCCGTGGAGGAGACTGGGTAAGTACGGGGAGGGCTGGGTGGTGGGCTTCGCTGGAGCACTCTGCGAGGGGGAGGAGAAGGGAGAGTATTTTTAATCAGAAACAGCCCCCTGATCTTTTTTAATATATTTTCATTCATTTCAGAGAGGAAGGGAGAGGGAGAGAGAGAGAGAGAGAGAGAGAGAGAGAGAGAGAGAGAGAGAGAGAGAGAAATATCAATGATGAGAGAGAATCATTGAACGGCTACCTCTTGCATGCCCCACACTGGGGACCGAGCCCACAATCCAGGCATGTACCCTGACCTTGAATTGAACCGTGACCTCCTGGTTCATAGTTCAATGCTCAACCACTGAGCTACATCAGCTGGGCCCCCCTGAGGTTTAAAAAATACACCTGTGACCTCTCACACCTGGGCCACTAGTTAGAGAAATCGGAAGTGTCTGGAGCTTGTGGGCAGAGAGGAGCTGTGGCTAACCCCCAAGTCAGGGGTGGCTGGAGACCTGCTGCAGGCAGAGCCGGTGGGAGCAGCGAGTTAAGGCAGATGAAGCAACAACTTGCTAAGCACCTGCCAGGCTGCTGGGAGGCCTGGATGGGGAGGTACTTGGCATGAGCTCCGGGAGGAGGGCCGGAGAGCCAGGCCTGGGGTAGGCGCTGGCCTCAGAGGTGCTTGTTTCTGAGGAGAGGCTGTGTCTTCTTCGTAGGCCTCAAGAGGAGGAAGGCGAGACAGCTGGGGAGGGTCCCCGAGGTCCCCACCGAGCGGCCACGGAGAGAACGTCCCCGGTCAGTTTCCTGTCCCACTTGTCTAGTTCCTGGGAGTCGTTGCTGCCAGAACCTGCTCATCCCTACTAGGCTCGGCTGGGGCCGGGGCGGAAGTCGAGGGCAGGCACGGCCACCGCACCCCCAGACTCCTCCTTCAGACCAGTCTGCATTTCCACTTAGGTTTTCTCAATTCCTAGACTGACTCCCCTCCTCCCCTCGACCCAGAAGAAACTGACATGTTAGCCCACTGACATGACTCCATTAGTTTGGTTTTACCTAGTCTAATAAATTTTCTTGTATAAATACATCACCATCTACATCAGGGAAAACAGTGTATACAGGGATGACTCATTTCCATACACGGTCCTTTTTCCCCCTCACTCCATCCTTAACACAGTGTCTCACCACACACATACACACACATCCACAAATAGACAGCCCAGGGGTGCCCGCCACAGCCACACGTTTCAGGGCGCCCGCCCCTCTAGAGTCCCCTTCCTCCCCAGGCACAGCCCCCTGCCCCATTGCACGTTCCTGGTCTGAGGCCGGTTGGTCAATGAGTTTGGATGTGGAGCTGGTTCTGGGGCAAGAACAGACTTGAAGGAGCCCTGTGAGCATGGGGAGAGCCCCAGGGCTTCTGGGTCACAGGGCCAGTCCCCCCACTTGTGGAAAAGGAGCGTGTGTGGCTAAGGGGAGGAGCAGGAGGGGACTAAGACCCACCAGCTGCCAGTCGCCTGAGCATATGGCTCAGGACCTTGCCTGGAAGAGGTCCCTTAGCTAAAAGGACCCAGGGGGTCGGTGCAGGAGGCCTGTGAGTCTGTAACCCAGGTTTGGGGGAAATGCCCTGGGGAGCGGCTGAAAAGAAAGCAAAATCTCAGCATGTGCCTTGCATGGCTTCTCTCTGCATGAACCCTGCCTCTACAGGTGCCCCAGTGAGCTTGCCTGAACCTTTGGGGGTTTAGGGAAATTGGTATTCTAGGTGAAAATTTCTGGCACACCAACCACCCCAGAAAAAAATGCACACACAGTGATTGTTTCCTGTGCAGAATCCCTGTCAGGTCCAGACTTCAGCCCTTCAGCACACATTCCTGTGACACACACACACACACACACACACACACACACAGCCCCCTCTCCGCCTCCAGCCTAGTCGGAGGCCTCTCTTCCTGAGCTGCACCAGCCCTTTGTGTCCAGTAGAGGGCACTGCTGGGCTCCCGCTGCTGGGTCTCTCCCAGAAGTTCCCTCTCAAGCTCCCATCGTGGCCTGTGGGAGTCTCTGGTGGACTGCGCCCCAGCCCCTTTCTCCCAGTGACAGCCCCCGCCGGAAGGAGCGCCAACGCTGGGGGCTGGCACGGACTGTGGACACAGGGGCTGGGACTGCCCCCCCCTCCATCTCCTGCACCACCCGCGCTTCGGCTGTGCATCCCCCTGTGTCTGTGTGCAGTGGTGTCCCCGGTCTGCGGGCTCCTTGTGACCTCCTGAATGACTCCACCCATTGTCTGTGTCACGTACGTCTGTGCAAATGTAATTACATGTGTGTCAGCCGCCTCCATCCAGCATCGGGAGGTCATTGGGTTCGGGGGAATAAAACCTGCTTGGACCTGAGTCTCTCTGGAAGGAAGAGTGGGCCCACCCTTGAGACCCTCTCAGAGAGCCCGCCCTCCAGCCAGGAAAATGGGCCTGTGCCCGGCACCAGGAAGAAACCAGTGGCGACTCCGTAAAAGCCAGGTCCGAGGCCTCCTGGGAACACTTCCTGCTGCCGTCCTGTCTCAGCCTGCGTTGAGTTTCCATGAGGATCCACGAAATTCCGAGGGAGGTGTGCTCCCCCGTTGGTCTCTGATATGAGAAGAAAACCTAACGGGTCTCACGCAGGCTGGGAGCCCTTTGCAGACACGAAGGCCTCTCCCAGGAAGGCGGCTGTCTACTGGGCCTTCTCTCGGTGGGCCTGGGCGTGGTGGCTGGCTGCTGTCCCGTGTGTGTGGTCTGGTGTCGGTGCCCTATAGAATAGACCCACGCGTGTCGCTTCCTGTGAGACCCATCACTGGTGCATGCGGCTTCCTGCTTGGGGGAACAGACGGGAGCAGACCAGGCACCTGAGCCCGTCTAGACTGCTGCACACCACAGGCGGCCACCCTGCCGGCCCCACCCGGCCCTCCCCTTCCTGGTGTGCACACACACGCATGGACACGCAGGCTCCGAGTGCCATTCCCTGCATCGCTATTTCCTTCAAACACATCGCTGTGTGGTGCATCACCTCCCTCGCCCCTCACCTTTCCCCATTAGAGCATATTCTGGTAAAAACGGATTCATTCATAAGGTAAGCAGGTAAGTAAGTGTGTGTGAGGCCAAGCAGAAGAAGCAGATATGACAGCAGGCCAACTCCGGGGTGGAGGTCAGGACGCTGGGCTCTCGCCCCGAGTTCTTCGGGAACCTCCCGGCATGATTTAGAGAAGCCGCCTCGTCTTCCCGGGTCTCCTTGCCCTTATAAAGCCCTCCGCAGGATTACAGAAAATTCCTGAGTGTCATCAGTGTGCTGAATAAAGGGAGGGGCGGGAGAGTGGTTTTCCCACTTGTCAGGTGCTGGTGAGTGTGAGGCTGGAGATGGGAAGGACGAGGCAAAGGGCTGGGGTGTTTGCCTCTGTCCCTGTTTGGGGAAGAGGCAGAGCTGGATCTCAGTTCCTGACACAGCCAGTACCTTTGCCTCTCCTCCTGGGTGCTAGAGGGGGCCCCCTTCCTCTCTGTGCCTGGGGCGCACTCACCCCAATACCCTCACCTTACATGTTTCCCTGCACCTGCGTGTGGCCCTGGGAAGGGCTGGGGTCCTGCTAGGGTCCTCATCTCCCGGGCTCTGGAGCCTCGGAATCCTCCTTGACATCCGAGTGAGATGCTGACGTTGAGATGTTGTGTTGGTTTCACGGGACAGAAGCGATATCGCAGAGAATCTGAGTTACTCTAGGCCCCGGCCAGCAGCCCTGGATGTCTCCTGGCTGCGCCCTGGCTTTGTTCCTGGCCTGGTGGGAAGGGGGCTGCTCTGGGAACTCCCAGCCAGGCTGCTGCGACAGGTCACATGCCTGAAAGGTGCTCTTAGGGGCTGTGACACAAAACAGTGTCCTCGGGGTTCATGGTTTGGGACAGTCAGGCCTGGACAGATGCGGTCTGTGGTTCAGGACTCGAGGGCGCCAGGCCCGCAGGAGAGCAGCTGCCCAGTGTGAGTCATTACCAGGCCCCGCAGGAGGTTGTCACAGAAAACGCCCTCCCCCAAGCACTCAGATGGCACTCTCACCGGGACCCCAGGCTGCCTGCAGCTGGCTTCCCGAGGACTGGGATGAGCATGGGCATTGAGACTAGGATCCTGGCTCTCCTTCTGTGATCGCTGTGGCTTCAGAAGAGTAGCCAGCAGGAGAATGCAAGCGACGGTGCCTGGGGCTGGATGGGCACTGGGTTGCAGCCCTCCCCACACTTCTGGGAGACAGGACACCTTTCAGCCAGTGCCTGGCTGGCTCCAGCGCTGCCACCCCCTTGGCAACCTGTGCAACTCCCCCAGGCAGCCTGGCACTTTCATCAGCAGCCAGAGCCCAGGCTCTGACGTCCTGGGAGGGATGTGGGTGTGGAGGCAGCAGCTGTTTCTTCTTGCCTGAGCAAGCTTCCCCATCCCTCCTCCCCTCCCCCTGCGAGGCCCAACTGAGCTGCTGCTTCGCATTTTGCAGTGAATGCAAATCTTGTGTTTGCTCATAATGAGCAGACCAGCCTGGAAAGAACCCCATTTCCCCTAAACTTGGGCGTGTCCTTGCCTCCCCAGGATGCCTGAGTCAGCGAGGCAGGGGTGTGTCTGCCTGCTCTCTGGCCCCGGGCCCTGGTACTCCAGCCTCCCCAGAGAAGCTCGCTCTGGGCTCTTGCTGGACAGCTGCTCACTGCTGGGTGTGCCCAGCTTTTGTGCTGTGTTCAGACGGGATCTTTCTGGCCACACTGTTCCAAAGGCCCCTCCCGAGTTCTTTCTTCCAAGCTGTGTCTCAGAGCATCCCAAATACTGGTGGGCTCAGGGCGGCCTCAGCTCAGAGTCGGGTTGGAAGCTGCCTGCTCGACGGTGGTGGAGCTGGATGGGCGAGTCATCTGTTTAGTCTTTCTGATGCTGACCCAGCAAGCCCTGCTCTCCAGGGCAGGGCCCGAAGAGCCCACACCCTGGTGGGAATGATGAAGACAGCTCCCCATGAAGCCTCGCTCTCCTCTGGCCCAGATGCCGCCAGTGGGCCAGGTCTCCCCCCGCCCCCACGTCCGTCCAAGGGGACCCTGCACACTCCCCTCTCCATCGCCCTCACTTTACCTAGGGGCCTTCTGCTCTTGTTCCCTCCTGTTGTCTTCCCTGGACCCCCAGTTGGCATCTCAGACAGCTGGCCCCAGGAGCACATGTTGATCCGCTTTGCTCCCCACCACCCCACTTCTCATGGGAGCCCCTCACCATCCCCACCACCAACCGGGGGACCCTCACTGCCTGGCCCAGCCTCAGCTCCTCACCCTCTTCCCCTATTCAACAACTTCTCTTTAGACTTTTGTCTCTGATCACTCTAAGTGGCCATCTCTTCATCTCTGACTGCTCTCAACTCAACAGACCATCCCTTTTTCTTTCCTTGTGAACAACTGTGGACAGCCTGCCTGCCAACAGCCCCTCACCCAGAGGAGAGCCTCGATGTCAGGTGCCAGGTGCCGGTGGAGGGTAAAACTCCGGTGTAAGTGGCCAGCTCCCTCCCCCCACACACACCCCTGCAGTTCCCCAGGGGTATGTGGTTTCCTACCGCATTAGCAATAGGTCTTGTCTGGCTCCAAGCCTCGCTTCTGGCCCCTTCCAGTGTGGTTCTGATGTGATCCGCTGCCTCAGCTGGCCAGCCACATGTCTTACAGAACCGAGCTGCCCATGTGGGCTGTGAACCATCAGACAGGTACTTCCCTCTAGCAATAGTGCCCCCCCCGCCCCCACCCCCCCGCCCCCCGCAGCAGGTCTGCATCTCAACCTTCTGCTCACTAGATGTGAGGCTGTGGGCAAGTTATTCATTCCCCACCCCAGGCCTGGGTCCCTCCTCTGAAATCGGTGTGGTGAGGATACCTGCCTTGCAGAGAGGGTGTGAGGATGGGAAGAGAGGGTACAGGTAGAACATCTGGCATCTGGTAGGTGATTAGTTAAGTCTTCATTTTTTTCCTCCATCCCTCACCGTAGCCTTTCATCTCTTTTTTTTAAAATATATTTTATTGATTTTTTATAGGGAGGAAGGGATAGGGATAGAGAGAAACATCGATGAGAGAGAAACATTAATCAGCTGCCTCCTGCACACCTCCCACCGGGTATGTGCCCGCAACCAAGATACATGCCCTTGACTGGAATCGAACCTGGGACCCTTGAGTCTGCAGGCCGACACTCTATCCACTGAGCCAAACCAGTTAGGGCAGCCTTTCATCTCTTAAAAGAAACTCCCTCCCTATGAATTCTAACATCCATTGCCTAAGCCCTCCCGAACCTTCCCGGCGTGCCCCTCCCTCGAGGCCCACTACACACACACCCTGAGCCCAGTCCTTGCGGTGACATAGGCAGGACCATCGGACGGCTAAGGCGGAGCATTCGCTTTCTGTGACGCACCCTTATGCCCTGGCCCTCGCTTATCAGCATCTCCTCTCGAGAGAAGCTCCTCACTTGTGCTGCTTTGCTTGTTAGTGTACCTGGGTTCACTGAGCATCTTCTAGAACCTCCACAATTTCCTGTGTTCACAAACCAGGTTATTTTCCTCCTGGGAGCTAGTCTGTGTGCTGTCCTCCCGCCACCTGCTGGCTGAGCCTGGAAGGACACCTTCCACTCTTGAGAAGCAATGTGCCCATAACCTCCCTTTCTTGAAGCTCCTTTGGGGAGGAGACTCTCAACCCTCTGCCCGCACCCCCGCCAAGCCAGCTTCCTAGCAAGGCAGGACCCTAAAAAGTTGAGCTTACAAGATTCTGAGGTGGCCATCCCCCCCTCACCCACCTCCATCAGTGGCCGGGGCCTCTCCCTGTTTACGATCCTATAAAAGGCTCCTGTCTGTGCCCTTCTATCCTCTCATGTCCCCCAACCAGCAGCCAATAGCAGATGTCCCCAGTCCTACCCTGGCATCATGACCCCAGCAGCCAGTGCGCATGCCCGCCTCTCACACATCTCCCCCACCCCTGCCCACCAGAGAACCCGGCTCCATGCTGCAGGCAGCACCTCCCTTATTCCAGCCCTCACCCCCAGGCCATTCTCCCTCATGCTCTCACTCCCACGTATGGCCTAAGACTCACCAGCCAGCCCAGCCTGACCCCCAGAAACTCCAAGCAGCTGGCCCTTCCCCCTCCGTGTCCCCAGCTCCTCTGGGTGCCGTCTCTAGGCTGGGTACCGCTTAGCAGTGTAGGTCTAATCCGTGCACCCTCCCAATGGCCTGAGGGCTAGCGCAGCAGGCCTTCTGCCTATAGAATGGAGGACAGACAGGAACCAGACCACCTCACCTATGCAGGGCCTTTTGGCAGAAACTGCCTGTCTCTATAGCCAAGGAGCCCCCAGCTCTGGGCCCCGCTCCTCAGCCAGCCCCCCCTTTTGGTGCTCTGCTGTCCTCAGACCCCTCCACCTATTGGGCAAGGCAGGATCCCTATGGCCTGGTTGCAGAGGCCGCAGAACTCACCTCCTCCCCTCTTTCCCGACTCCCTCTTCTAAGATGGCACAAAGCATAGTCACCCCTGGAACCTGGGGCAGGAAAGCCTGTCTGCCCAAACCATGCCACCGTCTTTCTCATCGGTGTCCCCTCCCCCAGCCAGGGGAAGAGAAGCCATCAGCCCTGGGCCTTCTCCTCAGGCCTTGGCGGTGGGGACAGAGAGGACAGGGTGCACTTTAAATCTCTCCATGGGGACAGTCCAGAGCACTTAAGAAATCGTTGGAAACGCCCCTTTTCCGAAGCCAACCCATGACCCAGCCGGTTAACTTTTGATCACAGGGGCCTTGGTCTCTGGATGCCCCTGCCAGGGAATGGGCCGGGCGCTCACTGGGAGGAAGCAGAGAGAGGTGGTTACGTTGGAAAGCAGTCCTGGGGAAATGCATCTTTATTTTCAGAGGACAGTTCCCAAAAGGAAGGAGAATGGAAGTGAAAGTGTAGGAAGAAAATGTGGACGCACAGGCCTCCAGTAAGACCAGTCCCAGGAGGGGAAGGCTGGGCGAGGGTCAGGCATGGCTGTGAGAGTCTACGGGCTCCCCACCCAATGTCTGCCATGCCATCTTCCCGAGACCCCAGGGCAGGTGCGGGGAGGAGCAGCACGGCCAGGTGGAGAGGAAAGGGATGAAAAGGCTTCACTCTGCAATACTGTCCACCTCCCAAACCTTACACCAGATCAGAGGGTTGGCCTGATGGGGTTCCCAGGAGGACCCCAAACCCAGGCTCCAGCCCTCCTCCTGTTACTCTTGCCTTTCCTCTGTGCTAGGGGACACCCAGGCTTTGGGCCTCCAGATCCTTGTGGGCAATGCTGGCTCATTGTGCTCTTGAAGGTGCAAATTGTGCAAATGCATGAAAATGAGGGTGGCCTGGCCACAACTCTCAGGGGGTTCTAAGACAGCAAAGGATGAGAGCCCTACAGATGTGATAGAAACTCAGGTCCGTCCAGTTCTGGAATGCACGTTCTTAATTGCCTCCAATATTTGTAAGCTGTGTGATCTTGGATAAGTCACTTAACCTCTCTGAGCAAAGATTTTCTCATAAATTGAAGGTATTTGACTAGGATAGTGGTTTTCGATCTTTTCTAGTCATGTTATCCTTTCTTTAAGTAAGATCTTAGTGGAACCCCAACTTATACCTGTTTATTGAACAGCCCTCGCTTTATGGACTATAAACATGACCAGCTTCATCTTTCTTCCAAGCACTGCCTTTGAACATGGCCGTTGAGCCTCCCTTTCCATTCCTTAGCGCTATCTCAGGCAGACCTTGGTCACTTTTCGTCTACCCAACCTATTTCAGTTAAAGCTTCAATCCGGTGTCCAAGACAGTGCCCACATCCTCCCATCCTCCATCTCTCTCTTTCGCATTTGACTGTGTCTTTTGTAGGAGCTACAGTGGGGAGCAGGGGTCTGCTCTTCTGGGCCTCGACGCATCTTCAGTGGTTGGAGTAAGGAGTAGAAAAGGGATCCATCTCATCACTACCTCCTGGGGAGCTCCTGGGCTGTCGATGCCCTTGGTCCTTTGGGTGTTCAGACACGGCTGCGTGGCGGCCTTCAAGGCCTTCCCACCTGGCGCTGCAGGGTCTCCGCAGTCAGGCCTTTGAGACAAGGTTCTGGCCGGATGGCTTTGAGCTGGGCTGCCTTCCTTGGTGCTCATTGGACATGTAGGCGAGCCACCCATCTGGCCTGCCCGCTTTCTCCTCCTGCAGCAGGCACAGGGCAGATCAACAAGGCTTCTGCATAAGGAGGTGCCCAGCTGGGGAATGGGAGGGCTACTTCCCCTCTCATGGGCACCTGACACAGCGCGTGGCTCCACTGGAGGCCCTTCACTCAGCGTGGGCAGCCGGGAGCACCCGCCCTCCACGGGGAGGTGCAGGGAGGCAAAGCCAGTCCTTCCCCAGGGCAGGGACTCCTTACAGGCGACATCCGCCCTCCGACATTAGCATGCATGAAAGGCTTGTGAAGGAAGCCCGATGCGCTGACCCGCTCCAGGCTAAAGCAGCAGCGTAAAGGCAGGGTCCGGGCCTCTTGCATTCGCGTTCTCAAGGTGAGTTTTATGTCAAAGGCATCCAGGCTTGGGAACCGCTGCCCCATCAAATGGCAGGAGCAGGGCCAACTAGGCTGGGTTCTCCCTTTTTAAGGGCGTGGGGGACACATAGGGCCTGGCGCCCTCACTTTGAGGTTTTAGACACAAGGGGAAGGTTAACAGAAGAGTTCCCCTTCAACATCTTATGCACGTGTTTTTCAACCCTGCCTAACAGCAGCCCTTCATAGGAAATCTTGCCAGAGCCCACGGAGAACTCGGCTGGAGTTAGAGCACGTGACAGGGCAGGGTAGGGCCTGGGGCAGGTGGTGAGCCGGCTTGGCCAGCAGGGTCGCAACCCCCCAGATGAGAGAACCATGGGGCCCCTTCGGCTCACTCTAAGAACCTCCTGTTGATGTCAGATGGGGGGTGGGAATGGAGCCAGAGACGTGGGCAGAGACTAGGGAAGCAGGCCAGCTGGTACCCACAGCAGGTGCAGAGCCAGGGAGGCCAGGAGGGGCACAGCAGAAGGGAACCGGGCTCCGGTGGGGGCCTGCTGGCTTCCCAGTTCTGCTGAGCAGCCGTCCCCGGGCAGAACCCCAGCAAGGTGTGCTCCCCCCATGTGCCCCTGAGCAGGGGGAAGAAGAGAGACAGTGGCCCCAGGACCTGCAGCCGCCACCCCCACCGGGGCCGCAGAAGGAAGAGCAGGAGGAGAAATCCGGCGGGGATGAGAGGCCCGCCACAGAGCCTCTCAAGGTCCTGGACACACCTCTGAGCGAGGGTGACGAGCCCATCACGCTGCCGGCCCAGCAGGACCACGGGCACAGCGTGCAGATGGAGGGCTACCTGGGCCGCAAGCATGACCTGGAGGGGCCCAACAAGAAGGCATCCAACAGGTGGGTGGAGAAGAGGCTGCGGTGGGAGGGGAGCCTGGGCAACATAGTTCTGTGCTGGGGGAGAGGGTGCCCTCTACCTCTGGCTGTGAGTGTTCCTGGGCGCCCCTCTGACACCTGGCATGATGGGAAAGCCTGCCTTCAGTTCTGGTCCCAAGTTCAAATGCTGTGACCTTGTGCAAGTTACTCAGCCTAAGTTCGTTTCCCCCTTTGTAAGATGATGATGATAACATGCCTCTTTGATGCGGAGACCAGGCCTGGAGCAGCATAGAGACCACCAGTGCCGTTACTCTGATCCCAGGGCGGGGTAGGTCAGTCTTGGCACTGACAGCATATCCTTGACCAAGTCCCACTTCTTACCAATCGGGGCTTGTTTCCCCAGCTATAATACAGGAGAGTGGGGTCGGCGTAGATGCAGCGACTCCATGACCTTGAGGAATTCCTTCAAAAGCTGTGTCCTTTCCTGACCTGGAGGCAGTCACGCCCTTGGGTTTGTTCTGCTACCCAGAGATGCCTCTTTAAGGACTCTGGGCCTCCACCTTCAGGCCGCTGTTCAGGGTCCCAGGGACTGGGTGGCAAGGAGGTCGAAGCCAGCCATGTCCCAGGACCAGCCGGCAGCACACAGAGTCTGTTCTGGGGACGCCAAAGCTAATGCAAGTTCCAGAAATGAATTCGGGGACTCCACTGCCTGAAGAGGTGTACTGCCTATGTGGAGAGTACACCAGGAAGGTGGAAAGTAGCGTTTATCGAGCTCCTACTGCGTACCAGGCATGATGTTAGGGCTGATGGAATCTTCCTGACTGCCCTGTGATATTGAGGTTTCCATCTTCCAGATGGGGAAACAGAAGCTCAGATTAAACCGTTTGTTCCAGGCAGGATTTTATTCCCAGACCCAGACCCTTCTTAGCAGCTGCCTTCCTTGGGCTACAACTCAAAGGTGGTGGTGAGGGGCTGGAGGAGAGCCTGAAGCTGGGCGTCAGGAAGCTGGGCTCGGTGAACTGGCTCTGCAGCCAGCCCGGTACAGGTCACCTTCTCTCTCCGACCTCCCTGCCCTTCCTCCCTGCGTGCCCTACTAGTGTTCCACCTTCCTGCCCTCCAAGAGGGAGGGAGGGAGAAGCAAGAATGAGGAGGAGGCAAAGGAGGACGGGGAAGAAGGAAGAGGAGCTTAAGGTTTCTCAGAGTTCATCTCTGAAATGGCAACATGTTCCCCCTTTCTCATGGAGGAGCTCTGTTAGCCCACAGCAGCTACGAGCTCGCGGTTGTCACCCAGCACACCAGCTGAGACGAGCCTTGATTTGCACAAATACGTTTCTTGTACAAGTGCTAGTACAGTTTGCTGGGCATATATCAACAAAACAAAAAGTAACAGCAAACAAAACAAAAAAATAACAGCAACCACCAAACAAAACCCCGCGCTGAGCACGTCACGGCTCTGTACTGAGAATCCAGTGTGCTCGTGGACGGGGAGGTGCTGTGCAAAGTGTACGCTGCTGGTCTCAGACTCGACGATTCTGTTAAAAACGTATCTCAAGGTAAGACCAACGTTATCGGCAAAGGTTTATGCACAAGAATGTTTACCCCCCTGGTCCACCAATAAAGGGGTTATTTATATACCTGTGATGGGATATCATACAGCTATTCAAAATTACTTTCAAGAGATATTTAAGGACTTGAGGATGTCCTCATGATATAACATTAAGCATAAATGCAGGACATAAAAGTGGATATATAGTATAATCCAATTTTAGCTATATACGGGGGGGCAAAAGTAGGTTTACAGTGGTAATACAAATAAATACAATTAATAATACAAGAATAAACTCTGGAGGCAGAGCTGCCTCAAACTGATTGTCAAACTGCAGCCGGAAGGCCGGGGAGGGTTGGGGGGCAGGAGGTAGGGGGGTAAGAGATCAAATAAAGGACTTGTATGCATGCATATAAGCATAACCAATGGACATAAGACACTGGAGGATAGGGGAGGCTAGGGGACTGTCTAGGGCCGGGGGATAAAATGGACACATATGTAATACCCTTTGTAATACTTTAAGCAATAAATTTAAAAAAAAGAAAAAAGAAAAAAAAAAAGAATAAACTCTGTTGCATATACTCACAACTGTAAACCTACTTTTGTCCACCTGGGTATGTGAGCAGAAAAACATGTGAATAGAATAAAAGACTAGAAATACATGAAATGTTAACAATAGTTAACTCTTGGAAATGAAATTACATGGAGATGACTTTTACTTCCAAGAAAATGTATTACTATTTATCAGGGCAAAAATGGTGTCATCAAAACCAGGGGCAGCTCTAGGACCTGTCGAGCCGTGGACCAGGACGGGGGTGACCTGGCCGTCTGCATCGTTGCAGGTCCTGGAACCACCTGTACTGTGTGCTCAGGAACAGCGAGCTGACCTTCTACAAGGACGCCAAGAACCTGGCCCTGGGGGTGCCCTACCACGGGGAGGAGCCCCTGGCCCTGAGGCATGCCATCTGCGAGATTGCTGCCAACTACAAGAAGAAGAAGCACGTCTTCAAACTGAGGTGAGGCCTCCTGTCCACCGCCCTCCCCTGGTGGTGTGACTGGCAGGAGTGGCTGGACAGGGGCCTCTACCTGGGGCCAGCTCCATGCCTGAGTTGCCCCACAGGGATTGTTCAAATCAAAAAGGCTGAGGGCCCAGATTCTTCTCTCTCTCGGGTGCTGTGCGCCTGAGAGGGGCTGTGGCATCAGAGCCAGCCCTCTGCCCGGGCAGGGGCTCCAGAGGTGGCCCAGGACAGGAAACCCTTTGTCCTCCTAGGTTGAGCAATGGCAGCGAGTGGCTCTTCCATGGCAAGGACGAGGTAAGTGCAGGGCAGCCTAGCCCAGCCCCTGGGACACAGGGGCACATGGAGAAGGCTCCCTCAGAAGCGGCAGTCCCAAGGCCTCCCTCCCGTCCTTTGGGGAGGTGTGAGGCCTGACCCTCCCGCCCTACAGGAGGAGATGCTGTCCTGGCTGCAGGGCGTGAGCACCGCCATCAACGAGTCCCAGAGTATCCGCGTCAAGGCCCAGAGCCTGCCGCTGCCCTCCGTCACCGGCCCTGACACCAGCCTTGGCAAGAAAGACAAGGAAAAGAGATTCAGCTTCTTCCCCAAAAAGAAGTAGCCTCTTGCGGCGCCCCACAGGTGGGGCCGGGCTGCGGGTGCCGCAGTGCCTCCCTCCACGGCCCAGGACAGGCTGGGGCATCCTCAGCCTTGACCTTGGCCACAGCCCTCCTCCCGCCCGGCTGCTCGCTGCCTGCTGCCCGCCTGCTCCTAGTGGCCGGGCGGGGCTCCCGGGCCCACGCTGCACTGCAATAGCTGCCTTCACCTGCCCGACGCCTGCTCCCCCACCATCTGCAGAGCGGCTCCAGGGACACAGGCTCCCAGCCTCGCTGGGCCTCGGGGCCTGGGGGTAGGATACGGTCTCCCAGGCACACGCCCTCCTCCCACCCTATGTTGAGGATGCACCAGCCCCCAGCCCCATACAAGCTAGAGCAGGAGGCTAATGGGTCCTCAGATGCTCCCACTCCCAAAGCAGATCTTGCATGGGCTCACCCCCCACTTGGTCCAAACCAGAGAAAGGGAAGAGGACACTGGGAATACCTGACCCACCCCCGGGCACGAGGAAGGAGCCTCCAGGTAGGCCCACAGGGAAAGGGGCTGCTGGGGCCTGAGGGACATGATGGCCCTGCTCCCCGCTGGGCTTCCTCAGAACTGGGACTCTCACCTCAGGGGCCACCACATCCCTTCCCCCGTCCAAGGTCTGTGGGTCCCAAGGGCAAGGGGCCTCCCGCTGCTTCCAGCACTCTTTGCCACCACCACAGGTGGCAGAAGGGCCAGGAAGCTCTGCAGCGGTCCTTCCAGAGTCTAGAATCTAGACCTTCCGTTGAAGCTTAGGGCTAGCGCTCAGACCTGAGGGAGGTAGACACGTCCTGACACTGCCTAAGGCGCTGCCTCTCCGCGCTGGGACCTCTCCCAGTAGCAGCTGAACCAGCAATATCAACTCAGACCCAGGCCCCCTTCGAGACAGTACAGTCCCCAGATACCAGATGGACAGCCCAGCACCTGGAGTCAAGCAGCCCAAAGCCAAATGCCCAATGTGCACTGTCTATATAGCTGGTCCCACCCGAGGTTACCGGCTGATAGGCAGCCAAGTTCATGTATGACCTACCACCCTGGGATGGCAAGCCTGGCCTCACCTGGGGGTTACCACCCTCACCACACAACCCATGGACAGCTGGACAAATGCTGGGGCCAGAGCCATGAAGGTGGGGCACCCCTTGCTCAGCTTCTCTGAAGGCCCTGGCCTTGGGTCTTGGGGGAGTCACACGGGTGCAGAAGTCACCAAATGTCACCCCATCCCCAAGCACAGCTAAAGGGGTCCTGTAACCTAGATGCACAGGGACGGCCTTCCCAGGCGGCCGAGGTTGACATCCCGAGGGAAGGGGGCTGGGTCCACAGGGATGTCCCTGCCGCGCTTCGAAAGCAACGCAGCTCCAGCCCAGTGTCTTAACGGGCTCAGTCCCGCAGAGGGGTGGAGCTGGTGGCAGTGCCCATTTCCCCTGGGGAGACCATACGAGGCCCTACGGCTGCCGCTGCTGCTTCCATCACCCTCCCCAAAAGGAGCCTTAGATTCTTCCGGCAGTGGGTGAGGCCAGGTAGAAACCCGGGGATGGGCATCTGGCCTTCCCAGGAACACTTAGCACTTAGCCTGAGTCTTCCGGGACAACTCTGCACACCTCGGGGATCAAGACCACTACGTCAAGATGAAGTGGACCTCAGCGGACAAGAACCGTGGGAGGGAGGTTCTCCGATGGGAGCCTGACATCCCTGGATCAGGTGGTCCCGCCCTGCAGCCAGGGCCTTCATGTGGCCTCTGTACACTTAACCCTGCAGCCCTCTTTGTGCCTACAGGGAGCGTAGTATAGACCACTCACTAGCCTCTTTCTACGCCTGGGGAAACCAAGGCAGGAGTCAGTGAGGTAACCACACTCACCTGGCAAGAAAGAAGGCCTCTGGTACATCTGAGGGCATGTCCTGCTCTGGGCAGAGCGCGTTCCTTGCTGAAGAGCAGGTGCTGGCAAGTCTCCCTCCACTGTTTCCCAGGCCAGTCTTGAGGGAGCCCAGGGACAAGGGCCCCCCCTCCACGCGTGCCAAAGTAGCACCTGAGCGAGGAATCTCAGCCCCAAGAATGAAAAGGCCCCAAAGGAAGCACGCGGACCCAACCAGCCAGGTCCCCGACGGTCAAGGGTAGCCAGCTGCATGCGACCCGCCGCCTAGTGCCAGCTCCCACATCCCTCCACCACACAGGCCCCAAGACCCTCCACCAACTGGGCTGACAGTGCAGGCACCCAGCTTTGGGAGACTGTGCCACATGGAGGCGAAGCCCCTGGTGCCCTGCAAGGCAATTGTGGTAGTTTTGGGTTTTTTTGTCCTCCTTCCATTTTCTACTCTGCAGTCTTTTAACAGAATTCCCAAACTAGGTCGACACAGCTCCAGTCCACACCAGCACACCAGGCTTCCTCCCAGGGCAGTTGAGGAAGCTCCCTCTGGGCATGGCCGGGTGGTCCTCCTGCCCCTTCACCCCCTGGCCTCCACGGACTCTGGCTGAGTGGGGATGGATGATCCTTAGGCTTCCCTCCCCCACTAGCACCCATCACAGGAGGCCTGTCGGAGGCTCCCGTCCACAGCACTTCCTTCCTGCCTATTGGAGGGCAACAAGGGTCCCGGAGGCTGGTCCTGGATCCCCTCCTCCCTTCAGTGGGAGGGGCAGAGAGCCCAAGGGCCATGCGGCTTGGTCCCTTGGACACGCAAGCTCAGGGAGGACGTAGCGGAGGAGGCAGCTACAGAGGACTTTGCAACCCTGTTGGGCACAGACCACGCAACCTGGGGCCTACTGGGCCTCGTCCTCTACCTGCTCAAACGTGCTTCCACCAAACAGAGGAAACCCATTTACTAGTTTTTCTAATAAATCAATAATGCTCCACATTTCTCTCCATTTCATATTTGACAAGCCTTGCCTCCCTTTGCCCTGGGCCAAGGAAGGCTGGTTGAGCAAGCAAGGAAGGAGGGAGCCGTTTCCAAGCCAGACTCTCTGGCTTGTCTCTGAGTCTTACGGGCCAACTCTACCTGCACCCACGTCCTGCCTCACCCGGGACCCTGATTCAAGCTCAGTTGGCCATGCATCCAACCATCTAAGGGCCTGCTGTAGGCCTTTCCCCAGAGCTCAGGACAGAGGTCCTGGCTGGACATCAGAATCGCCAGAATCGCCAGGCCTCTTCTGCCCCGGGCGGGGGTGGAATGTAGGTGTGCCGTGCCAGCACAGCCAAGGGTTCGGTGAGCCTGAAGGGGGGGCAGCAAAGTATTTAGAAAAGACAGACAAGCCCTAACCGGTTTGGATCAGTGGATAGAGCGTCGGCCTGCGGACTTAAGGGTCCCAGGTTCGATTCCGGTCAAGGGCATGTACCTTGGTTGCGGGCACATCCCCAGTAGGGGGTGCGCAGGAGGCAGCTGATCGATGTCTCTCTCTCATCGATGTTTCTAACTCTCTATCCCTCTCCCTTCCTCTCTGTAAAAAATCAATAAAATATATATTTTAAAAAAAGAAAAGAAAAAAGACAGACAAGAGAATAAGCGGGGTCTAGGTGGACCTCCTGTGCCTGGCTGAGGCCACAGAGAGCCAGACAGCAAGCTGAGCCTTTATTTTATAGCCAGAGGTAAACAAGGTAGTGGTCACCACAGTTACAGTGTCCTTGTGAGTTTCACTTGTTTTGGCAACACTTGCTGCACCTCCCACAGCCCATTAGCTACCCAGATAGGATCTAGGGAGAGTCATAGGTCAAGCCTAATTATGCTGAGAGAGCTGTGCCCTCTAAGCTGGGACTTGTTTGTGGCTTTGCCAACAGGTCAGTCCGAGGCTTAACCCTATAGCCGCTCCCTACATGCAGGCATAGCCATTTTTTCAAAAGACTCCACTGATGATTCTAATGGGCAGCCGGGGAGAACCACTGAGCTGGCCCAAGGTTCCCAGACGCATCCAGATGCTTGTGTGAGAATCTCCCGGGGAAAGTACTCACTACAACTTCCCAGGCCCCACCCGCTGAAGCGTCTGAGGCAGGGAGTTTGAGAAGCAGCGAATCATCCACCTCCTTCGTTTACAGATGAGGGAAAAGCAAGAGTTGAGGTGGCCCGGCTAGGCGAACGGCAGGGCTAGGACCAATACCCGGGTCCCCTGGCTCTCGCTCCGTTAGGTTTGTGGCTACTCAATGTCATGACCCAAGGCTTGCCTGGGAGAAGCCGGCCCTCTCCTCAGTGGCAGGAAGTGGCCGCAGAACACGGCAGCGGGAAGAACATGGGCATCTCTGGCCCGTCGGCTCTGCCAGCCTCAGCAGACTCTGAGCATCCACCTGTAGATTGAGTCTGTCCCCCGAAGGCAGACGACTCGTGAGGCCCTGAACCAGCAGACCTGTGGGGACCCTCAGGACAGTTCTACCACCTGGGCCCCGCAACCCCCTACAGTGGGGCCTTGACTTACGAGTTTAATTCGTTCCGTGACAGAGCTCGTAACTCAAATTACTCGTATGTCAAATCTTAAAGTGAACGAGTGAGACATGTGATGCTGGGCTGATGTGGCGTTCACTGTGACGTTTGCTGCGCCAACTAGCGGTGGGGTATCTGAAGCTGGCTCGTAACCCGAATTTTAGCTCGCAACTCAAAGCAAAAAGTCGGCCGAGACGGCTCGTATCTCGAAAAACTGGTTAGTTGGGACACTCCCAGGCCCCAGACAGAAGGAACAGGGCAGAACAAGGCAGGTCCACCATGGACCAAGGGCAGAAAACCCAACTAGAAAGAGGGAGGCATTCTTAGCCCTTCTGAATCAGACACTTTGAGGAGAGATGAAGACTAAGGATGCAGCCCATAAACATGCACCTGCACTCCTCACCCAGTGTTCCAAGCCGCCTGGAGACATTTCTAGGCTCCGGGTTCAGAATCCCCGCCTCCTAGGATGTCTCCTGGGAATGAGGGGGAGAGAGGGTAAAGGGCACCAGACAGTGGAAAACTGCCCACTAGAAAAATGTCCCGTTCACCACCCTCCCCCACAACACTCCCCCCACCCCGCCCTTACTTCCTTTAGTCCAGCTTTGGTCCTTGAGGAAAAGAGCTCAAGGCTGGCATGAGGCCCCTGCCCCCAAGACAGGTTGCCAAGCTGGGGCTGGACAGAGAAGTCTGTGGGAGCAGAGCGGCCGAGAACAGGCCCTTCCCACACATCCCGCTGCCCCAACCGCCCCCATGGGGACCTGGTCCCTGTGCTTCGTGAGCACGGACAGTGGATGAGTGAACGTAAAGCTACAACCCCCACGCCTGCCTCCCCTAAGACACCCCCGCCAGATCAACTCTCCCACCCCAGCCAGGCCCAGTAAGTCACCCCCACTTCCCACCTCCCCTAAGACACCCCCACCAGATCAACTCTCCCACCCCAGCCAGGCCCAGGAAGTCACCCCCACGCCCGCCTCCCCTAAGACACCCCCGCCAGATCAACTCTCCCACCCCAGCCAGGCCCAGTAAGTCACCCCCACGCCCGCCTCCCCTAAGACACCCCCGCCAGATCAACTCTCCCACCCCAGCAGGCCCAGGAAAGAGGCCACACAGGTCGGTTGGTCAGCAGTGGTTATTGCACCATTGGCAGATAATGAAATGTGTATACATTAGCGACATCCACAGGGTCAGCAAGACAACCCACAAAAGTACCTGAACTGATTCCGTTCCATTCTTCGTGGGAGGGGAACCAACAGCGGAGAAAACACGCACTCACACAGACACACCACAGAACGGAAAGCAATAAATTATGGGCCTCATTCCGGCCTGGATGCCAAGGAAAGGCACAGCCCAAGAGCAGAGCCTCTCCCGCCACCTGCGCCCATCTCCTCCGTCTAGCCGTGGCCAGCCCACACTGGAGGCCTGAGCGGGGCATGCTCTCCCGGGAAGAGGGGAGCTTAAATATTTGGCTTCTTATCAGAGAAGAACTATATACAAGGGAAGAGGCTACAAGGGAAGTGGCCACACGGGCCTGGGGGAAGACCACTGTGAGGCCGGGCAGTGCAGGGCGGTCACCGCAGGTGAAGGCACTGGCTGAGTGCGCCAGCGCAGTCTTCCCGGCCGGCCGGCCTTTCGGGAGGCCCGGGGCGAGTCTCCTGGAAGGAGCCATCCCCCAGCTCCTCTCTCCCCAACTCAAGAGTCAACCTATAGAGTTCAAGGCCTGGAATCTCTCCCTCAGGTTTCTCACTCGGCCTTGCTGGCTCGGGTCCACTGGGTCCCCGGGATCCTCTTCCTTCGGCCAGTTCTCTGCAGACGCCTGCAGATCCTGGCCCTGCGCCCGCACGGCTGCTGGTGAGCCGGGTCCCGCAGCGGGGCCAGGCAGGGGCCCCTTCTCCAAGACGATCACCCTCCGGTTGTTCTCCAGGGCGACATCCGCGGTGACGTGCAGGTCCTCCTCTCCGTGCGGCCAGCTGCTGGGCAGCCCCCCGGGAGGCTGGGGCTGGGCGGCTGCGGGGCCCCCCCGGCCCCTCCTGGCCCTCAGGCTGCGGCAGCGGCCCAGCCTGCCCGCCGGCGGCGGCTCCACCATGTTGGGCACCGAGCAGCTCCGGCTGACAGGGAGGCCTCGGGGCCGGCCACCCTGGGCCTGGGCCGCCTCGTCCTGGGAGGCGTACTTGGAGCAGAGCTCGCGGACGTCGGGCCAGTTGAAAGTCTCAGTGTCCAAGGGGCTGAGGGGGCTGCGGCTGGAGGGCCGGGCCCCCGGGGAAGTGGTCCTCGAGGTGGCCGCCGGGGGGCTGAAGGAGGAGCACCGCGGCGACGTCTCCCCGGCAGAGCCAGGCCGGGACAGGCGGTGCTCCTGGGCCAGCAGCTGCTCCTGGTCGAGGGACAACACCGGCCTTCGCCTGCCTGTGAGGAGAGAGAGGTGCCTGAACCGCTGGGCGGAGGGGGCGGGAAGGGCGGCCTCTGGACTGCCCTCAGCACACTCTGGGCAAGGCTGGTTGGCGGGGTTTGGGTGTGATGATGGAAGAGAAATCTCATTGACCATGCGCGGCCCCTTTATCAAAGGGAAATAGGAAGAATAAAGAAAAGGCAGTGGGCAAGGATCAAGAGTCAAAGGAAGAAAGATGAGAGCTCCTGCTCTCCTGGAAAAAGGGGGCGCTGAGAGGGGCACGGCCATATTTCCTCCAGAGGCCCTGCTCCACGGGAGGGCTAGGGAGGGCAGAGGGAGGGCTGGGGGAGGGCTGGGGGGTAGAGGAAGGGCTGGGGGTGCAGAGGAAGGGCTGGGGAGGTAGTGGAAGGGCTGGGGGGCAGAGGAAGGGCTGGGGAGGCAGTGGAAGGGCTGGGGGGCAGAGGAAGGGCTGGGGGTGCAGAGGAAGGGTTGGGGAGGTAGTGGAAGGGCTGGGGGGCAGAGGAAGGGCAGGGGGTACAGAGGAAGGGCTGAGGGTGCAGAGGAAGGGCTGGGGGCTGAAGAAGGGCTGAGGGGGTAGAGGAAGGGCTGGGGAGGTAGTGGAAGGGCTGGGGGGCAGAGGAAGGGCTGGGGAGGCAGTGGAAGGGCTGGGGGGCAGATGAAGGGCTGGGGGGCAGAGGAAGGGCTGGGGGGCAGAGGAAGGGCTGGGGAGGCAGATGAAGGGCAGGGGGGGCAGAGGAAGGGCTGGGGGTGCAGATGAAGGGTTGGGGAGGGAGTGGAAGGGCTGGGGGGCAGAGGAAGGGCTGGGGAGGCAGTGGAAGGGCTGGGGGGCAGAGGAAGGGCTGGGGAGGCAGAGGAAGGGCTGAGGGTGCAGAGGAAGAGCTGGGGGTGCAGAGGAAGGGCTGGGGAAGCAGTGGAAGGGCCGAGGGTGCAGAGGAAGGGCCGAGGGTGCAGAGGAAGGGCCGAGGGTGCAGAGGAAGGGCTGAGGGTGCAGAGGAAGGGCTGGGGGTGCAGAGGAAGGGCTGAGGGTGCAGAGGAAGGGCTGGGGAGGCAGTGGAAGGGGTGGGGAGGCAGTGGAAGGGGTGGGGAGGCAGTGGAAGGGCTGGGGGGCAGAGGAAGGGCTGGGGGTGCAGAGGAAGGGTTGGGGAGGTAGTGGAAGGGCTGGGGGGCAGAGGAAGGGCTGGGGAGGCAGTGGAAGGGCTGGGGGGCAGAGGAAGGGCTGGGGGTGCAGAGGAAGGGCTGGGGGGCAGATGAAGGGCTGGGGGGCAGAGGAAGGGCTGAGGGTGCAGAGGAAGGGCTGGGGGTGCAGAGGAAGGGCTGGGGTGCAGAGGAAGGGCTGGGGGTGCAGAGGAAGGGCTGGGGAGGCAGTGGAAGGGCTGGGGAGGCAGTGGAAGGGCTGGGGGGCAGAGGAAGGGCTGGGGAGGCAGTGGAAGGGCTGGGGGGCAGAGGAAGGGCTAGGGAGGCAGTGGAAGGGCTGGGGGGCAGAGGAAGGGCTGGGGAGGGCAGAGGAAGGGCTGGGGGTGCAGAGGAAGGGCTGGGGGTGCAGAGGAAGGGCTGGGGAGGCAGTGGAAGGGCTGGGGGGCAGATGAAGGGCTGGGGGGCAGAGGAAGGGCTGGGGAGGCAGTGGAAGGGCTGGGGAGGCAGTGGAAGGGCTGGGGAGGCAGTGGAAGGGCTGGGGGGCAGAGGAAGGGCTGGGGGTGCAGAGGAAGGGCTGGGGGTGCAGAGGAAGGGCTGGGGAGGCAGTGGAAGGGCTGGGGAGGCAGTGGAAGGGCTGGGGGGCAGAGGAAGGGCTGGGGAGGCAGTGGAAGGGCTGGGGGGCAGATGAAGGGCTGGGGGGCAGAGGAAGGGCTGGGGAGGCAGTGGAAGGGCTGGGGGGCAGAGGAAGGGCTCCACCAGGGTAGCACACAGCCCTCGGGGCGTTAGACCAGGTGCCAGAGCTCCCCCCGGCCCTCAGTGTGAGGTCCAGCCCTCTCTTTGGCAGAGGTCCTTTAGGGGTCACTTTCTCCCAAAAGCCAAGTGGCTCCTAGAAGGTTCTTCTGCCCCAAACTTGTAGGAGGGGCCCACCTCCAACGCCCTCATACCTTTGCCACCCGAGGGCCCTCCAGCCTCCTCCTGCAGGTGGGGAACGGTGGGTGCTGCGTCTTCCCACGGCAGTGGCGGCCTGGCCGTCCCCATTTTGCTCTTGATGCGGAGGCTGTACTGGCGGGCCAGCTGGTAGACCTTGTTCTTGACCTTCTCGCTCATGTGGCCGTCCATCATGTGGGAGAGCTGCACTATGCAGGGGTGCAGCGGGGCCGCCAGCTCTCCCTGGGAGCCACTGCTCAGCTCCTTCACCAGCTCCTTCAGCTCCCGGGCCAGGTGGGCTGGGCTGGGCCGCCCGGTAGGGGAGGCGCTCTCCGGGGAGGCAGCGACCGACTCTTCGGTGATGGCTCCCAGCTCGTGCTCCTCCAGGATGAAGAGCGGCTCATGCAGGTCAAAGCCGTTGGCCTGGCCTTGGCCCGGCCCCTTCCGAGGACTCACCCCGGAAGACTCCATCCCCTCCCAGATCTTCAGGATTTCCGAAGACGGGCGGAACTCAGCGTCTGTGATAGGAGCTGGGTCCCCAGCACCGGCACCCGCCTGGCCGGGTCCTGGGAGGTCAAACAGGGCCCAGGAAGCCGGCCTGGAGCCCGCCTGTCTCTTGTGCCCCAATGGGGCCACCGGCTCCGGGTCCTGCTTGGGAAGGTTGTTGAACCTGGAGACGGAGTTTCTCACCAGGCCCTTGGGGATGTAGGAGAGGCTCTCCCGGCGCCGGACGCTGAAGCCCGCGTCGTGGTGCTCTGCGTTCTCGTAGTAGCTCTTAATTTTGTCCAGCAGCAGCCGGTCCCGGGTGGAGAGCATGGATTCCTTCTTCTTGCAGGAGGACCTGTCGGTCTCCGCCGAGCAGCCCGGGCCTGGGGGCTCCGTCCCATTGACAGAAGGGCCACTGTCTGTGGCCACCCCTACACTGAGGTCCACTTCGGGGGGGAGCTGAGCGCTGAGGGCGTCCGTGGTGCTGCCACAGCGGGCCAGGCCCTTCTCGCTGCCCTCCAGGCTGAGCACACTGCTGCTCCGGCTGGTCAGCCTCGGGGTCGCGAAGCCAGTGGACTTGCCGTCCTCCAGGGCCAGGCTGCTCCGCCGGGAGAAGCTGCTGACGAACCGCTCGGCAATGACACTGGCCTGGTCCAGCACAGAGGGCGGCAGGAGGCTCTCGGGCTCCTGGGCAGCCCCCGTTTCCTCCTCCTCCTCCTCTTCCTCCTCCTCCTCTTCCTCCTCTTCCTCTACCTCCTCCTCCTCCTCCTCCTCGCTGCTCAAGGCCTTCATGTCCTCGGTGCTCTCGGCCACCGCGAAGTCCACCATGTCGCTCGGGTGGCCCCGCCCCAGCGGCTCCTGATGGGCATCCAGGACTTCCGGAGACTCTGTGTCCGAGGGCATCTCCTCGGCGCTGGGACCCTCCTCGGCAGCAAACACCTCCAGCTCTGCCCCAGGCTCGGGGTCCGGCTCAACCTGGGACAGCACAGAGAGCTCACATGAGACGGGGGATGAGGGACAGCGCGACTGCTCAACGCCGAGTGACAGGGGCTGCGGGTTTAGGGCTGAAGGGGCAACAGGTCTGAGGGAGAGGCACGCGGGGCTGTTCCTTGGTGACCCTGCAGCTGGGGTGCTGGGCCCATGTCCTCAAAGCCAAGGAAAAGTCTCAGAGCGCAGACGGGGAGAGCGGTGAGCCTGAGCAGCCTGTCTGGGAGCTACAGGGGCCGGAGGGGCACACACAGGCCAGCACGCCCTGCCCAATGGAGCAGCTCCCTGAGCCCTGGCGCTCCCCAACGGGAGTTGTCCTGGGTGCAAACCCCAGGCCTGAGCAACACGAGAGGCCACGCCTACTTCCCTGAGGGGCCAGGGCCTCCCGTGCGGCTCAGGGTCCAGGGTAGGGGGGGGGGGGGGGGGCGCAACAGGACCACATGCTGAAATCCTGCCAGAGGGCGAGACGGGAACATGGCTCCTGTGGATGACTCTGCATATGCCCGGCAGATGGGCAAGGAAGGAAGCAAATTTGATAAACCTGTAGGTCATCTGAACCACAAAACTGGCCAGAACAGGCAGCTTTCCAGAGAGGTCTGTAGGGAGAAGTTAAGAGAAAACACTCTATAGTCTGAGGAACTGATCCAGTCCAGAATCTGCAGAGCAGAACCCGAGACCTAGGCCTGCACTGTCCAGCGAGAACAGCCACCAGCCCCACGTGCCTTCAAGCACCTGAAACGGGGCCAATCCAAACTGAAAACAGCTGTAAAGGTAAAATACACTCCAGACTGCCAACACCTCATACAAAAAAAACAAAGCATCTCAATGGCTTTTTATATTGATTACATATTGAAATGACAGTAGTTGGGACATGCTGGATTAAATGATTTTTTAAAATTGATTTTGGGGGGGGGGGGGGGGGACACAACTGAGCAACCCAGCCAAGGCAGTTAAATGACTTTTTAATGTGATTACCGGACCATTTAAAATTACACGCGGCCCTGGCCGGTGTGGCTCCATTGTTGAGCATTGTCCTGTGCACCAAAAAGTTGCCAGTTCAATTCCCAGTCTGGGCACGTGCCCGGGTTGCAGGTTCAGTCCCTGGTCAGGGTCTGTACGGGAGGCAGCCAATTGATGTTTCTCTCTCTCTCTCGCCCCCCCCCCCCTAAAATCAATAAAAACATATTTTAAAAAAATAAAATGATGTGTGGCTAGCATCGTATTATCATTGCATAGCACCACTCTAGGCTCTCATCCAGTGTCATCCAGGTGAGGCCCACCCCGGGGTCTAGGCCTCATGAACAAATCTTTATAACTTAGGGGAAGCAAAGGACTCCGTTCTAGACAACCCCAGACAGCATGGGGTGGTGGGAAACAGAGCGTGGGCTTCTGAGTCACAGACCCCCGTCTGGTCTCAGCGTGCCCCTCCACGCCAGGCACATCACCCAACCTTTCTTAGCTGTTGCAGGGGACAGACAGAGGAAATAAACATCAGACATGTAGGAAGTACCGAGTGGACGTCAATATGCTACCCTGTCGCCCAGGTGGGCACAGGTATGATTTAAGTGTCTGGACCCCTGGCAGGGACAGGGCCGTATGCCCTACACAAGGAGGCCTGGCCAAGGGGATCTAAAATTTGGTCACTTCTGCTGACTGTGCCCCTCTGGGCAAGGGATCACATCTGCCCAAAGGCACAGGCACCTTTTCTGATTCATGGAAAAGGGCAGTCTGCTCACCAAACCAGGCACCCACAGACCAGACAGGTTTCCTGAAGGGGCGGGAGTCCTGTCCCCATGGGCCCTATGGGAGAGCCCATGCCTGGAAGCCCCGCCTGCAGACACCTCTGCACTACCCCCCTCCCGCCTGCCGGCCCCTCACCTCAGGCAGGGAAGAAATGGACTCGAAGCTCATGCGCTTCTCGGCACAGGTGGGAGACCGGCCGCTGGGCCGCCTGCAGCTCTTGGGGCCTTCAGACTCCCTGCGCCCCTTCCCCTGCAGCAAGAGGGCAGCCGTCAGGTCCCGGGACAATTGGGAGCCGGTCCCTTCTGCATCCCAACTCAGGCAGCACCTCCTGAGCCTAGGGGGCTGGGCTTTGCTGAGAGCCAGCCCTGGACCGGAGCCACTCCACAGTCAACGTGAACTGGTCCCTGCCAGGCATGCGGCCTCAGAAAAGCCCCACCCTCCCGACCCTTCCAGCCCTGCTGTGTGTTGCCTTCCTCCCTCCCCCCCCCCCTCCCCCCCCCCCACCCCGTTAGTCATGCGCGCGTTGGGTGGTATGCTAGTCCACGCCCAGGACTGGAACAGTGCATGCCAGGGGCTCACCAGGGTGTGACAGTGAGTGAGGGGTTAAGAAGTGCTGAGGGCAGAAGTAAAGGAAGGACAGAGGGGTGGAGAGGGCAGGGCAGGGGACTCTAGGATGGGCATGGGCTTGCACATGCCAGGGAACATGCAAGGAGGAGGGGAGATCAAAGAGACACCTCACCATAGCACCCCGGGAGAAAAGTAAAGCGTTGGCCCGATAGTGCCAGCAGTGGAGGGCGGCCAGCAGGGAGCTGGCAAAGTCGGCTACCTGCTCCGCCACTGCCAGGCTCTCCTCCTCCTCCTCCTCCTCCTCCTCCTCCTCTTCCTCTGAGCCTGGGGGCTCTGGCCCAGACCCCTTCTTGCTGCCTTCATGCCCTGCCAGGTCCTCCAGAGTGACCTGAAACGCCTGCTGCTCCTCCTCGTCCTCCTCCACCACCTCCTCCTCCTCCTCCTGCTCCTCCCGGGCAGCCCCTTCAGGCTCCGGCTGCAGGCCCCGAGTACGGGAGGGCTGCCCACAGTCCAGGAGAGTGCCAGCGCTGCCCGCATGCTGTTCAGAGCAAAGACTCCTCGTGACCAGCCCTGGGCAACACTCCTCCTCCTACTGGTGGCTGGGGGTGAGGAGGCTTTATACATAAATCCACATCTAGATACCAACCCCTGGTCTCCACTGGAGCCCAGAGAGGACCAGAGGGGGAGCGGGGGGTAGGGGTGGGGGTGATCAGATGGGGTGGGGAAGAGGAGGGGGCAGGTTTCTCATGGTAGGAAGCTGGGACCTGGGAAAGCCAGGAATGGGGCCTGGTTAGGGACTCAAAGCCCCAGAGAGGCCTGCCTGCCCCGGAGAGAGGAAAGAATGAGAGAGGATCCAGGCTGGGCAGGCCACCACCAGGGTGGCTCTCCAGGAAAGGGTACAGAAGGGTCCCTGGGGCACGGGCCATGGCTCATTCATCTCTGTGGCC
This sequence comes from Myotis myotis, assembly GCF_014108235.1. Taxonomy (NCBI): domain Eukaryota; kingdom Metazoa; phylum Chordata; class Mammalia; order Chiroptera; family Vespertilionidae; genus Myotis; species Myotis myotis. Next base: position 195,977,264 of record NW_023416313.1, on the reverse strand, counting down.
CTCATGACAGAGCCTGGTACATAGGAGGTGCTTGGTAGGTATTTGTCAAATGAACGGAGACGATGAGAGCTGAAGGGGCCAGGGGCTGACCTGGGCAGTCCCACCCCTCTCGACCTAGCCAGGCCCCTCTGCCCACAGCCTTACCTTCATTCCTGCTGCTCTGGCCGCTCTGGTTGCTGCCACCACCACAGAGTCCCAGCACATGGCGAGGGGAGGGAGAGGGGATGGGTGGACAGGAGAAAGAGCCTCTTTATAGGGCCAGAGGCCGAGCAGACCTCTCTGGGGCTCCTATTCCCCAAACCCTCACCTTCCAAAGGAATGACTGACAGAACAAGAGCAGGGGTGGGGTGGGGTGCACAGCAGTGCAGGTCTGTGAGAGTCACTTGCTCCTGCTGTTACCCGAGGACAGTGAAAGGAATGGGGGCGGGGGGGGGGGCTCAACCCCCCTCCATAGAGGGCAACTGGCAAAAGGCCCACTTCCAGGGAGGAACAGAGACAGAGTCCCCTCTAAACTGTCCTCAACACCCCCACCCAGACGGTTACCGACGTCCCTTCCTGCCCCTACCCTACAGCTCACCTGAATGGCTGCTCACCCCTCACACTCACCTTTCTCGCTGAGTTGCCGGAGCAGGTGTTTGGTTGGCTCTGCAGAGGAAAGCGAATGGGCAGTCAGCGCAGCCTGGAAACAGCTGTGCCTGGCCCTGCTCCCAAGCCACAGCGCCACCAGCCCATCACCAGCTCAAAGTCCACTCAGGCTTACCCCCAACCCCCAGCCCTAGGGCCTAAAGGAGGCGGCTTCACACCTGTCCCTCGGGGAGGCAGAGCCACTCCCATCAGCCCTGGGACCTCTGCCATGACCGCCAGCCCCCAAGAGCAGCACTGCCCCAACCCCCTGAATTAGCACAGCTGACCCAAGGAGCCACAGCCCCACACCGCCCCTTCAGACCAACGAGGCGTATCTCCAGCCAGATCTCTGGAGGCCCATGGCTCCACTCAAGCCCCACCTTCCCCGCAATGAGCACGTCAGCACCTTAGCTGCAGCCCAGGCCAAGCCCTCTCCTAGCACCCACTGGAAAGCAGAGGTCGCACCCGACTTTCTACGGCCCATGAGGCCTGGCACCATGAAGCCTCGCGGCTGGCTGGGGAGTGTTGCCCGGCTGTGCAGGGGCTGACCGGGCTCTGGGGACAGGATACAAAACACAGGCATTAGGCTGGTGGGGCACCAGCTTGTACTCCAGCCTTTCTGGGGACAGACCTGAGACAGGCAGGCACAAGGGACCTCCCGAGAGAGCCTTGGCCAGAGCCCACACTGTCCTTGCCCAGCTGGCATTGCATGAGAGGCCCACAGTAAACTTGCAACCAGAAGGAAAGTCTACTGAGAGGTGTGTGTGCGCAGGTGCACACACCATCTGCACAATAGCCGTCAACATCCAACTGTTTTCATCAAACACTCAACTTCTTCATTTTAGAGCTTATAATCAAGAATCTATCTATATAAAAGCCTAAGCGACCATTATGACTGGTCGATCAAACGACCGTTGACTGGTCACTATGATACCTGCTCCCACAGCCAACCTCCTATGGCTGGCCAAACTCCTGCTGTCCCTCCTCCCCCCGCCCCCCCGGCTGGCCGGGAGGTCAGTGTGCTCCTATAGCCAGACTCCTGCGACTGGCCAACCTCCTGCGGCCCCTCCTCCAGCCGGCTGGCCCCAATCGGCCCTGATTGGGAATGGGCAAGATGGCCCCCGATCGGCGGCCAGAAGAGGGATCCTACCCATGCACGAATTCATGCACTGGGCCTCTAGTATTTAATAAGTGACCAAAAATGACAGTAGCACCTGACTTATCCATCAATGTTATTTACCTGCCCATCTCAGCTCCCTCGAAGGAGGAAGCAGAAAGGGCCCAGCGGCAGGCAGAACGGCTGGCCAAGAGCAGGCCCTCCCGTCCTCCCTCCTCAGCTACTGCCTGGCCTGCTTCACACACTCCTCCTCTCAAGTTCAACAGACTGATTTCGAACAGACTGAAGGGGAAGGAATACTGCAGGCAAGCACACCAAGACAGATCAGAGCAAACACTCGTCAGTGTAAAGATGGACACAACAGAGGCTGTCTCTATGGCAACCACGACCTCTCCCCCCTCCCACCCCCGGGGGCCCTGGAGAATCTAGCAGTCCACACACCACAGTGATGCCATTGCACAACTTCAGAAAGGGAGAAGTTCAACTCTGGCCAGCATCCTCTATTTTAAAGGCTCCGGAGTATGAAGCATGTTTTTAGAAAGATGCCTCTCTCTGATATTGGTCAAAGCTAAAGCCCAAAACAAGCACACAAACAATACCCAGCTCTTCTCGAGTTTCCAAGCGAAACTCTCAGCCACGTGGAAACTCAGGCTCTAAAATGGCTCATTTCCTGCTGTCTTGATAGCTGCCGTGCGGATGCGACAGGTGGACTTACTACTGCCACCACCACCTCCACCGTCACTCACCAAACACGCCCGTGTGCCAGAGCTCCCAATACAGAGCTGTGGCAGGTCACAGGGGAATGCCAGAGCGACAGGAAGAGGATGACAGAAGGAAGGTGAGGACACAGAGAGGGCCAGAGACTGACGAAGTTAACACGGCCGATGTGGGGCTTTCAACATACGGACATACGGCACCGTCAAATTCTGCAACCATGACAGGTTCGCCTAGGGTTCAAGGTCCACTGGGAGCAAACAAAATGAAACCACAACAGCTTCCTGAGATCACGCGGTTCACGCATCAATCCACAGTTATTCAGAGAGCTCGCGGGCCATGGCCAATCGAAGCCCAATGCACCGCGAAGATCCACGCCAGTCACACCCGAGTCTCTCCCCCCAGGGCTCTCTCACCACGCGAGTAAGTTTGGCAGTACCGACTGAAGCCGATCGGTCCCTCGGCCTCAAACGGAAGGGCGAGTGGAAACATGTGGAAAACACCAGGCGAGCTAAGGATAACAGCAAGGTCTTCTCTTTCTCAGTAGACGATTCACTCCAGAAACTCAAGTACACAGCAGCGAGCCCCGTCATGGAAAACCCGGGAGAGGGAAATGGAACTTTCCCCCGAGACCCAAAGCAAATATTTCCCGTCTGGATTTGATGCCACTTGAAGTCTGCCTTGCTTTCCCCATGCCCTGCCTCTGCTCTGTTCTGCGGCTGGGCCGGGGCCATCCGTGATGTGCCCGTTACTCCTGGCCGACTCCCAGGTGCGGTGAAGGGGAGGTTTCCATCGCAGGGGAGCCGAGAAGGCTGCCAAGGCCTGAGTGAACAGCATGCCTAGGGCCTTGGAAAAGGTGGGCTGCCCAAAGGTGCCCGGTGGAGGCAGCACAGGGAGAGGATCTACACCTACACACACACCCCTACACACCTACACCTACACCTACACACACACACACACACACACACACCCCTACACCTACACACACACACACCTACACACACACACCTACACCCCTACACACACACACACACACACACACACACGCCCTTCCCAGGATTTCTGGCGGTGAGAGCCAGCCCCAAATGCTGCTGCAAACGGTCCCAGGAAGATGCCTCTGCCCACACAGCCCTCCCCTTACCAGACTGCCGGCGGGCCTGACGCACATGGGTGGACACCTCATCCTGGGAGGACCAGGCCTTCTTCAGGCGCTCTGGGCTGTAGCGGTACCGGTTGGGATCTGCACCCAGGAGAGACAATCAGGCCTCTGGGACACTCTCAGCCTTGGCCTTGACGCTGACCGTACCCGACCACCCCTCTGCTGCCACCCTAACTCCAGGGGCCAAAAGCCTCCAAAGCTCCCCCTCTTGCATCTTCCATCCACTTCCACCCGGGGCATCGGCACGGAGTCCGCCCGTCAGCAGTGCCGTGTGCTTTGGCTCACAGGAGACCCCCAGGCCCTGACAAAGGGAGCCGCCCGGTCCTCCCTGGCCCCTGGAATCTCAGAGTCAGGCCAAGCTTCCCCGGGACGCAGCCTGACCGAGAAAGGTGTGCCATTTGGGGCAGAGCAGCAGAAAGGGTCACTCACAATAGGAGTCCATTTCCAAGATCGCTTCCTTGGCCTGGAGGAGAAACCCACCTGGTTAGGACCCTGCCAGGTGCCGTGCATCCCCTGACGCACACCCCCCCACTGGTGAGCGAGGACCCCCCACAGTGCTCTGTGAGGCCCCAGGCATCTGCTGAACTAACCCCCGCTGTTCAGTGATGCCAATGTCCAGAGGGTGGGCCTTTATGAACCCGCAGCTGGCTCTGAAGGACACCCGCTCCCCGCACCCTCTCAGGAGCTGGGGTGGGCACCCCAGGAGCGCACCTTCTGGGGGATGGTGGTGTGGTGGTTCTCCAGGATGAGCCTCTTGATGTGGTGCGTCCAGTTCCGCTTCTCCTGCACGGTTTTGGCCTGGGCGGAGGCAAGAGAGGGAGCCAGGGGTCACCATGGGCCAAAGGCACACGACATGGGCGTGCTCCAGCCGAGGTGGAAAGAGGGCCTCTGCTCGGGCCTGAGAGATGCCCACAATGACCCCTGCAGCTAAGCAAGCAGAGGAGGCGGGCCTGCCCCAGCCCGCCCCCCAGCCCACCCCTCACCTGGATGCTGTACTGCTGCTTGCTGTGCTTGTAGTGGGTGACGGTAAAGCACAGGGAGTCTCTGGTGCTTTCGATCAGCATCAGGGAGGAGCACTAGGTAGGAGGGGGAGGGCAGTCAAGAACGAGGGAGGGGAAAGGGGAGCTGACCGGGGGCCCTCGTCCCTCGAGATCCGCTGGGGAGGGAGGGTAATCGCAGAAGGATGGAGCTGCGCCCACACTGACTGGGGGCCGATGAAGAGGGTGAAGACGGTGAGGAGGAAAGGGGACAGACAGAGGAGGTGGAGGCAGCCTGGTTACCGGGATGTGACCCTTGTAGACAAAGTGGTCGCCCCGCTTCTTGGTGATGAGCAGCGCTTTGTCGAAGAGGAAGAAGGTCTTCTCGTTCCGCACGCGGTGCAGGCGGAATGTGCCCTCCAGGACCAGCTCCCCATAGATGGTCAGGTCGGGCCCCTTCCAGTTGATGAGCAGCGACTGAATCTCCTGCAGCCCAGAAGCCCCCACCCAAAGGGTCAGGCTTCTCATGACCTTCCTGGGGACCCCCTGGGACTCCAAGGAGCTCCTGAAAACCCAACCAGTGCTGGGTCCCCTAGAGGAGCCTGCCCCACACGGACGCCACCCCTCAGCTCACCCCAGCAGGGCGGCCCCACGCCCCCCCACCCCCGACCACCCTTGCATGTCCCTGCAGTCACCAGCCCGGAGCACCTGGAGCCGGACCGCGTGCTCGTGCCTCCTCTTCATATCGTTGATGTACCAGGCCACGCAGGTCATGGTGTCAATGGCGTCCTCCACCACCTCGAAGCCGTCCTCTTCTTCATCAAAATGTTTGGCAATTTCCTGCGCGGGACACAGGGGCTTAGGCAGCCCACACTCAAGGGTCCTGCCCCTCCCCCAGCCGCCCGGTCCTCAGGGCCTGGGTTACCTGGAGCAGCAGGTGGTACTTGAGGATGCGCTGGACGGGCTTCAGCAGGTAGGAGCCCAAGGGCAGCGAGTGCTGCAGCAGCGCCTGCCGGTCCCGGAAGAACTTGGCCTGCTGCTTGTCCCGCATGCACTCGGTCAGGGCGGCCACTGAGCTGGAGTGGGGAAGGGGCGGTCACCACCTGGGAAGGCCTGGATGGGAGGTGGGGTGCCCCAGACTCACCAAAGGGGTCAGCCACCCCTCCCCACCCCAATGACTCACTTGGGGTAGTTGTTGCAGTACTGGGTGTAGATATCAAACTCTTGACTCTATGGAGAAACCAGAAAGAGTGACTTCAGGGAAACCCCCATTGGACTGTAAACCAGGTGTGCCCAACACATGCCCTGCTCCCCTGCTCCCTGTGCCCTTTCCCGGAGCCTCTGCAGGCCCATCTTTGTACCCATCTGTCTGGGAGATGCCACCCACCCAGCAACCCTTGGCTCCACCCAAGAACACCCTCCCCATTCCAGACAGGACACCTGGCACTTCCCCTAGAGAGGGGCACCCAAGAAGGCAGGCATCGCTGTCCCACTGAGCCCCCATGGAAGAGGACAAGAGGCAAGCAGCCAGCCCTTCTCACCCTTTCCACAAAGCAGCTGGCCACAGCCACAGGGTCGCTATTGCAGTTGTCCAGGTCTCTGAGGAGCTGGCTGGGTGGGGGAGAGTAGTCATCAGATCCCGGACCACTCGCAGCCTCCACGTCCACCAACACACCATGCCCCTCCCCAACCTCCTGCCCAGATACACAGCCAGCCGGAGCCATGCCGGAGTGAGGACTTCTGCCCTCGAAGTGAGCCCTGCCCAGGGCAGCAACAAGAAAGCACCCAGCAACACTGCAGAGGTGGGGAGCAAGGGACACCCACATGCTCGGCAAGAGGAAGAAGGGACAACAGTACCCACCTCGGGAGAGGACACGGCTCCTCTGCAGGCAGGAGGAGTCAAATACACAAAAGCAGAGATTAAAGGAGAAAGAAGAGCGGGGGGGGGGGGGGGGGGGGGGGGGGGGGCGTAAAAGAACCGAGGCCCCCGGCTCAAAAGGAGAGAACAGGGTGAGACCCCAGCACCCCTTGTTCTATAGGAAACCCTAGAGAGGGTGCTCCCCCTGCCGCTTCCCCCTGGGATCTCCCCTCTTCCCAACCCCCCACAATCCGGCCTCGGTCTCCCTCCCAGACTTCTCCGGCTGGCACAGCAGGAAGTCTCCCTGCCCATCTTAAAGGGCCTGGGGCAAGGTGCCTGCTGAACTGCCAACACTGACCCGCCAGCTCTGCGCCTCCTGACCAGTGCCCTTCCCTGGGGCATCTGTGGGCCCAGGCAGCACACTCTGGATCCTCAAGGAGCCCCTCTGCCCTGAAGCAGCCCTCACCAGGCCTTGTTCGGCCTCCCCCACCACATCTTGCCTGACCTATGCATTCCCCTAAAGCAGGGGTGGGGAACCTTTCTTCTGCCCAGGACCATTTGGATATTTATAACATCATTTGTGGGTCATACAAATTTATCAACTTTAAAATTAGCCTGCTATGCCCTATCCGGTGTGGCTCAGTGGATGGAGTGTGGGTCTTCAGACTGAAGGGTTCCGGGTTTGATTCTGGTCAAGGGCACATGCCCGGGTTGTGGGCTCCATCCCCAGTAGGGCATGCAGGAGGCAGCCGATCAATGATTCTCTCTCATCACTGATGTTTCTCTCTCTCTCTCTCCCTCTCCCTTCCCCTCGGAAATCAATAAAAATATATTAAAATAAATAAAATTATCCTACTATACTTGGTCAAACATTTAATTAGCTCACCCCTAATGCCTTGGCAGGGCCAGACCAAATGATTTCTCGAGCCTTATATGGACCACGGGCCGGACGTCCCCCACCCCTGCAAAGGGTCAGATCACCTCCAGGGAGCCCGGACTTCCCATGGGGTAAGAAGATGGAGAAGAAACTAAGAGATGCGCAAGTGGGAGACAAAAATGAGAGGGACAAAGGGGCCACAGAGAGCTAGAGGGGAGCGTATCAGGGCAAGGGTCTAGCAGTCCCCTGAGGGGGCGTGGCCCAGGCTGAACCCAGCAAGCACAAGGGCCCAGGACACATGGTCCCACAGGTCCTCTCCCTGCAGGGAGCAGCTATACTTCTGTATAGGGACGGACCGTCCCTCCCATCCTCAGAGATCAGGCCCTGGGCCCACACGCCACCGCCCAGAACACCCAGGACTCCTTTCTAGGCCCCGAAACAGGCCTCACAGGCAGGACCGGGTGTACGTCGGACCCACTCATACCTGTTCAGTGCATAGATGCTTTCTATGTTCCCAAAGAGGGCGCTGACTTGTTCTGGCTGCAGCAGCCCGGGGGTGTCGATGATCTTCAAGAGGTAGTCCTGCAGGGAGAGAGGCATCAGAACCCAGCCCCTCCCGCACAAGCCTGTGCCCCCAGCCACACCTCACTTCCATGCCTCGTTTTACAGCTATAGCGCGAGTTCACAGGCATCACCTACTAGACTGGGTTGGATAGTTGCACCCAAAAATTAATATCCACATGGAACTTCAGAACATGAACTTATTTGGAAACAGCGTTTTTGTAGATGCGACTAGTTAAGGATCTCAAGACGACATCGCTCTGGATTTAGAGTGGGTCCTAAGTCCAATGACCGGTGTCCTTATAGGAGAGAACCACAGAGGCGGAGAAGAAGGCAACGTGAAGACGAGGCAGAGATGGCGGTAATGCAGCCACAGGCCACGGCACAGGAGGAAGGCCAGCAACCACCAGGAGCAGGAGGAGGCCTGGAAGGCAGCCCCTCAGAGCCGCCAGAAGGAACCACCCCACCAACATCTGGGTTCTAACTTCTGGCCTCCTGCTCAGAGAGAGACAGAAGAAATGGCTGCGTCCTAAGTCGCTGGGTCTGTGGTAATTTGTTACAGCAGCCGTGCGAAACCAATACTCCTCCCTCCGCAGGCGGCTTCCGCAGCGGCAGCCACCTCCTCCTGTGTGAGGCACAGTGTGCACACTTCACCTGCACAGGTGCATGGATCTTCATTTTACCAATGAGGAACCTCAGGGGCTACCCTACCCCAGTGCCTGAGACCCCACAGCTAGGGAACAACAGAGCAAACAGGGATCCAGGAGCAGACAGGCGGGGTCTGTCTCCATGGAGCACCAGAGTCCCTTCCCTCCTCGTCAAGGGTGTCTACTCCCTGGGGACCCACAGTGAGTTCTGCTGGCGGAGCAAGTGGCTGACCCCGTCACATGGCAGTGTGAGCCTCAGCCGTCAGGGCGGAGAGGATCGGCTTCCCCACCTGTCCCGGGGAGGCAGACCTCCAGGATAAACGAGTCGGGGAGAACTGTCCTTCCGGGTGGCCGCAGGTTTATGCGCCAGAGCTGGGCTGCAAGGCCAGCCCGAGAGGAGGCCGGCGCCCCCCGCTCCTTACCTCCACGATGCTGCGCAGGTCCTGCACGTACATGCGCTCCGTTTCCACGATTTCCCGCACCACCCGGCCCAAGTAGCTGAGCTTGTGCGCAGGCGCCGCGGCTGCCCGGCTGTTGAATGGGGACAGGGGTCCCTTCTTGTTAGGCCGGGTGCTGGAGTTGTTGTTGCTGTTGGGGGCGTGCCTGCCACGCGGGGAACCTGCCCCGTTCTTGGTTAAGGCCTCAGGGCCGCTGGGCTCCTCCATGGTGCCTCGGCTGTCCCGGGAGGAGCCCGACGAGGACGCGGTGGAGGTCAGGCTCGCGGTGGAGGTCAGGCTCACGGGCCGCTCCTGGCTGCTCTCCTGGTGGAGGGAGGTAGAGACGGGCATCCTGGCATCGCTGCCTGGCGAGGGCACTCCGGGGAGATTCTGGGCAGGGCAGACAAAGTGTCAAACTCTGAGTCCTCACAGAAACAGAAAGCAGCAGGGGGGCTGCCAGGGAGGGAGGGGGCGGCTGGGGTAGTTGTTGTTTGTTGGATACAGAGTTTCAGTTTTGCAAGATAATAAAAAGTCCCGCGGGTGGACTGGTGGTGATGGACACAACAATATGAATGGACTTAAGGCCACTTAATAAAAGTGGTTAAAATGCAAATACTATTTTATTTTAAGAACAGTTTTACCACAATTTTAAAAACAGCAACTAGCCCTAGCCAGATAGAGTGTCGGCCTGCGGACTGAAGGGCCCTGGGTTCGATTCCGGTCAAGGGCACATGCCCAGGTTGCGGGCTTGATCCCCAATAGGGGGTGTGCAGGAGGCAGTCGATCAATGATTTCCTCTCATCATTGATGTTTCTATCTCTCTCTCTCCCTTCCTCTCTGAAATAAAAACATTAAAAAAAACAAACAAACAGCAACTTGGAATCCCCAGGAAGTCCCTTCCCCCAGACCCTATGAGCATCTCTAGCAGCGGTTTCTCAACCTGTGGGTCGCGACCCCTTTGGCGGTCGAACAACACTTTCACAGGGGTTGCCTAAGACCATCCTGCATATCAGATATTTACATTATGACTCATAACAGTAGCAACATTACAGTTATGAAGTAGCAACGAAAATAATTTTATGGTTGGGTCACCACATGAGGAACTGTATTAAAGGGCTTAAACTGTATTAAGTGGTTGAGAACCACTGGTAGGGATGCCCCATAACATTCCCTCCCGACTCCAACAGCTCCACCTCCACCTTTCCAGGGTGGAAGACAGGTGGGCCACACCCGGACAATAAGGGCTCGGAAACCCGAGGCCCCAGAAGAGCAGAGAGGACACCTCGGCCAGAGCCACGGCGGGGTGCCCTCTGAGGGAATCCCAAGCACCTGGCCTCTCAGCCCTCGGCTCCTCACCATCTGCCCAAGTGTTGTGTCCTCCAGGCTCTGACCACCTGGCACAGGGCAAGGGCTCCATAAACTGTCAAAACAGTGATGCTAATGCTGGCTGTCTAAGAGCACTTCCCAAGTGCCCACCTGTCAGGGCCTGTGCTGGGGTCACTGGACAAAGGCAGGCAAAGACTTGGCTCTTAAAATCTAAGAGGACCAGGCACGCCCGAGGGGAACAGTCTCCCCAAGGTTCCAAAATCTTGGGGCACCAGTGGCTACACCATGAACCTGGAAACTTCCAGATACTGACAGAGAAGGCAGAGGAGATGGCACAAAGGCTGAGCCCACATGACCCCTGACCCCAGGCCCAGAACCTGGTACAAGCCCCTGACTCACCCTGGCTCCCAGGGACAGGAAATTCCCCAGGGCTGAGCCACCGGTGAGTCTCCCACGCTCCCCGGGCCCAGCTCACCTCAGCTCAGCCAGGGCAGCACAGCAAGCAGGAAGCTGCTCCCAGATGAGGCAAACACAGCCTCGGGTGGACTTTATTCCCTGAGCAGATGGTGGCAGACTCACAGGTAGGCCTGCCCGAAGCAGCGAATCAGGGGAGGGGCCGTGGCCTTGGAGAAGGACAGACACTCCACCTCCACCCCAGAGGACCAGCGCTCACTCACACTCCTTCCCAGAAAGTACACAGGAAACGGTTCCAGAGCATCCCTCCCACCTCCACTGGCCCACAGCCTTCCGCCCCCAGTTCTAGGTCTCAGAAGCTACCAGATCACAGACCACAGCTATGAGGAGAAGGATCTAGAAGTTGCCATCACTCCGATAACTATGATTTTGCCCCCTGGTTTTCTGTGCCTCTGCCCCAACCTACGCCAACACCCCAGGCTCCGGCTTTTGTAAATGTTCTCTATGCTTGGACATTATTTCCTCCCCATCCTCCCATGATATACTGAACCCAACCACTTCACTTAGATCCAACCCTCAGGTTCCGATCAGAAGCCACCACCGCCTGCCCCTAGAAACCTCCCCAGAAGGCAAGCCTGGGGCCCCTAGAAACCTCCCCAGAAGGCAAGCCTGGGGCCCCTAGAAACCTTCCCAGAAGGCAAGCCTGGGGCACCTCCTGCATAATCCTTCAGCACCCAGAGTTAGACCTACTCTACCACTCACTGCATGGGGCTGTGAGCAGCTTCAGACCTTAATCCTAGACTGTAAGTGACCTAAGGGCGGGGGCCTTAAGGGCGATCTGGCAAATGATGATGAACAAACTGTGTCTACTGAGCTACGTCAGGAGCATCGAGACCTACCTGTCATCCACGCCAGCTCAGCAAGGAGCATGGACCCTCAAACAGGGCTCTGTCCCTGCGCCTCAGCTGGGGTGTTTTGCTCCATGTGAGCCTCCCGTTCTGCAGATGAGGACGGGTGGCAGCACTCGGGCGAACCCTGCATCCTCCCTCCCTTCAGGCGCAACAAAAGGTTAATTAACAGGATCACCCGGGTGGAATTGAGCATCAGGAGGAAAGCCCCTTGGGAATGCAGCACGGCTGCCTCTTCCTCCCTCTTCAAAGAGCCTTCAGAATGAACCAGCCAGGCCTTTCTACAGAACCAGCCGCAGGGCAATACCATGTTATCTCAGCACAAAGAGGAAGACCCATGCTCCGCCCCAGCCCTAACCCCCAGCCCTGCGGGCCTCTGCTGTCCTCAAAGCACACTGCAGAATGCACAGGCCTGCACACCCCACCTTCCCCCCTCCCCCATCAGTCCCAGCTGAAACCATGGGGCAGGGACTTATGGCCTAAGACCTTTCCCAGATCAGACCTGGGGTCAGTCAGCCCCTAGGGGGATGCTAAATGGAAAAAGGCCCAAGTCCCAAATGGATTTCACAGCTGGCCAGGTCCAATCCCCACTAACGCTCCCCCCCCCCCCCCCGCCCCCACACGCTCTCAGGGACATTTATCTCTAAAGGATGCCTTCTGAGGACACCCTTTCGGTACCCCATGCACACTTGGAGCTCGGAAACTAAAGTGCCCTTCCTACTTGAAGCAACTTTCTTTGATTAAACATAGCCATCTGCTTGCAAGCCCAGCTCACATTTTCAAAGTAATGCCCCTGCCCAAATCCTCTGGGACTAAAACCAAGCCTAACAGCTAAAACGTTCTAAGCGCTATAGACCTAACAAGCCAATGACATCTCGTAAAAACTCTAGAGGTAGATACAGCTATTATCCCCATTTTACAGATGCAGAAACTGAGGCCACAGAAGTAGCATGTGGTAGAGCCTGGATTTGAACTCAGCTCCAGTGTTCATGCTCTCCTGTCTCCCTAATGGATTTCATACCAGCCAGGACCACAAGCAAGGATGAGTCACAGCCCTGGGCGCCATGGCTTTACCTCAGCATAAACCACGGAGTCTTTTAACCTGATGTTCATTTACCCCACAAAGGCCCCATGGAGGTAAAAGGCTGAGTGTTAAGATTCCTTATGGCTATTCCTAGACCTGCTACTCTGTGACCATTTACCCTCCTGTTAGAACAACATAATAAGCTACAGATTCCAAGGCAGAGGATGGCAGGTCACAGTGAAGGGAAAACGCACACGGTCATGAGGTCAGACGGTGAATGCCTTGGGTGATGAGGAAAGCTGGGTAGTGACCAGGAGACCCAGGATCACAGGGCTCTCTCTCCTGCGTAGGAGGGCTGGAAAAGAATGTAGAGACGCAGCAAGGGAGAGATGAAGAGTGAAGGGGGAAATGAGAGCAAACAAGGCACAGTCCGGTGCGGACTGAGAGTAGACACCACTTGATAGTGACCTGAAAGAGACATTGTAAGGCCGCTGAAACCTCCCTTCCCCCTCTTAACTAACTTTTCCAGTAAGCCCTGGTTAATGTAAGATCAAAGAGAAAACCCCCCTCCTCCTGTGTTTTAACTGACCTTTCCCGTAAGCTCTGGTGGTCTGGTCTGGTCATAGCATAGCTATCTTATCTCCTCCTGGGATCGGGTTGTGTAAAGACAGACCACTCTTTTGCATCAAGCTTCGGTCTCTGCATTTGACTTGGGGTCGTCGCCCCCTCCATCGGACTCACCGGGGGTCTTGGGACCTTACAACATCACACTCAATTTGAGTGCAATCTGGTCCTAAATGCCTGTTCCCAACCAGCCCTGTGTGTCCTTCAGACTCACAGAGAGTAGCTGCCCACATGCCCCTGGGCAGAGCCAACCTTTTCTCCTTCTTCACTGAGCATCACCTCATATTGTAAGATTCACCCCAAAGCCAAGATTAGAACTCAGGTCTTCCAACTCATCTTGAAGACCCTGTCTGCTGGAGAAGTGGGAGCCGAGAGGAGGCGACAGGCAGGCGGCAGCCAGATGCCCGCGGCCACTGCATCCCATGGCACCAGGTCCCCAATTCCTCCACCTGTTTCCCAGCCGTGACCGCTGCCATCTCTCAACATGATTCAATCCACTCAGTCATCAATCAGCAAATCAGTCTTCTAGAAAACTGATATTTCAAACACCAGGCCTGTGACGCCCTCTCTGACAAGGTCACAAAAGACCTTTCTCTTTGGGTGCCCTGACCAGGAATCGAACCTGCAACCTTTTGGTGCCCAAGACAATGCTCAGCCAACGGAGCCACTCCGATGGGCAGATCTTTCCTTCGCAAGGGCCCAAGGAGCTGCTCAGACATACACCGTCAAGAGCCTGGGGGCAAGAGAGGACGGGAGATCTGGTTTGTGTTTTTTTCCCGTTTGTTTAAACTTTCTCTAAATCTAAATATAAGCTACACCTGTAAGGTCATCTGCCTCCAGACGATCTTCCCTGAACATCCCCAGCCAGGAGGCAGGCAGCAGGCAGGCCCCCAGGATTCCCACGCAGCTGCAAGTGCAAGTGCCCATCCTCCTCCCCACTGCGCCTGGGCGCCATGCCCCGCATCCGACCCACACCCCGAAAATGACATCACCCAAAACCCACAACAGCCCTCCCCCCATGTTCTGTCCTTAGGGCTCTTGTCACTGAAGCAACAGGACACAGCTCCCCCCAGCCAACTTCAGAAAAAAAAATGGTCTCACAGGGGCACCCACCTTCCAGAGAACCTCTGCTTAATTCCCAGGACTCAGCAACACTCCCTGCTGGCCCTGTCTCCCCGCCAGTGGGCTGAGAAGGCAGGAGAGGGAAGAAGGGGCGCCTGCTGGTGAACCCTCCGAGCAGGCCGGCGCTCTGGAGGCGCCCCAGAACACACTCCCGATCAGGGAGGCTGGGTCCAGGTGCGGAGGAAGCTGATGTCATCCTCTCACCCCACACCCAAGAAGTAGAAGCAGAACACACCACGCCCGCTCTGGAGGCAGGAAAGGAGCAAGGGGGCTCCCCCAAAAGGCAACCGCTCCAAAGTCCCCGGGCCAAAGTGGGGGAAAGGGAAGGAGGTCACACGGGCCAAGTCCTTCCTCCGGGACTGCCAGCTGCCTTGTGTCTTCCACGACATTCTAAAGCTCCTCCCAGCCCAGGCAGCCAGCCAGCCTCTGACCTCCCAGGACCACCCCCCACTCCACTGTCAGGATCTCCTCAGAGAAGGTGCCAGAAGGAACCAGGAGAGAAAAGTCACACCTTTTCCAAACACCATTTCCAGGGCAGAAGCAATATGAGCCTCCACAGAGACCTCCGCTGGGCTCCCGCCCACAGCTTGGCACAGCCAGCGCCACGCTGCTCCCCAACTCTGGCCCCCACTCAGGCACTTCTCCCTGGGCAGAGCTGAGTGAGGTCACCCGGCAGGAGCCACCCTGCAGACACCCCAGGCTTTCCCCAGGAGGACCCGAGAGGGGCCGGCTCTGGGCCCCTTTCACCAGCAGTTTCCTCACGCTGGCCCCTCCTGCCTCCCAGGAGACTCAGGGGCCTCGCACCCTAAGCACAGACAAGGGAAGGCTCCCGGGGGAGGGAATGTGCCCAAGGCGACTGTTGGAGGCTGTGCGGCCAGTGTGACCAGCGTTTCTGGGCCCCCCAAACCCTGGCCAGCTGGCTCAGGCTCATTTTCCCTCATGAATTCCGTTTCCCACCGCCCAGCACAGCAGCGGGCCACCAAGTGCGGCTGGGTCTTGCGAGCAGGACTGCAGCTGCGGGAGGGAAAGGACCGTGACTCCCAACGGGCCCTCTCCAGTGGATCCGGGAGGAAGTCTGGGCCTAAACCAAGTCCAGAAAACTCCCTCAGCCTGGCCTTGGGAGGAGAGGAAAGCGCCGTTTCTGTGGGAGGCTCGCTGGCCCACACCTCACCGTTCCCACCAGCCCACAGCCCCATTCACTCACGGCTCCTGTTCTTCCTCAGACCTGGACTGCGTCCCAGACCCTCCTCTCTACACAGACCTGGTCAAACCACCTCCTCAGAAAGGCCTCCTCAACCATTTCCAACCCCTCCAGCGCACACCCGATTGTAGGACTATCACATCCTAATCCCCAGATTTAAGGAACCTGGGCGCTAGCTTACATGGCAAAAGAGACTGCAGATGGGCTCAGGTTAAGGACCTGGGGAAGGGAGGTTATCCTAGGTCAGCGGCTCTCAACCTGTGGGTCGAGACCCCTTTGGGGGTCGAATGACCCTTTCACAGGGGTCGCCTAAGACCATTGGAAAACACGTATATAATTACATATTATTTCTGTGATTAATCACTATGCTTTAATTATGTTCAATTTGTAACAATGAAAATACATCCTGCATACCAGATATTTACATTACGGTTCATAACAGTAGCAAAATTACAGTTATGAAGTTAGCAACAAAAATAATTTTATGGTTGGGGGTCACCACAACATGAGAAACTGTATTAAAGGGTCACGGCATTAGGAAGGTTGAGAACCCCTGTCCTAGGTGATCTGGGTGGGCCCCCTGTAATCCCGCGGAACTCACACTGATGTGACAACAAAAGCAGAGGGACACAGTGACAGATGGGAAGACGCTTCTGGCTTTGACAGGGAGGAAAGGGACCACAAGTCAAAGGACCTAGGCAGCCTCCAGAAGCTGGAAAGGACAAGGAGACGTTCTCCCCTGGAGCCTCCAGAAGGAGCACAGGCTAACCTCTGACCCCCAGAACTGCAAGTAAATGTTTTAAGCCGCTGAGTTTGTGGAGCTCTGACAGCAACCAGAGGACACGGTCACCAAACACTTCTTTCCATTCTAATGGCCCCGAGTATCGCTTAAAACACTGGTCCTCCTGGTCTCACATATGTAAGCTTTTCTTCTGGACTAAATAGTAAAAAACCCCGTGAGCTGGGCCTTCTCTCCCTTATTCTCCCCTCACCCCCAGCAGGCAATGCACACATGAGGTGCTCCATACCTGCTCGCTGGAAGGACTGCGGGAGTGTGCTCGGAGCACCTCTCACCACTCCCTCAGTCAGGTGAGCAGTCAACAGTGGTCAACGTCAAGATCTGAGCCGGTTCCTCCTTGACTAATGGGTTTCCACATTAGTCACTGCCAGCGAGTTTCTGATCAGCCAAGAGGCACCCAGGGTGGTGACTGCCCATTCACCCCGCCAGTCCCGGCCTACCTGCCCCAGGCGGAGGACTAGAGCAGGACAGCTGCCCTGCCGTGCCACACACCAGCCACAAGAAACTGGGCGGCGGGGGAAGTCCCCATGGGACCTTTGGAGTTTGGAGAAGGAACTGCCATAAGGTCCCTCTAGGCCAGCAGGACGTTTCTCGTAGACGTGTGCTAAAGGCAATTGAGAGCAATTGCTGTTGATTAGAAATTGATATTGCTCACAGCCAGGGTAGGCCAACTTGGCTGCCAGCACTACCTGTCATCAAGCAGGGAAATGACACCACATCCCAGAAGATGGAGTGGCCCAATCCGGTGCTAGAAATCACAGAGCCAATGTGCCCAGAGGCCCACCCCTCTCACCTCGAGGTCAAAAAGGCTCATAGGACCACTGCTCCTTATCAGCAAATCCAGGGACCCAGCCCTGCCAGTTAGCCATCTTGCTGCCCCTTTCCCGCCGCAGGGGCTGCCAGGTTCGAGGCCTCTAGGCTGGGGTGGGGTTGAAGAGGAAACAGGAGCCACACCTTCAAGAGCTGCAGCATTTACTACTGCATCTGGAGAATCTCAGCTGGCACCGAGTGGGAACAGAGGGGCCCCGCTGGGTCCCCAGAGTTCTCAGCAGAGGAAGAGAGAATACACAAGCAAGCCCACAGAGCCCAGAGGTTCGATGCACTAAATGGATCTACAGGCTTTGGAGTCAGGCAGACCTGGCTTAAGCCCCAGCTCCTCCGCTTCACGGGCTGCGTGCGGCCTTGGGCAAGTCACCTGATCTGGCCAAGCTTCAAGTGCCTCCTCTGCAAAATGAGCAATAATACCAACCTGGCCCTGGCTGGTTTGGCTCAGTGGATAGAGCGTCGGCCTGCGGTCTGAAGGGTCCTGGGTTCGATTCCAGTCAAGGGCACAGGCCCAGTTGCAGGCTCGATCCCCAGTAGGGGGTGTGCAGGAGGCAGCCAATCAATCAGTGATTCTCTCTCATCGATGTTTCTATCTCTCTCTCCCTCCCTTCCTCTCTGAAATCAATAAAAGTATATTTAAAATAATAATAATAATAATAATAATACCACCAACCTGGCTGATCTCCAAGATTGAGATGATACAAGCAAAGCTATTTGTACGACATCTGACAGAGAAAGGCCACCACAAATGGTAGCAATGATGATAATGATAGCTAAATTATTATTTGTTCCACAAGCAACCAGGACAAGATTTTTCTGATTTGCACCTAAAATGTTGAACCACATCTCAAATTAATAACAAAGATATTTGTTAAACTTGATGAGCCAACATGGCCTAACCCTCCCCACTGACCATCCATCATCTATGATCCCAGCATCCATCTGGCCCAAGCTCTTAAAAGGGCAAATATAAAGCAATTCAGCTGGAAAGGAAAACAGTCTAACATCCATGCCCAACGGAAGGTCAAACCAGAAGATGAAGTATAAATAATTCCGAGCCCTCCCTGTGGCGGGCAAGACGCAATCCTCAGGGTTCCACAGGGAGAGACGGCATGTCCTGCTCAGAGCTGGAGAGGGACAGAGGCATGGAGAACAGGCCTGAGTAGGAGCAGAATTTAAGGTAATGGGAGGTAGCAAGATCACAAATAAGTGGTCCTTGACACTGATCCTTGGGTTTTAAAGAAAAGACAAAAACCAGCTTCATGGTGGACATGCGGAGAGAGCCAGGACGTAAGACAAAAAGATGCAAAGCCCTGGTGTTCACTCACCCATTTTCTAAGTCCCAGGGAATATCAAACAGGGGGAAGCAGCAGGATGTGTACGAATAAGCCCAGGGGCTCCAGCCAGCATCTCTCGAACCAGTCCTCGCTCTGCTCTAACTAGCTGGATAGAAGGAGCAAGGCAGGGGTTCTGCCCCAGTGCCTGCCCTCTTTCGGGATGACAGGACTGCCCTTCCTACCGAAGTAGCTTCAGAAGTCACTGGACAAGTATTGTCAAGCACCCACTTTGCACAAAGACATCGTGGCAGCCTTGTGGGAGGAACAAAAATAAACCACACACAGAACCCGCTCCCCAGAGCTGATGTTTATCAGCGAAACAAGGCACGTGCATCAATAACAGGAGGAAGAGAGTGGTGTCGTGGGCAGTATGGGAATCCCAGATTGCCTCCAGTTTGGGGCAACACTCCTGAGTATGATGCCTGCAGGGCCCTGGGGACACTGAAGTAAATAAGATGTTGTCCCTGTCTCTGAGGAACCGAATTCCAGAAGGAAAAACAGCCACGTAATAGATGATCCACAAAGCAGTGCATTGAATGCTGGTACAGAAGTACCACTTGAGGGGCGGGGCCCACTTAAAGGAGGAGGGGGCATTTTAGCTGAGTCTTGGATGGTGAGTAAGCTTTTGCCAGGTGAAGAGCTCTGAGGGCATTCGATGCAAGACAGCAGCCTGGGACAGTTGAGTCCCTAAAGACCCCGGACCACCCAAGGACCTGGGCCGCTGGCAGCGAGAGGCCAGGCTGAAAGGCAGGCCCAGGACAGACGGAAGGAATGGGCAATGGCTTTAGGAAAAGGACACACGTGAGCCAGGCCTGGAGGAACAACTACCGAGACAGGTGGAGATGGGGCTCTAGGAGACGAGGTGTGAGAAACCGCCATGTGGGGCTATGGCAGCAGGAGTCCAGATAACCGGAGTGTTCAAGAACCCGGAGGCCCGAAAAGGTGCTGACTCTTTTGACAGCTTAGAGGAGGAGAAAGAGCCCCAGGAGAAAGAATGAGACATGTTCCAACCCCCGTGAAGAGGAAAGGGACAAGCCCCAAACACATGTGAAGCTATGAAGCGACCTGAGAATTAATTAAGTGCCTCTAAAAGCAGGACGAGAACACCTCCTCTAGAAAACTGAGACAGGGCTTACCCGGAAGGGAATTTCCCATGGAAATTTCAGGCCAGGGGCTCCCCCCACGGCTGGGGGAGGGGCCAGGTACCCCTTGCATGTGAGGGATTCCCTTGCCCAAATCCTCACTTTCCCTCCCCAAGCAAGTTAGATTCAGGGGGCACAGCCGCCAGCAGGACGCTTCCTCTCCATTTCCAAGCATCAGCATCCAGAAAAGTGTATCAATGTGCGCAGCCCCCTTTTGTGGCTTCGGTCCGTCAAACCAGCCCTGCCCTTCCCCGTCCCTCAGACACTTCAGCAAGAGAAGAGCCCCAAGGAACACCCATTCTTGTCCTGGACGCTGACCTTGGGCCTGGTGCCTGACCCAGAAAACATAGGAACATGGATTTCCCAAGCAGACCTGACAGACTCACGTACAACGGTCAATTCTCAATGGCAGCCAGTCCTTCAGACAGCAGACCACGCACTTCCCCTCAGGGATCCCTGACCCAGAGCCCAGGAGGGCCCCACTCCCCACTAGCACCTGCCCCACCCCCACCCCCACCCCCACCCCCAGGTCCCTGCCTTTCCTTCTAAGGGGCCTCACCAGGGAGGCCCAGAAAACTCATCCAACCAGTTCCCAAGTGGGAGGAGAGGAGCTTTCTCCCTCAGCTGAGGGGTTACACAGCTGGACAGGAGGGCAGCTGTCCCCAAACCCCGGTTCTGGGCGAGGGTTACACACGGCACAGAGTGGCTTGGCCCAGAGTCCTGCTTCTGGAAAAGCAAGACCTTGATTCAAGGTTGAAAGGCACAGCCAAGTCAGGCTCTGCCTCCAACCCCCCTGCTCCCGCAGCCCAGAGCTCCCTCCAGAAGTGGGGGGCACTGGCATGGCCACCTGCCCCAGAGTGGCGAGGACTGCCCCTGCCTGGTGGCGTCCGTCCATCACGGACAAGACAGGGCGGGGGAGAATTGCCTTTCACCTGCTCCACCTGCCACTGTTGATTTTCTAATAACCACGCTCTGTGGATTCTGGGAAAAGGAAACTCCAGGAAGAAGAGGGAGATTAACTCTGCTTTTCCCAGTGCGTGAGTGCCTGCGTGCGAGCGCTGGGTCACTCTAGGAAGGCCCCCTCCTCTAACCACCCAACTCTGAATGCTCAGAGAGCAGCAGGCCTCCAAAGGCCCCCACCAGAATCATCTGCAGTCACCTCCAAAGGACACAGGCCTGCCGTGCACTTACCCAGCCAGGATGGACAAATCCACAAGCAGCAGCCAGGCAGGATGAAAAGGCCCAGCTGTCTGTCCTACCCCTGTACCTGTGAGGGCCTCAGTTTCTGAGCCCCCAAAGGAGAAACCTACCTTCTGCCCCAAAGCCTGTAGCTGGCCAGGTTTCACCGGGGTGGGGGTGGGGGAGGCGGGGGGGACGCCTGGCAAGGCTTGGAAGCTTGGCGTTGACAGAGTCCTGACCACACCCCACTCGCCCCCCTGGCCTGGCCCCAGCTGGGTACCTACTGCTTTTCTCAAAAGGGCTCCCATCTGAGCACCGGGAGGGCCGTGTGGGACCAGGGAGCGGCATTCTCCCACTGGCAGAGGAGCAGTTAACAGGCCTGGGGCGAGCAGAGAGCTGCCACCAACAGCCTGGGGAATTAAAGCGCCTGCGCCTCCCGCAAAACCTCACCAATAAATGTTCTATTCAGAACCAGTTCTGCGTGTGGGTCATACTTTCTGCATTTCTATCATTCCTGATGCCTGGGAGGCCCCTCACAGAGGAAATGCAGCTTCCCACTCCAATTCAGCAGGCCCCACTGGCTGGGGACCCAGGCCAGAGCCAGGCAGGTGAGCACCACACTGCGGAGGCCATGCAAATATCTCCAGCAATTTAAACTGCGGGGACACTAACTGCAGGAAGTCAAGTACAGAGGGCGGCGAACAAAGCCAGCTCATTCACCAGCACAATAATACTCCATTTATGCGGCTCCTCCCCCACCCCAGCCCTCAAAGCCTGAGGATATTAACCCTTCCGTCTTTATCAACAGCCAGGGCAGAGGAGAGGGGCAGGTGAGCATCAGGTTTACAGATTAAGAAACTGAGGCACAAGTGGCTCCCAAGATGCCAGACTGGAATAATACCAACTAGTATTTTGTTTGGATGTACCAGGCATTGCACTAAACACATTCTCTATACAATCTCCTCACAGCAGCCCTGTGATCCAGAGCTACCTGCTCCCTTACCCAGGACTGGACAGGGAGGTCAGAGGGAAATTCATTCCCCAACACCAGGTCCCTTAGGGATGGTATAGGAAGGTGCCATCCCGCAGCCCCCTTGTGGGAATGCCCTGGGGCACTTTTGCTGTTACTAATAACACTTTGCTCAGAACATGTTCCTACACTGTGAGGCAACCTTAGAAAGACGCCAAAACAGGATCACCCAGGATGTCACCCATAGATGCCTCCGCAAACCACTTATGTCACCACGTAAGATGACCTGGGACAATGGTCAGCCATCATGGCCCCCTTTTTGTCCCCCAACTTGAGCTGTATGAAGACTTTTGGTCTCCTGGGAGTGGACTGAGGTTTGCAGGCAGCCAGGGCTTACCTGTACACTGACTTGACCCCAGTTCAGTCAAGTGTACACCTTCAAGGAAAAGAAAGATGACCGGGAGCAGGCACAAGACCACCTTTCTCACCTGTAAGCTCTCACAGGGGAGCACTAATCTGTACAGCGGCTCAGTGAGTGGCGGGTATCTTGTTTTCCGTGAGTGCCCTGTCTACTTAACTCAATTACAGCCTCTTAAAGGTAAGGAGGACCAGATCTCCCTGGGCTACTGTACCCCGTTTTCCCCCAGGGCTTCCGGCATTCAAATTCCTAGTACTGATTTTGGCGGCTGCGGTAACACACGCCAGATGAATGGTATTTTCTGGGTCCCTATGATGGGAGAAAAAGACATTCCCAGTGGAGGCTGAGAAAGGTTTGGGAATGAGAGCCAAACTGTTCACCTCTTCTCTGCTGCCTGCAGCTGCAGAACTCGGACTAAGCTGACTTCCTGTCTGAAACAGGACTGCTCACACTCACTCATGTTTATTGGCACTCTAAACCACATGCCAGGTGCTGAGCACATAGCAATGAATAAGGCAAATCCTTGCTATCACGGAGCTAATGCTCCAGTTGGGAAGGCCACAAAAAAGTAGACAAATAGCTCCATCAGCGTTCTCACTCCGTCATCCTGTTACCAGAAAGGGGGCCTGGCCCTAGTGGGTCTGCCCAGGGCCAGCTGGTAGTGTGCAGGTTCTTGACTTTGTGCAGGAAAAATGTCACAACATCAGTCCAGGTGAATTTTATTTTATTTTTATTGATTTCAGAGAGGAAGGGAACTTTAGACTATTCAATAACTAGTACTGGGAAAATTGGCCATTCCTCTGGAAAATAAATAAAATCAGTTCCATCTTATAAGGCTGAGTGGTTCTCACCCGTGGCTGACCATAAAAATCACCCCAGACGTGTTTCATAATCCTGCCTGGATCCCACCCCAAAATATTTTTATTTTATTGGTCAGATCTGAGGTGAGGCATCGGTACATTTTTTAAAAGCTCCTCGTGAGGTTTAATGTATAACCAAAGTTGAGAACCCGTGTCATATTTAAAAAAAAAAAAAAAGGCCCTGGCTGGTGCGGCTCCGTTGGTTGAGTGTCGCCCTGTCCACCAAAAGGTTTCCAGGTTCAACTCCCGGTCAGGGCACACACCAGGTTGCGGGTTTGATCCCACTCAGGATGGATGCAGGAGGCAGCCAATCAAGGTGTCTCTCTCTCTCTCTCTCTCTTCCCCTAAAAAATCAATAAAAACATATAAATATATATAGCCACACACATACATTCCAGGTGAATTTAGAATCTGAGTGTGGGCCCGGCCCTGTGGCTCAGTTGGTTGAGGGTGTTGTGCCATGCACCTGGAGGTCACAGGTTCGATTCCTGGTCAGGGAGCTCGATCCCCAGTAGGGGGCATGCCATGCCCATCAATGTTTCTCGCAGATGTTTCTATCTCTATCCCTCTCCCTTTCTCTCTCTGAAATCAATAAAAACATTTTCAAAATTAAGTATGGGAAGCAAAACTTAAATTTATAAAACAAAACATTAAAATACAGATTTACAAAATCAGAGTAGAAACAAAAAAAATTTTTTTAAGAAAAAACATTTCTTAGAAATCAAAGAGGGCATAGAGGGGATAAATGGTGATGGAAAAATAAAACAAAAAAAAATTTTAAATCAGAGTAGGATTTCTTTTTTTCAGAGTAGAATTTCTTGAACAAGAAACAAAGTACAAACAAAAGATTAGCAAATCTGACATTAAAACTTCCCTATGAAAAATGACATTAATAAAGTTAAGACAATCCATAACTATATGTAATGAATACCATCAGCAAAAGATAGTTATTTAACATATTTTTAACTCCTAAAAATCAACAAAAGATGATGGCAATTAAAAGTGAAAAAGCACACAAGAACCTCTAATGGGGTGCAGAGATGGTAAGGTGGGGGGCAGGGATGGGAAATTTTTCACTGTATTCCCTTTGGAGTTTTGAATCACGTGGATGTATTAACTGATTTTAAAAAAAAACGTAATGTGAAGTGCAAAGATTCACAGAATAATAAACATGCTTGGCCAATAAACAGGAAAAGTGACCATCCCTTCCTGTAATCAAAGTGCTTACCTTAAAGACCAATTTATAAAATAATTTTAAAATACCATTTCATGTCTACTAGGTTAAAAGATGCAATCCAAATGTCAGTGAAACAGGAGCTCTCATCTTTCTGGTAAGAATATAAATTGGTTAGGAATCACTTGGGGGCATTACGTGGTCAGCAGTATCTTAAAAAGCACAACTTTGACCCAGTCATCCCACTGCTGATACACACAGCAGAGAAGACGGGCACGTGAATGTTCAATACAGTATTATTTATAGTGCTGTGGAGATGGAAACAACCTAAATGTCGGTTAATAAGGTAACTGTGATGTACTTATACTAGTACAATACATACCAACAGATACAGTTAGATGAATAACCTAGATTTAAATATATCAACATGGATAAATCCAGAAAATGCAAGTTCAAGAAGAATGCATTCAATATGGTATAGATCAAATTTCAAGCAACACAAAATATTAATTACTTACAGATTACAGTAAAGAGTACGAAAATATGCATAGGAATGATAAACACCATATTCAGGAGAATGCTACTTCTGGGGAGGGAGGGAAGAGAATGGGATTAGAGAGAAAAACAAAGGAAGCTTCAAATGTATGTCACATTCTATCTCAATAATAGATGAGAGCAGTGGACCTGATAAAATTACCATTTGCCAGATTTGGATGGGGGGAACATGGGGGTAGGGGTTCCCATATGGGGCAGCTCCCGTCACCCTGGATACTGGCTAGAACAAGACTGCACAGCACAGCATCTTTCAGCAGTATAAAGGAACAGAGCTCCTAATGGACAGAAGCCTGGGATCTGTGGAAGGGCAGCTCCTCCCTGTCATTCTCTGGCCTCAGAAAGGGCTGTGGCACCCAGGCAGGTGCTGCAAGGGTAAGTGTATTGAAAACATTCTTGTTTTCACCCAGGCAAGTGCCCTTTGGGGCTAACTGGCAGTCTGCCTGGGTAGAGCTGAATTAAGGTGGACCCTGCCTGGCTCTACTGTTAACACAGTGAGACCTTGACTCCCTGCGGAGAGAGCTGTCCAAAAAGCCCCATTTTTAAGAAAGTCGGGAGTTTCAAAAGCCTAGGGTCCTAAAGCTACCAGCATGCACGCGAGTCTCTCAGAAGGTCATCTCACCCCCAAGTCTTAGCGGAGTGAACCTTCTGAGTTTCCTATCTGTGGATGGGGTAACACCACTCATTTCACCTTGTTGAGAGGATTAGTGATATTATTATCTAAGTATCAACATTTTTTACATTTTTTTGTTAATCCTCAGCCGAGAAAGAGTAGAAAGGAGAGGAAGTTGACAAAGAGAAAGAAACATAGATGTGAAAGGGACACATTGCTTGGTTGCCTCCCACATGTGCCCTGACCAGAGCTGGGATGGAGCCTGCACCGTGGTACGTGCCCTTGACCAGGAATCGAACTCGAGGCCCTTTAGTCTGCAGGCAGATGCTCTAACCACTAAACTAAATCAGCTAGGGTTCAACTTTTTTAAAATATTTTTTTATTGATTTCAGAGAGGAAGGGAGAGGGAGAGAGAAAAAACATCAATGGTGAGAGAGAATCATTGATCAGCTGTCTCCTACTGGGGACTGAGCCTGAAACTGGCGCATATGCCCAGGAACCATGACTTCCTGGTTCATACCTCAATGCTCAACCACTGAGCCACACAGGCCGGGCAATATCAACATTTTAAAAAATGTCAGTCAATCTGATTGGGAATCTTTTAAAAACATGCACTCCACCTCCTTCCTAAACAGGACCAAGGGATATAATTTAACCTTTTCTTGATGACTCAGGGTCACAATTACCAGCAAAGCATCAATTACCTTTTTTTTAAAATTAAATTTATTGGGTGACATTGGTTAATAAGATTATATGTTTCAAGTGTACATGACACACGATCTGTATATGGCATTGTGTGCTCACCACCCAGTCAAATCATCTTCCATCACCAGATATTTGACCCCCTTTACCCTTTACTACTCCCTCACCCTCTTCCCCTCTGGTAACCGCCATTCTGTTGTCTGTGTCTGAGTTTCAGTTTTATATCTCCCATATGAGTGAAATCCTATGGTTCTTAGCTTTTTCTGACTGATTTATTTCACTTAGCATGATACTCTCAAGGTCGATCCACATCATCGCATCAATTATCAAAATGAGGATTTCCCACAAGGGCCCAGGAGTGCCAAGCCATTCCTCCTAAATAAATGACTCCCGACTCTGACATTATTAGGACTGCCTTTTTATAGCCTTTGATCTCCATCCACACTTACTCTCAACGCTTAGTTGCACTGTGGTCATTTTTCCTCTCTTTACACTCTCCTTTGCTGCTTCCTTTCAGCTGTGGGCTTGGAAATAGGATGACACAGCTTATGTACAAAAGTTAAACAGGGTCTGCGGGGGCTGACGTGGAAAGAAATGTAGTAACTTGAGTCCTGGCTGACCTGAGACCTACCTGGCTTTATGCGGATAAGGATGGCTGCTGGGTGGCCAAGTCCTGAATAAGGTAGGAGAGATGTTATGCATTTTATGGGACATGTGATGGGATGAACTATATTCAGAACTATTAAGCACACCCTGCAGTCTGCTTGGGGGCAAAATGCAGCAGGAGTGGGAGGACTGGTCCCTTTCGCTTTTCCAGGCTGACCACAGGTTACCTTCTTAGAATCTTCTATCCTGGGCACTTTCAGACAGGAATAGAACATCTGTGAAGACTGTGAAAATGTCTTTCATTCCTAAGGTTTCATCACACAGTAAGGTTTTAATTATTCAACAAACCATCTATTGGAATCCAGCAAGCACAGGGGATGTAGCAATGTGCAGGATGCATAGAGGCTGCTTGAATACTGGTTCCCTTTTCCTTTCAATAAACACTTGCCATCTATTGCTCAAGAACCTCTGATTCACACACACACACACACACACACACACACACACACACACACAGTCTCAAAGCCTGGTAGTACCTGCAGAGCCCACCTCTCCTCTTGGGATACTATTACCACAGTAAAACTGACTTCCCTACTCTTGCATCCGCTCACTCTCCACCAGACCCTAACAATAATCAAAGCCACCCTCCTCAACCTGTTTCCCAAAGGCTCATGCACAGCACAGCCACCATCGTGTCCCGTATTCAGCCCCACAGTCAGGTCAGCACAGAACAGAAAATCCATTCTTTGAGCTTAAACCAAAGCTCCCTCCCCAGAGGCCAGCAAAGGGGCTCCAAAAGACCCTCTCTCCCTTAGCTTGCATTTCCAGATAGCAACAGCCCATAGGGGCCGGGCTTGACATCCCCCCATCCTTCTCCTCCCTGCCCCCCCCCCCCCCAACTTCCTGGCGCAAAAGCTGGCCTAGTTGAGACCACTAAGCCCAGATCCCTCAGGGCAGGACCCCAGGGCAAGCTCAGCTGCCCTGATTCCTTTCTATTGTTCTACCGTCTGCAGGAGAACAAAGATGAGTCAAGCAGCGTTCCTGCCCTCAGAGAGCTTCTAACCAAAATAAGATGAACACAGCAGAAACCGGTTGCCAAGACCAGCCTTTATCCAGACAGCTAACCCCCAGAGAATGCCAGCATCTCCATACACACCTCCGTACAATCACAGGTTAACTGACCCTGCCCACTGTTCTCTCGTCTATGACAAAACTGTCTGGGGCTGTTCAGGGCCCTCTTTGCAACTTCCTCTGAGGTCAGATCATATCTAGCTTTAGCTGGTCTCCGGGCACAAGTTCCTTCCCCGCAGGGCCCGCCTGGCTGGCCTGCGAGCGCAGCGGGCTCTCCAGGGGAGTGGTCTGGCCCATGACCATTTCCTTGGGCCCCACCCTCCACCACCCCACTTCCGGAGCCGGCAGGGCCCCCAGGAAACAGCTCACCGCAGCCCGTGAGCAGCCCGTGACAGCGGTCTTTTCGATGGGCCCCTCCCTTTGAGGTCCTGGTTCCAGCTGGGAGGGGTAGAACCTCCTCGGGCTGGCAGGTGGAAGCGGGGTGGGAGCTGGGCAGCGCTGAGCAGTCAGGGGGCAGCTAGACGCTGAGATCTCACAGTGTCTGTCTATTCCGTGACTCTACATTCTGGCCCCTGTGGAACCTTCTTAAAACATTTTTCCAGGCTGCCTCTGAGCCTCCATCCCAATCCTCTACCACCTCCACAGGCTCCCTAGAACAGTTCCGCCCTCCCTCTGCCCAGCTCTTCCGCAGCCCTCCCTCATTTCCCACCCCCTTCACCCCCAACCCCCAACCCCCAACCCCCACGCCATCAAACTTATCTACAAGACACTGGGAGAGGGGCTGCGAGCCTTTCCAGCCTGGGGCAGAGTAGAGAAGCCAGAGATTAAGGTGTGAATCAGTCCCTGGTGGAAAACACAGGGAATTCCAGAGCAAGAGAGGATCAGAGCTGCCCCCAACCCAGCCAGTCGCCAGGGCAGACAGCATCCACCTTCCCCCGCACATCTTCACCCACCCAGAGCCTAGGGTCCTGTAGAAAAAGCTGCACTAACTAGGATTTCTATTTTCATCTCCCTCGAATTCCCCATTCCCACCTAATAATTGAAATAAAAAACTCCTCATCTACAGTCTTTAGCATTAAATATCTTAGGCTACCCCTGCAGGATTCTGTTGAGAAATAACAAGACTGTCATTTATTGAACACCTGGATAGGCTTTGCTAAGCACTTAACATCCATCATCTCTTGTTCATTCTCACAATACCGTACGTGGTAAGTATGATGACTAACTCCATTTTACATGTGAGAAACACAGGCACAAAGGAGCTCAGCGCCACAGGGCTAACAGGCTGCCAAGCTGGGATCTGCACACAGGTGCGTCTGAGTTCGCAGTGTGTTGCTTGAAGGTTTTCAAGAAAAGGAAGTCAGAGATGAAGGGAAATACCGCCTTCAGGCATTCTCTCAAACATCCCTCCCTCCAGCTGCTTCCCAGGCCACTCCATCTTAGACATCATCTAAATTCACATCCACCTTCCCGATCATATTTTTCTGCTTATCACTAAAATGCTTTTTTTTTTTTTTAATCCTCACCCAAGGATATGTTTTTGTTGATTTTAGAGAGAAAGGAAGGGGGAGGGAGAGAAACACTGATGTAAGAGAGAAACATCAATTGGTTGCCTCCCTTACACACGGCTGCCCAGGGGTTGGTGATGGACCACTCCTCCTCCCCCGCAACCCTTCTGTACACAGGACTACTCTCCAGCCAACTGAGCCACACTGGCCAGGGCTACAATGCTTTCTAGTTTAATTATTTACCAGGCTTACTGTCAGCTTCCCCCACTAGAAGTCCACTGCATAGGTCAATGATCGTTGCATATTTTGTTCAGCACTGTGTCTCCTGCGTCTAGCATCCGTATATAGTAGGTGCCAAATAAATAACTGTTGAATGAATACATGAATGCTGTAAAACAGAACTAAGAGGCAAGAGTATGGAAGAAAAAGAGAACGATCCAACTATTCAGGGGAAGAAAGGGGGTGAGAAAAGATAGTGCGAGAATCTGGCCAGGGGCCAGTTGGGGGCCCCAACATGAGCCTCCCAGGAGGAAATGAGGGTCTGCCAGGCCCTCTGCGACTCCAGTAGAGGCTTCCTGCTGACAGGAGTGAGTTCCAGCTGCCAGGCCCCAGCCTGAGGGCTTCTGCCAGGGAGGGCGGGCCTGGAACAAAGGCCTACGGACCTGCAGCTGGCCAGAGAGGCGGGCCAGAGCAGCCGCCTGGGCCAGAGGGGCAGCCTGGGATGGGGGGAGGGGGGCAAACGAGGAGCTGAAAACAGCCCTCAGTGCAGCTGGAAAGGCAGCACATTCCCAAAGTGCAGAGTCCCCTGCACCCCCAACACAAGAGAAAATAGCTAGATGGCTCCACAGTTAACCCTGCTAGGTCAGCTCCAGCCTGGGCTTGTAGCAACACTCCAGGCTTGGAGCCAGAGCCTTCACAAGGTTCTGAGGGGGGGGGGGGGGGGCACAGTCCTTTTCCCCTCCAACTCTGGTCATCTCCCAGGCCATGGCCTTTGGCCTCCTCCAGTGTAAACAGTGACCCTGAGATTTGGTGAAACAAATGTTTACTCTGGAGATGAGATACTACAGGCCAAGGGTGTAAACTTTCACCGTTGGCTTCTGGTGTCTACCCTTCCTTGTGGCACATGTGGGACGACCCCAGGAAATTATAAGGCTCTAGAAAGAGCCCCATTTAGCCACAGTGGAGCCCTTTATTTTGTACAGGAATTTATGGAGCACTCGCCACATGTGTGGCTTCACTGGATTCTCACCCCAGCCTCTATGAGGAAGAGCAGGCAAGCACCCCAGGTGGAAACTGAGTAAAAAAGACATGTGACTTGCCCAAGTCATGTGGGGAAAATCACAATTAGAAAGAGTGAGGAAACCTGAGTGCTGGTCCCTATTTGGCCAACAGGGATCAGGCTCAAATCACCTCCCAACTCTGGGCTCTGCTGCCTTCATGTCAATGGAACAGGCCAATTAGAGATGCCTTCCAGCCCAAGAGACTCTATCAGTCTTTGATGGGATGCAGTAGAGACAGAACTAAATCTCGAGCAAAATCCTGTGCTGGACTCCCAGGCTAGAGCTCTTTCCATCCTCCTGCTATAACCACTTGTGTTTTTTTTTTTCCTTAGCTAAGAATTCCTGCCGTGATGGGGCTCTGGATGTGTGTGTGTGTGTGTGTGTGAGAGAGAGAGAGAGAGAGAGAGAGAGAGAGAGAGAGACCTATGCCACTTCTAATAAAAGGCAGTAGAAAGGCCCCCAAGCTCTTACACAAACCCCTCCCTCTGCTTCTTGGTTTGCCCCATACCCAGAATCAGATACCCAGGGAGCCAAGGGATTGCCCAACCCTCCTGAAAAGGGGAGGGGGGCAGCAAAAGTGTTACCAGCAGGTGTGGAAGGAGATGTGGTGTCCCAGGACCGAAGGGAAGGGGTGAATAACAGAGGGAAGGGGTACACCTTCCTCTGGTTCTTACTCCCCGGGTTTTCTGCTGGGGATGGTGGAGGTGAGGTACCCCAGCGAAGTCACTCAGCAGTCCACTCCCCGTCCAGCAGAGTGATTTGCTCAGCAGGGAGCCACTGAGGCTGTGACCACTCTCCCTGCTTATTATTTCTTGAGCAAGGTCAGTGTGATTGGGCTGCGTGCAGAGGCAGGACCGGTGAGACTCTGGGAACCCCAGTCCAGGGTTCCCTGTAGGGTGTTGCAGTCCAGGTCCCCTCCTGGGAGCCCCAGAGCAGGGCACGGTCTCCTTCGTCTGCCGACCGTTTAGAGTGACCTCAGAGATGAAACTCTAACAACTGCCAGTAACACCGTCCCCCCCCCCCCCAGGCCACACCTCTCCAGCCTCCCACCATTACATTTCCCACTTCGTTCTTCCTTTTGTTTTCAAAAGCAGCTCCAAAGAGTGAACGCAGCTACTGAAAAACGTCTTGAAATTTTCAAGTGTGCACGCCTTATCCTAGCTTTCCAACCCAAAGGGCTGCGAATACGGAGCAAATGAGCCAACCCGATTTCAGGGGTGGGTGAGGTCGAGGTAGACGGTGGTTTCCGCTCCGAACACCCCACTCCTGGCACCTACTCTCACTCCACCAGGGCATGAGCTGATTCCCACGAGCCAGCACCGTGTGGCACTATCCGGAGCTCCAGCCTGGGAGTCCGGAACCGGCTGCTGGCGCCTCTCGGGCTCCCAGGACGAGGCGGCTCGGGTCCCTCCCGGGAGATAACGCCCCGCCGCCCCCCCTCTGTCCGGGGCAAGGACCACACCTCGGGCGACCGAGCGCGCAGGGGGGCGGGGAGGGGGGCGCAGCCTCGCGGGCTTCCCGGGCTTCATCCGGAGCCTCTCGGAGCCACCGCGCGCGTTCGCTCCTTTTGTTTCCGGGGTGGGGGCTGGAGGACGGAAAACGTCTCCTTGCAAGAGCCTCCCGCGCTCCAGCCCTGAGCCGGGAGGGTCGCCCTGGAAAGAGCCAAGGCAGCCCGGGGCCCCCCTAGGCCGACCGAGTCCGCGTCCTCACCCGCGTGGGGCTGGGCGGGTGTCCCGGGAAAGTGGGGACCTCGGAGGGACTCCGGGCACTGCCACTCCACCGGCTGCAGCGGCAGAGGGAGAGGGGGCGGCCGAAGGACACTCACCAAGCGGCGGCCGTCCGCCGGGTCCCGCACGCCCGGCGCGCGAGGCTGCCCAGTGCGGCGACGACGCGGGCGCGAGTTTGAACGCCGCTCGCGGAAGGAACCGAGGCTGCCGGCCGCGCCCGCCCACTGCCAGCCCCTGGCGGCCCCCGGGGACTCCGGCCTGCGCGGCTCCCAGCGCCCGGCAGGAAGTCGGGGCCGAGCGGGCTGCAGCGGGAGGGAGGGGAGAGGGAGGGGCGGCCCAGGAATTTTTCCAGTGGGTGGAGCTCGGCCGCTGCAGGAATCCAGCAACTGGCGGCTCGGCGGGGGCCCGGGGAGCTTCGCGGCGCTGCGAGCGGGAGCCGGGGGTGCAGGCTGCGGCGGAGCGCGCGCGGCGGGCGATCACCGCCTGCAGGTGGGCGAGCGCGCGGGCCGCTCCCGGGCAGCCTCCAGGCTCCAAGATGCAAACACGCACGTGGTGGGGTCACCCTGGTGTCACATACCTGATATCACCGCCTCCCGAGAGGGCTCCGGACCCCCCCCAAAACGTCCCCCGTGGCACGCACAGGAAAGGGGGCTTCCGGTTGCGGTCCGATTTGGGGGTCCTGAACCCACCAGAGCTGGTCCGCTCGGCTCTTCTGAGTCCGAGAGGCACGACTTGAATTCCTCCCCGAAACTCGGTTCCCGTGACCCTTTCCTGATGTAAATCCGAGCCTGTGAGAAGCTGACGAGAGATGAAGCCGATTGCTTGGAGGGAGTCCACCACGAGACTGGGGGGGCCGAGGGGGAGATGCAGAACCTACGGCAATAGAGGACCCCGTTTTGTAGCATGGGAAGATACACACCGGAGAGGGGGGAGGGGACAGGGGCAGGCTGGGTTTTGAGCAAGATCGTACATTTGAAAACCCGAAATAATTCAGCAATAAAGGTCCTGGATAAAAGATGCGGTCCCAGCACACGGCTAGAGGGGAGAAGCCCGGCTGGGAGCCTGGAGGAGGTCCTACTGGTTAGGCGTTCAAACCTGTTCCTAAGAAGGAGGGAAGGGACGCTGGGATCAGAACCACTGGTATAGTTGAGATCCGGGGGTAGACAAGTGTGTATAGTCAACGGTACTTAGAGAATTCTTAAAAACAAAACAAGCCTCCCCCCGACCAAAAAAAAAAAAAAGCTGCTCCAGGTACAAGCAAGCTCCAGCAGATTTACTGGGAGGGGAGGGGCGGACGCGGAAGGAAATGGCTTTCAGGTGACTTTGAAACAGGATCCGGGCGGAGGGTGAGGTGAAGACAGCGGGGCTCCTGCCTGCGGGGGAGGAGGTATGCGCTGGGCCTCGCGGGCCCGGGACGCGGACCCACATTCCTCAGGGAGGGAGGGTCTGCGCCTGCCCTGCTGAGCCTGCACCGGCCGACGGGGAAGGTGAGAGTCGAGAACGTGGACGGGGATTCGGAGGTAAACAGCCGCCACGGCTCGACCAGATGCAGCCGGCCGGGCTCCGGGCTGGAGGACACTTGGAGAAGGCCGGGTCCTTCCCTGCCTTCCAGACGGCAGTCCGTCCTCAGGCCTCCGTCTTCTTGGATCCCGCTTTCTTCTCTGCTCACCGGAATCCTACCAGTACCTTCCTGCCCATCTCATATTCCAGCTTCCTGAGAAAGCTGATGATTCAGCTAATCGTTGAGCGCACCCCTTACCCCTCCACCGGGGCGGGAAATAGTGTTAATGACTGTAATAATAACTCATTTAGCGAATGCTTACCATTTGTAGGTACTATGCGATTTACATTGTCTCCCGTCGTCTACACAGCCGCCTAGGGAGCCAGTAACTATCTGTATGCCCATTTTACAGATTGGATAACTGAGGATGGGAGGGATCCAGCAACTTGGCCAAGATTGTGTAACCAACAAAAGGAGTGCAAGATGAAATCCCAGGTAGATCCCACATTGGGTGCTTCCTGTGTGCTAGCCAGCCATTATTCTAAGCCTTTTAAGTGAACAGTTGCAGTCACAGAAAGAGAAGAAACTGAGGAGCCAAGATCACACACGAGTGTGCCAGGCCTGGGATGCATAACGGGACCACTGCTCTTCACCGTCTAGTCTTCTTTTTGATACTCATTATATTCAATTCAGCATTTGATTATAATGTCTTGCATTGTTTTTAATGGTTTTAATGTATATATACATCGAGTTTATTTCCAAAAAAGAGTGTCATGTTTTCTTACAGAAGCACTCAGTAAAGCAATGCTGAATCAAATGAAATAACGCAAACCATTTGGGAGAAACCTACAGTCTCACCTCTAAGAATAAAAACCTGTCTCTGGACCCAGGAGCTGTAGGCTGCAGCTCCTCCATCCACAACTCACAGCCTCTCTCCTTCCTGCCCCTATCCATTCTTGCTTTAGTAGCTTCACTCTCCCTGCTATTAAATAATTTATTGTTATAATAATACCTCGTGCCTCAGTGACGCCTTTAATCCAAGATCTCAAAGAGTTCTTCTTCATAGTACCCCCACTGACATGGGGAGATGGAGGTATTTCCCCCACTTTATGGGTGAGAAAAACCAAGACAACATAGAGTAGAAATGACTCACTATGGAAATCAATGGCGTGGTTTCTTCTCGGGGCCCTTCCCCTCCTCCTTCCAAGCTCTTGGCTGCCAACATGTGCATCAAAATTTCAAATTCCAGAGACAAAGGCCATTGAGTTTTCACAATAAAGGACATTTGCAAACTGTCATTTCAGCTGCTCTATTGTGGTAGACCTCAGGAGTGGGAGGAGATGTAAACATGGTGAAGGTCCCCTGGGACTCTGCATCCAGCCCAGAGAAGGAGCCTCAGCTGGCTGGGGTGGGGAAACGAAGTCCCACACTTGGAGATTTCCTGTCAATTGTGATTTAGCAATGTTTCTCAAAGCGTGAGCCCAAGCAACAAAACTGAACATCATCAGCATTTAAAACCTTTATGCCTCAAAGGACATATCAGGATAGCAAAGAATGGGGAAAATGTTTTGCAAATCATACCCTAATATATAAAAAACCAGAGGCCGTCAGGACTGAAAAACGGGACGGACAAGGGAACAGCAGGCTGCGTGGGGCGACCAGGCCGGCAGGGGGCCCGTGAGGGGCGAGCAGGCAGGCAGGCAGGCAGGCAAGCAGGTGAACAGTTAGGAGCCAGCAGTCCAGGATTGTGAGAGGGATGTCTGACTGCCAGTTGGCAGTCGGAATCCCCCAAGGGGTCCCAGATAGGAGAGGGTGCCAGCTGGGCTGAGGGGACTCCCCCTGTGCATGGATTTTGTGCACTGGGACTCTAGTATCTAATAAGAGACTTTATTTAAAACATGTCAAGAATTCCTACAACTCAATAATAAAAAGGCAAATAACCCAATTTAAAAATGGGCAAAGGATCTGAATAGACATTTCTCCAAAGAAGATATACAAATGGCCAATAAGTACATGAAAACATGTTCAGCATCATTAGCCTCTATGAAAATGCATATTTAAAAAAAACAATGAAATATCACTTCAAATCCTTTAGGATGGTTAAAACAAAAACATAATAATGGTTAATGAGAACATGAGGAAATTAGAACTCTCATACACCGATGATGAATGAACTTTGGAAAACAGCTTGGCAGTTCCTGAAAAGGTTAGACATACAACCCAGCAATTCCACTCCTAGGTATTTGCACAAGAGAAATAAAAACATCTGTCCAGGCCCTAGCTGGTTTGGATCAGTGGATAGAGCATCCGCCTGCAAACTGAAGGGTCCCAGGTTCAATTCCAGTCAAGGGCACATGCCCAGGTTTCGGGCTCAATCCCCAACTAAGGAGGCAGCTGATCAATGATTCTCATCATTGATGTTTCTATCTCTCCCTCTTCCTCTCTGAAATCAATCCTATCTAATAAAAGACAAAAAGGGTAATTGACCGTACCTTCGCCATGCTTCCCATTGGCTAATCAGGGCGATACTCAAATTAACTGCCAACAAAGATGGCTGTTAATTTGCATACGTAGATGCCAAGCAACAGAGCGAAGCCAGCTGGCCCCGGGCAGGAGCAGCGAGCAAAGGCCGGCGTGGCGAGCAAAGAGCAAAGAGGGAAGCCTGCTGCCCCGGCCTCTGCCGCCCCCAGGGCCCACGTGCGGTGAGCGAGGAGCAAAGCCCCTCACCCGCCGCGCCGGCCCCTCCCAGCAAAGAGTGAAGGCCTGGGTTCCAGGCACTGGAGGAAAACTGGTGCCAGCAGCCAGGGGAAGGGGCCCCCGTGGGGCCCCAGACTGTGAGAGGGCACAGGCCGGGCTGAGGGACCCACCCGAGTGCACAAATTTTTGTGCACCGGGCCTCTAGTAAAAATATATTAAAAGAAGAAAAATAGCCCTGGCCGGTTTGGCTCAGTGGATAGAGCATAGGACTGCAGACTCAAGGGTCCCGGTTCGATTCCTGTCAAGGGCATGTACCTTGGTTGCGGGCACATCCCCAGTGGGGAGTGTGCAGGAGGCAGCTGATCGATGTTTCTCTCTCATTGATGTTTCTAACTCTCTATTCCTCTCCCTTCCTCTCTGTAAAAAATCAATAAAATATATTTTTAAAAAAAGAAGAAAAATAAAACATCTGCCCACACAAAACCTTATACATGAATGTTCATAGTAGCGTTATTCATAATAGCCAAAAGGTAGAAACAAGCCAAATGTCCTTCAGCTGATAAACAGAATGTATATCCATACAATGGACTATTATTCAGTCATTAGAGGAATGAAGTGCTGATTCCTACTACAACATAGGTGAACTTTAAAGAGGTTATGCTAAGTGAAAGAAGCCAGTCACAAAGGACTGCACATGTCTGACTGATCCCATTTATGAACTGTCCAGAACAGGCAAATCTTAACAAAAAGATTACAGCTGGGGAGTTTGAAAGAAAAGGGGAATGACTGCTAACAGGTTTGGGGTTTCTTTTAGGAGTAATACAATACTAAAAATATTGACTATGCTAATGGATGAATTGTGTGGTATGTAAAATATATCTCAATAAATCTGTTATTTTTTTAGGAAGTGTGGCTCAGTTGGTTGGAGCATCATCCCATACAATGAAAAGGCTATGGGTTCAATTCCCGGTCAGAGCACATACGCAGGTTTCAGGTTTGATGCCCCAGGGGGCACCTGTGGGAGGCAACTGATCGAGGTTTCTCTCGCATCTATGTTTCTCTTTCTCATTCTCTTCTTCTCTCATTCTCTCTCTCCCTTCCTCTCTCTAAAAAAAAAAAAAAAAAAAAAAATTAAAAAAAGATTATTTCTTTAAAAAAAAAAGGTAAAAATGTGTGGGTCACTCCCACCTGTTCCAGAGTTACCCAGTCTACTTGTAAACAGAATCCTATCAGAACCCAAGTCTGCATTTCCCCGGAGCACACTGAACGAAGTTCAATGTAATGTATGCCTTACAAGATATTGATTCAGAGCCTTGTGGCCCCCGGGCTTTCTGAAATGAATAAAATGAAATGTCTGTAACCAACTCTGAGAGGGCACTGACCTCAGAGGTGGGGTGAGGGTGGGAGTCCCATTCCTTATCAATAGCTTTTTTCTCCCAGTTTGGACTCCATAGTGTCAGAAAAATCTGACATCAGAAAGGGGAAGAAGATGTGGGAGGAGGGAAGGGAAGACTTCCCTCCTTACTGCATTCAGGCTGCCAGCCACTGCCTGAGGAGCCCTTGAAGGAAATGAGCTGTTTGTTTGAGTTTTTGTCTGTAACAGAAACCTTTGCCAATCACTTGTGGTTTTTCAAGAACCTGGGAACCACGTGTGAACCATTTCTGGAGATCACTTATGTTCACCTTCGTTATCAGAAGATAAAGGGACGGTGTATCAGCATTTACAACACCTGAGAGCAGGAAGTTGAAACTAAGACGTCAGCCTTTGAGACGATGAAATAAGCTTTTTCATCTCTGACTTCTAGCCTTTGGGCCGGACATTTTTTCTGTTTGCACCACCAGCTGTACTAGTAGATGGATGAAGTGTGACATGAAACAGTTCAGCTTTACCCAGCTTAATGGTAACGTGAAAGATCTTCTGGGGTGGGTTTAGAAATTATGGGCTGAAATGATGTTGCCTGTGTACCTCATTTATCACTGTCAGTAATATCCCAATGTCAGGAGGCTTTCCACTTCTACCTGAGATTTTCAGACACGAGTATTTGTAAGAATCACCTGGAAAGTTTCTGACTCAGGACTCTGCCTGTTTAATAGTAAGTGATTCATAGGCAAGAGAGATCCAGCCACAGACCACACTTTGAAAAACACTGGCCTGAATTCTGCCTTGTGTCTCTTTTCCCCTCCTGGTGCTTCCTCTTCCTCCCCTGAAACAGGACTCAAAATAAAAACCCTGCAATCCCTCCCACGGCTCCAAAGATAAAAGGGCCTGGCTCATACTGCTGGATAAGTACGGCTATTATAGTTAACCAGATGGAAGAGTTCCACCATGATTCATTTGAAAGACTTAATCTTCTTCAACACCTTGGTGATCAGCAGGGTGGGTACACCCACCCAGGACTGTACTGTAACCCTCAGAAAACAAATTAACGAGAGCTTAATGGGAGGTAATTGCCCAGTTACTTGCAGACGAGGCAGTTCTTCCAGGCTGTAATTTCGATTGTTGATGTTTTCTTCCTAACTGGGGCCCACGGGTTCCCAGCCCTGACTTCTCTATCTCGTCGTCGGGGAAGAGGACAGAGCAGCTGTGCCAAGGAACCAGCGGGGCCCAGATCTGCAGACCCTTCCTTTGGTTTCTGTGCCAGACCCTAGAGGAAACATGGGTTGGCTGTAACCAGATTAGGGCAACTGGGACCAAGTCCGTCTAGTTTCTGAAGTCACTAGCATCCCCTCCAGGGGGAATGAGGAATTGACCCAAGGTGAATGGGGTTAACTGTTTACCTGAGCAGTGAGCAGGCTCACACACCCCACCAGTCCCCTCCTATTCTTGGCTGCCAGGCACTCCCATCAAAACCTCACATCTCCCCATGTGTGGTGCTTTGTGGAGGTCGCCGGGTTCACTCCTTTTTCACTCTTTTGCTATGTAACTGCCTTCCTCCCCGTCTTAGAGGAATCCCAGCGTCTCTTGCAATCTTAGAAACCTTGGATTCTACCATCTTAAGAAACCCCAAATTGGACCTTTCAGCTACAACAAGCTCTCTTTTCATCTCCAAGCTTGCCTAGAGAGGAAAGCCTGTGTTCATAACCCCCGATGCTATGATCCAAGTACCCTTATCCCAGGCCTGCGGTTGTCCTGCCAGGCAGATTATGGGGACAGCTAAGTGCTCCATCAGCGTTCTCACTCCATCCTCCTGTTACCAGAAAGGGGACCTGGCCCTAGTGGGTCTGCTTAGGGCCAACCGGATAGTGTAGATTCTTGACTTGGTGCAGGAAAAATTTCACAACATGAGTCCAGGTGAATTTTACTTTATTTTTGTTTTATTTTTATTGATTTCAGAGAAGGAGAGAGAGAAACATCAATAATGAGAATCATCGATAGGCTGCCTCCTGCACACCTCCTACTGGGGATCAAGCCCGCAATCCGGGCATCTGCCCAGACGGGGAATTGAACTGTGACCTACTGGTTCATAGGTTCACACTCAGCTATTGAGCCACACTAGCCAGACAAGTCCAGGTGAATTTTAGAGGACATTTATTAAAGCTGGGGACAGTGAGCCCTAACCAGTTTGGCTCAGTAGTTAGAGCATCAGTCCATGGACCGAAGGGTCAAGGGATGTGCCTCAGTTGCAGGCTCAACCCCAGCCTGCGTGAGTGGAGGAGGCAAACAATCCTTATGTCTCTCACATCGTTTCTCTCTCTCATCCTCCTCCTCCTCCTCCCTCCCTTCAACTCTCTCTAAAATCAATGGAAAAATGTCCTCCAATGAGGATATTTAAAAAACAACTTTTTTTTAAAGCTGGGGACAGTGAAACAAGGAAGGCCTACAGAATAACTAGGTGAGGAAATGGGCCTAGGCTGGTCTGCTTTAGGTCACTAAGAAGCCACAGAAGGCCCTGGCCGGGCAGCTCAGTTGGTTAGAGCATTGTCCAAAGTTGTTGGTTTGATTCCCAGTCAGGGCACATACAAGAAGCAACCAATGAATGCATAAATAAGTGAAACAAACAAAAAAAAGTCAAAGGAAAGGGGGCCTTGGGGACTGGGTCAGGGGACTTGCCCAGGACAAGCTGCCCAGGCCCATCGCTGCCCTGGTAGCAAGCCTGGTGGGGCCCCTTAGAGTTTAGGACAGTGATGGCGAACCTTTTGAGCTCGGCATGTCAGCATTTTGAAAAACCCTAACTTAACTCTGGTGCCGTGTCACATATAGAAATTTTTTGATATTTGCAACCATAGTAAAACAAAGACTTATATTTTTTATATTTATTTTATATATTTAAATGCCATTTAACAAAGAAAAATCAACCAAAAAAATGAGTTCACGTGTCACCTCTGACACCCGTGTCATAGGTTCCCCATCACTGGTTTAGGAGATGCATGCTTGTGAGGGAAGGAGAGGGGGATGGGAAGGAGAAAGGTGAGGGTATACTGGAGGGAGAGCAGAGATAGTGCACCTTGACCTTCCTTTTCAGGGTGTTTAAAGGCTGGGCATTTAAGAGAAGTCTTAGAGGAGGATCAACAGGAAATTCATCAGCTTTATGCTCATGTACCAATGCAATTCTTTTAACTTCCTCTGTGCTTGGGTGTGGTTGGCAAATAGCATTAATTGGATTTCTGTTATCTGTCTCCCTGCATAGGGTGATTTACGCTATTTACCCTCTGGTTGGGGAGAAGTGCAAACCATTTACTCTTAAGTGCCCCTAGTTTAGGGGAGATAGGATTTACTAGATGGCTGCAAACTGCTTAACTGTCTCAGTGTCCCTATTCTGCTTGTCCTGTCTTACTAGCCTGGCTCACCCTCACCAATCCTTTGAAGCAATTAACAGTTCTCTCCCATTTTACAGATGAGAAGAACATCAAGTCTCAGAGAGGCCAAGTCACATGTCCCAGGTCATGTGGCTCTTTAACGGCAAACTCGAGACATGTGCAGGCCCTCTGCAGCCTGAACTCGTGCTCTTACCCAGCATCCGGCCACCAAAATTCCCCATCCCAGATTCCTAGGAGCAGATAGACCTGAGCAGAGGAAGTGAGAGCAACTTAACCAAATCAAACCCAAGAAATATTCCCACCCCACTCTGCCCAACCAAGCCAGTGTGAATTGTTTTGCAACTCACCAGAAAGTCTTATGGGCTCACAAGTTTGTTCCTGGGGCTGGTAAATAGAATAATAGGAAGAAAAGTGTTGTAGGCAGCCTGAATGGCACCAGGTGTGAGACCCCTGGGGTCAGAACTGAACCTGGGGTTCAGCAATCTCGGCACTTGAGTTCCAGCTAGGAAAAAAATCTTATAGACTCAATCTATAAGAGCACATTTATTTGGAAAACCATTATGGACGAAAGGGAGTCTTTCAAACTCAAACACCTAAAGTAACCACAGAGATGGTCTGAAATTAAACTTTAACTAAAGCAGTTATGGTGGGCAGGTATGGTGGGAAGATACCTAGGCCGGTATCTTCACTGACAAGGTCAACCTTTACCTTAACTGAGCTTATCTGTCTTTTTGCATCTATGATAACATATCCTTGAAATGTCTGGGTAACTTGTAACTTCCCTATTTCTGGACCCCTTGGGGCACAACCTAATGTGCCTGCGCACCAGGACAGATACCACAAATTCCTTCATTATCATGTTAATTGTTCCTGCACCCACCTAAGAATGTGTCTATCATTTTACTTCTTATCCAGTCGCAGAGGTTTCCTGGCTTTGCTTTCTCCCACCTCTCTAGTCTATCACCAATGGATTTCATGTAACCCACCTAAACCCCCTCCTTTGATTGCAACGTATACAAATAGATGAGAAACCGCCGTTCTCTGGAGCACTATCCCAATCCCAATGTTGCTTCCCGGCAATTTTGGACAGTTTGGCTCAAATAAACTCACAAAAATTCTTTATAGGTTTGAATGTTTTTTACGTTAAGACCACAGAGGAAGAAGTAATTTGTTGAAGAAATGGGTTTAGAAAACAAGTTATAGAGGTAA
Organism: Myotis myotis; assembly: GCF_014108235.1. Classification (NCBI taxonomy): domain Eukaryota; kingdom Metazoa; phylum Chordata; class Mammalia; order Chiroptera; family Vespertilionidae; genus Myotis; species Myotis myotis. The sequence continues at coordinate 195,934,746 of NW_023416313.1, read as the reverse complement.
AGGAAGGGTCCTCGGAGCTTGGGAGTGAGGAAGGTAATAAGGAAACTGGAGGAGGGGGAAGGGAGGGGAGAGAAAAGGGAAGGGGAGGGGAGAGGAGGAGAGGGAGAAGAGGAAAGGGAAAGGCTTGGGTGTGTTCCCAGGAGGGAGATTGCCTTGGGTCCAAATCCTAAGGATTTTAAGGGTGAGATTTTAGGGGAAGTCCCAGGGGAAGGTCGCAATAGAATATTCAGCAGCTTTCCTGGTGTGTCCAGGTCTCCACTGATTGGTTGGTCAGCACCAGGTCAGGGGTCATTATTCAATGCAGCTGGTCCCGAGGTCAGTGTTGGTGTCACTGGTGGTATCGCTTGTCTGGTTTTGCCGCTTTTCTGGGCCTGGATCTGAAATGTAACTGAGGCCTAGATGTTATCTCTAGGAAAGAAAGGTCAGAGGGTCCAAATCGCATGACCAACCATATGCTGCTAAGCGGGGAAAGGCCCCGTGGGGGCGAGGTGCCACCCTACCATTGTCCTTGGCCAGACACCTGGAGCTTTTCTGCCTGGTGACCTCTGTACCTGGCCCATCATCCTAGCTCTGCTCCTGCCTAACTGCCTACCACACAAGGGAGAATGTGTTCAGGGTCACAAAGCTGATGAGAGAGGAAAAAAGCAAGTCTGTAAATATTTGTGACATTTCAGCCAGACAGCTATAAAAGGTAAGGCAGGGCCTTTGCCTAGCAACCACAGACTTTTGAGTCCGAATCATAGTTCCCAAGAAATAGTCCTGCTGCTAGAACTCAGAACATCCTGTCCCGCCTGCCCCTGGGAGACACGGAGGGAGCAAAGCTGTGGTTTACCAAGTGCTGCTGAAAGGAGTGGGCGTTGGCCTCCTGCTGGCTCAGAGACTCCTGTAGAGTTGCCTCCAGAACCTTCCTCAGCCACAGATGCCAGGGGTGCCACCCCTCCTCACAGCCGCTGTTTCCCTGGCAATGCTCCCGCGCCCTCCCCCAGCTCGCCTGCACCCCTGTGGAAAGGCAAGGCCCTCCATCCTGGCCAGAGGGCTTTGCAGTGCCCCTGGAAGCAGGGAGCTGCTAAGAGCACAGGCTTTTGAGTCAACACACCTGAATGCTAGGGAAGCCATTTAATCGCTCTGTGCCTCAGTTTCCTCATTTGAATTGGGGTAAGTAATAGTACCTATCTCATAGGGTATTACTCAGGAATACGTGAGAAAATATTTGAAAGGTACTTAGCACAGCTCCTAGTCCGCAGAAAGAGGTAACGAGTAACAAAAGTTTTTATTTCTGCTTCCAAGTGTTAAGTTCCCAAGCCCCACCTCAACATCCTAGTTTCGCTAATGCCTCACCATGCCAATGAATCTTCTAACTGGAGGAGGCCCTAGAAGTCACCTAGTATTAGAATATTTCTCTCTAGGTAATTTTCACACACACACATTTGCTGAGATAATATCAGTAAAGCAGCACGTGCCTGGGATACAGTCAATGCTTAATAAGTGTTAGGGTTTGTGATAGTTACTTTTATGTGTCAACTTGACTGGATCACCGGACGCCCAGATATCTAGTTAAATTTGGGGTGTGTCTGTGAGGGTGTCTCCAGGAAAGATTAGCATTTAATTGGTAGACTGAGTGAAGCCAATGGCCCTCCCCAATCCATCGAGGGCCTGCATAGAACCAAAAGGTGGAGGGAAAATTGGTCTGACCGAGCTGTGATGTCAGTTTTCTGCTGCCCGTAGCACCCTGGGTCTGAGGCCTCAGACTCAGCCTGGAATCTGCCACATGGCTCTGTGGCTCTCCGGCCCTCGAACTGCACCCCAGGCTCTCCTGGGTCTCCAGCTTACATATGGCAGATCATGGGACTGCTCAGCCTCCATAACCATATGAGTCAATACCTCATAATAATAAATATAAAATAAGATTAAATAGATAGGTAGGCATACAGATACCCTATTGGTTCTGTTGCTCTGCAGAACCCTAATACAGGGTTTTGTCGTTATTTGTCTAAGTAGGAATTTACTGAGTATTTATCCATCCATCCATCTGTTCATCCAGTAGTCACTTATTGAGTGTCCTGGTTTTTGGACGACGTGAGAGGTGGCCTTGCCCCCATGAGGGAAATGTATAACCAAATGAAAAAGAGAGAAGCCAGAAGACAAGCAGAGAACAGCTGAGGACCTAACTGAATAGTTTTCTTTTGCTCTCAGATGTGACAATGATCACACCTGAAGGGAGGAAAGAGATTCTCTCCCTCATGATGTATGACTCAAGAATGCATATATTCAAATAATGTTGGCTTTCAAAGAATGAGGATATGTGCTTATGTCAAATATCTTCTCATCACTCAAAAGGCCTTTAAATTATTATAACAGCTTCAATGCTGGCAAATCCTGGGCTTTCAAGGCTGGGGGAGTATGTTTGGCAAATAGCCGAATACCATTCTGACCCAAGTCTGGTGGAAAGTACAACTCTAGCTGCATTGAAATGGACTGAGAGTGAGGTGTGACCGTGGCGTGAGGACGCTAGTTTCTCCCATGTGGCTCTTGAGCCAGCTCTGAAGGTATTTCCACAGAGGAGCTGGTTCAGACCTGAGCCTGTCCTCACCCCACGCCCACTCTTCCCCTGGGGAGTTGGAAGAAGCCTGAGACACAGCGCCACTTCTCTCCTCCACTCTCCTGGGTGACCCACAAAAGCTTCCTGCAGGCCTCAGCCATCAGGCAAAGGTCGACATTCTCACCTCTTCTCCACACTCTTCCCCTGTCCCTCCTCTTCCTCCCTCCTCCCTCCTGATGTGAAACAGAGTCCTTTGGTCAGAGACCAGGTACTTGGCTAGAGGAATGCATCCCCGACACTGACATCGAGCGCTCACTTCCCACTGAGAGGAGCTGCAGGGGGACCTGAGTGTCACACTGGTTTCCACAGGTTTCTAACCCACACACATCCACTGAGGTTCTGTTTTGTGCCAGGCATTATGCCGGCTCCTGTCAGGGACACAAAAGCATCAGATCCCATTCCAACTGCAAATATATAACGAGCCATTCCAAACAATGAAAGCAGACATGATATTAGATGTTTTTCGTCCTTGGGTAATATAATAAGTACTGAAAGCCAGAGGGTAGAGGCTGGGGTGGTCAGGGAAGACTTCTTGGAGGAGCTAGGATCTAACAGGGTCTTTTACTTTTAATTAAAATTTTTAATTTTGACATTATTGTAGGTATCTCCCTCCCCCACCCCCTTTGCCCACCTCCCCCCGCCCCCATCTAACAGGGTCTTGAGAGAGTGGGAGACTTTGGGAGAGCTGAAGAGGAGGGGGAATAGCAGAAGCAGAAAACAGCGCTGGGAGGGCGGGTCTCTGGTGTTTGTGAGCCTCTGGTTCGTGTCTCTTTCCAGGCGCGTCATTCCTTGCAGGTGTCTTAGCATGACTGGAACTTGGTCTTCAAACAGAGGCTTTCCCCTCCCAAACATTCAGACCGAATGGCTCTATATTAGTTAAGATTCTGTTGATTGCGCGTGACAGAGAGCGTCAATACAAACCAGTTTAAGCAGTGAAGGCTTTAAATGCCCCGGGGAAGGCGGGAAGGCCGTGCTGCCCTATTCTAGAAGCCTCATCCTCTGTTTCAGTCTTCCCAGATAGACACGTCCGTCCCCACTTCTTCCCACCCCTAACGGCCAGCCTCTTTTCACAGGCAAACGACTAATGGCCAAGAGAGCCTGTGTACAGGCAACAGCTCTCTCTCTCCAGGACCCTGCAGCAGGGTTAGTAACCGGAGAAACATCCAAGGAGATGTGCTGTTTTAGGAGAGAGATCTGGATCGGAAGACCAGGTGAGGCTGGGACCCCCTGAAAAATGCGTGCAGTGGATTTGGTGGTGAGCAGAACAGAACCCCTGCTGCAGGCTCAGCTCCCTGAAAGGGTGGGGTGGCAGCTTCAGGACGGTGGGTGGCAACCTCAGGAAAAGCAAGACTTCTGAGCCCAAGGCCGTCCTGGACTCAACATTGAGTGAGGACTGAGGCGTTTATTTCCACTTTGCTCAGGCTCTGCTTTTGAATTCTCAGTCGGCAGCACAGTCTGGGGTCCCAGACTAGGGAGCAGCAGCTTCCAGTCTCTCCAGATAGGAATCATAAAGAAGAGAGAGGGGGCTGAGGGCAGTGCCATCCGACTGACCTTCCTGTGATGGTGGGAATCTTCTAGACCGCAGTGTCCACCGCAGGAGCCACTGGCCACCTGTGGCTCCTGGGAACTTGCAATGTGGCTAGTGCGATGGAGGAACTGAAGTTTTAATTTTATTTCTTTTTTTAAACATATTTTATTGATTTCTTACAGAGAGGAAGAGAGAGAGATAGAGAGTTAGAAACATCGATGAGAGAGAAACATCGATCAGCTGCCTCCTGCACACCTCCTACTGGGGATGTGCCCGCAACCAAGGCACATGCCCTTGACCGGAATCGAACCCGGGACCCTTCAGTCTGCAGGCCGTTGCTCTATCCACTGAGCCAAACCGGTCAGGGCTTAATTTTATTTCATTGAATTTCCATTCCAATAGCCACGTGTGGTTGGTGGCTCTGTGTTAGACACCGAGCCTTAGAGAACATCCTTCCTCCACCATCTCCGGGCTTGGGGGGCGGGGGGGGGGGGGGAGACAGGATAAATTGGAATGGAGTGTCCCCATCAACCGTCTACATCAGGAAAGGCAGATGGTGTAGAATGGGAAGCAGGGAAGACCCCTGGGGTCAACCTCCTTCCTAAACACAGACCTCAGCTGCCCGAACGCTGGCAACTGTCAGCACCCAGCCTCTCCCTCTGAGAGCCGCGGCCTCTGAAGAGGACCTCACACAGGGGCATCTGAGGCTACCAGGTGTCCCCAAAGCCACAGTACAGTGAGGAAGGAAGTAACTTCCACGCCTCCCCGTAGCCCAATGAGGAGCACCCCCGCCCCCGCCAACCCCGTGATTTTGGAGATCCCATATCCCACACTCCCCCGTCACCGTGGGAAGTATCTCACGCTGTGCCTGAGGACCCCAGCTCAAAGGTCTGTGAGTGACCAGGTCCCGTGGGATTTCAGTTCCACATGTGTTGACTGAGTGCCTCCCGGATCATCAGAGGAAAAGCTGAACTTAAATGATTTCCTGTCCAAGAACAATCTGTCACCTAACACAGTGGGAAGCCATCCAGGCCAGCCAGCAGGAGTGACAGGGCTCCACCCACAGCCTGCAGCCTGAAAGGGATCTGCTGGGCCCGGGGAGCTCAGTTGGTTAGAGCGTCATCCCAATACACCAAGTTGCAGATTAACCAATGAATGCATAAGTACGTGGAACAGCAAAGTGATCTCCCTCTCTCTCTCTCTCCCTCTCTCTCTCTCTCAAAAATAAAAATAAATAAAATCAGGGCAGATTTGGGGAAATACCTTCCTAAATAAAGTAAAACTGTTGCTAATACGGGAAGGCCCCCTGTGATCCATCCAAATAAAATCTTCCCACCTGGGCAGCCTCTATAATTGAGAATTCACTCCTTTGCATTAAGCAAAACCCTCCCCATGTGTCATCTGATATTCAAGTCGTCCTGGGAGGGCCACCCATTAAGTGGCTGACACCTGGGTGCAACCCCGTGTTATCAGATGGCTGCTTTCCCGTGTGGCAGGAAGGGTGAGCCAGCTTTGGTTCTCATAAGGACGGGCCCAAGGCAGCTGCCGTGGCCCAGGCCAGCCCTGCCTGGAAGGGGAGTGGGTGGCAGCTAAGCTTTCCTCACTGTATGACTCCCATGGTCACTCGTGACCAAAGCACTTCTCCAAGGCCGTGAGGCTGGTGGTCGGCATCAGCAGCATCCGCCACCCCAACCCAGACCCCAGGCCCTCACCTGCCCAGAGTGTGTGAGGAAAGGAGGCGACAGGTAGAGAGATAACCATTTGTGCATTATTTGCTCTGTGTCCGTCTCCACCATATGACTGCAGGCTCCATGAGGGCCGGGCCTGCCCTGGCTTGACTGCACTGGGTCCTCCTCCCCGCGCAGTGCGTGGCGGGTCACGTGTGTCCGGTGACTGCCTGTTGACTACATGCAGCAACAGGCGAGCGCATGAGCACTGTGCTCTTTGGTTGGCAAACGCCCTTCTCCTCAGCACGTCTCCAACTTATTCGTCACTGTCCTTCCACATGCAGGCAGTGCTGGCTCATCCCCCGTGGACTGAATCCAATGGAAGCGCAAAGGGTTGTCTCTTCAGCCACAGCCCGGTCTCTTGGGTTGGTGTAGGGCACTGGTGCCCTCCAGTAGGTGTGGTCTTGCCCATCGGACTTCTCGCAGCCCGAGGTTGTAGAAGTGGGTGCCTTGCCGAAACCAGTTTGGCTCAGTGGATAGAGCACCGGCCTGCGGACTGAAAGGTCCCAGGTTCGATTCCGGTCAAGGGCATGTACCTGGGTTGCGGGCACATCCCCAGTAGGGGGTGTGCAGGAGGCAGCTGATTGATGTTTCTCTCTCATCGATGTTTCTAACTCTCTATCTCTCTCCCTTCCTCTCTGTAAAAAATCAATAAAATATATTTTAAAAAAAAGAAGAAGTGGGTGCCTATGGAAGAGGAAGAGTGGCCCATGTGCCAGGAAAAGCAGCTTTTGGTGTCCATTTTGCAACCTTTACAGTATTCATGGCCATGTTCACACCCGTGGGAAATATGTCTGTACAAGATTTTCCACTGCGTCTTGGTTTGAAATAGCAGAAGACTGGAAACAACCTGCATGTCCCACCCATGTGGGTGCCTCCGTGTAATGGAATTCAAAGCAGCTCTAGAGGAGCGAGGAAGCCCTTAATGCGCTGATTTGGAGCACCCTCCAAGGCACATTAAGTGAGAAAAGTAAAGCACAGAGCAGCATGGACAGTACATGGTACCTGTGGCAAAAAGGGAGAAAAATAGTACATGCATATATAGTTATTCATGTATGTAAAAATCTCTCTGAAAAAAATGTAAGACTCTGGTAACCCTGGTGGTGGGAAGGAGGGTAGTGGTGGGCATAGGGAGGAGGGAGACCTCTCCGTATACCCTTTTCTGCCTTTTGAGTTATGAGTCATGTGACTGTTACTTAATTTAACAATTGAATTTTGAAATAAATAATAACTGCCCCTTTGATGCCAGGCTATATCTTTCAAATCTGTTATCTAGTGTTAGCACAGCTCCGTGAAATGGGTAACATACCCCCATTTTCCAAATAAGAAAATGAGCTTGGGCGAAATAAGGCAAGTGCCTCAGCTCACACAACCATGAAGTGGTCAGGCAGGCTTCCTGCCCCCCCCGCCCCCACCCCCCGCCCCCAGCTCTCTCTGAGGCCCCTCTGTCTCAGCTTTCATTCTCCCAGCAAGACCAATGGGTGCTTTATCCCAGGGGCCCGATTTATAAGCCCAGCAAGGAGCCGACTCAAGGAAGTCCCTGTTAGGCACAGCAGTGCCCTGGTCAGGGAGGTTCTGGGAGCCTGTATGAGGCCGTGTGTGTGTGTGTGTGTGTGTGTGTGTGTGTGTGTGTGTGTGTGTCAGTATTATCGTTATGAGTGTATAAGCCTCTGTGAAAGTGTGTGAGCATGTGACTATGACTTATAAAGGGTGTGGGTATATGTGAATATGTGTGTAAAGCGTGGTTATGTGAATATTTGTGAGTCTGTAAAGTGTGTGTGAACATGTGTATGCGGTTGTGTGTGAGCATGTGTGTGTGTAACTGTGTAACATGTGTATGAGTGTATGCACTGAGGCCCGGGAGGCCTGACATGGAGAAAACCAATCACGGAGGTGGGCAAGAAGCTAAGGAGACAGAAAGTTGACCAGGAGGCCCTGGGGTGGGGTACAGGAGTGGGAAGAGGAGACTGGGACAGGTAGGGGTGGAGCTGGGAGGGGAAGCCAGGATAGAAGACCTGGGGCTGTGGCTGGCCAGGCAGCTAGAAGACCATGGTGCGTGGGGGCTGAAAGTCCTCAGGCCCTTATTCCTCAGGCCAGGGGCTTAGGAAGCCCCGAATCACACACACACATTCCCTTTCCCTGGCCCTGCCTACACCAGGTGAGTGGGGACTTGCTATGGTAGGTGAGACCCAGCAGAAGCGGTAACTAACCAGGCGGGATAACCTGGGTGTTGATGCAGGTACAGATGGAAGAGTCCACATTGCAGCTGGCAAGCTGCTCCCCCCCACCCCCCTCACCCACACACACCCACTCCCATGCTCCATAAATAGTCCTCCTGCCCCAAATGCCAGAGATAGACCCACAGGCCCCTGCCCCCACCTCACTCAGACTGCAGAGAGGACTGGGGCTGAAAGGGCGGTGGAGAAGGATGCATCTGGGAAGGACACAGGGACGGCAAGGGAAATGGGGTGTTTTAAGAACAGTCAGTGTGGCTGTGTGCAAACTGCTGTGCTCAGAGGGCTGTGTCTGCACTGCGGGCTGTTCCTCTTCCTGGTGGAGCGCCTGGCACCCTCCATGCCTCACCTGGACCAGATGTGCCACTGTCTCCATGGGGTCCAGATGTTAATGGGGCAGTCCAGCCTCTGTCCTGACCATAGCTGTGTGTGTGTGTGTGTGTGTGTGTGTATCATGTGAGCAAATGAAAGAGGTCCTGAAAAGGGATTTTCTTACCCTGGGAGCTGAAGGAAGCGTTATCTCCTCTCAATACTCCTAAGAAACCCTGGGCCACCAGAATGTTAAGCAGGGAAGGGTGTTTTTGTGGGATGAATTGTGCGCCCCCCAACCCCCCAAAAAAGAGTTGTTGAAGTCCTAACCCTCAGAACCTGTAAATGTGACTTTATTTGGAAATAAGACCTTTGCAGGTGATCAAATTCAAATAAGGTCATTAGAGTTGACGGGGATGGAAACACAGCACAGGGAACATAGTCAATACTGTTGTCATAACTATGTGTGGTGCCAGGTGGGTACTGGAAATATCGGGGGGGGGGGGGGTGCACTTTGTAAAGTATATGATTATCTAACACTACGCGATACACCTGAAACTAATATAAAATAATACTGAACATAAACATGTTTTAAACAAACAAAAAATAACAATAATAAAAAGTGACATGAAAAAAAATGAAAAAGGACTGAGTTTGACTCCCAGCTGCACCGGGTACTGGCTTCGCCATCCCGGGTGAGACACTCAAATCCTTATGACCTAATTCAACACAATGGGTGTCCTAATAATCAGGGGAAATTTGGACACAGAGGCAGACACGCACACAGGAAGGACCACATGAAGATTGCCAGCAAACTACCAGAAGCCGGGCGAGAGGCCTGGGCGGATCCTGCCCTCACGGCCTTCAAGAGGAACCAGCCCTATCGATGCCTTGATCTTGGACTTCAAGCCTCCAGAACTGTGAAACAGTAGATGCCTGTTGTTCTAGGCCACCCAGTTTTGGGTACTTTGTTGGGGCAGCCCTGGGAAACTAACCAGGCACCGGGACACAACAGTCAAGCAGGAGAACTTGAACTCAGTCAGGACTGAATTTGCACCCCCCAAAAAAAGAGTTGTTGAAGTCCTAACCCTCAGAACCTGTAAATGTGACTTTATTTGGAAATAAGACCTTTGCAGATGACCAAATTCAAATAAGGTCATTAGAGTTGACGGGGATGGAAACACAGCACAGGGAACATAGTCAATACTGTTGTCATAACTATGTGTGGTGCCAGGTGGGTACTGGAAATATCGGGGGAGGGGGGGAGGGTACACTTTGTAAAGTATATGATTATCTAACACTACGCTATACACCTGAAACTAATATAAAATAATATTGCACATAAAAATATTTTAAACAAACAAAAAATAACAATAATAAAAAGTGACATGAAAAAAGAAAGAAAAAGGACTGAGTTTGACGCCCAGCTGCACCGGGTACTGGCTTCGCCATCCCGGGTGAGACACTCAAATCCTCTGAGCCTCCATTTCTTACATTTCACATGGGACTAGAAAGGGCACCCCCTCCCGGGGCTGCTGTGAGGATCTGGGTTGGCCAGGTGCCTGGCACATACTAAGGCTTAGTAAACTGTAGCTGTTACTGCTGCTAAGAACATACTTGTGCCCTCGCTGGTTTAGCCCACTGGATAGAGCATCAGCCTGCAGACTGAGGGTTCCAGGTTAGATTCCAGTCAAGGGCTCGATCCCCCAATATGGGGTGTGCAGGAGGCAACTGATCAATGATTTTCTCTCATCACTGATGTTTCAATCTCTCTTTTCCTCTCCCTTCCTCTCTGAAATCAATAAAAATATATATATTTTTAAAGAGAACTCACTTGTTTTCGGGGTCTCTGTCAAAATTTCTGATAACAGAATTATCTCCAACTTATAAAAAATCCAAACATGAGAAACCAGAAAAGGAAAACGGAAGGAAAGTCACGCTTGGGGAGAGCCCGATGTATCAGGCACAGTACCGTGTGCTTTCCAGAATGCTTTCCAGAATAACTTAAATGAGAGCTTTCGAAGGCTCAGCAGTGTGAGGTGTGGATCCAGAGAGAGACGTATGGGTGGACAGGAGGTGAGGGGACAAGTCTGATATGCGAGGCAAGGCAGGTGCTTCCAAGGAAGGGACTCCCAGGCCCTGGTGCCCCTCACCGTCCCACCCAGCCTCTGGGCAGCACCCTGTGGGGGATGTGCAGGCCGCAAACCTCACCCCAGCAGGGCCGAGTCACCCGACCACAATAATGCGCCTTTCTGCCCTGGCGGAGACAGAGGGCATTGTGTGCGCTGGCCTTGGCCTGTGGCTGGAGGCTCAGCTCGCCTCTCAGAAAGGCAGGATTGTCTTGGGCAACCTCCTGGCCTGGGGCTGCCACCCCACACGTCACAACAAACTCAGAGCCGGGGAAGGGACAGCCACTCAACGAACTCAGAGCAGGCGAAGGGACAGCCACTCTTGAGGACAGAGCCCCTCTGAGACCACAGGCTCCGAGACCCCAGGGGAGCCAGGGTAGAGACAGGAAGCAGGAGCTTTGGGGAAATTTGAATAATTCAGAGCTGAGGGTCCATTTCCCAGGCCCTGGGGGAAGAGCCTCAGAAAACCTACAGCCAGGACGTCTGTCTGAACTTGATGGTTAAGAGCAGGGAGTGTGGGGTCAGAATGCGGGTTCAAATTCTGTCTAGACCATTTCCTGGCTGAGTGCCTTGGGGCAAAATTATCCACAAAGCATAGTTCCTTCACCCCCTAGACGGGGGGCAGGGGGGGAGCGGGGGAGCGGGGTGATGAGAATTAAACGGACCGATGTCTGGTCCCTTGGTAGACACTCAAGAACTGTTTGCTATTACAATGATTATCAATCTGTATTGTTCCAAATGAGATGAAACGTGCAAAACGCTTGGCACAGAGCCTGGTGCTTAGTAGTTGATGAATAAGTATTAGCCTGTGCTCTGCATCCCTGGCTTCCACCTGCCGAGCCCAGGAGGACATGGCACAGGATCACGGGCCCAGAGCGACTCTAGGCAGGTTCACTGAGTACCTTTCTCTGCTGGCCAAGTGGCATCTTTTCCTTAGAGACATCCTTTCTCCAGTGAACGAACCTGTTCCATTTCCTCCTGGAGCCGGGGCGCCAGCCAGCCTGAGGCAGCTTGTTTTGCAGGTGGGAGCTGGTGGCCAAGTGCAGACAAGGAGGCCCTCCTTGGCCCGCCGTGGCTTTGCCTCCCGGTGAATCCGCATCCTGTGCTCTCTGTGCCTCGCCTCACCTCGCCCCGGCCCAGTTCTTCCTCTACCTCAGTCCAGGCTTCCGGGGGGAGCCGACACCCTCACCCCAATCAGCCACCAAATGAGCTCCCAAAGGCTGGGCCAGCCAGGCACGCCCTGCCCGCCCGTCCTCACGGCCCAGGACCCTGCAGGAATCCGGAGGGAATGTGCCTCCTGGGCCTGTGCCCAGTTCTGACTGAGGCCAGGACCAGGGCCTCTCCTTGTCCCTCCCTCCCAGACACACAGGGCTTTATAGCCAGATCTTGCCATGGAAACTATGTGCACGGCCTGCCCGTTCACATGGCCTCGGCAGAAAAAATAACCGGGCCGTCTCCCTCTGCCAAGACCCGCAGGCCTGAGCTACCAAAGCAAGCCTCCTCTGTGAAACCCGGCCGCTCAGATACCTCAGGAGGACTTGTGTGGGGTGCCCTCCAGTCACTCCCCCTCCCCCAGCCCCAGCCATCTGCCTCTCCCTCCTCCGGGATCTGGAGAGCTCAGCTCGGCTGGACAGGAACATGCTGCCTTATATGGCAGTTTCCCTCTGAGAACAAACCTCATTTCCCTTTCCAGGATCTTCCTGAGACCTGGGAGCCCCACTTGATCCTCCTCTGGTTCACCCCCTCCTCCTAGGACGAAGTCAGACCCTCCCCTCCACTTTCTAGACCTATGCTGTCACTAGCCACATGTGGCAATTTGAATTTAAATGTTACTTAATCAAAAATTCAGTTCCTCAGGTGCCAAAGCCACATTCCAAGTGCCCAATGCCATAGGAGGCTTTTTCCGGCTTCTCGGATGTTCTGTGGGAGAGCGCTGCCCCGCGCGCCCCGCGCTCCGGAGTTCCCTGGCTGAGGCTCCTCCTCCACCAGGGCCTGGGATGGTGTCTCCTCTGAGCCTGACCATCCAAGGGTAGACCCACTACCAGTGTGCACACCCCTCGCCGTCAGGGTGCTGGCGGGGGCTGTGGATGGAGCTGGAACCTGTGAGGCGTGCTCACAAGGCTTCTCGGGGTGCAGGACAGAGCTGGGGTGGGAGCGTGGGTGTGGGGAGCTGTGAGGGCCAGACCAGCTCTCCCTGCGCGGCCACATTCCCGTGCAGAACTCCAAGGACTCTGAGAACTTCACACCTGGCCCTGCAGGTTCCTTATGATGGGATACTTTTCTTAGGTAGGAGATGGAATGTCTTTTAGCAAACTTTTCAAATCTTAAACAACGTTATTGAGATGTAAGTCACCTACCATGCAATTCATCCATTTAAAGTGCACAATTCAGTGTGTTCACAGATTATATGCAGCCTTCACAGTACCCATTTTTAGGACATTTTCATCACCTCTAAAAGAAACTTTCTGTCCTTTAGCTATTATTCCCCTAACTCTTAAACTTTTAATACTTAGGTATATGGCAGCTGGCCGCCATCGCCTGTGAATATGAGGGTAAGTTGTCTCCCTCTCACCTCTGTGGTCAGCAGCCTGAGGACAGAGACCAGGTGTGATAGCCCTGTGCCCCTCCCCCTCCTGCACCTGGTGAGGTGCCCACCCCACAATAGATCCCTAAATATTTGCTGGAGTCATTGTTATGGTTACAGTTGCTTCTCTGTGGACAGAAAAAAAATCCAGTGATAGCAGGCAGAATGGGGAGGGGGCCTAGAAATCATGTTATATGAGGAACCATGAGGGTGTTTAGCCTGGAGAAGTGGAGGAGGGTGTGTGTGCTTGTGTGGAGGGGGTGGGATGACTGTTCAAACCCCCTAGTACCTGAAAGAGGGACCAGGAGCACTGGGTCAAAGTCCCAGAGGCCACATTTGCAGCCAGTGGAGGGGCTTAGTGCCATGGGAGCAGGTGGAAAGGGAGTGAGCATCAGACAGAGCGCATTCATTCACTGACGCAGGGCCTGGGGGACCAGCCGTCTGGGATGCCGGAGTGTGGCCGCTTGCGTCAGGCTGAGGCAAGAGAGGGCCTGGAGGAGTTCTCGGGTCTCCTCAGTCTCTAGGATCCTGGGCCCAGAGCTGTCACGGGGCCGAGGGGATTCTAAGAGACTCAGACGCAGGACCTGCCGACCTTTGCTGTCTTTGCTTCACCTTCCCAGCAGGAGCAGGAGTCAGGCTCCTGCTCTTCTCAGGGTCTGGCCCTACCCCACCCGCTTCCTTCCACCTGCTCCCAGAATATGGCCAGGGCTGGGGCCGAGCTTTCTTCTCAGAACCTGGGGATGTGTCTGAATGGGGACGGTCACAGGGGTTGGCATGCAGTGCTGAGAGTCTAGCAAGTGAGCCGAGACTAATAAACCCAAGAACAACAGGTCCTAACAGGCCGCAGGGAGGTTTCGGTGACCAGGGCCCAGGCCGCAGTGCTGAATAAAGCACCGAGACCAGCCCAGCAGGAGACGCACGCCCTGGGCCTGGGAGCAGAGGGGCCGCCCGAGGCACGGCTTGCCCTTGTTATTGCTGATGTGCAAAGCCTGGGGGTGGGAGACAGGCTCCAAATGTAGGGTGACTCCAGTGACCAACAGATAGAGTCCATTTGTCACTGGCTCAACAGAGGAAAGTGGGGGGGGGGTCCCTCCAGATTCATCCTGAGCTGATTCAGGAGGGCGGTAGGTCATGGGCATCCACCACACAGATGCGCAGGCTGGGCTCTCTGGGACGGAGAGGAGACAGGAACCCTGTGTATTAACTGCCTGGCATAGTGCTCAGCGTTTCACTAGCTTACACTTAGGTGGTGCCTCCTACATGCCAGGCCCTGTCCAAGTGCCACGTTGGACACTAGCAATACTCAGCTACTCAGGGAGAAGGACTATGTCTGAGGTCACACCTTGAGAGGGGCTGAAGGGGAAGTCGAACCCAGGCTCCCTGGCTGCAGGGCCAGCCTTCATCACTCTGCTGGCTGCTTCCCTGGTGCCGTCTTTCCCACCCATGACAACCATGGGCAGACCAGCATGACCTCTGGTTGTTTTTGTTTGTTTGTTTGTTTTTAATACATTTTATTGATTTTTTACAGAGAGGAAGGAAAGGGAATGAGAGCTAGAAACACTGATGAGAGAGAAACATCGACCAGCCGCCTCCTGCACACTCCCCACTGGGGATGTGCCCGCAACAAAGGCACATGCCCCCGACCAGAATCGAACCTGGGACCCCTGAGTCCGCAGGCCGACGCTCTATCCACTGAGCCAAACCGGCCAGGGCATGACCTCTGTTTTTACAAATGTAACCGCTGAGACACAGAGCGGTTCAGTGACTTGTCCTAGGTCATGCTGTAAGTAAGCCGCAGACCCCATTCAATCTGGGTCAGGCGCCCCAAAGCTCACGCTCCTCCATCACCCCACACTGAGACTACAGGAGGAAGCAAGGTAAGGGCTTAGAAAAGATGGCTGCTTTTTAAAAATTGTAAAATACTGATTCTGTTTTTAAGGAAATAAAGCCATACAAGGCCTGTGGTGATGGTGGCGTAATCGGGCTAAATTGTCTGCGCCTCAAACAAATTGATAGTGAACAAGCAAGCCTCCTGCTTAAGTCTCCACAGCATCGTGATTGTAACTTCAGGTGCCAGCTGCTCACGCTGACACTGTGTGCATCTCTCCAATTGCACAGGTGAGAGGGTTTTACAAAAACCCTTTGTGGGGCTGACCCATTTTCCTGCTTGAGAATAAGTTATCCCAGGCCCTGAGTTAAGGTTTTTTTTTTTCCCTCTGGTGTTTTCTCACCGACCACTGCCCACGGCCTGGGCCCCCCCTCTGCCCTCCCCTCCCCTGTGTCTAGAGGCCCTGCAGAGTGGTGGAAAGATGGTAGGTGGAAAGAGCCCTGAACCTGAGGCAGGTCTAAGCTGTGGGAGGTAAGCCTAGGGACTTGACTTCTCTGAGACTCTTCCGGAAATGCAAACATTGAACCCGACGACCTTCAAGATCTCTTCCCACGCTAGGGCTGAAGCTCATCATCGACCGGCACTGTGCTATGTGCTATGGGCCAGGCACTGTGCTACGTGCTGGGGAAACAGTATTATGGTGGTATCACCGGTCCCAAGGAGCTCTCAGCCTAGCATTGTTCTACAATTCTGTGTGGTCAGTGTCCTAAGAGAGGCAAGCCGGCACCATGATGACTTCAGCATAGAGTTCTTGCTTGGAGGGACAAGAAAGGCTTCAGGGAGGGAGGAAATCTTGGAGCTGAATGTCACATAAGAAGGAGAGTGGGGATCTTCCAGCCATAGGGAACAGAATGTGCAAAGGCACACAGGAGGAGACGAGACGTGAGAAATGGTCGGGGGCCAGGTCATCGAGGCACGGGGACCCCACAGAAGGATTTTAAGCCGAGGAATACACAGTACGATGTGTGTTTGGGGAGATCATGCCAGTGGCAAGGAGGATGGCAGAGGAAAGCCAGCAACAAGTGTGGGGGTAGAAAGACCGATCAGAAAACCATTCCAATAACCCAGGGGAGAAATGCAAGGGCCGGAACTAAGGCGGCAGCAGCCGTGGGGATGGGAGCGGGGAGAGAGACCAGAATTCTTCCAGTTTTAAGGAAGAAGGATGCACAGACTGGATATTTTATGTCCAGTCTAGAAGTCTCAACTGCTGACTTAGGTGCCTGGGTAGATTAGAAACACAAGAGGAAGAAGCTTGGGGAAAAAGATAGTGAGGCAAACTTGGGAAAGATAATGGAGTGCGTGTAGTGTATCTGAGTGGATGGGCATTCCATCATTTTGAGAAAACTTGTATCATTTGAAAGACAGTCCCTTCATATGCCAGCAAAACACTCCCTGGGAAATGACTGCCTTATTCTAAAATCCTGCTGTAATGACGATGCTGTTCTGAAACACTTTCCGAGGTATTTTCATTCTCAGTGAGCTATCTCCTCTCACTGCTGGCACCATGGGGCTTGTTGTCCCAGGGAAGGAGAGAGATGGATACCATCTAGAACAAAATCGATAGGGTGGGGAGGAAGGAAAACAGGGCAGAAAGGCAGTCTCTGAAACAGAAAGAGGAAGTACAAACTCTCTGGTATCTGGAGGGAGACAGGGAGGGGCTGGGGAGGCCCAGCCAGTGCTCTCCCACCACACCCCACCTTAATGGCGCTGCGAGAAGTTGACAGCTGGCACAGAGGTTGAGAGCACGCCAGAAACAGGAAGAGCTGCGCCCCACTCCTCACTTGCAGCCCTGGGACAGTCCCCAGGTGGTGTGCCCATAAGACCACCTGGGGCAGCTGCAGCGAAGTGGACACCTGCATGGCATGTTCAGCCTGGGAGAGGGACTGCAGAGGTCCCCTGGCCCTCACCCCACCCACCCCCATTCTCTTTGGCTTGAGTGTGGCCCAGGAACAACCTGGAAGTCACAGAGCCACCAGGGAAGGCAGAAGGAGGTTGAGGGTCAAGAGCCTGTGGACTGACCTTAGAGAACAGAAGATATACGGAAACATCGAACAGGTGCACATTTGCATCTACAGAACCCGCAGGGCTGAGACAGGACAAATGAACCCGGTGAACCATTGGCCCCACCAGCCAGGACTTCAACCACAATGCCAGCAGAGCGGGCGGGTGAAGAACATCGCTGAGAGGCCACCTCGGACCAGAGGACAGCACAGGGTCCAGCACCCAGGCCAACCTCCCTCTCCCACTGCCCCAGACTTGTACATGGCGGTGGGGGGGAGAGGGGGGAACCAAGAGGAGGTACACCCAGAGAGCAGGTAATAGTCCAGGCAGGACTTGGACTGAATATTTATTCAAAAGAGACTGAACAACTTTAATAAAACTATGTTAAAGTGGAAAACACTAGTTTTCCTTTAATTGGCAAGTTTAAAGTCTTCCTCTTAATATTAATGGGAATGAGAATTATGAAGAAGTTTATATTTGTTCTAAAATATTCAGAGGCTGAATTTTTAAAAGTTATTTATTGATTTTTTTTTTTTAAGAAAGAGAGGGATATATATAAAGAGAAACATTGATTTGTTGTTCCCCGTATTTATGCCTCATTGGTTGATTCTGGCATGTGCCCTGACCGGAGATCGAACCCACAACTTTGGCCTATTGGGACGATGCTCCAACCGACAGAGCTGCCTGGCAGGGCAAGAGGCGGAATTTTTGTCTTTTCTTTGTCTTCCGCAGCTAAGTTGTAATATGTAACTTTTGGCACTCCCACCAACTTATTTTTAAGTCAGGCTAATGAGGCACGACTTATCTACAGTAAAATCCAACCTTCTAAAGTATACATCTCAGCAAGTTTTGACAAGTGTGTACAGGTTTGTGATCGTCACCTTATTGAAAATACAGGCCAGGTCCAGGCCTCGTGCCCCTCTACAGCTCCTGGCAACTACTGACCTGATTTCTTCCTCAGTGGTTTTGCCTTTTCCAGAATGTAGCCTTTTGTACTAAACCTTTAAACATCTCTCCTTAACTGTCTTTGCTCCCTGCTGCTCCCCCACTCCGCCTCTTCTGCAAATGGCTTCATAGGGACAAATCCGGTCACGCAGCCCCGGCCGCCTCCCCACCGTTCCACTCCTGTGAGGGACAGGGGCCCAGGCGAGCCTCCCCCGGGGTCAGCGGGTCTGGATATGTAACATCCTAATCTCGTGGGTCCTCTGGAACATTTGCTTTTCTTTCCAAATTGTTTCTTTCCGCCTCTTGGGACCCAGAAGCCCTCTCTTCACATCCTCCCTCCTCCCTTCCCTCTGTCCTCCTCACCTCCTGGCCCTGCCAGGCCCAGCAGCCTGGGACCCTGGGAGCCCATGCACACAGGCCTCATGCCCTTTGAGCTCCAAGCACCCCTCTTCCCAGGCTCCCTCCTCTCCTTCTCATCCTCTGTTCCTGTCACCTCCGTTTCTGGGCCCAGGCTGTCGTGTGACCTCATTAGCCACAGAGGCAGACCGGCTGCCGAGCAGCCTCCCAGCATCATCTGGTTGATGGGTTTGGGGTTTGTTGACAGTTGGGGTTTTCCTCTCTCACAGAGAAACAAGCCAGAAACCTCAGCACTGAGTTTCCCTCTCACCTCACTGCCATGGCCAGATTCTGAGTCTCCAGGGCAGGGACGGTGTCTTCACATGCCCGTGGGTGGTGCCTTCGCACTAGTGCAGAAATAAGGAGGTGAAAAGGTGAGACAAGAGAGAACGGCCCTGGTGCTGAGGGCAGGGCTCCGAGGTGTCTCTTCCCGCCTGTGGCAGCCAGGGGCAAGCTGACTGCACCTCCAGGAGCAGCCCCCGCCTTCTTCCTCTGCCTGAGCCTTTGCAAAGGACTGTGCCCAGAACTGAGCATCTCCCTGTGTCTCAAGCAGGGAGGGGCCCTGCTGTGGGCGAGGATGGCGGAAGCGGGAAGCGGGTGGGAGAGAGTTAAGGGCCAGGCTGTGGGAGGCTAGCTCTCTCCCCGCATAAGACTCCTCCCTGTGTCACTGACATCTTGGCCTGCCTCGGGGGCCAGCCGGAGGGAGCCTGCAGTCAATCTTTTTGATGAAGCTGGTATTATCAGAGACCTTAGGCTTTATCACTACAAACGGAAAGGAGGGGTGGGAAGGCCGCGTCTGTGTTTACTCAACTCCTTTCACAGCCAAGTGACTTGGAGTTCAGCTCTGGAGGCCGACTGCCGGGTTTTCGTCCCCAGCTCCTTCGCTGACCACCCATGAGGCTTTGAGCTAGTGACCTGACCGCCCAGTGCCTCAGTTTCTCCATCTGTAAAATGAAGGTGTTCATGGGAACTAACCCACTGGGTTATAGATGGAAGGAGAGAATTCATAGGTACTTGGGCCATGGGAAGGGCTCAAAAAACATGGAGCTGCTATGATGATGATGACTGGTTAGGGTCTAAGGATTCTGAAATCTCACGCTACTCTAGGTAAAGCTAAAGAGAAGAGAGTCCCCAAGTCTCAAGGGAAAGAAACTTACTGATACCCTCAGTAAAATCAAACTCAGGTCCTCCAAGGTTGGCAGTGATGGCGAAATTCTCCCTGGGGTGGGGAAGGGGTGCAGCCTTCCTTAGCCTTGATGGCACCAGTGAGATGAGGGAGAAATCTCCCAGGGAAGGTGACTCCTGGCGGACGGGAGCCAAGAGATCAGCCGCCCTTCCCATGCTGCGCATCTCCCGGCAGCCAGCCGGGGTCGGCCTTGGAGGAAGTGGGGTTAATGTTGTTACGGAAGCCAACACGTTTCCTTCCATCCAATGTGGCCTCTGTGTTGTTCATATTATTGGTCTCCAGGATGTGAAATGTCATCCTAGGACAGAGCCTGGAAAAGGATGGGCTGACGCCTCTTTAGAGCTTTCGCCAACCATTGAAGAAGGTAGAGCCCACCTTCCCTGCAGACTTGATATTCTTGTGCTGTTTGGAGGGCCCCAGCAAACGCTGAGGTAATAATAACAGCAAGCATGTTTTCGCAATTATGATGTAAGGCCCACAACAATCTTGTTAAGCGGGTATTATTATTATTTCCATTTTACAGAACAGGAAACTGAGGCTTGATGAATTGAACGAGCCAGCAGGGGTCGCAAAGACGGACTCTGGGTGTGAACTTGGGTCTGTTATTTTGTGTCCCATCCCCCCCACCCCCCCAGCTTTATTAAGACATAATTGAGAAATAACGTTGTGGAAATTTAAGGTATACACACGATACTTTGATAGACATATATATTATAAAAATATTACCACAATAAGGTTAGTTAATACATCCATCACCTCACATAGTTACCAGTGTGTGTGTGTGGTGAGAACATTGCAGGTCCTCTCTCTAAGCAAATTTCCAATATACAACACAGTGTTGTGAACTACAGTTACCATGCTGTGCATTAGAGCCATGGACCTGGGTCTGTCTGAACCAGTATTCTGCCCCTTAGAGGATTCTAGATCACATTTCAGTCTAGTGAGAAAGGCGTGTGTGTTTAAGATCTGCTTCCTTTCCAGCTACCTTTGGGAGTTTTCTCCTTCAAGTCCTGGAGAAGTCTGATGCCTCAGCCCAAATACAGAACAAGTGGCTCATTTCTGCCCCCTAGAGGACGCCGTCTACACTGAGAATACAGGGAGGGAGGCAGTGGTTAAAAAGCGCTCAAAATCTGGGCAGGTCCAGGCCTGCCAGAAACAAAACTAAAAAGGAACACCCTTTAGTTCATGGAAAGTTGGTGAGACCTGGTGGGGTTTTTTTTGCGTTTTGTTTTGCACCAGCAGTGAGAACAGTATCAAGGGCAGGACTGAAGCGCTCACGTTAAACACATGCCCCAGATGATTCTTACGATCAGGCAAGTTTGGGAAACACAGATGCACATGACTCATTCATCCTACAAGTGTGTGCAGAATACCTGCCATCCACAGCCCACTGCCACTTCAGCAGGTGGCGGACCCGTGCGAGTCGAGGATGGGTCCCTGTCCGTGGTCAATTACATCACCTCTCAGGGCCTTGGGCTCCTAGTTTAGAAAGTGGCCCATTTTCCAAAAGGTGTGGAAGCCAGGAGATCCAGGTTGTGCTTGCAGACAGGGCATACTTCACTTACTCTCCCAGGCCTCAGGTTCCCCGTCTGTAACGAGAGGGTGAATACTCTTCAAGTTTGCCTCTTGCTCCCAGATTCCTGGGTCCCTTTCTGTCTCTGCCACACCCCAACCTCCTGTCAAGAGGCCACAGGGAAGCCTTAGGTGGCCTGCTTAGAGGCACAGACCCCCCTCCTGCTACCCTGCTCACCACACTGCCAGGAGCAGCCCGGGGTCCCTCCTGGGGTCCCACGTGTCCCTGTCATCTGTGTTCACAGCCTCCCTGTAGGACCCTTCTTTTCACTGGAGTGTGGAGTGTGAAGTCCACTTCCTGTTCACACAACGGCCCTGGGGAAAGTGAAGCTGGTTTAGAAAAGGAAAGCTCTCGAGAAACCAGAACGACGAGGGCTTCTGAAATCCTGAACTCACTCTGGAACCAGACGGACCAGTCTTCAAACCCTAGCTCTGTTGCTCATTAGCTGTGCAACTTTGGGCAGGTTACCCATTCTCTGCTTGGTTTCCTCATCTGCCACCGGAGGGTGTGGCCCCCTGGGCTTGAGGCTACAGGATGAGGGGCCCAGAGCAGACCAAGGCCTCACAGACGCCCTCACAGAAATTACCCCGACCAGCGGGGCCTAGGAGGGCAGAGTGTGGCCCTGCTGGACACTTCGGTTGATTGCAGTTGGAGAGTGAATAATTACTGCCCTTGTAATGAGCTCCTGTTTCTACTAAAATGAAACAAAAACAAAATCCACAAAAACACCCAGGCACTGCAGGGCAGCAGCAAACAAGCTGCTGGAAAGATTGGCCAGAAAGAGCAAAATGTCTATTACTGGAAAGAACAGTCAGGGAGCTCAGTTGGTTAGAGCACCGTCCCAGTACGCCAAGGTTGCGGGTTTGATCCCCCGACAGGGCGTATACAAGAATCAACCAATGAATGCACAAATGGGAACAACAAATCTCTCTCTCTCTCTCTCTCTCTCTCAAATCAATAAAACAAAAACAACCTGTGTAACTGTGGGTCTATCCTGACCTTCAAGAGCCAGGACCTGATGGTGAGAGCAAAGCATCAGAGCAGCCCTGGTTGTAGCCACGTCTCTCCTGCAAGCACGGTTTCTCCCTTTTCCAAATCAGCGTTTCTCTGGATCTCCTTGCTTCTCAAGATAACCTGGTAAAGGGCCCGTCCTCCCCTTCTCATGCCGAGGACAAATGTCTGCAAGGACAAACCCTGAAAATGCCCCGCTGTTCAACCAGACTGACGAGGGCGCCCTGTGTACTCATGAGTGGAGTGTGTCACCCCTCCTGACGCCCGTCCCGCCAGGGTCTCAGCTACAGACAGAGCACATTTCTCTGGATCCGGGACAGCTCTAAACCACGGCCCAGATAACACCGGCTGGTTTGCTTTCACCTCTGAGTAACCTTCCGAAGCCTGTGATAAAATTCCAGCTCCAGTACTTGCCACCTGCCCCTGTTCTCTTAACGAGTAGGATGGTGGACTGGGCCTCGCTACCCAGGACACTGTGATGAATCTAACACACCTCAGAAATCGGTTCCAAGTGAAAAGGGTGGAAGCCTCCCTCTCCAACATCCTCTCCTGAAGTTAATTAAAATGTCAGCAACTGACCGTACCCAGCACGGAGCCGGGAGCGGGCACAGTCACAGATGAGAAGTCACAGCCACGCCCCTTTCTCACACACAGAGCCAGCTCCGCAGTCTCTAGAGGCCGACTTTTCTCACGAACCATGGCCAGCAGGAAAATCCAGAAAGACCTGGAGTTGATCCAGAGTCCTCTGAACCTGCACCTTTTCCAGGGATGAATAGGTCAGTATTTTTAAAAAATTGAGATATAATTCACATAACAAAATTCACCAGTTTCCAACTCAATGTTTTAAAGTATATATTCCTATGTGCTGCAACCATCACCACTCGCTGCTAATTGCAAAGCATTTCCATTGTGACAAAAAGAAATCCCATTAGAAGTCACTCCCCATTACTTCCTCCCCTGAGACTCTAGCAACCTCTAACCTACCTTCTGTCTTTATATGGAGTAGCCTGCTCTGGACATCTATACTAATAAAAGGGTAATATGCTAATTAGACCAGGAGACCGGACATCATCTGACCATCTGACTTCCTTCCAGACAAAGCCACGGTGGTGGGGGCCAAGGCAGAGGCAGTTAGGGGCCACGAGGCTGGCTGGGGAGGGCAGTTGGGGGCCATGAGGCCAGTAGGGGAGGGCATTTGGGGGCCATGAGGCTGGCAGGGGAGTGGTTAGGCAGCGATCAAGCCAGTAGGCAGGCAAGTGGTTAGGAGCCAGTGGTCCCGGATTGCAAGAGGGATGGGGCCTAAACTGTCAGTCAGACATCCGCCGAGGGGTCCCGGATTGGAGAAGGTGTATGCTGGACTGAGGAACTTCTCCCCCTAGTGCACGAATTTCATGCACCGGGCCTCTAGTTTCATATAAGAGAAATCATGTAATATCTGCCATTTTGTATCTGGCTTATTTCACTTAGCCTAATGTCTTCACGGCTCTTCCATATTGTAGCATGTGTCAGTACTTCATTCCTTCTTATTGCTGAGTAATATTCCATTGTATGGATGTCCTACATTTTATTCATCCATGCATAAGTGGCTGGACATTTGGGTTGTTTCTATTTTTTGGCTCTGATGAATAATACTGCTACTAACATTTGTGTACAAGTTTCCATGTCCATATTCTCATGAGCTAATTCCTAAAAATAAATCTCTTTGCAACTGTATATACGTATGTAGTTACACTAGGTCATCAAAGGCAGTACAGCCTTCACTCTGCGCTCTCTTTTTCGTTAGGTACTTGCCTTTGGAAAGAAGCCACCATGTTTTGAGGAAGCCCAAGCCACATGGAGAAGCCACCTGGGATGTTCCCACCAGTGAAGCCCCTAGTGGGTGGCCTGGGTTAATCACCAGACATGTGAGTGAAGGAGCCTTTGAATGACTCCAACCTTCAACATCAGCAACATCTGCCATCTAAAGCCTTAGACGTCCTCACTGGGTTTGGTCTGAATTCCAAACCAGCAGAGACCTGGAGATTGTAAATGGTTATGTAATTTTGCCGCAAGAGTTCTTTCACATTTTTTTAATGGAAATGATTCTGTAATTGAAAGACCAAGATGGGTGAGGCCTATAAAGATGGTGAAGGACGGCGAAGATTTAAATTGCAATGAAGGCGTTGCTGTCAAATCTGTGGAAAATGAACACACCCTCCCTAATCGAGTGATACACCCGTCCTCAGTGATTTCCTGAACAGGCGCTTTAGGCGATGAGGCAGAGGAGAGCCCAAACGACACCCTCTAAGATGCCACATCCCCTTCCCTGTGGTTACACACCTGGGCCCTCAGGGCCTGGCCTCCCACCTGCACCTCTGATCCACACTGCCCACATGTAAGAGAAACTGGTGGCTAGCTTTGACGAAGAAGCCACTGGCCAGGAGGAACTGGCAGCTTTCCAAGTCTTCTGGAAGGAGGAGGTGTAGATGGGCCCCCTCCGGATGCAGAGTCAAGCCCTCCGGAGGCCAAGAGGAAACCCAATCAAGCCCCAGGCTGTCCAGGAAGAGATAGAAGCTAGTCCCCAGCGCTCCGCCACAGGAACAGGAAGCCCGGGTCGTCACCGAGCAAGGCTCCTGCTGGGAGCTTTCCTTCAGACTTGGACACTTGAACTTGGGAATCTGAATTCAGGCCAAAGAAAATTCTGACCGGGGGCTAGTCCCAAAGACAGCCATGCCCACGATGATGGTGATCTATTCCCAAAGCAGAGCTGCCAGGAGAGACTCTGGGAGGGTCCCAGCCACGCAGCCAGTGTTTAGTACAATGAAAACTGACCCCCCTCTTGAAACACGTGTGGGCAACAGAGGGCTTGCCAGTGCCAGGCACCAGGCTAAGCTCTTGAAAACACTATCTCATCAAAGTCTTTAAAAAATTGTCTCAATTACAGTTAACATTCAATATTAATTAGTTTCACATGTACAGCAGAGTGATTCGGCATTTATACAAGTTACAGTGTTCCCTCCGATAAGTCTAGGACCCATGTGACACCATACATGGTTATGACAATACTAGAGGCCCAGTGCACAAAAATTTTGTGCACGGGTAGGGTCCCTAGGCCTGGCCTGCGATCAGGGCCGATTGGGGCCTTCCGGCTGATGGCCGGGGCCTGCCTTTGTTCCACACCACCCTCTAGTGGTCAGCGCACATCATAGCGAGCAGTAGAACTCCCGGTTTCCTGGTCGAACTCCCAAGGGGACAATTTGCATATTAGCCTTTTATTAGGTAGGATTATTGACTATATTCCTTATGCTGTCATCAAATTCTTAAAATGCCCTTTGTAGTGGGCAGTTTAGCTTCACTTTACAGATAAGAAAACTGAGACTTGGACTGGGCTGCAAGGCAGGTATATTGGATTCCAAAGCTCATCCTCTTACCCTCTTTACTGACATCCTGCATTTAAAGGCAGAGGGACTGTTCTCCACTTCATATTTGAGTGCGTATTTTTCAAGTAGTATGGTATGCCCCTATACAACTGTGCATGACCATGACAACCTGGAAGTTGACACTCATTCGATAATATCATCTATTCCACAGACCTCAAATTTCACTGATTGTCCCAATTACGTCACTTATAGATCCAGCATCCAAGCCAGGATCACGGCCGCATTCAGTTATCATGTCCCTGTAGTCTCTTTCCATCTAGAGAGTTTCTCTTTTAGGACACTAACATTTACAAAAATTATTTATTAATTTTAGAGAGGGAGAGAGACATCAATTTATTGTTCCACTTATTTATGCATTCATTGGTTGATTCTTGTATGTGCCCGGACTGGGGATCAAACCCGAAACCTTGGCTTCTGGGGACGACGCTCTAACCAATTGAACAGCATGACGCATGCCCGGCCAGGGCATGACTGATGTTTTTTAAAGCGCACAGGCCAGATACATGACAGCATGCCCCTCAATTTGAGTTTGTCTCATGTTTCTTCATGATTTATGTGTTGTGGGCAGGCATACCACAAAAATGACGTGTGCTCTTTTCACGGCATCATATTAGAAGGCACACGACATCAATTAGTCTCATGACTGGTAAACAGAGAGGGACTTTTAACCAAGGACTTGGAGTCATGTCCAGAGCCTGGAATTCTGTCCAGATCGACAAACCCCACTCTGACCAGTGGGCCAGCCGGGCAGGGCCTCACCTGGTCTATGAGGGGAGCAATACCTCTGGAAACGTAATTAGGACAGAACAGGTTGGTTTGTAGGACCCCCCTTAAGGAGAGAAGTTGAGTGGCTGGAAGGAATTATTCAACAAGCCATTTGAAGAGGAGGGTAAGACCCCACAGGTGTGTTCTCAAATAGCTGGAAGACCAAAGAGCTGGATGTTGGGTAAGAAAAAAAATGAAGCTGATATAAGAGAGGAAAGGAAAATCGGAGGCAAGAAAAAAAATGGTTGGGAAAACAAAAGAATAATGGGAGAAAATACCATCATCCAAAGGGCTCAAAGATTTTCTACCCCACTTCAATCCACGAAAGGATTTAGGTGTTTAGAAAAAATACACACAATAAAGGGGAATAAAGGGCTCATGGAATTGGGGCAAAGGGAAACCTGGTCAGTGCTGGGGCAGGTGGATCCGCCCATCAGAGACAAGCTCCCGTCTCCCCGTCCTCCACCCCACCCCCACTTCTACCTGCTGCGAGCATGTTCGGAGGAGGCTTCCTTTGCAGATGATTCCACGTCTGCGAGGGTGCGAGCTGCCTCTGCAAGCCGACACTGCACGTGGGGTTCACTGCGTGTGTTAACCCTGTGGGTGTTGGCACCATAACCTTCACCGCACCCACCGCGGTCCTGTGGCTTCGGACCTCCCCCTGGGCGGGTCCTTAAGGATTGATTATCTAGGGCAACCCTCTCACCTTCCAGAGGAGAAAAGTAAGACTCAGAGAGGTTAAGTGCCCCGTGGAAAGACAGAGTGTGTCCATGGCAGAACTGAAATTCAAACCCACGCCTCCCGACACCAGCCTGGATCCTCCCTGTGCCACCCGCCTCCCTTCCCCATAGCTCTTCTTGCCTTTGCCTCAGCAGTGCACTCTCTTTACTTGTTCGGGAAACCATTGTGGTCTCATTCCTTTCAACTTCTCCAACTGTTATGTAGTTGCAAAATCCTGAAGGCAAAAAGTACGCTTAAGTGGTGCTAAACGACGTGGACATTAGCTGCCTAACCTGGGAGAGATGCTGCAAGACCCATGGCTGGAGCATACGCTGTGTCACTGACTTTATACAACTTTCCATTAGTGGGTGCCCCAAATAGAAGTGTTGCTTCCTGGTTTCCATGGTGATTTTTTCAATGTCCCTCAAACATTGACATCCAGATGAGAATAAACACAATCCGACATCCCAGAGCTTTGTGGTGACCGGAGCTATCGCACCTTTGATGGACCCACTCAGTCAGTCACCCGGCCACGGTCACAGCAGGTGGGGGACGGGTGGAAAGGCCCGCTCCGGCCGGGTTTCTGTTTTGATGTTAACGTGAACAAAGCTGCTTGGCATTCTCTGTGTTCATGATTTTCGTTTTTTCTTGCTGATAATTATTTTCTTAGAGCAGTTTTAGGTTCACAGCAAAAGTAAGAGAAAGGTATTGAGATTTGTTATAGATCCCCCCGCCCAGCACGTGCCCAGCCTCCCGCTACCCGCACTCCCCACCAGAGCGGTGCTTTTGTTACAAGCGATGAGCCTGCGTTGACATCTCATTAGCACCCAAAGTCCATTCTGTGGTTTAGATAAAGGTATAATGACAGGTAGCCATCATTATAGCATATGGCAATGTATTTTCACTGCCCTAATAAATCCTCTGTGTGTTCATTGATGTTTCAGATACATGTCATCCTTCTCTAAACCAACTTCCTCTCTTCCCTCCATGAGTCACCTTAGAGCGCACTGGTGGTTTCCAAGACTTCCTCCGTGTTTCTCTAGATGTGCCTGGTATAAATGTACAGGCTTTCCCCGCAAGAAGTCCGATAGATCTCCTCACTGGACTTTAATTCAATTCCACCAAGTCTGTGGATGTGGTAGAAAAGGTGGTTGCAGACTGACAAGACCACCCTGGTCCAAATCCCAGCTCTTGCTTTGTGCCCTCCGTAAGTTGAATCCTTTGTGCCTCATTTTCTCATCTGAAAAATGGGAATGATAATACTATAACCTGCCTCGTTAAGTTTCCATGAGAATCAAGTGAGTTAATACACATATCGGCCCTAGAGAAGTGCCTGGCATATGTTGTAAGTGTTCAATAAAAAACTCTTTCCTGCCCCAACCCAGGCATTGTCAGTCTTTGAAGACATGATGATGAATAAAACACAGACCCCACTTTCAAGAGGCTTATTCAGAAGAGCACACACAAAGCGTACATACATGGAAAAGTGGCAACATCACGACCTTATCATGAACCTTTTAAAACAAGATAGTAGGTATCGTCTCACTTTTGTTTCCCATATGGAAACCTGTTGCTATAGTATTACCACCGAACACCAGCATTTTCCTTTAGAATCTGTTTAATGCCTCCATCTGCTAATTCAACGTTTATTGAACACCTACTATGTTCTAGACCAGAGGTCCTCAAACTTTTTAAACAGGGGGCCAGTTCACTGTCCCTCCGACATTCCACACATGCGCACTGCGGGCCTGGGACGAGTCGGCTGCTAAGCAGGACAGGCAGCGGCAGCAAAAACACCCGGCGGGCCGGATCAATGTTTTCGGTGGGCCGCATGTGGCCCGCAGGCCGTAGTTTGAGGACCCCTGTTCTAGACACTGGTGCTCAGGACATAAATGTGATACAGACACAAAATGTTAACATATTCGTCCCTACCTCCCCCCTTCCTCCATTCTATGTGTCTCACTCAAAGTGTCTATGCCTGCCTTCCTGGTGCCTGGGGCTCCAAGGTAAAGAGGAGAGACTTTTTTTTTTTAATTGATTTCAGAGAGGAAGGGAGGGAGAGATAGAAACATCAATGATGAGAGAGAATCATTGATCGGCTGCTCCCTGCACACCCCCTACTGAGGATCGAACCCGGGACCCTTCAGTCCGCAGGCCGACACTCTATCCACTGAGCCCCATGGGCCAGGGCAAGAGGAGAAACTTGATCTATGTACCTGGGGTTGTGACGGGATGACAGGAGAGATGGGGAGATTCGAGCACGTTTAGAAGAAGAGAGATTTTGGAGAGCAGTTGCTGTGATGAGTGTGACTTTGGGGAAACAGACGAGCGGAGAGGAACTTTAGAACCTTCGCTGGGCACCCTGCAATGTAATTCCTTCTCCCTGGCCTCTTCCAGGGACGTCAGTATAGACTCCGGTTGCTTTTTGGAGCTTTTGGATGTGAAACGTGCTTCCTTTGGATATAGCCATGCTGAGACGTGTCGTAGCCAGTTTCCGTGAAGGCCCCAATGAGCCTTTGCTTCCCGGAATGCACGCCGCGCCGGCCCTCCCACACTGAACAGAAGGAACTGTGTAACAGAAGGATAACGCGGAACGGAAAGAGCAGACCCTCTGAGCCTGTAACCTGGAAGACAGTGCAGCTCTACCTCGCTCCGTGGGACCGGTCGCTCGCAAGTAAGTCAGCTGCCACGCCGAGAGCACACTCAGCAGCCCTCCAGAGAAGTCCGTGTGGGCGAGAACCCAGGCCCCAGGCAGCAGCCAACACCCAACGTGAGTGAGCCTCCTTCGAAGTGGACCCCGCAGCCTGGCTGACAGCTTGCCGCAACCTCATGAGAGATCCCCAGGCCAGAACCCTCAGCTCAGCCACTCCCCAGTTCCTGCCCTGTGTGTTATAACAAACATCTACTATACTTTTTCAATCTCTACGTTTTAGGGGTGATTTGTTATGTCCCCGCAGATAATGAAAACACTGGCTCCCAGGTGGCCTGGCTTCCCTGCGGTTACGCAGGTGCCTGAGCTTCCCAGGCCACCTCAGCCTGAGCTCCCGGGACACCTCAGCCCATGGGGCACAGGCGGGGACACAGCACGGGCAGCGCTGGATTTCACTGCTCTAGTCTCTTCTGCTGAAGCGAGACCTGGGCCTGCGATCTGTAAGTTTAGCTATTCCTCCCGCCTCTGCAGGGAAAGAAAACGTGTGTTTGTGAGTTGGGAGGAGGGGCCCGGGGCTCACATGTGTCTGTGATCTCCCTGGTGCTGTTCTGCTGCCTCTCCCTGGGCACTGCTCATGGTTTTTGAGATACCGCAGCTTCCTGTTTCCCCCCCGGGGCTGTGCCTCTGGCCAAGCAGACTGCCTGGCCTGTCTTCCTCCGGCTGCCAAGATGTGGTCTTCTGTGGACAGTCCGGGGGTTCATCTAAGAGGAGGGCCCCATGGAAGGACCAGAGGGTCTGACTGTACACGTTGTCACCCCCTCACATAACACAAGGAAAGTGTTGCTGGGGTGGTTTCCTAGAGCTGTGGTCACAAAGCACCACAAACTGGGTGGCTTAGAACAGCAGACATTTCTCGCGTCACAAGTCTGGAGGCTAGAAGTCCGAGATCAAGGTGTCAGCAGGACCTTTGCTCCCCCAAAGGCTCTAGGGAACGGTCTGTTCCAGGCTTTTCTCCTAGTGGCTTGGCCTTTGGCAATACGACAAGTTTCACATGGTGTTCTCCCTGTGAATGTCTCTAATTTCCTCTTTTCATAAGGACACTAGGCATTGGGGATTCGGGCCCTTCCCAGTGACCTTATATTATTAACTTGCTTACCTCTGTAAAGGCCCTATCTCCAAATCAGGTCGTATTCTGAGGTACTAGGGGTTAGGACTCAAATATATCTTTTTTGGGGGGGATGGGGGTCGGGGGGAGGGATTCAATTCAATCCATAACAGTTGCAGACCTAGGCCTTCAAGAGAAGGTTGTCCTGTGGGGTTGCTTTCTCTCCCAACTGCTGTCTTTGTAGTCCAAACTCCCCTCTTTCCAGGTAGCTGCCTCTTCCGCATCCCCTGGTCCAGAGCTCCTATACCTCCCCTGGAAACTGTGCCCTGCCCTGTGTTACTGAGGTCTCTTCTGAGGTCTTGCTCCCTGCTAGGGAAGGCCACTCTGCTGAGCCATTGTCACTCTAGAGCAGCGGTTCTCAACCTTCCTAATGTTGCGACCCCTTTGGCGGTTGAACGACCCTTTCACAGGGGTCGCCTAAGACCATCCTGCATATCAGATATTTACATTACGATTCATAACAGTAGCAACATTACAGTTATGAAGTAGCAATGAAAATCATTTTATGGTTGGGTCACAACATGAGGAACCGTATTTAAAGGGCCAGAAGGTTGAGAACCACTGCTCTAGAGGGACAGGGTGGCCACATAGTGGGGGTCCATTTCAGTTCAGTCTCCTCACCAGCTAGAGGGGTGATAGATCTGCTCACCACTTAAAAACAACCCTGGCAAATCACTCCAAAATGAGCACTTGGCTTTTCTTGGCAATCGTACAGCCTAGTCTCTCTTAAGGACAAGAGTCCCTCCTGGCCGGTTGATTGTTTGGTGCAGGGCTGAGTTAACCGTTCTCTCCAGTTCAGGGCGATCCGCTACAAGGCTCAGTGCCCTGCCTACTGTCTGGGGCTTGGCCTTTCCCTTCTTCATCAGTGGTCTCTTCCGTCCCTGCCTCCTTGGGTTCGCTATAGGTCCTGGGAAGGCCTGGGCCCGCGTCCAGTAGGCGGAGTCGTTTTTATTTGTTTTGTACTTTGAATTTGTATAAATGGTGAATCATTCTAGGTAGCATTCTGTTTCTTACTTTTATCACTCTACGGATGGTACAACTATTATATGATTTTCTCTCACCCCTTGTGCAACATAAGCTTCCACGGAGTTAAGAGGACTTACAAGAGACTTAAATGTAGCTAAAACGGACATTCCTCCTCGCCCCAGAGTGGCAGCACCGGGTCTGGTAGGCCGACTGCTCAGCCACATCTCTCCACACACCTTCGCGGGAGGGCAAGGAGTTCCACGTCACCTCCTGTGGCCCAGACTAACAGATGCACGGTGGCCATGTGAAATGACACTGTGAGGCTGCAAACAGCCATATCCAGAAGGTGGGGATTCTACAGGACAGATTATCTGGTTTCTTCAACAAATAAATGTCATCAAAAGAAAGTGTGGGGGGATGGGAGGGGGGCGGCAAGGGAACACTGAAGAGACGTACTAAGCAAATGCAATGTGTGAACCTTATTTAGATCATGATATGAGAACACCAACTGTAAAAAAGTCTTTTTTTTTTTTTTAATTCTCACCCGAGGATATTTTTCCATGGTTTTTTTTTTTTTAGAGAGTGAGTGGGAGAGGGAGAGACAGAGAGAAACATTGATGTGAGAGAGATACATCAATTGGTTGCTCCTGCATGCACCTGACCAGGGCAGGGGAACCTGCAACCAAGGTACGTGCCCTTGAGCGGAATCAAACCCGGGACCCTTGAGTCCGCAGGCTGATGCTCTATCCACTGAGTCAAATCGGTTAGGGCAAGAGTTCTTTTTTTGATAGTAGAGGAATTTTAAACACAGATTGGGAGATACATGAAATTAAGATGTTATTAATTTTGTTAGATACAATCATTCTGTGATGAATATGGCTTTAATAGAGCTCTTATCTGTTAGAGATTCATATTGAAGCATTTACAGATGAAATTATATGATGTCTAGTATTTGCTTTAAAATACTCTAGTGTTGGGACGGGCAACTTTTTCTGTAAAAGGCCACATAGCAAATATTTTAGGCTTCCTCTGGCTATAAAATTTTAGTCACAACTACTCAGCTTTGTATGGAACCAGGTATAGATAATACGTAAGTGAATGAGTGTGGCTGTGTTCCAATAAAACTTTATTTACAAAAACAGGAGGCAAGCTGGATTTAGCTCATGGGGCGTAAAGTGCCAATCCCAGCTCCAGACCAAACAAAGAAGAACAGATAGGTGAAAAAGACTGGCAAAATGTTGACAATTGTTGACGTTGGATGGCAGGTATGTGATGGTTCATGACACTATTGCCTCTATTTTTTATATGTTTGAATACTTTCTTAATAAAAAATTCAATTACATTGAAGAGATCTTTTTGCAAGTAAAGAGAACTATTTGCCCTTAACCTCTCTTCTTTTCTCCCTCACTTCCTTTATTTTTCTCTTTTTATCAGATCTGTTCCATACACTTTCTCTTTGATATATTTTACAATCAAAATGAACTTCCTAAACAGCCCGCACTTCTGAGGAATGCAGCAAAAACCTGTAGCAAATCCTTAGGGTAGGCTCTCATATTCTTTATCCGGGATTTTCAGGAGACTCACAGGCCCATTTCCTTTCAGAGCTTCAGAGCCTTGTAAACACTTTCCTAAAATGGAGATTCCAGCCTCAGGGCTCACGCATACCATCCTTTGGGACACACTGTTGTTTTCTTGTTTCTCAGCAGGAAATAGGAATGTCCCGGGGAGGGTTAGAAAATTACCAGACAGCTCTGGTGAAGGGCTGGGAATGTCAACTACAAGCTGGAAGCGGGTCTGAACATCTGGGAGCTCAAACAAAAAAAAAAATGTTAAGCTATTCATCAGGCTCCATAAATTCTCTTAAACATAGATAATTATGAGACAGAGAGAAGATAATGGAACATGCCATTAGAGGAAAGGAATTACATACATCTCACTGGAAAAACTGCCCTGAATGTGAAGACTGAGCACATATGTCATTTCAAACTGAGGGCAGCAGGTCTACGGAGGAGAGAAAAGCCCTCGACCCTTGTTTTCCAAGACCCTTTAGCAGATGACAAAGGCACCTGCAAAAGCTGGCGTCTTTCTAAAGGCTCATTGGACACCTGGGTATTTATTCTCTTTTGAGAATTTCCTGTTCGTCTTCGGCCTACTTCTCTTTTGGGTAGTCTGTCTTTTTCTTATTTCAGATATGAATTCTTTATCAGTCATATGGACTGCAATTGTATTCTCACACTCTGTGGCTTGTCTTTTCACTGCCTTCATGGTGCTATTTTATAAAAAACTAGTGGCCTGGTGCACAAAAATTCATGCACATTAAAACCCCTTTTAATTAGAAAAAATATTTTTTTTTTTTTTTTTTAAAGTACCAGGAAACAAAACATTTTTATGGAGATCAGCTTTTGAGGAGCGTCTCTCTTTTTTTTCATCCTTTGTTTCCTACTTGAATCAGATTTTTTTTTTTTTTTTTTTATTGCTTAAAGTATTACAAAGGGTATTACATATGTGTCCATTTTATCCCCCCGCCCTAGACAGTCCCCTAGCCTCCCCTATCCCCCAATGTCTTATGTCCACTGGTTATGCTTCTATGCATGCATACAAGTCCTTTAGTTGATCTCTTACCCCCCTACCTCCTGCCCCGCAACCCTCCCCGGCCTTCCTGCTGCAGTTTGACAATCTGTTTGAGGCAGCTCTGCCTCTGTATCTATTATTGTTCAAAAGTTTATAATGGTCTCTATTATCCATGAATGAGTGAGATCATGTGGTATTTTTCCTTCATTGACTGGCTTATTTCACTTAGCATAATGCTCTCCAGTTCCATCCATGACGTTGCAAATGGTAAGAGTTCCTTCCTTTTTAGAGCAGCATAGTATTCCATCGTGTAGATGTACCACAGTAGAAAAAATATTTTAATATTACTATTTGCCCTTTCTCTATAATAGAAGTGTCAGAGATGAAAGAAAATTAGTAAAATGTATATGAAAATCTTCCTCCTTTCAGAGTCTGGGGTGCGCTGTGGGACCCAGAGTTAAGTCCCCACACACCTGTGGTGTCTCAAAATCACGCAAGACCCAGACCCAGCCGGCCCCACCCCCATTGGGTGAGATCCAGACCCGGCCGGCCCCACCCTTGTCAAGCCCCGCCAGGTGGGGGGCGCAGCCTCAGATCCCCCAGTGCACCCTCAGGTTGCCCAGCCCAGCGCTGGGGCAGGGGCATGACCTGAGGTCCCCTGTTAAGCCCCACAGGGGTGAAGGGAGGGGGCACAGCCTCAGGTCCCTGCTGATTGCTCGTTGAGGCTCCTTACAGGAACTTGGCTGTGGGCGCCGCCATCTTTGTGGCAGAGTGATAGTCAATTTGCATATTCCCTCTTTATTGTATCGGATAGTTTTAAATTTTAATAAAATGTGGAGTACCAATCTTTTTTACTATAGGGTAGTGCTTTTTGTTAAAGACATCTTTATCTATCCCCAAATCATGGAGACAGTCTATGTTTCTTTTGCTATCTTTTGGAAGCTTGATTGTTTTCCCTTTCACATGGAGGCCTATGGTTTTGCTGTAATTTTTGTGTTTGGCATGATGTAGGTGTCAAGGTTTTTCCATTGGAATATCCAATGGGTCAGCACCATTTACTGAAAAGACCCCCTTTCGCTGCTGTATTGCGTTATACCTTTGTTGTAATTGAGACGATTATATACATGTGGGTCTATTTGAGGACTCTATTCTATTATTTTGGTCTATTTGTCTACCCATTCATGGAGACCACATAATTTTAATTATGATAGCTTAAAAATTAGTAATTTACATCTTCTAACTTTATTCTTACTCAAGATTGGTTTTTCTTTTTTCTTTTTTCAATCCTCACCTAACGATGTTTTTTCCCATTGCTTTTCAGAGAGTAGAAGGGAGGGAGAGAAAGAGGAGGAGGGAAAGAGAGAGAAAGGATCGTAGATGTGAGAGAGCAACATGGATCAGCTGCCTCCCAAACACTCCCTGAAAACCCCCAGCCTGGGCATGAGCCCTGACAGAACTGAACCTGAAACCTTTTGTTGTGCAGGATGACACTGAACCACTGAGCCACGCCGGCCTGGGCGGCCCATGTTTCCCTACAGAGGAGCCACATCTGGTCATGCTGCACACCCCCAGCCCAAGTCTAGCAGAGAGGGGGAAGGGAGAGTAGGAAGGCTTTGTGGAAGGAGGACTGGGTTCAAGAAGTCATTTGTCACCTCTAGGAACTTTATTCTCTCTTTCCCCTCCTCTGTTCTTCTCTCTCAGTGTCTTAGCGATGTTTAGCTAAGAGTTTCCTAACAGAAGACCTTCTCACTTCTCACAGCCCCTTTTCCCACTCCTCACCCCTACCCACAATCTAAGGACTTTTCCTTGGATGACCTTTCTATTTTTGTTTTGTTTTACTTTGCTTCAGCATATTTCTAAGCCTCCCCCACCCCCCACAATGTTCTGCTGAATCACCTCGGAACTTTCATCAGTGATTTCAGTTAAAATTCTAAGGCCAGAAATAGGGGATGGAAGTGCCAAAGGCAAAGCAGACGGCAAGGGCCCAAGAAAAAAAAATTACTTACTGCCTTTCCCCCCGTCCACTGTGTCAACTGTAGTTCTGGGCACATTCTGGTAGAATTCCTAGTGTGCATGTGTGTTGGGGAGTGTTTTGTTTTGTGGTTGTTGTTTTTTTGTTTGTTTTTCCGGGAAAACCCAGGTTGGTGCAGCAGGGTAACCTTGAAATAACAGAGCGGGTAGGGAATATTCCCATGACCTGTGTTTCACTTAGGACTGGACCTTAGCCGAAGAGAACAAAGTTCATCTGAAAAACATTCTCTGACAAAAGTACTGGGTTAATATGTTACCACTTTTCCAGGTTTCATAGAATTTTAGAACCAAATTAAAAATAGTAAGACCCGCCCAGCTGGCGTGGCTCAGTGGTTGAGCGGCGACCTATGAACCAGGATTCCCGGCGTGGGGCATGCTGATTCTCTTTCATCACTGATGTTTCTATCGCTCTCCCTCTCCCTTCCTCTCTGAAATCAATAAAAATACATGTTTAAAAAACAGTAAGCTCCACTATTTATTAAGCACCTACTATGTGCCAGATTTTTAAATCCTTATCACAAAACTATGGGATAGATAATTATTAAATTGAGCCCCCCCCCCCCCCATGTGCCACAGCTGGTAAAGGTAAAGCTAGGAAAAGGATCATTTTTTCTGATCTAATCCAAAGCTATTTGGTCGTGGAGGTGATATATATGTAGGGCAAATTAGGTCATTTCAGGAAGCAAGCATTGGAATTTTAATTTAATACAGTTCTCTTAAAGGTTTAAAAAAAGCCTAGCTGATTTTCTCTATATTCTGGCCAGTTGAGTAATTCCTCCCGGGAGCCACTGGAAAAGCCAGCTCTAGGGGCTGAGGTGCTGACAGACATGGGGGGCACGGGGCTGGATTTGACCGGCAGGGTCCGCTAACATTCTCAAAGGCCCAGCAGGTGGCAGTGTTTCCCTCGCAGCCAGAGCCCACCAGGGTCTGCATGGAGAGCCCGGGAGGAGACCTGAAGACAAATCTGTGGGGGCAGAAAGACCATATCACTTGCTTGTGTCATACTTTTTAAACATGTGCCTTTTTCTGCTTTTTATTTTTGAAACCTTTTACTAAAAATAAGCAGGAGAGGCTTCTGTAAAAAAGGTAGTGGTAAGAGGAGGTACCTCCCTTCTCCTCAGGTCACCCGTTGCCCTTCGCTCCCCAAGCCACTCTCTGTGATGCTCCCCATGGATCTGTCCTCTCAGAAACACCCAGGGAAGATGATTTCCAATCCTCAGCGTCACCGCCTGTCCCAGCACCCCTCCCTCACCCGCCTGCCTGCTGCCGGCTCTGTGAGCCAGCGCCAGCCATTCGGCTGTCATTTTCAGCTGTGATTCTCCTGGGAGAACCAAGCGCATTTCCTGGAGGAGACTGTGAGGGAGGGAGGCTGGCTGAGAAGAACCCTGGTGCCCAGACTAGTAACCGAAGGTGGCGGCTGTCTGCTGTGAGGGGGACCTGGCCCGGCTCACAGAGCCTTCCCAGGTTTGTGCCTGCAGGTCCGATAGGCAGCAACTGCAGGTTCAACTCCAAGCAACAGTGAGAAGTGTCTTCCCTCCCACTCAACAGGCTTCATATAAATATTTCTTTCTACCATCTGTTACACAGCCTGAAGTCTCCGGACTGGGGAGGCACTTCTGATTTTTAAAATGGTCGCGTTTTCAAGAGCTTCCTACTACACATGTAAATGTAGTGCGAGGGACACCACACGGGGGTATAAATACTGTGGAAGTGGAGAGTGGCCACTTCAGGGGCGCTGGTGCTGTGACAGTATAGCTAGAAACGGTAAGAAACTCTTTGGTCATTTCCCTAATGACGGTGTTAAACATTTTTATATACAAAAGCTAAATTAAGTTTAAGGTTAATTAGATAGCTCAACAGTCCTAGAAATTTTGTTTTTATTTCTCAATTTATTATTATCTTGTTAATCCTCACCAGAGGATATTTTTCCATTGATTTTTAGAGAGAGTGGAAGGGAGAGGGAGAGACAGAAAGAAACATCAGTGTGAGAGAGACACGCCAATTGGTTGCCTCCCACTCTAACCACTGAGCCAAGTCGTCCAGGGCTGCCTACCTAGGTCTTCACTGAAAGGCAGGACAGCACTTGTACAATCTATTCCCCTGACTTCCTGGGTTCTCAATGTGCCCATGTGAGAAATGCTAGCCTTAGGAGGAGTTTCTATTTCTGCCTCTACAATCAGGACTGGCATCCTGACTGGGGGACTTCCATGCAATTGGATACTCTATGCAAAAGGAGGATTTGGTCAGCCTCTGGGACAGAGTCATCACAGCTAAGCCCTGCGTCGGACTCCCTGTCCTTTTCATTCCCAGCACATAGGACTTGGTTTTTCTCACCTTGCTCCACATCCACCTCCTGGCGGCTCCCACCCCGACATATTGGCACAGTTTGGTGCTCACATGCTCCTGCTGACAGATGCCCTAGCTGTCCCGTAGCCCCAGGGAGGGTAGGGGACAGCCTTCCCCCCTCGGTCTTCAAGTGATGACACAGGGAATGTTGTGGGCCACCAAGAGGCAGCTTGTTTTGGCTCTCCGGCCTTGGAGATCAGAGCAGCCCATGGCACAGTTCTCATGTACTTTTGAATGTACAGTAGGTCCTCGGGCTACGTCGGAGATCCATTCCTACAGCGCGACGTAACATGATTTTTGCCGTAAGTCAGAACCCACCTACATAAGCACCTTCGTCACTCACATGGAGCACATACACAGCAGTAATGAAGTGAAACAGTAAAAGATATTTAAAAGAAAGATAACAATTCCTGACCTTTACTTGTGGAAAATAAATAATAAAAAACATAAAGCACATAGGTACATATGTCAAAATGACAGAACTTTTTATTTTTATAAATAAATGGGAGATGGCGACTAACCATGAAACGACATACGGTCGAGTCTGACATAACCCGAGGACGTCTATATATTAAACTGGTGTGTCTTTCTTTCCACTTAAATCATCATAGTCTGTGGCTCTCCACCCACCTAACAGGTTTCCATGCTGCAGGGAAAGGAAGACTCCAATGAGAGCAACCAGGTTATTGCTCAACTCTGGCCGCCAAACTCTTTTTTTTTTTTTTTTTTTAAATTCCTTGCAAGACAACAGAAGTGAATTGGCCTCCAAAGTGGGGTGTGCTAGGTGAGCCCTCCCTTTCAGGAGCACCTTTCCCTTCCTCCTTTCCTTCCCCCCAGATGCATTAATTCGCCTTTCTCTCTTTCTCCTAAGCTCCAAGGGCCCTTCTATTGCCTCGGTAACTTGTTTCCTTATCCACACCCAGCTGGCTCACTTTTCCCACCTCGGTAACCTGTTTCTTATCCACTCCCAGCTGGCTCATTTTCCTACCTCTGTAACTTTCTAAATAAACTCTCCCTTATGGCTTGAAAAAAAGAAAACAAAGTGGGGTGCTCCCAAGACAACTCTCTGGGGTGCAG
Source organism: Myotis myotis (assembly GCF_014108235.1). Lineage (NCBI taxonomy): Eukaryota > Metazoa > Chordata > Mammalia > Chiroptera > Vespertilionidae > Myotis > Myotis myotis. The sequence continues at coordinate 195,894,926 of NW_023416313.1, read as the reverse complement.
GAAGAAAATATTAGCACTTCTATTTTCATTTTTATCTTAGCCTTTAAATGTCTATTTTTCTAAAGGTCATTCCAAACAAAGGGAACCTCCTCTTTATTTATTTTTAAAAATATATTTTATTGATTTTTTACAGAGAGGAAGGGAGAGGGATAGAGAGTTAGAAACATCGATGAGAGAGAAACATCGATCAGCTGCCTCCCACACACCTCCCACTGGGGATGTGCCGCTACCAAGGTACATGGCCTTGACTGGAATCAAACCTGGGACCCTTCAGTCCATAGGTCGACGCTCTATCCACTGAGCCGAACCGGCTAGGCTAAATGTCTATTTTTTTTTTTTTTTTTTTTTTTTTTTTTTTTTTTTTTTTTTTAAATATATTTTATTGACCTTTCACAGAGAGGAAGGGAGAGAGGTAGAGAGCCAGAAACATCGATGAGAGAGAAACATCGATCAGCCGCCTCCTGCACATCTCCCACTGGGGATGTGCCCGCAACCCAGGCACATGCCCCTGACCGGAATCGAACCCGGGACCCCTCAGTCCGCAGGCCGACGCTCCATCCACTGAGCCAAACCGGTCTCGGCTAAATGTCTATTTTTTGATGTATGTTTGATAAAGCATGTATTGCATTATACAGTATTAAATGTATAGAATTCTAAGACTATATATACAGGAGTGGGGCAAAAGTAGGTATACAGTTGTTTGTATGGAAAATGATACGATAATTAATAATTAATAATACATGGGTAAACTGTTTCACATACTCACAACTGTACACCTACTTTTGCCCCACCCTGTATATGATGTTCTTGTATATCAAGTATCCATGTACATATTCAGTTTTTTTTACTTCTGGGGATGCATGATTCAAAAATGGAGACCACAGATTTTGAAAGCCCGCTGTGTTTTAGGAGAGATTCCCGCCCACCCCTAACTTCCAAACGCTCCCTTTAACTATCAAAAGCATTGCTTAGAGGTCCCTAGGCTGACTTTTACCACAAATTGCAGGGAGAGATAGCAAGTAACCACTCATGCAGGGGTCGGCAAACTCATTGGTCAACAGAGCCAAATATCAACAGTACGACGACTGAAATTTCTTTTGAGCGCCAAATTTTTTAAACTTAAACTATATAGGTAGGTACATTGTTATTAACTTAATGAGGGTACTCCTAAGGCTTAGGAAGAGCCACACTCAAGGGGCCAAAGAGCCGCATGTGGCTCTCGAGCCGCAGTTTGCCGACCATGGAATAGCACCTCTAGTGGGCAAGCGGGGGAGAGGAAAGACAGAGAGGCAAATAGCCAGGGGATCCTGTCCCACTCCCCGCTTGCGCTTGGTGAGAGACTCCCAGAGCAGTGAGGCTACTCCTTTCCCCTGGCACCTGAGGGAAGGTCCATATCCAACAAGGGCTGCCCAGGCTGAAGGTGGTTGGAGACTGGTGGGCTACCTGGTGGTCTCACAGCGCCCCAGGAGGGCAGCCAGGGAAGGGCAGCAGCCGCCAAGGGAACCAGTCCTCCAAGGGGGCTGAGTACATACTCAGAACCAGGAGGTTATACAAAGTTGAGGAAGGATGAGAGGCCACAAATGTGAGAACCAAATGACCAGAGGGGCTACCAAGGCAGGAGCCAAAAGAGGCAGGTGAGACCACTAGCCTCACCTGAGTGAGCCCTTGGCAGGCACTGGGCGTTCAGAACCCAGCCGCTCTCCAGTGAGGGCCAGGAGGACAGCTCGCAGGCTCCCACCCTCATGAGGACACACACATATCCCTTTCCACTCGGTGCTTCTACAACCTCGTACTATTTATTATGGGTTTCATTGTGTCTCTCCAGGATTCATGTTGAATTCCTAGCCCCTTAATAAGACTTCTGCACCCAATTTCAATGTGGGGAGAGAGGTTTTACCACACACCATCAAGCAATTCTCTGACACCAGCTGGGTATCCTACCATTTAACTCAGTGGTTCTCAACCTTGGCTGCACATTAGAATCACCTGGGAATCTTTTTAAAATCCTGATTTCTGGGCCTCATCATTGGTAACAAAGAAACAGAATTTCTGGAGGATGAGGCCCAGAAATCAAGATTTTAAAAAGATTCCCAGGTGATTCTAATGTGCAGCCAAGGTTGAGAACCACTGGGTTAAGGGCTCAGTTCTACAAAACTGCTCCCCACCCCCCTCCAGATGCTAATTGCAAGCCCAGGTTATCAACTGTGCTTCTGACTCACCTGCTATAGATCTGCGGGTCCAATACTTTGTTCTTGGGTTCCATTAATTTGCCAGAGTAGCACACAGAACCCAGAGAAACATTTTACTCACTAGATCACCCATTGATTATGAAAAGATATAACTCAGAACTATTTCCAACAGATGGAAGAGATGCATGGACCAAGATATGGGGAAAGGGCACAGAGCTTCCAGGCCCTCTCTGAGATACCACTGTCCCCAGATGTCACCAACCAGGAAGCTCTTCGAGCCCGGTCTTTTGGGGTTTCATGGAGGCTTCATTACTTAGGTGTGGTTGGTTAAATCATCGGCCATTGGGGATGATTCAACCTCTGGACACTCTCCCCTACCCAGTGGTGGGGATTTGGGACTGAAAGTTCCAACCCTCTTATCACATGGTTGGCTCTGCAGGCAACCAACCCCTATCCTTAGGTTAGGGGTCCAAGTCACCTTATTTTTTTTTTTTATTTTTTTTATTTTTTATTTAATTAAATCTTTATTGTTCAGATTATTACATTTGTTCCTCTTTTTTTCCCCCCATAACTCCCCTCCTCCCAGTTTCCGCCCCACCCTCCGCCCTCACTCCCCACCCACTGTCCTCATCCATAGGTGCACGATTTTTGTCCAGTCTCTTCCCGCATCTCCCACACCCCTTTCCCCCCCAGGAATAGTCAGTCCATTCCCTTTCTATGTCCCTGATTCTATTATAATCAACAGTTCATTCTGTTCATCAGATTATTTATTCACTTGATTCTTAGATTCACTTGTTGATAGATGCATATTTGTTGTTCATAATTTGTATCTTTACCTTTTTCTTCCTCTTCCTCTTCTTAAAGGATACCTTTCAGCATTTCATATAATCCTGGTTTGGTGGTGATGAACTCCTTTAGCTTTTCCTTATCTGTGAAGCTCTTTATCTGACCTTCAATTCTGAATGATAGCTTTGCTGGATAAAGTAATCTTGGTTGTAGGTTCTTGGTATTCATCACTTTGAATATTTCTTGCCACTCCCTTCTGGCCTGCAAAGTTTGTGTTGAGAAATCAGCTGACAGTCGTATGGGTATTCCCTTGTAGGTAACTGAGTTTCTTTCTCTTGCTGTTTTTAAGATTCTCTCTTTATCTTTTGCTCTTGGCATTTTAATTATGATGTGTCTTGGTGTGGTCCTCTTTGGATTCCTTTTGTTTGGGGTTCTCCGTGCTTCTTGGACCTGTAAGTCCATTTCTTTCACCAGGTGGGGGAAGTTTTCTGTCATTATTTCTTCAAATAGGTTTTCAATATCTTGCTCTCTCTCATCTTCTGGCACCCCTATAATTCTTATGTTGGTACGCTTGAAGCTGTCCCAGAGGCTCCTTACACTATCCTCGCAGTTTTGGATTCTTTTTTCATTTTGCTTTTCCGGTTGGGTGTTTTTTGCTTCCTCGCATTTCAAATCATTGACTTGATTCTTGCGCTCCTCTGGTCTGCTGTCGGGAGTCTGTATAATATTCGTTATTTCAGTCCGTGTATGCTTAATTTCTAGTTGGTTCCCCAATACAAGATCGAGGGTCTTATTAGTTTTCTTGTAGATCTCATTAAGTTTATCGGCGGCTTCTAAACAGTTCTTGAGAGACCTTAAAAGTGTGGTTCTGAACTCTATATCTTCCATTGACAATTTTGTCCTGTTTCTTTGTCTCCGCATTTTGTTATGCTTCCTTGGTGCACCCCCTAGTGGTCTCTGTTCGAAGTCTTATAGTTAAATCTTGATTGTTGTAGCTAATTCCAGGGAGGGTTTGACCTCCAGGCCAAGTGGCTATGAGAATCAGCTGTGTCAGCAGTGAGAGAACTTCTGTCCTCTAGGGAGGTGCTAATCTAGACTTTGCCTGAGGCTATCCAGCAAAAGCCTCTGTGCAGGGCTTGGGCGGGGCGGGTCACACAGGATCAACAGGGTGGGCCGGAGAGAGCAGTTATGGCGGCTCTCAGTCCTGTCCCCAGGGGCTCTGCCTCTCTGAGTCCCAGCACCCGCTGCAAAGCTCGGAGAGAAAGCTGCACTCGCTCTGACCGAAGCCAGACAGTCCCGCTTCTCCCGTTTGAGTCTGGGTCCCTAAAGACTCGCCCGGATCTGGAGCTCAGAGTCTGCGACTCCCTCCCGATTGAAAATGCCAACCGAGCCCTCCGCCGCCAGCCTCCGCGCACTCCGCACCTCAAAATTTGACTTCAGCACTGCGCCTCCTCTGAGTGTCCGTATGCGTTTCTCTTTCCTCCTAGTTGTAGGACTTCCACTCAGCCAGCGTTCCTGTGGTTCTGGGTGATGTCCCTTCCGTTTTTTGGTTTCACTTTTGAAGTAGTTGTTCAAAGCAGCAAACTCCGGCGTTAACCTATGCCGCCATCTTGGTTCTCCCCAAGTCACCTTATTAACATGACAAAAGACACCCTATAGCTGTCACCATTCAGGAAATTCCAACGGTTTTAGAAGCTTTGTGCCAGAAACAGTATAAAAACTAAATATATTATTTTTTATTATAAATCACAATATCACACCCCTAAGGACCTCAGAATGTGACCTTTTTTGGAAATAGATGGCTGCACATATAATTAGTTACAAAATGAGGCCATACTGTAATGGGCAGTTAGACATGAGTAGAACAGGTACAGAAGGCCACCAGGGTAGAAAGCCCCTGGTGCCTTGCAAGGGGCAAAACTTGGAAAACAAGGACCTCCCCCCGCATTACCTTTCCTCTCCGAGCATATCGCTGGTCTTGAGGTTTGGGCCCCCTGACCTTTCCTCCCTAGAGGAATACCATGGCTGCCTCAGGACCAGTTGCATTGACTAATGACCAATCAGGGGAGACCAAGACCCTGGAAGAGCACACTTGGAAAACTGATGAATATTCTATTAAGACCCTCCCCTAAGACCTCCCCTAATATTCCTACCTGCAAGAGAGAGATAAATACCCTCAATTTCAGACCTTAGACTAGAGGAAGATTAAAGAAAGAATAGTTACGAAAAGCACTGCCCTATTTTGCACATCTGAGTATAATGAAAAAGATTTCAGTTTAGCCCGGCTCTACTCAAACCTCCCACATTTTAGCCTTCCCAGGCCTGCTCTGTGTGTGGCCAGAGCCCACCCTCATGGATAAGGTTTATGATTTCATGGGACACTTATGATGATATCATAGTGTTATAATAGAGCCCAGCCTTCTCACTCCTTGCTTTAGTCAAGGTCGTGGGTTCCTGTAGCCTTGTAGAAATTATTTTATTTTATTTTATTACATCGATGTGAGAGAGAAATATTGATTGGTTGCTTCCCTCACGCGCCTGACCAGGGATCAAACCGGCAACCTGGGTATGTGTCCTGGCTGGGAATCTAACCCTCCACCTTTTGGTTTATGGGACAACACTCCAACCAACTGAGCCACACTGGCCAGGGAATACTTTTCTTTAATATGACCTTCTCTCCTTTTGATTCAAACTGGCCTCATCCAGCACCCTGACTCGCCTGCCTCCTTCTCCCTGGCCACTCCCTCAATCATTAAACTCTCAGGACAGTGAGATTCTGATCAGCATTAAATAATCTTAGGTCTGTCGACCTAAAAGCCTCAGGTCTGTCGACCTCAGAGACAGAGTTTCAGTCAAACCAGAGATTAACATCTAGGCCTCAGTTGTGTTTCAGCTCCAGGCCCAGAAAAGCAGTGAAATCAGACTGATGCTACGCCATGGCTGCCTCAGGACCAGCTGCAATGACCAATGATCCCCTGCCCAGTGCTGACCAATCAGTAGACACCATGGCCCTGACCACGACTCTCCCTCCCTCAGTCTCCATAATTAATGATCTTCCCCTGTATAGCCCATCCTGGAAGCCTTCGGGGAGCCATGTCTTTGAGCATTAGCTAACCCGTCTTTGGGCATGGGCCACTTCCTAAAAATAAACCCTTACTCTCTTTGCTACAAGCTCCTGCCCGTGTCCTACTGGGCTTTGACGCACTCAGGCAAACAGACCCTTCAGTCCGTAACATTCCTAAGCTGTCTGAGGGACAGTGGCACGCTTGAGCTGGTTTATACATGTTCCCAAGTGCTGGCTGTTGAATCTTCAGGAATTTTGTGAGCCTGTCATTAAACACGGCTATCTATACTAACAATAGAGGAATATGCAAATTGTCTGTCAGAGTAACGACCGAACAGCAGGCTGTGTGGGGCGACCAGGCAGGGGGTGGTTAGTGAGGGACGATCAAATGACTAAACAGTAGGCTGCATGGGGAGACCAGGCTGGCAGGGGGGTTAGTGAGGGACAACCAAACGGCTGAACAGCAGGCTGTGTGGGGCAACCAGGCCGGCAGGGGGGTGGCAGTTGGGGGTGACCAGGCCAGTGGGGGGTGGGAGGGAGGCAGTTGGGGGCGATCAGGCAGGCAGGCAGGTGAGCAGTTAGGAGCCAGCAGTCCCAGATTGTGAGAGGAATGTCCGACTGCCGATTTAGGGATCGTGCCTAAACTGGCAGTCGGACATCCCCCAAAGGGTCCTGGATTGGAGAGGGTGCAGGCTGGGCTGAGGGGACCCCCCCCCTCCCATGCATGAATTACGTGCACCAGGCCTCTAGCTATTAAATATTAAATGATAAAAATGTATGATCCGACCAATTAAATGTTTTTTAAAAAGTAATAAATAAACTCAAGAATAATCACTTCCTAATGATTTTGCTAATATCTGTGCTTTTGAGATTATTTATATATACTACAGCTGTAGGGTGGAAATGCTTTATAACCAATTGCTACTCTGCATCTCTTCCCAATTCTATGTTCAGGGAAGTCAGCTGGTAGCTTGGAATCTACTCGGGTGGGAAGATTTACAGCCTGCAAATTGGCCAAGGCCACACATCAGCGCCCCACCCCCACCCCCACCCCAAGGAGAACCAGTTGTTAAGTATTTACCAACACACCATTACATGCAGGCGTGAGCCTTGGGTTCTTCGTTCTGATAGAGGTGGATCAACTGAAAAGGCTTGAGAAACAACTTGTACTGGGTGTGCCCGTGTCTGATATGGGATTGAAACCATCAAGGAGCGATGAAAACTAACTCATTCCGCCACAGCTCCACAGAAGAGGGAGCCACCCAAGAAGAGTGGCACCAGTAAAACCACCACCCGTTCCCAGATCTGGGGCGGGACACTAAGCAAATAGCTACTGACCTCAATGCGCGTGTTCTCTTTTGCCAATATTCAATAACAGCGCTGAACAGGGAACCTCCCGGCTGGCTTCTACCTAACAATCCCTATTACCATCAAATACCCCGACTAGCTCTTCTAATCCTGCTTTCCTGCAGCCAGAGAACGAGGGAACGCGAAGGGGCCCGGACCTCCAGGACCAATCACAGCGTGCAGTCCACTCTGTAAACACCCCTCCTCCGAGAGCTAACACGGCATTTCACCCAGCCACAGAGCTGAGTCCTCGGACAGACGGCTCCCGTTGCATAGTAACGGGTGTAAAAATAGCAGGTGACCCCACTTCGGTGATAGGTGCCAGAGAAAAGTATTTCCGGGACCACAGCACTCATAGCCGGGCTTGGGGGCTGACCTGGGTTTGTTCCCGACTCCACCATTTACCATCTGTGTGGTCTTGGGCAAGCGAAGATCTTTTCAGGCCTCCATTTTCTCATCTGTAAAGTAGGGGACCAAGAGAGATGGTCAGAAGTTGAATGCGCAAGACAGAGGGATTTATGTATATATTTTTCAGTGTTACAGAGTGGAAAACAGTAATTTAACTAGAAAGAAATGAGAGAGGATGTCATCAGGGTGGTGACATAATCTAAATCCTTGCTAGGAGAGAAGAACAACAGAAGTCAAGCATATTCAGAGGTAAGGTGGTAGCTCCAAGAGGGGTGAAAACAGAACCTTTAGAGTTTGGGACTCAAGGTGGGGAGAGATGCAGCTATTCCTTTTCATTGCTGGATTTTCCTAATTTTTTACTTTTTAATTTTATTGATTTTTTACAGAGAGGAAGGGAGAGGGATAGAGAGTTAGAAACATCAATGAGAGAGAAACATCGATCAGCTGCCTCCTGCACACCTCCTACTGGAGATGTGCTCGCAACCAAGGTACATGCCCTTGACAGGAATCGAACCTGGGACCTTTCAGTCCGCAGGCCAACGCTCTATTCACTGAGCCAAACCGGTTAGGGCACTTTTTTATTTTTTAATAATACATTTGTGGGGTTTTGTTTTTGTTTTTGTTTTTTAAATATATTTTTATTGATTTCAGAGAGGAAGGAAGAGGGAGAGAGAGAGAGAGAAACATCCACGATGAGAGAGAATCATGGATCGGCTGCCTCCTGCAAGTCCCCCACTAGGGATCAAGCCCACAACCCAGGCATGTGCCCTTGACTGGAATCGAACCCGGGACCTTTTAGTTTGCAGGCTGACGCTCTATCCACTGAGCCAAACCGGCTAGGACCAAATTTTTTACTTTTTAATCCTGTTCATATATTGCCTTGGTTCAATGTTTAGAGAAAATAGCTGGGCATTATCTTAGCTCGATCTGTAACCTCTTGAAAAGTGAATTGATTTCATTTATTCTCTTCTCTGGAGTTGAGTTTACATGCCTGGTGTGGGAACATTGGAAATCATTTATTTTTATGGCTCCTGGGTCTCCGTCAGTTTCTTAGCCTTTTAAGTCCGTTTTGTATGCCTCTTGATTTATAATATGTCGGCAAATCATTCCAAGTAAAGCCTTCTCTTCTTGTAAAAATATGTAAAGAAATAGCCAGGGATGATTCAGAGTTTGAAGGAGTGCTCTAGTCTCTGAAGCTCTGTGCTGGGCGGCAAGCAGTCGGCGTCCTGAGCAGCACGGCGCCCTGGCTCAGCTGAACCTGGTTCTGACTCAAAACCTGTCGGCCTCCTGCTTGCTCCTCTCCAGCAAACCCACCTCCCGCCCCTGCCCCATCTCCACCCCAAACTGGAAATCCTGGACCCATTAACTTCAAGTTCACAGGCCTGTAATGGGTCTATGGATGGACTTCAAAGGACTCACAAATCCCCAGATTTCCAGACAGCCTTCCGATTTTCAGTCTCCAGGGCCCTAGAAGTGAAAAGGCTCAGCTGTCTGTAGGTCTCCAATATTCCCAACAAAGCACACTTCACTGGTTTTTACACCTATATAAACTGTAAAGACTGAGACTCATCATGCTTCTAACAGTGGTGCCTAAGAGCTCCCGCTCCGGCCCAGACTGCGAGGTGTGAAGCCTACCTCCACCTCCGCCGCTTCCAGCTGGATGACCTCAGGCACATTACTTAACCTCTCTACATCCCTGTTTTTCCACTTGTTAAACGGGGCAAATGAAGCACCTACTTCCTTGGCCTGTTGGGAGGGTGAAACCAGTTAATGACGTGCTTAGAACAGGGCAGGGGTCCTCAAACTTTTTAAACAGGGGGCCAGTTCACTGTCCCTCAGACCGTTGGAGGGCCGGACTATAGTTTTAAAAAAAACTATGAACAAATTCCTATGCACACAGCGGCGGCAAAAACTCCCGGCGGGCCGGATAAATGTTTTCGGCGGGCCGCATTTGGCCCGCGGGCCGTAGTTTGAGGACCCCTGGAACAGAGCCTGGCACCAGGGCAGTGTTCGGTGGTCTTTGGCCCTTCCTTCCTGCAGACTGACAGCTCGCAAGGGTCACCCGCACCTGAACTGTGTGGGTGTCGTCTGTGTGCTTGGGCTTGCAGCTGGAGCACGTCCTGGAGGTCAGCGCAGTACCTTGGAGGGTCCTACGTGCAAAGATGACACTGTGGGGAAGAGCAGGCCCCTCCAGTGGTCGAGTGTGGGGTGATGTGATGTGTGATCCCTGCTCTTGCTTTAAGCATTCTCTCAATGTCCTCCTCAGGCCCTTCATCAGCTGGACCTAGAAGGACTGATATCATTCTTATCATCATCCCATCTAACTCAACCCTCCTCTCTGCTCTCTTGGCCAACATGCACTCATCCTGGACGACGTAGCCTAGCCCCACCTCCCATGTGAAACTCATGCTCTTCCTTTGGGTCCCGCCTGTGCTCTGTGTTACCACATGCCCTGTGCCCAGCAACGTCATGCTTCAGCTCGTTTTATCCTCCCAACAACCATATAGTGAATAGAAACAATTAGTGTCCTCCAGTTACAGATGCGGACACTGAAATGGAGAGGAAATCTTAAAACCCTCTCTCTGAGGCCAGGTCCCATGCTTTTTCCCCCTTCTCTAGACCTCTTCTCTGATCCTGCCCAACTGGAGTGGTGTTTTTTGGCTTTTAATTTGTTAAGTCTCCTGTGACCCTCTTGAAGACAGAGATTGTATCTTATTCATTTTTGTATCTCAAACATATATTACTGAGCCTGGCATGGAGTAGGTGCTCCGTAAATGGACGGATAGATGGATGGATCGTGAAGTCAGGGTCTGCAAAGTTTTTGCCCTGGCTTTACCCAGATTGCACATATGGGAGGGGGGGCGGGGACGACGTTAATCTTCATCCAAGGATATTTTGCCCCAACCTGGGCCGGGATTGAGCCTGCAACCCAGGTGCAACTGGAGTATGTGCCCTTGACTGGAATCGACTCCAGGACCCTCAGTCCATAGGCTGACACTCTATCCACTGAACCAAACCGGCTAGGGCCATATTGCAATTTTTAAAAAAGCTTCCAGCCTTGATCAAGTAATTTTTAAATGCTTCATTCATTCACTCAATGAACACATATTTATTTAGTGCCTATGATGTGGCAAGCACTGAGATACAGCAGCAAGCAAAACAACAGACCCTCCTGCCCTCCTGGGGCTTAAGTTCTCTTTTCATTGACAAAACCTTCATGGACCTCCTCCTGGAAGTGCTGTTCCAATGCCTCTTACTAGGGAAATATGGTGAAGAGCAGACACGCACTCTTAGAGTGCAATCCTGATGAATGAGTACATGGATACCAATAAAAAGCTTCTCCCACACTCAGACTCAAAAACTCCCAGCTCCCAGGCAGGTGGACAGCCCCAGGCCCCCATCTCAGGCACAGTTCCATCCTGGCATCCTCCTCTGAGTTCACTGTTCCCAGGTGCTGGGCTTCCTCCTCCTCCCTGGTTCTGACCACGGGAAGAGCCTGGGCAGGCCCAGGACACTCCCTGGGCTGTTGTTAGCACAGGAATCAAGGGGAGAAAGTGCTGCAGGGGAATGCAGGGTGGGGAAGCCAGGAGCTGAGGCAAGAGCTGTCTCCAGTTGGCAGTGACTGGGGTACCCTAGGTAAAGTGCAGGGGAATGCTTTGAGACCCTCCAGGTACCCAAGGTCACAGAGCTCACCATACATGTCTTTCCTGGTATTTTCCTTATGAAAGAGCCCTCGGCTCTTTCCTTCCAGTTGCCTCTACCCACACCTACAAGACAAACAGCTGTCGGGCTGTCCGACCTCTTCACCCGACACAAGTCTTGGCACTGACCTTCAGCCTTCTTCAGCTGCTTTTTCTGGGGTCTCTCCCCTTTCATCCCCACTAGCCTTGGGCAACCTGTGGCGTTTCCCTCAACTCCCTCTTCCCCACACCCTTCTGCTTCTTTTTTTTTAAAAAAATAAATATTTTTCTTGATTTCAGAGAGGAAGGGAGAGGGAGAGATAGAAACATCAATGATGAGAGAGAATCATTGATCGGCTGCCCTCTGCACAGGGATCGAGCCTGCAACCCAGGCATGTGCCCTGACTGGGAATCGAACCGTATTCTCCTGGTTCATAGGTCGATGCTCAACTGCTGAGCCACACCAGTCGGGTAAGCTTCTTAATTAGTGATTTTTACTTCAATATATATATATACACACACACATACACATTGGGCAACTTGAGGTGGGCATGGGGAAGCTGAATTTTGGAGCTTCACCTTCAGGGATCTTGATGATTTCTTTATTTAGGGGTAGGCCTGCAGTCTACCAGGATTCTCTTACTCGGTTAAAGCAGCTGAAGGAAAAAGTCTGGAAGAAGTTCAAAGGAAAAGGGGACCACAGCATGGGTCCCTGCAGGTGCTGGGTTCACGCTAACTTTTATGCAGAGTAGAGTACTGTTTTCTTCTTTACTCCCCTTACTCTTCCTTATTTTTTAGATTCAGTTCAAATAGCTCCTCTTCTAGGTCCCTTTCCCTGAGTCCTCTAGTCCACGGTGACCTCAAGCTGCTCTGAGTGTGACGAACAGTCACTGAATATGCAACAAATTCACCTTGTGTTGCCTTTGTGTCTGCTCCTGGGTTGAGAACGGACCTGCTCATTACTGGCCACGTGGGTCTGCGTGGAGAATGTGTGTGAGTGCACAGTCCACAAGGCAAGCTCCTTGGGGCAGAGGGTATGCTTCTACCACTGGGAACTCCCTCGGCCCCTGTGTCTTGACATGTGATGTGTGGTAAGTTTGTACTTCCTTGCTGATTAATTGCTGATTAATGACAGAAACTTGCTCCCTCATTTGATTTCACTCCTGATAAGACAGGGAGGTAGCTGGAACTTCGGGGAGGGACCCACACCTTGTCTAGTCTTTGCCGTATGTGCTGTTTCAGCAAAACCCAAGGCTGAGCAGAAAGGAGTGGAAATTACAGGGAACACTGTGCTTTTCTAGGCCTGTGCTCCAAAGCGATGATAAAACACCCAAGTGCACTTCCATTCCTAGCTCAGAAACCACAACACATGGCAGCAAGTGTGGGCAGTAATTAGAGGCCAAGGTGAGGGAACAGAGTCATCCATCAGTCACTGGGAAACCTCATCAAAGAAATCAGCGCAGAGAACAAAGGCTCCCTGGGTTTGTTTTGGAAGAGAGGACGGGGGATTATGTCCTGGCTCCTACAAGTGCAAGAGCTTTGGCTCTGGCTCGGACCGTCCCGATAGTAAACCCAGGAATTGTGTGTTGTGGGCAGGGCCAGCCTGGTTTCTCAGGACCACATCCACTTCCTGTGGTGGGTGGCAGGTCTAGAAGGCACAGGGATGCCAAGCTTCTTCAGCTCTCTTCTTGGTGTGGGGAAGTTAGATTAAGGGTAAAGAGCATGGTCTGCAAACATAAAGTGAGTCATTGTGAAGACCGTTTGAGCAAGATGGGCCAGGTCTTAACCAGAATGGCTAGTTCTCTTTGAACAGAATCCAAGCCATGGACGTGCTGCGGTGGCAGAACCAGCCGAATGAGAATGGATCCCCTGGATGTACAGGCACTGAGGGCAGGAAGGTGAGGAAGCATGTGCTCCCATCTGGACCAGCCAGCGGTTTGGCCAGTTATGCTCTCTCTCCAAGGACTTCACAGGAGCCTGCAGAGGTTTCTGAGCCTGTGAGACGTTTGGGGTCATGGTCCCTGCCCCTTCTCTTGGTGCTGACATCAAGACATGGCTCTTTTCCCTTTGCCCAGCTAAATCAACTGAATAAAAATGACCTGATTCAGTAAACATAGTCATTGGGCGGCTTCGCGTAGAGGAGCTATGGGAGTGGGAGGTATCCAAGAGGAAGAAGTTGTGGTCCCATCATTTTGGATCTCAAAATGGAAGATGGCCATTGGGATGCCAGCTGTGAGAGTGTCCTCCAAAATAGAGTCCTTCCTGGTACTATACACTCCATGAAGCAATAGGCCAGGTGTTTGGAGTCCTAACCCTCTCTAGCAGAAACTGAACATACAACACCAGGAAGCAAAAAGCAATCTTCTTTCAGGCATCCTTGTTCCCTCTGCTAAATAAATGAGTGTGTGTGTGTGTGTGTGTGTGTGTGTGTGTGTGTGTGTGTATTCTACAAAGCATTCTCTTTTTTAAAAGAATCTTTCTTGATTTCAGAGAGGAAAGGAGAGGGAAAGAGAGAAACATCAATGATAAGAGGGAATCATTGATCGGCTGCATCCTGCATGCCCCAAACTGGGGATTAAGACCACAACCCAGGCATGTGCCCTGACCGGGAATTGAACTGTGACTCCTGGTTCATAGATTGATGCTCAACCACTGAGCCACGCCAGCTGGGCCTACAAAGCATTCTGATGGAATCCTCCCATTTCTGAACTTCAGAAAAAATGCACGGTTAGACACACCCTCTCTGGATCCAGAAAGGAATTTCCTAAATGCTAGGTGTGTGCTAAAAGCAAAGAGAAGCTCTGACCTGGACTATGAGGCAGGTGCTGACAGGCAACTGTCTCAAAGTCCCAGGCAGGTGAGCACCTGGGGAAGACACGGTAGAAACCATCATTCTCAAGTGAGTAAAGAAGGGAAGAGAAAAACATGACTTGGTTTCTTTTTTCACCCAGAGGTTATAGCTATAGGAGTGTACACTCAAGGAATTACTTCCTAGGCAGACTCAAGGAGCGATCCTTAGGAAATGTGTGCCAACACTGCCTTGGCATTCCCAGTGTACCAGGCACTGCCTTAGGTGCTTTATTGTCTCTAATATTTAGTATTTACAGTGGCTCCTTGAGGTTGTTAGCATTATTAACCCAATTTTTTAGATAAGGAAATAGAGGCTCAGAGAGGTTAAGTAACTTGCTTAAGGTCACACAGCTCATATGTGTTAACTGGGCCTCCATAAACAGAGCCATATTATATGGGCCCACACAGGCCAGTAATTCCCAGTCCCTTCCCTCTCCCTGATACCACACAGCTCTTGGAACTGTGCGCCAGAAATACTATCTCTGCTCTGTTCATTATATCCATACCTGCATCTACAGCTGGTCATACTGGTGCTTTGGAAAGTAAAAAACATGAGTGGTTTCCTTGGGGCACCAGGTAAGGGAGCGGCATTGTGTGGAGCAAAGGGCAGTGGCCTGTGGGTTAGACGGTCTGAGTCCGAGCTTGAGATCTGTCACCAACAGCTTAATGACCAGGGGCTGGGTCATTTAACCTCTCTGGGCCTGTGAGATCCTCTGTCCAGGCACTGGCATGCCTCTAGCATCCATTTCCCCATTTGATTATGAGGCCTCCCTCAGGGGTCCTTGTGGGGACTAATTGAGACCATGTACTTCAATATGAAGCCTTTAGAGCCATTCAGTTGCCAGAGCAGACAGCCTGGATGGAATCCCAGCTCTGTCACTTGCTGTTTGTGGGACCCTAAGCAATTTATTTAACTTGCTTCACCTCAATCTCTTCTCTGCAGAATGGACCTCTCATAGGGTTACTGCAGGGTTTAAAGAGTTAATGCCCGAGACAGAGTAAGCAGTACATAATGTTATAATTACTAGTAATAGCATGTAATCTATACATTCCCATACCTCAGTTGGCTTTTCCTGTTTTCTAGCTGTCTCTCCCATGATGGTGGAATGAATTTCATGCAGGCCTCTGACTTTCTTCAGAAGTTCGCAATAGGACAAGCCATATGGTTGGTGCTATATTTGAAGGTGTTTAAACCCAGTAAGACAGCTAACTCCTGGTCACTGAAGAGAGAACCTCCCAGCTCTTGGTTCATTGCTGTTGAGGTAAGAACATCCAAACATGCAGAGAATTTTTATAAAATTTTATTTGAGCCAAACAGGATATACCTGGAAGCAAGATCTCAGCAGACTGAGAAAAATACTTCCTAGATGGCAGTTTTCAGCTTCTATATTGCATCTGGAATTAAGGAGGGATCATAGGAATGTTACATGGAGGTGGAAGAAAGCAAGTCAGGGATTGGATTACAGGATAGTTAACAAGATTACACGCTCTCTTGAGGGTCATTTTGATTGAGGGGTCTTTTGAAAAAAATTATATATATATATATATATATATATATATATATATATATATATATATTGATTTCAGAAAGGACGGGAGAGGGAAAGACAGAAACATCAATGGTACGATAGAATCATCAATTGGCTGCCTCCTGCATGCCCCACACTGGGCATGTGCCTTGACCAAGAATGGAACCATGACCTCCTGGTTCATAGGTTGATGCTCAACCACTGAGCCACACCATCCAGGTGACTGAGGAGGGGAGATCTTCATAGAGACATTAAAAGGGTGTGTTAACCTAGATGCACAGAAACAATGGACATGGCAAAGATAAACCCCTTACTAAAGAAGTTATATGCCTGGTGCATGACGACCCACCAAGACCTGCCCAGTTAGGAATCCATGATCAAATCACCCTGTGAGGTCACTTTCTGTAGAACCCCTTTGTCATCCACACTGCACAGTGCTGTATCATGGGCAAGATGTTCTCCCAGAAATGCTCAACACGAGTCTGGAGTCTGGAGTAAAGACACTTGTGTCCGTGTCTACTTTGTGATTTGAAACGCAGGCAGAGCCTGGGCAGCAGGGAGAGGGGAGAAGGAGAGGAAGGTGCTCCCCACACAGTACACATCTGCTCTTCATTTCAGAGACTGATGCGAGCGCAGTGTGCTTGCTCCTGTATTTCAATAAAGTTGCCCCAGTGGCACGTTGCCTTATAACCTGCAGACAAACCGCACTAATTCAGAGCAGATGGACTTTGCAAAATGTCAGCATTTTAGACTATTTCATTCAATTCAAAATATTTTCTAATTTCCCTTGTGATTTCTACTTTGACCCATAGGCTATTTAGAAATGTGTTGTTTAATTTCCAAACATGAAGGGATTTCCAGATATCTTTGTTTTTCATTCATATGGATTTTCAGTTTAATTTCATTGTGTCTAGAAAACATAATTTCATTTCAATTCTTTTAAGTTTGCTAAGGTTTATTTTATGGTCCAGATTATAGTGGGGCATATTTTGTGTGTCTTTGAAAAAAATGGGTATCTACTGGTGAGTCAATTAGGTAAAGTTAGTTAATAGTGCTATTTGGGTCTTCTCTGTTGTTACTATTTTCCTGACAGCTTTGTCTATGTGTTTTATCTTGCTACAGCTAGATGAATGTTGAAATTTCCAACTGTAATAATGAATTTCTCTTTCAGTTCTTATTTCTCCTTACATTTCTATCAGTTTTTATCTTAGATATTTTGAAGCTCTGTTATTAGGTATATATACATTTAGAATTGCTATGTCTTGTTAATAAAAATTTTTCTTTTATTATGTAATGTATCTCTTTATCCCTAATATTCCTTGGTTTTGGATTCTATTCTGGCATTATTTTTATTATTATTAGCACAATTTATGCTTCTAGTTTTATTTATCTCCATGATTTATCTCCATCCTCTTGTTTTTAATTTTTATTTATTAATTTTTTTTTAGAGAGACAGAGCAAGGGAGGCAGGGGGGATGGGGAGAGAGAGATAGAAACATTGACTTGTTGTTCACTTATTTATGCATTCATTTGTTGATTCTTGTATGTGTCCTGACTGGGGATCAAACTCGTAACCTTGACTTAACAAGTCAACACTCTAACCAACTGAGCTACGAGGGCAGGGCTCTATCCTTTTACTCTTAATTTATTTGTGTCTTTATATTTAAAGTGTTCTTTAATAGGCAGTATATAGTTGGGTCTAATTTTTTATTAAATCTGATCACCTCTGCCTTTTACTACTAGGAGCAGTTTAGACTATTTAAATTTAACATAATTATTGATATGTTGCATTTAAATCTAGATTCTTGCTAGTTGTTTTCCATTTGTCACATCTTTTCTTTGTTCATTTTTTCTCTTTTCCTGCATTCTATTGCATTAATTTAGTATTTTTTATTATTCCATTTTAACTTTACTTAAATGTTTTAATTGAAAGTATTCTGATACACACTGAAACCTTCTAACATACCGATTCTTTTAATGTATTGTCAACTAGAGATATATATTTTTTAATTTATTTTTTTAGAGAAGAGAGGAAGGGAGAGGGAGAGAGAGAAAGAAGCATCGATGTGAGAGCAAACATTGATCGGTTGTCTCCTGTAGGCCTCCTAGTAGGTATTGGGCCCAAAACCTGGTCATGTGCCCTGACTAGGGTATAGTGCATGATCTTTAAAATAAAAAAGACCTCACCCTGGCCGGTGTGGCTCAGTTGGCTGGGTATAGTCCCATGCACCAAAAGGTTGCCGGTTTGATTCCTAATCAGGGCACATGCTCGATCCCCAGTAGGGAGCACGCAGGACGCTGCAAATTGATGTTTCAGTCTCACATCGATGTTTTTCTCTATCCCCCTCTCCCTTCCTCTCTCTCTAAAATGCAATAAAAAAATCTTTAAAAAATAAAAAATAAAGAGCATGGACTTTGGAGTCAACCAAACCTGCATTTGAAATTAGGTTCTGCCACTAACTGTGACCTTTGTTAATCTCTACAGGATTCAATTTCCCCATTTGTAACATTGGGCTGATCATGACTACTTTTGAGAGTGCAATGAGAAGCAAATGAAAAAATTATTACAGTATCTAGAATAGGTCCAGAACATAACTGTTTCTTTAATGTTACGTCTTTTCATTTTGCTTGCTGGCTTTCTACATAGTTCTGTTTCTAAAAGAGCTTTTGGCACTACCAAGGAGGCACATGACTGGCCTACTTACCACCATCTGTACCTACCTTCCTTTCAGAGCCTGGCAGGCTGTTTAAATTAACTTAGAATAAAAACAAAACATTAACTTAGATAAACTCTTTTTTTTCTTCCTTCCTTCTTTTTTTTTTTTTATGTATAATCTTTCTCAGTGGAGATGGGCCAAAATATAAAATCTAGGGGGCAATAAAATCACCAGGGACTAACACATCAACCCTACTGAAAGTCTTTTTAATACAGTCATTATTTTAATCGGGTTAAATGACCCCCTTCCTCTAACAACTTCTTACTTGTTCATTTATTTATCATATTTCCCTGAAGGTACTGCAGAGGAAACTTCAGTTTGTTCAGCGCTGATGATCCCACACGCTGAATCAATGAGGTGTGGGGTTTTTTGGCATCTGTGAAACCAGACACCAGAGAAGAGAAGGGGGGGAGAGTAGTTGTTGGCCAGAGGTCAGGGGCAGGGCCGCTGGGCCAGCTCGTCGTGGCTCATTTTAGAGACTGACACAGGCATGTGATGAGGGTGCGGTGTCTCGTGACGGGCACCAACGATTGCTGCTGGGGCCTCGGGTGGCACTGAGCGAGAATGGACAAAGGACGATCTGTTGGCTGCTTTGAAAAAAGCCTTGACCTAGTGCCATAGGAAAGCACTGAACACTCCTCACTCAGCTGCTTCTCCCCAGCTCGGCCCTGAAAGTTGAGACGTCCCATCAGGGGTGCCGAGGCCGTTTGCTATGCCCAGAGTTGGTGCCCAGGAACACACAGGCAACTCTGTCCCCTCGGGATCCCGAGCCTGCTGGGTAGGGAGTGCTTGGTCAATGGTGCCAGCGCTGCCTTCCCTGTAAACCCGGGGGTGGGGGTGATTTATAACAGAATTCTGCTTCTGATTATTTAGAAAAACAGAATTCTGCTTCTCTGCTGCCAAAAGAGAGATTAAAAGAGAGCCCTTAACCGCCGCTGGGCCGGAATCTGCAGGGACACTGCGTCCTCCTCCCGGCCGCCCTTGTTCTCTCTGCTCACCGTTTCTCCTCCTTGTTCCTGTCTTGGAAACCGTCACGGCAGCATTCAGGAGGTGGGATCCCTTGAACTCTCCCACAGCACTTGTGGAGTATTGCACACTTCCAGCATTTAGGAACAGAGACATAAAGTGGGATGAGTGCCTCCTTCTCACATATGTCTGTGATTTGGGCGGATAAGACCAGAATCTCTAGACACAGGATGGGAGGAAAGAGTCCTTTCTATTCCATTGCTCACAGATAGGACATCTTGTTCTGGCATTTACTGTTTTACTATTTAGATGATGTTTAAGAATTATTAAAAATAGATAGATACTCCCCCCCCGCCCCCCCCCCCCCCACCCACACACACATACATAGGTTTCTTACTGAGTTGTCAGTGGTGCTTTTGAAATCTCTCTGTAAGGCAGAGGTGCAGTTTAAACCCACGGCTTCTGACTTCTTGTTGCCTCCAATACTGCTTCATGTTCGTGTCCGCCTAGCGATGTCACAGCTCCATGCCAACACTCCTAGGCAAAATCATAATACTAACAATAACATAAACCCCTCAAACATTATTGGAGCCTCTACTCTAAGCTAGCTGCTTTCGTATGCAATCTCTCATTTCATCCTTACCAGGGTCCTCTGAACTGGGCCTATGAAGCCCTTGGCCAGAAAAACTGAGCGCCAGTGAGCAGCCACCCAGAGTAACGTAGCTCGTAAGTGGCAGAGCTGAAACTGGAACCCAGGCCTAGAACATGACTCTAAATCCAGTGCCCGTTCAACCCTTCCTGCTACATAAGGAGGTGCATTACTTCCCTAAGACAACTATGAAGTGTGGGATTTTTCCTCTTGGGGAAGATGGAGTCCCTGTAGCTGACACGACTCTCTTGCCGACACGGAGGGCGGGAGAGGAGCTGGGAGAGACCACCTCGTTCCTTCCCACAATTGCCTACAGTAGACATCGAGCTGGAATAGGGCTCTGGCAGCGCCAGGAAGTCACCCAACACTGTCAGCCCCTGGAATCAATGGCCCCATCCCTCACTGTGCCTCCTCTTCCCTATACCACCATGCTCCTCACTCCGCCACACTGACGCCAGGCCCTGGACCCCGCAGAGTCACTCCCTACTCTCAGCTTCGCCTCAAGGAACGCTCTGCCTTCCCCACTTTCTTCCAGGGTGATGTACGCGTCTGGGCTTCTGTGAGCTCTTGGTGATTCCCAGGCAAAAATCATCAACCAGGCTCTATGCTTCCATGTCAAATTGCACCTGAAATGTGTCATCTGTCACATGATAGTAAAATGAGCTATTTTTGTTTTTTCTTGTTACACCTTGAGGCCACTAAAGGCAGGGGACAAGAGTTATTTGTCTTTCTAAGGGCCTAGCAGGAGTACTCAATAACTGTCAGTTGAATTGAGTGGAATTTATTTGAATCAAATGAAATGAGCACACTGACACAAAATTCAGGAATGAATCTATTCCATGGTGAGTTATGAAAATTGTTTGACAATGTCTCTGTAATATCAAATGGCGAAGGAGCAAATATTCTCATCAGCCACATCCAGGCTCACAATCCATGTGATTGCATGTACATACTGTGTGCAGGGCAGCCACAGCTGGGTGCACAAGATTTATAATTTTCCGACATATGAATGTGATAGGATGAGGCAATTTTGAAATTATGACTACAATGTTGTGTGAGATAGTTAGCATACACATCGTGTGTTATTGAATGAGTTGACTCCAATTAGAACTACAAATGGAACCATAAATTTGAGTCTTTTAAATATCTAGGAATAAACTCAAGATCCCACCCAGGAGCCCATTCCAGAAGTTTTACCATCTTTAGTGATCAGCCAATAACCACACACTTCTTGGGGCTTTGCACACGTCATCACATACTCTCCTCCCCATAACCTTATGAGGCAGACACCATTGACCTCTCACTTACATGGGGACAGGGGAATCAGCTTGAGGGTAAGTAACGCACACAAGGCCTCACAGGGCGTAAGTGGGGGAGCTGGGATTAACCCGAGGCAATCTGCTCCGGAGTCCACGCTCTGTACTCCAGGCCCTGCACACTAAGTGCCCGGGACACGAGCCTGCCCCAAGCAAACACATCGTTAGACCTAGCTTAATCTGAATTATTACCTACTTACCTCTTGGTTTCCAGTTGTGTCCTCTACAGAAGAGAAAAAAAAGATATTCAGCACTCTGTCATCACACCATGAATCTGTGAAGACAGTTGTTTCTGAGGTGGTTTTTTTTTTCTCTGCAGTTTAAATAATCCCAATTAGGGCCCTGAGTTTGTTAGTGTATCCCAATACACCAAGGCTGTATCCCAATACACCAAGGCTGAGGGTTTGATCCCCAGTCAGGATCAATTAGTACACAAATAAGTGAAGCAAGAAATCTCACTCTCTCTCTCTCTCTCTCTCTCTCTTCCCTCCTCCCTTCGTCTCTCTCTCTAAAGTCAATTAAAAAATAATAATTCCAATTAGTTAAAATTTCCCCCCCAGACATTCCTCCCATCTCATAAGCCACCCGCATTTTTCAGGGCACAGTTTATTTTTTCAGATAGAGTTCGCAAATGATGACGGCCCATTCTGGACAGGCATGTTCTCCAGTGAAGGCCTGCCCAACACCATATGTGGGAAAAGTATTCAGGAGTTTTATTTATCTTTCCCTCATTAACGTTCCAGCATCGTGTTCTTGTGTTCTCCCAATCATTTCTCTATTGCTGACTAATTGTGTACTGTCACACAGTTGCTCTTATGAGTCATTTCTCATCTTGTATTTGTGGTATAAATCATCTTTTAAAAATTTGTCAGGGCCAATCTGAAAGGGTCACATTGAGTTTAGTTCTCACAGAGGGGGCTGTTAGCAACTCCACCTAATCTGGTACCATCCATCAAACACAAGGTGCTTATTTTCAACTCTAGCCTGTGGGTCACTGAGGAGAGCATTAATATAAACCTCTTTACCTGTAAATACAGTTTTCTGGCTTCCAGATAGCCCGGGAGTGGTGAGCTGAGTTCACATTTCAATCCTCCCCAAGAGCTGCAGTTGACTATCTGAGCTCTATGGCGACTTATGAAGAAACAATCAAGATTCGTTCCCAAATCTGAAGAAGTACTGATGTTTGGCCACTGCCCAGTTCCTGGAGAACAACCAAGATGGAATTGATTCTAAATATAGGAGGGACAGCAATGTTCTTTGGAAGCAAAAGCTTGGCCTGGATATCTGGAATCTACTGAGAGGGCTCTGCCCCTCATCTTGCTTCTAGACTGGCATGCCTTTTAGTTATTGCTAAACAGAGAAAATTTGCAATCTGGTAGCAAGCCAGGGCAACTATAAACTGAAGTATTGGAAGTCCTTAAGCACAGGTTTTTATATCATTTATTTTATATCTGGTGTCCTAGAAAGGAGAAGTTGGGCCTTTTTAAAAAACAGAAGTTTTGTGACTTTTTGTTTGCTTTTATATTTGTAGGGTGAACCAATGCATTGCTTACGCCAATAAATTCCAGACCTGGCCAATGATCAGAACCACCTGGAGGGTTTGGAAAATCCATATGGTCAAACTCCCCCTAAACTCCTGCATCTTCATCTTGTAGGTGGTGTTGACACATGGGGGCAAGGCATCTCTATTTTTTAAAACCTCTCTAAATTGGTTACATCATTTATGGTTAAATCCATGGAATGGGACACCAAGCAGCCACTTGTCAGGGGAAGTAAATCTACATGTGCTAACATGGGAGGATCTCACATTAGCCATACAGAATGTGTAGTAAGTTCCCATTTGTGAAGAAGTTGTCATAAATACAGTGGAACCTTGGTTCTTGGACTTAATTCATTCCAGAAGGCTGTTTGAGAAGTGATTTGTTTGAAAACCAAAACACTTTCTCCCGTTAGAAATAATGTAAATTGAATTAATCCATTCCAGACCCCAAAATGATTCCTTGTTTTAACCTTTCTTATATACAGTACATGTCTAATGCACTATTTAATCTATAAATAAACACTTTAAAACATATATTTTTTAAAATTAATTTCATGAACATAGGGGTGCATATATCCTTTCTGATTGATGTTTCTAGTTTCTTGGGAAATATTCCTAGAAGTGGATCATTGGGTCAAATGGGAGTTCCAGTTTTGGTTTTTTGAGGACACTCCATACTGTTCTCCACAGTGGCTGCACCAGTCTGCATTCCCACCAGCAGTGCACGAGGGTTCCTTTTTCTCTGCATCCTCGCCAGCACTTGTCGTTTGTTGATAATAGTCATTCTGACAGATGTGAGATGGTACCGCATTGTCATTTTGATTGCACCACTGAGATGATTAGTGACTTTGAACATGTTTTCATATATGTCTCTTGGCCTTCCTTATGTCCTTTTTCAAAAAGTATCTTTTTAGGTCCGTTGACCATTTTTTGATTGGGTTGTTTATCTTCCTTTTGTTAAGTTGTATGAGTTCCCTGTAAATGTTGGAGATTAAATCCTTATCAGTGATAACATTGGCAAATATGTTCTCCCATGCAATGGGCTTTCTTGTTGTTTTATTAATGGTTTCTTTTGCTGTGCAGAAGCTTTTTAAAAATATATATATTTTATTGATTTTTTACAGAGAGGAAAAGAGAGGGATAGAGAGTTAGAAACATCGATCAGCTGCCTCCTGCACACCCCCCACTGGGGATGTGCCCACAACCAAGGTGCATGCCCTTGACTGGAATCGAACCCGGGACCCTTCAGTCCACAGGCCGATGCTCTATCCACTGAGCCAAACCAGTCAGGGCTGTGCAGAAGTTTATTTTGGTGTAGTCCCATTTGTTTATTTTCTCTTTAGTTTCCAATGCCCCAGGAGCTGTATTGATGAAGAAATTGCTTCAGCATATGTCTGGGATTTTGCTGCCTATGGATTCCTCTAATATTTTTATGGTTTCCCATCTTACATTCAAGTCCTTTATCCATTTTGAGTTTATTTTTGTGTATGGTGTAAGTTGGTGGTCTAGTTTTCATTTTTTGTATCTGTCCAATTTTCCCAACACCATTTATTAAAGAGACTATCTTCTCTCCATTGTATGTTCTTGCCTCCTTTGTCAAATATTAATTGAGCATAATGGTTTGGGTCAATTTCTGGGTTCTCTATTCTATTTCATTGGTCTATATGTCTGTTCTTGTGCCAGTACCAGGCAGTTTTGAGAACAGTGGCTTTGTACTACAGCTTGATATCTGGTATTGTGATGTCTCCAACATTGTTCTTCTTTCTCAGGATTGCTGTGGCTATTTTTTTTTTATTATTCCAGATGAATTTTTAGAGAGTTAATTTGCATATCTCGCTGATTAGCCAATGAAAAGGGTAGAGGTCGTACGCCAATTACCATGTTTCTCTTTTATTAGTGTAGATACTATATACATTTAGATGCATCATGAGAGGCACCCGACAATCAGAAAGAATGTCACCTTTAGTACTAGAGCACCTGTGCCTAATCCCTCAAGATGACAGATTATAGGGGAGAGGGTCTGAGGGGAGGGACTAGAAAGGATGGGCAGTGTCTAAATGCCAACTGACATGAAGTATTTCAACATTTTTACAACTGAGTGAGGCTTAGTCCCACATTCTCATGCATCAAACTATTCTGGAACATTTCCTAAGAACCTGACACTAGTGGCCTATCAATAAACATTCAGTGATTTAAGCAGAAAGAGAGTTTACTGAGAGTATATGGGGTAGAAACGCCAGGAAGGCTTAGGAAATAGATAAGAATAAAGGGAGAAATGGACAACCAGCCATAACCAAAGGCTAGGCCACACCACTGACCCCATCCTGTGAGACCCCTGCTGCCACCACCTCTGGTCACTGGAGGTTGGTGCTGGCACCACTCACATGAGCAGATTTGGAATGGCATTTAGTGCATTGTCTCATGACTATTTAGACATTCATATGCCTCTCCCACTGGACTGTGAGCCACTTGGGCACAGGAACAGCATCTTATTAATGTAGTGGTTTTCGTAAGAGCCACATAAAAGCAAGGAATTGAAAACATATATCAGAATTCAGGCTCCTCCGGACCCACAAACAATTGGTGTTCATCTGCATTTCCCCTAGGATCCCTCGATCACGTCGTGGATCATCAAGCATTAAAATTAATAGCACCTGATCTCCGAGCCCACTTCCCCTCTGTAGAACTTTTGTGCCCAGTTCATCTGCTTCCCCTCACCCCCCCAGGCCACAAGAGGCATTAGAGACTGGGAAGCTGTGAAGATGAAGGATAATAGCATGCTAACAATAATCACAATACAAAGAAAGTAGATTGTCTTTGTTTATTTAGGGATTATATACTATCCACTCACAGAAAAAGATGTAATATAATCCTATCTAATAAAAGAGAAACATGGTAATTAGCATACGACCGCTACCCTTCCCATTGGCTAATCAGGGCAATATGCAAATTAACTGCCAGCCAAGATGGCGGCTGGCAGCCAGGCAGCTTAAAGCGAACATGAGGCGTGCTTGCTTCAGTGATGGAGGTTTCCAATGTTCCCCGCCTGCCGCTGCAGGCCTCTGAACTGTAACTCTAAGTAACTATGTTACAAATATAGAAGCTAAACAAAACCCCAGAAACCTGCTTTAGTCGGCCAGGCTTCCGCCAGCAGGATTGCAACATTATTTCAAATACAGAAGGTAAACGAAGCCCAGAAACCTCCTTTCAGCAGTGGAGGCCTAAGAGCTGGAGCCAGAGCTAAAGCTGGCCCAGAATAAAAAAAAAGAAAAAAAGGAGTGGTTGGGAGCTTCAGTCACCCGCCAGCCTGAAAACAGTCCTCAGCCCCTCACCCAGACTGGCCAGGCACCCCAGTGGGGACCCCCACCCTGAAGGGGGTGTGACCAGCTGCAAACAGCCATCAGCCCCTCACCCAGGCTGGCCAGGAACCCAAGCGGGACCCCCACCCTGATCCAGGACACCCTTCACGGCAAACCAGCCGGCCCCCACCCGTGCACCAGGCCTCTATTCTATATAGTAAAAGGGTAATATGCCTCCCAGCACCGGGATCAGCGGAGCCGCAAGGCCTCCCGGCACCAGGATCAGCGTGACAGGGGGCAGCGCCCAAACCCCCTGATCGCCCTGCAGCTCTGTGTGTGACAGGGGGCGGGGCCACAACCTCCCTGTCGGCCCTGCTCTGTTCGTGACAGAGGAAGGCACCCCAACCCCCTGATCAGCCCTGCTCTGTGCCTGATATGGGGGAACTCCCCAACCCCCTGATCGCCCTGCGGCTCTGTGTGTGACAGGGTGCGGCACCCTAACCACCCCCCCCCCCCCCCACGGGCCCTGCTCTGTGTGTGACGGGGTAGAGCCATAACCTCCCCATCGGCCCTGCCCTGAGTGTGACAGTGGCGGCGCCCCAACCCCCTGATCGGCCCTGCTCTGTGTGTGACAGGGGGCGGTGCCCCAACTCCCCTATTGGCCCTACTCTGTGAGTGACAGGGGGGAGCTCCCAACCCCTGATCGGCCCTGCTCTGTGCATGACAGGGGGGAGCTCCCCAACCCCCTGATCGACCCTGCTCTGTGCGTGACAGGGGGGAGCTCCCCAACCCCCTGATCGACCCTGCTCTGTGCGTGACAGGGTACGGAGCCCCAACCCCCCTGATGGGCCCTGCTTTGTGAGTGACGGGGGGAGCTCCCCAACCCCCTGATTGGCCCTGCTCTGTGCGTGACAGGGGGTGGCGCCGCAACCTGCCCATCGACCCTGCCTTGAGTGTGACAGGGGGCGGTGCCCCAACCCCCCAATTGGCCCTACCCTGAGCATGACTGAGGGTGGCATCGCAACCTCCCGATCCGCCCTGCTCTGTGCATTACAGGGGGGAGCTCCCCAACCCCCCTGATCGGCCCTGCTCTGAACCCGACCAGGGGCTGCACCTAGGGATTGGGCCTGCCCTCTGCCACCCGGGAGCAGGCCTAAGCCAGCAGGTCGTTATCTCCCGAGGGGTCCCAGACTGCGAGAGGGCACAGGCCGGGCTGAGGGACCCCCCCTTCCCACTGAGTGCACAAATTTTTGTGCACCCGGCCTCTAGTCTATGCCAATAATAGAGAAATATGCAAATTATCTGTTACAGTGTCACATCATGACCAGATCAGCAGGCTGCGTCCCCGCCCTCTGCTCAGGCAGCTGCAAGGCCTGGGGTAGGATAGGATATGGTAGGAGGGGATAAGAAAGGAGAGGGAGAGGAAGGCAGGCCTGCATGCAGATAAGCCAAGAGTAGAAACAGAAATACAGAAAGGGAACAAGAAAAAGACACAGGAATGGAAAAAGGAAGGAAATGTGGGGCTGCACATGGGAGGGGGTGGTGACCGCGGGGGGGTGGGGGGGAGCAGGTGTGCCCAGCGAGGAAAGAAAAGCTTATAAATGATGAATCAGTAGGAAAAAGTGTTACATAAAGGAGAGAGAAAAATTGTGTGTGAGAGAGAAGCCAATAAGGAAGTCAAATACAATTGTGTGTGTGAAGGGGATAAGATTAAAAAAAAAATAGGGGCAACCAGGGGAGGGCAGTTAGGGGTGACCAGGCTGGCAGGGCAGGGCAGTTAGGGGGATCAGGCAGGTAGGCAGAGTGGTTAGGGCAGGCAGGCAGGTGAGCAGTTAGGAGCCAGAGATCCCAGATTGTGAGAGGGATGTCCAACTGTCAGTTTAGGGGATTGGGCCTAAACTGGCAGTTGGACATCCCCTGAAGGTTCCCGGATTGGAGAGGGTGCAGGTTGGGCTGAGAGACCTCCCCCCGCACGAATTTTGTGCACCAGGCCTCTAGTTCACTATAAAAGGAAAGAAACATATATATATGTAGATAGATAGATAGAGATAGAGATATGGATAGATAGATAATATGCAAAGTATCCCCTCAGGAGTTCAACTGGAAGACAGGGAGTTTGATCGCTCACTGTGACCCATGCTGACCACCAGGGGGCAGCATGGAACGAAGGAAGGCCCTGGCTGGCAGCTGGAAGGCCCCAATAGGCCCTGATCGCCGGCCAGGCGTAGGGACCCTACCCGTGCACAAATTTCATGCACTGGACCCCTAGTGTGGCTATAAAAGTGCAACATGAGGGATTCTTGTGGGAATGAAATTATTGTGGCTGACTCATCCCTACTTGGATGACTATTGGCATTTCTAACTTAACAGTCTAAAACAGAACTCAGCTAGAGATGTTGACTGGATTAATATAAAATCCTGGTTGTGAAACTGTGCTATAATTTTGCAAGATGTTACCACTGGGAGAAAATGGGTAAAGGGTTTGCAGGATTTCTCTGTGTTCTTTCTTTCCACTGCATGCCAATCTGCCATTGTTTCAAAATAAAAAAAATAATAATTAAAAAAAGTATTAAAAAAACACAAAGCTGTAAAAATAGAAAATGAAAACCTGAGAGACCAAAGCTCCAAGTTCTCATGATAGAGCATTAAATGTATTTCTGTGCTTCCTTGCAGCAAACGAAAAAGAGGACCATGATAGGTCATATATTCGTGTTATGTGACTAAAGTAATTACAGTAAATTTTAGGAGAGTCAGTATTTCCCATGGAAGTCAATTCTGAAAGAGAAAATACCTTCCTCTTAAAATGTAACCCATAGGGCACAAAACTTCTACAGAGGAAAAGTGAGCTCAAAGATCAGGTGCTATTAAATTTAATGCTTGATGATCCACGACTTGGTTGAGGGATCCTAGGGGGAAAAAACAATACAACTTTCATGGCTGTACTTATACGTGGAGCAGATGACCATCCCCAAAAATGTGGTTTCCAGAAAACCAAAGAACACTTCACAACACAGCTATGTCTTTCCCACGTGGTGCTGAGGGCCCACCGTTAGGAATGCACTTGTTTGGGCTATGCTTTTTGCTATCTGGAATTCTACTGAAATTTCAGAGACTGAGCCTGGTTCAAATGATGCACACAGAGGGGGCCTCTTGGTATCTAAGAGACGCAGAAGAACATCTAAGAGAACATGGAAAAACTACGACACTCAGGAGAGAAAGAGTGCCATACCCTCTGCTTTCCCTCCGGTAACTGCAGATGCCTTTCCCCATTAAGGGCAACCCCCAACCTGTGCTTCTGGTCCCAGCCCTCTAGCTCTCAGCTCCTACAAGTATCCCTGCTCACCCCACCCACTCACTCCTAGATCCCTGCATACAAGCTCTATTCTAGTAACTCCTGTCTCTAAAAAGCCCAAAACCAAAACAACCCAACCTAGTAGACCCTTGACCCTACATCACCCCCTAGCTACTGCCTTGGACTGTCTCCCAGCCTCCATTCTCCAATCCCCCAACCCCACTTTCCACATAGTAGCCAGAGTAATCCTTTCAAACATAAGTTAGATCATGTCACACCTAAAACCCTCCATCTGAATCCAGTCACAATTAGATAAAATCTCAACATTTTGCCACCACCTACAAAGCACAAACCATCTGGCCTTCTTTTAAAATTTTTTATTTTATTTATTTATTTATTTTTCTTTTATTTCAGAGAGAAAGAGAGAGGGAGCAAGAGATAGAAATATCAGTGATGAGAGAGAATCTTTGATTGGCTGCTTCTGCATGCCCCACACTAGGGATCAAGCCCACAACCTAGACAACTGGGAATCGAACCGTGACCTACTGGCTCATAGGTTGACACTTAACCACCAAGCCACGCCAGCCAGGCATCTGGCCCCTCTTAATTCCCTCTCATTCCCCCCTCTGCAAGGAGGGGCTCCAGCCATGTGTCTGGCTGCATTGTCATGGGGTATCCTCAGGGCCCAGTGCAGCAGGTACACAATAAATATTAGTTTGTGAATCAATAAACCAATGATTTAGTAAGACAAACTTACAATTCTGGGCTGGTAACCACAGCTCTGTACCTCAGGGTTCTGACTTGAAAAGCCAGCAACTATAACCACCACTCTTCCTGGTTTGCTCTGAGAACTAGTAGAAAAAAGTTTCTAGTTCTGAAAACCCACCCAATTGCTCTTTAATGGGTACATGTTGTAGTGTGAGTCTTGTGATGACATTTGGGCTCCTCCTCGCTTTATTCTTCGTGGGCAATGACTTAGACTCGTGTCCTCAAGCAAACGCTCATTTTGGGCCTTGTAGGGCTGCATCACTGTGTAATTATCAGCTCAGGATAAAGGGTTTGTGTGCAGGGAGCCGGGCATGTGGGGGAAGAGAGGATAATTATTCCCAAATTAAGCAACAGTGTTTGGGGAGGAACCAGCATATTATTCATAGTCAGTGGGCCCAGAGAAGCCACGCAAAAGCACACACTCCCCTGAAGCAGGAATTGTGCCGTAAATCCTCTGCAGGATCCACCTGAGGCCAGACGGCCCTGCTGCTGGCACAGCCTGACCTTGAGTCCAGCTGTCTCAGCATGCAGTAGATTTACTGCATTTTTTTACTGTTTTCTTTCTCTTGCGGGCATGTCCTGTTTGTTTGACATTCTCACGCATGCTCTGGTCTGTGCTTGTTGCAAAGCAAAAGGATTAGAGAAGAGGGTGTGATACTCACCAGTCAACCTGCAGCCATATCTGATAGTTTATGGAGAGTTGATAGCTGCTCATTTTTTCTCATCTTCCTTTCAATTGCCTGCCTTTTATTCCCCCTTTTGTAAATATTTACATTTGTGCCTCTAAAGGGGTGGGGGTACAAAACAATAACATTATTACATCTAATAATTTACCAATAATTCTTTATTATCAAATATCCACTTAGTAGTAAATTTTCCTGATATTACCTATGTACATGCTATTATATATATAAAACTATAAATATATGTATATATGTGTGTATGTGTATATATATATATATATACACACACATATATATATTTAACTCTTGAACACAGGATTGAACTGCATGGGTCCACTTATACCTGTATTTTTCTCAATAAATACATAGTCAGCCTTCGATATTCCTGGGTTTCGCATTAGTGGATCCAACAGACCTCAAATCAAAAACAGTATTTTCTATCCATAGTTGGGATTGTGGCTGCAGAGTTATACGGGGATTTTTGACTGCAGGAGGTCAATGCTGTTCAAGGGTCAAATGTATATATCAGGATCCAAGTAAGGTCCACACATTGCATTTGACTGATATGTCTTTTAAGTTTCTTTCTTAACCTGAAGGTTTCCCTTCCCTGTTCCCACCCCCTTATTTTTTGAAGAGTAGGATAATTTTTTTCTTCAGAGTTCTCCCCATTTTGAAATTTCTGATTGAATCCCTGTAGTATTACGTAACATGTTCCTTCTTCCCTGAATTGCCTACAAATCCAATGTTAGATTTAGAATCTCAATCTGATTTGGGTGTCATTGCTTTTTCCAGGAACACACCATTGGTGTATATTTCCACTGGGGGCACATTATGACTAGATGTATCTCGCTGCCACCAATGAGCAATACCTAGACCCATTATTCCATTAAGGTTTTGCTAGATGGTAATATCCTAACTCTGTTATTCCTTCTCCATTTATTTATTTTTTAGTATAAAGATAATAAAAAATATAATTTCCCTGAGGAAACCATGTCTGAATTTGTACACACATACTTGTGACTCAGAATGTATAATGATTAAATGGAAAAAATGACGAATTGATTTGAAAATACATAATTACTATGGGATAATTAAATACATCCTCAGGAAATGACAAAACACCATAACATTTCTTAGCATAAGAGTGGTTGGGACCTTCTACATTTATTACCTGGCATATTTCTACATAGAGAAATTTTCCTTCATCAACTATTTGGGTTCCCCCGAGATACACTTTGAAGGAGAAATCACTGCCTGCCAGGAAAAAGAGGCAAACTCAGATGCACCAGCTGTGCTGCGCAGTAGGTGTTCATCAGAGCGTTGGTGCAGGAGGAGGATGGAGTGACCACTGGAAATGAGATGTGAGCTCCTCCTATCTGGGGAGCTCATTACTTCTGCCTCGATAATTCTGAGCTGGTTGATTGCTGAGCCCTTAGACTCTACTTCACGGAACAGTCTTACCTGCTTGCTCCCTCATTCTGTTACTGAGCTTTGTCCTGACTCCGTAGTTCAGCTCTGAGGGCAGGAACTCCACCTTCTACTTCTTGAGTCCGGCATAGACCTAGCAAGGCACTGAGCACGGAGCAGACTATCAATAAATGACTGATGGCTACTTACAAATTCAAGATGATGCATATGTATTATTTATTTATTTATCACTCTCATCATCCTCCTCCAAAGCACTTCTGAAATGTCTAGCGGGTCGCAGAGCTGGGTGGAATGACATAGTTTCACCCCTCAATAAGTCTTAAATCAATAATGGATAACACCCTTACAGATCGGCATCAAAGAGCCAGATATTTGAACCAGCCCTCAATGAATACACAAATAAGTTCAAAAGGTCATGTGTCACTGCCAAATTGCCTTCCACGAGACTCAAACCAGACCACACTCTCCCATCAGTGTATGAGAATGCCTGCTCCTCATCCACTTGCCCACATTAGACGTCATTGTTTCTTGGAATCTTTGCAACTCCACAGGTGAAAATGGAATTGTATGTTCTCATTTATACTTCCAACTAGTAATGACAATGAAAACCTCTTCACATGAGCCATCTGTGTTTCTCCTGTTGTGGCTAATTACCTATTTGCATCTTTTGCTCATAGGCATGAGGTACCTGTGTACTGCTGGGTGGGAGTGGGAACTAGATGTCACCACTATGCAGGAAATCAGGGACACTTAAAAAATATGTATATTGTAAAAAAAAAATATGTAGGCAAATAAATGTTTTTAAAAATCATTCATAATCCTACTTCTCAGAAAGAAGCATTGTTAATAATTTAGTTATTTCCTTCCAGACTTATTACCCATATATGTGTTTTTACACACATGGGATTTTATTATATTCAACTTTTCTGTAACCTGTTTTTCTCATAGAAACCTTTGCAATGTCTTCAAAGAATGACAAAGCAATAAAAAAAGATAAATATAGAGTATATTACTTGGAAAATAAACAAAGGGTATGAATAAGTTATGTCATTCACAAAAGAAGAACACAAATGGCCAATATAAAGAAGTATTCATCCTTACTGTTAATTGGAAGTAGAAAGTAGAACAAGCATTCGATTCCGTTTTTCACTACCATAGAATTGGCAAAGACTCAGAGAAATGCTAACGCCCAGGTGAGGAAGCGAGCATCCTCACACACAGGTGGAGGTGGTGTGCCCTGGGGCCAGCCTCCTGGGAGGAGACTGGGCAATGGTAAGCTCTTGAGAAGGAGTGTGCTCTGTGGCCCAGGCATATTAGTTGCAGGGCTTTATCCTAAGAAAATGACCAGTGGTATGAGTGACAATATGTGTGTGACAAGAAAGTAGAGATTGGGCAAGGACACTGTGATATATTCATACCCTAAATACCACAGAGCAGTTAAAATCATGTTTCAGATGAAGGAGAATGTTCACAACATATTACTATGTGAAGGAGAGAGGCTGCAAACAAGGATACGCGCATGACCCCATTTATGTTTGGATGAATATGCACACGAATGACTGAAAGAAGGCTCACAAAACATTAACAATTATAAGTTAGCCTGGTGGTGAGATTGAGCTTTTTTTTCTTCTTCTTCTTTGTACTTTCCTAAGGGTTTTTTACACTGAACAAGGATTACTATATTCAGCTTTTCTGTAACCTGTTTTTTCTCATACAAACCTTTGCAATTTCTTCAAAGAATGACAAAGCAATAAAAGAAAGAGAAATACAGAGTATATTAATAGGAAAATAAGCAAAGGATATGAATAAGAAACATAAATTGAGAAACTTTGAAACTGTCTTCTAAGGTGGCTGCATCGTTTTGATTCTCACAGTTATGAGTTCCTGTTGCTCAGCATCCTCACCAGCATTTCGTATTGTCAGTTGTTGTTGTTTTTTAAAATAACTATGTAATATTATCTCATGCTTTTAAAACTTGCATTCCCTGATTACAAAGAATGTTGAGCATTTTTTATATGCATATTTGTCATGTGTGTATCTTCTTTGGTAAGGTGTCTGTTCATATCGTTTGCCCATTTTCCATTGGATTGTTTGTTTTTTATTGTTGAATGTTAAGAGTACTTTTTATATTTTTTCATACAAGTTTTCTATCAGCTATGTTTTGCAAATATTTTCTCCAGCCTGTAGCTTATCTTTTCATTCTCTTAATTGCTGAATATTCTAAATAAAAAGAGAACCCCACTAGTAAGCTTTAATGATGCACCTATTTAAAAACCATCAAAGGGTTCCCATTTAAGGCTGTTGATTTGGGAGTTACAAATAGGGACTCCCTCTGAAGAGAACTAGAATCAGGCCGAGGTATGTGTTTAGATTTCACCCCATCCATGCCCTTCACTGATGCCTTTGTGCAAGGCACGAACCAAACAATCAAATTGCAGCAAGCCTCATGGATCTATAAATTCTTACTGCATTTATAGAACCTTCCAGGACAGGGCTCTTGCCTATTCTCCAGCCACATGTCCTCCTTCCATCCTTCCTCTCTGCATCACAAAAGCCTTATCCGCAACCTGAAGGAGCTTTGTTTCCAGCCTCAAGATTGCCATGTTTCCTCTGCCAGTGTGGCAGGCTGGCTTTTAGGATGGACCCCAATGATCCTCACTCCTGCTATTCTTAGCCTTGTGTGGTCCCCTCCCCTGGAGGTATGCTTGTGACTTGCTTCCAATGAATAGGACAGAGCAAAAGTGATGGCATCAGTTCTAACATTAGGTTGTGACTGTAACTTCTGTCTTGCTTGCACTCTCTCTCTCTCCCTCTCGTGTTCCTTCACTCTAATGAAACCAACTGACATGTTATAAGCTCCTTATGGAGAGGCTCCTATGGCAAGGAACTGAGGGAGGCCTCAGGCCAACAGCTTATGAGGAGCCAAGGCCTCAGGCCAACAGCCTGCAAGGAACTTAATCCTGCCAACAGCCTCTTCAGTCATGTTGGAAGCAGATCAACCCCAAATGAGCCTTTAGATGACTTCAGACTGAGTTGACACTTTGAAAGCTTTTGAGAGATGATGAGTCAGAGGATTCAGCTAAGCTGTACCCAGATACCTGATCCCTAGAAACTGTGAGATAACAAATAAATGTTACTGTTTTAAACCACTGTGTTTTGGTGTTATTTGTTATGCAGCAATAGATAGCTAATGCAGTCAGGAATATTCCCCTACTCACTTTCTACCTCTTTAATTGTTGTGTGTCTTCAAGTCTCAGATTTCAATGTCACTTCCTCAGGGATGACTTTCCCTTTTTCTGACAACCCCCCACATACGAGCAAGTCTTTGGTTATATACTCTCACAGCATTCTCTTCTCTTTTGCTACACTCATCACCACTACAATTAATTCATTATCTGAATATTTGTTTCCTGTTTGTCTTCCCCCAAGACTTGTCAGTTCCAAGTCAGAGCTGACTATATTTTTTCCACACTGAGTTCCCAGCACCAAACATGGTGTATAGCACAGAGTGGGGATATAGTAATTGTAGAGTGAAATAATGAATAAACAAATGAAGGCATTAATAAATGAGGTACACCGAAGTCTTGCAGTTTAGAAAGGAGTCAGAGAAATCCCAGTCCCCTAGTAAAGACAGCATAAAATCTCACAATTTCCAGGCTCTATTTGTGAAGATAGCAAAAACAAGAAACAAAAATGAAACCATGTCAACATGTTGTAGATAAAAATGTGTTATGACAGGTGCCTTATAACCAAATTCTCTACATAAATAAAAACTCCAGCAAGGGTTAACTTATAATCCAGGATTTTGATTAAAACTTTGCAGTTTTAACAGGAGTAACAGAAACTAACCTGGATAATAAAGGATGAGAGAGTGAAGACAGAGTAGGTTTAACAGAAGCTGCCCCACATGACCAATAGGCTGGAGCTGGTGTTCCTCTGCTCCAGGTATTAAATCTGGGAAAGGTATCCAGTTTTTTCTATGAAATGAATGAATTTTTAGCTAAATGCTAAAAGAAGGACTTTAAAGTTGTGGCACAGAAAGGTAAATTCGGTCCAGTTGTTTTACTTGGCTAAACTCCTACAGGACTTTTAAAAGGATAACATTATATAATCAGCAGCTCTGTATTCCACCTAGTGAACTGGTTTCACTAGAGATGCCTAATCTTCACTGCCTACCAAACAGCACCCCTCCTCTCCCTCAGCTGAACCTTCCAGCCTGTTCTTCCACCACACCCTTTCATATACATCATGCCCGTGCCATTCCTCGGCCACAGGGCACACTCGTTCATCTCTGCCTCTGCATGCATTCTTCCTCTGCGTGGAAGCCCCTCGTTAGTGACACCTGCTCCTTGCAACACCAAATTCCAACCAGAACACTCGTGGTCCCCCGGAAGTGATTGCTCTTCTGCTCTGTCCTCTCAGGGCATCAGGGCCTCTGTCATCTTCAATACTGTTTTGTGAACAGGTACGGATTTTACTCACCCTTTCTACTACCCAGACCTGGAGGATATGGTCTCCGTCTTGATGATCTGCTCTCTCTACATAACCCAACACAAGGCTTTGAATGGCACGTGGGCTTAATCCCTATTTGTTGTTAAATGAATAAATAAATTAATGAAACATATATGTTAAAAGGCTTTTAAATGAATCAGATATACTTTTTATTTTAATGCCAGTAATAATATAGCCATACAAAGAGATTTAATGTTTAAAATATTTAATTTGCCTTTTTATAAAATTTTTTACAAACATACCAAAGACACTTTGTCATAAAGCAAAAATGAACTTAGAAATTAACAAAAAGAATATTTCTTCACTAGTCCACTAGAACACTGGCTAAATGTCCTGATATGTTACTCTAGTCACACAGAAGCCAGGGAGGTAAATAAATGACAAAGCAAACTTAATTACAGAAACGGAATATACCAGATTATTTAGGGAATGTTGTTGTCGAGGACAGTGTTTTCGTGACCAAGTCCAGTGAATCCCGAATCCTTACGTTATTTTTTTCTATCAGGAAAGACTGTCTCCTGGGCGATTTCATGTTTTCTTCTGGTTCAAGGGGGAGAAGAGTATGGGGGTTGAACAGACATCGAGGCTGCCCCAAGATGCCAACTCTGTGAAAAGAATTATTGGTATAGCTGAAGCAGTAAGGCCAAAGACTAAGGTGTATGGCTCTCTGTGTGTGTGTGTGTGTGTGTGTGTGTGTGTGTATGTGTGTGTACACAGAGCTTTTTTTTTTCTTTTTTTTTCATTCCGTTTCCCTGAACCAGTGTGGTCTTAAATATGGGTCAAAAACTCAGCCCCAGCCGAAACCGGTTTGGCTCAGTGGATAGAGCGTCGGCCTGCGGACTGAGGGGTCCCAGGTTCAATTCCGGTCAAGGGCATGTACCTGGGTTGCGGGCACATCCCCAGTGGGAGAT
Organism: Myotis myotis; assembly: GCF_014108235.1. Lineage (NCBI taxonomy): Eukaryota > Metazoa > Chordata > Mammalia > Chiroptera > Vespertilionidae > Myotis > Myotis myotis. Next base: position 195,856,992 of record NW_023416313.1, on the reverse strand, counting down.
GTGCAGGAGGCAGCTAATCGATGTTTCTCTCTCATCGATGTTTCTGACTATCTCTCTCCCTTCCTCTCTGTAAAAAAATCAATAAAAATATATTAAAAAGAAAAAAAACAAAAAACAAAACTCAGCCCCAAACCAGATTTTGTACCGGTCCTTCCCACATTTCCCAAAGATGAGTCTTCTAATGGAAAAACCTCAGCCTTATAAAGTCTGCTACTCATGTGTCAAAACTAGAACTAGCTAATGTTCTAGCAACCTTTTCTAGTCTAGATGGGTGTTCCAAGAGCTACTTGGAGAGGAAACAGGGGGAAAGGAGCAGGGGTGGGCAGGAAGATGGTGCTTTCATCTGTGCTCAGCTTTCTGGCAGAGGCATGGTGTCTGAGGCCCTGTCCCCCCTGGCCCAACCTAGGAAATGATACACGGGCCCTCTCTTCTCTTTCCGTGGGCCCTTACATTGGCATGGACACAGACTCCAGGTTTTCCATGTGCTTTTTCATCTGGGCTGGGGATCTCGCACCGACTTGATTCTTTCTCTCAAAGACATTCTGAGCTTTTTCTCTGAGAGATGGCAGCAGAGTAGACATGACTGGAGAGCGCATGTGAATGGCTGTTTTAATTGCTGGGCGTTTTGCCATCATTCTCCTATGAGGATAAAGGTGACATTTAGTTCATATCATCCTATTTTCTAGAAATATTCTTGAGCTTAGGAATGTCAGAAGGCCATACCTGAACTCTACAAATGTCATGCGTTTCTTTTCCCCTCCTGATTCTTCATCCTCACGCTTCCTTCGTGGAATATTGAACATATTGGTACGAAAGAGCCTCCCTATTTCTTCCTCAATCTCTTGGAAATGTTGACGTCGGAAAACAATCCAAGCTACATATGCACAGAAAGTAAAAAAGGACTACAACGGAAAACAGGCAAGAATCACAACCCACAGCTATGATACGAAAAACTCCCACCTGTCTATATAAAACTGCTAAGTAGATGTAAAACTAGACGATCCAATTTTTCAACATTCCTAAAAAGCTGTGGGAAATTACACATGTACTTTGTAGAAGGAAAATCAGACCAAAAATATATAGTTTGTTAGCATCCTTTTGAAAAAGGGCATTCACTATAAATAAGCGCCTGGAAAATGGCTATTAGTTACTGCTCTACTTCATATTTCACATCCAAGAGACAAGCCCCCGAACATAAATGACTCACCTCAAAGAATTTCCAGTCTTTTTGTGTATTTGATATTTTCTCCCTGGAATATAACAGATCACAACTCTAGGTTGAGAGGAAAGTTCAAATATTCAGTGATCTACGCAAACCCTTATCTTCAAAAGGTCCCTTTGCAGGATCAATACCTGTGGCCCCAAGACTATTTAGGCACATAAATGCTAGCAAGATGCATCGGTAATGAGTCCCAATGTGTTTTTCTCCAACTTCTTAGGTTACGTAGATAAAAATCCCTGGAGTGTTCTATCAAAGGTTAATTACTATAAATTCAGGATAAATAAGCCAAGAAATGTATTCTTCCAAATGCTATGGGTGATGTGAGTGTTGGGGAGGTGGGGGGAGTGGAAAGATGATGAAGCAGCAACATGAGGTGTTAGTAGGAACAGAAATAAAGCAACTAGAGGGTAAGTCTAAAAGGAAAAAGGAAAAAATTATAAACAATGGTCATGGTGATGGGGTGCAAAAAGAAGTGGAAATATGTCATTATGCCATGCAATCGATAGCCTGGGGACGTAGTGTGCTCTTCCTCCTGAATGAGGCACTGGTGACTAATGGGCAGGGAGAACGTACAGTGTGGAGGGATGGACAAAGGGACGACCGACATCCCAGGATGGAGCAGGATGGCATGAGATTTCATCACACTACTCAGAACAGAGTGCGACCTAACTTATGAATTGTTTATTTCTTGAATTTTCCATTTAATATTTTCAGACCGCAGTTGACCATGGGTAATGAAAACCTCAGAAAGTAAAACTGCAGGTAAACTAATGTATAAACAAACAAACAAACAAAAAAACAAAGAAAATGAGCCTGACCTGAAAATATATCAATAAAAACAACAATAAACCCAAGTCCTATTTGAGGAAACCCTCACAGCTGGTGGCAGAAGAAGATTTGACTTTGGGTGGTGGGCGGTGCAATATACAGATCTTGTAACATAGAAAACCACACCTGAAACCTATATGTTCATGTCACCCCAATAAATTTACATAAATAAATAAATAAGCATAGCTAAAGCAAAAAAAATAATTTAAAACATTTTAATATATTTTTATTGATTTCAGAGAGACGAAGGGAGAGGGAGCGATAGAAACCTCAATGATGAGAGAAAATCCTCCATTGGCTGCCTCCTGCACACTCCCTACTGGGCATCGAGGCTGAAATCCTGGCATGTGTTCTGACTGGGAATAGAACTTCGACCTCCTAGTTCATGGGTGGATACTGAGCGACACCCGCCAGGCAAGACGCTTTTACATTTTAATTACTGTAGTGTATGAACTGTCATCCTTAGGTAAAAATTGCCTTCCCACAAACAGGATCACCTCACTAGCTTGTACCCACAACTGCTGTTGCATCAAAACAAAACAGGGGACACACCCAATACACTCATCAAACACTGGCCCATCACTCCGTCTCCCTCGCAAGGCAGCCAAGTGGCCTTTGTGTGGCAGCAGGAAGCCTTCCTGGTTGAGAGCAAGATTCCATTAATCTGATATACGCTGAGAGAAAAGACTTTTTGTTGTTGTTGTTAATCCTCACCTGAGGATATTTTTTCCATTGATTTCTTTTAGAGAAGGGAAAGGGGAAGAAAAGGAGAGGAAGGGGAGCAAGAGAGAAACACTAACGTGAGAGAGACACATTGATTGACAAACCTGCAACCAAGGTACATGCCCTTGGCTGGGACTCAAACCCAAGACCCTTTGGTCCACAGGTTGATGCTCTAACTGGAGCAAACCAGTCAGGACTGAGAGAAAAGATATTTAAACCCAAGCAGTTGAGCAGTAGGGAGAAACCAAGATGGCGTCATAGGTAAACACTGGAGTTTGCTGCCTCGAACAACCACTTCAAAAATACAACTAAAAGACGGAACGGACATCATCCAGAACCACAGGAAGGCTGGCTGAGTGGAAATTCTACAACTAGAAGGAAAGAGAAAAGCATACCGAGACTCAGAGGAGGCACAGTGCGGAAGTAAAATACTAAGGTACAGAGGCACACACGGAGCGGGCCGGCGGCTGAGGGCACGGTTGTCGTTTTCAATCAGGAGGGAGTCTCAGGCTCTGAGCTCCAGTTCCGGGTGAGTCTCTGGGGACCCAGACTCGTATGGGAGAAGCGAGACTGTCTGGCATCAGTCGGAACTCGAGGGCAGCTTTCTCTCGGAGGGGCTTGCAGCGATTGCCGAGACACTGAGAAGCAGCAGGGCCTCTGAGAGCAGCCATAACTGCTAGCCCCGCCCTGTTGATCCCATGGGACCCGCCCCGCCCAAGCCCTGCAGGGAGTCTTTTGCTGGATAGCCTCAGGCAGAGGCTAAATTAGCACCTCCCTAGAGATCTAGGAGCCAGTGTACCCAGAGGTCAGAGTGGGACCATCCAGTTTGCAGCTCCGTGGAACCATAAAGGACACACTCAGGGGGCAGACTCAGTGAGCACCAAAGCCCCATTGAAGCAAGTCTTGCCCCGGAGGGGTGTCTCCAGCACAGACGTTCTCCCGCTGCAGACACAGCTGATTCTCACAGACAATTGGCCTAGAGGTCAATTCCTCCCAGTGATACCTACAACAATCAAGGCTTAACTACAACAAGACTGTGCACAAAGACCACAAGGGGGTGCACCAAGAGTGTCCTCCTCAGGTAATTGGGGAGGCTGAACCACTGGGCCCTAGAGGACACTTAGCACAGAAAACCACTTTATCAACACAGGGAAGCATAAAAAAATGCGGAGACAAAGAAACAGGACACAAATGACAGAAATGGAGGAAAGCAAACTACTGGATATAGAGTTCAAAACCACACTTTTAAGGTTTTTAAAGAACTTTCTAGAAACTGCCGATAAACTTAATGAGACCTACAAGAAATCTAATGAGACCCTCGAGGTTGTGATAAAAGACCAACTAGAGCCGAAACCGGTTTGGCTCAGTGGATAGAGCGTCGGCCTGCGGACTGGAGGGTCCCAGGTTCGATTCCGGTCAAGGGCATGTACCTAGGTTGTGGGCATATCCCCAGTAGGAGATGTGCAGGAGGCAGCTGATTGATGTTTCTCTCTCATCGATGTTTCTAACTCTCTATCTCTCTCCCTTCCTCTCTGTAAAAAATCAATAAAATATATATTAAAAAAAAAAGACCAACTAGAAATTAAGCATATACTGACTGAAATAAAGAATATTATACAGACTCCCAACAGCAGACTAGAGGATCGCAAGAATCAAGTCAACGATTTGATTTGAAATACGAAGCAGCAAAAAACACCCAACCGGAAAAGCAAAATGAAAAAAGAATCCAAAAATATGAAGATAGTGTAAGGAGCCTCTGGGACAGCTTCAAGCTTACCACCATCCAAATTATAGGGGTGCCAGAAGAAGAGAGAGAGCAAGATATTGAAAACCTATTTGAAGAAATAATGACAGAAAACTTCTCCTACCTGGTGAAAGAAATAGATTTACAAGTCCAGAAAGCACTGAGAACCCCAAACAAAAGGAATCCAAAGAGGACCACACCAAGACACATCATAATTAAAATGACAAGAGCAAAAGACAAAGAGAGAATCCTAAAAGCAGCAAGAGAAAAGAAGTCAGTTACCTACAAGGGCGTACCATACGACTGTCAGCTGATTTCTCAACAGAAACTTTGCAGGCCAGAAGGGAGTGGCAAGAAATATTCAAAGTGAAGAATGCCAAGAACCTACAACCAAGATTACTTTATCCAGCAAAGCTATCATTCAGAATTGAAGGTCAGATAAAGAGCTTCACTGATAAGAAAAAGCTAAAGGTGTTCAATACCACCAAACCAGTATTATATGAAATGCTGAAAGGTATCCTTTAAGAAGAGGAAGAAGAAGAAAAAGGTAAAGATACAAATTATGAATAACAAATACACATCTATCAACAAGTGAATCTGAAAATCAAGTGAATAAATAATCTGATGAACAGAATGAACTGGTGATTATAATAGAATCAGGGGCATAGAAAGGGAGTGGACTGACTATTCTTGGGGGGGAAAGGGGTGAGGGGGATGCGTGAAGAGACTGGACAAAAATCGTGCACCTATGGATGAGGACAGTGGGTGGGGAGTGAGGGAGGAGGGTCGGGTGGGAGCTGGGTAGAGGGGAGTTATGGGGGGGGAAAAGAGGAACAAATGTAATAATCTGAACAATAAAGATTTAATAATCAAAAAATAAAAAATTAAAAAAAAAAAACCCAAGCAGTAGATGGTTGTTAAAATATCAGCAAAGATTCTGGGATTCTTCCCATACTTTCTTGGCTTTCTCAAAAGAAATATCACATGTTTTGGGGACAGAGCCTCAGATGAGTTCAATTATTCTGTACAACAAAAAAAGGAACCTTTCTCCAGGGCACCAAAAGTCAAATTTAAGAATCTCGAGCATGAGGATATACAAACAAATGAAGATGGAATGAAGTCCTAGGTGTGCACTTACTTCCCGCAGGACATGTGATGCTTATCGGGCATTCCCAAGCCCAGGACAAGGACACAGTACTTCTGCGCCAAGTATTTCTGTGCTGCTTCTAACTTACTTAAAACCAGCTCCATCTCTTTTTTCTCCACAAGGCCCCTGAAAAGAAAAACGATAATTTGGATTAATTTTGGAAAATGCCTATATTAATTATTGAAAGCCAGAAGTATAAACTATTTTGAAGGAAATAAAAGTGAGTCCACATATCCTTTCATCTGTTTTATTCAAGCTGTGGCAGAGGTCCTCAAAGTCCTTTGATATTTATCATTGTCACCATCATCTCAAGTTTATGGTGAATTTTCACTTTTTTAAAATATATTTTTATTTATTTCAGAGAGGAGAGAGAGAGAGAGGGAGAGAGAAAGAGAGAGAAACATCAATAATGAGAGAGAATCATTGATCAGCTGCCTTCTACACACCCCACACTGGGGATCGAGCCTGCAACGCAGGCATGTGCCCTGATAGGGAATCAAACCATGACCTCCTAGTTCATAGGTCGATTTTCAACCATTGAACCATGTCAGCTAGTTTCACTTTTTTTATAGATTCTTTATACTTTATGCCGCATAACCTTAATTTTATATACAGGCAGTCCTAATTTATTACCTATCTTGGTTTCTGAGGCAGCTAGCAGCCCACTTCCCTGCTGTTTTGCTAAAACTCCCACCTGAGCTTCCCCTGGGTTCCTGATGTTACTACTAAGGGCTGGGGCTCAATGTGTGCCTATTCGCACCTCTGTGTTTGCTAAGCAGGCATCCATGGACTACTACTCTCGACACTCTGGCATTAATTACAATAACCTTTCTTCCCCTTGAAAACATACCCCAGTTTGAACTGAACTGCAAATGAACTTTAAGACAGCCTGTTCTTAGGCTACACCAGCGGTTCTCAACCTGTGGTTCGCGACCCCTTTGGCGGTCGAACGACCCTTTCACAGGGGTTGCCTAAGACCATCCTGCATATCAGATATTTACATTACAATTCATAACAGTAGCAACATTACAGTTATGAAGTAGCAATGAAAATAATTTTATGGTTGGGTCACAACATGAGGAACTGTATTTAAAGGGTCACAAGGTTGAGAACCACTGGGTTATAGCATGTCTGAAGCCTAATTTTAGAAGTTTTTGCAATGGATGGACCTTCAGAACATTATGCTAAATAAATAAGTCAGTCAGAAACAGCTAAGAACCATATGATTTCATTTATACCTGGGATATAAAATTGAAACTCATGAACATAAACAGCGGTATGGTGGCTGCCCGAGGGGTGGGGGTGGGGGGAAATGGGGGGCCTAAAATAAGGTGACAGGAGAAGACTTGACTTTGGGTAGTGGACACACAGTGCAATATACAGATCTTGTAACACAGAAACCCACACCTGAAACCTATATGTTCATGTTGTCTACTGTCACCCCAATCAACTTTAAAATAAAATAAAATAAAATAAAATGTTTTTGCAGTATAGAAGGGAACAATATTGCCCACAATACATTCCAATGACTGCTATGGAAAAGGTGTCACTAACTTTTTTCTTTAAAAAAAAAGTTTTTAATTGATTTCAGAGAGGAAGGAAGAGGGAAAGAGAGAAACATCAATGATAAGAGAGAATCATCTATCAGCTGCCTCCTGCATGGCCCCTATTAGAGATTGAGCCTGAAACCGGGCATGTGCCCTGACCGGGAATCGAACCAGTGACCTCTTGGTTCATGGGTGGATGCTCAACCATTGAGCAATACCAGCCGGGCAGCATTTTTCTTGCCTTTTAATTTTCCGAAAGATTTAAACCAAAGAAATGCACTCTAAACAACAGGGAAAAATTATTGCCTCTTCTGACGTTAGCCACTAGACTAACTACATGAGGATATGCTGTGGGGGGTTGAGAATAATGATAGTTCAAAGCACAAATCATTATCATATGTGATGAGAAGGCTTGTGAGTGGCTGAAAAAAATGAGTTTCTGGAATAGACAATTGGGCTCCAACTTTAAATGCCCAAATTTTGCATAACCCAATACATATCCCTGCAAGCACCCCGATGGCCATCACTGGCCTGCCTCCCTGTGTCCTTTATTCTTTTGTTGTTGTAAACAAAACAAAGCAAAGTTGAGAAAAACCTTGAGACTTTTAGGCCAATGGTTCTCAAGTTTTAATATATGTAGAATCGCCTGAGGTTACTTACTAAAAGTGCAGATTCCCAATGCCACCCCCTCTCAAAGACTCTGGTTCAGTAGGTCGGGGTAGGGTAGAACCTGGCATTTAAAACAAGCCCAGGTATAATTCTCTGGAAAAAAAATTGATAATAATTTCAAGTGCCATACAATTGATCATAAACTTTGATCCAATAATCTCTTCCAGAATTTTTTTTAATCTTCCAAAATTAGGAAAAAATCTAATGCATAAAGATATTCAATACAATCATTATTTACCTTTTATCTATCAGAAAAACTAGAAGTTCCAAAAATATATATAGCCAGGTACTTAATATAGCATTTAACTTAATGTATGACTCCTGTGGGATTTAAGCCAAGCACCAAAGTCTATACCCCTAACCACTATACTATACTGTCTCTTAATAGGTAAATCAGTAAGTCAATAACATACATTGAATTGATGGAATGTTATGCCACCATTAAAAATTGTAATTATGGCCCAGCCGGAGTGGCTCAGTGGTTGAGCATCGACCCATGAACCAGGGGGTCACTGGTTTGCTTCCCAGTCAGGGCACATGCCCAGGTTTCAGGCACAATCTCCAGTATGGGGCATGGAGGAGGCAGCCAATCGATGATTCTCTCTCTTCATTGATGTTTATATATCTCTCTCTCCTTCTCCCTTTCTTGCTGAAATCAATAATAATGTATTTTTAAAATTATAATTATAAAGACTGTAATAACAAAAAAGACTTGTGACATGATGTTTAAAATTGCATACATTAAAATAATTGCATACATAAGTGTGCCTTTGTTCAGAAACTGTATGTCTGACAGAGGAGTAGAGGTACAGTAACCATTGAACCAAAGAGGTATCTTAAGACTAAAAAATGAAGCAGGCAAGTCCATCCACTATAATATAATTTACTATAAGCTAAGTTACTTACAAGGGGCAAAATTGGGGCAGACAGGCAATCCAGTGGTCTAGGTCTGCATAGCAAACCTCTGCCACCAGACGGCTATTACAGCTGAACTCCTAATGACTGACAAGACAAAGAATGTAGTATAAGCCAGGAACCATATCTCCTGGTGGATACTTGCTTAGAATTGATGCCAACACCTAGTTTGATATTTATCTGGGTTGCTATGCCATTCTGGCCATTTACTGACAGGAATCTTTATAATTACACTAGAGGCCCGGTGCACAAAAATTTGTGCACTTGGGGGGGGGGGTCCCTCAGCCCGGCCTATGCCCTCTTGCAGTCTGGGACCCCTCGGAGGATGTCCACCTGCTGGCTTAGGCCCGCTCCCTGGGGGATCGGCACAAGCTGGCAGTCAGACATCCCTCTGGCAGCCCGGCAGCCCTTGGGGGATGTCCACTTACCAGCAGGGAGCAGACCTAAGCTGCAGTCGGACATCCTTAGTGCTGCTGAGGAGGTGAGAGAGGCTCCCACCACCACCGCTGTACTGGCAGCCATCAGCCTGGCTTGTGGCTGAGCAGAGCTCCCGCTGTGGGAGCGCACTGACTACCAGAGGACATCTCCTGCATTGAGCATCTAACCCCCTGGTGGTCAGTGTGTGTCATAGTGACCAGTCATTCCCAGTCGTTCCTCTGTTAGAGTCAGTTTGCATATTACCCTTTTATTATATAGGATAGAGGCCTGGTGCATGGGTGGGGGTCCCGCTGGGGTGCCTGGCCAGCCTGGGTGAGGGGCTGATGGCTGTTTGCAGGCTGGCCACACCCCCTTTAGGGTGGAGTGGTCCCCACTGGGGTTCCTGGCCAGTCTGGGTGAGGCGCTGAGGGCTGTTTTCAGGCTGGCCAAGACCCCCGGGCAACGGAAGCTCCCAGCCTCTCCTTTTTTTCTTTTTCTTTTTTTCTTCTGGGATTTATTTACCTTCTATAATTGAAACTTTGTAGCCTTGACAGGAGCTCAGAGCTGGCCAGGGCGGGTGGGAGGGAAGCTTGGCTTCCTCCATCATTGGGGCAACCAAGCCTCCTGCTTGCTCCAGCTCTGTGGCTGCCATCTTGGTTGGGTTAATTTGCATATAGTCACTCTGATTGGCTGGTGGCGTGGCTTAAGGCATAGTGAAGGTACAGTCAATTTGCATGTTTGTCTTTTATTAGTGTAGATTGTGTAAGTTCACAGGACACAGCTAATCATTAACTGAGGCTTTGGTGCTGGTGGAGATTAGTTAGGTCAGAGTTCTCAGCATGGAAACTTAAAGAGAAACAAATGCAGGGATACAGAGATGGAGTCGGTTTTGTTCACATCAACATCTATAGACTGTAGTTCCTGATTACAAATGGCTGAACTGTGGGAGAGTGAGCAGAGGTGATTGGTAGCAGGTGGTGGGCACTACGCGCAGTGGTTTGGGCACAGACCTTGGAGTCAGACAGACCTGGGTTCTAATGTCAGGGCCAGCAACTGCAGGGCATGCCATCTCCAGCCCACTGTTTGGACTCTCTGAGCCTTAGTTTCTTCTTCTGTAAAATGGGGATAAGGCTTCTTCTGCTGGAAATAGGGGTTTAATCATCTAAAACCAACAAATGTATCTTTGTTATCCTCCCACCTCCCGTTCTGCTCTTCTCTCACAGTTTGTAGGCCTTCCTCCCAAGTGCCAAGCACTGGGTTAGGTTAATATGCATTATTACTCTGTGAAGCAGGTACTATTATTATCACTATGTTATACCTCACTAGTTTGATTAAAATCAATTTTTTTCCTTAAAGTTATTTATGTCCACATATCTCAATGCAATCTATATTTATTTCTATTATAATAAGTAAACCAACAGACTACTAGAAGCCTGAAAATGAAGTTACCATAATTTTGTTTAGAACCACACCATAGAATCAATGATTTTAAGTCTTATTTATTTATTAAAGCTGGGGACAGTAAAACAGAGGAAAATCTTAAGCTAGAAGAGGCAAGATCATAGCAACAGGAGGAGCCTAGCAGAGCTGCCCTGTCCCTTAGGAAACATGAGGAAGGTCGAGCCGAGGCGAGGCTGCCTTGGACTTTTGGAAGGAAAGTCACGGAGGCGAAAGAAGTGAGCCAGCTGGGCTGTATGGACTCGGGAAACAAGTTATAGAGGCAAAAGAAGGGCCCTTGGAGACAGGTTCAGGGGGTCAGTCCCGGTGAGTTGTCACTGCCTGCTGCTCCCCTGCTTACAAGTCTCCTGAGAACCCTTGGGCTTAGGAGAAAGAAAGCAAAAATACACGCCTGAGAAAAGAAGGTTGGGGGAGGGCACGGGCGTGCTCAAAAGAGAATGCACTTGTTTTTTTCTTTATCATCTGTAACTGATTCCTTCTAAGAAAGCCTACCTTATACCACTGTGTTCTAATAAGTTTTAAAATAACTATGAAACCTTTCTTCTGTTATCTCCTTCCATAAATTAAGAAATGAAACAAATATCTCTGCTAGATTAACAATATTCCTCAGAATTAGGAGAGAAAACACCTTACAACATATAAGCTAACACGCCACCAAAGTCCAATGAGTTTCTTTTTGGGACTAATAAGACTCCTCAACCATTCTGAGTTCACAGTCGGCTTGAGCCCCTTTGCTTGCTCCCACAGCAGCACTTTATGCTCTCTGGATGCCCTGCTCTGAAATGCAGACCTGAAATAACATGGATGTTGCATATTATGATGGCTTAAATGGAGCAGCAGTGTGTGAATTATTTATTTGGTTCTTTACAAAACTGCTGTCCAGATATATTTATCTATCCATAAAATCAGACTGCTTGGTTGTGTACAAGGATTTTGCATTTTGAAAACATTCTGCAGCAGGAGGTTAATGACTCTACCAGCATTCCTAACAGCTAAATCACTGGGTTGGTTCCACATGTACTGGCAAAGGGCAGGCTGGGCACTTGGAAAGTTCCATGGCTTTTGAAAGGTCACCAAGCCTGAGAGGCATTGTTCTGCTCTGGATTTTGAGTTCCAGATTCTTTCCCTGTGTGTTGCTCTGAGTCACCTTTGTCTAAAGCAGTTAAATTCTTCACAAGCAGCCTAAGAAGTTTTGTGGGGTTTCTTTTCCTGTGATATGAAATACTATTTTGGTTGAATCTGTTAAACTTTTTAATGCTTTGTTTTTTACTAGACACTTACAAACCTTTTAGCAAGAACTTTGTAAGCACAAAAAAGCATACAAACAATATCTATGTCTTTACTGTCCAATATGGTATCCATGAAGCTACATGTGGCTAGAGAAAACTTACTGTGGTTAATCTAAATTGAGATATGTTGTAAGTATAAAATAGATACCAAATTTCAAAGACTTACCAAAAAAAAGTAAATTATTTCACCAATAACTACCTAATGTTGACTGTATATATATAATGATACTATTTTTGGGTCATTGGGTTCAAAAAATATATTAAAATTAATTTCACTTGTATGTTTTTACATTTTAAAAATATGGCTATTAGAGCCCTAGCCAGTTTGGCTCAGTGGATAGAGTGTCGGGCCTGGGGACTGAAGGGTCCTGGGTTCAATTCCGGTCAAGGGCACATTCAATTCTGGATTGTGGGCTTGCTCACCAGTGGGGGGCATGCAGGAGGCAGCTGACCAATGATTCTCTCTCATCATTGATGTTTCTATCTCTCCCTCTCTCTTCCTCTCTGAAATCAATAAAAATTTTTATTTATTTAAAAATATAAAAATATGGCTACTAGAAACTTTAATTACATATATGGCTCTAACTATATTCCTATTGGGCAGTGCTGATCTATATTATTTGGATTTTTTTTTTTTTTTACCAGAATACTCATCTGAGTTATTCAGTGAACTTTAAAAACTGGTGAACTCCTCCCATGTAAAAAGTTTTTGTTTACTACAAAGATTTAAAATTTTCCATCATCTCTTCACCACAGACAAAAGTTCATTTTAATACTGGTAAAAACTCTACAGCACATTACAAAATCCCACTTACACCATATAGCTTTTGGGCTTCTTTTCCAGTGAGCTTTTTTCCAAGTAATGAGATAAATAGTACAACAATGCCATGAGGAAATGATCAAGATTCTTATTCCTTTGGGAGAAGAAAATAAAAGATATTAACACTAACATATTTCAAACCTAAGTTTCTCAAAAACATATATGAACACAACATAATAAGTAGAAATACATGTCATCATATCTATCATACAATTAATTTCCCATTTAAAATTCTATTAACTGTAAGAAATCTATTGAAGGTGTAAGAAATCTGATTTTTTCAAACAAGACTTTTTGGTAGGTCAGACATGAAATTATAATTCTGCTAATTGATAACTTAAATTGATGTTTTACTTTTCAATTATTTTTAAATTTTAAAAAGTTTTTATTATACAAATAATATTTTCCCATTATTTAAAAAAGATACACAAATGTAGCAAGTAAAAATTTCTCTCCTCTCCTCTTACCCCTCTGTCACCATCCTATTCAAGTTTGTTATGAATCCTTCCCTAACTTCCTACAACGAGCATGTCAAACTCAAAGGCTAACATGGGCCAAATAAACAAGGTTTAAGTTTATGTGGGCCGCAAAAAAACCAAAAGCTTCAATTTTCATAGAAACGTAGGTTTATTTCTATAGAGACATGCTGAATACAAAGGGCTGAAATAAATGAGTAATCGTTAACATAAAATAATAGAACATTTTAATAAAAATTAATATTTTCCTTGAACAGTAACTTACCAGACACTGAATAATTGCACAAATTAATAAACGTAACGCAAATAAACCTATTTTTCGTGTTCTCCGAAAGCGAAATATTTCTTGTTGCTCACACCAAACAAGTCAGTACAAGACTAATGACGTGGCAATCAGCTGCTAAAATATTCGCTGCTAGTATTAGTGGGGAGAAATGGTGCGCCTGCGCATACAGCGTGTAAGGGAAATGAATGCAACACAATTATAGTAATCAGTCACTAGCGAACATTGTAGTTATTAGTAATTATGTATAACAGGATAGTGTAAAAATTAAGTTACAAAATTTTTATTAAAATGTTTCTTACATACCGTTATATTGGCTGGGCTGCAAAAATATTCAGTGTGGGCTGCATACGGCCTGTGGGCCATGAGTTTGACATGCTTGTTCTAAAGCATAAACAATCACATATGTACCAATACAAATACATATGCATAAATATGCCTTAATATTTTTATAACGGGATAATGCTATATACACAAATTTTTACAACTTGTTTTTGTCACTCGCATCTGTGTAGCAAGGACCTCTTTCCATAATACTATGTATAGATTTTCCTCGCTCTTTTACTTTAAATTTAATCTTTATTGTTGAAAGTATTACATATGCATCCCTTCTCCCCCATTAGCCCCTTCTAGCCCATCCCCATCCTCACTCTTTTAAACAGCTGAATAAAGTATTCTACGTCTCATAATTTATGTAATTAGCTCTCTATTGATAGATATTTAGACATGCCCTGGGTGGGTTGCTCAGTTAGCTGGAATGTCATTCCATACACCAAAATGGTTGTGGGTTCCATTCCCAGTCAGGGCACATAGCTAGGTTGTGGGTTCAATGCCTGGTCAGGGCATGTACAAGAGGCAAGCAATCAATGTTTCTCTCTCACACTGATGTTTCTCTTTCTCTCTCCCTTCCTCTCTCTCTAGAAATCAATGAGAAAGCATATCCTTTGGGGAGGATTAAAAATATATATATTACAGACATTACTGCAGTGATTTTCCAAGTAACCATATCTCTGGGTAACTAGATAGGTAAAATTGCTAGGGCATACTATATATGCATATTAAAGTTTCACAAGTCTTGCTCTCCAAAAAGATTGCACTGATGTACAATCCTTTCTCATTTTCTTTTATACTAGAAGTCACTGTTTTCTTTCTAAATAGTCTTACAAGACTTTTACTGCCGCCTTTCCAACCCCAAATGGGCATGTTTTCCTTAACTGTATCTTGAGAGCAGGATGAAGGTGAGCATTGCAAACTTTTCACAGGATATTAATAACTACCTGTCTTGGGTTGGGTCCTCCCGGAAACCAACCCTGAGACAGAAAGATCTGAGAGTAAGTAGTTTACTTGGGCAGAGATCTCAGGAAACATCAGCATATTCATCTACCGATATGCTCTCCGCATCCCTTGCCCTGGGACTTTATTGTGGGCTCCTGTGACTTCTGGCGTCCTCTCTTCGGCCTGGTTCCTGAGAGGATGGCATGCATAGAGCTAGCCCCATGGCCTTTCTCCAAAAATCAGATTTGTCATCATTTATCAGATATAATTACTTTACAATAAAGGATAAAAGATCTAAAATGTCTCACAAGCATTACATACCTCATAAATGCTGAAAAAGAACAGAGCCGTTGCATCTCACTCTCTTGTAACAAAAGCAAAGCAACAACTAAAAAAAAAAAGAAAGAAAGAAAAAAGATGGACAATTGAAAGAAGAACAAAGCTGCCTTAGAGGTTCACACCAGATAAGACATAAGGATGAGGAAGCAGTTACTCACATTTAACATCATTCAGTGTAACGTTGCCCTTCTGACCTCGTTTCTCTAAGGCTTGAGGTGACTTAGCCTCTCTTGAAGCAAGTCTTTTATCTGTCAACCTGTTTTAGAATATAACAGTCTCTAGTAGTGCTTTGAAAGGTTTTAGTTGATTTTAATCTATCCTGAGGTACATGAGGCTTTTACTATAAAGTAACAAGAGCTTAAGTCTCATGCTTGGGTTTTGTTTAAGGTAAGATCATTTTCAGATTTTAAAAAAGCTGAAAATTGCCCAGCCGATGTGGCTCAATGGTTGAGTGTCAACCCATGAACCAGGAGGTCACAGTTCGATTCCTGGTCAGGCACATGCCAGGTTGCAGGCTCCATTGCCAGTAGGGGGCATGCAGGAGGCAGCCAATCAATGATTCTCATTATTGCTGTTTCTATCTCTCCCTCCCTTCCTCTCTCTGAAATCAATAAAAATATTTTTTTAAATAAAATAAAAAGCTAAAAATTTGCCAATAGGCAAATTATCACAGGGATACATTTATAGGAATTTGTAACTCCCACCATAACTATGAAATAGTGCATGCTCTTTACTTGCTGGGTATTTGCGTTTCAGTGTAGAAGGGGAATCATATTTCCTTCAGGTTTGTAAAGGCCTAACCCATTCTGCTGAGAGGTGCTATCATGGTTGGGAAATGAAGATACCTGTCTGAAGCATCAATTTCAGCAAAGTGAACTGCTTTGCCTCTCCTTCCTTTTTCCTTGGGTTCTAAACTTGCAGGTGTAAAACTGTAATAGAAATGAGAAAATTAGGAACTTACCCTTTTCCCAGGGAAAAAAATAATCGTATCATGACCATAGCTTATGTAATCTTAGGACTAGGATATGTTATGAGTGGGCCTAAAGGGAATTTGAGGCACAGCAGTACTCAACTTATGCATTTACATATGGGACAATCATCTAGAAAAATATTAAAATTTCAATCTTTATATTCAGCCTCCCCGTATCTGCAGCTTCAAAATACTGTAATGCGCAAAACATTTTCATATGAAAATGTAGTAACTTCACAAGAAACGAAGCTCATGATAAGTCTGGAAGAATGTTTTAATTTATTGAGTACCCTTTTCTTAGTCTCATCCCTACAATTCAAAGTTTCTTGCCTTACTAGTTTGCTTGAGATAATTTGAGGCTAGAGAGCCCTAAAATAAGAAATTTTAAAAGAGTACATTTGGGACTATCATGTAGATCAAGCCTATGAACTAAGTCAAACAAACTTAGAATTATAAAATCAAAACTTTGGAGTTAGAGGACATCGAAAGGTCATCTAGTACATGGCTGGCACTGATGGAGCGGTCAGAGAAGCTGACCCAAGTCTTATGGTTTGAAATGTGTGGCAGGAAGTGCCTGCCCTTAGCCAATAGTCAGCATTTACTGCTAAATCTCTAGTCATTCTCTGATCTCTGGACATGCCTTCCCCACTTCTCACTTGTCCCGAGTGGCTTGTCACCTGACCGAAGTCATTCTCTAGCTCCCGGATGAAATAGATTTCTTTGTGAGGGCCCTGTCTAGCTCTAAAGGCAGCCTCTGCTCTCAGTGCCGTTGGAATCACTAAAAAAATCACTAGTAAGAATTCGTTTTCGTCCTTTGAACTGTACCTCTGATTGACTCCTAAACCACAGTCTGAGGTAGTTCTGTACCCTCCTACGGCCTCGGCACACAGCCTCCCCCTCAGCCTGACAACCCATTTAGAATCTGGTCCTTTCACAACTGCATTTTGTTCGTGTGTTTTCCTAATATTACACAATAATCATGTTTTTCCCTTTGCCCTGAAATAAATGAGAAAAAAATCATATTTTCCCTGTAGAACCCGCCCCTAAAATGCAGAGGGCTCTTGGCTTCCACAGGAGCTAGAGCTCGTCAGTGATGAGTTAGCAGCCTTCTCTTAGGCCACAATGACAAACAAGAGCAGCTCGAGGCTTCTGGAGGTGTAGTCTCCTCTGCTGAATGTCCTCAGAGGAGTCAGTGACTTTGGCAAAGACTCGTACAGGCTGCTGGTTCTCTCCCAGCTGGGAGTAGGGGCACTTGAGACAAGAGGGATAGGAGTGCTGACACTGTGTCAGAGAGAAGCATGCCTCACGGGCCAGCCTAGATGTGGCCTGTGAATGAAGGTATTCCCTCTTTAACAAATAAGAAATGGGCATGCATGCTGACGAATTATGCAACGCCATCATCTATTCCTCACGAGGCATAATTATTTCATTTTATAGGTGAGAGACTGATATTAGCAGGACTAAGTAACTTGACAAATGATACTACTCACCTAGTAAGCAGGAGAGCTAGGAACTGAACCCAGGTCTCCCTGCAAACCACTCTTTACTGTCTCTTCCTTGACTGCCTGTTAAGAAATAAAGACCGCCCTAACCGGTTTGGCTCAGTGGATAGAGCACTGGCCTGCCGACTGAAGGGTCCCAGGTTCGATTCCGGTCAAGGGCATGTACCTTGGTTGCGGGCACATCCCCAGTGGGAGGTGTGCAGGAGGCAGCTGATCAATGTTTCTGTCTCATTGATGTTTCTGGCTCTCTATCCCTCTACCTTCCTCTCCATAAAAAATCAATAAAACATATTTAAAAAAAAAAAAAGAAAGAAAGAAAGAAAGACCACTCTTTCCCTGCCTGTTACTGTGTGTCCATTTCTTGCATGGAGGCTATGGGTATCCTGTTGTATACCCATATACAAAGGAAAGAGGCCAGGAAATGCAAAGTGGGGAAGAGGTTGGGGATTCTCTTCTGATTTGAACTTGAGAATACCTAGAAGTCTGCAAACTCTTGTGGGCCAGCAGGTATAAAAGGTGGCCTGCCCATGTGGAAGGAAGCTAACACCAGATAGAATGTGAATGCCCCTTAGATCAAGCTGTTACTTTGCAAAGCAAATTATCTGGATTCACGAAACTCCAAATTTTCCTCCTCGCTTCTGGCTGCTCTTTTTTAAGTCTCCGAAAGCCTCCTTTCCCAGTTATGTCCCCTGAATGAGGGCCTATCTCAGGGTTCCATTTGGTTACTCCCTTCAATTCCTCTGAGTAATTTCATCTACTCAATACCAATAACTCACAAATTTATATTTACAGTTCAGATCTTTCTGCAGACATATAACCTGATACATCTGCCTATTGCACACCTTTGCTTGGGCATCCTACAGACACCTCAAGCTCAGTATGTCCAAACTGAACTCATTCCCCTTTAACTTGTATTCACTATTGCTATTTCCCCCATCTCAGCAAAGTGCCACCACCTGCCCAGGTGTCCAAGGCAGAAAATGTGTCATCCTTAATTCTTCTATCACTCTTAAGCCCTCACAGTCCACTAATCATGCAATTCTTCAATATCTTTTCAATTTCTTTACTTCCCTCTCTTCCCTTTGCTACCATCTTAATTTTAGCCAGCATCATCTATCAACTAAGTTTCTGCAATTGCTTTTTTTTTTTAATCCTCACCTGAGGATTTTTTAAAAATTGACTTTTAGAGAGAATGAAAGGGAGAGAGACATCTATATGAGAGAGACACATGGATTGGTTGCCTCCCACATGAGCCCTAACTGTAGAGCTGAGGATCCTGAAACCCAAGTACGTGCCCTTGACCAGGAATGGAACCCGAGACCCTTTGGTGCTCAAACCGGTGCTCTGACCACTGAGCACACCAGTCAGGGCAATTGCTTCCTTTTCTAATTTTTTTTTTTTAATTTTTAAAATGTTTCTACTGATTTTATTGAGGAAGGGAGAGGGAGAGAAAAACAGATGTGAAACATCAATTGGTTGCCTCCTGTACAAGCCCTGACTGGAGATGAAACCCGAAACCTGGACATGTGCCCTGACCGGGAATGGAACTAGCAACCTTTCAGTGTATGGGATGATGTTCAACCAGCTGAGCCATGCTTGCTGGGCTGCAATTGCTTCTTAGTTGATCTCCCTGCCTCCAGTCTTGTCTCTCTCCAAACTATTTTCCATGCTGCAGGCAGAGTCATTTTCCTAAGATGTGGTTCTAATCACAGGTTACTTCCCTGCTTAAAACCCTTTGATGGCTCCCCTGAATCCTCTGAATAAATTTCAACTTCTTCAGCCTGGTATGCAAGACCTTTCCTGATCTTGCCTTGGTCTCCTTATCTCTTAACACTTGGAAATCTCTACCCAGCCTGCTGAACTACCTGCAGTCTCAAACATGCCCCATGCCCTCTCAAGAATGGGCTTTTGCACGTGTTCCTTCTGCCTAGAATGCACTCTCCTCCTCCCCAACCCAATCTCCCTTTGCCTTGTCAACTCCTGCCCCTTCTCAGACCTTGGCTTGGCTAGCCCTCCCCCCCACCCCCAAAGCCTTCCCTGTGTTCTTGGCTTCAGGAAATGGTCCCAGGCCCCACTTGGGTACTGGGTCAGGGTACTTGGGTGAACGTGGCTTTCCTCTGCCCTAGCCCAGACACAGTGGCAGCGGTAGCAGTCACTGGTGAAGGAGCCCCAAGGGGAGCAGCAACCTCAGGGAAGGGTCAGGGTCAGCAGCGGTGCCAACAAAAGATCCTCCTCCTAAGGGCAGCCTGGAAGAGTTTGGTTTATTTTCAGTAAGGAGAGCAGCACAGATATCCCTCCTGCACTTTCAAATTCCCAGGCTTTTTTGTATTACCTCCTTCCAACCAGTGGAAAAACTGCTTCTGTCTTTTCCAAGGTAACCTGTGATCTTGATCCTATTCCTACCTTCCTTCTTTTCTCCTCCATTTCTCCTTTCTCCCCCCCCCCCAAAAAAAAAAACAACAACAAACAAATGTCCTACCTTGAATACAAAACCAACAAAAATCCCCTACCCTTAGTACTGGACCCCCTAAAGGGCTTACCATCTCTTTCTTTCCTTTTTCACTAGTAAACATACTGATAAGAGTACTCAATTTTTGCCTTGGCTAGTGTGGCTCATTGATTAGATGTCGTCCTGCCTCCTGCACTGAGAGACAGAGAGGTTGCTGGTCCCATTCCAGTCAGGGCAGACGAGGTTGTGGACTTGATTCCCAGTTGAGGGCATGCGGGAGCCCTGGAAGGCAGCCTATTGATGTTATACCTCCCATCCATGTTTCTCTCCTCTCCCTTCCTCTCTAAAAATCAATCAACTATTCTTTTAAAAATAAAAGAGTACTCTATTTTTGCTAGTTTCTCATCTTTATCCCAGATTCTCCTATTTAATTTCTCTCCATATCTAGTTCCCACCCTATTGCCCTCCTGAAAATGCTGCTCACCTAGATCCCTAGCAATCCCTAACTTGTTAAATCCAAAGAAAGTCCTCTTTTTAGTATTTGCCCCACCCCGAGTTCCCTTTAGCATCTAACATTGCTGACCAGCTCTCCACTCCAATCCCTTAGAAAATTTCCTTTTGCCTTTGAAAGCCTGTGTGACTCAGGGTTTTTCCTTTGATTCATTCATCTAATCATTTTTCCTCTTTGGCTAACTCTAGAGCAGTGGTTCTCAACCTTCTGGCCCTTTAAATACAGTTCCTCATGTTGTGACCCAACCATAAAATTATTTTCGTTGCTACTTCATAACTGTAATGTTGCTACTGTTATGAATCGTAATGTAAATACCTGATATGCAGGATGGTCTTAGGTGACCCCTGTGAAAGGGTCGTTCAACTGCCAAGGGGGTCGTGACCCACAGGTTGAGAACCGCTGCTCTAGAGGGAGTCTTTGACTCTCCATTCTCCTGCAAGTCATCCCCCTATCCCCTTTCTTGGTTTGCTGCATAACTGTCTGGTCTCCCTAGTTCTAATCTCACCCCTCCATGCTACCTGGGAGAGGGCTAGAGCATAGATGCAGTGCCGTCCCGTCCCGTATGCTCAGTAGAGACTTGTGGAGCAATACCAAACAGAACCAGGTCTGGGAGCAGTGACCTTCTGCCTCTGCAGCACCCGCCCTTGCCACTGCCCCTCTCAGCCTCCTCTGCCTCTGCCCTGTCTCATCACCATGCACTGGGGTGGCCTCTCCCTGCAGCATTGTCTCTGGAAAAAAGAGTCCTCTCATGAGTCCTCTCTAACTTCAAACCTACATTTTAACTTGTGACGGGATATGCATAGACTTTGAAAGAGAATCAGTGTCTATATTACCATCAAATCCAAGCACTAGCCCTGACCTAGAACACAGTGTGCTGCTGTCCTCTTCCCTCGTATTGTCCCTCGCAGCTGGACTCCCAAGGTGATCCTGACACTCTGAGGTCTGCCACCCAGAGTCGCTTTAACACAAAGCAGCCCCACTACAAAGAGCTGCCCTCCCATCCATCCTTCATGGTGTTCCTTTCCCCTCTCTCCTAACTGGCCCCAATTTGTATATTCCACCGAGTACATAGATTGGGGTGTTTTTTTTAACTTTTTAAATTGAGGTATAAATTACATGTAGTAAAGTACATAACTCTTAAGTGGACAGATTGATGAATTTTTTACTATGTATATATACCCATGTAACCATCACCCAGATCACTATATCGTCCATTTCCAGCCCCTCAGAAGATTCTCTTGTACCTTCTCTCAGGTCCTTGCTAGTTGATAACTCCCCAAAGCTGACGATTATTCTGACCTCTATCATTACAGTTATTTTATTTTTTTATTAATTTCAGAGAGGAAAGGAAAGAGAGCGATAGAAACATCAATGATGAGAGAAAATCATTGTTTAGCTGCCTCTGGCACACCCCCAACTGGGGATCCAGCCCAAAACCCTGGCATGTGCCCTGACTGGGAATCAAACCGTGACCTCCTGGTTCATAGAGCAACGCTCAACCATTGAGCCACGCCAGCTGGGCCATTACAGGTTTTTTTTGGTCTACTTTAAACTCATATATAAGTACAAGCATATTTACATTTTTGTGTCTAGCCTTTTTTGTTCAACATTGTGCATGTAATCCCCCTTTCAAAGCAACCATCTCATGTATATTCTTCAAAATTAGTGGAAATCAATCAAGCTATTTTCAAATAATAATTTGGTAATAAATAAAAAGGAACTTTCATTTATGAATATGAATATTTTATGAATAAGGAAGTCGATGTAAAATTGATATCTGTAATTTATCAGTAGGCTTGTATGGAAAATAAGATAAATTAGTTTTTAAAAATAATACTAATTCTGCCCTAGCCAGTTTGGCTCAGTGGATAGAGTGTCAGCCTGTGGACTGAAGGATCCTGGGTTTGACTCTAGTCAAGGGCATGCAACTCGACTGCAGGTTCCATCTCTGGTGCCAGTCAGGGCGCATGTGGAAGACAACAAATCAATGTGTCTCTCTCACATCAATGCTTCTCTCTCTCCCTCTCTCTCACTCTCTCTCTCTCACCCCCCTCCCTCACTCCCTCCCTTCCACTCTCCCTAAAATTCAATGGAAAAATATCCTCAGGTGAGGATTAATTTTAAAAAATGTTAAAAACTAATTCTTATATGAGAGTTAGTTTTAAAATACTACAAATTTATTTCATTTATAAAGAAGGTAAGTAAGTAAAAAGTATGGCCCACATTTTCATCATAGAAGAGAGGATTGAGATGGCCTTTTAATATATATGAAGTTTGCCCAGCCAGGGTGGCTCAGAGGTTGAGTATCAACCTATGAACCAGGAGGTCCCTGGTTTCTAGTCAGGGCACATGCCCTAGTTGTGAGCTGATTCCCAGTAGGGGGTGTGCAGGAGGCAGCCAATCAATGCTTCTCTCTCATCATTGATGTTTCCTCCCTCTCCCTTCTTCTCTGAAATCAATAAAAAATATACATTAAAATAAATATATATATAAAGTTTGAAACAAAATGTTGGCACTTAAATATTTATATGTACATGCACTTGTGCTTTAAAAATGTATTTTGTCTGTTTAATCCCAAAGCTATCTTGCTGTTTTTCTCATTGTCTATCTCACACTCACTGAGTATGATGTTTCAGGAGCTACCCAACAAAATTTTCTGAGCTATTTGAAAACAAAAACTGAAATCACTGCTTTGGAAATGACTGATTACTCAAATCCTGAAATAAATACTCAATGAAATATAAACTTTTGGTTATGATTCTAATGTACTGTTTAGCCTTTAAATTATTTAACATTAAATAGAATGTAACTATAAATTACATCTGCTTAGCCAACTCCTTTCCTGGCCTCCAGCCACATTTGTCCAACAGTTTAAAACACGTATCCATGTGAACATGTCATAGCACCCTCAAACACATCACAATTTTACCTTTCAGTCTGTGTGTGGGTATTGGGCAATCCCAGCCCCCAATTACTCAAACCAGATATCTGGGGGTCAGTCTAAACACCTAATTCTCCCTCTCCCTGCACACCCAGGTACCACATTCTATCAATTCTATCCAAATACATTTGAAATATCTCTTAGTCCTGCACCTTCTCTTTATTGCTACCAACATGGACTTAGTCCTGACTCTGTTTCTACCTGTGTAACTATTTGTAATCCTCCTACACCTAACCTTCTAATTGATCCCCTGCCTCTTGTCTTCCTGTGCTTGAATCTAGTTGATTTATTGAAAAATAAATATTTGGTGAATGTCTATTTTGTGAAGTTCTGTAAATGGCTCCAGGGTCAGGAAGATGAGTTCCTATCACTGAACGGGTTTACATTGGTGGGGTTTCAGCAGGTATTTATTTTACTCTCTATGCCCTTTTGTATTGTTTGAATTTTTTTTTTTACTCCCAGCACATGTAATTTTTATAAAGGCTATAATAAAATTTTATTAAAATTTACCTTCTGAATTCAAGACTTTTGGTTTCATCTCTCCAGTACCACATGCCTAATCGTAATCCCATCTGTTGTAAAATGAAATGATTGCAGCAAAAATAATTAAAAGTTCAGTTTACAATCCACATGTCCCAATCAGCATTTCACAGTAATTCCCATTAGCTGCTCTACGGAGAATCTTACAGTGGGGTGTGTGTGTGTGTGTGTGTGTGTGTGTGTGTGTGTGTGTGTTTTACTTGAAGTCTGGACTTTCTCCCTCCTGCGTGGTTCAATGTGGTTTCAGTAGGAAGGATGGGGAGTTACTATCTGCACTATCTCAAGGCCCCTCATGCCAATTAACCGATTAACGGGGATTCGGACCACGATGCACTGATGCCCGCGCCAACCGCGAACGCGTGGAGGAGTCAGACACACGCCGGGAGGAGCGCCTCCGGCCCGACCGCCCCCCGGAGGCCGGCACAGCCCGGGGACCCCTCTCCTCCCAGACCCGCCCCGCAGGGCTGCAGCCCCATTCTGGAGGCGTGAGGTGGGGCTTTCACAACACCCCACATCTGCGCGGGAGCAAGACTCCCCGCTGGCCGTCGGCCGGAACTCTTAGTTTTGTTTTCGTGGGCGCCGTGCGCAGCTGCGGAGGCCGCCGCCCGGGCCGAGGGGCGGGCCGCTGGGGGAGGGCGCCGGGGAGGAGGGCGCGGCCGCCGCGGGCCGGGAGGGGCGACCGGCCGCACTTACTTCGTGCCGCAGGGCTCCCGGCGCGTCCAAACGCTTCTTCTTGGGCAAATCCTCCCGCATCTGAGACATGGCCGCGTTCTGTCCGCCGCAGGCGTCGCCCGGGCAACCGGCGGGAAGGCGGGCGCGGGGCCGGACCCTGCTTCCGCCGCGGGCGGGGGCGGCCGCCGGGGTCCCGGGCGCCTGGGCACCGCGCTGCCGGGGCCCCTAACGTCAGCCTTTCCGGTGGAGGCTTTACCGGCGCGCCCACAGCAAAGCTGCGATGCCGGGATGGGGGGGGGGGGGGATTGTGAATCCATAAAGAATTGGCTCCTCCACTTTACTGCATTATGTTTAATTGGAATAACTAGACTCACTTCCACTTCTCTTTGTTCCAAACTCCAAGTTCAAACCCGGGGGGGCGGGGGGGGGCGGGGAGACGAGGCGGATTGGGGCGGCGGGAGGGCGGGGGTGCGGGAGAAGGGGAGGGAGCTTGGAAGTAGAGTGTTCACACTTGGTTCTGCTGCCTAACCAGATGCGAAGCCCAGGGCGGGACAAACGATGACGCTTCTGCAGACACCCCAGCAGGGGCTAAGGGCTGTAAGGAGCGGTGTGTAAAGAAAGCACCGCCATTAGTAAGTACTCAAATTCCGCGTTGCTCAAAGCAGCTGGCTTTGCGTCAATGGGTAGTCAACTGATACGTTTACATCTACACTTGGCACTTTTCAAATCATGTTTTTCATTTCTTCTTGCAACTGAGTGGATATGCAGACTGGAGTTCTTTCCTCCCAACACTGATGCGAGCAATGCTAAAGACACAACGTGACTGGGAATGCCTCGTATATTTTGTTTTATCCCCACAGCTTGCTTGGATGGGATGCTCCGTTAATAGTCGGTGACTGTATGCGCCATAAATTTTTAAAATACGGCACTAGACATTCCCACTACTTTCACTCCTCACTACTTGGTAAGATAACCACTGGTTACAGTAACATAAAATCGTAGTCACTTAGATTTATGTTCCATTCACTTGCGTCCACTGCTGATAGCTGTCCTGGTTGGCTCGGGATATAGAAAAACCCACCTCGCTAGACACGGGCAGAGTAGCTTTGAGGCTGTGGCCTCAAGGCTGGCTTACTGCAGGATGACTCATTTGAAAAGGAGTAGACTATCCCAGTGACCAAGAGTTTCTCACCAAGCTGCCATACAACTCTGGGGGAGGGGAGGAGGAGAGGAAGAAAAACCTGGAATCTATTCACAACCGTTTTCGGGAAGACAGCCCAAACTTCTGTCAACCTCCAGTTTGTCCCAATAAGGGAAGAAAAACAAAGATATTGGACACTTAACCATAGTTTAACTTCATGCTAATATACAAAACTAAGGTAAAAATAAGAGAACCCAAAACAATGACCTACATGAAAGATACAAGTTATTTCACATGTGCTGAGGGACATAGTATTTAAAGGAAACCTTCTAGAACTCTGAAGGACCGCCTTATACTTCTGTATTAACAGACCCTCACAAAAGAGGGAAGAAAATATTGTCTTCATTGCTAAATCATTTAAAAAGTGTTGCCGAAACCGGTTTGGCTCAGCGGATAGAGCGTCGGCCTGCGGACTGAAAGGTCCCAGGTTTGATTCCGGACAAGGGCATGTACCTGGGTTGCGGGCACATCCCTAGTAGGAGATGTGCAGGAAGCAGCTGATCGATGTTTCTCTCTCATCGATGTTTCTAACTCTCTATCTCTCTCCCTTCCTCTCTGTAAAAAATCAATAAAATATATATTAAAAAAAAAAAGTGACCCACTCATTTCTTAGGTTAGATTTTTCACCAAATAGGTTTTTTTAATGCCATTAGAAATTCACAACCTAAAATGGAAATATAATTTTCTCTTTAGGAAAAAAAATTCATGATATTATAGGTAGGGATAAAGGTACTATCTAAATATTAATAATTCCAAGTGTCCTGTGAGGGAAAGGTTTTGTTTTGTATGTATGCGTAGGTTTTTTTCCTAATTAAAAGAACTTCTCAAAGTCATAAAACTAAGAGAACATAACAGAACTAAGTTGCTGGTCTCAGATTTTAGGCA
Organism: Myotis myotis; assembly: GCF_014108235.1. NCBI lineage: Eukaryota > Metazoa > Chordata > Mammalia > Chiroptera > Vespertilionidae > Myotis > Myotis myotis. Next base: position 195,830,169 of record NW_023416313.1, on the reverse strand, counting down.
CAAGACATTAAATGAATTACAATGCATGTTTATACTGTGAAAAAAGTAATAATGGACAGGTTTACAGTGTTATAAATCTACCTTTAAAAATTAACATGTAAGGACATGACAATGACAGTATTTTAATTAGCAACTCCATTGTTAGTTGCTTATTTCCCCAATCTTGAATTCATAAACAACCTAATTACTTTGGAAAGTGCTGGAAGAGCCCAAACTGGTTTGGCTCAGTGGATAGAGCCTCGGCCTGCAGACTCAGGGGACCCAGGTTCAATTCCAGTCAAGGGCATGTACCTTGGTTGCAGGCACATCCCCAGTAGGAGATGTGCAGGAGGCAGCTGATCGATGTTTCTCTCTCATTGATGTTTCTAACTCTCTATCCCTCTCCCTTCCTCTCTGTAAAAAATCAATACAATATATTTAAAAATTTAAAAAACAAAACAAAAAAAACCTGGGATTTAAAAAAAAAAAAGTGGTGGAAGAAAGAGCCTATGGCTTCTTGATTTGTTCTAAAAGACATTTCTCCATTAAATATCACCCTATTAAGTTTCAGAAATGCATATACCCATTCCAAGCGCTATATCAAAATATACACTGGGCTCTTTTTCCAAAGACTCATACTTTTTCTTCAAGGAATGAAATTCTGTATCTAATCTTAATGCTTAAGGATAGCCTTTCAAAAATAGTTTTCACATACCTATTTATTTACAGAAGCAAGTGAATATCCTTGTTGTTCCTTCATATATATATTCTTTTAGCAATTGTCTAATGTATGGGTTTGAGATTCTTTAAAACTTCAATTGCAGTGTTCAAGCAAGAAGATGCCTCACAACACAATTTTTATAAACGGCATTCAATTTAAAGTAGGTGAAGGCCTTATTATGGGCCTACTATTTAAGCTTCATAAAAAGAAATCTTTTTATCTAGATAGCAAGGTTATATTCTCATTTAAGATTATATATAAAGAAATTCTCATTAAGTCTCCCTTGATTATATGATTCATCAAATATCCTATTATGCATGTTAAGTTTAAATATATAGTATTACTATCTCCTAATGTACAATTTTTAGTGAATTTCCATTATACATATCAAATTAATACTACTATAAAATTTAAGAGTGAGCTTGTTTTGAAATTTCACACATCTCAAATATTGTAAACAACCTATTAAGTCTTAACAGGTGTCTAGTTTTGTTGCCTCAAAACAGGGACAACGATGTTAGACATTCTGCTAAGAATTTAAGTGCCTATTCTGAGAAATGTATTTTTTAAAATATATTTTTATTGATTTCAGAGAGGAAGGGAAGGGAGAGAGAGGTAGAAACATCAATGATGAGAGCTGCCTCCTGCATGCCCCCCACTGGGGATGAGCCTGCAACCCAGGCATGTGCCTTTGACCCTAGAGGAACCTGGGACTCTTCAGTCCATAGGCCAACACTCCATCCACCGAGCCAAACTGGCTAGGGCTGAGAAATGTATTTTTTAATCCCTTAGTATTCTATATGTATTGCATTTGCTTTAGTCATGACCACTAGTCTCTACCATAATACACTACTCTAAAGTTCAAGTGTTGCTTAATTAATTCTTAAACTGTAATTTAGCCTTATCCTAAAATCAAGTGCTTTTTCCATTGTCATTTGACTATGGCTGATCTAACATTTGCTAAGGAGTTCCCAGGAGTTACTGGGTTACTAGTTTCAACTGACCCTGGAAACACTAAATGGCTGCTTTGGTGGCTTTATCTTAATAATATTGAGATCTAGATACATTTGAGAAGACAGGATTAAATTTTTAAAGAACACTCAAGAAGGCTAGGAGCTTTACAAATTACTTTTCAAAATTAGTTTTCAAAATAATAAAAAATTAAGTATCTGCATAGATTGAAATTAGTGCTATAGGCAGTTACCAGAGGTCAGGCCACCCGGATCAAAGAGACTACTAGTCATTTTTCTGATACTTTAGAAACTAATGTCTTCTAAAGTGAGGTCTAAAATGAGTCATACTAATACCAAATTGCACTCACAGAAAGACTCCATTATATTTTGACGTTAGAGCAAGGGATAAACAATTATAACAAATCAAGAACTACTAGAAGTTTAACAGCATGGGTATTACCTTGGTAAAAAATTAATGCTAAAAGTCACTCTAAGGCTATTAATGACCTGTTCTCCTAGTAACAAGGTAGTTTGTCAAATATTTATGTGATATTATCTCTAGTCATTGAAATACCCTTACTGCCTCCTTGCTAAAAACTTTCCACCAGCTTGACACCAGCATTGAAAAACCCCAAATTATCTTCAGCTTTTCAGTGTAATTTTTTTAAGTTTAATTTGAAGCAATTTCACAATTGCTTTTTTATCTTCCCCCCACCCAAATGAGACTTGCTTTGGAGGAGGAGGGGCGGGGGGGGGGGTGGAGGTAGGAAATGCAGATGTACATAGGAGTCAGCTCTTGTGTGAGGGTCATTATCAAAGCCCAATATTTTTAGGCTAATTGCTCCCTAGGTTTTATATTCAAAAATTAATCTCTCTGCATGAAAAAGAAGAGTCCACTACTATATTAAAAATATAGCTTCTATAATTCACTGTTATGAACAACATGAAGCAAATCTACATCACTGGGAAAGAGATATCAAAATGTCTATGTGTGGTGAAAACATTAGGTTAACTATGCATTTTCCAATCAGCTTTACAGAATTTCTCCCAAGTTCCCCTTGAAGAGAATAAATCAGAACAAAGCAGAAGTGTAATTTCAATGAAAAATAAACATGAACCCCCTTCTCCCAAGGATGTGAATTTTAAGGCCCAGGATAGTAGATCCCAAAGGGTTGCAATTTTCCTATCTGTAACAACCTCAAATCAGATAAGATATATAGGAAAATGGACAAGTTGTATATTAACAAAATACAAGACTATCTTGCAGTTTGCCTTAAAAACATCTATTCTAGTGATTTAAGGCAGATATTGAGAAAGCATTATGATTCTTAAAGTAGGAAAAAAATACATATCTCCTCCTATCCCCCTAGAAATTATACCTGCTCAAAACATATCCTTATGGAATTTGCCTTAAGCTCAGAGGTTGAGCTGTTTCACTAGACAATTATAACACAGAAAAGCAACTTGTTCCATACTAATTATCAGAACTCCTGCCCCAGCTTTTTTCAGTTTAAAGAATCATTACACTTAACCCCAGAATATAGCTTGTATTTTAATGGAATACTCAGGTGGATTTTCACTTGAACACTTAAGCCAAGCCTTAGGAGTCTGGGTACGGTGGAAGACCCCAGTTTGGTTTCTGTATTAAAAGAGGGGGGAAAGGAGTTTACCCAGATCATCTCCCCTTAAGTTGTTGGTAATTAAAGCAGGAAACTCATTTGAGAATTAGACAAGATTGAGTTAGATATATTTCATCTCATATTAAAGACCAACTTGAGTAAAAGAGTACCAAGAGAAAATTGAAAACTCCAAGACAGTAATTTTCAGATCAATTTCAGCTTTACTTTGAATTTGTATGTATGCAATTGTGTGCAAAAATAATGTCTGTTCTTGACTTTACTGCAATGTTGACTTTCCTCTTGTAGTACATAAAAATAAACAATTCAAGCTTCTATGTATTTTATTGTTACCAAGCTTCCACAGAACATGTGTGCAAACTTCAGGTTTCCCATCTCAAACTAAGCTAACCAAAAATGCTCAAGTCAGCAAACAGCAAAATGCATTAAAGAGAAACCTCAAATAATCAAACTTTAGAACTAACTTTTTATAATTAAACTAAGTTATTGCTCCTTTCCTTTCATATGCATACACTGGGCTAAAGACTTCCAAAAATAGATCTCATACTTGGCACAGGACATTTAAAAGAAGAAACAAAAACAAAGGAAACAAATTAGAGAAAGGAAAAGAGGTTTACGCTGACTGCAGTGCAAGCTTAGTCCACTTCTTCGATGGTGGGTCCCCCGGAGGCTCCAGACCCGCCGCCGCCAGGGCCGCCTTGGTAAAGTTTGCTGATGATGGGGTTGCACACTCTCTCCAGCTCTTTCTGCTTGTGTTCATACTCATCTTTCTCTGCCATCTGGTTTCGGTCGAGCCAGTTGATCACCTCCTGACACTTGTCGAGGATCTTGTTTTTGTCCTGCTCGCTGATCTTGCCCCTCAGTTTCTCGTCTTCCACCGTCTGCTTGATGTTGTAGGCATAGGACTCCACGGCGTTTTTGGCGGCGACACGGTCGCGATTGGCCTCATCTTCCGATTTGTACCGCTCCGCCTCCTGCACCATCCGGTCGATGTCGTCCTTGCTCAGGCGACCCTTGTCGTTGGTGATGGTGATTTTGTTTTCCTTACCCGTGCTCTTGTCGGCGGCGGTGACGTTGAGGATGCCGTTGGCGTCGATGTCGAAGGTGACCTCGATCTGGGGGACCCCGCGGGGCGCCGGGGGGATCCCGGTCAGGTCGAACTTGCCCAGCAGGTTATTGTCCTTGGTCATGGCCCGTTCGCCCTCGTACACCTGCACCAGCACGCTGCTCTGGTTGTCTGAGTAGGTGGTGAAGGTCTGCGTCTGCTTGGTGGGGATCGTGGTGTTCCTCTTGATGAGGGGGGTCATGACGCCGCCGGCCGTCTCGATGCCCAGCGACAGCGGGGTCACGTCGAGCAGCAGCAGGTCCTGCACGTTCTCCGACTTGTCTCCGATGAGGATGGCCGCCTGCACCGCGGCTCCGTAGGCCACCGCCTCGTCGGGGTTGATGCTCTTGTTCAGCTCCTTGCCGTTGAAGAAATCCTGCAGCAGCTTCTGGATCTTGGGGATGCGGGTGGAGCCGCCAACCAGCACAATCTCCTGGATCTGGCCCTTGTCCAGCTTGGCGTCGCGCAGCGCCTTCTCCACCGGCTCCAGGGTCCCGCGGAAGAGGTCGGCGTTGAGCTCCTCGAAGCGGGCGCGGGTGATGGACGTGTAGAAGTCCACGCCCTCGTACAGCGAGTCGATCTCGATGCTGGCCTGCGTGGACGAGCTCAGGGTGCGCTTGGCGCGCTCGCAGGCCGTGCGCAGCCGCCGCACCGCGCGCTTGTTGGGCCCGATGTCCTTCTTGTGCTTGCGCTTAAACTCCTCCGCCAGGTGGCTCACCATGCGGTTGTCGAAGTCCTCGCCGCCCAGGTGGGTGTCGCCGGCCGTGGACTTCACCTCGAAGATGCCGTCCTCGATGGTCAGGATGGACACGTCAAAGGTGCCGCCGCCCAGGTCGAAGATGAGCACGTTCTTCTCGCCGCCCGCGCAGCCCTTCTTGTCCAGGCCGTAGGCGATGGCCGCCGCCGTGGGCTCGTTGATGATGCGGAGCACGTTGAGGCCCGTGATGGTGCCCGCGTCCTTGGTGGCCTGGCGCTGAGAGTCGTTGAAATAGGCCGGCACGGTGATGACCGCGCTCTGCACCTTGCCGCCCAGGTACGCTTCGGCGATCTCCTTCATCTTGGTGAGGACCATGGAGGAGATCTCCTCCGGGAAAAAAGTCTTGATCTCGCCCTTGTACTCCACCTGCACTTTGGGCTTCCCTCCCTCGCTCACCACCCGGAACGGCCAGTGTTTCATGTCCGACTGCACCGTGGCGTCCTCGAACTTACGTCCGATCAGCCTCTTAGCGTCGAAAATGGTGTTGGTGGGGTTCATGGCCACCTGGTTCTTGGCGGCGTCGCCAATGAGGCGCTCGGTGTCGGTGAAGGCCACGTAGCTGGGGGTGGTGCGGTTGCCCTGGTCGTTGGCGATGATCTCCACCTTGCCGTGTTGGAAGACCCCCACGCACGAGTAGGTGGTCCCCAGGTCGATGCCGATAGCCGGGCCGCGGGCAGACATCCTGACTGAGAGAGAGGCGAGCGGCGTGAGGCGAGAACACCAGGGAGAGAAAACCCGCGGCGTCAACTAACGGTCGCCGTGCACCTGATCCTGGCCGTGCAGCAGCACCTCCCGCTCCGCGCCGCTCGGCTCCCGGCTCTTATAGCCGCCGCCCTGCCGCCCTGTGGGGAATCCCAGAGCCAATCGGCTCCCAGGACCGCCCGCCGAGGCTTGCCTTGGTCGGAGTGACCCGCCCGGGGCCCAACAGCTTTCCAGTGAGTGAGGGGCGGGACCGCGGCCCGCGCCAGGCGCCGAGGGGCGGCCGTTATGCAAATGAGGCCCCGCCCTTGTCTCCTAGCGGCCGGGTCCGCGGCTGCTCTCGCGCTGCCGGGCAGCTTGGGGGCGTTAGGCTCGCACACGCCCCCCGCGCCCCCAGGTGTGTGCGCGTTTTCTCGATCTTTGCCTTCCCTAAGGCGGGATTCGTCAACGTCCTTTAGATTGGCAGGGCACGCGGCCAATGGGCAGCGCGGGCTTCCAAGTGGGGCGGGGAAGGAACGGCTGGGGCGTGGTGGGAGCGGGGCGCGGAAGGGGACCGGGAGAGGGGAGTCACCTGGGATGTTCGCCCAGTTTCTGGGCCCGAAGTGCAGTTCAGCGCCAAGTGAACCGACTACCCGAGCACTCGGGGACAGGGCAGTTCATTGGGTGGGCTGCACCGAGGAAAGAGGGCCAGAACCTGCTATTTTAATGTTGACGTGGCCTCGGCGTGAAGGCGACTCCCCCTAAGTCGGAGGCGAAAAGGAAATAACCCTGGTGTGCTGGGATCGGGCTGCCGGCCGCCCAACATTTTACTGGGCACTTGGCGTACTTCGCAGCGTCTCAGTAGGTGTGAGCGCTCGGTGTAAACTGCCTGGCGGGCGAGGACAGCAGGAGCCCGGGCGGGAGCCCGAGAGAGAGCCCGAAAAGGCCGACCTTCCTCCCCACGCCCCCACTCCCGCGCCGCGCGCAATAGGAACTGGGGAGTGGCTGCAACTCGCCTCCCCAGCGTTTGAACTTTCTCTACCTCGCTTTCCATTTTTTCTGCTGGCCCTGCCCCTTTAAGCTTCCTGATTTCGTCTCCCACTGCTTCTCTCCACTGCTTGTTTTATTTTGGATTTCAAGGGCTTTATCAGCCACTTTGAGTTAATCATGGGATCAATCTATAATCAGACCCTCACGTTTGCTCCCTAAAATAACCCAGCCTCACGCCCAGCCCGCCCCCCCCCCCGCCCGATCCTCTCATCCCCAGCCGCCGCGCACGCGCTCGTGTTTGTGACCCGAGTCGTGTTTGTGACAGCTCGCCCGAGTGAGACTTTCTTTAGCTCACGTTACATTAGAGGCATAAACCCCCAGAGAAGGTAGGTGAAAAGAACAATTCGTTTTCTAAGAGGAGCCTGAGACTAGGGTTGGAAGTCCTGCCTGGCACCCGGTGCCCGGGTAGAAGCTGACTCGGATAAATGGGCTCCTGAAGGAAACAGCAACAACATCGCTGGGCTAACACTTCGCATGGCGGGAGGAAGCCGTAGGCATTTCTTCAACAAGCTTTAAGGGGTGCCATGTGAGAGTAAGAAGACAAATGACACTGTCTTTGTGAGGTTGAGAGTCTAATAAAGAGATAAACGTCATTGGAGAGCAGTGCTATGGGAACACAAAGGAGGGGCACATGCAGACGGGAAAGTGACGGCGAGGGCTTCCTGGGAGAGATGACATGCCGAGCCAGGCGCGGGAGTTTGCCAGCAAAGCGGGGAGGAAAGGCATTGTTTGCATGGGTTGTAGTAGCTGGGGTAAGAGGAAAGCATCGTATCCTGGGGCAACTACAAATCTTATACAGACTGGTGGTCCTACAGGAGCGGGGATGCAAGCAAGAAAGAGCGTCTTCAGGTGGACAGGATGGGTTCAGGAACTTCATCTGCCACGATTTCCACCCCCTGGGGCTATGGGAGGTGGGGAACAGCCTTTGAAAGAGGGTAGGAATGGATAGCCCATATCAAAGTCGTGTAAGACAGTGCTGGAGCAAAGTTTTTGTCTGGGAAACGTAAGTAATCTGTGGCCTAGAAGTAATGTTGCTAGAACCCTATAAAGCAGCGGTTCTCAACCTGTGGGTCCCGACCCCTTTCCGGCCGAACGACCCTTTCACAGGGGCTGCCTAAGACCATCGGAAAATACATATATAATTACATATTGTTTTTGTGATTAATCACTATGCTTTAATTATGTTCAATTTGTAACAATGAAATTGGGGTCACTACAACATGAGGAACTGTATTAAAGGGTGGTGGCATTAGGAAGGTTGAGAACCACTGCAAAGCCTATCAATGAACATTTACCTTTCTCTTACCTAGTTGTATATGTAATCTCCAACATTTAAAAACACGTTTCCTACTAATTTGTTCACCTCATTAGTTAAATAGTATGGTTTTAACCACAATTCCCATCTCCTTTTCCATGGAAAAAAAAATTAAAGAAAAATATGAACTAGGAAATCTTTTAAAGAAAATATTAGGAAGACAAAGATAAAACCAAAAGTTTTCTACTGAAGCTGCCTTAAATTGTGAGTACATGTCTCTTGTTTTTATTCTTGCAAATTATTGTCTTTTATGTAGTTATTTAAAAAGGGGGGATTAGAGGGCTGGAGAACCATCCAAATCTTTGTAGAACTAATATGATGTGATTTAGAAACAGACTCTCAGCTACAACTGAAAGCAGAACTGTAAGAAAAACAAACTCTTCAGATCTCTCACACATTTACCTCAGGCAAGGCAAGATTGCAAAAAGCAAACATGCCAATTGGTATACACAAACACTAAAATTAAAACTTCAGGAGGGAGAGGTTCTTAGTAACTATGTACTATCTCTATGTACAGTTATTACAAACAACTCTTGCTATCTAACGACCACATTCATCTATAACATGGCTTTGTAAAACCACAGTAGCAATTTATCTGTATTTTCATTAGCAATATATCTTTTTTCTGCTCTTTTTACCTAGTAAACATGTTTCACACTTTAGATGGCATCCTGAGCTTTCCCTAAAAAGACGCAGTATTTGCATTTGATCTTATATGAAACTAGAGGCCAGGTGCACAAAATTTGTGCACTGGGGTGGGGGGGCGGTGTCCCTCTACCGGCCTGCACCCTCTCCAATCTGGGACCCCTTGGGGGATGTCTGACTGCCTGTTTAGGCCTGATCTCACAGGTCTCACAATCTGGGACTGCAGGCTCCTAACTGCTCGCCTACCTGCCTGCCTGATTGCCCCTAACGGCTCCCCTGCCAGCCTGATTACCCTCAACTGCCCTCCCCTGCTGGCCTGATTGCCCCCAACTGCCTTCCCCTGCCACGACCCGCCTCCTCCGCTGGGACCCTCCTCCTCCACAAGAGGTGGTGGAGATGCCCGGACAGGCTGCCTATGCCCTGCATAGAGCTGCGGGACCCCCAGGCCTCACCGTGTGGATCAGCTGCCGGGACCTGCCTCTGTGCATGTGGCCATCTTGTGACGAAGTCGTGCGAGGGCGTGACACCACCTAGGCTTTTATTATATAGGATAAACTTTTTTTAGTCCTAGAACATTACCATACACTGAGCATCCTTGGAATTTTTACGTTGTTCTATATTGGTATTGATTTTTTAAAATCTTGTTCTTTTTGATGGTTGTGGCTCAGAATTCATTAAAAATGTAGTCTATTAAAATTACCAACTTAGCAAATTTATGATCAAATAATATTCATCACAGCCAGCACAGTGCAGCAAAACAGGTAAACTCTACTAGTGGGAATGTAAATTAGTACAGTCTTTCTGGAAGGCAATGTGATAATATTTTTTCTTTACTTTAAATGCGATCATATCCTTTATTTAGCATTACCATGTGCGATTCATCCAGAAATAATAGAACATTCAGGTAGTATTATTTATGATAACAACATTAAAGAGGAAATGGCTTAAATATCTGACAATAAGAAAATTATTACATCAATTATAGTATATCTATATGATGAATTATTATGTAGCCATAAAAATTGTTTACAAGAATTTTAATGACACAGAAAAATGTTTTTGACATAATTAAGTGGAAAATAAGATACAAGACTTTTGTAACTTCTTATCCCATATGTAGGATAATCTTATGTATATGAAAAATGCATCAAAATTGGTTCTCTCTAGATGGTAGGATTATCAGTAATTTTTCTAAATACCCTTATGTTTTTACAATTCATTTTTGAAACTTGACTATTAACATTCACTCAAGACAAAGTTTACTAATCCTACTACTTACATAGAAATTACTACTGATTTTCACCAAATGAAATCTGTTTGGCAGATTATAAATATTATGTGTTTCAAAGTATTTTTAAAATCCAAAGGCTGAGGTTCAGCACAGTGTGGAAAAACCAAGAGTTTTAGTATATATCAAACCCTCTTTAATTAATCCTTAACAGCCAGAAAAGTACCTGGAACACAGTAGTGATTCACTAGTTCAATGTTTATTAAAAGTGACCAAAAAAACCTGAATATTTTTCCTGTATAAGAGGAAGGTTATCTGCCTACCTCTTATATTTCTGTACTCAAACTGCAAATATCAAAAGATGAAACAAAGTCACATCTGAAAATACTTGTACTAGAGATACAAAGATGAATAAAATAAGGTCTAAAACTTTGTACATGGATAGTCAGGCTTGCTCTAGGGAGACTAAGAATAAATTTTTCCCCAAATTACTAGGGGAAAATTTTTATGGATTTTTCTGGCACCCTCTCAGTCCCTACCTACCCAGGTTCAACCTTCATAAAGTTTGTGGATTGATTTGAGGAGGTAATGTTGGCCTGAAGAGAAGATGGAGTAAGTAGCAGCCTATAAGTTGAAAACCTATGAGCAAACTGGTGTCAAACTAATTATTATATTTAAGACCTCTGTACATACTGTCATTTTGTAATTCTTGGAAGTATCCTGTCCCAATATGTTTATCCAATCACCTGTCATATAGGAAAAATTTCACTATTTGCTTCTTTGAGTCTTGGAAAACTGTCTTTAAAAGTTACAATTAAATTATGGATACACGGTAGCCTGGGGTAGGACACTACCATTCCTGGCACTGCAGGCTATCAGAACCAAACCTAGAAAAAAGGTTTTTCCAGGAGAGAAATCTGTGACCACAGCAGATTATAAATACCTGCTTCAGTTTTGTAGAGGGCTAACTTGGAGAATAGACTCTTGTGGAATAGTCTGAAATAATCTGAAAGAAGTCAGACTCAATATGCCATTATTGGTGACACTTACTAAATTAAGTGAAATTAAAATTAACTGAAACTATGACAATCATCTTTGAGAACTGATCTGAAATGAAGAGAGTACTCATTGCTGATCACTTGAAACAAAATTAATAAGCTCTTTAAGTGAAAAGAAACAAAATGAATTATACTGGTTAGGAAGTTATTTCTATAAATAAATTGTTTGTTATTCTGAAAAACGAATTAACCAACCCTTTGAAAGAGCTAAATACTATGTCAGTGGATTCTTATAAATATTTATTTTTGTATTATAAAGAAACCTAATTAATGTGTTGCCACCTGTGTTTGCTATGAATTAGTACTTTTGCAGTCACTGTGTATTAAAAAAAAACAGGATTTGGCAGTAATCATTTTAGTAATTCTCTTTGTGTACTTCTGAAGCTTCTCAGGACTACTATAATTAGCTACATCAGATAGTTTATTATTTTGGTATTACAGAATGGAAGGAATTGATAACATTACAGACAAATAATTTTTTTAAAGTCAGGTTGAAAAGTACAGTATAAATAAAAGTAATATACAAACAGTTTAACTTCTGAACATAGAGGAGGGAATTTTATTAGGTAAAAGCAATGGATTAGAAATGTAACAAAAATTCTCCATGTAACCCAATAAACTCCATTTTGTAGTATTATACAGAAAATAATCAAATTGTAGAATGCATTTAAATCACTTGTTATTCCTTATATTCATATTTTAGTAGTCAAAATTTAAGCATATTTATTTTGTGAATCTAATCCTACCAATTAAAAATTATTGAATCTCTACTATATTGATCTGGAACCTTTAATTATTGATAATATTTTTTATCTTTTCTGTTTCCTACTTGTTATAAGTCTGTTGTTCTGTAGGCGTCCTCATGCTCCCAAAAGAGATTAACTCTAGTTTTGTTTTTTCAGAAACTAACAGTTTTCTAAACTTATTTGTTTTATTTTAAAGCAATTGAATTCATATGATTTTGAAATCTTTAGTGGCTTTCTCTTCTCCCTTCTTGCTGCTGGACCCACACATTGTAATTAACTTTTTCTGATTTTTTAATCTAATTATTAGAATGAATATTCAAGTTATCCTATCTTATAGCTAGAGAGTTTAAATTACTTAACCTCTGCATATACTATTATGAATACTCTAAGTTAGATCTCTTTGTGCAACTCCTTATTAAAATATTTGAATAGGTATGAAAACATAATAAACATTTCTGAAAATATATGACATCTTAATATTGTACAATAAAATAATAACAATAATAATAATGAATTGGGTACACAGTTAACCAAAAGTAAAACTACAAGTATACTCACAATAAGAAAATAATATGGCTAGAAATGTATTTTTTGAAAAGTATTTGTAGCCAGGTTAAAATTTCACCAAACATTTCATTTCCCCATGAAAGGACTTTTAAAATGTTAATCATTATTTTATTCGATACTTAGTTGAATTTTATCTTGAAATTTGAAAACTGAGAAACATTAATACTAAAAACAAGTGTTTAACAGAAACTCATTCTGTCCTATTAAGGTATATTGCTAAGTTCAAAAGAAAATAATGCCTTAAGATACACTCTTTTGGTTGTCTGTGAATTGTGAAAATCTACCACTATTGAAGAAATAATATCACTTCTGTTTTTTCCTTCAAGTTAACAGACTTAAAAGGAAGCTTCATTAATATTAATAATCAAGTTTGTATAATATATACAGTAAAAAAAGGGTAAATGTTACATTACAGTAATAATGATATTATCTTTTCTTGTTATTGTTCTTGCTTTTTTTTCTCTGTACCAACATTTTTATTTACATTCTACATATTTTTATGTATTTTTAACTGTCTAAAAGCATTTAATAATATGTAAACTCTGATTCAGATTAAGTTTAGAATTATATGTTTACACAGTTATATGATTACTAGAGGCCCAATGCATGAAATTCGTGCAAGGGGCTCGGCCCTAGTGGCCGTGGTGGCTACCTCAGCCCTCACAGCCCCAGCTTCATCCGGAAGGTCAAGGTCATCTGGAAGGTTGTTCGGCTGCCTGGTCTAATTAGCATATAATGCTTTTATTACTATAGATAGATATTTACAGTAGCCTAGCAAGCCTTTTAGAAGGGACCCTTGAAGATAATCAGCATATAGTTTCATTTTAGTGTAACTTTACCCATTGAAGTCTTATGAATATTCTACTTTTCTTTAGCAGATTTTCCACAGATACTAAGAGAGTCGCCGTGATTCAATTTTGTCACAACAAAGTGATTTCAAAGTGGTCTTTTCTGAGTTTTCTTGGATGCTTGTAACTGGAACATTTGGGGCTGATGAGGTTTGTCAGGAAGACAGAAAAGATGGTGTCACTTCAGATCTGATATTCCTGGGTCTGGATTTAAAGATTATCTGTTGAAGATTGATTCTTCCCCAGGTCCTCTCCAAATTCAGATCTCACTTCTCCAGAGGTTTAGAAGGCCCTATTTCACCACTGCCACACAGAAAAAGACAAAACTCAAGAAAGATAATATTACAAGTTGACTGCTCTGCAAGATACATGTCTTAGGTCAGAATTTTATGGCTTTTGGCATCAGACCAGCACACTATTAATAGAACAAAGAATGGAAACAAAAGCATAGTTCCTAGAACTTGAATTTATTTAATTTCTTCCCCAGTGTAACTTATTAAACCCTTCAAATATAAGGCGTTCTTATCACTCAAATAATTCTCCCAACTATAGGGACACTTTTTCACCCCTTGCATTATCTAAGCTAGAATGGGTAAAGCACATAAATATGTAACATAAAGATAGGATGTCAGCCAGGTAGATGAAAGTAGGGAGGAAGGAAACAGTAAGTGTTTTCCTTCAAATAATTTTACAGTGTACTTTAACTTATTACTGGCAAATCTGTTTGAAACATAGACCTAACAAATTTAAAAGTGAAACATCAAGTTTAACATGGTTTTCTCCAAATATTAAATACTGAATACCCTCTGTAAATGAAAATAAAGTACACACACACAGATTTTTCCTTCAAATTCCTAAATTCACAGCTTCCCTAACCTGCCCCAGTGATTGTGGGTAAAATTATATTTTTTGCAACAACACTTTGCCTTAATTTTTTAACAAAGAAATTGTTTCTTAAAATACTTCCACCCCCCACCCCCACATCAGGGAACATATAAGCATTTGAAAGAAAAGATGACTTTCATAATTTATATGCTTAGAATTATTTCATCTAAAAATGAATTCTGCTAATTCCCATTGGTATAAGCAATTGCTTTAAATAGAATAAAAACATAGTAACTTTTTAAAGTTTAACTGGGGGCTTCATAGGCTGTCTACCTAACTATTCCTTTCTCAATAGGTGAGGATATAGAAATTTTCTCACATAAAATTAATATTCCTGACTCTGAAATGAAACCATGTCCTTTTTTTTGGGGGGGGGGGAGGTCATCCTTTGATTTCCTGTGATTTCTGACTTATTATAATGCCAATTATACATTGATGCATTCAATTCAGAGCCAAGCACTGAGTTATAATCTTCACAACCATCTTTTCCTGTTAACAAATGAGTAAGATAATGAGAAATCATAATGGTTTCCTGCCCCCTAGTGATCTGTGGTGGATTTTGATAGAAAGGATGAACAATTGTCACTAATGAATCTCAATGATTTGGTTTTCCTGAATATAAGGGAACAACTTAAATAGGACTTAAAGTTCTTAAAGCTAAAATCAAGTAAGCAAGTACATATAAATATGTAGGTGGTATTACATTGGTTTAAAATTAGCATGAATTTACAAGCTGCTACAGTCATTTAATTTTTACCAATACAAGTTCTAAATCCTTGCATTTTGCCTCTTGCTAGCATATAGTTTTATAAGTAGCTAAATTTCATCTGGTTTTAGTGAGACTCTTCCCATGTTACCCAGTAAATATGTCCTTGAGTTTGACAGACCATGAAAAGGAGTAACCTAAATTATATAGACATTACCCATTCTTCTAACTTAAAAAATAAAATTTGGCAGCTAGATCCTTGAAGTAGTAGATTTAACACAGAAGTAAAACCTATTGTATAGGCTGTAGAAATCTGGCAATAGATGCAGGACATTAAAATCAATTTCAGTTGGGAGGAAACTCTGACTTAAACCATTAAATAACTGTTCATTTGTTTAAACTTTGCCTCTAGGTTAGGGTGGATATACAGCTGTTTTTTCCTGAAATTATCTTTCATTTCTTTACAAGTACGACTTGTTAAAATTTACACTAGAAAGCCATAGTTGTTTTTTTGTGGTTTTTTTTGTAAATTGAATTACAAATGGCTAGAAAAAAATTTTTAATGTTTTTTATTGACTTTTTTTTTTTTTAGAGAGGAGGGGAGAGATAGAAATATGGATGAGTAACATCTACATCCACAGGCTGCCTCCTGCTCACCCCCTACTGGGGATCGAGCCCAAACCCAGGCATGTGCCTTGACCAGGAATCTAATTGTGGACCTCTTGGTGCTGGGTCAACTTTCAACCAGTGAGCCCCACCAGCTGGACAAAAAGAACAACTTTTGTTTTTAGGCAAATTTTGATTGCTCTATAAACTTTAATCAAATCAGTCACTATATGGTAATTAGGGATTTTGTCTTGTTTTTTAGCCAAAGAAATGAAAAATTTCTTATCCACATCTTTTGTTAAGGCAAAAAGAGGAAACTGTTTATTCTGGGGTCCTGATTTTTCTTGGGAATGTTTTCAAATGATTTGAGTTATTCATCAGTTTCATAATCAGTAAAAGGAAATGAGCGTTGGTGGGGAAAATTAAAACATAAAGGTCAGGAATAAGGAAAAGAGAGGAGGATAGTTCACAAATATAGAAATATGTAAGTTGAATTCAAATTAATTTTTAATTGAGCACCTACCATGGGTCCCAAAAGTGGCTGACAATACCACTGTTTTAAATTTAAATAAAGAAAATGGAAACATATCAGTATTTAGTCTTTATTTCTAAAACATCATCCTGAATGACCCATTCAAATAAAAAGTTTTGTTTTCAACTGATTCTTTTTACATTATTCAGCATGTTCATTAGGTACCCACTATTACCAGCTATGTTACCAGGCACCTCAGCTGAGAGGTGATGAACAAGAAGCACAGTCTCATAGGAGCTTTATCACGTGTTCCTAGGCTGAAAAGGCCCTTCTTTGTACTTCTTGGTAGGTGGAGTATGTAGCTTAGTGGTGAAATACAGAAATGTAGAAATCAGATAGGTCTAGGTTCAAATTCCAACACTCGTATCTAGTATTTAGTTTCTGTGTGGTCTCAGGAAAAAAGTCTCTCTGAACCTCAGTCCCCATCTGAAAAATTAGAATAATACTTACCTCATAAGGCTGTAAAGATTAGAATTACACATGTAAAGCATTTAGCAGCATAAAAAGAGTGCTAACTAAATGGATGCAAGGATTACTAGTGAGAGCCTGGGATGGATGGATCATGGGTTTCCAAATCTGGCCTGCCACTTCAACTTCTTAACACCAAATATAACTCTACTTGCTTCAGTTCCCTGGCATTCATCTGTCACCCTGGCTACTATACCCCAAGTATTAAGGAGAACATACCACAAAGATATGTTCCCACAGAACTTTTCAGTACCTTAGGATCCTAGTAATGCTAGGGTGCCTGCAGAACAGTAGCATTTGTCACTGAGAAGCATTTGGTGATACACAGGAGGTGGGGATGGTGAGGAAAAATGAGGAACTGACCAAAGTAGATTAATGGGGGGGGAAAAAAAGGATTTTAACTCATAAAACCATTTAAAATTAAGAAAAAGAAACCAAATTTCTTTATTCTCAACTATATGTGCACTTACACATTCAGGTTATTTTTCTTTTGGTTGGTACCGATTTAGCTTTTAAAAATAATGACAAGTTTTTGTTTAGCAATTTCACTGTTTTTTTTGGGGGGGGGGGATTTCCCAGAGACCTATTAAATATGGAAGTTCCTTAAGTGATTTAGGGAAACAAGTTATTGTTTTAACCAGGGAGAAAGTTGGCAAAAACTACTACCCTCACTTCCCATCTTTTAGAATATAAAAATTGGTATATTATCTCAAGTATTTAGGCATGTCCTTGGCATGTTCATAATTGTTTTCTTGGGCATTCTATAGCTCTAACTCAATTTTTTAATCTATTCAAATTATTTTTAAAAAGTGTTTTTATTGATTTTTAGAGAGAGGGCGAGGGAGGAAGAGAGAAACATTAATGTGGGATCGAAACATCGATTAGCTGCCTCCTGCACACCCTAGACCAGGGATTGAACCCACAACCCAGCCATGTGTACTGATTGGGAATCAAGCAGCAACCTTTCATCGCACAGGATGATGCCCAACCGAGCCACACTGGCCAGGGCATAATCAAATTATTTTAACCTACCAAATTACTTCAATCTTTACTCAAATCACAGAAAATTTCAAATCTTTAATTTTTTATTCAACTTTTATGACTTGTTCATATTTTTGTCCTCAACCACATTACTTAAATGGGATTTTCCAGGTCAGTCTATTATTTTACCTTTTAATTGGTGCTCTGAGTGCCCTAGCAAACACCTTATTTTAATTCTTTTATTTTTATAACTAGCCCCTGGAATCCTTCTTCTCATTCTTATCTGTATTCAAACTTCACACATTAAACATTAGCCATGTGCTATTTTACTTTATGTGGTAAGGCATTTCTCTGAATAAATGGGTGATTAAGAGTTCTTGTCCACTGCCCCTTGGTTGTGCTTTATTAATCTGAGTTTCTTAGTCGTTTACTACAGAATTATAAACATCTGAGTGGCACTGTAATTGATGGCAAGCTTTTTAGGCACTGACTCAATTACTCTAGAATTTCTTGCTAGAGAACAAAAGTCCTTTTAAGTAAGACTGTGTTTATGAGACAGAAAGAAAAACAAGATTGTGTATTTATCCAGATTTCCCTCTCATTTTTAGATTTGGAGCCCGATCATTCAAATTATAAAGGCAAGAGGAGCACACAGCTTCCATAACCTTGATTCATTGTCTTCACAGCACTAAAGGGCAAGAAACAATAGTAAGCTCCAAAGCTGTAATTCAACCTCAGGAGAGGTAAACAATGAGGAAACTGGGCTGGTCAGAGGTGGTGGATATTTTTCATTCCTCCTAGTTTTAAAAGGCAAGAAAGTAGCCTTTAAATGAACTCTGCCTTAACAAGGAAAACTGTACATTATACTTAAAGCCTGTGCTTCCTCTGTAGCTAGTTCCAGAACAAAAGGTGTTGTTTTCTATAACATGAGACAGAGAAAACAACATTGTTGAGGTGTGGTTTTGTGAACATCTCAGTCATGTAAAATTAGATTGTTTATATATATATAAAGGCCTAATATGCTGTGTCTGACTGATCAGTCAACCGTTCAGTTGACTGCTCGACCAGTCACTATGATGCACACTGACCACCAGGGGGCAGACACTCTGCCCAGGTTAGCTTGCTGCTGGGGTCCGGCCGATCGGGACTGGGCGAGAAGGGCCGGATACACCCTGCAGCCCTCCCGTGATCCCTCCCCGGCCAGCCAGCCCCGATGGGGACTGGGCGAGATGCCCCCAATCGGGACTGGGCAATATGGGCTGGTCACGCCCTGGAGCCAACCTCACGTGGTCCCTCCCCGGCCTCTAAAATGTTTCTTCTAATTAATTTCCTTTCAATGTGCACAAACTCATGCACCGGGCCTCTAGTATTTATATATTTGGTTGCTAATTGTTGGCTATTAGTACATGTCAAAACTTTATATCTCCTTTCCTAACAGAATAGACAATCCATTAGGAAATGGATTGGTAGTATTTAGAAAGAACCCTGTTCTTTTATGATGAAAATGCCATTGCAATACATTTTGATGAGGGTCATGTAAAACAGTGGTCCCAGAGAAAATTGTTTACTATACTAGACAGTTTAGAAATTTGGTTTAAGTTTATCTCTCTACACTATTCTGATTGTCTCTGGGTTTGTTACAGAACTTTTATCAGGTTCCTATCAGTAATGTATATGGCATATTTCATTTTAAGTTGCATTTCAGATTTAATTACTTGCTAAACTACTGTATCCAAAACTAAGATGAATCACTTTTTCTATGTAGCTTTAAAAAGAAAATCCTTGATTTCTCATTTATCTTTTTGTGTATTTTCCCCATCTCTACTTTCCATTTTAATATTGCATGGCTCCTGTACTATTCCTATTAACACCTCAATGTCTCCCCACAAATCTCTGACTCACACTGTGCTCTAATACTTCTCTGTCAACTAAGTCTGTGCTAGTCAATAGATGTCTCAATTCTCCTGGCAACTTGTTCTTTAATGAAAGTTGTATTAAAAAATATGACTTGCATATCTTAAAAATCTGATGTAAAAAAAGAGCAATACTATTTATACTCACAAAATTATACTTTTAAATATAGTAGTTATTTAAAATCCCGTTCATTATAATGGTATTACAATGCAAGTAATTCACATTAAAAGGCATTCTATTCAACAGTTGTGTTTATTGGCGGGTCAGTTAGCCAGTGTTTTAACTCACACGTAATTCATGTAGACCCTGTGTCAGCAATACCTAACAGTAATACTACTTTAACTAAAAAATGATAAACTATTTCCATTTATATGCTCTGTGATTATTTTATAGTCCTCAAATTTTGTAGTCCTTTACAGAAAAAAAAAAAAAAAAAGCATGGTGATAAACTGCAATTTGCCAAAGCACATTTTCTCCAAATCTTAATAGTATGAAACACAAGACAGTTTTTTGCACACTCTCCTTTTATAGAACAACCAGATTTGTAATTTTTTTATTTTATTAATTTTATCAATATACATGGCAGCTTTCTCAAATCTCAAAAGTTCCAAAAGTATGTACTTTTAAAGGTGAAAATCATTTTCTTTAGATGTCATATTCCTAGAGAACTATTAAAATCTATTTATATAAACAAAAATAACTGATAAACTAACACACTTTAGAAATCAGAATATTTTAAATTATTTTAAATGAATACAAGATATGTCTTTTTAATTAACTATCATAGTTAAATTTAATATCACAAAACAAAATGACTTGTCCTCACAAATTTCTCAAATGGAGTAAAGTCATTGGGTTTTACACTTAATATAAGTTTTAAATGTGATTATTAAATGATAATATTTTATCAATTATAGGAAAATATTCATTTATAGGAATTTTCTTAGGTCTATCAATTCTTTTGGGCCAAGTCTGAGCCCATGTCAACCTTCAAGGTTAGATTCAGTGCACCTAACCTGCCTAATAAGAATATGAATTTCATTGATAAGAAGGGGAATAAACAATGGCTCAATCACTGTTCAACTTACCAAAAAGAAAAGATAAAAAAAGCTAAAAGTGAATAGGATAGCTTCAAATAACTAATTACTTTTTAAAATTTAAATAGGAATGGCCAATGATGTTGTTTAAAATTTCACAGGATAACCGTAAAAAAAAAAAAAACAAACCAAAAAAACCCCACATAGAAATAGTGAAGTCATCACCTTATTAATAAAAAACTAAAGTTTAATAGTCATTAAAGGGGTAACAACCACTTGTAGTCTACATTTAAAAGAAATTTTTAATCATAGCTAAAACAAACTAAAAACAAAGAATTCTATTAAGAAAAAACAAAAATGATAAACATTTAATAACACCTAAAATGTAGATACTTAAGATCCTAAACAAAAATATTTAAGGTAAAAGGGCCTTGAAATTTTTTCCAACAATTAATCTTAAGAAATCAATTTCTAAATAGCTCATATCCTTTGCTTTGGTGTTTTTTCTGCTATCAACTAAACATTAGAGCACAGAAAGTGATTTATGTTCTTTTTAAATGCTTGGCATTATAATGTGATCTCATATCTTTTCTCAAATTGAATTTTGCTCCACATATTCCACATGTATACAGATGAACATCCATGTGCTGTTCCAACTGTTCATTATTTGGGAATATCTGAAAGCAGACCTGGCATATAGTCTCACCAGCAGATAAATGAGAAATCATATGCCGTACATGGTCATGCTTTCTGAAGTTTCCTTGATCACAAATGGAACAGACATACCTGGCCATGCCTTTGTGCATATCATTGTGCAGTCGCAACTGACGTTCTCTTAAAAACTGCTTCCCACATGTCTGACACACAAACTGTTTTTCCTTAGTATGAACAGTATAGTGCTCTCTTAGGTGACACCGCTGATAAAATCCTTTTCCACACAGATTACAAAAATGCTTTCGTCTGTGATCTCTTTCATTTTCTTCTATGATAGCATTCTTAAACATATCTTGGTCTAGGCAGCCAGACATATGTTCAACCACTAGATTTTCAGTTTCAAAACGCTGGCCACAATTAGGGCACCGAAAAGGACAGGCAGAATGTTTAAATAACTGCTTTTTTTGGATACTGTTTATCTGGAAATGACTGTCCCTAAAATCATCCAACATTTCAACAAACATATCTCTTATTTCAGACTGCTCATCAGGATTCTCTTCCATGTCCATTTTCTCCTCAGTATTTCCTAACCCATTCATTGTCAGATCTTGGGGTTCTCCACATCTTTGAGCATGTTCCTGAAGTTGTCTACCCTTCACAAGTATTTGTCCACATTTACCACATGCACAGATGTTTTCAATGTGCTTGGCTAGGTAATGAGATGACAGGTCCTCCTCGGTTATTGTGAGTCCGCACAGTTCACAAGATGCATTCTCAGTATCTTCTTGTATTGGACTGCTGTTGTTAGGGGGTCGCGTATTTTCTAAACCACCTCTTTCATCAGCGTTCATTGACATTCGAGGTTTTAGAGTTTTCCTACCACTTTTTTTAATACTGACATCTTCTTCAACATAGTATCTGTAAAATGGCTCTTCAGGTTC
The DNA here is from genome assembly GCF_014108235.1 of Myotis myotis. Taxonomy (NCBI): domain Eukaryota; kingdom Metazoa; phylum Chordata; class Mammalia; order Chiroptera; family Vespertilionidae; genus Myotis; species Myotis myotis. The sequence continues at coordinate 195,808,158 of NW_023416313.1, read as the reverse complement.
GTCTTCTAATTCATCGTTGTCAGTGGATTCATTACAATCTTTATCAGTAACTTTAATAATGTTGAAGTCTTTCAGTTCATCTGTAGGAATATCTTCTGGCTCCATCTTGATAATGATTCTTTTTCTCTCGGCAGCTCTGCTTTTTTCTTCACTGGCTAGTTCAGACTCCACTGTGCTACTCTTTCTGCTTCCAGTGGGTGAAGTCGAATCATCAGCAGGCTGACTTGTGTCTCCTCTGTATTTGTCTGTCTGTGCAGAGTATGTCTTAGAAGAATCCTTTTCACCAAATTCAGCTTTGATATTACTCTCTTTTCCATCTCTAACATCTACTATTCTGTGATAGGATCTCGTGTTTTGATACGAATGTCTGTTAGTACAGGTTAGCACATGCTCATCTAATAATTTTTCACAGCTAAAGCCAAATCCACAACTATCACAGGTAAAACTTCGTCCAAAGCGTCGTGACACACGTTCTTTTGGAGTAGATAATTTGGACACAGAACTTTTTTTACACACGTCAAATAGTGGTTCAGGAAAACTACCCAATTGTAAAGACTCTTCATCAGGCTCTCTGTTATGTGGTGTATTTACTGTTGAACTTGGCTCTGCACACCACCTATTGGCTTCACTGCCATTTCTAGCCACAGTATCTTCATACATTCTCACCCCAAATATCATTTTGCTGTTCTGTTTGCTAGAAGCAGATGATGAACATTTTGAACTAGAACAATCTGCATCCTGTATGTCTTCTAAGCAGTCAGGAACATTGTACAGCTGTAGGTAATTCATGGCCACTTTAAACTGCTCAAAACTGGAGGGAGCTGTCATTATTTTTCCTAAATACATAAATTGCAAAATGAGATCAAAACACTCTGCACTAATTTTCATGTTGCTGAGATTCAGCTGTGCAGTACTATGCTGATGGTTCATGAAAAACATTCTAAAATAGGAGCTACAAGCAGCTAGAACGGCTTTGTGTGCTTGAAAGTAAATGTCATCAATTGCAATACAACAGTCACAGAGAAAACCCCATTCCCTTTGGTTGTTTAGCTGCTGAAGGACGTAGCTGCTGTGGCTGGGCTTTGCCATCTTCTATTAATTAGCGACCTATGTAAAACAAAAATATTACAGTCAGACAAGATATCACAAAAGCACTTGAACAAAAGAATAAATCTGATCATGATTTGTGACTTGTGTCACTTCGCTATTACAGTCAAGGTATGAATCAAGTCTCCCATTCTAATGTAGCAAAATTCAATAATATATATCTGAATCATGTTTTAAATTTGAAAATGAAAAATACTCAGCCATTTATTCAAGCTTCTCATTTTGATTTTAAGAAATACAAGCAAAATCAAGCAAAAACCATCATTTTGGTTTCATTACAACTCTACAAGGGAAAATGTATACTAAATTTGAAAGGAAAAAGACATGAGTTTAAAGGATATAAACAATGAAAGTAAATAAAATAGTAACAAGTTGAAAATTAGTAACTCAACTGCAAAATATTAAAAACTTATTGGATGGTGGACATACAGGAATTATTGCTCATTTTTAAATGTGATAAGGATATTTTATTTTTGTTTATTTTTTTTTTTATTGCTTAAAGTAATACAAAGGGTATTACATATGTGTCCATTTTTCCCCCCCGCCCTAGACAGTCCCCTAGCCTCCCCTAGTTTTGCTTAAAATGAGTCCTATCTTTTAGATATACATACTCATATTTTATAGATGAAATTATATATCTAAAATATACTTGAAAATAAATACAGTGGGTTGGCTGTGGGACTAGAGATGATACGAGATTGGTCATGTACTGATAACTACTAAAGTTGGGAGACAGGTATAATTCAATTCTGTATGTTTGAAAATTTCCTTAGAAAAATTCTATTTCAAAAAACTTATTAAATTACATGGAAATGACACCGAGCAAATAGGTTTGATGACTGCTTTTTTCTTGATTACTGGAGAATCAATAATTCTGTAGAGTCAGAATAGCTGTCTTTTTGCCTTGACTGGTTTTCTCAGTGGTTAGAGCGTTGGCCCACAGAGGAAATGGTCGTGGGTTCGATTCCTGATCAAAGGCCTGTACACCTGGGTTGCAGGCTCGATCTTAGCCCCAAGCCGATTCAACCCATCAATGTGCCTCTCTCACCTCTCTCTCTCCCCGCCCTCTCTGTGCCCCTCCTCCCTCCCTCCCACCCTTTCTCTAAAAAAACAAAACAAAACAAAATCAATGGAAAAAATATCTTCATATGAAGATTAAAAAGTAAAATAAAATAGTTGTCTTTTATTGTTCGATATGCACTGTAGGGTATAAGCAGCAGTGGACCTATTTGAGAAGAGGTGTCTATCCACAGATTGTAAATTTTTCTTAATTTTTTGATTGTTTAAAAACATGTATACAAAAGTAATGCATGCTCACTGCAAATAATTCAAACATAAAAGTATATCGAATAAAAACACACTTTAGACTGTATGCCTCTTCCCAGAGGTAACCTCTCCAAACACTCTGGACTGTATCTTCAATTTCTATGGGTACATACAGAATCAACAGATTTCAGTACCTACCATGTGCCACACATAGTTTTGCTTTTGTTGTATATTTGTTTTTTAAGCCTAATTGGGATCATACTACATACGTTATTTTCTGAAACTAGTTTTTTCTACTTAACAACATATGGTAGATACTATAAGTGTTTTTTAAAATAATAATTTCCTTTTTAAAATATGTTTTTATTGATTTCAGAGAGAGAAAGGGAGAGGGAGAGAAATAGAGAGAGATAGAAACATCAGTGATGAGAAAGAATCATTGATCGGCTGCCTCCTGCACGTTCCCATTTGGGATCAAACCCGCAACCCAGGCATGTGCCCTGACGGGGAATAGAAAGAACCCCTGGTTCATAAGTCGACGATCAACCACAGAGCCAGGCTGGCTGGGCGACACTGTAAGTATTTTTTAGAAATACTTTTTTATTGATTTCAGAGAGAAAAGGAGATGGAGAGAGACAGAAACATCAATGATAAGTGAGAATTATCGCTAGGCCTCCCCCTGGACACTCACCACCAGGGGATTGAGCCCACAACCTGGGCATGCGCCCTGACTGGGAATCGAATCTCAACCTCCCGTCTCATAGCTTGATGCTTAGGCAAAACTGTAAATATTAATGTAGGGAGTTGACTTTAATAAAAAAAGGAAAGGAAAATAGTAAAAGCAGCAGAAGTCCTACAAAGAAGTATTACAAAGCTAAAATAAAATCCAATTTTAGCCTCAATTTCTAATCTGTATATAAAACTTCAGAATCTGTTTTCTACTGAAAAAACAAGTTCCTAGGCAATCTATATATATATATATATAAAAGCCTAAGTGACGGACTGACCGGTCAACTGGTTGGTATGATGCGCAGTGACCACCAGGAGGCAGATGCTCAACACAGGAGCTGCCCCCTGGTGATCAGTGTGCTCTCACAGCCAACCTTCCACCCTGCAGCCGGCCGGCCAACCTCCCGTAGTCCCTACCCCCAGCCGTCCAGCCAACCTCCCATGGTCCCTCCCGATCAGCCCCAATTGCTGGCCAGGCCGAGGGACCCCACCTGTGCACAAATTCATGCACCAGGCCTCTAGTTTGAACATAAAAAGAACATTTAACAATAAATACAGAAATAACATGTTCACTCTTCATCCCCAAACCCTTCAAATCTTGTAGTAATTAAGACAGTATCTGACTTTACTTACTTCACTTGTTTTTTACCTGTTCGTCACAGAACACACGTGGCTCCTTCCCCTTTCCCTACTACTTAAAGACTCATCCAGCCTTCCTTTTCCTGCCTACAGATGGAGTTGTTGCATGGTTAGGGATGCACATGAAATAGTACTGTTGACATGCACTAGTGAAATGAAGATGGCTCAGGTGAACTACTACCTTCTGGAAATTGCAACCACTGTGTCTTTTCTATAAACTAGATGAAGTATTTCAAGTAGGTACAATATTTCAACCTTTTCTGACTCAGATATCTGTGCCCAAACTGTGAGGAATCACATTCAGTATGTACCTAAATACAAAAAGCAATTAATGCACAAGATTTTCACTAGTGTGTTATTTATAATTTCAAATGCCTGATAATAAGGGAGTTGTTAGTAAACCAAGATAAATCCACACTCTAAAATTCAGTCATGTGATCTTTAAAAACTATATTTATGAATGAAAACTGTAGAAGAAAATGAGAAAAGTTTGACCTCCCCGCCTAATCCCAAGCCTATTTTATGTGGGATTCAGAGACCTTTAATGAATAATAAATCAAAGAGAAAGAGGGATAGATATTATCTCAAATTTTTTTCTAGTAATAAGAGTTGTTTAAAATGAAACGAAGTTGTTCAGAGGATAATGAATGCCCTGTGTGGCAGCAGAGACAAAAGTTGCTGAGGACAGTAAGGTACAGTGAAGAGCACAGGCTTTGGATCAGACAGACCTGAACTCTAATCTAGAATTTGCTGCCTTGAGTAACTTGTTTGTTCTCATTGACCCCAAGTTTCCTGAACTGTCAAAGTGGGGGAAAATAATAATTCAAATAATACATCAAACATGAGAATTCATAGAAGCAATGTGTATAGTGTGTACTTGGCATGTAATAATTAATGGAAGTGACAACAGTAGCAGCTGTGTGGTTGTGATGCTTATGTAGATAAGCTTAGCTTCCTTCCAAATAGGAGTCTAGCAGTATGAAAGCCAGCAGTTAATCTGTAAAAACTTTCAGGTTTTAAATATCCTGTGCTTGATATAGTAACATGAAGAGCCTAAAGGTTCCAAGGACTCTTCTAATTAAATGAAAAGCAGTTTTATGGTAACCAAAATTAAAGCAACATAGAAGACCAAGATGAAAGGCACACCTGTAGCTATTGCTGCAATCAATTAAATTTGTGAAAATGTATACATTCTGTGTTAACACAAACACTAAAACAAGAGCATCGATAGCACTTTAATGTCAACTTATTAATAAATATTTACTGAATATTGTACTGAGAGTCAGCATAGCACAGGTATTCTGTAATCTCAAGCACATATCATGCAGGTGATTTTTGAATTTTTCTAGGTTAGTGACTTCACTTAACATGTACTCAGTAAAGTGCCCACTCTGTAGAAGAAGGCTGTGGAGTACCGAAGGGCTCTGGATCAAATAGGCCTGGGTCCACCTGGGTCCCACTGCCTCCAAGTCTCTCCTCATAGAGCTAGAAGCTGAACAAGTGCTGACTGTGTCTAAAAATAACGTAATACTACAGCTTTGAGTCTGACCGAGAACTGTAGTTTGATCAGTGTCATTATGCAAATGTCCAAGTTCTGGGTAAAAATAATTTTAGGTACACTGACGTAAGAGCAATCATTCACACATTAGTACCAACAACTCTGTTCTTGTTACACCTCATTCAGAAAAGCTTTAAGAAGGCTTAATAACACTAAAAGGGAGAGGGGGACAGTCCAGGGTGAGGGATTTAAATTCCTGAGACTTTTAGCTTATCTTGAGAATAATTTTTGCATTAAATTTTTATATTAATTTACTTTTATTAATAACTTTCAGTCAAATTCCAAAAGAAGTTTGCTCTTTTCAAGTTGATATCCTTAATGCTACCAAAAAAACGTAGTGAACTTTGTTATAGTAAAGCTTGTAAATAGTTTTAAAGAAAAGAACTGCTGTACTTCAGTTGTTTGTTTTTGAAAATTGATTTTAGAGAGAGATAGAGGAAGGGGGAAGATGGAGATGGAGGGAGGGAGGGGGAGAGAGAGAGAGAGCGAGAGAGAGAGAGAGAGAGAGAGAGAGAGAGAGAGAGAGAGAGAGAGAGAGAAGAGAGGCAAGAGATTTGTTGTTCCACATACTTTATGCATTCCTTGTTTCTTTAATGTGCCCTGAGCAGAGATCAAACCTGTAACCTTGGCTGATCAGTACGATGATCTAACCAACTGAGCTACCCAGCCAAGGTCAGTTTTTCTTGTTTTTATAACTGAAACTGGTGGTGGCTTTTGTTTGTTACTAGCTGCATTGCTGGTAGAACAAATGTATTACAGCCAGAAGCCAGGGGCTTAGGGCTGAGAACAGAAACTTCAAATGAGATTTAAAGGCTAGGACACAAAGTGTGCATGCAGTTCTCCAGGAAGGACGAGGAGTTAGGTGATGCAAAAATTGTATACTGAATTTTTAAAAATTTAGTCTGGCCCTGACCAGTATGGCTCAGTGGCGAGCATCAGCCTGTGGACTGAAGAGTCCCAGGTTCAATTCCGGTCAAGGGCATGTACCTTGGTTTCGGGCACATCCCCAGTAGGGGGTGTGCAGGAGGCAGCTGATCCATGTTTCTCTCTCATGGATGTTTCTAACTCTCTATCCCTCTCCCTATCTGTAAAAAATCAATAAAATATATTTTTTAAAAATAAAAATAAATAAATAAAATAAAAATTTAGTCTGAAAAAGTTTACCAGCTCACTTTAAATTAAAAAACCACCACACCAAGCACATTAGGCAATTCAAATATTCAGAGACTTTTATAGCTTAGCGAGATCTAATCTAGTCCAAAATCTTATTTCATATAAGGGCAAAGATCTATGGCTGTTATATAATGTATGAAAGGGTATAGTTAACTGGTAAGGTAGGTATTAGGATTCCTGACCACCCAGATGAGTACTAACCACCACTGTACAGTAGTTACTACATAGTCCTTGGTACTATGCAGTGTGCGCTTCGCAAAGAACACAAGGACGTTGCATGAATCCTTAATACAGGGCTTATTGCCCAGGTGCTCTTGCACCCGTGACTACCCCATCTGAACTGTATCTGTAATATGATTTTTAAAAAATACGTTATTTTTAGAGAGAGTGGAAGGGAGAGGGATAGAGAGATAGAAACATCAATGAGACAGAAACATCATCAATTGGCTGCTTCCTGCACGCCCCCTACTGGGAATTGAGCCAGGATATGTGCCCTGACTGGGAATTAAACTGGTGACCTCTTGGATCATGGGTCATCCCTCAATCACTAAACCACACCAGCTGGGCTGTACTATGATTTTATCCATATATTTACATCTAGTTTTATCCAGTAGACATGTTTCCTAAATTATACTTTTTACCAGGTGTACTGGTTAATAATTCGGATTTTGTAATCAAAGAAAACATGATAATTTCAAGAGAAACATCAAAAGTGCTTTATTCAAATAATGTCCATCGCTAGCTATACATTTTCCCCATCTTTCAGGTAATTTGTGGATACTGTCCCAATAGAACTTTTCTTATTTTGAGGCAAACCATTCAGAGACCCAATTTTCTACTTCTTTGTACATTTTGAAGTGCTGCTCAGAAAGTGTGTGTACCATTGATCGGAACAAGTGGTAATCTGAAGGAGCAAGGCTGGTGAATATGGCGGGTGGGTTAATACTTCCAAGGCAAGATCTTTTAACGTGTCTTTAACTGGTTTTGAAGTGTGTGATGGTGCGTCATCATGAAGCAAAATCACTTTGCTGTGTCTTCTGGCACATCCTGGTTGTTTTAAAATCAAAGCATGGTTCAAATTGGTTATTTGTTGTCGGTAGCGATCAGTATTAACGGTTTCACCAGGTTTTAGAAGCTCTTAATACACCACACCTTTCTGATCCCACCAAACGCAGAGCATTGTCTTCTTTCTGAAGCGATTTGGCCTTGCAGTCGATGTTGATGGTTGACCTGGATCAACCCATGATTTTGTGCATTTGGGATTCTTAAAATAAATCCACTTGTCATCGCCAGGCACAATTTGATGCAAAAAAGACTTTCTTTCATGCCACTGAAGCAACATTTTACTGATGACTTTTCGGTTTTCCATTTGTCTTTCATTCAGTTGATGTGGCACCCATTTTCCTTCCTTTAAAACCTTTCCCACTGCTTGTAAATGATCGGAAATTGTTTGCTGAGCAATGTTTAATCTTTCTGCAAGTTGTTTTTGAGTTTAACACACATCTTCAACCAATAATGCTTATAATGGTTGGTCTTCAAACTTTTTCGGTTGACCTGGATGTTCTTTATCTTTCACATCGAAACCATCACTTTTAAAGCGTTTAAACCAGCGTTCACAAGTATCTTGAGATGGAGCATGTTCACCATAAGCTTCCCGAAGTATACGATTACTTTCAGCAGCACTTTTCTTCAAAATAAAGTAATGAATTAAAACTTCCCGCAAACGCTCTTTTTTTTTGGCACGAAATTCGACATTTTTAAGCGTAAAAATATCTATGATGTTAACACCTTCAGCAAATTTGACATATGAAGTTTTGAAGCTTGCAAGCTATTTCAGTAAATTTCTCACTGACAAAACAAGGTTTCAGAAATACTTTTCCTTCACAGTTAAATATCTTAAATTGGAAAAAGTTTTGCTGGATGTTCTTTTGCCCTAACCTTAGTCAAATGATAATTTAGGGGTCTATAAATAAGCATATAAAGTGGGTAAAGTAACTTTAAAGGAATTTTGGAATTGATCCTGTCTGTAAGGCAAATAATCACTCTCTAATTTGTATCAGACTTACATTACCAAGGATGCCCCTGAGGACGATTTGCATAGCCTCAGTGAGTCTACAGCAGAGCCCAGCATCAGACTTAATTCAGCATGCTGGTCTCTGAACTACTAATTACCTCTGGATCTCAAAGGACCTTTAAATATGTATTTCCTTGTACCTATTTCTATGTCTTATCTCGTTGAATGTATGTACATGGATTTAATATGAGAGTTACAGGCTAGCTTTTTAAGAAGCCTGAAATGTAATGAAAGGATTCTCTCATGTTTATAAATCAGAGTATCAGAATGTATTGAATACCTACAATATTCCTAATATTGCACAGAGCATTGAGGTAGAGGGTAAAGAAGGATGGTATACAATAGAGCTAATTAAGATAAGGGATTAAATTTTAAACCAAGAAACAATCTGAGAATAATTAAGTACTAAACTATATTGAATAAAGTTCAGGAAGAGTTTAGGAAGAAAAAAGCACAAATTGTACTATAACAGTAGGTATTAGGAAGGATGTCGGATTTAAGTAAAGCCTTAATGAAGGAGTAGAAAAAAAGAGAAAGCAAAGGGAAAGAAAGGCATTTCGGTAATCTGTATAGGTATCCTATCTAATAAAAGAGAAACATGGTAATTGGCATATGACCGCTACCCTTCCCATTGGCTAATCAGCGAGATATGCAAATTAACTGCCAGCCAAGATGGCGGACGGCAGCCAGGCAGCTTGAAACTAACATGAGGCTTGCTTGCTTCAGTGACGGAGGACTCCAACATTCCCCACCTGCCTTGCCGGCCTCTGAGCTTGCAGTTTAAGAAACATTGTAACAAATATAGAAGCTAAACAAAACCCCAGAAACCTGCTTTCAGCGAGCCTGGGATCTCAGAGCTGGAGTTATACATTGTTTCGATTATAGAACCAAAACAAACCAGATACCTTCTTTCAGCAACAGAGGCCTCAGAGCTGGAGCCAGAGCTAAAGCTGGCCCAGAATAAAAAAGAAAAAGAAAAAAAGGAGCAGTTGGGAGCTTCAGTCAGCCTGAAAACAGCCCTCAGCCCCTCACCCACACTGGCCAGGCACCCCAGTGGGGACCCCGACCCTGAAGGGTGTGTGACCAGCTGCAAACAGCCATCATCCCCTCACCCAGACTGGCCAGTCACCCCAGTGGGGACCCCTACCCTGAAGGGTGTGTGACCAGCTGCAAACAGGCATCATCCCCTCACCCAGGCTAGCCAGGCACCCCAGTGGGGACCCCCACCCTGATCCAGGACACCCTTCAAGGCAAACCAGCCAGCCCCATCCATGCACCAGGCCTCTATTCTATATAGTAAAAGGGTAATATGCCTCCCAGCACTGGGATCAGCGCAGGCGAGAGGCCTCCCAGCACCGGGACCAGTGGAGCCGAGAGACCTCCCGGAACCGGGATCAGCGTGACAGGGGGCAGCGCCCAAACCCCCTGATCGCCCTGCGGCTCTGTGTGTGACAGGGGGCAGGGCCACAACCTCCCTATCCGCCCTGCTCTGTTCGTGACAGGAAGGCGCCCCAACCCCCTGATCAGCCCTGCTCTGTGCCTGATACGGGGGAACTCCCCAACCCCCTGATCGCCCTGCGGCTCTGTGTGTGACAGGGTGCGGTGCCTCAACCCCCTGATCAGCCCTGCTCTGTGTGTGACAGGGTGCGGCGCCCCAATCCCCCCACCCCCCCATGGGCCCTGCTCTGTGTGTGATGGGGTAGAGCCATAATCTCCCCATTGGCCCTGCCCTGAGTGTGAGAGTGGCGGCACCCCAACCACCTGATCGGCCCTGCTCTGTGGGTGATAGAGGGCGGCACCCCAACCCCCCCCCCCACGGGCCCTGTTCTGTGTGTGATGGGGTAGAGCCATAACCTCCCCATTGGCCCTGCCCTGAGTGTGACAGTGGTGGCGCCCCAACCCCCTGATTGGCCCTGCTCTGTGGGTGATAGAGGGCGGCGCCCCAACCCCCTGATCCGCCCTGGCGTGAGTGTGACAGGGGGCGGTGCCCCAACTCCCCTATCGGCCCTACTCTGTGACAGGGGGAGCTCCTCAACCCCCTGAATGGCCCTGCTCCGTGCATGACAGGGGGGAGCTCCCCAACCCCCTGATTGACCCTGCTCTGTGCGTGACAGGGTACAGAGTCCCAACCCCCCTGATGGGCCCTGCTCTGTGCATGACAGGGGGCAGCGCCCCAACCCCCTGATTGGCCCTGCTCTGTGCATGACAGGGTACGGAGCCCCAACCCCCTGATTGGCCCTGCTCTGTGCATGACAGGGTACGGAGCCCCAACCCCCCTGATGGGCCCTGCTCTGTGCATGACAGGGGGTGGCACCGCAACCTCCCATCAACCCTGCCTTGAGTGTGACGGGGCAGTGCCCCAACCCCCCAATCGGCCCTACCCTGAGCGTGACTGAGGGTGGCATCGCAACCTCCCAATCTGCCCTGCTCTGTGCATGACAGGGGAAGGTGCCCCAACTTCCCAATCGGCCCTGCTCTGAGCCCGACCAGGGGCTGCACCTAGGGATTGGGCCTGCCCTCTGCCACCCGGGAGCAGGCCTAAGCCAGCAGGTCGTTATCTCCCGAGGGGTCCCAGACTTCGAGAGGGCACAGGTCGGGCTGAGGGACGCCCCCTCCCCCCAAGTGCATAAATTTTTGTGCACCGGGCCTCTAGTCTGTGAATAACTGGGGAAAAGTACACAGCAGCATAAACAAAAGCTTGGAAATGTAATGGGAGGGAAGGCATAATTTGTTTTATTGCCTTACTATCAATGGGCCAGGCTCTAGTCTAAGCAAATGTCTGTGTGCATTTTCATATGTATTATAGACATGTATGTATGCATGTAAATATGTATATAATTTTATCATTTAATCCTAACAAACCCTACAAAGTAGGTAATGTTTCAAGACCTATTTTTCAGATAAAACAGAGGCACACAATATTATATAACCTTCCTAAGGCTACAGAAGACTTGGTGAGATTAGAACACAAGCAGTATGACTCTTCGACCTGAGATTATGGTCTTGACAATTTTGCCACCTATAAAAATAAGGTCAGCCCTGGCCACTGTGGCTCAGTTGGTTGAGTGTCAACCAGTGCACCAAAAGGTTGCCATTTCAATTCCCCATCAGGGCACATGCCCAGGTTTCGAGTTCAGTCCCGGTTGGGGTACTTACAGGAGGCAACCAATATTTTACTCATTCTCTCTCTCTCCCTTCTCTCTCAAATCAATAAAAAAAATCATATTAAAAAAAATAAGGTCACCTCAGTAAAATTCTTTCATAGAATACTATTTTCCAGGGCATACAGTCCAATTTTTAAACTTAACCAAACTTTTTAGGTTTTTCCCTAGAAATTTCTAGGAAGAACCAGTTTGTACAGGCTTCCAAAGATAAAAGGTTTCACTTCAAGACTCTTAAATGACAGACATGATCAAGTTTAGAAAATTTTGTTCACTTTTTAGAACACATTCTGGCTGGTTATTAGACTGTACTCTCGATAATTAGTACAGGAAGTTCTGAAATTATAATTGAGTTATGTTCTAAAACTTTATTTTTAAGCTAGTTATTTGAAGCTTGAAGCATATTGCCATAGAAACAATGCTATAAATGGTGGCTGAGTTCTATGCTCACACCCTAAAATCTTAAAAAAAATTTTTTTAAATATTTTTACTGATTTAGAGACAGAGGGAAAGGGACAGAAACATCAGTGGGGCTGCCTTCTGCATGCTTCCTACTGGGGATCAAGCCTGAAATACCAACACGTGCCTTGACCAGTAATCAAACCTGCGCTGCGACAGATGTTTAACCAACTGAGCCACACTGGCCAGGGCTCACACCCTAAAAGCTTTAAAACCTCTATGTAGCTAGCTGTATGTTGGCTGTAACAGTGCTAATGTATCACGTATATCATTAGTGATAATATAAGTACTGTACAGCAGTGCCTAACTGAACTCTCAAGGACAAGAGTGAGGCTTGCAGGCCTTTGTGTTCTCTGCACACTCTTCCCACATGGCTGGCATTGAATGCATGCTTGTTAAATGAAAGTATTAACTAAGAGCCCAGGAAGCAGACACCAATAGATCTGAATACCAGTTCTACCACTAAACGCCTTTTCCTTCCAAGCTTACTTTTCTCATCTATAAAATACAGATAATCATACTCCTCATAGGACTTGAATAAATTAGAGAAGACAAAATTCTGTTGTCTTTTCAACCCAATACAATTTTTCTTAAATATTATTGTCATCATTGTAAATACAGTTCATAGAATTTTATAAAGAGACAAAAAGTTCAACCTACTGCTTTATAGATGAGAAAACAAACTGAGCCCTAGCTGGTTTGGCTCAGTAGATAGAGCGTTGGCCTGTGGACTGAAGGGTCCCGGGTTTCCCGGGTTTGATTCTGGCCAAGGGCACATGCCCGGGTTGTGGGCTCGATCCCCAGTAGGGGGCATGCAGGAAGCAGCTGATCAATAATTCTCCCTCATCATTGATGTTTCTATCTGTCTCTCCCCTCTCCCTTCCTCTCTGAAATCAATAAAAAGAAAACAGAGGTCCTAAGAGGTTAAGTAATATGTTCAAAGTCACATCTAGTTTTAGTGGCTGGCAGGCTAGGACCTTGGTCTCCTTAATCCCAGTGTAGGGCTCTTCTTACTATTCCAACTGCAGCCCCCCAAGTACAGCATAACTGGCTGCCTGCTTTCTCCTCTGCATCAACCGTTTTACTGAAATATAGAGCTATTCAAATTTCCAAGGGTTGTTTGCACCTACAAAGTGACCTGAGACTGCTGCTTTTGGAGACTGTGGTTTGCTGGTCAGTGTTTTTCTGTCTCCTTGCTTGTCAAGCCAACAGCTGTCTCTTCTAAAAGGTGTGAACTCTTGTTGCCCACCATTTCAATCTGTTATGGGTCATAAAATTAAGACAAAAACTCATCGAAACAATCTATGTAAATAATTTTCTATGAGGACCTAGGGAAGTGCGCTATGAGTAATATAAGGTTTTAATTCCTGCATTTTGTTTCACCTATTTTTAATTGTAGATAAGCAACAAATTGCCTTACTCTTTTGCTTTCAGCCCAGGGCTCCTGATACACTTGTAAGTGAGGTGTTTCTGTAGTTCAGCTGCATTACAGCTCTAGGAAATTAATCCACACAGAAATCAAAGGGAACAGAGTGGCTTCTGGAATATTCCTCTCTCCCCCAAGGGTGGAGTAGGAAAAGTATTTAATCCAAATAGTCTCTATTTTGATCGGTTCATCCTAAAGAGGCAACATGGCATCTTCTGACCACCAGAGGGCATTGTGTGAATAGTAAGCTTCTCAGCAAAAAAAAACACAGCTTGACCAGAAAGTCCCTTTTTGCACGTGGCATTCATATTCTTAGAGTTCGTTCTGTGGATTTTCTATTCCAAGTATTCACTCTGTGCCTGTGACTGCTCCTCCACCTGTATTCTCTATCTTAGCTGGCAACATTATGCACTAATCATGCAGACTACTTGGAAGTCACCTGGGACTGCTCACTCATAATTACTAGGGAAGTCTTGCCCATTTTTCTCACTAAATATTTATCTATTCTGCCCCTTTATTCCATCACTACCTTACCTGAACTCCACAGGCCTCTATCATCACTCCCGAGTTATTACAACGGGCTCCTTTACTGACCCCTCACCCTCAGACAACTCATGAAGAAAATAAGACCATACCATTCTTCTGCTTAAACACCTCAAGAGTTCCCTTCACATGTCCTCAGGCTGAAGTACAAGCTCCTTAGCTAGGCACACAACGCCCTCCCCATCCACCCATCTAGTCTTGTTTGGCTATTTCCTGCTTCAAACTTCATGTTCAAACAGCATAAAACTGCTTGTCTACCCAGCACCCCCCATTTCTTCATGTATTTTTTTTTACCTCCATTTTTAGTCATACTGATTGGTTCTTCTGCCTCCCATGTATCATTTAATAATCAGTTTACCACCTCCTCCAGAAAGCCTTCTGTAACAACTCCTTCTCCCACTATTTTAGGTTTTGATATTACTGTGTATTATCTCATTTTGCACTTATTACACTTTATTTTTTAATCATCAGAACAGCAACATGAAGTGGATGTTAAAGCACAGACTAGCCAGACTGGGTTCAAATTCTGGTTCTGCCACTTGTTAGTATGGCCCTCGCAGGTTATTTAACCAACGTGTTCCTCAATTCTTTTTTTTTTTTTTTAATGTTTTTATTGAGTTCAGAGAGACAGACAGAAACATCAATAATGACAGAGTATCACTGATCAGCTGCCTTCTGCACGCTCCCCATTGGGGATCAAACCCACAACCCGAACATGTGGCCTGACTAGGAATAGAACCAGGGACTTCTTAGTTCATGGGTCGATGCTCAGCCACTGAGCCACAATTCTTATTTGAGAATGGGAATGGGAATCTTTTCTACCATTTAGACTTATCATAAGACAGTGCCTGTCACAGATTAAATCAAGGGTCCTCAAACTGCGGCCCGCGGGCCACATGCGGCCTGCCGAAAACATTTTTTACTTCAAAATAAGATATGTGCAGTGTGCATAGGAATTTGTTCATAGTTTTTTTTTAAACTATATTCCGGCCCTCCAACAGTCTGAGGGACAGTGAACTGGCTTCCTGTTTAAAAAGTTTGAGGGCCCCTGGATTAAATGGTAAATAAGAATCAGCTACCAAAATTCCCTGTATTGGTGTCCCCTCTAGATTATGAGCAACTTAAAGGCAAAGACTTTGGCTTATTTCTCTGCAACATAACATGTATTCAGTAAAGGCTGCTGAATGAGTAACTGGTGAGGCAGCTCTCTGATGATGGGAAGGCCTACCCTGTTTCCTTTTCAGCAGATCCACACATATTTTTAAATTGTGTTGGTTCTAATTTCATAGCTGATATTTTAAGTATATTTTTATTGATTTCAGAGAAGAAGGGAGAGGGAGAGAGAGATGGAAACATCAGTGATGAGATAGAATCATTGATAAGCTGCCTTCTGCATGCCCGAAATCCGAGTGTGTGCCCTGACCGGGAATCAAACCGTGTCCTCCTGGTTCATAGGTTGAGGCTCAACCACTGAGCCATGCCAGCTGAGCTAGCTCATATTTTAAATGTCTAACTCTAACCAAAATCCTAAAAACTTTCACACTTTTATGTACCTGAAAGTCAATAAGCCTGACTGAGGTGGCTCAGTTAGTTGAGCATAGTCCCATGCACCAAAAGGTTACCAGTTCGATTTCTCTCTCAGTTCCTCTCTAAAAATCAATAAAAATACATATTTTAAAAAGTCAATGAAATGAAACCAATAGAGTATCATAAAAAGTGTGTTCATTCTAAGAAGCTTAACTCATTTTTTAATCCTTAAATCTTTTTAAGATCCCCCTCATCCTTACAGCACCTAACACAGTATCATGCTTTCATACATGCTATTCCCTTTGCTTAGAGCTTTTTCTATGTCCAGCTCATTGTCAGACACCTCTCTTCTGTGCTTCTAAAACAGCCTGTACCCACAACTATAGGGAGACAAATCATCTATCATTCAAACTGGGATGCTATATCCATCACCACACTGATAACAGGGGATTATAATTATGTGGCTCCCCTGCTTTGCTGCAAGCTCCTTGAGATCAGGGCACTGTTTTAGTCATCACTGTATCCCTCCCTGAGCCTGATATTTGGTTGATATTTGATCAGTTTTTGAATAAATAAATGTTAAAGTAGATAAATTTTGCTTATCTTTTTTTTTTTTTTTTGCACTATTTCAATCATGGCAACTTTTATGTAAAGGGTCAGGCAAAAATAGGTTTACAGTTGTGAGTTTGTGAAACAGAGTTTACTTATATTATTATTTACTAGTGGCCCGGTGCACAGGGTCCGGCCGGCCCGCCCTGATGGGGTCCATTGGGGTTGGGCCAGCGGGGGGGGGGGGGGGGGGAGGGCGGGCAATGGGAGGTTGCGGGGGGGGGGGGCAATGGGAGGTTGCGGGGGGGGGGGCAATGGGAGGTTGCGGGGGGCTGATTGGGGCCCCGATCTGGCTGGTTGGCCACCATAGTGTGCATCATAGCAACTGGTCGTTCCGTCGTTCGACTTTTATATATATTGATTATTGTATTATTCTCCCATACTAACAACTATAAACCTACCTTTTTACAGTGGCCAAAAACTTACAAAGCAATTTCCCATGCATTATACAACTGATTCTCACACAAACCCTGAGGTGGGTATTTTTATTAACTTCATTTTGTAAATAGGAAACAGGTTCAGTGGCTGATATCAAATGCTCATATTATAAGATGTGGCTCAAACTCTTTTTTAAATCTGAGCCCTAAGTCTCAGTTTTTATAAACTAGACAACACTCTGGCAATGACAGTGAACTCCAGTGTCCCTTTGGAATGAACATTCTAAGCCTTGCAGTCACCCCATTCTCAAAGTGCCCCGTATGGCAAGTAGAATGCCCTGCCTCTTCCCTACCTCCTCTTCCATCTGCTGACTCCAAGCCCTCCTGTAACACTAAAGAATTAAAGTGGGGATGGAGCGCTTCAGTTTTCTCTAAAAAGGATTACATACATCTTGGACAATGAATAGAAAACCTGGTTGGTGATTTAATTCTTTAATTTCCCAATTTTGTTTCTGAAAATTATTTTAAACTCATAGTAGTGTAAAAAAAAACATGCATGTCTCCAACACACTCAAATAACGATGTTGTGACTCAATGTGTATGCACTATTTTGTTTTCAGAACATCATCTTCGTCACAGCTGCTCCTTCTTAAACATACCAGGCTAAGTAACATGTGACTCTGTACTTGCACTAAGATCACTTGTAGTTACCATGCAAGCCACAATATATAGTTAGCAATCTATCTTATATATGTACCATCTCCTTCCATGCCACATCTGAAACCACCGTCATTAATCCCCTTCTTTCCTCTAATTTCCTTTCCTTCATGTTTGGCATGCTACCTCTGAATAGAGGAACCCCTCATCCCACAGCAGCACAGGAGATCTTGGCAGTAGTCTTCATGGCAAGTATACCCACTCCTTCCCAACTTATAAATTATGAAATGCCCTACAATGTGAGGGTTTGGTTTTGTTTTAATGAGTTTGGCTGGCATAAATCAATCCGTGAGCAGCTGGACATCAACATTACTATTAAAGTGTGAGAACTAACACTAGCCCACCATGGTACAGTAAGCACTTCATAAGGACAGACCTAAAATAGAAGCCCTGTTATATTTAAACTCGCATGCTTGTTACTTAATTACAGAATTTCAAATCAGCCCAATGCAAAACATTTCCTTTTCCTCTACCTGGTCAATTCTCACCAATGTGAGTAGTGAACAGAGAACATGAGCCCATGAATCATCTGACAGGCCATCCCTAGGCAGGATGAGGCATATACAGCAGCACAGTTATGATCGAATCTTGTTTCCTCTCATTTTAAACAAGGAATTGACTATTAACAGTGATTATGTCTGGGAGGTGGGAGTCAGAATGATTTTTATATTTTATGTACTTCAATGTAGGTTGAATTCTCACAAAGAGCATGGATTTTATAATAAAGTATTTCCATTTTTTTAATTAAAAATTTTTTTTTACTGCATTCAGAGAGGGAGAGAGAGATGTAAACATCAATGATAAGAGAGTTGTTTGGCCGCTTCCTACATCAAGCCCACAACCCGGGCATGTGCCCTGACCAGGGTATCGAACCGTGACCTCCCCATTCATAGATCCAGCCTCAACCACTGAGCCACACCAGCCAGGCAAAGCACTTCCATTTTGAGAGAAAAAAAAGGGACACGAATCACTTTTAATTTGGTTCATATAAGAATATTAGAATAAACCTGGCTGGAGGGGCTCAGTTGGTTGCAGTGTCATCCGTACACTCTCACATCGGATGTCTCTCTCTCTACTCTCTCTCTAAAATCAATAAAAGCATGTGGAGTGTGGATTTAAAAATTTTTAAGAGTATTAGAATAAATAATATTAATATTTTATGGTAAGGGATATTAGCACAAGAAGAAAATATCAGGAGAAAACATCCTATAGAGATCAGAGTGACCTCTCAAGCAAATGTTTTTCAACTATACCTCGATTTTTGGGGAAGACAACAGATTGTAGCTCAAAAATAAAAATCTATGGAACACTTTCTGCATTTTATCCCAAATGGTTTCCTCCCCATTTTGAGCCAGAAGGTTAATAGCAAAGGCTTAGCACTTTTCCTGGCTGGAGGAGAGGCCTGAAGGCAGGCACTTCTGTTCTCCTACCCATTAGAATGGGAAATGGTGCTAAGTACAAAAGTATAGTGGTGTTAACGCAAAATCAAAACACAAGGTCCAGAGCAAGTGGCTGAGGCTGTGTTCATGCCCTGGGAAGGTCCTGGTTTAACATTGTTTCTGTTTTCCCGGACAATGATGCCCCAGCCCCCACCCCAAGGTAGGCCACTACATAGGAGTGGGAAGAATTGAAAGGCTTCAGGAGGACTGCTCAACCCGTTATTCTATGAGATGAAAATTTGGTCATAACAGACAAATGTGCTTTTAAAATAAATATAAGATGTTATCTGGCCGAAACCGGTTTGGCTCAGTGGATAGAGCGTCAGCCTGCGGACTGAAAGGTCCCAGGTTCGATTCCGGTCAAGGGCATGTACCTGGGTTGCGGGCGCATCCCCGGTGGGGAGTGTGCAGGAGGCAGCTGGTCGATGTTTCTCATCGATGTTTCTAACTCTCTATCTCTCTCCCTTCCTCTCTGTAAAAACTCAATAAAATATATTTAAAAAAAAAAAAAAGATGTTATCTGAAGGCTCTACTGCGAACTATCCTTATCAATCTTTGGAGGAGCATTTCTTTGCCACTATGCTTTAACTTTATTTAAGATGATGACGCTCCCATCTGGCTCCCAAAGCCATTCAGTTATTATTGAGACTTTATCAGGTATCCAGCAAGTGATGTGGAGGAAAGTTTTGAGGTTCTGCTGGCCAGTCCTCAGTCAAGCTCCATCACTCTGTATCCCAATTCTTCCCATCATACCCATCCAGCTGCAATGACAGAGTTTCACAGACTCTAAATGCACTGTTTCAAATGAGAAGGCAGTGATTGCTTTGAAATTATAAGAACTGCATCCTTCTCCGAATCTGCTCCAGAATGGCCTGAACTTTCAGCGCAAGAAACTGATTCTAGGTCTCCCCAAAAAGCCTGGACCCACCCTTGGGTGTGTGTCAAAGGGAAATCTGTTCCTGGAACAGTTGTCCTGCCGTGATGCACGCTGCAGGTGGGAATACACGTGGACCAGGGGAGACCGTGCAGGTACCGACCGCGCGGGTGGAGGGATATTATTACACACACACCGATCTCCTACCGCCTCCAGCAAACATCAGGGGCTTTCACCGACAGCTCCCGACGCTCCTCACCCGGGAAATGTCATGTCAACCTCCCCGATCACATGCAGACAGATGCGTGGTTAGATAGAACGGGAGAGTGGGAGGCGGCTGAGCTCAGATCCAGCCTACACGCCTCAGCGGCGACGACTCCGCTCCCCACCCCGCGCCCTCGGCGGACACGGACACAACTTCTAGAAAGCGCCCACCCTAGAGCGAAAGCACTTCTCCCAGGAAAGAGACCCTTTCCGCTGAAAATCCCCAAACCCGAGACCCGACACTTTCTACCGAACAAAAAGCTTGTGTGCCGGCAAGAGGGGGTGGGAAAGAGCGTGGCAAGAATTTGCGCGGCTTTCCGCCTCCTCCTCGGAGCGCGCCCAAGTCTGCGGCCTCGGCGCCCGGACGCTTCCCCTCCCACCCGTCGGGGAGCCGCCGCGGCGAGGAGAGAAGCGGGCTCCGGGCACGTCAATCAGCCGCGTCCGCCCGCCTTCCGTCTACACCTCCCCTCCCTTCCCCCCCTCCTCCAAAAAATAAAGGCAGAGAAAGAAAGGGAAAAGGAGGCGACTGATGCGGGAACTCGTCTCCAAGGGGGCTCCTGCTCCGACCCCGGGAGGCCTCACGTCCCGGACCCGGCGCGCCGGCGGACGGCGGGAGCGGGAGCGGGAGGCCGCCCAGCAGCCGCCCGTCGCCGGGTCCTCACGGCGCGTCCGCCACGCTCCGGCTCCCCGCGAGGGTCGGCGCCGTCCGACCCCGCACTTCGCCAAGGCCCAGCGGCCCGCCGCCCGGAGGCGCGGGCCAAAGTTGCGCAAATTGTCCCACAGCTGGCAAATACTCACCGGCCGCCGCGGGACCCGGGGGTGCGGGGGTTTTCGGGAGTTTAAGGCCAAGAAGCCACGCGAAAGGCGGGCGGAGGCGAAAGGGCCGCGAGCTGCAGTGGCGGCGAAGCGCGGCGCTCGGGCTGGGCTGCGCGGCGAGGTTCTGGCTCCGCCGGGGACTGTGCTGCAACAAAGGACTTCCGCTGCCGCACAGCCGCGCCTGCCGCACCGCACTGAGCCGGCCCCGCTTACGCGGCGACTCCGGGTCTGCCCACCAGCTCGCCGCGGCGTCCGCCAGCCTTCCCCTCCCTCTCGCCCGCCCACCCACTCCGCCGCTGGCTGCTAGGGGCACCCGCTGTCGCCTGTTTGTTGCAACAAGTTTCTGCGTCGGGCGCTGAGACTGGCGCAACCCGCACCGCGGGGGCCGGCGCGGCCGCAGTGGACCACCCCTCCTGCCCCTCTCCCCGGGGTAGGCGTGGGACCTCCTCCTCCCGTTTGCACAGCTGCCTGGGACGGGGCTCCACCCGACTCCCCGAGGGCTGGATGTGGCTTTCCCCCTCCGTCCGCAGACCCCTGCCCGGGGGGACCAGCAGCTGGGCCCTCCCTCGCGGCGCTTCCCGGGCGTCCCGGCACCCTCGCCCGGTCCCGGACCTGGCCAGTCCGTCCGGGGTCGCCCGTTCCCCACGCTCCCCTCACCCTGCTTTCCACGGGCCCGTCGGCCTCCGGCTTTGAGTCACTTCCCCCGCCATGCCCCACCCCGCCCAGCCCGCCTCCCCCTCCCAGGCTCCCGCGGCTTGGCGTCCCTGGCCCCGCGCCCTCATCACTCTTCCCTCGGACACGCGGGCGCGTCTTTCCCCAGCCCCACTCCCGCTCTGAGGGGGCGCCCATGATTTTGCACAGCCTGGGGAAAGTCCCCGAGTCACGCGGGCGTGTGGGACGCCTGTAACGCTGAGGCTCGCCCCCACGCTTCCGCCTACAGAGTCACGACTGGGGACTGTGGCGGAGGCGCCGAGCGCGGGCCGACCCCCTCCTGGCCACTGGACCGGGCGGGCGGGCGAGCTGGCACGTAAGCACGCACGCACACTCCGGCCACGGCGCCCCTCGTTCGCGGCTACCCGGCGCGGGGTCACGTGGGCCCGTCACGGGGCGGCCGGCGCGGGAAGCCGCGCGAGAACGGCCCATGGGGTGCGTGAGCCGGCGCCGCCGCGTGACGTTGGCGGCGCGGGAGCGGCCCCTCCCGCATGGAGGAGCCCGCTGGCCGCCGCGGCGGCGTCTGGGTAAGCGACGCGGCCCGGCCCCCGTGGGCTGCTCCAGGCTCGGTCCCTCCCGCCGCGAGCCGCCCGGGGCGGCGGCGGCCTGCAGCTGCGCCGGTCGCGGGACAGATGCAAGTAGCTGGGGAGACGGGTGTTTTGGGTCCGTTTGACATGTCAATCAGGGCAAAGAGGAAAATGGCAACCGCGAGGGAGCGCTGGGCCGAGGATGCCCGAGCCGCCCTCGCTGCCCGCACGAGGCCGTGGTCGGGGCCTGGCGCAGGCTGGGACGGCGCGCGAGGGCGCCCGCTGCAGACCGGGCTGCGAATCCGCGCGAGCAGCCCGACCTCTCTCGCGAGTGGGCGCGTTTCCAGGTGCAGCCTGCGAGCGGCCAGTGTCTTCCCTCTCCCCCACCTCCTTTGTGATTACTTTGTTTCTCGAGCAGGAAGTACCCCTCCCGACTCATGATTCATTTCTTTCTTTTTTCATATTAATCTCATTCTGAGCACATCCAGGTTATCTTTTTAAAGCTTGCCCCAGGTTTCACTTTCCTCCCCTGGCTCGCGCTCACTGGGAGAAAACAAGCTGCTCCAGCAGCCCCTGGACCGCACCTGGACCTTGACAGCAGCTAACTTGTTTCCTAAATTAACGCCTGGTTCTCCCCAAGGGATTACATCGGGCATGCATTCTCTTGAGATGATATCAAGTCTTTTTGGTAAAGCTGTTCATTCTCACAGGATTTTGCCAAGTGTGTAGAGTACACTTTGCAATCACAGATTTTTTAGCTGCAAGGGACAGTATAGAACAATCCAGTGCATCCCTCTTGTTTTACAGATGAGGACACCGGCCTAAAGGGCAAGCGTGCCGCTTGATCGAGGTCCTGCACCTCTTGAGTAAGTGGACGCGAGGGCTCCGGACACCTTGGTCATTGTTCTCTCTGCCACACCAGGAGTGCAGTGCCAGTGTAATCCACTCATAGAGACTATCTGTCAGAGGTGATTATACTTGGCTTGATCCAGAGTCTTGAGAAATCAGATTTGGCCAGTGTGTGATGGCTTTGGTATTTTTAAGAAATGGGACTGGCACTATTTCTAGGGGAAATAGAATGGTTGTAATGTACTTTGAAGCTCAAAGCTCTCCCCCCCACCCCCCTCCACCCCCCATTCAGTCCTGTTCACTGCAAGAATAACCAACATTTGCAGCGCTGTTTGCTTCCATAAGGTTAAGGCACCAAAATCCACTTTAGCAATCTGTTATGTTTTAATTAAGAATAAACTGTTAATCCATTATCAGAATCAGCTCTTTAATAGGGACCAAAACAATGATGGGTGGGACATAGAATAGGTGAGTACTGTGGCTGGGAGGTTATTAGGAAGCAGTGAAACATCACAGGCACAGTCAGCAAAAAGGGAGGGAGGGACCTCACCAGACTTGCTACACCTTTTTGCCCAGCCCTGCCCTGAATGTTTTATGTGGAGGTAGTGGAGATGGATCCTGCTCAGGTTTGGTTGCTTTTTATTAAGTACCTGCAGTGGCTAGCTGCTTTCATAGATGAATTTCTTATACTTACCAAAAGGAGGTAGTATTGTCTCCATTTTTCAAACAAACCAGGAAATAGGCTCAGGGATTTACTTGGCTTCAGTGATACAGCCATTTGCAGTAGAATTCAAGCCTAGATCCCTTATCGCCCCGGTCTAGTCTGTGCTCTTTTGCGCAGACTATATCTCACTACCACTTCAAGCCAGGAAGGGGATGAGAGAAATCGCCTGTGGCTGATTTATTGGCGCCTGTGGTTGCCCAGAGAGGCTGAGCAGGACTTTCAGCTGCCCTCTGTGCCTGAGAAAGTGGAGCTGTGTGCTTCCACCCTATCTCCTGAGGGGAATATGAAGGAGCCAGGCTGTCTAGCTCTGGGGAGGAGGGGCCCAAGTGCCTTGGCCGTAAAATATCCTGGTGAAGGCTGTGCTGGGAAGCGTTGCATAATGCCCTCCCCACCACGGAACCAAAGTGATTTATTTGCAGTGGTCTGTAGGTGCTGCTTGACCGTCTTGTTCAAGCAAAACTGGCCCATTTTAGTAATAACAGGGCCAGAAAACAGTTGGGGGTTTTATATGATTGCAGACTTTTTTTTTTCTCGTCTTAAAAAAGCAATGCAGGTGCTCTTATCTTGATAAATTAAAAAGTACTTCTACACCACTTCCTGTGCTCCCTTTATGCTCATTTATTCCAAATTGCATGTGAACTTCAGTCTTTCGATAAAAGAATACTAAGAAAAACGCTGCTTCAGTTTATAGTTACAAGCACAGACTATGGAGTCAGGTCTAACTTTTGATCCCCGCTTTATACCATTAGCTAGTTGTGTGTCCTAAACCTAGGTTTTTCCTCATCTGTAAAATGGAAAGAGAAAGAACACATGTAGTCACGGTGAGGATTAAAAGAGATAGTGTACATAGAGCACTTAGCACGGGCCTTGCTCATGGTACTTACTCATTCTCATAGTAGCGATTGGTAACTTGAACAGTATCATTCCCTCTAGGATAGGAAAGATGACGATTTGAACTTGCTTCGGGAGAGTGGAGGAAGAGGAAATAAAGTGTTTGAAGCAACATCCGTTTCAGGGTTATTGACTGAATTTATTAATACTTCTTTCCCTTTGCTAGCAGGAATTGTTTTTTTAATCTTATCTTTAGAAAAAGTGTTTAGTGTAGTGTTAGTAGTTATTTTTTGGAATTTTTCTTATTCATTTCTTCCCTGGTTACAAATCAATATACAATGATTTCTTGTTCCTTCTGAAAAACCCTAGACACTTGAAGCAAAGGGTTTTATTAGCCCATGTGGATAATGTGAAATGCAGTCTTCTTCTTCTTCTTTTTTTTTAGTGGACTAAAAAGAATCTTTTCCTTTTCTTCACAGGTTTCTGATTTTTTTTCAAGGTCCACTAGCACTTTGCATAGACTGGTGTTAGCATTTTTGTTTGCCTGGTGCTGTGGCTTTATCAGTCATCCCACATGTTGGTCAGATGGGGGTTAGAGATGTGATATAGGCTGTCTGTGTCTGCCAGCAGGTGGTAGGCCCCAAACTAACGTTTCCCTGTTCCGTTAAAGGTTTCTAGAGCGTAACTGATCTTCCTGTGTCATCTGCCATGATTGCTTCTTACCCTCTACTGTAATATTCTCAATGATTTTTTACAAGCAGATGCCTAGAATTACTGCAGACCTTATCTCAAACAATATTCTCAGATTTGGAATTTCCACATCAACTTTTAGATATTATGAAAATAGGTGTAATGGTGTATAAGAGTAAATATCACTTTCTCCTAAATACTTTTTAAAAAGAAGTCTGAAAATGGTGTGTTCCTCCTTTGTTCCCACTGCCCATCCTACTAGCTTGGGAGCACTTTTTTTGCTGTTAATCCTCACCTGACGATATTTTTCCATTGATTTCTTTTTTCTTTCTTTCTTTCTTTTTTTGTTTAGAGAGAGGGGGAGAGACAGAGAGAACCATAGATGTGAGAGAGACACATGCATTGGATCCATTGGTTGCCTCCCCTACGCACCCCAACCAGGGCTGGGGATTGAGCCTGCAATTGACCTGCGTGCCCTTGAGCAAAATCTAACCTGGGACCCTTCAGTCCATGGACCGATGCTCTATCCACTGAGCCAAACCTGCTAGGGGTGGGAGTACTTTTGTTTCTTAATGTGGCTAACTGGTTAGTTTAAAGTTACAATTAAAATTATAATTGTTGATTTTTGTTCACTTGATGTAATGGTATTATTCCCACATTTTTAGCACTTCTTACGAAGTTGCTTCTTTTTCTCTGTGAAGTAGTCTCTAAAGCAAGCATGTCAAACTCACAGCCCTCGGGCTGCATGCAGCCCATAACGAATATTTTTGCGGCCCAGCCAACATAACGGTATGTAAGAAACGTTTTAATAAGAATTTCATAACTTAATTTTTATACTGTCCTGTTTTACATAATTATTAATAACAAACTCCAATGTTCGCTAATGACTGATTACTATAATCATGTTGCATTCATTTCCTTTTCGAGCCCGTGCACCATTTCTCTCCACTAACACTAGCAGCGAATATTTTACCAGCCGATTGCCATGTCAAGTCTTGGACTGACTTGTTTGGTGTGTGCAACAGGAAATATTTCGCTTTCGGAGAACAAGAAAAATAGGTTTATTTGCGTTACGCTTATTAATTTGTGCAATTATTCAGAAAAAATATTAATTTTTATTAAAATGTTCTATTATTTTATGTTAACGATTACTCATTTATTTCAGCCCTTTGTATTCAACATGTCTCTATCGAAATAAACCTATGTTTCTATGAAAATTGAAGCTTTTGTTTTTTTTGTGGCCCACATAAACTTAAACCTTATTTATTTGGCCCATGTAAGCCTTTGAGTTTGACATGCTTGCTCTAAAGCAGTCATTCTCAACCTTGGCTGCACATTAGAATCACCTGGGAATCTTTTTTTAAAATCCTGATTTCTGGGCCTCATCCTCCGGAAATTCTGTTTCTTTGTTATGGGGTGGGGCCACAACATTAGTTACAAAGAAACAGAATTTCCGGAGGATGAGGCCCAGAAATCAGGATTTTAAAAAGATTCCCAGGTGATTCTAATGTGCAGCCAAGGTTGAGAACCACTGCTCTAAAGTTTCTAATGCCGTGGCTCTTAATTGAGGTATCTTATTAGAGTCACCTGCGGAGCTTTTTAAGGAAGGCTCAGTGCTTTATCCCCAGCTATTGTGTTTGGGTTAGTCTGGAGTAGAAATTAGACTTCAGTACAACTCTACATGGAAAGTTTTATAATAGTCAGAAATAAAAGCCACTATTCCAGGATAAAATTATTTCTGCAAACATTCTTTGTCTAGGTTACACCTTCACAATCATATGAAAGTACCATTAAAAAGTTTAAATCATTGTATAAAACCTTTTATCACGTGGCAGTTTGATTATCTCTGCTTTTACCTTTTTATTTATAGCCATGAGTGAGTATCTCAAAAAAGCTGTACACATTTCTCTGCCAACTTTCCTGTCTCCTTGCCTTAATTAATAATAAAGTCACAGAGGTAGGAACCACAGAGAAAATATCTAAGACTATTGGTTTTCCACAGAAATAAATGTCTTACCTTTTTTTTTTTTTTTTAAGATTCTTACAGCCTGAGACAATGAAAAGCTATGTATTCCAGGACATTGTTCTGTCTACCCTAGGTCTGAGAGTCATCTAACATACAATAGATTTTTTTTCAATAAATAAAAATCAAAGATACTGAATATCAAGCTAACTTTGAATTAAACAAATGTAAATACTAATATAAAGCTGTTCTAGTTTACTTAGTTTGAACTAATCCAGAGTTAATAAAATCTAGTAAGTAAAGAAGATTTTTGTAGTCTCAAATAATGCTAACCCCATTGTAGTACAAATACCACTTTGATAGCAGATAAAGCATTTTAATATGCAGCACTCATATTTTTGGCTCTAGTATTTGTAAGTATAATAAAATGATAAATTATTTTTCTGCAACCTCTCTCACATCTTAAAACTTCTACCAAAAATTCTCAAATGTAACTTCTAAGATCTTTCTGTATGCATAAGAAACTTTGGCTATTCCACATACTAGAGAAAATAAAATTGATGATCAAAGAAACTATGAGCAAAGGCTACATAAAAAGCCTAGCCAATAAATTGCAAAGTGGGTTGTATTAGGAAATGTTTTTAGTAACTTTGTGATGGATTGGCTTTATTGACCTGAGGTAAAATCTGGTTATTTTGCCTTCAAATAATCAAAGGTCTATCATTATGAAAACAAGTTGGAATGAATCTATTATGTACTAGTATATAAGTTGTGGGTTGTTGACTTTTAATACATCTGAATTTGTTTCATTTCATAAACTTGGAAAATTTATCCCTTTATTTCAATCATATTTGTAAAATCTGCCATCAGTATATATGTTGAAAGTTCTAGAAGGGGGTTTTGAAGAAAGGGCTTTGAGTTTAAAGTCATACTTGAAGTACTACCAGCATCATTTAATAACTAGTTATCTGACTTTGGGTACCTCTCCCACCTTCTCGGAGCCTGTGGTTCCTCAACTATAAAATGGAACTAATTTAGTACCTGCTTTGTTACTGCGTAGAATCAAAATAATATAGTGTAGGGCAGATTTCTCAAAATGTGGTCCTTTGATGCCCTGACTGGTTTGGCTCCGTGGATGGAGCATTGGCCTGCGGACTGAAGGGTCCCGGGTTTGATTCCAGTCAAGGGCATGTGCCTTGGTTGTGGGCATGTCCCAGGTGAGGGGTGTGCAGGAGGCAGCTGATTGATGTTTCTCTCTCATCGATGTTTCTGACTCTCTATCATTCTCCTTTCCTCTCTGTAAAAAATCAATAAAATATATATTTTTTTTTCTTTTTTTCTTTTTTTTTTAATATATTTTTATTGATTTTTTACAGAGAGGAAGGGAGAGGGATAGAGAGTTAGAAACATCGATGAGAGAGAAACATCGACCAGCTGCCTCCCGCACACCTCCCACTGGGGATGTGCCCGCAACCAAGGTACATGCCCCTGACCGGAATCGAACCCGGGACCCTTCAGTCCGCAGGCTGACGCTCTATCCACCGAGCTAAACCAGCTTTGGCAATAAAATATATATATTTTTTAAAATGTGGTCCTTGGAGGTTCCTGAAACCGTTTCAGTGGGTCTACAAGGATCTCTCTTTTGCAAGGCCAAATTCTCTTCATATATGTGAACCAAAACATGGCAACAGATTGAAAGGAGAAGCATAGAAAAGAACCCAGCTATATTTTTTAAAGCCAGGTATTAAAGAAGATTGTAAAATAGCCCTAGCCGGTTTAGCTCAGTGGATAGAGCATTGGCCTGTGGACTCAAGAGTCCCAGGTTTGATTTCGGTCAAGCTCATATGCCTGGTTGCAGGCTTGATCCCCAGTAGGGGGCGTGCAGAAGGCACCCGATCAATGATTCTCTCTCATCCTTGATGTTTCTATCTCTCCCTCTCCCTTCCTCTCTGAAATCAATAAAGATATATTTAAAAAATAAAAAAATAGAAAAGAGGATTGTAAAATATAAAATAATGCCACCCTTCTCACTTTAAAAAATGTTTTAGAAAAGAAAATGTATTGTTTATGTTATATAATGGGTTTATTGTTATAAATAAATTAATTTTAAAATTCTCACCTTTAATTTTTCGTATAGTAACTGTTGATAAAGAACCCACATGAACAACAGCTCTTCCCAGTCTGTAATACTTTTCTTAAGGGTGTAAATGGATGCCTGGCCGGTGTGGCTCAGTGGTTGAGTGTGGACCCGTGTACCAAGAGGTTTCCAGTTCAATTCTGATCAGAGCACATGCCTAGGTTGTGATCGATGTTTCTCTCTCTCTCCCTTCCTCTCTCTCTCTCAAAAAAATTTATATATATATAAATATAAACATATTGTTTTAAATATAGTTTTATTGATTTCAGAGAGGAAGGGAGAGGGAAAGAGATATAGAAACAATAATGAGAGAATCATTGATCAGCTGTCTCCTTCATGCTCTCTCCTGGCTGGGGGTCGAGCCTGCAACCTGGGCATGTGTCCTTGACCAGAATCAAATCCAGGATCCTTCAGTCCACAGGCCAAGGCTCTATCCACTGAGCCAAACCAGCTAGGGATATATATATATATATAATTTTTTTTAAGTAAAAATGGATTTTGAGACCAGAACTTTTTAGAACTGCTGATCAGGGGGAATAGCTGAATAGTTTCTATTAAGGTTGAGATTTATAAAAGTTTATAGTTTTACTGAGATAAAAACTATAAACTTGAAAAAAAAGTCTTGAAAACTACCAGATGTCATCCACAAGTGACAAAATGCCTGCAGAAACTGGAATGAAGACTATACTTGGAAGAAGGGAACAGCAGTGGATAAATTTCCATTTTTATGGCTTTTATCCTGAGAGAAGGCCCCAGTTGGTGACATGAGGGGATGGCTAAAACTGGAATAATAACCGGTAATCTTATTGGCTTGAAGAAAGGAGGACAGAGTTCAGAGTGACCACACAGCTGGAAAGTAAGTAGGAAAACCTTAGAAAGGATGAGTGAAAGGGCTGAATACTGCATATAAACTCAGCTCAAATCTCTAGCCAACCCCTAAACTTACACATGTGTTGAACAGCCTTTAAACAGCATACCTAACACTGAAATATCTGAACCATAAGGAGACAGAACTTGGAGTTTAAGTCCAGCCTAGTTAATTGTCTGCAAAAACAAAAACATCAGTACTCTTTGGAAGACTATTATAGAATCTAAAGTCTTTAGTAATCACAGTGCCTAGGACAGTGGTTCTCAACCTCCTAATGCCGCGACCCTTTAATGCAGTTCCTTATGTTGTGGTGACCCCCAACCATAAAATTATTTTCGTTGCTACTTCATAACTGTAATTTTGCTACTGTTATGAATCGTAATGTAAATATCTGATATGCAGGATGTATTTAGGCGACCCCTGTGAAAGGGTCGTTCGACCCCCAAAGGGTTGCGACCCACAGGTTGAGAACCACTGGTCTAGGCTATTACCAAAAATGAATACTCATATAAGAAACAGATTAATTATCGCCCTAATTAATGGAGATTAACCCCAAGATGACCCAGAGGTTGGATTTGGCAGAGAAGATCTAGAGCAGCTATTATTACTATGCTTATGGATGTAAAGCAAAATTAGGCAGTAATGTGTGAACAAATAAAAAAATCTCAACAGAGAAATAGAAAGTAACAGATGAAAATTTTTGACCTGAAAATACACTGAAAGGTTAAAGTCAGTGGTGCATGGGCAGGCTAAATAGTTCAGACGGTGAATAAAGAAAAATTGAATTTATTTAAGGAAAAGGGGTTGCAGGATGGGGATATCCAAAGGGAAGGGCTACACAGCACTGAGCCAGAGGGTATTGAGCCTATTATGGCAGCAGAAATGCTTGAGTGGGAAAAGGAAGGGCAAAAAAGAAGCACCAGGAGAGCCTAGACTGGGCTGCTTTGGCTCACTGAGAAGTCAGAGAAAAGGGGGCCTTAGAAATAGGCTCAGGGGATTAACCCAGGATGAGCTGCCCATTGTTCCAGGTTGCTAGTCTCATGGGGTTCCTTAGAGTTTGGGGGAAGGAGAGGGAGAAGGGAATGGCACTAGATGCTCCTTGGAGGGAGAGGGAGCACTGGATCCTTTGTCCTGAGCATCTCTCTCTTTCAGGTGGAAATCCTAGGGGAGGTCCCAGGGAAGGATCTTAATTGAATATTCATCAGCTTTCCAGGTGTGCTCTTTCCAGGTCGTGGTCTCCAGTGATTGGTTGGTGCCAGGGCAGGGTCATTAGTCAATGTGGCTGGTCCTGAGGCAGCCACTGTGTCACTTGTCTGGTTTTGCTGATCTTCTGGGCCTGGAGCTGAAATACAACTGAGGCCTAGATGTTACCTTTTTTTCTTAATTTTTAATTTTTTTTTTTATTGATTTCAGAGAGAGAGAGACATCAATGATGAGAGAGGATCATTGATCATCTGCCTCCTGCACGCCCCCCTACTAGGGATCGAGCCTGCAACGCAGGTATGTGCCCTTGACCAGAATCAAACCTGGGACCCTTCAGTCCACAAGCCGATGCTTAGTCCACTGAGCCAAACCGGCTAAGGCTAGATGTTATCTTCAGGGAGGGAAAAGATCAAGGGTCCAAACCACATGACCAGTGATATACTAGGGGAGGATAGGTTACCCTGGGGGCAAGGTTCTTGTTTTCCTAGTTTTGCCCCTTGCTAGGTTATCCAGGGCTCTCTGCCCTGTAAGTTTCTGTACCTGGCCCATAGTCCTTGTTCTGCTCATGTCTGATAATATATACTATCTGCAATAAAAAAAATTCACTGAATGGATTTAATAGGTAAGAAATGACAAAGTGAGTGAACTTGAAAATAGAAATTCTCTGAAGCAGAAAGAAATAAGTATATGTGAAAGTTCTTTATAAACTTCAGTGCTCTATGTTAGCATTAAGGAATTATTCTAGGTTCCTTTCAAGGCCCAAACTTAACCTCTTCCCTTTGCATGTGGACTGACTTCTAATTTGTAAATCAATGACATCTAAAAGAATACTTTTGAATACTCTCTCCTCACATTGACCATTTCCTCTCCACTGTCAGAAAAAGAAACCCCTCTTTTCTCCATGGCTAACTGCTATGCTTATACTTTCGATTGCATTCCTTCTGGCTTCTCGAGGTGCCACCCCCTCTTTAGCCTGAAAGTTATCTTCAATCTGCAGCAACCTCAATGACCTATCTTACTTGTACCTACCCTGTTGGCTGCTGCTTTCCAGTAGAAACTTGCAGTCAGATATTTTGCTTTTGCTGTTTTCCCAAATTGTTTTCATAGGTCACCAGAAACCTTTTGGTCACACACTTGGTGTTGTAACAGGCTTCATCCCGTGTTACTCTGCAGCATTTTCCGTCATTGCCACCTCCTCTTGCCAAGGTTCTCACCTTTCCCTCACCTCTCTTATCCTCCCCCAATGACAGTGTATTCTCTTATTTCTCCTCTCCCGCTTATTGTATCTTTTCTGTGTTGTTCAAGGATTTATTCTTACCTTATTTTCTCTTCGTTTACGCGATAGTCCCATTCACTCCGGCAGCTTCAGCCTTGTCATTTTAGTGGGCCTCCTCTCCCTCTCCAGCCCTGCTCTCTCTAGAGCCTCAGACCAGCATATTGTCCCTGCTCTGATCACTAAACACGTGTACTCGGATGTCCTAAGTGAACACTTGAACTCAGTGTGTCCAAAGTGAAACTTGACTCTTACCAAGCCAGTTTCTGTGTCTCTTCTTTGGCATTCCGAGACCCTGCCTTTATATCAACTCCTGCACATGGCAGTTACTCTGCAAATATGACCTGAAGGAATGAACAGTCTTCCAGTTACCCAAGCTGAATTCTGAGACTCACCTTTGACTTGATCTCTGGAGCTGACCACATCCAATCTGCTGCCAAGTCACGCCAGTTCTACGTCTGGTGGATCGTATTCTTTCCTTCATTTACACCATTACTTGGATATTGCAGTAGGCTCCTTGTTCTTCATTTCTCCATGCCTTCCACTTACTAATTTTTTAAAATATATTCCAACTAAACTGACTAGTCTTGACTCAGAAGCCAAATGATGGTGGTGGTGATGATGAGTGCTATTTATTGAACACTTCCTATGGGACCACATTTCTAAGTGCTTATATGCATCATCTTAACAACCTGTGAGGTAGATACCATAATTACCCATATTTATAACTGAAATGGAGGACTAGAGAGTTGTGTTTGGTGAAGACCACACAACTAAGTGACAGAGCAAGAATTTTAATCCAAGTTGCCTGATTCCAGAGGTCAGGCTTTAACTACTACACTGTTCTCCCTCACAGAAAACATCTTAACAGACACACTGGAGTACCTTTTAGTTTATATTCAGTGAGCTAGCTGACCCCATCTTGTTATTCACTTCCTTTTGTGCCCTGACTGGGGTCTACCTACTTTTGTTTTTTTTTTCTGTGCCAAACTGAATTCTTCAGTTATCTATATATTTATATCCCTCCCTGTAATTCTACGCATTCTGTTTTTTCTGCCTGCAGTGCTATGTTCACCTTCTACCTATTCGTCTAAATCAGTTCAAATGGCTTATTTTCCTTTGGATTTCCTGTTATTTATTCTCCCTCACATAACTTGTTCTCTGAGCTGCTCTATGGCACTTGTCACTTCATGTTGTAATTACTATGTTTTATCTCCCCTGTTAGCTTTTAATCTTCTTGATTTCAGCATCTATGTATTTTTTTCTGTCCCTATGCCTTGTGCAATGCGTGCTTTCAGATATTTTTCTTTATTAAATTTCTCTTCAATAAATATTTTTTCAATAAGTGAATTTTACTGTTACTCATACACCATTAACCACAATATTTTTTTATATGTGGCTTTTTAGTGTGCCATTTTCATTTCCATATGGTTCAGTAGTTCATTCTATTAATGTACTGTGTGTGTGTGTGTGTGTGTGTGTGTAGAGAACTGGTGAAAATGTTTATGGTCTGGGGGGATTTTTTGGAGACAATTTATAAGGTTAGTTTAAGGTACTTCAATTTGACCCATTTCAGAGAATCTAAAATCCCCAGTAGGGGACATGCAGGAGGCAGCCGGTAAATGATTCTCTCTCATCATTGATGTTCCTCTTTCTCTCTCTCCCCCCCCTCCTCTCTGAAATCAATCTCTCTCTCTCTCTCTCTCTCTCTCTCTCTCTCTCTCTCTCTCTCTCTCGGCCCAGTGCACAAAAATTTGTGCACTCGGGGGAAAGGGGGGCGTCCCTCAGCCTGGCCTGTGCCCTCTCACAGTCTGGGACCCCTCGGGAGATAACGACCTGCTGGCTTAGGCCTGCTCCCGGGTGGCAGAGGGCAGGCCCAATCCCTAGGTGCAGCCCCTGGTCGGGCTCAGAGCAGGGCCGATTGGGGAGTTGGGGCGCCTTCCCCTGTCATGCACAGAGCAGGGCGGATTGGGAGATTGCGATGCCACCCTCAGTCACGCTCATGGTAGGGCCGATTGGGGGGTTGGGGCACCGCCCCCTGTCACACTCAAGGCAGGGTTGATGGGGAGGTTGGGGCGCCACCCCCTGTCACACAGCAGGGCCCATCAGGGGGGTTGAGGCTCCGTACCCTGTCATGCACAGAGCAGGGCCCATCGGGGTTGGGGAGCTCCCCCCTGTCACGCACAGAGGAGGGTCAATCAGGGGGTTGAGGAGCTCCCCCCTGTCACTCACAGAGTAGGGCCGATAGGGGAGTTGGGGCACCACCCCCTGTCACACACAGAGCAGGGCGGATCAGGGGGTTGGGGCGCCACCCTCTATCACCCACAGAGCAGGGCCAATCGGGGTTGGGGCGCCGCCACTGTCACACTCAGGGCAGGGCCGATGAGGAGGTTATGGCTCTACCCCATCACACACAGAGCAGGGCCTGTGGGGGGGAGGGGGGGTGTTGGGGCACCGCCCTCTATCACCCACAGAGCAGGGCCAATCGGGGGGTTGGAGCACCGCCACTCTCACACTCAGGGCAGGGCCGATGGGGAGGTTATGGCTCTACCCCGTCACACACAGAGCAGGGCCCGTGGCGGGCGGGGGGAGGGGGTTGGGGTGCCGCACCCTGTCACACACAGAGCAGGGCCGATCAGGGGGTTTGGGTGCTGCCCCCTGTCACACTGATCCCAGTGCCGGGAGGCCTCGCGGCTCCGCTGATCCCGGTGCTGGGAGGCATATTACCCTTTTACTATATAGAATAGAGGCCTGGTGCATGGGTGGGGCTGGCTGGTTTGCCCTGAAGGGTGTCCTGGATCAGGGTGGGGGTCCCCACTGGGGTGCCTGGCCAGCCTGGGTGAAGGGATGATGGCTGTTTGTAGCTGGTCACACACCCTTCAGGGTGGGGGTCCCCACTGGGGTGCCTGGCCAGGGTGAGGGGCTGAGGGCTGTTTTCAGGCTGGCGGGTGACGGAAGCTCCCAACCGCTCCTTTTTTCCTTTTTTTTTTTTTTTATTCTGGGCCAGCTTTAGCTTGAGGCTTGGCTCCAGCTCCTAGGCCTCCGCTGCTGCAAGTAGGTTTCTGGCCTTTGCTTACAATGTTGCGATTCTGCTGGCTGAAGTCTGGCGGTATTTGTTACAATGTTTCTTAAACGGCTGGCTCAGAGGCCTGCAGCTGCAGGCTGGGAAGGTTGGTTTCCTCCGTCACTGAAGCAAGCAAGCCTCATGTTAGTTTCAAGCTGCCTGGCTGCCCGTCGCCGTCTTGGCTGACAGTTAATTTACATATCTCGCTGATTAGCCAATGAAAAGTGTAGCGGTCGTACGCCAATTACCATGTTTCTCTTTTATTAGTGTAGATATTTTTTTTTAATGAAGGTAAGTTCTTGTTGGAGCATCATCCTGTACACCAAACAGTCTGGGTTTGATTCCTGGTCAAGGTACATACCCACATTGCAGGTTCAATCCCCAGTCCGAGTGGGTGTGGGAGGCAACCAATTGATGTTTCTCTCTCTCTCTCTCTCTCTCTCTCTCTCAAAATATAAATTAAAATTTTAATTAATTAAAAAAATATATCCTCAGGTGAGGATTTAAAAAATTTTTTAAAATAAAATAATGCAAAATAAAAAATCAAGGCCTGGAGTGGGGTGAGGGTAGGGTGGAAGGGTCAAAAAGGGAGAAAATGAGAGACATCTGTAATACTTTCAACAATAAAATAAAAATTTAAAAAATAATAAAATTAAAAATTAGGGGAAAGGGATTACATGTAGGTACAGTGGGGCCTTGACTTACGAGTTTAATTCGTTCCGTGATGGAGCTCATAACTCAAATTACTCGTATGTCAAATCAATTTTCACCATTACAATGAATTGAATGCTGGGCTGATGTTGCGTTCACTGTGACGTTCGCTGCGCCAACTAGCCGTGGGGTATCTGAAGCTGGCTCGTAACACGAATTTTAGCTCGCAACTCAAAGCAAAAAATCGGCCGAGAGATGGCTCGTATCTCGAAAAACTTGTTAGTCGGGACACTCATAAGTCAAGGCCCCACTGTATATATTTATGATATAAAATTTGCATAAAAGGTTTTGTTTTAAGTTTAAACAGTACGGTTCCCTCCACCCTTAACTCCCTGCTCCCTCGTTTTCCTCCCAGGAACAAACATTTTACTCCAAGTATTGCTGAGACTTCCCAGGGCCCCTTGCTGTCTAATCCTGACTATTCACTCGGCTCCTCTAGTTTGTGTGTCATGTTCTCTGGGAGGTAGAGAGGGAGGACATTTGAGTCCTGGAACCCATTGCCTGAGTTTGAATCCTTTGCTCTGCCACTCACTAGCAATGACCTTGGGTAAATTAACTCTCTGTGCTGACTCAGTTTCTTCATATGTAAGATTCATTGAGTAGTCCCTTTCTCATTCAGTTGTACTGAGAATTAGTGAAATATTGCTTGTCACATAGGAAGCTCTATATAATGTTAGCTATTTTTATTACATTATCAGTCACTCAGCTGTCTGCTGCTCAAGCTATTGCCAATGCCCAGATAGCTAACCCCACAGTCTAATCACTCACTTGCTTATCCCTTGGACTCTCTGGCTAGGAAGGAAACTTCAGTCTCTGTTTAGGTCTGCTTTTTTAGAGGAGGTTCTCCCAGCCCCCCAGTGGTGCCCTCTATACCATAGCTGCCTTCTCCCTAAAGCACCAGGGTTCTCTGAACAGTGGGGTGGAGAAGGTGGTCAAGCACAGCCTCCCACCTTTCTGGAGCCACAGCATTCTTGAATGCCCTGGTGCTCACACTAGACTTCTCTGCCAGAATTCTTTTGCATGTTCTTCCTTATGCATGATTTTTCCCTGAGACTAGTGCACCCATCCGGCATTCTACTTCCGTCAGGACTCTCCATATTTATTGTCTGAATCCAGTTAAGATCAGGGTTTAGGTTCTTTCCCATGAGACTCCCAGGCCTCATGTAAATCAGGGGATGTGGCTTGACATCTATTTTAAGGGCTCCTGACCTTACTGTGACTGATAAGTTTCCCAAACATTGTATGGTAGTTAGGGCACCAGTGGACCCCTACGCACACCGAGGACCCCTACGGAGCAGACACCTCTAGCCCAGCCAGGACACACTGTTACGTTATTAATATTTATAGCTAACATTTGAAGAGCATTTCAGTTACACAGTGCTTTTCACCTAACTTCTCTTAGCTCTGAGGCAAGGGTCAATATCCCATTCCCATTTGTCCGGTGAAGAAAACTGAGGACTAAAAACATTGTGGTTGCATAGATAAAAGAGGACAGGCCTGCCTTCTCCTGTGTCACTCATACCAGGCTACCTTCTTACCAGACGAAGAAAAGCCATAAATGTTTATGGTTTCAGTAGAGTTGATACCGATTGTCATATTAGGAGGATTTAGTGTTAGTGTTTGGGGTGAAATTAATAGAAAATTGTTGACCAGTATGCTGTACAGCTGAAACTATTACAAAATCACACACACGCATACACGCACACACGCACGCACGCACGCACGAATGAGAGAGAAGAAGGGATAGAGAGAAATATCAATTTGTTGCTGCACTTATTTATGATTCATTAGTTGATTCTTGTATGCCCTGACTGGGGAATCCAACTGGCAACCTTGGTGTATCAGGACGACACTAACCAACTGAGCTACTCAGCCAGGGCGATATAAAATAATATGTAGTATAAACTGTAATTAAAAATAAAAGAAAATTGTTGCCCTAGCTGGGTGGCTCAGTTGGTTGGAGCATTATCCAATACACCAAAAGGTTGCTGGTTTAGTTCCAGGTCAGAGCACATACCTAGGTTATGGGTTCCATCCCTGGTTTGGGTGTGTTTGGGAGGCAAGTGATCGATGTTTCTTTCTCACATTGATATTTGTCTCTCCCTCCTTTCCTCCCTTTCTAAAATCAATATCCTCAATAAGGATTAAAATAAATAAAATTATTGAATAATTTTACTTAAATGTAGGTCTCCTTGTACTCAGGCTTATGTGAACTGTAGCCAATTTTGTAATTAAAATCTTTATATTCTCCTTTTTCTTAGAGCCACAATGGACACAGCTAGCCATAGCCTTGTCCTTCTGCAGCAGCTGAACATGCAACGAGAATTTGGTTTTCTGTGTGATTGCACAGTTGCTATTGGAGATGTTTACTTCAAAGCCCACAGAGCAGTGCTTGCTGCTTTTTCTAACTATTTCAAGATGATATTTATTCACCAAACAAGGTAAGGATGTGCTTTTGCAAATTTGAAGAGTTTTAATACTGTGGTATGTCTAAACCTTATTATAACATCATTTGGGGGAGTCTTGTTATGGGGTCACATAAGAAAAAAATTTTGTTATATATTTTTTATATATCAGTAATTAAATGCAGTGTGAAGGATTCATATTGGAAGATAAGAATAAAAACAATAATAGCTCAAATTTATTGAAGGGTTATTTTATACAAGCACTAAGTATTTACCTGATGTAAATTATACTATTGTCCATACTATTTTAGAGAAAGGAAATCAAGGCTCAGTTGTTAAGTAACTTGCCCATCCAGGATTATACAGCTACTAAGGCTAATAAGTTAGACTCAAACGTAGATCTGTGCTGTTAAAGGTCTGTGCTCTTAATCACTAAGTTGTTGATTTATATTCCATAACACTTTCATATCAAGGTTTCGATGTCATAATTCTACTCACCTTATATTCCATATTACAGTTCAAAGGTCATTTGTTTCAAATATTTTTTCTAAAAGCTTTTTTGAATTTAGCTTACCCCAATAGAATAGGTATGTAGGCAGAGGGCTGGGAAGTGGTATTCACATTCTGAGGTCTTGGTAAAGAATAGCTTTATTCTATCCTACGTTGAAAGTGATAGAACAGTCTATGATTTTTTAAAAAGTCCTTACACGAAATACTTAGGATTCCAGCCTCAATTATACATTTTTAATTTTATTTATTTGTTTTTTGAAAGTTAATTTTCTCATTTTTTTAAATCCTCACCTGAGGATGTGTGTTGTTTTTTAAATTGATTTTTAGAGAGAGAGATAGAAAGAGAGAGAGAAGCATCAATGTAAGAGAGAAACATCAATCAGTTGCTTCCCGTTCGTGCCCCGATCTGGAATCAAACCCACAACCTATTGGTGTATGGGATGATGCTCCAAGCAACTGAGCTACCCGGCCAGAGTTCAATTATACATTTATTTAAAGTGTTCATTCATTCAACTATTGATTGAGCACTTACATGTTAGGCACTGTACCAGACCCCAGCAACAATATCAGTTATACTCCCTGCCCTTGAGAAATTTATAGTCTAACTAGAGGCCCGGTACATGAAATTCATGCAAGGGGGTGGGGGGGAGGGGGAAGGAGTCCCTCAGCCTGGCCTGCACCCTCTCTAATCCGGGACCCCTCAGGGGAGGTCCGCTGGCTCCTAACTGCTCCCCTGCCAGCCTGATTGCCCCTAACCACCTCTGCGTCAGCCCACACCACCATGGCTTTATCCAGAAGGATGACTAGAAGATGTCCCGTTGACCTGGTCTAATTAGCATATTACCCTTTTATTAGTATAGATAGAAGAGTAATGAATGTAAAGAAAATAATTGCTGTGTAATTGCTCTCTGTACCTCAGTTTCCTTCTCTGTAAAAACACTAGAATAACGTACCTACCCATGGTGTTGATAAAATAAATGGACTAATAAAATTAAAATGGTTAGAAAAGGAGCTTTGCACTGTTAGTGTTATTAATAATTATGTAATAAGTCTATAATAGAAGTGTTGCACAAGGTAAAGTGGAGTGTCAGCAGCCCTATTTTGAGAAGATTGGAACAGGTTTTACTGGTACAGAGGCCCTAGATTTTAAAGGATCAGGAGTTGTTTTACAGATATTGTAGAAGAATGCAAGAATGTTTATTGAAGGTAGAGGAAAACATGCATGAAAAATGCAGATATGAACCAGTCTAGATCAGAATGATTGGAACGTATGGCACAAAGTGGCGAGGAGGTTAGAGTTGGGGACAAGTAATGGGTAGCCTTTTCTGCCATGCCAAAGAGTTTCCTCTCTGTGTCAATGCAGAAACTAGATTAGAAACACTACCTTCATATCAGTCTAATTTGAGAGCTATGGGTTGGCTCACCTCTTTTTTTTTTTTTTTTTTTTTTTTTTTTTTAAATATATTTTATTGATTTTTTACAGAGAGGAAGGGAGAGAGATAGAGAGTTAGAAACATCGATGAGAGAGAAACATTGATCAGCTGCCTCCTGCACACCTCCCACTGGGGACGTGCCCGCAACCAAGGTACATGCCCTTGACCGGAATCGAACCTGGGACCCTTCAGTCCACAGGCCGACGCTCCATCCACTGAGCCAAACCGGTTTCGGCATCTCTTGTACCTGTTGTGTACCAGGTACCTTGCTAAAGTAAATCCAGGAGATACAAAGGTGGCAGCCTGCTGTGTGTTATCTCTTGAGCAGTGAGAATCTTCAGCTAACAGAGCTCTGTGCTGATATAGAAAACACCTGCCACAGACTGTGAAGTGAGTCAAAGCTAAGAGTGAAGCCCAGAGGGAATCCCAACATCTCAGGACTAAAGAAATGGATTGTCAGCATACTGACACCAGTGCTTTCTGATGCACTCACACAGACTTTTGCTTCAGGGGAGTCCATGGACTGATTCCATTGTTCCTTGACATCCAACACTTCCGTCAGGTTGTCTTTATCCTAATTTTTCAGGGTGTTTCCTGATTCCTTGTTACACGGTTATTTCCATCTGTTATCTGAATTCTAGATTCATATGTAAAAAATTGGCTTGGGACTTATTTTAAAGCTTTTCAAAGTTATCCCTGTATTCACTTGTGATTTAAAGAGTAGATATATTAATATAGTTTGGAAGACAAAATAAGGTTAGCATAACTTAAATTCTAAATATTACCAATTTCAATGTACTCTTTAAATTTTTAAAAATATTTTCATTGTGATAAAATATATATAACATAAAATTTGTCATTTAACCAGTTTTAATTGTACAATTCAGTGGCATTAATTACATTCCCAATGTTGTGCAACCATCACCACTGTTTATTTCTAAGGCCTTTCGTCACCCCAGAAACTATATCTTTTATTTATTTATTTTTTTATTTCTTAAAGTATTACAAAGAGTATTACACATGTCTCCTTTTTTCCCCCCTTGACATTCCCCCTGCCTCCCCCACCCCCCAGTGTCTTGTGTCCATTGGTTATTCTCATATGCATGCATACAAGTCCTTCAGTTGATCTCCTACCCCCCACCAACCCTCCCCAGGGTTCCCACTGTAGTTTGACAGTCTGCTCAATGCTGCTCTGCCTCTGTATCCATTTTTGTTCATCAGTCTATAATGGTCCTTATTATCCATAAATGAGTGAGTTCATGTGGTATTTTTCTCAGCTTCCCAGGGGCCGTCTCAGTCTCACAGGGGCCATCTCAGCCTCACAGGGGCCATCCCAGCCTCACAGGGGCCGTCCCAGCCTCACAGGGGCCGTTTCAGCCTCACAGGGCCCATCTCAACCTCACAGGGGCCGTTTCAACCTCACCGAGGCCGTTTCAACCTCACCGGGGCCGTCTCAGCCTCACCAGGGCCATCCCAGCCTCACGGGGGCCGCCTCGGCCCTACGGGGGCCATCTCAGCCTCACAGGGGCCGTCTCAGCAACACGAAGTTTGGCATTCTGTCCTTTTTTGGGTGGCTCCTTGCTAGACAAAATCTCCAGGCGTTCCTGGTGGCTGAATATCTGGTATGCTTGCTTGGATTTCGTTTTCTACCAAGTGCACAGACTGCCCGTCTGCCGTCTCCCAGCGTCCCATGTGAGACTGGATCTGGTGGACCTGCCTGTGCGTTTGCTGGTACAGCGGTTCCACGTTGCCGGCCCAGTCGGATCCGGCTCCGGCTTCCTCCGAACCTGATTCTGCTTCTTGAGTGTGTCCCTTATGTGTGCGAGGAGTTGAAATCTGCATTCTGCTGGGCTGGGCTGCAAAAGCACCGGTGGTTCCCTTTGTGCCACTGGCACAGCTTGGGTGGGGATGTAAATTGAGTAGGGCAGGGTCCCCGGGAATCACCAGGGCAGAGCAAGGGGCAATGGTGTCTCTGTGACTCCTTGCCTCTCCATGACTCCGTGTCTCGTGTCCCCGAGTGCCCGCGAGCAGCTCCGCAAGACAGCCACTCTCACTCTCCGGCCCCTTGCAAGGCTGTCCTGCCTCTCCCGTAGGTGTCTGGGACCTCAGGATCCCACCCTAAACAAGCTCAGTGGATTTGAGAGTCTGCATCCCCTTCCAATTGAAAAAAACCTCGCATCCAGTTGCAGCCCACCTGACTCGCGACTCCACACCTCTGTTCTTGGTGAATCACCAGGGCGGGGCAAAGGGCAATGGCATCTCCGCGACTCCTCGCCTCTCCGCAACTCCATGTCCCCGCGTCCCGAGCCGAGCGCCAGCGGGCAGCTCCGCGAGCAAGCCACCCTCACTCTCCGGCCCATTGCAAGGCTGTCCCGTCTCTCCCCGTAGGGGTCTAGGACCTCAGAATCCCGCCCCAAACATGCTTAGTGGACTCAAGAGTCTGCAGCCCCTTCTGATCGAAAAAAACCGTGCATCCAGTTGCAGCCCACCTGGTGTGCGACTCCATACCTCTGTTCTTGGAGCCTCTGCACAACCTACTCAGTTTCAATGCTCTTCTTTCTTTCCTTCTAGTTGTAGAGCTTCCACTGGGCCAGCTTTCCCATGGTTCTGAATGATAGCTGTTTGTCTTATAGTTGGTAGTCTCGATGTTGTTGTGGGAGGCAGCACACACAGGTC
Organism: Myotis myotis; assembly: GCF_014108235.1. Classification (NCBI taxonomy): domain Eukaryota; kingdom Metazoa; phylum Chordata; class Mammalia; order Chiroptera; family Vespertilionidae; genus Myotis; species Myotis myotis. The sequence continues at coordinate 195,764,825 of NW_023416313.1, read as the reverse complement.
TGTACCTTACGCCACCATCTTGGTTCTCGAGAAATAATCTTACTTGAAAAAAATAAAAGAGGATATGAAAATGTCCAATCAAAAGATGATAAGCATCTGAAGAGACATGGTTTGTGATTCTAGAAATGAAAAACGCTAATTAATTAAGCCCATACTTCCCACTTCAGAAACTATATCTTTTAAGTAACCATTTCTCACCACCACTCCCACAGCCTCCTGGTAACCTCTAAACTACTTTCTGTCTCTATGAATTTGCCTATTCTAGATATTTCTTATAAGTGGCATCATACAAAACTTGTCCTCTGGTATCTGGATAATTTCACTTACCATATTTTCAAGGTTCATCCATGTTGTAGCATGTATTAGAACTTCATTCCATTTCATGACTGAGTAATATTCTATTGTATCTGTGTGCCACATTGTGTTAATCCATTCATCTGTTGATGGACCAACTCTTGGGTTGTTTCTACCTTTTGGGTAATGTGAATAATGCTGTACTGAACATGGGTATTTATTTGAGTCCCTATTTTTGGTTATATACTCAATAGATTTTTTAAGTTCTTCAAGAGCAGGATACCTGTTTTCTTTGTAATTTTTCTACTCCCTGGCAGCTAGTATCACTTAGGAATCACTACATAAACATTGAACTAATCAGGATATCTGTCTCTTTCATAACTTTCGGTAGTAGATTAGAGACATGAAGACTGGTTGCTCGGCCATAAAACTGGTATCCAATGAAAGTTTAAACTTTTGTTGCTGTGTTTCATCAAGGCAAATTGCTAAGTTTGAACTTCTTAGGAAAAAATTGCTTTAGCCTAAGACTATATACTGTTAACTAAAAGAGTAACTAGGTTGTTTCATTTTGTGTGGGTCTGTTTTTTATTTTTAACAGTGAATGCATAAAAATACAACCAACTGACATCCAGCCTGACATATTCAGCTATTTGTTGCACATTATGTACACGGGGAAAGGACCAAAACAGATTGTGGATCATAGTCGTTTGGAGGAAGGGATTCGCTTTCTTCATGCCGACTACCTTTCTCACATTGCAACTGAAATGAATCAAGTGTTCTCACCAGAGACTGTGCAGTCCTCAAATTTATATGGCATTCAAATCTCAACCACCCAAAAAACAGCTGTCAAAGAAGGGCTGGAGGTCAAAGAAACGCCTTCCAATAACAATGGAAACAGAGCTGCTGTCCAGGGTGACCACCCCCAGTTGCAGCTTTCTCTTGCTATTGGGCTGGATGATGGCACTGACCAGCAGAAGGTCCATCCTGCAGCCCAGGCCTTGGAGGAACACCAGAAGCCTCCAGTGTCCATCAAGCAGGAGAGATGTGACTCAGAATCTGTGATCTCCCAGAGCCACTCCTCATCCTCATCCGAGATGACAGGCCCCACGTTCACCGAAAGTAGCATCAAAATTCACTTATGCCATTACTGTGGAGAACGTTTTGATTCTCGTGGTAACCTAAGACAACATCTCCATACCCATGTGTCTGGATCTCTCCCATTTGGCGTCCCTGCTTCCATTCTGGAAAGTAATGACCTTGGTGAAGTGCACCCACTTAATGAAAATAGCGAAGCTCTTGAATGCCGCAGGCTCAGCTCCTTCATTGTCAAGGAAAATGAGCAACAGCCTGACCACTCAAACCGGGGTACCACAGAGCCTTTGCAGATCAGTCAAGTGTCTTTGATCTCCAAAGACACAGAGCCAGTAGAATTAAACTGTAATTTTTCTTTTTCAAGGAAAAGAAAAATCAGTTGTACCATCTGTGGTCATAAATTTCTCCGAAAGAGCCAATTGCTGGAACACATGTATACACACAAAGGTAAATCTTACAGATATAACCGATGCCAAAGGTTTGGTAACGCATTAACCCAGAGATTTCAGCCATATTGTGAAAGCTGGTCTGATGTCCCCCTGAAAAGTTCTCGCTTGTCGCAAGAACAATTAGACTCATCTTGTGCCTTAGAGTCAGAGCTCACACAAGAAAATGTGGACACTATCCTAGTTGAGTAGCAGTTTCTTCAGAATTTTTATATCAGTTCTGACAATTCACATGCATTTTTTTATTCATAAATTATTTTCCTCCTCAAGTTCTGTTAACTTTTCTTCTTTACTATTTATTGATAGTTTTAACATTGTAATATATTAATTCATGGTTTTTAAAATAACCTTCAATGAGGGCTGTGAATGTCTTATAAATTAATTCACAATTTGGAAATCAAAAATCAATGTAGTAATATGGGACTTTAGAAATAAAGAGTTATTTATAGAATTTCTAAGTTTTTCCAGGTTGTAGAATCAGTAAAATCAAATTAATATGAAGTAAATGAAATATTTTTTACAGAATACTCTACACTGGCACTTTTGGCTAATGTTTCACATGAATAAACCCCTAAAGAATTATTTTTAAATATTTTCTGCCATATAGAAAATTAATAGTTATTTTAATGCATAACAGTTATAATGTATAAAATGTGTTTTAAGCATAGCTATACCAAATCATGAGTAGTTTTTAAATTATGTTTTACTTACTAGCTCTGCAACATTTTACATGGCTTTTATTTACCTTTTAACATTGTGAGCATACCTCATTCTTAATAGAAAATATTTTAGTTAAAAAGAGAGAAAAGGAGCAGGGTCAGACATAAAAAATCCTAAAGAGTAACAGGTACATACACAGAGATGACCATATGAGACAGAGATTCAGATAGATCTGCATTGACTAACACCCCAGTGTTATTACCTTAATCCAATGTTTTCTTATTTTTTTAAAATATATTTTTTATTGCCGAAACCGGTTTGGCTCAGTGGATAGAGCGTCGGCCTGCGGACTGAAGGGTCCCGGGTTCGATTCCGGTCAAGGGCATGTACCTGGGTTGTGGGCACTTCCCCAGTGGGGGATGTGCAGGAGGCAGCTGATCGATGTTTCTCTCTCATCGATGTTTCTAACTCTCTATCTCTCTCTCTTCCTCTCTGTAAAAAATCAATAAAATATATTTTAAAATATATATATATATATATATATATTTTTATTGATTTCAGAAAAGAAGGGAAAGCAAGAGGTAGAAACATCAATGATGAGAGAGAATCATTGATCGGCTGCCTCCCACATGCCCTCTACTGGAAATCGAACCCACAACCCGGGTATGCCTGACCAGGTAGCAACCATGACCTTTGAGGACATTTTCTGACAGCATCAGAGTTCAGTCAGGAGGGACCTCAAAGAATAATCCACCTCATTCTAAGGGTGTAAAGGTTTTCTCTGGGTAAATTGAGGTTAGCTGAATTATGAAGTGGTAAATTTTTCTTGAGGGTTGAATGAAGAAAACCATTGGGCATTGTCTAAAGGAGTCAAGTTTCTACCTTAGACAAGTGAGTAAAGCTTCCTGGGGTCAAGACTGATATGTGCTGAGAGCAAAATCTATCTATGGATATAGGATCAATTGTATTGTGAGTAGTTAAAGTAAATGTGTTGCCCTTTGGGGTCAGAACTTTAATCTTTTATTTATTTTTTTATTGATTTCAGAGAGGAATGGAAAGGGAAAGAGAAAGAGAAACATCAATGATGAGAGAGAGTCATTGATCAGCTGCCTCCTGCACACCCCACACTGGGGATTGAGCTGACAACCCAGGCATGTGCCTTGACCAGGAATGAAACCATTACCTCCTGGTTCATAGGTTGACACTCAACCACTGAGCCTCGAAGGCTGGGCCTTTATCAAATGTTAAATTTAAATCACTTAAGTAATTATTCTAACTCATACTGTTCTCAAACATTTCATCTCATAGGATGAACACAAATATTAACATTGATTTTCATGTACAGTGGGGCCTTGACTTATGAGTGTCCCGACTAACGAGTTTTTCGAGATACGAGCCGTCTCTTAGCCGATTTTTTGCTTTGAGTTGCGAGCTAAAATTCGGGTTACGAGCCAGCTTCAGATACCCCACCGCTAGTTGGCACAGCGAACGTCACAGTGAACATCACAACATCAGCCCAGCATCACGTGTCTCACTCGTTCACTTTAAGCGGTTAGCTCTTAGTAGAAGCATCAGTGTTGTGCTCGCATTTGTGCTTGCAGTTATTTTGCAAAACTTCGTTTTTTCAGCCATGGATCTGAAGAAAGTAAGTGCGAAGGACAGTGCTGAGAAGAAGAAGCGGATGATGTGCATTGAATTAAAGAAAGAAATTATCAAAAAACATGACCAAGGTGTGCGTGTGATCGACTTGGCGAAGCAGTACGAGCGTAGCACTTCTACAATCTGCACCATACTGAAGCAGAAGGAGTTGATACAGGCTACAACTCCAGCCAAGGGCGTTAAAATAATTTCTAAACAGCGGACATCTATCCATGAAAATATGGAGAAGCTGCTAATGGTGTGGTTAACGGAGAAGCAGCTCGCAGGAGATACCGTGACGAAGGCTATAATCTGCGAGAAGGCACGAGCTATTTACGCTGATTTGCTGCAGCAGACCCCAGGCACTTCAGTGGATGAGGCATCGGGCGAGCCGTTTAAAGCCAGTCGGGGCTGGTTCGAAAATTTTAAAAAGAGGACCGGCATTCACTCCGCTGTCAGACATGGTGAGGCAGCGAGCACGGATATAAAGGGAGGTGACATCAACGAGCTCATCGAGGAGCACCCCGAGGAACTGACAACGCAGGGGCTAAAGGAGCTACAGACGCAGCAGCACACGGAGGCTTTGCAGGAAATAGATGACACAGAGGAGGAGGAGGAGATTATCTCTGTAAGTGAGATAAAGGAAATGTTGGGAATGTGGGAGAAACTTTCAGATTTTATTCAAAAGAAACACCTAGAAAAAATTGCAACTGGGTGTGCGATGGAGCTATTTAATGACACTTGCCTAACTCATTTCAGAAATATTCTGAAAGGGAGGATGAAACAGATCTCATTGGACAGGTTTTTATCGAAAACTCCTGTAGATGAAAGTGATGAAAGCATGGCGAAAAGGGCAAAAATCAGCAAATAAGATTCAGTTATTCAGTTATTCAGTTCAGCCTTTCTCCTCCAACTCCATCAGCATCTTTAAGTCGTTTGATCTCCAAGGTAAATGCTATACATTAAACTTAATAAAACAAGTTTATTGCACTACATTCTATTGTTCAGTATTGTGTTTTTATTCAATACAGTGGGGCCTTGACTTACGAGTGTAATTTGTTCCGAGACCGAGCTCGTTAACTCAAATTACTCTATCAACTCAATGCAAAAAATCGGCGGAGAGACAGCTGGTATCTCAAAAAACTCGTTAGTTGGGACACTCATAAGTCAAGGCCCCACTGTATTCGTTATTTTTTTTTTAAATATGTTTTATTGATTTTCTACAGAGAGGAAGGGAGAGGGATAGAAAGTTAGAAACATCGATGAGAGAGAAACACCGATCAGCCGCCCTCTGCACGCCCACCACTGGGGATGTGCCCACAACCAAGGTACATGCCCTCAACCAGAATCGAACCCAGGCCCCTTGAGTCCGCAGGCCGACGCTCTATCCACTGAGCCAAACCGGTTCTGGCTGTATTCATTATTTTTAAATACATTTTTCTTTTTTTTTTTTTTTTTTTTTTTTTTTTTTTTTTTTAATATATTTTATTGATTTTTTTACAGAGAGGAAGGGAGAGAGATAGAGAGTCAGAAACATCGATGAGAGAGAAACATCGATCAGTCGCCTCCTGCACATCCCCCACTGGGGATGTGCCCGCAACCCAGGTACATGCCTTTGACCGGAATCGAACCTGGGACCTTTCAGTCTGCAGGCCGACGCTCTATCCACTGAGCCAAACCGGTTTCGGCTAAATACATTTTTCTTATTTAAAAACATTCAACAGCCGAAACCGGTTTGGCTCAGTGGATAGAGCGTCGGCCTGCGGACTGAGGGGGTCCCAGGTTCGATTCCGGTCAAGGGCATGTACCTGGGTTGCCGGCACATCCCCAGTGGGAGATGTGCGGGAGGCGGCTGATCGATGTTTCTAACTCTCTATCTCTCTCCCTTCCTCTCTGTGAAAAATCAATAAAATATATTTAAAAAAAAAACAAAACATTTAACAAAACAATTGCGGTGTTTTTTGGGTGTCCGGAACGGATTAATGGCATTTCAATTCATTGTAATGGTGAAAATTGATTTGACATACGAGTAATTTGAGTTATGAGCTCCGTCACGGAACGAATTAAACTCGTAAGTCAAGGCCCCACTGTATTTTAGGCTATTTAGGATATATTCCTTAGCTATCTTCAAGTAAAATTTTATTTTTTTCTCATTTTTATTTCTCATACATTTTCTGACTTTTCTCTGTTCTTTACTACTTCCTCAGTCATTGGTCCTTGACACAAAAAGTTTGTATCTAAAGGATGTGATTAGGGGTGCATATAAGTTGTGGGGTAGGGCAGTAGTTCAGGGCAGGGTCTGGAGAAATGGTAAGAGTTTATTTGGGGTTGATTGGCCATGATAGACAAATTTAAAGCAGAAACATATATACATTTGTGGGGGTTGAAAAAATAGTGGTTAACTGTATTTTTATTCTTATTCACATAGTTCTTTTATTATTAGGAATTCAAAGCAAATGTTCTTTCCTTAGTCTTCATGCTATTCTCTGATTTAGGAAGTGGAAAAATATTAACTCCATTTTATAGAAAAAAAATCTCCAAAGCTGGGTTCTGGAGAACCAGTGAATAGTAGTGTGGGAACTGACCCACTTAATTTTTCATTTGTTCAACAGGCATATCTTTAAAATAACTGGTATGACTAACATTGTGTCCTGAGTGTATTTTTTAAAGATATGATTTCTCACTTAGAAGATTTACTTTGTATAAAAAAAGTTCTTCCAGCTAAACCCTTTAATGTTGACTAATCACCTGTAAAATGTAGCTAATAATTTTAGCCATACATAATGGTTTGCATCATTATTACCAGACTAAAAACTGGAAATGCTATATGCACCTTAATCAATGTATCAGAAAAATATTAAACAGACATTTTCCTCTTGGATTAGGTTAGAATTTTTCCCTCTTTTCCAGATCCTACACATAGTTATTTCCTGGAGAAAAACAGACTATTTTAATAATTGTCCTTATTAGCATATTATAAGAACTCACTATCTGATAAGTGCAGTCTGACTCATAAGAAAACCAGAATTTCTTGATTTATATTGTATCTTTTGAGATTATTATTTCTTGCTCTGATTTTCTGTTTGTAAAATAGATATAAGCTATCCCTACCTCACAGGGGTGTTGTGAGGATTTGTATTAAAACTGTGTTAAGCTCTTATTATTATTGATAAAAACCAGTCATATAAAGAAAACTATATGTATTCTATTAATATAGCCGAATCTGTTAACTTCAATATTCCAACCCATACATTCTAGAACATCTTAGAAGCAGTCATGTACTATTCAATACTCAATAATTGACAGTATTCCTATTTTTACTTTTTACAAATACTCTAGAAACAACAGTGTTGCCAGAATTCCTATTCTACTATAGCTTAATCATTAGTATTTTTCTTTAGACTTTTCCAAGAAGGATATTAGTTCTTTTTCATTTTGGGGAATAAAACCTTATCAATTTCAGCTTTATTGAAAGTTTTTCCAAACATATTGTTTATACCTAGGGAAAAAAAGAAAATAGTGAAAATATTTTTATTTCTTTGATGTAAGTCATTTAAAAAGTAGATGGGGACAAGAAATGGAGTGGTGATTATAACAGTAATTCATTATGTTCTATTAAAATAGGATTGGAAAGGCTTCATTTAAAACAGAAGAAAACACATATAAATCATGGAAAAAGAATCTGAAAATGTATAATTCCACTAATGTTGATTTGCACAGGCATATATAGTCTTGATGGTGTAACTCAAATCATTGATAAGTACTGATTTTTTGTAGTAATTGAAGGAAGAGTAGGCCAAGTGGCGAGTTTTCATAATATAATCTGTGACTTTGGTATATTTTAAATTAAGTGTAGTTCTGTGGCATTTTATTATAATTAACTTTTACATTCCTAGAGTGAAATCTGTAAATGAGTATTCTCTGCTGTACTTCTGTGTTTGTATGGCTGGACTTTTTGAAAACTGGTGAGATTACACAGTCCCAAACCTGGATGTCTTAGATACAAGGAATCACACACTATGATTGTTGTCTTCAAGACCTTGAAGAATCCACTGTGCTTCAGGATGTATTTGTGCACTTGATTACTTAGTAGATATTGCCCCAGTGCAGTTCACATTAACTGTCATCAACTCTTCTATTTTGTGCCAAATAAAATCATTAGATTAGATCAGATATCAACTTAAATACTTTCACAGAAACTTGGATTTCAAAAACTTATACAAGAAACAAGGCCCACGGAAGAAATCTTCAAATACAAGTAACACATAGCAAGATACAGGAGCCTGAAATCAATAATACATTGTATGCACTGTGAGTTTGCTTCAGAAACATTCTTTTAGAAAGTTTTGTATAGAAGAAAAACACTGGATTTGATGTATTTTATCATGACAAATAAATTAATGTGACTTGATCATAAACATAATCTTTTATTATCTCAGTTTATAGAATGTGTTCTTATTTTATAGTCGTATCTGCCAAATACCTTCCTAGTGTCAAGGTAAGTAGTCTCTGTGCCAGGTAACATTTTGGATGTGTGATGCAAAAATGTACCAGTGAGCAGTTCTTATCAACCACAATCCATTTCTAGAAAGAAAGGTAATACCTACACTTTTCCCAGAAGTTTCTTGCTTTGCTCTTTTCTTTCTTCCCTATTTGCTCCCTACTGCTTCTCCTCCAGTAACAATAATCTGCAACAGTGATTCTCAACCAGGATGTATTAGGGTTCTTCAGAGAAACAACCCAACAGGATGCAAGTGAGTGAATGTGTATGTGTGTGAATACCCCACGGTCCAGTCAAGTTGACACATGAAAGATTGATTGATTGATTATAAGGAATTGGATCGCCCAAAATGGAGGCTGAGGAATCCTAAGATCTACATTTGGCAAGTTGGAAACTCAGGAAAGTTGATGGTGCGGTTCCAGTTCAAAAACCAGAAGCCCCACAAAGGCAGGAAAAAATCAATGTCCCAGCTTATAGTCAAGCAGAAGATCCTTTACTCCAGCAGTTTCCAACCTTTTCATCTCTTGGCACATAAACTAATTACTAACATTCTTTGGCACACTAAAGTATTTTTTGCCAATCTGACAAAAAAAAGTACAATTTTTACTTACATCAGACAACTATTGTGTTGACTGCTGCCTTTTTTCTTTTTATTTATTGATTTTTAGAGAGAGGAAGGGAGAGACAAACATTGATTTATTGTTCCTCTTATTTATCCATTCACTGGTTGCTTCTTGTATGTGCCCTGACCTGGGATCGAACCTGCAACCTTGACGTAATCCAGGTGATGTTCTATCCAACTGAGCTACCGAGTCAGGGCAGCTGCTTTTTTATTTGACAATCTAAGGGAGAAGAGGTCACTGCGCCTGACTAAAATAGTAAGATATTGCATGTTTTAAAAAATTCTTGTAGCACCTGGCTGGCATGGCTCAGTGGTTGAGCATCGACCCATGAATCAGGAGGTCATAGTTTGATTCCCAGTTGGTGCACGTGCCCGAGTTACAGACTCACTCCCCAGTAGGGGGCATGCAGGAGCAGCTGATCAATGATTCTCTCTCATTGATGTTTCCATGTCTTTATCCCTCTCCCTTTCTCTCTGAAATCAATAAAAATATTTTTAAATAAAATAAAAATTCTTCCAGCACACTGGTTGAAAGCTGCTGCCTTACTCTAAGAAAGGTCAGTCTTTTTTTTCTGCTCAGACCTTCGACTTACTGGATTAGGGCCACTCACATTAGAGAGGGCATTCTGCTTTGTCTATTGATTCAAATGTTAATCTCATCTAAATACACTTTCACAGACACACCCAGAATAGTGTTCGTCCAAATATCTGGGCACCCTGTGGCCCAGTCAAGATGACACATGTTAACCATCACAAAGATGGGCCCCCTCCCCATAGGGACATTGGCAATGTGGAGATGTTTTTGCTTGTCAGACTGGGTGGGGGTGGAGGGAAAGTTGCTGCTGGCATCTTGTGGGTAGAGGACTGCTTTACTGATAAAACATCTCACTATGCAGAGGATAGCCTCCCACAAAGAATTGCCCAGCCCAAAATGCTAGTAGTACCGAGGTTGACTAATCCTGGTCTAAAAGCTTAAAATAAGTTTTATGGTGGTTGTCAAGAGAAATTTTGGGATTTCTATCTCAGTGATCCTTAAAGTTCTTAGTATGAGAGGTGTTAGTTCAGAATTAAATTCTATTTGTATTATCCTTTATCCCAGCCTTTAAAAGCCCTAGCTGGTTTTGCTCAGTGGATAGAGCATCAGCCTGCGGACTGAAAGGTTCCAGGTTCAATTCCAATCAAGAGTATGTACCTCCGTTGCAGGCTTACGCCCTGGTCAGGGCACATGCAGGCGTCAACCAATTGATGTGTCTCTCTTGCATCGATGTTTCTCTCTTTCCTTCTCACTTCCAATGGAAGAGAGACACAGTGGAAAAAATATTCGTGATTGAAGATTAAAAATAGAAAGAAAGAAAGATATTTAAAAATGCCCAAGTGGAGTGGCTCAGTTGGTTGAGAATTGTCCCATGAACTGAAAGGTCACCGATTCAATTCCTGGTCAGGGCACATGCCAGGGTTGTGGGCTTGATCCCCACCCAGTATGAAGTGTGCAGGAGGCAGCCAATGGGTGTTTCTCCCTCTCCCTTTCTCTCTCAATTCAATAAAAAAACATTAAAAAATGCTGTTAATAAAATTCAGAGATGTATTAAGGAGCATGACAGTTTTTAATATATTCATGTAATGTTTGAATTAAGCAGTTGTGTCTCTAACAAGGCCTCTGTGAAATTAAAATGTGATTGTAGGTTGTAATTTGGGTAAATTTTTAATCTGACCCAAAGATGGCACCAGTGTACCTTTTAAGAATCTATTTTAGCCAAAACCGGTTTGGCTCAGTGGATAGAGCGTCGGCCTGCGGACTGAAGGGTCCCAGGTTCGATTCCGGTCAAGGGCATGTGCCAGGGTTGCGGGCACATCCCCAGTAGGAGATGTGCAGAAGGCAGCTGATTGATGTTTCTCTCTCATCGATGTTTCTAACTCTCTATCTCTCTCCCTTCCTCTCTGTAAAAAATCAATAAAATATATTTTTAAAAAAAGAATCTATTTTAGCCCTGGCCGGTGTTGTTCAGTTGGTTGGGTGTAGTCCCATGCGCCAAAAGGTTGCTGGTTCGATTCCCCGTTGGGGCACATGCCTGGGTTGCAGGGGCTGGATCCCACGGTGGGGGTTGTGGGGGGGAAGCAGGAGGCAGTCAGCATCAGTGTTTCTCCCCCTTTCCCTTCCTCTCTCTGTGACCCTTCAATGGCTGGCTAACACCCTAACTATTGAACCACACCAGCCAGGGCTAATTCACTATTTTTTTAAATACTTAGCTTCTCCTGGGTCTTGCTTTACCTTATACAGTCATGACTAATGAGGGTTTTCCTAGAATTCCATAATATATTAGGTACCACAATATCTTGACACTCCTTTGATCAAGGTGTAGCAGATTAACTTTAAAAAGATCACATTTATTATGATTGTTATATCAAGCATTTCTGAGGATTCTTGTGAGCCTTTAACAGTAAGAAGACCTTGGAATTTTAGTCCCAATCAGGTTTGCTTTTCTAGTCAGGATCTATGTCATTACTGAATTTCAGGTCCTTGTTAGACTTGTGTGGACCAAGTAGGCCTTTGAAGAATGAGATATTGCCTGGCTGGCATGGCTTAGTGGTTGAAGGTCGACCTATGAACCAGGAGGTCACAGTTAGATTCCAGGTTGGGGGCACATGCCAGTGTGTGGGGCGTGCAGGAGGCAGCTGATCAATGATTCTCTCTCATCCTTGATGTTTCTGTCTCCCTCTCCCTCTCTGAAGTCAATAAAAATATATTGAAAAAGAATGAGATCTCATGAATTTAGCGCTGCCACATTTTTCTATAGTGGAAACAGTATGGTAGTTCAAACCATATAGGTAAGTATTAACATTCTTTTTGGTCACTCACTACATTCTTTTTGTAGTAAATGCCTTGCAGGGAGGAAAATCTAAAGAACCTGTGGTAGTTCTTTAGAAAAATGATATAACATCTGCAAAGGTAGAAGTGTTTAAAATGCAGACCAAAGCTTCCAGTGGAATGAGTCTCAGAAGTCTGTATCGGACCAATTCTCACCAACGTTACCCTTCTTTCACACGTGCGAAGTCTGATGCCATGAGCTCAGTGGCTCCTGTCCTCTCTTTATCTCACTGTGTTAAAGTGGGAAGAAAGGCACGTAAATGGAAGGCTTCTTTTTTACTTGAAACATCTCCTGTCTCACAGTTAACACCACAGGCTTTGCAGATCTCTCAAATCGGTGGCTGTGTTCAGAGCCACTATTATGACCAAGCCGATTATGCATAGGTAACGCTAGGGGGCACCACTACCAAACAAATGCTTCTCCTGGAGTTGATTTGCACAGCTATGCATGGCAGCTCTGCCTTTCCTTATTCTGGTTTAAGTGCTGGGTTTAAGAAGCCCTTATTTTGAATTTCTGCAGCAGGAGCAGTTTTCACTGATGCATCCAGGAAATTATATTAAATTAAAATACACAGGTGTATAAAGAACAATGAAAAAATACTCCCTAGGTGACACAACTGTATGTATTTGTCAAAATTTAGAAGTCTGGCCCTAGCTGGTTTGGCTAAATGGATAAAGCGTCGGCCGGCAAACTGAAAGGTCCCAGGTTCGATTCTGGCCAAAGGCACATGCCTGGATTGTGGGCTCGATCCCCAGTAAGGGGTGTGCAGGAGGCAGCCAATCAATTAACTCTCTCATCAGTGATGTTTCTATCTCTTCCTCTCTAAAATCAATAAAATATATTTTTAAAAAAATTTTAGAACTCTGGCCCTAGCCAGTTTGGCTCAGTGAATAGAACATTGGCCCACGGACTGAAGAGTCTCAGGTTCAATTCTGGCCAAGGGAACGTGCCTCGGTTGCAGGCTCGATCCCCAGTTCTGGTTGGGGCATGTGTGTTTATCTCTCTTTCTGTCTCTCCCCCTCCCTTCCACTCTCTCTAAAAATCCATGGGAAAATATCGCTGGGTGCAGATTAACAACAACAAAAGATAGAACTCTGCACTAGAAAGGATAGATGTTATATGTGTGTAAATTATATCTTAGTGGAAAAAATTAAGATCACCCAAATATGAAAAAGCCTTAGAACTTAATAAACCATAATGATTATCATTCATTACTCAACCTTTCACAGATCAGAAAAAGCACATTAGTCAGACATTGAGAATATAGAGGCAATCCATAAAACTAAGAATAATTCTAAGCAAATTCACTCCAAAATCAACATTTTTGATAAAGCTGTTTGTGGTATCTCTCTCGATATAAAAGGCTAATATGCTAAGTGTCCCTCCGACTGTCCCGCTGGTCGCTATGATGTGAGCTGCCATGGCTCGCACTGGCCATTTACAAAGACAAGGCACCACGGACCTGGCGCCAACAAAGCAACACTCGGCTTCCCCCAAGTGGGACACAGGCCCCGCCACCAACCTGGAGTGACAGCCCACCAAATCACAGCCAACACTGCTGAGACCCCATGGTGCAAAATGCGGCCCACTGCCCAGCCCAGCCCTAAATGGTCGCTGTGGGCACTGGGTAATGACGTCACATAGCAACACCCGGCTTCCCCTCCCTAGGGACTAGCCTCCTTGGAGTTTCTCCAGCCCAGGAACACAACTTGCTTTATAGCCAGGTGCAAACATTTTACACTGTAACCAAATGTCTGCGAAGCGTTTTCCCCTGCCTTATCTCATTTGAGCCTCACAGAAGTCCTTGAGTAGTTCGATAGGAGACTCAGTAGAATCCTGATCTTTTATAGAGAAACTGTTGGCTTTTTTCACCTAAGTTGAGTAGTTACCAATTGTATGGCATTCCGTATGAGTACAGGACAAGTCTAACCATTCTGGTGAGCAGGAAGGAAGTACTCTGGTTTGGGATGATTTGTGTAAAGAGAAGCGATATTCTGACTTTATGCTGCAAATAGCTATTCCACGTGAAACATCCTCACTGTAGTTTTCAAAGGAGGCTATTTGATCGGAGCATGGATGCCAGTAGCTGCATTAGTTGTGGTTGTGATTGATAACAGATATGACCCAGAGACCAAACTGTAGCCATACTGACCAGACCTATGACCTAAAGGTACAGATGTCAAAGTAGGGATTTGGGAATAAAAGGTTTGAGTACAAGTGTACAAATGGCTACATCTGCTCTTGTGCTCCCCTGTGGCCCCCCATTTCCCAGGAGTGCAGAGTGGAAGGCCTGGGGTTAAGCCCACAAGTATAGCTGTGAGCAGTATATGACAGGTTTAATTCCTGCTCCATAATTACACTGTCATCAAGATAAGACCTTAAGTCCTATTTGTGTCTAGCCACCAAATGAGTCATGGGGAGATGTGTCTTGTCTGGCAAATGTGCAGAAAATGCTGGACATTGGTACTGTTGCTGTTACAATAGGCTGGCATTTATGGAGACAATTTTCAGTTTGGGAGTTTTCCAAGCTTTGGGCCACTCACTGCACCCCCTCCTCCCTTCCCCTCGGTTTTCCTTACTTGTTCATGGTGCCCCTGGCCAGCCTTGCTCAGGATTTTCTGTGGATGTGTAGTGCGCTCATGCACAAAGACACATAAGTACTCTCTTTCCTAAGCTCAGGAGCTTAACCCCTGCAGATCTTTTTTGTTTTTTTTAATATATTTTATTGGTTTTTTTACAGAGAGGAAGAGAGAGAGATAGAGTTAGAAACATCGATGAGAGAGAAACATTGATCAACTGCCTCCTGTACATCCCCTACTGGGGATGTGCCCGCAACCAAGGTACATGCCCTTGACTGGAATTGAACCTGGGACCCTTCGGTCTGCAGGCCGACGCTCTATCCAGTGAGCCAAACTGGTTAGGGCAACCCCTGCAGATCTTAAGCCTTCAGGGAGAAAATAAAAAGTTAGATATTCACAAAGGGGCTGGGGACTCCAGACTTCAGCATGAAAGGTAGACCTAAAAAGAAAATTAGAATTGCCTGTGAGGACAAGTTTTGCACAAGGTAGAGTATCTTTTATATTAGAAAAACGAGATTTAAAATTCTACAAAATGTGAAATATTAAATACCTATGTATAGTATTGGTACATTAATGAAATATTTTGCTTTGGTGCAAGATTTAGTTTTAGGACTTTTAAGACACTACCAACTCTATCTCATAGAGTCCAATTATTATTATTGGGCTGTGTTTAAGAAAAAACAGGATTGTCAACAAGAGGGGAATAAAATCAGTGTCTTCATAAACTTCAGAACACTCAGAACTTTTATTTTGTTTTTTGTTAATCCTTACCCAAGGATATTTTTCCCATTGATTTTTAGAGAGAATAGAAGGGAGAGAGAGAGAGAGAGAGAGAGAGAGAGAGAGAGAGAGAGAGAGAGAGAGAGAGAGAGATTGGTTGCCTCCTGCACGAACCCAGGGTTCGAACCTGCAACCCAGGTACGTTCTCTTGAACTGGCATGGAAACCGAGACCCTGCTCTGTGCGGGCCAACACTCTAACCACTGAGAACATGGGCCAGGGCAACACTCAGAACTTTTGAAACACTCTGCTTTAGCAGGCATCATCTGAATAATTTAAGCATTTTCACGTCAAGATTGCTTAGTTATTTAGAAAGCCATAAAGATTATTAATAATTTGTAGTTTAATATAAAGTAGGATCAATGAATATAGCAAGAGGTGATGAAAACAAGTACACTTCTGTCAAATTCATAGGAGACACCAGTCAGAATTGCCCTTTCCATGGAATCAGGTCAATGAAATTGAATTCAAGGTTTAGGTTTTGTGTCTTTGCTGGAGGTGGGCTCTTAGGCATGTCATTGTAAAGTCTGTGCCACACCCAATCAGCAGAGTAGAACTTTTTTTGTAGTGTAAATTCAGTATTTTCATCAGTGTGATCTTCACAGTTTTAGGAAATGAAAGTAATATACCATGCTTGTCTTCAAAGGCTTGAATAAGTAAAATAAACATGAGCCAATATAACATTTATTCTATATTAATAGTCAGTACACATATTAATTCAGGTTGAAACTTTTTTCCTAGAGGATTATTTCTTGAATATCAGCATCTGATCCACAGTAATATAGTACTAATTTTAATGAGAAATACAATATGGAACTTTTTATAACAGCTCACCCACTTAACATTTTACAGACAAAGAACTACTATAAATATGTAACATTATGCAGGCATTTTTCTGCACCTGCTCACACACCAGAAGGAATATACTGTTTAACTAGTTAGAAACGGAATGCTTTCAAGCTGCCCCTGTATTTCTATGACCACCTCCCACACCAGATAAAATTGTTTTTCTCTTTATTCTCCCCTCCATGGCACTTGTAATGCTGCATTCATTACCTGGGCCCTCTGCCTTCACTCCTGTCCCAGGGTCTGATGGTACTGCTCCCTTGGATGAGCTCTTGGAGGGCAGGCAGCCTGTCCCCTTTATCAAAGTGTTTGGCATATGTTATACCCCACACACGTTGCATCAAATTGAATTTAATCAGGACACCCAAATTTGATGTAGTTTCCTTCTGTTACATTTTTATAACTAAATAGAGATCACTACAAAAATTCTTTTAAAAAATGTACCATAAAATCTATGCATTGAAATTTTGAATTCTGTAAAATAAGAAACTTCATGTCATACAATAAAACATAGGCATTTGTAAAGAATTCTAAGCCTTAAATGATGGGCAGGAAAGTCAACTGATGTATTAAGTGTCAGATAAAATTAGAAAGACTTTTACACAGTTGAATAAAGCTGACATTAAAAGGATCTTTTCAAACAATGGGATTCTAAAGTTTAACAATTATTTTAAAAATTCTGCTATTAACCCTGAAAAACGTATTTCTTAACTGCAAAAAATAAGGCAACTTGAAGTTAGAAATTTATGAAGTTAACTCAGAATTGCATGCCCTGTTATGATTCATATCTTTAAAAGCCTTTAGTGGGAAGGCTATTTGCACGTACTGGTGAAAAAACAGCCTCGCAGAAATAAATCAGAGTTTCTAAGACTCCACTAAATAGACCAATTAAGATCATCACGGACTCCGAGCTGTCAAATAGATTGCCTTGGAAGAAAATGATGCAGTTTTCCTGAAGAACTCCGTGTGTGCCACGTGTTCATTATTCTTTGAAGTGGAGGAGGTGGCCGGGAACATGATTTCTGTTGAAAGTTCTTTTGTTTTCTGCTACCTTTATCTAAGTGTTACCAGGTGCTACTTTTATACCCTATAAAGTACTGAAAGAAAGTAGTAAGTGAATAATGCTACATCAAATAGAGGAGAGTTTTCATATTCTCTGGGTTGTAAAGCAAAGTGAATTAACACTTGATTCTTAAAAGGGGGAAGATAATGCTGAAAACTTAACAAGTATCCAGGAAGCCAACCAGCTTTTAAACTTCTGAGTTCAAAGAGAAACTGAATCCCACTAATTAATAAATGTTCACTAAAGACACTTCGACCACAGCAAATTTAAATGAAAATGTGCTATAAATTGCGTTTTAAATGATCATGTTAATATTGTTAAAGGA
This sequence comes from Myotis myotis, assembly GCF_014108235.1. Classification (NCBI taxonomy): domain Eukaryota; kingdom Metazoa; phylum Chordata; class Mammalia; order Chiroptera; family Vespertilionidae; genus Myotis; species Myotis myotis. Next base: position 195,747,113 of record NW_023416313.1, on the reverse strand, counting down.
CTGTGAATGAATAAGAACCTATTTCTATTCATTTAATGTCTTACATATACAATCAAATTGCTTAAAATACCATTATAATACAAAGTTTTGAGAGATTTCTAAGTCATCTGATTCCTAATTATTTCTATAACAACAAAACAATGTGGGTCACCTTAGAATTCACTGTAGTAGGATTTAGCACGTGGAAGATATAATCAGAATGAAACCAATTAATATCTTGATTCTTTTTTCAAACTGGAATCCTACTTATTAATTCACCAGATATTTTCAGTAGCAAAGATTGAGAAGAAACCACTTAGGAATGAATGTAAGTAGAGTACACTCGTCATAAAAACAATCCATTATAATACATTCTAATAAAAATATATATCAAACCACAGTGTGAGGGGGAGAAACAGAGCACTAGATAAAAGGTTACTTCCTTAACAAAAAAAAGTTCATTACACATATTTACCTAGTATCCAGTTTTAAAACTCCCAAATGAATACACCTAAACCGTTCAAAATATTTTCAATAACTAAGTGATGTACTTTTTGCTCAATTATGAGAGATTAAAAACTTACAATGCTAGGTATTGGCTTGAGTCATCTTGCAGTAAATCAAGGCAGGAGTCTTCAAAACACTGTAAAATGTACCAACTTTAGTCGGGTTTTTTAAATTGTTCACTTTTAAATATATATTTGCTGGTAGCTGTCCACATCCATTAGCACCACATATAGTGAACAAAAAAGAAATATTTTTAGGGAGGATGACTTAGCCATCTTTTTAAAAAAATGTTTAAAAGTTAGAAAAATAAAAGAAAATTGGTGTTTTGGTCATGTGTTTTGAAAAATCCACTTTTCGTCTTGTTAAACGAAAGGATTTGGGTGGGTTCCCCCCAACTTTATACAAGCATGAAGATAGGAAAATCTGCATGCTTTTCAGCAAAGAATCTTACTGGTAATAGTTCAGTTCCAAAGTCAGATTAGGTTCTTCTGCCAGAGGTCTCAATGAAAGAGAGAAAGAAAGAAAAGAAAGAGAGAGAGAGAGAGAGAGAGAGAGAGAGAGAGAGAGAGAGAAGAAAGAAGAAGAAGAAGAAGAAGAAGAAGAAGAAGAAGAAGAAGAGGAGGAGGAGGAGGAGGAGGAGGAGAAGAGAAGAGAAAAAGAAAGAAAGAAAGAGAAAGAAAGAGAAAGAAAGAACGAAGAAAGAAAGAAAGAAAGAAAGAAGAAAAGAAAGAAAGAAAAAGAAAGAAAGAAAGAAAGAAAGAAAGAAGAAAGAAAGAAAGACAGAACGAGGAAGAAAGAAAAGCGGAAAGAATAAGAAAGAAAGTACAGAGGGAGGGAGGGAGGGAGGGAGGGAGATTCTACAGGACAAATTAGCACATACTTTCTATATGCAATCCATAAATAATTCATGAAGTCACAGGATCATTTAAAATCATCTACTGTACATTTTTTTTCTAGGAATGTACAAATGCTCTTTAGCAAATACTATACAACTCTAGTGAAAGCTCCTCCTTGCTTATCTACGTCCAGAGTAACACTGTCACTCCGTTTAAACAGTGGGGGACTGTACAGTCTGCAGCCTAACCTGAGAGGTAAGGAAGTGTATTCTAGTATTACGGCCACAAGAAAAGATTGAAATAGAATCCCTTTTTCAAAAAGGATGGCAATCACTGATTAGATCGATGATTTCAATAACTGAATAAAATGCAAATAAGCCCTTCTTATTGTTATAAGTTCTTTTTTTTTTTTTTTTGGTAAGGAATTAGCTGTACTGTAAAAAAAAAATGATGAAAAATGTAATTTCCAATGTCCATGTGAAATGTTTTTTCCTGGTGTCTCTCAAAACACAAGCACGATGAAAGAATACTGACATTTAAAATATCATGTGCTTTAGCAATAATGTTTTACTTTCTACTCAACCTTGTACTTGGCTCATCCTTGGTCAGGAGTAATATTTTTACTGATTAAGACTTCCTAGGACTTCTGCTGCCAGACTGGCTTCGGATCACTCTCCCCGCTCTGAGGAGGGCTGAGGAGTGAGGTCTTGGGAGCAGAAAGCCTGCAACAGGAATCTTGTTCTGTGGTGACTTGTTACCTGGGAAGTTTGCCGTCTCCCGGACGGAAAGTGACATTCCACTCTTTTTCTTTTTGCTCTTGCTGTTGTTTAGTTTCTTTTTTGTTTTGAACCTTTTCATCGGAGGATCCCCTGCAGACATGGATTTATACAAGTCTGTTTGGGACAGAAGGAAGGAGGCGAGGGAGAATGCTCTCTGTGTTGTGTTCCCACAGCTTGGCACTTGGTAATGATTTGCCTGTTGGATACATTTGTGAATGGCTTTTGTGAGGGACTTGAGCAAGACTAGAGACCACTCATGTTTAAAGTTCAACTATGCATATTCTGCACATTCTGCTAAAATTAGGAAAATGCAATTTTTTTAAAGGTAAGACTACTGCTTAGAAGTGTAACAACTATACATAACACATTCACACCAAAAAAAAAGCTCACCTTATTCACTGTTTTAAACAAGATAAATGTGCACTGTAACAAAAAGTTTTTGAAAACTAAATGTAATGTTAACCTGTACACAGAGTTCAACTATCAGAAGGAAACCAGGCTTTGTGACATCAGAGGACCAAAAAGAGATTATGGCATATTGTAAGTGCTCAATCAATGCATCTTCATATGCCATTTCAGCAACTCCTTTTATGTCCCTTTGCTATTGTGATCCACGCTGACTTCCTCCATCCAGAAGTAGCTGCGTTTTAGTGGTAGGCAGAGTTTCATAAACTTAAGTCTTCAACACTTCTGGGCTGAGGTGGTACCTTTAAATTCCACAGGTGAAAATCTCTCATTTGTTAATGAGTAAGAAATGCCACAATTATGGAAAATAATTCATTGTTAAACTTCTTGCCCCTCCCGTGATCTGGAAATGGAGTCACTGTAGAAGACTGTTTATTTTATTATCACCAGAGGCCATTTCATTAACCAGCTGCTCTATAGACAACTGGATAGCATTCTTGACAAGAGAAGAGGCTGTTTCTATTAGGAGTGTTTCATACTGTTCTGAAGTTCTACCCTCAAAACCACACTCAGCAAAACCCCCTCCTTCCTCGTTTTCCATTGAAATTAAGAATCGCTTAGGGACATTTTTAGATTTCTTGACATCAAATTCACTGATTTCAGTGTCTGTAATAATAATAGCAATGGGCTCCATTTTTTTGTTTTCTTCCGGTTTGGGTTTCTCTGCACTGATCTCCGTTTCTTTAAAATCTGATTCCTCGCTCACTTCATTATCTTTTGGCTTAATCTCTTCAGCTACAATCTCCCCACTTTCATGGTCTTTCCCATTTGGTTCACTTTCTAGGACATTGTTTCTGGCTTCTTCCGCAATTTGTTGATCTGGGATTGCAGGAGAGCGGGGAGCATCAGAAACCACTGGCAGCTGATGTTCTGTTTCTGAAGTTTCCAGTGGGCTTGTTTGCTGGGGCTGGATACTTGGGGTTTCCTCAGTTGTTTCAATGTCTTTTTCAAGGATTAGAGTTCCTGTTTGAATAGCAGAATGCCCCTTTTCTAACCCAAGTTCTACTGAAATCACATTCTCTCCAGGAGTTCTGCTGTTGCTCACATTTGGTTCACAGACCTCATCGCCCCCTTTCTGTGAGACCTCTCCACTTACTTCCTGGGTCAACTTGGTCTTTGTTGCCTGGTCATCCGATTTGGCTGGAGTTTTTGTATCCAACCTTTCAGCCTCTCCCTGAACTTTGATGCTGCAGTCTGCATCTTCTATAATTTCGGAATGATTATGTCTTTTCTCCCCCTTTGAGAATTTTATGCAGGGAATCCTAAGTCTGGATTTTGCCTTTTTCTTGGGAAGATTAGCATCCTCGGCACTGACTTCAGTTTGCACTTTGGCCTCAGCGGGCTTTTGCTGCTTGGAAGAACCTGACTTTTTCCTGCGTGTCACAAGACGTTTTATTGAGGCCCAGGCCCCCCCAGGGGGCTGTGGCTGCTCCGAAGCTCCAGCTCCTGACGCACACGTCCTGGCCACGTCCGCAGCTCCGGAGCCGGCTCTGGGCTTCATTGCTTTGGCTGATTTCTTTCTTCTCTTGAAGCAAAGCATTGATGCTTTTCCCTCCTGCCTCTCATCATGAGCTCTAGCTTCTGCTGATCTCGTCTCATCCTTGCTTTCTACTTGAATGTCAGAAACGGGGGTTTCCATTTTTACTATACACCCCTTCTCTCGAAAATGATATTCCCTCTTCCTCAGCAGCCGTTTATCACAAGAAGCTGGGCAAAAGTGTCATGCTAAGCAAAATTTCTTCCAGATGTATTCACTCCTTTCATCTTATTCCATACAGTTGTTTGAGGTGGTTTCTCCAGTATGCAAATGCTTAGTTTCTCTATTACTTGTAATTTCTCTCTTCAATTTCTTCATGAGAGCCCTTTACTTGATAGACTTTGTTTTTGTTAAAGATTAACCTGGTGAGAGAAGATAAAATATTTTATTTCACCATCAGCCTGTTGTTTTCTACAGACAATTTTCATTGAATGCGTATGATTCAACCAGGCATGTTTCCCATATTATAACTGACTGAAAATGGAGAATAAAAATTGGTGTTAACTTAAAAAAAAAAAGATTTTAGAGAGAGAGAAAATACATAGGTTGCCTCATACTCACCCATACTCACCCCAACTGGGGTTCGAACCTGCAACCCAGGTACATACCCTGACTAGGAATCAAATCTGGGACACTTTGGTGCATGGGACAATGCTCCAACCAAATGAACTATATCAGCCAGGTCTGGGGGTTAACTTTTGCTTTGTCAGAAAAATTTCAATGTAAATATATTTTGCTCTAGTTAAAACTTCAATTTGGATTGTTTCTACAAATCTGATGTTATTATTTTTAAAAATATTTTTATTGATTTGAGAGAGAGAGGAAGGGAGAGGGAGAGATCAATGAGAAACATCAATGAGAGAGACATCAACTGGTTGCCTTCTGTGTGCACCCTGACCGGGGTTCAAACCTGCAACCTGGGTATGTGCCCTGACCAAGGAATTAAACTGGTGACCTTTCGATGCATGAGTGGATGCTCAACCAACTGAGCTACACGGGCCAGGGCAAGTTGTGCTATCTTTTTGACTTGTTTATGACTCTGAATTCCAAGTTAAACAGACAAAGAATGATAGTGACAAGCAAGCTAGTGTAATTTTTATTACATGCAATAAAGAATTCTGAAGCTGAACAGGATTTTAGAGATTGTTTAAGATTAATCAAGTCCAGTCTGATGAAGAAATTGAGCATGGTAATGGACAGTTAGCCTGTGGAAAGCCGTATAGTTAGGTAAGGTCATAGCCAGAGTTAGAACTAAAGACCTGGACTCTCCAATGCTCTTTCCATTATACCATAAGGTTTCTGTTCTAAAAATGTAAATTCCATCAAGGAAGTGCTACTTTTCATACATACTCTGGGGAAATGTAACATTACTATGATTTGCCACTCTTAAATTTAGTTGTATAAATTTTTTCTAAGTATTTGCTGTTCAAACATTTTCCATAATGAGCTCATAGTTGAAGGTCAGTAAGAGCAAATGATAGTAATCGCTGACATTTATTGAGCAACTTCTGTGTCTTAGGCAATGCTATGCACTTTTATATACATCTCTAATCCTCCCCACATTACAAAGTGAGTAGGTGGTGGTATCGCCATCTACAGACAAAGAAACAGGCTTAGAGAGGTTATGCAACTTGCCTGAGATTACACAGCTGGTAGGTAACAGAACTCAGATTCAACTGAATATTGTGTCTGAAACCCATGCTCTGAAACTGGTCTTTAAGAGTTTCATCAGAAAAACGAACTGTTTAAAGATGCTAATCTGCACTACATTCACTAGTCAAAAAATTTTAAAATGTTTAATGGTTATTTAACTACTAGTGGCCCGGTGCATGGATTCGTGCACCGGTGGGGTCCCTCAGCCTGGCCTGCGGGGATCAGGCCGAAACTGGCTCTCCAGCATCCCCTGAGGGGTCCCAGGCCAGGCCGAGAGGGCGCAGGCCAGGCCGAGGGACCCCACTGGTGCACAATCAGGGCCGGGGAGGGGCTGCGGGAGGGCTCCAGGGTGTGTCTGGTCCATCTCACCCAGTCCTGATCGCTGGACCCCAGCAGCAAGCTAACCTACTGGTCGGAGCATCTGCCCCCTGGTGATCAGTGCGCATCATAGCTACCGGTCAAACGGTTGCTTAGGCTTTTATAAATATAGATTATGTAGCCCATCAACTTGTAATTGAATCAAGATTAGACTGAGTTCTTGCTATTTTTAAAATTCAGCTTTTGAAATTCCTTAGATTTTATTTTCTTGGTTCTGGAACTAATTTGAAAGCCAAATGTAAACGATAAACTTTACAACTGGCAAACTGGTTAGTTACATTTAAATATAAAGGTATATTTAAAAATTAATCCACAGATTGGTATGATGGTACTGATGAACAGAGGTCGAGGTGATCATCTAACAAAAATCCTATGCATTTCAGTTGATGGATGTCCTAAAATAAGCAAAGGGACGCATCCCTGGGGCTATTTTTATGTAAATCTTTCACTGTTGAAGGTTTCACTGTTAAAGTTCTTGATTCTATGAACCACATAAGGAACTGGAACTCTGAAAATCAGTTTATGATCTAAGTATTCCCTAAGGTTGGGTGTTACATACTACATGCCTCTGACAGAAAGACAGTCCTCTTACAGCAAAAATGGAGCTTAAATATGAACATTTAAAAGTGTCCCTCCTCATTTAATGCTTCCATAAGTACTAGAACTACAGCTGATTATAGCTTTAAGTCTTTTCACCTCTTGTGAGTTCTCAGCTCCTGAAAACTTTTATTAACCAGAGGATGTATAACTAACAGAAATACTGAAATGATATCATGTGTAGGAATTTAGAAGCTCATTTGTATGATTATCACACTGTAGAAATAAAACACATACCCACACAAAAACCTAACTGCAATGGGGAAAATGCAGTCTGCAGACATTAAAACTTTGCAGAATGTTAGATTGCAAGTGACTCTTCCTTAATCTTAAAGTTCCTGTTGTCATTTCCTGATAGAATGCAAGACTAATGCCACAGGGAACACCCCTGCCCCCTTTCCCTTGAAGCAGAGAAGCGCGGAGGAAAGAGCGAGCACTCCCCGGGAAGCAGTGACTCCCAGGGAAGCAGTGACTCCCGGGGAAGCAGTGACTCCCGGGAAAGCAGTGGTTCCCCGGGAAAGCAGTGGTTCCCCGGGAAAGCAGTGACTCCCCGGGAAAGCAGTGACTCCCCGGGAAAGCAGTGACTCCCGGGAAAGCAGTGGTTCCCCGGGAAAGCAGTGACTCCCCGGGAAAGCAGTGACTCCCCAGCGGCAGCTGCGGACCACGAAGCTTTCTCCGGAGGAAGGCGTCTCATGCGGCTGGAGGAGCCTTATGGCAGGAGCTAAGCTCAGGATAAACTCAAAAAGGAAAGTGCCGGGGGCGTGCGACAGATAACCCAGCTTCAAGCTCTCTGCACAACCGTAATGCCGGGAACCCAAACCCATTCCCCTCAAGTAAAGGGCGAAGAAGGAGAAACCTACCGCAGCCCATGCTTCCAGGGCGAGCTGCGAGGAAGAGGGTAGGTTGGGCAGAGCCGATGAGGGTCGCGCGGGCTGGGGCTTCGCATGGACAAGTGACCTTCCCGGTTCTCACACCGGCCATCTCCGGGGGCGCCGATTCCGGGGTTCAGGGGCTTCTCCCGCCCACCACGCCGCGCAGGGTCAGCGGACCGGACACTGGCCCGCACCCTCTTCTCCCGCCACCTCCTCGCCCTCCTTCACTTACCGATGGCGCCGGGGTCCGTGGCCAGGGGTCCCTGCTGCTCAGTGCGGGGGAGAGGGGCGAGCGCTGGCGGGGCCGGGCACCCAGGCAGCCGGGAAGCCACGGTCGCGCCCGGAGCCAGCAGCCCTCCGCAGTGGGACCGCAGCCCGGCGGCGCCCCCTCCTCAGAGCGCAGGGACTGACAGCCCGCGGCACCAATGCGCGCGGAGCGGCGGGCGCGGGGCGGGGCCAGGGCTGGGGGCTGCGGCGGGGATGGGGGAGCGGGGGAGGGGAGGCGGGGCTCCGCGGGGCCACCTGCGATAGGTCCACCCCGCAGGTGGGAGCAGACCTCCAGCTCCGAGCCCCGGCGCGAACCCTGCCAGGCGTCTACATCCCGGCAAGGGCAGGGGGGCCATCGAGAGAGCCGGCGGATGGGGAGGGGGCCCGGGTCGGGAGCCCCACATTTTCTGAGACGCAAAGTAGCAAAATCTGGTTTCAAATGATAGGCATTCTCATTATAAAGCCCACACCATCCCAAACCGAATATTTAAAGACACAGCAGATAGAACATTTTAAAAGCAGGATTTCAAGTGCAGCGTGGGCCCTGGCCGGGCAGCTCAGTTGGTTAGAGCGTCCTCCCAATACGGCAAGGTTGCAGGTTCAATCCCAGATGAGGGCACATGCAAGAACCAATGAATGCAGAAAGAAGTGGAACAATGAAATCGATGTTTCTCTCACTCTTAAATCAATAAAAACCTGTGCAGCGTGTTAGGCTCTCGTTTGTTTGGAGAGAAAATTACATATACGAATCGAAACAATAACAACAAAAAACTTTCCTCGGAGTGGGTTTGGGTGTAATGAAGTCATCGTGGCTCATTGCCAAACGGGCTGTCAGAGGCCAAGCCCAGACCCTCCGGTAGGGATGACGCGCCCTGTGTGCGCACAAGGTGAGAAGGGCACAGGAACCCAGCCCCGCTCGTCTTTTATGCCTTAAATATTTCCAAGAATAAGTTGAGGTAGCTCGCAAGTTACCCAAATTTCCCTTCAGGGCATTCCTGGCTGCCCGTTTAACCTTGTCCCTCTCAACTGAGCGGAGCGGGGGCGGGGCGGGTGGAGAGGCTTTCCTTAGAGTTCCAGTCCCATCAGAGCCAAGGGCGTAGGCAGCATCTACTTCCTGCCAGGCTAGGTTGTGTATTTCCATACATTTTCTGAATCTTAAATATGTATTTTAGAGAGAGAGCGAGGGAGAGGAAGAAATATAGAGGACGCCCCCTCTCCCCGCCCCGGGATCCAGCCTGCAACCCAGGCATGTGCCCTGACCAGCTATAGAACCGGCAACCTTTGGTGCGGGAGTCGCCCAACCGAGCCACACCGGCCATGGCCATTTTCTGAATCCTTAAACAAGCCGCTGGCCATAGTGAAAAGCACCACAAGCATTTATTTGTACACATAACACACTGTTTTCATGAACACCTAGGAAAGGTGTTGCTGGGAGAGCTCAGGGTGACTTGCTCCGGATGTAATATTACCTACAAGGGCATTCGTGGGAGCTCCAGCTGTGAGGTCCTGCAGGATGCTCAATTCCTGCCTCCTCCTCCCGCCCCTCCCAGGTACACCGACCAGATGAAGAACCTGTTATGGTGGAGGGAAGAACTACTGAACAGCGGCTGTACTCACCCCTTTTCTTCAATAGGATCATGATCTACGGGAGAGTAAATCTCAGTTATCCATTTTTGGATGTTTTTCCAGGAATATATTTTACCTTTGTAAGATTCTATAGCTTTCACAGCGGCTCATTAAGGAAAGAACTGTGATAACACAATAGCAAAACTGAATCCAAGTTGTCAAGATCTTTTTAAAAAATATATATTTTATTGATTTTTTTACAGAGAGGAAGGGAGAGGGATAGAAAGTCAGAAACATCGATGAGAGAGAAACATCGATCAGCTGCCTCCTGCACACCTCCTAACTGGGGATGTGCCTGCAACCAAGGTATATGCCCTTGGCTGGAATCAAATCTGGGGCCCTTCAGTCCCCAGGGCGATGCTCTATCCAGTGAGCCAAACCGGCTAGGGCCAAGTTGTCAAGATCTTAAATTCATAGATAGAAGAGACAAGGATTATAAAACAAGAAAACCCATAAGCATCTAGTTTAGTTGTAATTAAGAATTCAATTTATCTGTTCATTCAGCAAACACCAGTCTGAATATGTCCTTTATATCCTCAGAGGGTTGCTAACCCTGCTTACTGCCAGTTTTGAACTTTGGCCCAAAGAAATCCATACCTGCATAACCAATGGAGGTGCTATTACCCACTGAGATCTGGGAATTTGCAACATTTCCGGCAAAAATAAGATGAGCTTATTTATTGAAGACAGGGTAACACAGCTGTATTATTAGGAAATAGTTGAAAATGAAACAAGGGACAGGTTAAAACAATAAAGTCCACCTTAATAACTTGTAGATCTTATTCCACTTGCTTTTCTTTTTTTAAAAATGTATCTTTATAAATTTTTTTTAAAGTATTACAGATGTTCCCATTTCCCCATTGACTCCCCCACTCACCCCCAGGCTCCACTTGTTTTTTTTTTAATCCTCACCTGAGGATGTATTTTTTTCAATTGATTTTGTTTTAAGAGAAAGTGGAGGGGAGGAAGGTGGGGGGTGGAGGGGGAGAGAGAGAGAGAGAGAGAGAGAGAAACATCGATGTGAGAGAGACACATCAATTGGTTGCCTCCCCCATGCAGCCTGTCTAGGGCTATGATTGAGCCTGCAACCGAGGTACAAAATCTTGATCGGAAATTGAACCCAAGACCCTTTGGTCCACGGGCTGATGCTCTAACCACTGAGCTCCATCCAGGGCCCACTTAAAAGAAAAAAAGATTAGTGAAAGGGAACTGAAGGGTGGTTTGAGGTTAGAGGTGAATTGATTTTGTATTTAAAGGGCAGATTTCTTTAAGGCCTATTACAAATAACTCATCCTTGACCTCTACCACACACACACACTCACACACACACACTGACAGATATAATACTATACACACACACACACACACACTGACAGATATACTACTATACATAAAATACTGAACTGTGGTTTTTCTCTATAATATGACAAGAATTCAATGCTGTATTTTAGTTTTTTAAAAAAATGTATCCAGTATCTCATGCATGAAAGAAATGTCATCCCTGAACTCACTTAAGTGACAGGAAGCTGCTACCCTTATCATTGTCTGTTATTCCATTAGTAGCTTTTCATTATATAATGAGAAACAGGCTATAAATATATCTATCCCATCTGATGAGGAATTATCCTACCTACAGCTTATCTTGTTAGCATCACCAGATACAGTACGCCAATAAAACAGAGCTTACGTATTTATCTGATCTCTACCGATCATACCATTTCTCCCATCCTGGTTCCTATCCACCCACAGCCTGGGCCTGAAGCTACCAAAAATGGTTTATAACTCTTTGGTAACACTTCCTACATTTCAGAGATCTGGGAGTAAGCCTCCACCCCGTCTTCTCTGGCACACCATCAAATGAACCTGTGGCTCCAGCTCTCTGCTGGTTGGATCTGTTCCTAGGCACCATTAGGGCTGCACCAGCCAACACAAACGCAACAGTAGTTCTGTTGTCGTCTGCCTCACTTGACAGCACATACATGCTGTCTCTCTTTGGGATTAAGAGTGTATATACATCTTCAGTGCATAGCAACAGTCTCTGAGGTACAGATCAGAGAAGCTGCAATCTGTCAGTAATATTACAAATATGGGGAGGGAAGGCATTACTAGCAGCCCAGAGAAGGGTAGGAATGAGCACAGGGAGGCCAGTGATCTGCAAGGACTCTTAGCCCCAAGGTAAAGGCACTGGACCTTCTCTGGCAACAATTCTCCTGTAGGTTTTGAATTCAGGCCTTCAATTAGCCAGCAGTTTTTTGTTCTGTATGCCTCCTCTTTATCACACCTCTTATCAGATTGAAGAATCAATTCCATAAAACCCATGGCATCAATAATTCCTTGGCAGCCTTCTTCGCCTCTTTATTTCTTCCCTCTGCTTCTTCCACTTTGTATCGTCCCTTCCTTCTGAAGGGATGTGAAATGGGCAGCTTTCCATCTGTCACAGTGGGACGTCCATTTCTGTGCGACCCGGCAGGAAGAGCTCTGAAAGGCAGAATGATGGTAAAGAGCAGGGGCTGTGGAGCCACATGACCTCAGCAAGTTCATCTGGTGGGCAGTAACGGTGCAATTTAAAGTGCTGATGAAGTAAGATCTCTAAGATTTATCACCAAGTGAAAAAAGCAACTTGTAACATTTGAATTTTTACTCAAGGCATATTGCACTTCTACTTGCACTTCTACTTAGGAACTTCTTGCATCGGTGATGGTCCATTCACTCCAAGCAAGACCTAGTAGAAACATCTGCATTATTTATTGTACTAGGGCTTTGTTTATAATCTTTGGCTTATAAAACCTTCTCTCCCACTAATTGTTTATTTTTCCTATCAACATTAAGGACTTTTAAAAAAACATCACCCAAGGATATTTTTCCCATTGCTTTTTATTTATTTTTAAATACATTTTTTTTTTTAATTTCAGAGAGGTAGGGAGAGGGCGATAGAAACATCAATGATGAAAGAGAATCACTGACTGGCTACCTCTTGCACATCCCCAACTGGGGATGGAGCCAGTAACCTGGGCATGTGCCTTCAGGAATCAAACTGGGACCTTCTGGTTCATAGGTCGATGCTCAATCACTGAGCCACACCAGCCGGGCCCCATTGCTTTTTTTTTTAAAAATATTTTTTATATTTTATTGATTTTTTACAGAGAGGGAGAGGGATAGAGTTAGAAACATCAATCAGCTGCCTCCTGCACATCCCCCACTGGGGAATGTGCCCACAACCAAGGTACATGCCCTTGACCAGAATCGAACCCAGGACCCTTCAGTCCGCAGGCTGACGCTCTATCCACTGACCCAAACCGGTTAGGGCCCCATTGCTTTTTAGTGAGGGGAAGAGAGGGAAGAAGGGGGAGAGAAACATAGATGTGAGAGAGACACATAGATTGGTTGGTTCGTGCCAACTGTGCTCAGGGATGGGACCTGCAACCCAGCTATGTGCCCTTGACTGAACATCAAACCCATGACCCTTCAGTACTCAGGTTGATACTCTAACCACTTAGCAACATTGCCCAGGCCTCAACATTAGGATTTAAACCCACATGGCCTTTGGTGATAGGAAGGAGCCTAAAACCTTTAAGATGGTCTTTAAGTCACCACATCTGACAATAGGCTGCTTTCTATGAAACTGCATTCCCAAAGGCTCATTCCCGATGAAGCTTTCAGGACATCTGAAAAAACATCAGAAACAGGGTCTGTATGATGCTTTGGAACAGGACTGATGCCGCCATTGTGTGCACCATTGCCAGGAAGTGCACAACGTAAGGGGAGCAGGGATTCTACACTCATGACCCCTTTGCCATATGTCCCCAAAGTACCACCATTCTTTATTTAAAATATATTTATTGTTTTCAGATAGGAAGGGAGAGGGAGAGAGATAGAAACAACGATGAGAGAGAATCATTGATCGGCTACCTCCTGCACGTCCCACACTGGGGAACAAGCCTGCAACCTGGGCATGTGCCTTGACGGGAATTGAACCATGACCTCCTGGTTCATAGGTTGATACTCAGCCACTGAGCCATGCCTGCTGGGCTGTACCGCCATTCTTTATTTGGGCTATAAAACAGTGAATTACAACACTGATGTGAACCTAGGGAAGTGGTTGGCAAACTCATTAGTCAACAGAGACAAATATCAACAGTACAACGATTGAAATTTCTTTTGAGAGCCAAATTTTTTAAACTTAAACTATATAGGTAGGTACATTGTTATTAACTTAATTAGGGTACTCCTAAGCTGGCTTTTGCTAAAAACGTCCTCAATCTGATTGGGGTACGTTCGCTGAGGTTGACCCCTTCCAACTCTCCCATCCACACTCGTCTTGTATACTTGTTTCGCCCAGGCCGAAAACCGACTTCTGCGCATGGGCCACGAAGTTTCAATCGCACTGTAGGTGTGCGCCCGCACGTGGTATTTTGTGCAAGAGCCACACTCAAGGGGCCAAAGAGCTGCATGTGGCTTGTGAGTCGTGGTTTGCCGACCACTGACCTAAGGGATTAAAAATAATAAAACCAAAAACCCCAGGAAAAATATTGCTTTGCCAACGCGTGAAGATGCAATACCTTCTGGAAGGATCTAACGCAGGAAGACTAGGGGGGGGAAGGGAAGAAAAAATGGGAGAGGAAGAAGAGATAAAAGATAAAAAACAAGAGAAGGAAAACCATTTGAGCAAAAAAAATGTTCTGTGGGTAGTAGAGCTCAGGTACATAGTAAAAGCTCAATAAACATTTGCTGAACCAATAAAGCAGAAAGGGCTAACCGACAGTCAGCACTGCATGACCAGCCTCGAGGACTCTAGAAATAAATCGTGTTAAAGCTGAGACAGAAATGAGAATTCCAAGGGAGTTCAGGACAAAAGCCTGTATAAGCACTGTTTTTCAGGGTAAAGGTGTGGCTCAATGGTTGAGCATTGATTCATGAACCTGGAGGTCACGGTTGGATTCCTGGTCAGGGCGCATGCATGGGTTGCAGGCTTGATCCCCAGTAGAGGGCATGCAGGAGATAGCTGATCAATGATTCTTTCTCATCATTGATGTTTCTCCCTCTCTCTCTCCCTCTCCCTTCCTTTCTGAAACCAATAAAAATATAGTTTAAAAAAGAAACATAGAAAGATATGATAAAAAGGTACATCCTTTGTACCCTGCTCCTCCTGATATATGCCCTCCCAGAAATATGCAAGCACGCACCATTTTCCCCTTTAAACAGAGCAGTATCATAAAGTACATACTGCAAGTTGCTTCTTTAGTCCCAGTGTATGCCGGACAAACAAGCTCAGCCAGGACAGCAGAGATGGCAGCAGTCTGGTAATGCTGCAGTTTATATTTAAACACAAAGATAGTAAAATCATTTTTTTTTATTCTGTGAAATTTCAGTAAAGTAAATAGACGTGTGCATACTTTATGTTCATTTAGACATGATGATAGGAATTAAGACCAAAGAAGGGCTTTGGGGGAAACTCCCACTATTTCTTTCAGAAGATCTTCGAGGCAGGGGCTGACTTCTCTCGGCTTCTCCACACTCCTGCCCATTGGCCTGAATACACACTAAGCCTAACTTGCAAAGTAGCTTCTTGAAGATGGACAATCTAGAAGGAAAAAAAAAACCCAGGAATGAATATTTTCTCTAACTGCGGAAATGTTTCCTCTTCCCTTCCACACTACACCCTCACCCTCTCGCACTACCAAAGCGGTTATCATTTACATCTTTTCCCACAACTCCCGGCGGGCCAGTCCAAAGACCTGGAAACAATGTGTGGCATTGACATTATGGCTGTGTGAACACTGCCAGGCCAGACCAGGCATGAGCCAGGACGACCTTCCAACGTCACACCTGCCTCTCGAGGAATGTGTTCCCCCAGCATCAAGCACAGCCTCTCCGCTGTGGAAGCAGTTGTTTCTGTAAGTAACCATCCTTACGGCTGCTCAGGTGAGGACTATGGTTCGCATGACCCCTCGATACCCCTGTCTTTTCTAGCTCTTCCTGGTCTTTCTCAGGACTCCCTCCTCCTGTTTCACGTTGGACTTGTAACCCGAGGTCACTTGTACTTCATTGCTGTCTAGATCAGGACTCAGTTTCCTGAGAACCATGTCTTCTTTTTTCCTGGTTTATTCCTCATTTTGCTGGAGTACAAGGTGAAATCCCTTCCTCAGAGGAGATATGGGCTGGGGAACCTGTATGTGCCTGAAACATCTGGATGGATTTGGTAGGGCGTCTTTCCCTGTGAACATGGAGGGTATTCCTCTTGCTGCTGCTAAGACAGGTTGGTTCAGTCTAATTCTCATTTTTCATAGGCAAGCCTTTCTCTGGAGAAGGATTGTTAGGATTTCATCATTGACGCTTTTGAAATTAAACGGAATGTGTCCAGGGATGGCTCATTCATTGTGATGAGTACTTGGGCCTTTCACTTAAGACCCAAGAACTGCATGGTTGTTTCCTTCTCTTTTCTACTCCCGAGGACTTCACCCAATTCTTAGCTGCTCTATTCAGAGTACAGACCTCAGCTGCTCCTGGACCATCAACCCGGAACTCAGAGCCTCCTGGGCTCCAGCAGAGGAGGCCTAGCTTCCGTTACAGTCCCTCCTTAGTTCAAGAGGCAGCGGCTTTCCCCGCTCACTGCCAACCTGTGATATCCATGCTCTTCCTCCAAAAATGTGTTACTCTCATTACTGCCCCTCTCCCCTCAGCAATATCTAAAATGACATCACTTTAGTTGGAGTCCTGTAATTCATAGGTATGCCTCATAAAGAAAATGGCAATACTCTCACCAGAAACAACTTACCTGTTTAGAACAGCCCATTCACCTGCTCGGTTACAGGGTCCAAATCAATGTCATAGAAACAGGGCCGGGTAGGGAGTCCAGGCATTGTGCTCATCTAGGAGGTGTGAAATAGCATTCCAAATAAACTTGGTGATTTTTCCCCATGTTTCCCTCAGATCGAAAGCCCCAGGCATAAAGATAGAATATGATTTTATAGTTGTCAACAAAATGGTACTCCTCTTGTTACACACACACACGCGCGCGCCTAAGCGACCATTTGACTGGTAGCTATGATGCGCACTGACCACCAGTGGGGCAGATGCTCAATGCACAGGCATGGAAATGAAAGGACAGAACAGGACTGGTAGCTGTGTCCTTAACCCCTCTTCCAAGAAAAAGCCGCAGAATGTATCAGTTACTCAGCCTGCCCTTATCTCGGCCAATGGGAAAGCGGGGGAAACTAGCCCAAGGCCAAAAGTATGCTAGCCCCCCCCCCCCTGTCTTTGTGTAACCAGACCCTAGCTGCACCCTGCCCCCACCCCCGACCCCAAGCCCTATAAATTCTTTGTTCTCTTGGGACTCGGGGCTCTCTCTTGCATCCAGTAATGGAAGCAGGGTGGGGACCAAGCGAGCTTGTATGAAAGACTCTCTGCTTTTGCATCGGACTGGCTGGCTCCCTGGTGTGGTCTTTTGGGGATCTTGAAATCTGGGCATAACAGAAACATGGAACAGACTGATGAATCTCAGAGGGAAGGGGGAGGGCGGGAAGAGATTAACCAAAGATCTTATATGCATACTAGAGGCCCGGTGCCCGGATTTGGGGGATGTTGGAGAGCTTGTTTCAGCCGGATCCCTGCAGGCCAGGCCGGGGGACCCCACTGGTGCACAAATCTGTGCACCGGGCCTGTAGTTAAAAATAAAGTCACTGCTCCCATATAACCTCAAAGAGAAACCCTCAGATCCTTCAGCAAACCAAATGCCAGGCCTCACTCTCCTCTTCCATACTGACAGTTGCAACAAGAAGCAGCAGGTGCTGAGGAGGCTAAGGAGTCAGTTACTCACCTCCTCTGCCCTCAATTCACAAGACCAAAAGGAGGTATAGGCTTGTCCACTTTCACATTTTGTTTTAATTAAATTTGCATAGATACCCATAGTATTTCTGCTACAGCAACACATCATTAGAAATTAGTATCTTTTAACTTGGGTCAAGACATTTTCTACACAATGTACTTGGTTTTGTAACTACTATTCTTTAAAAAAAAATTGTTTTTTATTGATTTCAAAGAGGAAGGGAGAGGGAGAGAAATAGAAACATCAATGATGAGAGAAAATTATGGACTGCTGTCTACTGCACGCCCCCCACCGGAGATTGAGCCCACAACCCAGGCATATGTCCTGCCTGAGAACTGAACCGTGACCTCCTGATTCATAGGTCGATGCTCAACCTTTGAACCACACCAGCCAGGCTACAACCACTATTCTTACTTGTCCAAATTGGCTTTTTAAGACTGAACCTGTAATGGTTATGGCTTATATTTGCACTTGTGTCTTTTCTAAAGAATTGGCTTTCACAAACATCTACTTAGGTGCAAATTCATAAGGCTTATAAGTGAAAACTCAGTATATTTTGTCTATAATAATGTTCTATATAATGAATACTCACAGGTTCCAAATCAGATCCAGACAGGAAATAGTTTAAGTTGAACTTTTATGACTTAACTGTAAAAATGTCACAGAACAGGATGAGTCACCTTCTGTGACACAAAACATCTACACTTTAGAAAACTTAATTCTGACATGTGAATGCCAATCAGTATTCCCTAGAACAGTGGTCGCCAACTGGTGGTCTGCAGGCCATTGGTGGTCCATGAGGTCTGAAAGGTTGGCAACTGCTGCCCTAGAACCTACTATAGGGATCTGATGTCAGTCTCTACCCTCAAATTCTGTAAGAGATAAGGTACGGAGGCTTGAGCGCGTGCGGAAAGGGGCTGGCACCTGAGGACACTGCTGTCTTTTTTAATCGGGAGGGAGTCACAAGCTCCCGACTGCTCTGAACTCCAGTTCCGGGAAGTCTCTGGGGACCAAGGACTCATACGGGGAGAAACTGGATTGTCTGGCAGCGGGCAGATCTCGGAACTTGAGGGCGGCTTTCCCTCAGAGGTGCTTGCAGCAATTACAAGGACACTGGGGGGGGGGGGGGCGGCGGTTATATGGGAGGTTATATGGGAGCAGTGACTTTATTTTTAACTACAGACTTTATTTTTAACTACCATCCAGACTACAAGACTGTGCACAAAGCCCACAAAGGGGTGCACCAAGAGTGTCCTCCTCAGGTAACTGGGGAGGCTGAGCCACTGGGCTCTATAGGTTACTCTACCAACACAGAAAGCATAAAAAATGCAGAGACAAAGAAACAGGTCACAAATGACAGAAATGGAAGAAAGCAAACGACTGGGTATAGAGTTCAAAAACCACAGTTATAAGGTTTTTCAAGAATTTTCTGGAAACCGCCAATAAATTTAGTGAGACCCTGGAGGATATGAAAAAAGACCAACTAGAAATTAAGCATACACTGACTGAAATAAAGAATAATATACAGAGATCCAACAGCAGACAAGAGTATCCCAAGAATCAAGTCAAAGATTTGAAATACGAAGAAGCAAAAAACACCCAACCGGAAAAGCAAAATGAAAAAAGAATCCAAAAATATGAAGATAGTGTAAGGAGCCTCTGGGACAACTTCAAGCGTACCAACATCAGAATTATAGGGGTGCCAGAAGAAGAGAGAGGGCAAGATATTGAAAACCTATTTGAAGAAATAATGACAGAAAACTTCCCCTACCTGGTGAAAGAAATAGACTTACAAGTCCAAGAAGCGCAGAGAACCCCAAACAAAAGGAATCCAAAGAGGACCACACCAAGACACATCATAATTAAAATGCCAAGAGCAAAAGACAAAGAGAGAATCCTAAAAGCAGCAAGAGAAAAGAAGTCAGTTACCTACAAGGGAGTACCCATAGGACTGTCAGCTGATTTCTCAACAGAAACTATGCAGGTCAGAAGGGAGTGGCAAGAAATATTCAAAGTGATGAATACCAAGAACCTACAACCAAGATTACTTTATCCAGCAAAGCTATCATTCAGAACTGAAGGTCAGATAAAGAGCTTCACAGATAAGAAAAAGCTAAAGGAGTTCATCACCACCAAACCAGTATTATATGAAATGCTGAAAGGTATCCTTTAAGAAGAGGAAGAAGAAGAAAAAGGTAAAGATAAAAATTATAAACAACAAATACACATCTATCAACAAGTGAATCTAAAAATCAAGTGAATAAATAATCTGATGAACAGAGTAAACTGGTGATTATAATAGAACCAGGGGCATGGAAAGGGAGTGGACTGACAATTCTTGGGGGGAAAGGGGTGTGGAGGTGCAGGAGGAGACTGGACAAAAATCGTACACTTATGGATGAGGACAGTGGGAGGGGTAAGGGCAGAGGGTGGGGTGGGAACTGGGTGGAGGAGAGCTATGGGGGGAAAAAAGAGGAACAACTGTAATAATCTGAACAATAAAGATTTAATTAAAAAAAAAAAAAGACAAAGGACTTGTGCCATTGATGCAGACATAGATGAGCATGTTGGCAGAAGATGCTAAAGATGGTCCCCAAAACAGTAATAAAGATTCTCAGTATTTTTACTCTTATCCAAAGAAGATTTTGCTCCCTACACATTGGTCATATTGACAATCAGAAAATTTTAAAAATGAAAAGATTATATGTGCATACATATACGAATGTAGACATAAAATTCTGAAAAGAAACCACCACACCTTGAATTAATACATAAAATACTCAAATCCTCAGTCCTGTTCAGGCAGCAATAGCAATTAGGAGGCGTTAAGAATAGTGCTCATCTAGGTTATGTCACTTAGGTTATGTGCAGAAATGTCCTGGTCCAAGCTGGCTTCTAATGAGAGAGCTTGTTCTAAATGACAGAGTCTTGAGCTGGGCAGGATGTGTTTCTCTCTGCACTACAGGCAAATGCATTGGCCTGACCACTTCCAGTATTGCTTTCCTGGTTAGTCACCCATTGCACACACACATCAGCATGACAATACAGACTGCAGCTACTGCTCTCTCAGCCGGCAGTTGCTAATAGTTCCTCTAGAAAGGACATGTTTCTGCAGTATTCAAGGTGCTGGGCAAATGGGTTATCATTCATACGAAAAAGGAATTTCACAAACCCCAAGGACTGACAAAGATGAACATCAGGACAGAGCCAAGCCCCCTGCTCCCTGTGAGGCTGAGGGAACATAGGGGTGCAGGCACTTGCTGACCCACACTGAGAGCTGAGAGGAGCAGGGTCATATCTTTAATAACAAGCCCACGGGGCCAAAATCAGCAGAGCTCAAAACAGGATTTGGCTTTAATGTTACATACCTTTGTCTCTATAATGGCACCTCCTACCACTTTCTTACTATATGAAAAAAATAATAAAGTTCCAAAAGGAGGGCTATTGATTTCCTTTTCATTGTGTATGAAGTGAGTTTAATATTTCAATCCTATGTGCAGGTAAGTACAATCTGCCGATACATGATCTAAGGGGGAAACCTGGGCACCAGATCAATGCTAACCCTGGGACAAAGTTCAAGCTGCAACTATGCCCTTAAGCATTTTTCCTCCTTTAATATGCTTAAAATCCACAGGAAGGCATTTGATAATTCATCTTGAAGTGTAAATAAATAACCTCACCTTTCACATCTACAGGGTTCATTCACATTTTAAGGGGGAAATTCTTTACTTAAAAACTATGAACTGCCCAAATTTCAGGCATAAGCTCGAGGCCTATCAAGAAGACCCAGCAGGTGCAGAGCCTCTGTCCTGCCTCATAGCTGTTGAGAGCACAGAGTCAACTTGTGAAAGGTGCCCAATGAATGTCAGTTGTGCTTACAAACAAGCTCTATCACAGCCCATCCACTAGGCCCATCCTGGATTCAGCCAAGGTCACACACACTGGGAAACAGAATTGTTATTCAGCACAAGTAGTCATGCGTCATCCTTGAACTGACACCAGAGGGTCCAGGCAAGAGGATTAATCCTTAACAGGCTCGACTCCGACTATCTCCTCAGCAATGAACTCTGCTCATCTGGCATCTGCCTGCTGGCTTCGCACTCAGTTTAAGACGAGCTGCAGCACTCACTCACCGTTCCAACCAGGGGATACAGAAAACCAGCCCCAACGCTGGCACGGATGTCGCGAATGGGCAGGACGAAGCCGGTGGGCACACCTTTTTGCTCTGGGTTATGAGACAAGGACAGGTGTGTTTTGGCCATGCAGATGGGCAGATGCCCAAAGCCCTGGGGAAAGAAGGGAACAGAAGCGGGGCAAATGAAAAGCTGACACTGCGAGAAAGAGCTTTTGGGTGCGATGGTGTGGATGCTTCAATTTATTTGAAACATTTCAACTCCCCTTATACCCATCTCCACCTCACTGCCTTCTAGCTTAGTGTAAAAAAAACCAAAAAACTGCAGGGGTGGCGGGGGCAGAATCTGTTGGGTGAGGGGAGTAAGTACTCAACCATATCCCAAACGTGAGTATTTTATTTTCATCTATATAGCCAATACAACTCAAGGCCAGCTCTCAATACTTTAGTAAGACATTCCACAATTCCTCCTGGCTTTTCCACACACGCATATACCACCTGTGGTGATAAAGAACTTGGGGCTGGATCACCCAATGCACACTCACTATTTCAGAGGAGCAGAGGCTGCTGCCAGAGGAGGGAAAGCAGTGGGTGCTTAGCGGCTGGGGGAACTCGGGGCTTCTTGACTGCAAGGCCTGCTTTATGAACAGCTGAAAGAACAAAACAATCAGACAACTACCTGCTTCGTGTAGACTTCTGCCTTGAGCTGAGCCTCAGGGAGCAATTCAATGTCATCTGCCCCATAGATCTTCTGTGCGATGATCCTGATTTTATCCGCTACGGGGAGCTGATAGACAGAAAAGAGGGGGAGACCATTGCTGGAACACGGGCCCATTCTAGGTCAGAGTCCTTATAAGGGCCAGAAGATGTTTTTATATACATATACAGACACGCAAATAGTTCGAGGTTTATTGGGTTAGAACATTTTCTTTTAATGCCAAGCCCCAGGTTTTGTAAGTGGAAAATGTCCCACAGAGGTAGTTTCTCTCTGTGTGTGTGTATTTAGCATCTCACTAGGTACATCACAAACAATATTGATGACTACCCAAGAATAATTACTTCTTTATAAGTAAAAAATAATGTTCTATGACTGGAAAGCAGTCTCCTGTCAAAGTTGTTTATGAAATAAAACCGATATCCATCCACATAACTCCTGGTTTGCATATGAGAAGTAGATGCTATTCTTAATATAACATATTGATTGGTAATT
This sequence comes from Myotis myotis, assembly GCF_014108235.1. Classification (NCBI taxonomy): domain Eukaryota; kingdom Metazoa; phylum Chordata; class Mammalia; order Chiroptera; family Vespertilionidae; genus Myotis; species Myotis myotis. The sequence goes on along the minus strand of NW_023416313.1, from coordinate 195,724,450 downwards.
GCTGTTACTTAGAAATAGTTTTAAAAAACAATCTGGTGACTTCTATGGTGACTATGAAGTGGGAACAGTGTGAAAGGCTATGCCCTCCGTGGCACCTGAAGCAGAGCGCAGTGGGCAGAGGCCAGGGGTCTAACTGGTGAGGGCCTGGCCCCACTGATTATCCACAACAGGGCGCCTGGCTTCTCACATGCTGCCCAGTGGGGGAATCACAGCAAACAGCAAAGGAACTGGGAAGGAAAGCTACTCAGTGGTAACTTGGATGAGCAAATAACTAAAATTAGTCCATTTATCTGACTCTACTCCCTAGCAACTAAAGCTAAGAGAATGCATTGGGTGAGTTTTATTTTTTGAAAAGGAATAATAATCTATTTAAAAAAAAAGTTCCTTTTTGAACTAAACAGTGATAATTTATGAAAGGGCTTTGCATAATGGATAGGAATAAAGCAACTATTCAGTTGTGGCTTATAAAGATGCAACAGTGCCCTAACCGGTTTGGCTCAGTGGATAGAGCATCGGCCTGTGGACCGAGAGGTCCCAGGTTCGATTCCGGTCAAGGGCATGTACCTTGGTTGCGGGCACATCCCCCGTAGGGGGTGTGCAGGAGACAACTGATCGATGTTTCTCTCTCATCGATGTTTCTAACTCTCTATGCCTCTCCTTTCCTTTCTGTAAAAAATCAATTAAAAATATTATTTAAAAAATAAAATAAAGATGCAACAGAGATTAGTGTCATGCATCTTGTGACTGGGCTCTATGTGCCAAGGCACACTCAAACTTCTGAAGCAAAAGTACTCTGTGGAAGGGTGATTTAAGACCAACAGCTGTGGAATAAGACAAAAAGTGGCAGCCTCCTGTTTTTCAGAGCAAAGTTCCAAGCAGAAATGGGTCATAACGAAGCAGGTCTCCTGCTCGCCTTCAAGGCCTGGGGCTAGCAGTAGGCACTGCGGATGGGGGCTTAGAGAGGATGCCTATAAAGGCTTCACATCTGTGTTCGTGGCATTTCCTGAAAAGACCATCGGTTGAACAGATTTTCAAGCCCATCTGTGAAACTAAAGCTCCATAGGAAAATGTCCGTGTCCACAGGGCATTGTTAATTAACCACCAGTGTATTATATATGCAAGAGGCAAAGAGAAACAAAAGAATGTTAAAATTCAAGAGTAATAGGGTTTCTTCCTTCTACCTTTGGAAATAACCCTTTATGGCTTTTTTTTTAATGTCAATTTTCGAAAGTCTATGATTATCTTTTAAAAACCAAGCTAAGAACACGCTTAGAGAATACAAACAGAATTAGCTACCACATCCCAAGTTTCTAATGAAGTTCCTTGTTGTGGGCACACCACTTAATGCCCAATCACATCCTGAAATACATGGACAGAGAAATGAAAACAAAACACAACTCTATAATATAAACAACCTTTCTCTGAACTAACTTTATACTTTACTGTTCACGGGATAAGCAGTGCTTCTGCTTGGGCCAGACATCATGTAGTTTACTCAGTGATGGAAAAAATGCTAAAGCCTGCTGGGGTGCGTGGTTTTGCACCCGAGGGCTTCTCTGAACTTGAGGCAGCTCTGTGCCAGGAAGTGAGAAAACGTATCTGAGTCTTGCTGTAGTCCCGTGTCAACTTGCCCTAATATGGATGGTGCCTTGGGTTAAAGGCCGTAGTGAATTACACTCTTATATATGACCCTTCCTCCTGCCAGCAGAGGAACTGTGCTGTGAGCCTTTCCAAAAGCTAGGACGTGAGCCAATCTCCCAGGGTCTTCTTGCCTGGACCCTCACTCTGTGTGTAGGCAGCAATATGAGTTGGTAAGAAAGCTGTCTAGAGTTGAGGGTCCAGGATGTGTAACTCACCTACATGGGAATCAGACCCCCAGAGCTGAAGCTGTTAAACACAGGCTCTGAACAGAGGCAGCCACACAGAAACCTCACTGTGCTTTTTGGCTTTTTGCATAGAGCAAGTAACCCACCTTGAGGTCATACAGGAGCCGGAAGCTGCTGGGTGCCTGAGCTGCTTTCTGGACGGCCTGAGCCAGGGCTAGGGCACCCTTGCCCCCTTCTGCCCAGTGAGTACACTTCACGGCGTCGAAAGCCCCATGTTCTCTGGCGAGGCGGCTGACGAGGTCCAGCTCGGCCTCTGTATCTGTCCTGAAAAGGCAGCACTTCATGTTAGAGCCCTGACAGTGCCCGAGGAGGATAGAATCTCTCGTTTTTGCCATTAAAGCCCATGTGAATTACCTGCTGATAAATGGACATTAATCAAGTAATGTTGCTTGGGTCTGAATCCCAGCTCCATGATTTACTACCGAGGTGACTTTCGGCCCGTTACTTAAGCTTTATGTGCCTGGATTTCCACGTGGGTAAAGTGGGAATAATCATAGCACTTATTTCATTTGGGATGTCAATGAGGTTGAGATGTCAAAGTACCCAGACCATTCCAGGTATAGCATAGGAATCAATATGTACTCGCTTTAAAAATATTTTGCTTCCCATTCTGCTGTGATTAGGCCATTATGACAAGACCAAAAACAGCATTACAATATTTACACAACCCACGCAAGTCCTCTCTCACAGGAACACTTCCAGCTCAATACGTCTGACTCTTTGTCATTACAACATCCCACCAGGCTCAGAGAAATAATGCAACTCTGTAGGGCTATGATCTCCTGTTAGCTCAAAAGGCCTCTGGACACCAAACAGAACATTTAACGTCAGGTCTATGTGTTACCCACTTCACCCGGTGGAGGGGAGGGGAGGGGAGGGGAGGGGAGGGGAGGGGACCCAGAGGAGCCAAATCTGAGCCTGGACCCTCAGTGGGCGAGGTGACGAGTTCCCTGTGCCGTGTGTGGTGCCCGTCAGAGTGCAGGCTCCTTTAATGGCCCCTGAAGCCAGCTTAACAACCAAGACTGGTAAATGAATCAAAAGAGCTAAAAGCTCCAGGAGACGTTTTCTGACCAGTTTCCACAGTCCCCTGAGCCGCGGCGCTGCACTTACTTGAATGCATTCACAGCCACCACCACTGGGACTCCAAACATCCTGGCATTTTCAATTTGTTTCTTCAAGTTACTGAAGCCTTTTTCCACCAGCTCCAGGTTCTGTAAAAACAACAGTGAAGGTGTTGGTCCTTCTGTGAGGTCAGAGAGAGCACAGCTGAAGACGGTTCCAGGCCCTTCTTTTTTTTAAAAAAAATATATTTTATTGATTTTTTACAGAGAGGAAGGGAGAGGAATCCATGAGAGAAACATCCATCAGCTGCCTCCTGCACACTCCCCACTGGGGATGTGCCCACAACCAAGGTACATGCCCCTGACCAGAATTGAACCTGGGACTCCTCAGTCCACAGGCTGACGCTCTAGCCACCGAGCCAAACTGGTCAGGGCCCAGGCCCCTCTTAAAGGAGAACCTGTCTCCTCAAGCCTGAGCCACTCCCTGTCAGGACAAGCTGAGAGAGCGCAGGTCAGCGGACGTATCTCCCACCACAGCGAGTGTGCGCTGAGGAGCCGCTAACACTGTGCGGCCTCACCACGTGCACATGGAGTGGAATGGTGCTCGTGCCCTGGCTGTCCTGGCAACACGAGAGCTGCTCTGTCTGCTGCCACCACACCATATCTCAACAGCATGCTTGCTGTTTGAAGGGAATCAGATGCCCTTAAATAAATTATGTTTATAACCCCTATGTTTATAGATTTTATGTACTCATATGATATAATGGCACTCACTAACTCTACTCAGTGTTGCACAGACCCTTCCATCAGAAGACAGAGCCTAGCACAGTGCCTGGTACTTATTGTACAGCTGCTACAGAAAACTTGAGGGAGTCAGGGATGCTATCACAGAGGTTTTAAGGAACTTAACCATGAGCCTTTACTGGGGACAACAGAAAACAACATGAAGCCATCTGTAAGGACCAAATAACGTAATTTAAAGGAAAGAAATTAAGGAAACATATGTTTAAATATGTTTCCTGCAGCACTGAAAAACTGCAAATAACACAAACTTTCTTCATAGGGGATTTATAATATACACACTCAATAAATGTTTATAATGGAGATGTTATGAAAAATGAGATAATCTATATGACATGGAACCTGTCAAAAGTGTATTTAGTTGCAAAAGAATGTACTAAGTTGCAAAGCAATGGAGAACTTAATTCCATTTTTGGACAAATAGAAAAATATATGTATATATCATGAAGTTTGTTTTAATGTTGAGAAATATACAGAAAATGGTTAAGAAGATTCAAGTTATACGTTACATTCTTATACTGTTTAACTTTTATACAAAGGGTATGATACTAACATAAGCTTAAAAACACATTAAATATTTAAAAAATATGTAACAGTCAGATATAAAGTGATATACACTGGATCACAAGCAAAACCCAGCAGTAATAGCTCTGGGTTTGGGGATTCCATGAAACAGCAGAAAAAAATAGGTAAAAGTATTAAAACATCTGAGATCCTTATAATCATGATTTATGTTTTCCTTTAATAACTAAAAACCAAGATTAGGATTACTTGATATTCCAAAAAGCACTGCTAATTCTTTACCTCCAGTCACATAAAAACCAATTAATATGTAAGGCTCATTGAGAACAGTTTTAAATAAGTGGAATTTCTTAAATGAAGATACCAGCTGGGCCGTTAGGGGCAGTCATTCTAATCAGACACAGGGAAGGCGGTGGGGTGGCAGTAGGGCCAGAACCGTGAATTGCACTCCCACGCGTGAGTCAGACAAATGACCATAAAAGGCAAATCATAGCTCAGAAGACAGGCAGACTCAAGGCACTGACAATTTTTTCTAGCTACTTTTGAAATACTTCATTTGGAGCCTAAACAGTGACCTGTATTGCTTGATAATTTAAGTTTCAAAAAAAAAAGCAGAAAATTTGAATTAGTGATAACGGCTGACCTTACTATCTCATTCGAGGGCCTCTCTCATAACCACCCCACACTGACTCTGGAGATATTTCTTTGATGGTAAGTGACATAAATATGAAAAGGTTCAAGCTCACAATTGTTTGAGCTCCTGCTTGACGCTACAAACCAAATGGAAATTTTGCTTAGAAAAATAACCAGGATGCTGCAGAAGAAAAGACATCCCTAAAAAGGTCCTTGTGTTTGCTTCTGATTGGAATGGCATTTGGTAATCCACCCGGCCAGTCCAGGGAAGACAAAGAAACTTCCAATAGTCTGGAGCAGGGTTTCTCAACCTCATCACTTCTAACATTTTGGGCCAAAGCATTCCTGTGCATCACTGAAGGATGTTTGGCAGCATCCCTGGCCTCTACCCACTGAATTCCAGTAGCACTCCCCACAAGTTATTATAATAAAAAATGTCTCTAGACATTGTCAAACATCCCCTGGAAATAAAATTGCTCCCAGTTTGAGAAACCACCGCTGATTGAGGGCAGTGGCTTTACTGGTATCCTATGTGGGGCAATTCTGTTCTATGAGGCACTTCTTCCCTACTGCATTTAATCCAATTCTTTGGCACACTGCAGCCTTTTAGCATTCCTGGGAGCAAGCCTGGGTCAGAGTGATAGCCCCACTCATCTCCAAAGGAGCCGGTTGAGATGTGCTGATTCAGCCTGTGGTGCTTTCTAGGTCAAATAATTAGAAATGATTGGCGTTACCTCCTCTATGTACTCCTTGGGAAGAGGCAGTCCGGCAGTAACCTGGAAGGAAAGGAAGCAAAGTCAGAGGCATTTTCTATTTACAATGAACTATCAGCTTAAACTGGCGTGTGCCATGTGTTAAGGCCAGGAGCTGCAGGCTTGGGGATATAGGACAGTTTAGGGTGTTTCCTGCCCTAAGGATTTAGGACATATGACCAATCCTACAGCACAGAACAAAAACGGCTGCTTTGAGAAGAGTGGACCTTTGTGGCCTAAAATTCGGTGGTGAGAAAGGAGGCATCTATGGGGGGGAGGATCTAGTCTAGTCAGGGGCAATAACCTCTGACTGATGCCCACAGCAGAGGGGTGGAAGTGAAGGTTAGTATAGGGAAAAGGCAGCCGTCAGTCCTCCGAAGGCCACCTTGACATGCCCGCCAATGGAGTCTGTGACAAGCCCTGTGCTGGGACCATGAGCTGGTCTGCAGAGCCAACCCACGCCTTTGTGGATCTGAACCGGGATGCAGAAGCAATACCATCAGGAGGGAAACAACACACACAGGTTCTCTTCCTTGATCACAGCGTACTTAAAGGTCTCAGGGTACATAAGCTGTAAGTTCACTGTTAGAGAGGCACCTGGAGGCCTGGCCCTGCTGCACCCACAGAGCTGAGCATGGGGGTGAAGGTGCTGGTCCAGGAACCCCACTGTGGGCCATGGGCAGTGATGAAGCAGGGGTCCGAGCCACCTCGTTCTGGCCTTATACGTAGCCCCACAAGGGAATGTGAGCAGCAGGTCTGGCTCCTTGGCAGAGGTGTGTGTATAAAACCCTCCTCAGTGCTGCCCAGGTTAAGGGCCCGGCATATTTTTTAGACCATGAGATGAGGAGAAAGGAAATGAAGGTGCAAAGTTGTGAGGATGAGTGCAGGGGTGCAAGAGAGAAATGTTGGTTATAACTGGGAAGGAAAAGGGAGTCAAGCCATGCTGCACTGCTAGCAGAAAGGGGTGTCCTGGGCTAGGGGTGCTTTGTACCTCAGGGACAAGCAAAACTAGAGAGGCGGGGGCTGTGCTATGGCAGCGGTTCTCACAGCGAGGCCTGGAGACCTAGCCTTCCATGGGGTCTCCAAGGTCAAGACTATTTCCACAATAATTCTAAGACATTATAACCCTTTTCTCTCTCACGGAGTATATAACCGACTTTTCCAAAGACTATGGGACATGGGATATCACAAAAGATCAAATGCAGAAGAGAATCCAGTGGCCTTCAACAAAACCAGATACTGAAGAGATCTGAAAAATGTACAATGCCTGAATTTTGTTTTGGAAAAATACAGTAACTTTTCATTAAAAAAATAAAATAAAAAATTTATGTTAATATTAACTCAGCTTTAATTCCTCATGTAATAAATATCAATAGATATAACCCACCTAAATAAAAGTTCTTTCAGGCCCTCATGCATTTTTAGAGGTTCTGAGACCAAAAGGTTTGAGAAGAACTGCTGTAGTGGCCGCTACACTAAGAAACACTGCTTTTTGTTCTGTAGGGGAGGGAGGTCTTCTTTCTCAAGTAGAGGACCAGCTCCTAAGACGGGAATTGAATTCAAGTAATTTCTGAACACCAGCACCATGTCTTCACATGTAAGTGCCGAAGAAAGGTGCTACAATAACAGGATGTAAAGTGAAATTCCCAACCCATAGGGACTCGAGAAAACACAAGGTTCAGGATGGAGGTGAAATAACCCAGTCCTAACCTGTTTGCATTGCCCACAGGCGAGCATCTCTCCCCTTCTCCCTCCCCCGCCCACCGCAGGATGCTGGTGGTCCCCTCCGGGGTGCACCTCCCCAGAAGGGCTGACCTGTCTCAGCTAAGTAGTTTTGTGGGCTGGCTGCCAGTGTTACTCTTTGGAGGAAAAATGGGACAGATTTTAAAAGAACAGTCTGACCATAAAGGAATTTTTTGAGGGAATAGCAAGCGCATGTCCTTGGAGGCATTCAGATATTATCAGATGTTTTCCTCAGAAAGGTAGGCCATGACGCCAAGTCCAGCCCTCTGGAAATGCCGAGAGCTGGTCGTGCCGAGTGCTAAGAGGCTACCTGCCTGAACACCCCTTGCTTTTGACACTCTATTAATCATGAAGATAAGAGCTGCTAATGAAGAAACAGGCACAAGCCATGCAGCTTCCCTTTAGCCTTCAGATTATTCCTGACAATCAGACTCTTCCTACTCTTTTTTTTTTTTTTTTTTGGTTAATCCTCACTCAAGGATATTTTTTCCATTGACTTTTGGAGAGAGTGGAAGGGAGGGAGGGAGGGGAGTGGGAGAGGCAAAGAGAGAGAGAGAGAGATTGGTTGCTTGGTTGCCTCCCACACAAGTCTCAACTGGGGTCAGGTATCAAACCTGAAACCCAGGTATGTGCCCTTAACTGGGAATTGAACCTGAGACTCTTCAGTTTGCAGGCTGATGCTCTAACCACTGAGCTACCGACCAGGGTGGACTCTTCCTACTCATGATCCTCACCGTAGGGCCACCTCCGTGCATTTTAAGAGCCCTGACAGTGGCAACAAGCACCACCACATGAGGACGGAGACCGGAATACCGGCACTTGATGTTAAAAAACTTTTCCATTCCAATGTCTGCTCCAAATCCTGCTTCCGTCACTGTAAGTAAGGAGAAAAGCAACTGTCAAAATGCTATTTCAACTCCCCTGATGTTAAAAAAACAACAACAAACAAAACAAAAAAACATCTATTCACTGACTGTGCAAAAAGACTCACCTACAAATCCTTCAGGCCCAACAAGCTTGAGTGCAATGCGGTCTGCAATGATAGAGGAGTTTCCGTGTGCGATGTTGGCAAACGGTCCAGCATGAACAAATACTGGAGTGCCCTGTGGAAACCAGACAGTGAATCTGTGAATCCTGCTTCGAAACGGATCCCACAGTCAAGAGGAAAGTTAGTTGGAATCCCAAAGAAACAGACATCCCGAAAAGTTAAACATGAAGCTGCCTCTTTATGACAGCAATGTCCCAGCTGCAGCCTCGAGGAAGAATGGGGAGAGACGAGCAGGTAGAAAAGTCTTGACTCCCCAAGGAAAGTGTGGACACAGAAAACTGATCCGAAAGGCTGGCGCCGCTCTGCTCACCTCCAGTGTCTGCATGAGGTTGGGCTTGATCGCATCTTTCATGAGCACGGCCAGTGCCCCACTTACACCCTGTAAAACGAAGGCGCGATGTGTTCACTCCGACCAGCAAAAAACCAACCTTCTAACCCAAAACTCAGCACTCTTAGATCTTCCTTTTTTTAGCCGTCTTAGACCAATTAGTAGTTCTACCTGAACTAGACCATTCAGTTATTTATTTTTTTCTGGATATACTCTGAATTTGCCAGTTATTTTAAGCAGAGAGAACAGCTAGAATAAAAATGACATTCACATGTAATTCTTGGAAAAAGCATAATTCTGGAAACAAGCATCTCAATCAAGCTCTGCTGCTGCTGGACGAGGGGAATCCATCTAGTTTACATATGCAGATGCTAGTTCTCTGAGTAATGAATTATTTGTAACTTTGGTGTCTGACAGAAGTGGCCACAAACCAAATTCAATATGTGTTTCCCAAAGCAAAAACTAAGAATTTACCCAGGAATTCAATACCAACTCTTAAATAGCAGGTCCCTCTTCTAAGCCCTCCAACCACAACGGAAAAAACTGGTGACAAAGTAAAATAAAACTATAGACCCCATTTATATTCAGTTTTATGAGTTTTGAAGTTTCTGCTGTGGGTGTAAAAATTTAAAACAATTTTCTTTTTTCACACATACTAACTGCGAAAAGAGGATGTTAATATTTTCCCCCACGGATCTGGTTCATTGGAATGAGTTCATATTGACATACTGCTTGCTTAATCATAGGCCAACCATATTGGTGTATGTCAACACAAACAGACCTTTAAAAAGTTAATCTAGCCCTGGCCTGGGTGGCTCAGTTAGTTGGAGCACTGTGCCAGGCACCGAAGGGTCGCTGTTTGGATTCCCGGTCAGGGCATATGCCTGGGTTCTGTCCCTGGTTGGGGCACATATAACAAGTAACCAATCGACGTTTCTGTTTTACATTGATGTTTTTCTCTCTCCTTTCCTCTCTCTAAAATCAATTTAAGAAATTTAATCTATAAGATCATCTCATTTCAAACCTCATATTATCATGTAGACAGTTCAGAAATAAATCTGAAGTAGAGAACTAACCTTGTAGGACCATCAGATAACTGGAAAATGAATTATTCCCAATGTGTTTATCAGCGTGGATACAGTGGCGGCCAACAAACACATGACAAGTGGCCTCTGTGTAGGGAGGCGTCATGGGGAGAGGCCAGGGTGTGACCCCAAGCTCAGCAACTAAGGGCCTCGCTCGGACTCTGGTGCCCTCTGCAAACTGAAGCCATATACCCACTTCTGTGAATACTTTCAGGTTGAACATGTTGTTCAAACCATCAGAAACCTGTGGTCTATAACTGGAGCATACTACCTATTACTCACCATGAAGTACATTTTATAAATTCCCTAATTACCTTGTCAGCAACAAAATCATATCTGGCCCATAAGTGGGGTACCTACCAGGTCTTCGGTACTGATGGGCTCTCCTTTCTTGCTGGATGCCACCACCATTTTGCTCAGTCTCTCTCTCATGTCTTCCAGGGAATTGGTGAGAGCCAGGACAGCCATGATTTCACTGGCCACAGAGATATCAAACTGGGTCTGTTGGGAGGAAAGAGACACAACAGGGAAAACTTCGTTAAACCACAACAGTGAACTGCAAAAGTAATCCTTGTTTGCATCCACAGCTTAAACAAAAGCTTAAATGGGTCGAATAACAGTAATACACAGAGAACTTAATGAAAATAGTTCTCCCCAACAGAAAAAATCTGTAATTATTCCAAGACCTTGATTAGTCAAATCTTTAAAATAAATGTTCTAGTAGGACAGTCCTGTGAAAGCAGCTTGTAGTTATGGTTTCCCTAAGATACAACCCGGAAGCTCTTACACCAAAAAGACATACTGCAAAATGGCCACAATTTTAATCAATTTGTGTGCACTGATATTCACTTGGGTCTCCACCTCCAGGAAAAAATGCCGGGGGAAAAACACACAGGTGACACATAGGATGTACTGCAAAAGCTGTCAGGAGCGCTCAATCCCACACACCTATTCGCTTCCACTTTGAAAGGAACAGGCAGAAAAGCACCTGGCAGTACCAGTCGGGTGGGAGCAGATGGAGGAGGACAGAAGGAGCAAGGATGTGGCTCACTGGAACTAATTTACTTAGAAAGGAACAAACAGTTACCGTCCGTGTGTAACCTTTCTCCGTCGGAGCCTGTCCAATTGTGATCTTCCTCAGGAATCTATCATTGGTATCCAACACTACAGCAGAAAGGGAAGACACAGGACAATGCTAGGAAAAGGACCATGAAGTTAAAGGAACCAGCCAAGCTGTAGAGCAACAAGTCCAACTTAATGCCTGTCTATTCATATCTGATTTCAAATCAGATGGCAAAGCTAGAATATGGGTTCAAATGAAGACATGATGTACATATATAGTAAGTGTACAGGAGTTATTTTTAAAGAAACAAATGTGGACTGGCTTGGTTTTATTCTGTCTAGATAACTCAAACAACTAGAAACCTGGAACCTATTCTAAAGCATATTCGAGCTTACAAGAAAAACAGCAGGCCACAGTTTTCAAAAGGCAGAGGTCTGTGTTGTTCTGCGGGATGACTCACTGATCTTACACCATCCTGGGAAACACAAGGGCCATGAGCGCAGGGCCAGGCAAATGCCTTTAGAAGCATGTTGGGTAACAGGCCTGCTCTTCCCTTCAGCACGCTGAGAAGAGTCACCTCCCTTCAGAAGACAGAATAGCTATCCAATTGTATACCCTTGGAGAACATGACAAAGATCAACCAGCTAACTAGTCTTACTTCCGTCTCCCAGGACAAATTACTGTTAACATTTTAGTGTATTTCCAATGTTCTTTTTTTGTATGACGCGTCAAACAATTACAAAATACAAAACGGAGACTTGACTTGGGGTGGTGAATACACAATACTAGTGTACAGATGATGTGTTGTGGAATCGTGCACTGAACCCCGTATAATTTTGTTAACCAGTGTCACCCCAATAAATTCAATAAAAAGGAAAAAAAAAAAAGAAAGAACAACAGTGCGCTGATTACACTCTAAATGGGTCAAAGAGGAGAGGCATTTTTAAGACACTTAATAACATGCCAAATTATTTTCAATAAAAACTAATAAACACCCAAAGCAGTTCTGTACAGCACTCAGGGGGACACACACTCAAACACCCCCCGCTTGATAAACGAAGGATATGATGTGTTGTTAAAGCGTATCCTTATTTTAAAAAAATATAGTGTCAAGTTCCTTGCGTCTAATTTCTCCGTATAAAATAGCCAGTCAACAGGTATAATCCATTTCCCCCCACTGGTCTGCTTTTGCTTTCTTAGAAAACATAAATTAGACATTAAGCAAAGGAAAAGTGAATGAAATACTAAATTTTCAAAGTGGATCTTTAGCTTATTCCTCATAAAATATTATACTATCTGTCCAAAGCCACTGAAGCAAAAAAAGAGAGAAACATCAGTGTGTTTTTATATGCTGAGACATCTTAAAAGTGCCATTAGCTAGCAACAGTTACTGAGCCAATAAAAATGACAAAACAGTCAATAAATTGGCCGTCAGCTGCATTCCGCATGACGATGAAAATTCCTTCCCAGCAGTGATACAGGGTAGATGGATGCACTCTTGGTACAAAATAAAACTCTAAGCTGGGCTAGTTGTACATAGAGAAAAGCAACATATGGCAGTGAAGCCAGGCAACTCACTCACTAAATTGCATGTTTGAACCTTGAAAGCTACCTACTTTGCTATAACAGAGTATAATAAAAAGAGGTGAAACTGAGTAGGCAAGCTAGAGAGTTACAAGAAAAAACAAGTCACTTATGCCAGACAAGGGTTCTGAGAACAAAGGGCAACCTGATTCAAGAAGTGACTGAACGCAATTTTTCTACTTCATGACACTAAAATTTTTTTCATAAAATAAAACTTGCAACATGTTATTTTTGGTTTATGCATGAACTTCTTTGAAACCACCCTCACTCCAATCAACACTGAATAGTCAGCAAACGTCCAACTTACCCAAGAAAAGGAGGTTTGAATACAGCTAATAAGGAGAGATGGATGGAGGTGGCCAGAAAAATGAGTAAGTCATCATCTTGGTCATGTCTTAACCATAAAAATATCAACATGCAAGCTTCCAGACTTCACATTTTAACAACCCTAACAGAGGGCATGGTGTGTGCAGTATAACCAAAGCAAATGGGGCGTGTATATGGCTCTTGTACCTCTTTGCCAAGTTATGGTTTCCGGATCAATATCCAATCTTGCAAATCTGTTTATCTCTTCATCTGTCAGTGTGGTAGGGTCGGTCTTTTCAATGCCTAGTCTCTGAAGAGGCAGTAAAATTAAAACGTAAGACAAACCAAACAAAAGCATAATAAATTAAAAAAATTTTTGATTCCCTGTCTCCAGATAGGGTCTCTCCTCGGAAATAGAAACCGTGTTAAATTCAGAAGGGAAAACTATGATCCTCTTTGCTAAGCCCTGATTTACCAGTCACATGTGTACAAAATATTACTAAAATGCTTGGCCCTGGCTGGTTTGGCTCAGTGGACAGTGTGTCAGCCCTCGGACTGCAGGGTCCCAGGTTCAAGTCCGGTCACGGGCATGTACCTCGACTACAGACAAGATCATGGTCAGGGGCCCTGCGGGAGGCAACCAATTAACGTCTCTCTCTCACATCAATGTTTCTCTGCCCCTCCCTTCTTCCCCTCTCTCTAAAAATCAATGGAAAAATATCCTTGGCTGAGGATTAAAAAAAATTAACACGTTTGTCCCAATAACTGAGCACCAGAGGCATTTTCCTAAACCTAGCCTTAAATAAGCAGTGACCAAGAAGTGTTGTGGCTAATTCAACAATCCCAAACAAGGTGCAAAACTTTTCAATCAGACAATTGAGAAGCCCAGTTAAACACCGATGTGAGAGAGAAACAATTAGTTGCCTCGGTACATGCCCTGACCCAGCATTGAACCCACAGCCTAAGTATGTACCCTGACTGGGAATCGAACCTGCAACCTTTGGTATACAGGATGACGCTCCAACCAACTGAACCACCTGGCCAGGGCAAATCCTAGAGCTTTTTAAAGGATCATTTAATAAAAATGTGGGGACATAAAGCATTAATGCAAGTCAAAATGTTTCAGTGAACAAGTTTTAGCAGTTCAACTTTATAACAATATAAATAAACCTGTTAAATTTTTCTGGACAATGCCAGCATTTGGATTTTTAAAAAACAAGTAAATTTCTTACTGATGGCAACTACCAGTAAATGGTGTTTATAGCATTTTTTTTTTTTGATCAAATAGTAGATTCCATCCATTCACTGTACTTTTCTGAGTTGTCCTGTTTCTAGTATCTGTCTTCTGTGCTATTCCTATAAATTTGCTATTAAAACACAATTAGCCAGTGTGGCTCAGTTGGTTGAGCATCATCCCATGCACCGAAAGATTGCCGGCTTGATTCCTGGTCAGGGCACAAACCTAGATTTGGGACCCAGGTCAGGGTGCGTATGGGAGGCAACCAACTGGTATTTCTCTGTCACATCTGATGTCTCTGTCTCTCTGTTTCTTTCCTTCCTCTCGCTCAAAACAAAATCAATTAAAAAACAATTTAGTCCTGTACCTCCCTACAGCTAACAGAAAGTTCCACCAACAAAGGCAAGATTAAAAGTTGCTGGCTCTTTCCATGGTATTTTGCTGCCTCACAGAACACAACTCTTATAAATAGGGTAGTAACTGCCTTACCTGATGCATAGGACTGGGGGTGGAGGTGGGGGGTGGATGTAAAAACAAAATAAGCTAAAGAACATTGTACTATGTAAAATACACTTTTCTCCAAGTCTAGGAAAAAACGCATGCATAGTGACAGAACTGTAAAGTAAGTAGAGTAAATGTAAACAATTAATGCTTCTGGATAAAGGGGAGCTCCATGTGTTCTTACAGCATCAAAATATCAAGTTGTAAAAATTAAAAATAAAGTGAGACTATAACTACTGTTGATAACACACACAAGGAATGTAATGTTCATTCCTTTTTATTGTAAGACGAGAGGCCCAGTGCACGGGTGGGGTCCCTCAGCCTGGCTGGCGATCAGGGCCAATCAGCCGACCGGGGGGAGGGACCATGAGAGGTTGGCTGTGGGAGGTCACGGACCACCAGGGGGCAGCTCCTGCATTGAGCGACTGCCCCCTGGTGGTCAGTGTGCATCATAGCTACTGGCTGGTCGTAAAGGTCACTTAGGCTTTTATATATGTAGATGTGCCAGTTTGTTTATCCACTCATCCACTGAAGGACCTTTGGGTTGTTTTTCAATTTTGGAGATTTTTAAATAGAGCTGCTAAAAACATTCATGGTTTTGTATGAACACAGTTTGTATTTCTCTTGGATAAATACCTAGGAGTGAGATTTCTGGCTATGTGGTTGGTGGTATAGTGTATATTTAATGACTATATATTTTTTATAGAAACTCAAGATAGAGAAATAACCATTCTTGCTTAAAGTCTCAGTACTGGGAAGAGCAGAGATTCAAACTTCAGAAGCCGCTATGCTGCCATGCTGGCCTCCTGACTCCTATCCAAGTCACAAAGGAGGTGTCAGCCTTTGTAGCTGAGGGCAGGTTGTCAGTGCTTTATTTATTTCAGGATAACCAATTATAACTTATAGGTAAATGGGAAATAACCTCTATTGCCAGTCTTTATGTTGATTACGCTCCTAAGACTATGGTTATGGAGGTAACTTTACCCAAAATAGGTGACTCTAAGGAGATTTCTGCTTCTTATCATTTACTCAGTGTCATACAATATCAAAAATGAAAAAGGAAGAGCTTACCCGTAACCTTCGGATTTGGATATCAGAAAACGTTCTCACTCCATTTACTGATGGTACCAAACGATTAAAGAGAGCCTGAAAGAAAAGGAGGAAAAGGGCTTTTAAATGAACTCCATTGCTTTGCTACCTGTATCACTAGCATCCAAGGGACCAACATTAATTCAGGTTCTTGAACCCTTTCAAAAGTGCCCATGGGACCTCCGTGCCTACCTTGTCCGTCTGAGTCTGTTCATGGAACATCCGGGCATCGATGGCCGCGGCAACGAGGTTATTAGCTGCAGTGATGGCGTGGATGTCACCAGTGAGGTGCAGATTAAACTGGGAAAGAGCAGAAGCCGCATTAGTCTTCTAACTTTCCTACATCCATTCTATTCCAACCAAATCAATCCCCATGTCAAAGCCAATGGACAGCTGATGACAGCACAGCTAGTGGACAAAGCCCCAATACAGGCAGATCTTGAATACAGAAATTACTGTCTTCAGAAGAAACTGTGGTTTCCCCTAAGTGACATGTCCAGGAACCACAAACACCATCCCACCAGGATCAACAGCAACACTGAGTTACTGACGGCGCGTCATGCCCTTTAAACAGTGAGCGAGGAGTACAATGGAGCAACCCAACTCTATGCCTATACACTGTTCCTGTTTCTGCAGTTATTACTCTGAATTTACTCCATGTTGGTTCTTCTCAATCTCATGCTTCATTTGATCAATTGCTTAAAATTATTAATTCCCCGTGAAAGCCAGACTTTGAAGTCCTTATCATGTCAAAAAAATGAAGCTGCCTCACAACTTTGTAAATTAAGATGTTTTTCCTTAAGTGTCACTTCTGCTGAGAAATAAGTCATTTATCCACTAAGACCTCTACAATAAAGCTTAATTTCTAGAAGGAAAAGCCATAATAAAGGGTCTGAGTCAACCAAATCCCAGAACACGTTACCTCTTCCATAGGAATGACCTGAGAGTAGCCACCACCTGCAGCGCCACCTAGAGGACAGGTCAAGGGTGAGGCTCATGTAAGGCATGTTTCTCCACAGAGGAAATCAAATCGATTTCATAACTGCTGCACATATTATTTATTTATTTTCTACAACCATTTGGATGGATTTGATCAGTGTCTTTAATTTTTTTCTACAAGCTGAAACACTCGATCTTTCTTGTGCTGAACAGCCTCTCAACTGAAATCTGAATCTAACAAAAACACAAACACATACATACCGACTTACTAGTATTATCTTTAGAAACAGGTTCCTTGTGATTCCTAACATCTTAGAAGTCCCAGCCTACAGTTACATAAAGGCAAACCTGTTCAATTTTCCACTCTCATAAACACTACTCTGGCATTTTAAAAAGGGGAATATTTAAAATACACACCAAACACAGAGACTGCAATTCTTCCTAAGTAGGAGACACACATTAGGAAACAGGTTAACTGCTAGGTTTTTGCTGGCATATCTGGAATAATAACCAAAGGCCAGTCAAAAAAATATCCAGGTTTCAAGTTATCAGTGAGATAAATGTCAGCTTGAGATGGATTTTAAATTTTATTTCTTGGTGAGGCAGAGACCATGCAATGAAAATGGGGCAATTTGTGATATGAGGAAAAGGAGAATATTGGCTTCAATAAGTAGAACAAGGAAAAAGGCTCAATCAAATGTAAGGGAGTTAAGACACGCTCAAAAGCAGAGCCAAGTCAGCACATTTATGAAACAGATCAAAACAACAGGCAAAGGAGCAAAGATGGCACCCCGAATTAACATTAGGAGAAATCATTAGAACAGGCAAAATATGTGATGCCGTATCACTGAGCCAATAGGATTATACTTAATTATAATTAATAAAAATAATTTTAATTAAAAGAACATGTCTACAGCACTGCAGCTATCAAAAACTGAAGGTGAAGTAGGATGCCGGACATCGTGTTTTCATGCAATCAGATGAAACACTGTTGATGGTGTTGTTTTAGACCTTGAAATAGACATGGGGCCCACTCTGGTACTTAAGATTAGTGCCTTTGACCCAGTTGCCTCTGAAGTCCCAGTTGCTGCTACTGCAAAATGGAGATAATACTGTCTTACATTAGAAAATAAAATACACATACACTGCTTAGCACAAATGCTGGTATAAAGCACATTCTCAACCAGGGTAGGCTTTTCTTATTCCCACAGGGTGAGACATCTGTAGGGTTTGTCTATGTCTCTAGAAAGTCAGCGTGGTGACTGATTACCTTTATTGTTACCATGACAATTGACTATTAGTCATACAAAAGCACTCTGCCTACACAGTACTCATCCTAGGAGTCCCTGTGCTGTGTCACAGAGTGACAGCAGGAGCAGGCGCTGGGGTGATCCGATGAAAGCCTTCACCAAAAGCACCACGACAGGTGGGTGTGAGGAAGACATTCCTAACGTCTAAAAAGCTGAGGGCCCCGTGAGCATTCATGGGTCAAGAGGGCCAGAGAAGACTGAGGGAGAAGCAGGTGTCCTCTGGCCACCCACGGATACCTTTAATTCCAAAGGTGGGGCCCTGAGAAGGCTGCCGTACACACGCGAAGACGTTCTGATGGAGGTGGGCGCCGAGGGCTTGCACCAGCCCAATTGTGGTGGTGCTTTTCCCTTCTCCCAGAGGCGTTGGAGTTATTCTTCATGATGAAAGCAAAAGAGGAAAGTTACATTTAGGGGAATTAAATTGATGTGAATCACTAAGACAGATCTAACAGATCCTAGAGAATGATTCCTAACCTGAATAATAAGACAAAAGACCCGAAAAAGGTCTTAGGAGTCTTGGTAACTTCCCCCGAATTTTAAATCAAAAAACACTGCTGTGCTTTAGCTGTTCTCACTGTAAGGAGAAATACACTTTACCTTGTAGAAAGACACTACTATGATTTAAATTTCTCAACCTAATCTCAAAAACTAGCTTTTATATGTAACTCAGCCCAGCAATAAAAATGAATGCTCAATAGAGCTAATGAATTAATGAATATGGGGTTAAGAAAAAGCAATTCCATATGAAGACCAGGTTTTAAGATCCAATTCTTTCACTCACTAGATGAATAACTTGACAAATTTTCTCATCTCTGAAGGTCATAATCTACTCTGACCTCACAGTGTGGCTATAAGGACCAAATTAGATAAAAATACCTGTGAAAATGCTAAAACCAAAGTAAAGGAACCTCCACACATACATGCTAAGAGCAAATGCAACCCCTGGTGATAACAATCAGGATTAATACTAAGATTTGATTGGCAAATGAATAGAAGTCGCACCCAGTCACCACCACGTATTTGCCATCGGGCTGCTGCCGCAGGCGGTCCAGCACTGACAGCAGGACTTTGGCCTTGGTTTCACCGTACAATTCCACCTCCTCAGAGAACAGACCAATTTCTTGAGCCAGCTTACTGATGGACTTTGGCTTGCAGGATCGGGATATGTCAATGTCACTTAAAAGAAATATAGGAAAGGTGAATCCATCTTTATTCATGGAAGGTATTAATCCCAGCCTAGTCATGACCCACCCCAACCACTGATGGTATTTTCAGAAGGGGTATATATACGTGTAGCCACGGCTACAAATCAACAACCCACAAAGTTTTAAACCTGTAAAACTTCATTTTTACCTTGGAACAGGTGTTTTGAGGATAAGCTTGTTATGCTCAATCGGCCACTTTCCTGGCTTAAATTTCTCCAGAAAACGCTTTGCACTCTCTACTGTGCTCTAAAAAAACCAAAAAAAGAACACCCAAAATATAAACAGAACCTTTCAACCTCCACCTCAACTCTTAATTCTGCATAACTCAAGTGCAATCAAAATGAACACCTTCATGGTCCATCTATTCACATGCTTCCATTCTGGGCTGCTTGCCTCTCCCCGTATCAGCTGGTGTGGGTTAAAAAGGACAAGGGAGACAAATCCTACTTAGCAAAGTCAGTGTTTGCACTTTCTCTTCCTTAAGTTATTCCATAGTAAAGTAGAATTGTGCCTTCCCTACTTTCCTCTACTCATATGACTGATTCTATTTCTCTGTTCTTCCATTCCCTTTTTTTTTCTTCTTCCACAGATTCATATCCCTCCTTAGCTTCTGAGCAGGTTTTATGACATTTCTACTAGGGGAGAAGAGCAGTAACTTGAATTCTACCAGTTTCCTAGAGCTGTTATAGAAACCTTGATTCAAACGCACCTGCATTAGCATTGCCACCGTCATGGGCCCGACGCCACCGGGAACAGGAGTGATGAAGCCCGCCCTCTCTTTGGCCTCACTGAACGCCACATCGCCCACAACTTTTCTCCCACTCTGCTTAGTATCATCTGGTCATGGGGGGGAAACATCAAAGCAAAGTGTCAGAACGTAATCCTGGTGTTTATTTCTAA
This sequence comes from Myotis myotis, assembly GCF_014108235.1. Classification (NCBI taxonomy): domain Eukaryota; kingdom Metazoa; phylum Chordata; class Mammalia; order Chiroptera; family Vespertilionidae; genus Myotis; species Myotis myotis. The sequence goes on along the minus strand of NW_023416313.1, from coordinate 195,704,457 downwards.
ATTAAGTGATCAACTATGACTGCTTGTTCCAAAAACTAAGTAAAGTTTAGGGTGTGTAGTCCCATCTGGCTCAAGTGCCCACTTTACCTAAAAGCTATGGGATGACAAGGTGTTTGCTATTTCCTAGGGAAAAACTTATTTTACCTGCAAAAATTCACATGCTGCATTAAGTGGTTTTTCCGAACCCAAAGAATCCTTTTGTAGTCTGTCCAGTGACAAATAAAATACCAACTGTTTTTTTACTCTTAAAGCCAACTATCCAATTTATAATGAGCTCCTTTTAAAATGTTAATTTGCCAAGGCCTACAAAGGAAATTTTTTTTGGGTGCACAAACCTCCAACTATGCCACAGCTGCCAGATACCGTTTCTACAGCAACTGTCAGCATTTTGTAAGCTCCATGCATGAGATGGAGGAACAATTCAACATCCAATTCCAAAGATGAGCAGCTACTTAAATGTATGCAAGAGGCAAATAATATAATTACACTTCCCTTAAAAGGATACAAGAATAACTACCATTCTTGCCAGCGAAGAATAGCTATTCAAGGGAACAAAGCCCAGTGAGGCCTCGTTGCTCCGCACACAGAGAGCATCCCCACTTGGCTTCAGTGAACTCGGGGAGGGGCTGGCGGACCGGCCGGGCCCTGCAGCGCTAAGGCTCCCAGGCAGGATCTGGTCGGACCGCAGCCCTTTCACGACCTCTTTGATCGGAGCACCACAAGGAGAGAGGATGCTTCAGAGCACAGCCGGTCCTCAAATAATGTCATTTCACTCAACATCAATGAGAGAAGAACTCGCCCCACGAGTGAGTGTGATGCGCCCTGCAATGGGAGGGGTCCTGTCCAGGGCTGGTTCCCTCCTTGCACCCTGAGCTGTATGATCCTGAACTGGAAGAAGTGGGCTGGAAAAGAATGATCTTTCTTGTTTTTATTCATCTTTCTTAAATGTATGTATAGCTCGCATGTATCTCGATGTTTAATATTAGAAGGGTTTCAGTCTTTATTTAGAAGTTAGGTAGTGCCAAAACCGGTTTGGCTCAGTGGATAGAGCATCGGCCTGCGGACTGAAAGGTCCTAGGTTCGATTCCGGTCAAGGGCATGTACCTGGTTTGCGGGCACATCCCCAGTGGGGGATGTGCAGGAGGTGGCTGATCGATGTTTCTCTCTCATCGATGTTTCTGACTCTCTATCTCTCTCCCTTCCTCTCTGTAAAAAATCAATAAAATATATTTAAAAAAAAAAAAAAAAAAGAAGTTAGGTGGTGTTTTTGTGACCAAAAATACGCCATAGAAACTTAACTCTTATTTGTATCAATTAGTCTATGGTAAAACTGGTTTCGCTACACATTGCTTCACTTAAAGTCACAGTTTCCAAGAACCGACAGACCATATTAACTGAGGGCTTATCTGTGTAGCCAAAAGGCCAGAAACCAGAGACCTAGGCTATGGGATCAGCTCTTCCCCTAACTGCTAGTCCTCAACCCTGTGGGCTCCTTACTGATCAGAAGTCCAAAGATGCAAGGAAGGATAATGCTACTTATTTCACAAGCTTGCTGAGAATCAAGTGAAAAATGTGCATATTCTTGACATTGAAAACGCATTCTGCAAATTTCTTACCGAACTGTAAGAGTTTCTCTTCCCGTCCTAGCCACATAAGAGATTTTCACTATGTACTATAAGGAGCTGATAAATAAAAACTCTTCAGACAGTTTCTAGAAATTACAAAGCAGCAGCTCTCATAACACTAATGTCATCTCAAAAGGTCAAGCAAATACTGTCAAGGTTGTGTCCTTTGTACAGGTTTCAATAGTCCAACGCTGAAGCTAGCTTCAAACCCCAACACCTCTTTCTATTAATTATTATTAACTATTATCAATGTGAGTCACTTTCTTCATGTTTCTCAATATGTAAGAGACATGTCATGTACTGCACAACCAAATGCTGTACTGGAAGAGCTCAGTGTTGCTAGTTAATCCAACAGGGCTGACTTGAGTGCCCTCTGATGTCTGTATAGTATTTCGTGGACAGTCTGATGTGGTCGGTGGAAAAAGCAACCACTTCTCAATCTAAGTGAGTGAATGGATTTAGTAACCAACAAACATCTTGGTTAAATACCCCGGGGCCTAGAACGTTTCTTTCATTGGGAATTATAGGGGCAAAATTCAACTGAAGATCCAGCTGAGACTTTACTCCTTCACATTTAATTTGGGTGCCCCCAGTAATAGAGTCCAGTATAGAAGCCACTGTGCTGGCTGAGTTGAGATTGGACTGGGCCAGGGTGGGGAATCTGTTCCCTCTTTTTATAACCCCTTCAAATAAAACCTACTATTAATCTAGTCCAGTGGTCGGCAAACTCATTAGTCAACAGAGCCAAATATCAACAGTACAACGACTGAAATTTCTTTTGAGAGCCAAAATTTTTAAACTTAAACTATATAGGTAGGTACATTGTTATTAACTTAATTAGGGTACTCCTAAGGCTTAGGAAGAGCCACACTCAAGGGGCCAAAGAGCCGCAGTTTGCCGACCACGGATCTAGTCCTTCTCAAATTATCTTTAGTAAGCCAAGCAGGAAGAACACTTTGATGTGTTTCTCTGGCCAATTCTTTCTGCTCTGCACTTGAAACTTTTAAAATATTCCTTTTTTTTGGTGGGGAGAGGGAAGCACACACCTTAATTCATTCTTATTTGGCAAGTGACATAATGTTATCCACACAAATGATTTAAATAATCAAAATATGAACCAAGAAGTGACCCAGCTGTGCTTTCAAAATCAAGACCCATTGTCTGCAACTCAGTTATTCTGCCATCTTGTGGGGACATTAAAATCCTGCCTTATTGATATTTATTCACCTATATGATCAGTAAAGATAGTGCATTGATCTTATTCACATTTTACCATCTACATGAGGAATAAATGTGCGCAGAATGGTAAGTTTCATGTTTAAGTCACATTTCATAGTTATCTGCAAATTTCTTACCTAACTGCAAGACTTAAGATCCCCACCCAGGTGTTTCTTCATCTCCCTCAAATCTAGTCCCCCCCAAAAAATGCCCAGTGCAGAAATATGACACAGAAGATGCAAGGTTTTGAAGAGAATGAGTGTGAATATCACGTCGCAAATGCTCAAAGTGAGGAGTTGTAGGTAAGTACTTTCTCGATCACCCATTAGATAATTACGCTACAAGAAAATTAGTGCTCATTTATGAGCTACTGTCTTAAAAGCATGGTAGGGAGAGTGGGAGGCAGGTTAAAAACAGTGAAGGCTTGACAGTGACTAATATTCCTGGCAGCTTAGTGTCTATATTTCAAAGCTGAGATGGCAAGGGAGAAAAATGATCATTCTTGCTGTAACGCTCTTCAATAATTCGATAGATACAATAGGGTGCAAGCGGCTAGAAGGCGTACGCTGGACAGGGCACCGCAGAGACCACTGCCCTGGAGAAGCTGACTGACTCGTGGAGGAGCCCACAGGGCACCAAGTATGAGACACATATGATAAAAGAAGCACAAGTTTTATGAGGAGGAAGGGAATGAGGGAGGGAGGGAGGGAGGGAGGAAGAAGGGATTGTCAAAAGAGGACACTATCCCTTGTTGAAGGGAAACCAGGCAAGGTTTGGGAGGAAGAAGGGGCATTTCAGACAGAAACGAGGTGGGGAGGAAGTTGGTTGAAAGTGAAGGTCACAGCTGAGCTTAGGCAGTTTTGTGTAGCCCAAGGCCTGTGCAGAGAAACAGTCTCTCGATTAAAGATTGTTCCTTCTTGAATCTATGAGGTATGTACACAGGTACACACTGTACTGTACTTTCAAATGTTATGTTTGAAAACTCCATGAAGAAAGAACAGCCTGCTCCACTGAAGATGCAGGTGTGGATGCCGCAAAGGACAAACAAGGCATGTGCGGACGGGCATGTGGTCCGTTTACAACTTAAGGCAGGTTTTCACAAAGTGCATGTGAGAAGAGGCCGCAGAGGTGGCTGCCCCTAGGACGGGGTTAAGGAGTCTGACGAGTCACATGGACGAGGAGGCCCATGGGCCTGTGTCAAGGTGAATATGGCAAAAGCACACAGATGGATCTGAATGGGCATCAGACTGGTAAGAAATTCACAGCAGTCCATCCAGTTGAGAGGGTTACACTCAACGGTGACACTGAGGACAGAGAAGGGAGGAGAAAATCTAATATTTAAAAATAAATCCAATAAGGGGAATAATTGGGAGGGAAAAGAAAAGGTCGACACCTGTGGGAAGGAAGAATGGTGACAACATAAACAGAAACAGGAGAGAGGCATGAATTAGGGAGAAGGGTGCCAAGGACAGCTATGGATGTGGTGTAAGGCTTTACCCTCTCAGCCTAGAAAAAGGAGGTCAAACCCCTTCTTTTTCTTGTAAAACCTCCCTCTTGCCCCCTGTGCAGTCTTCTCCCTGGACAAAGTCATCTCGGGAGCTGCATAGCAGCGGCTAAAACCACGGGTTCTGCTGTCAAGCTGGCCTGCCTGCCTGCCAGGAGCGACGTCCCATCTGCTGACTGCAAGCACCCGTGGGCAGGCCCATCACACTGAACCTCAGCACTTCAGCCTAAAACAGGATCAGGGATTCCCACTGAGGCTTCACCTGATGACCTAGACATCTTCCTCAGTCCAGCCCTCCAACAGACCCGCCTTCCTCTCCCAGCAACACTCACCTGGGACGTAGTTGATTCCACAGTCGATGACTACTGCCCCGGGTTTGATCCACTCCCCTTTCACCATTTCAGGCTGACCAACGGCAACCACCAGGATGTCACCTTTATTTACCTAAGGAGAGAGGATTCTGACTTCAGAAATTAAAAGAGAAACATAAAAAATCTAGACGTGGAAAGGACATTCCTTCCATCCCTGCAGATTTTCACCATCATCAGCTATTTTCTGCTGGCCACTCACTGACAGTTCTCTGGATGCTCTGCTCATTCCTGTACGTCAAAAGCCCCCCTTTTATTTTACCAAATGGGGAACTTGATAAGAACCCAAAGGAGCCAAAGGCCTAGGATGATGTCCTGAATGAAAAATATACAAAGGCTGCTCCCGGTGAAATGTGGGAACTTCCACCTCCCGCAGAAGGCTGCTTGGCGACAACTGTAAGAGAAGGTCCTGGGCCTCTCTCCTGCTCTCTCCACATTTAAGAGACTGCACTGTCAACAGGATGTGTACATGTGAGAATTCCCGGGCTCAGGAATCTGAAGCAGGGGGCAAGAACAAGCTGCGACGGGTGTCATGGGACCTCTGTCCACACATTTTCCCCCGAAGCACCTTTATCTCTGAGGCCACCATTCTTATCAGTTTGGGATCTGGCTGCCAGGAGTCAATCCTAGTTCTTACTCTGCCAATCCCTATCTGCCACAGAGGAGACTGGTACAGGAAGAATATAGTCAGAACAAAATCTGCATAACCTTGGGCAAGTGCTCCATGTGAATTCGTTTTTTCATCTTACAAAATGAGACAAGAATCATAGAACAGTTATAGAAGAATCATAGAATTGTTAGGATAAATGAGATAATGAGGTAAAGTACACGATAGTTTCTGGCACTTAAATGCTAGTTGTTCCCATTAAGTGAGAACACGCCACTACACATATGCACATGCACACAAATATACACACACACACATCATCATCATCATCATCTTCCACTCCACGCTGGACCCCCTACCTCCTTGTCTAGATTGGCAGTCTTGGAGTGGCAGGTGGTCACTGTGGCGTGGTTCCACAGAAGCAAGTCATGCATGGGGGCACCGACGATTTTACTGCGCCCGATCACCACAGCGTGCCTCCCGGCAATCTGCACCCCTGCAAGAAAAGCCAGCGTGCATCAGAGAACTGGGGGGAACAGCCCTCCTTCGCATGTCACCTATGTGGGAAAATTCAGAACAAGTGCATGGAAACAGATTCAGAGCACCAATAAGAAATCTTCCAACAACTCTAGGGTTTTAGCTACAAATTGGTCCTGTACATGTGTCTGTCTGTCTTTCTTTTCTTTTTTTTCTTTTTTTGCGATTGTCTGAAATTTCTATAACCTTGCTCCGGATGCAGCAGGACAAGGCCTCAAACCGTTCCAAAATGTTCTAGCAAGCACTATAGGAATGCACAGGGTCACCCCAGACCCAAGCACGCTGGAGGCTTGCACCACATGTGTCTTTCTTGCTGTGGGTTTTTTGAGAGCTGCTTAAGCCAAGATACATTCATTCAGTCACCGGAAAGTGGGAAGAAAACCTACACTAAAGAAAAAAAAGAAACCGTGACATACAGCTAATAAACAGCCATATGGAAGAAGACATCAGATTCAACTCCATGGAAAAAATAGTGATGACAAATAGGAGGCATGCAATGGGGTGGAGGGAAGTGCGGGAAATTAGATTAATACATATTGGTGATTCTTTCCACCTGGGTAGGCGTATTTATGCAGTTCCTCACCTAACTTTCTTTTGGCTTAGGGCCTGATCCATAGGGTTATTTGCTGGAAAGTGAAAAAGGGGAATTTAACTGTGGTAGAAAGCTTTCTTTTTGCCTACTCAGCATCCGTCCTTCTGGCACTACACCCATGTCCTTTTCTCGACTGACATACTCTACTTAATAGAAATGGTCTGGGCGAGTACCCAACAGTGGATTTGTGACCGTATTTCATCCCCTGGCCAATGAGATCCAATCCCATGACTGTTAGGCACAAGGATGGAACAAGGCTGGAGCTGCTCGGGGCCGCCAAACGGAGTCTGAGAATGAGCTAGGAAAAGAGCAGAAATAAAGTACCGAAGACTCCACCTGAGCCCCCCTACCTAAGCTGTGGCTGAAGTGCTTAAGGCAGTTGGTGCTTAAATTGTGCTTCTTGCAAAACATTAATTTTATCCAAAAAAGATAAGCTTCTATATAATGCTAACACCACAAACATCTAGAAGTAAAGCCCTCAAAGTCTGAAGTGTTTAAACTAATGGCAGCTTCACGAGCCGTTAGACTAGAGGAAGTAGAAGCCTGTAGCTGCTGTGGCTCATGGGATTGGTTTTTATCAAGTTGCAACAAACTGCTAAATAGGCAGCAGAATATAAACTTAGTGGTGGGACTGAACAGCGATAGCTGTCACAAGGCTTATCGTTTGACCTTTTCTCACTAACCACAGAACATTTTCTTTTACATAGGCCAACATTTTCCACTTCAAACTTCTGATCCACTTCCTCTACACAGGACACACTTCCTCGTAAAAAATAAGCTCTGCTAAAGGATTTGTGATGAAATCAAAACACCAAGATGCTCCTTAGGCGATGAGGTAATGTAGCCAATTGTTCAGAGATGGTTTCCAGACATTGGTCTAGGTGCCCACTGGGGAGGCAGGGACTTTTCACATTGTACCCCTACATACTATTTAATTCTTACTACCATAGAGCCCCCCCCGCCGCCCCCCATACACACACACACACACACACACACACACTGCTTTGAACTTGGCTCTGCTGCCTCTTGGACAAATTACTCAATCTTTCTGAGCCTGTTTTCTCAGCTTTTGAACAAGGAGAGTACCCATTTCATAGGCTTGTTGAGAATACTGAGGATTTAGGTAAAGCCCCCTAGCAGATCGGTCCTCGTGCCAATCAAGTCCATTTATGCCCACAATGAACCTCCTCTGTACCTGCACGTGTCAAGGCCAGGCTCTAAGAAACGGTGCTTTGCTTTTGGTTTTTACCTGTCCCTTTGATGAGTTCCAAGCATCCTTTAGGTGTACAAGGGATGAAACAGTCATTTAGGTCACCTCTAGCAAGTTTTCCAGCACTGATGTTAGTCAATCTAAAACAGTGAAAGCAATGAAGGGGGAAATAAAGGTAATTTAGGTGTTTTTACTCTTTAGAAGCAAATATATTATTTATATTTGGAACCATGCAATGTGATGTAGAAAGTTAAGCCACACTCACCCATCTACATCCTTTTCAGGTGCAATAGCATTGACCACTGCTTCAGTGTTAATGGGATTCTCTGAATCTAAAGGTAGCTGCACGATGAAGCCATGTATGGTGTGGTCTTCATTCAAAGACGTAATGTACTTTAATACCTAAAAACAATACCACATACAATCTGTGTCACACAGAAATCAAAGGGTGGAGAAACACTTTCCAAGTCAAAAGGAAGGTTGTCCCATTGCCCCCTAAGAGTTTAATTGTAATCATCTCAAAATGTACCTCCTCTTGCCCTGGCTGGTTTGGCTCAGTGGATAGAGCGTCGGCCTACGGACTGAAGGGTCCCGGGTTCGATTCCGGTCAGGGGCATGGACCTTGGTTGCGGGCACAATCCCAGTAGGGGGTGTGCAGGAGGCAGCTGATCGATGTTTCTCTCTCATCAGTGTTTCTAACTTTCTATCCCTCTCCCTTCCTCTCTGTAAAAAATCAATAAAATGTATTTTTTTTAAAAAAAGTACCTCCTCTTGAATCCTGAGAGAATTCTACTTTACCACAGAACATAGTCACCAGGGGTCTGGTAAGAAACCCATCAAAGAACTAAGAACTTCAACAATAATACCCAGTCACCGTGGTCTAAATCAAGATTTCTGTGATAACAGAAATGTTCTCTATTACACAGCTTACAATACAATAGTAGTTACTGAATACTTGAAATGTGGCTAATACAACTGAAGAACTGAATTTTTAAATTTTCTTTCATTTTATTAAATGGCCACAGGGGGCTAGTGGCTACCCTATTGGACACTGCAGATACAGAACATTTCCATGGCTTCAGAAAGTTCTTCTTCCCTCCTGCCCCTTCAGTTAACCCACTATCTACAAGCAACCACAGTTCTGATTTTAATCACAGACTTATTTATCCTGTCTATTCTTTTTTTAAAATGCTTTTATTGATTTCAGAGAGGAAGGGAGAGGGAGAGAGAAATAGAAACATCAATGATGAGAATCATTGATCGGTTGCCTCCTGCATGCCCCCTACTGGGGATCAAACCCGGAACCCAGGCCTGTGACCTGACCAGGGAATTAAACCGTGACCTCCTGGTTCATAGGTTGATGCTCAACCACTGAGCTACACCGGCTGGGCTGTTCTGCTTATTCTGGAGCATCATATTAATGAAATGCACGTTTGGTTTTTAAGATGCATATAACTATAGGCAAGGGGTCATTTTTTAATCAACACTGCAGGTGATTTGGAAACAAATGCTGCTGCAATCACACTCTGAGTACCAAACATTCATACCCTAGCTTTGCACCATTTACTCCGTAGGTATTTTCAAAGATTTTCTGGAGGCAGAGTCTGTGGAGAAAGAATTACCTGGAGGTCTTCTGTATGCCAAATGTATCAATCCCTAAAGTTCTATTAAACCAAAACCAGAGAGGAAAGCCTTCAGCTGCCCTCCTCACACTCAGTTCCTAAAAGCTCACCTCAGCTTCTGTGGCCGTTCTTGGTAACTTAATGTGAGTGGCTTTGATCCCAATCTGCAAAAATGAACATTTAAAACAGGTGTTCAGCAAGAGAACTTGAGACATACAGATATGACTAAAACAAACCATGCGGTGTTTTAATCATTTCACCCTATGTTCTGAAAAATCAGCCTCTCATTTTGACCCACTCATCATTTACGTAATTGTCATCAATGCACTTCAGCAATTTCATGTCCACTATTCCTGCTCGTTGGGAAGTAGGCAGATCACTGACTAGAAAATATTCAAGGGTAAACCAGAGGCTGCAGCTCTAAGTCACCCATTTCTGACTTGCAACATAAATGAAAGTCTGCTGTGGGCGAGAAAAGGTTTTATGGGGAGGGGCACAAAGGGCAAGGGTAGCAGGCAGGACCTGGGTGAGGTGGGGGTGACAACACTGCTGTTCTCGCCTTACCTCTTCTGCAGCCTTCAGCTTCACATTTATATAAAGATTGGAATCATCTCTGTTGCCAACCTAGAATAATAAATACATGCAAATCAGACGATCAGGAAAGTCAAGGTGTACAGAAAAGCTTCTTTGACTCTTGTTGCAGAGAACTCTAACAGGAGAATCAGGAGAAGGTTGGAGCAGGGTGGAGATGTGGACACAGGTGGGATTAGGGATCCCTCCCCAAACAAGGCCAAAAGAAAAGAAAAGGCAGGGGACGTCTGTATCTGCCCTGAAAATTAGGCCAGGGTGCTGCAGGCCTGCCTAAAACCGTAGAATTTCTGCTGACGTTGAGAGAGACAGGGCTGGGGACTGCCATCAGGAAGAGAAACAATACAGCTGAGACAGGAACGCCCAGAGGGCACACTCTGCTTCCTCTCCCTCACTCCCAAGGGCACTGCAGAGCTCTCATGCCCGCACAAGAGAAGAAAACCAGCTAGGGTGGACTATTCCTACCTTACACAGAGCAGACACCTGTGCGAGGCAAAGGGCAGTCTGCTGGCCCCAAGACAAAGAAGCAGCCAAATCCTTTGAACCACTGTGCTAGGTCTCACCATGTTCCTTCTACTAGTATCTACTTCATCACGATCATATTTATAGGTTTTCCCTGTAACCGTTTATCTGTAAAATTTTATTTTACAAATACTTTTCCATGTTCCAGTGGTTGACAATTATCCTTTTCAAAGTTGAAATAGATGCTCAGGGTGAAATGCTATAAATTTGGCTTCTGCCAAAATTGCAGAGGGGAAAATGGTAGGTCCATCAATATTGACGCAAGACTCCTTTTAACAGGACAACCGCGGAGAAAGAAGCTGGCCTTAGTGACAGTATTTCCAGTCCCTGTCATGTTGATGCTACAATGGGAAGCTCCCCCAACCCAAGGCCCACCGATCATTGTCTCACTCTTAGCTTCTGTTGTTCTTGACACAGATCTGTTTTGCCAATGCCAATTTGAATTTCATCTCTTGAAAGATAAGTCTGTTGAGGGAAATGTAATTTTTTTAATGGCTTATTTGAATCTAACCTGCTTCCTGTGGGGGTTTCCTTAGAATTTTAGTGCCTCACATATTTTTTCTTTGGCCATTTTCTATATACATTCTTTGCCCCTAGCATCCAACCTTCATTGACTGAGTTACCAGATTTAATGCATTGACTTTTAGATCAAAGTAGGAAAGAAGATGGTCCTAAATACAGAGTATTTTTTTACATTTTCATTAATATTTATAACTACAATTCATTTAGACTTAACTCTGAGTTTAAATGGTTTTATCGCCCACTGCCCATCCTTTTAAAATTATAATTTCTCTCTACTGCAGTTTACTTTCACTCATCTCTCAGGTAGCTGACACGCAACTGTAAGTCACTTTTCCATGAAAGGTATGTAGGCATTTTTCTGAGTCTCTCTGTATCTGAAAATATCGTTTTGCTATATTTGCACTTGAAGGATCCACTTGGCTGAATTTGCTGTCACATCATTTTCCTTCAGAGACGTAGTAATTTTTTTTGCTGTTGTTGTTCCATTATAGGAACTGTTTTCTGTCTAAATGTTTCAGAAAGAATTTTTCTAAACCTCCATTTTATTTTTTTAAATATACTTTTATTGATTTCAGAGAGGGAGGGAGAGGGAGAGAGAGAAACAGCAATGACGAGAATCATTGATCGGCTGCCTCCTGCACAGCCCCTACTGGGGATCAAGCCTGCAACCCAGGCGTATGGCCTTGACCAGAATTGAACCCATGACCCTTCAGTCCACAGGCTGACACTCTACCCACTGAGCCAAGCCGGCTAGGGCAAAACTGCCGCTCATTTTAAAAAGAAAGCTTAACAGTTACAGTTATGAGCGTATGTCAAAGTTTCGTTATAATCCTAATGCAGTGATGGCGAACCTTTTGAGCTCGGCGTGTCAGCATTTTGAAAAACTCTAACTTAACTCTGGTGCTGTGTCACATATAGAAATTTTTTGATATTTGCAACCATAGTAAAACAAAGATTTATATTTTTGATATTTATTTTACATATTGAAATGCCATTTAACAAAGAAAAATCAACCAAAAAAATGAGTTCGCGTGTCACCTCTGACACGCATGTCATAGGTTCGCCATCACTGTCCTAATGCAAAGCAAAAGACCTCTTAGGAGCCAATTCAAAGACTCACTCTCAGGACAGGAAAATGGTTATACAATCATCCTAGACTCGATGCAAAAAGAAGTTTATGAAGAACAGTAGATTCGTGACTGTCAATCAAGTGGGTGGGTGGAAGACTGGTTCCCCAGAACAAATCTTAAATCCACTAGAGTTTATCAAGAAAATCACTTAAGCATTTTATCAGAATGCTAATTTCTTTTCAGAAGGAGGTGAATTACATTATTGAAGAAAGTTCTTGCCCAGAACAAGTTAGAAACATTTTTTTTTTAAACAACAGGAGTCTGCAAACTGTTTCTGGAAGAAGCCAGACGGTATATATTTAGGGTTTTTCAGGCCATGTATTGTCACATATTTTGCTTCTTTTTTTTTTTAACACTTTACAACCTGAACAGCATTTGGACTTGGGCCCCTGTTTTATAACATAAAATAACCTGGGTATTGGTCTACTCACTAATCTTTCTTTCTGCTTCAAGAGATATTCAGGTCAGGTGAATTAATTAATTTTATTGTTTCATTAATTTTATTGTTATGGCCGTGTCCTTTGTGAGGACTGAATGAGTTGCCATGAGCAAAGCACTCTGAATAGTCCTGGTAGGAAGCAAGTGTTAGTTCTTACATTATTAATGACTAGAGGCCCGATGCACGAAATTCGTGCAAGGGGCTCAGCCCTCGTAGCCATGGATGTTTACCTCAGCCCTCCCAGCCCCAGCTTTGTCCGGAAGGTTGTTTGGCTGTCCGGTCTAATTAGCATATTACGCTTTTCTTACTGTAAAGTATTTTATATGCTACGGGGATGGAACACAACCTCATTTGTATCTCTGAGAATGAAAAGTCAAGTCATAATTTTTATTTTAAATATTCAGTTATTTGGGAAGTTAACAGTCTATTATGTTTTTTAAAAATTTCAACTTTTAGGTACATATACCCCAGCCAGATCATGAATATCCTTGACTGCAATGCTAAGAAATTAGGAAAACAAAGGGGAAAAGCGAATGGTTTTTGGAGATAGATCTGGGTTCACATCCCAGACTCAGTCCCTTGCAGACCGTGGCTTCGGAAAAGCTTCCCAAGATCCCTGCGCGTCAGTTTCTGTGATGATAAGGAGGCAGTGCCCAACCTGCAGGGCTAGTACCAATATACACAAATCACTGAATGTCAGCAGACACTATGAAGCAGTACTGTTTTTCCTTCCGGAGGGATGGGAGTGGGTGTGGATGGGTGGGTGGTGATCAGATTTGCATTTTGACAAGGGCAGTAAAGGACTGGAAGCATCCAGATCAGAAACTTAAAACCTGTAAGCGCCAGACTGCAGTGGCCCCAGGGGGTGGAGCAGCACAAATCAAAACAAGGAACAGATTCCAAGAGCTTAGGAGAGGCAGGCTCAATAGCACCATAATCCCCAAGGGGATGTGTGGAGTGAGGGAGATCCTAGAGGTGATCTCAGGTTTCTGGTTTGCAGGTGTGCGAAGATGGTGGTGCCAGGTCACCAGGACGGAAAAAAAATGAGAGGTCGAGGCAGCAGAGATGTAATTATGTGAAAATAAACAGAAAGCTCATTGAAAGTGGAGTTGGGAGGCTGGAAGAGAGAACTCACACACATCACTCAAAGCACACGACTGACCCCAGCAGGCAGAGATGGACCATGCACCCCTCTCACAGGAAGTGGTATAACTTGACTACCTCAGCAGGAAGAAAGGTTTCCACCTTAACAGCTCAGCCAATGGGAGGCTGCCACAGCTCAGCCAATGAAAAG